>NC_089250.1:244585267-245896509 GCF_963930625.1 Muntiacus reevesi
TTTAGGATAGAAAATCAATGTACCAAAATTAGTTTTATTTCTACACACTGACAACAGACTGTCTTAAAAAGAATTTAAGACAGTTCCAGCTACAATATAATCAAGCAGAAATACTTAAAAATAAATTTAACCAGAAGAATTAAAAGATATATACACTGAAAGTATAGAATACTAATAAAAGAAATTGAATAAGGCACAAATAAATGGAAAGATATTTCATGTTCATGGATTAAAAGAATTAATTTAATGAAACGCCCATACTACCCAAAAGGACATACAGATTTAGTGCCACCCCATCAAAATTCTAGTATCAATTCTTACAAAACTAGAAAAAATAACCTAGAGTTTGTATGGAACTACAAAAGACCCCAAATAGCCAAAGCAATCTTGAGAAAGAAGAACAAACTTTGAAACATTACACTCTCTGATTTCAAACTATACTAAAAAGCCACATTAATTAAAATAGAATTGTATCAGTATAAAACAGGAACATGGAGCATTGAAACAGAATAGAGAGCTAAGAAATAAACCCACTCATATACAGTCAACTAAACTTCCACAAGGGACAAGTATACACAATGGGGAAAGGAGAGCCTCTTCAGTGAATGATGTTGGGAAAACTATATATTCACATGTGAAAGAGTAAAAGTCACATGTTATCTTACATCACTCACAAATGAACTCAAAATGGATTAAGACTTAAATGTAAGGCCTGAATCTATAAAACTCCTCAAAGTGACATGGGGAGAAAACTTGACATTTGTCTTGACGTGGTTTCTTGGATGTGACACCAAAAGCACAGGCGACAAAAGCAGAAATAAACAAAGTAGTCATACATCAGCATAAATGGCTTTTCACAAGGAAGATGAACAAATGGCCAACAGATACAGGAAAAGATACTCAGCATCACTAATCATCATAGAAATTCAAATCAAAATCACAATGAAATATCACTGTACACCTGTCAGAATAACTATTACCAAAAGACAACAAATACCAAGTGTTAAAGAAGATGAGGAAAGAGAGAACACTTGAGCATTTTTGGTGGAAATATAATTTGAAGCAGCCATATGGAAAAGAGTATGAAGCTTCCTCAAAAAAAAATAATTAGAACTGCATATGATAGTCATCTCATGTCTGGGGTATATATCCAATGGAAATGAAAATAGGATCGTGAAGAGATGTTTGCATGACCATGTTTACTGCAGCGTTATTCACAATAGCAAGACATGGACACATCAGTGTCCCACTGACAGATGAACAGATACAGAAGCTGTGGTCTGTGTAAACAGTGAAGTATTATTCAGCTATGAGACAGAAGGAAGTCTGTAATCTTCATAACATGGATGGACCTTGAGGGCATTATGCTGAGGAAATGTGTCAGACTGAGAAAGGCAAATACTATATGATCTCACTTGTATTTGAGATCTAAAACAGTTAAATTTATAGAAACAAAATAGAACCATAGTTGCCAGGGGCTAGAAGGTAGAAGCAAATGGGAGATGTTGGTCAAAGGGTGCAAACTTTTATTTAGGACTTGAATAAGTTCTGCAGATCTAATGCACAACTTCGTGAGTTTACTTAATTTTACAGTATTGTAACTTGAAATCTGCAAAGAAAGAAGATGTTAAATATTCTCAACACACACAGAATGTTAACTATGTGAGGTAATGAATGTGTTACCTAACTTGAGTGCACTAATCATTTCACAAGGTATAGGTATATCAACTTATCATATTGTATACCTTAAGGATATGAATTATATTTGTCAATAAGCCTCAATAAAGCCGAACAAATATGTGTATATATATTATATATATAAAATATAAAAATGATGTGAGTGGGACTTGTTAAAAATAGTCAGAGGTGGTATACACTACCAGGAAGGCAGAATGAAATCTATTTTTGTAATTGGTGTTTCTCTTTTTCAGAAAATAAAAATACAGTTATTTTTGGAATTTGAAATTTCAGAAAAAACTACAAGTAATTCATTCACAATCCATCACAGAGAACCATTGTTAATAATTGATAGAATATATCATATATAATTTCCTTGTATGCATATGATATATTGTAATGAATTCACATATGAAAATATAACTTATGTGTATATAATTCTGTTTTATGTTAACAATGCATAAAAATCTGAATGTCACAATTACACATGATTACATAATCTTCCCTCCCATAGATGTAACTCCATTTATCTTTCTTTTTATTTCCTTTGGTGTATATTTAAATTATTAATTATTTATAAATAAAAAAGCAGTGGGTACATATTGAGGTGTTTTTTTGAACTTCTAGTACCCCAAAGAGAACCAGCTGCCGAGTCACTGATCCTCATTATATTGATGAAGTTATTTGGGTGCATGGAGTGTATCGCACCTTTATAGCTCCAAGCTCTAGAAATATTTCTGCCACATGGTATCAATTCAATTATCTGTGAGAAACTGAAATAATGAATGAATATCTAGAAATACATACTGTGGCATTGTTTTCTTTCTTGTTACCATGTCTAGACAAGGATTGTAGTAGAACATAATAAGCTATAAAAAATCAGTGGCAAATGTTTACCAGTACCAATTGGAATATCAATGTTCAGTGACCCCTAGAGCAGTATTAGCAGTACGTGCTTATGGGACAGAGGCCAGGCAGAGAAGCAGAACCCCTAGATATGAGCAACTGAGGGAGCCAGCAATCTGAAGCCTGTACTTGAAGAGATGATAGAACTGGGCTTGATTTAGGATGAAAATGATACTCAAAGAAATGTGAATCTGTAGCCACAGCTTTGCACCAGTTGTCTTTAAATGGTAGCAGTCTACAAGGATGCCATTCTACAGGGATGTGAGAATAAAACATTGAGGTCTTGTATCCTCAGCAATCCTCACCTTATCCATCAATCCCTGTAACATTTTTTTTTCCCCTTTGCTCTCATACACAGGTATCTCTACTGGAGACTGAGAGGCTAGTTCAAATCCACATTTTGGCACTTACTACAAGTAAGTTGCCCATGTCTCATTTTTTCCCTTAACATTCCAGGATTATTAAAAAGATTATGTGAAATGATTTCTGCGATGCATCTTATACAGTTCCAAACAGCAAGGAGATATATATAGCACATTATATTTTTCAACACTCCCCTCTTGTTAGACTTGATGACATTGAGCTTAAGTAATTTAAAGATAGTGATTCTAATTTAAAGCAAAGCAAATAACAACAACAAACTGTTTGGATCCCTGTAAGTTGACATTAGGGTGCCATTAAAATTTGTGAGCTGGGAAATTCCATAATAAAAAGTGATACTCTAGGAAATATATTTTGTCAGCATTATAAAAGGTAGATTGAGAGTGAATGTGGGCCCCTAGCATGAGGATACAGCAGTAATAGAAATGTTTATAAGAATTCTTTGTCAAAATAGCAACAATAACAACAAAAATAACACAAGGCTATGAAGGAAAGAGTTTCAGCATCAGAGTGGCTTTGGAATACCTTATTTACAAGATAAAAAGAAAGGTGTCATAAAGTTGTATATGTTTATCACTAAGAAAAACTTTTCATTAGTATTTTAAGAAAGTGTTGTTGTTAGATCAAATGAAGGGGGAAGAAAGGAGATAAAATAAATCATTTGGGGGTCAAAGAGCTAAATATAACCTTGCTTCTGTTCAGAATAAGAAAGAAGTTAGGTGAAACCTAACTGAATAAAATTAGTCACTTGTAACATATTTGAGTCTTACTACTAGAGGACATAAAAGAGGTGATGCACTGTACCTTCTCCAAGAGTTTAGCTTAGTGTCTTCCGCCTTTAACTAAGGCATAAGAGTAACCAGATCCAAAAATTATCTCCAAAGGAAATGTTATATAAAACTAAATAGTTATACCTTCGTTTAATCACATTTATTATGTGATTTTATAGTTTATATTTTTCATTTATGAGGAATACACTCTACTGTGTTTAAGAATAACCAACTTAATGACTACCAACATAGTCTATAATCTCCCCTCTTGCAGTTGTATGGGTGGAGTGCTGTTATTTCTCCTTAGAGTACCATTACTCATAAAGACATCTTTATTTTCTCCTGAATTTTATTGCTACCATTAACAGTTGTCACTCATTACTCATTTTTAGAAACAAACTCCATTTCCATCACTTTTCCAGAGATTATTATGTGCACAATGAACAATAAAGTATAATATAGCTGAAATAGTATACATATTTCAGAATCTGTACATATTCTAAGTGACTGACTCCTACACATCAGCCTCCTCCAGTAAGATTCAAATTCCTGCAAAATTATAAACCAATTTACTTCATAGAGTTCCTGATTGCTTACAAAGAGAGGTGTTCAGTGCATGATCCCCAAGCATTTGCAAGTGCCCTTAATTGAAATGCTTTGAATTGTGCATAGAACAGCGATAGAGAATTCAGATGCATTTGGAATATCTTTGTATATGTTCAGTTGAAATAAGCATGCATAGCATAATTGCATTATGATAGCAAAGTATTATTCCATATCAATAATACTAACTGGATTTTGTTTGGGGAATAAAATTAATTGCCCTGTACCTCATTTGGTCTAGAAACGTGAACTAAGTAACTTTCTTTTGATTGCTTCTTGGAAGAAGATTAAAAGTAGATAATAATTTTGAAACAAAGGCCTGTACACAAGTGCAACTGAATAAGCCATGAGTGTTGAACGTAAACTCCATTTTGATTGGGGGCTTCAACTATGAAATCCATTAGATTCGCTGCTTTTGTTTGAGCAGCTGTTGATCTGCAAATCTATTCAGTGTAAATGTTTATATTAAACATTTAGACACAGTGTGTAGTTTGCCTTGTTTCAATCCAATAAAAAAAAAAAAGTAAGTATCCTTAGTCACCCGAGTTTTGCATATGTTTGCTTTAAACAGATTCAAACACATTGTAATGGAGTTTTTCTTTTTCTTCCCCCAAATGAGCATTGCTTAGCCACACACCAAAGAAACTGACTCAAAGATTTTAGTGAGTTGTTGGCAAGTTATCTTTTTGAAATGAAGTTAAACTAGAAACATTTTCCTAGACGTTAAATCCAAGAGTCATTTGCTCTTTTCAAAGGTGCCTCCCAATGATATGGGAAAGTGAAGATTACTTGGAATTTACTCCAAAGAGAGATTCTTAACAGTAAGTCCCCAAATAGTATGTCATTGACTAGAAAAGTGACTTTCATGGCGTAAGTGTGTTTTAGTTGTCTTTGTTTAGTGTTATATATGGTAGCTCAGTATTGGTGACTTCTTTCATATAGAAAAAGTGTGTAACATGAACCAGAAAAGAAATCTATACCTAACGGCTCCTGTAAATCACTTTTTAAAAAAAATTTAAAGTCCTCTGTCACTTTTAATATCCACAGAATAATAATTTCAGAATAATAAGCTTAGACTTTGTTCAATAAATGAAGTTTATCAGCACTTAATTTGGGACTCTCCAGTATAGCCTGCTGGGGTTGGAAGTCAGACAGAAAGTATATAAACTTTGTGCTATTGAACTTTGTGCTATTGTATAAGCTCTCTGAGGTTCACTGGAGTTAACATCTACTATATGGTCTTACCCTGAGGTTTGAATGGAACATTATACTTGACATCACCAGGAGTGATGTCTGCATACAGCAAGTAGATAATACATAAGGCTTGTATCTTTAGGCAGTCTTAACATAATCTGGGAGAAGGGTTTGGTCCTGAGTTCCTGTAATTTTCCACAACTGTCATCACTGAGAGGATATCACTGTTTTGGGGGCAAACCAGTAGATTGGAACATGATTATCATTAAGCAAAATAATAAGCAAGCCTAGAGTTGTCTGCATCAGGAGCAAAACCACAGTATTCTTTATTTTGCTGACTCATTGGAAAAGACTCTGATGCTGGGAAAGATTGAGAGCAGGAGGAGAAAGGGATGACAGAGGATGAGATGGTTGGATGGCATCACCGACTCACTGAACATGGGTTTGGGTGGACTCCGGGAGTTGGTGATGGACAGAGAGGCCTGGCGTGCTGTGGTTCATGGGGCTGCAAAGAGTTAGAGAGGACTGAGCGACTGAACTGAACTGAACTGAATGTGCTCTATGGAAGTCGGGGCAGGAATAGCCTGTACGGGGGCAAGTGATTTTTCAGAAGATTACCAGGTCTTTGGAAGAACAACTTGCTGCACTTATCTGCTTGACACACAACCCTGACTTTATTCTCTATTGATCCTGACATGGACCTTGGGTGTCAAACAAGTGGAGGGAGGACTGATTGGGAATTGATTATACCCCTTTGTTCTCTTTATCTATTTTCAGATTATTGGTTCCCAGACCCTTGGCACAAGGCTCTCTTTTATTGTTTGCTTTATAATTTCTCTAAGTGTTTCTTATTGTGTGTATCTTAAAGATCCCATAAGCTAAATGAATGACTTCTTTGGCAAAACTGTTTCTCACAAGTTACTTGAATGGTATTAGTGATGTAATAAACCTTTTAACTCTGTCTTCAATAACTACATGTTTCTTCATATTTCTCTGTAGAAGCCTCCATAAACAGATTGGCTTAATAGAGGTCAAATTAATAGAGATTAGGATTTTAACCTTATTATTGAATTAATGGTGCATACCCAATATTACCATTGGAGAAGCACTTGTAAAGAGTAATCAGATGAACAGATTTAGGAGATAATGTTAGTCATACCTGGCATTTGTACTACACCTCATCTTTGAAGAGCACAGTGCATTGTATCATTTGATTATTGTTTCATTTATCAAGTGTTGCAGCCTAGATCCCACAACCCATTTGCTTTTCAGGGAAGAAAACTGTAACTCTGCACTTTGGCTCAGCCTAACTTAGAGATTTTTCTCAAGAGAGAATCTTAAAATAAAACTGAATTGATGCTGAAATATGAGATAGAATATTACAATGGAATTAATTTAGCCTAGGAGTTTCAGGAGAGGCATCCCAAGGTAGCACAGGATGAAATGTGATGGATGCTAAATAGTTAACTGTATAGGAGGTGGGATGGGAGGAGGGTCTCCTTAGTTTAGGAGACATCAGTGAGAGACAAGAGGAACAAAGGGCATTAGAGGGACTGAAAGACATGGAGCAGGTGGCAAGGAGAGTAAACTAAAGTGAGTGAGAGTAACAGGGGGTGGGAAGACAGACAGAGAGAGAACTATTGAATAAGATAACAAGTGATGGGACGTCCCTGGTGGTCCAGTGGTTAATACTCTGCACTCCCAATGCAGGGGGCCCACGTTTGATCCCTGGTCAGTAAACTAGATCCCACATGCCACAACTAAGAGCCTGCCTGGCACAACTAAGAGCCTGCATGGTATAGCTAAGGCCTGGCACAACCAAATACATTTTTACAAAATAGTGAGTGATGAGAAGCTGATATATATGATTATGAAGAAAAGAGAAAAAGAGAAGAATGAAAGTTATGAGAGAAGAGGGAAAAAGGATGAAAGAAATGGGTAGGGATGGACAGGGGATGGGAAGTAGGGAAGAAAGAGAAAAGGAAGAAGAGAGGGAGGAAGGAAGGAAAAAGAAAGGGAAGAATAAAGGAGGGAAGAAGGTAAATTGGAATAGGGTTGAGGTGAGAAAGAGTAAGGGATTTGGAGCTGGAAAAGTCAAAGCACTGGAAATTATTTCAGATTTTTGGACATTCTGTAAGGGTTGTGTAAAACACTTGGAGTGTTAAAAGATGACGGTGATTAGCATGATCAAATTTGGAAAGTGTGGTTACATAAAGGAAAGATGATGAGTTTTCCCTTCAG
Organism: Muntiacus reevesi; assembly: GCF_963930625.1. Taxonomy (NCBI): domain Eukaryota; kingdom Metazoa; phylum Chordata; class Mammalia; order Artiodactyla; family Cervidae; genus Muntiacus; species Muntiacus reevesi. The sequence continues at coordinate 244,593,040 of NC_089250.1, forward strand.
AAATTTGACATCTAATGGAGAGAGGAAGAAGCAAAGTAAAGCATAACAAAAACAGCATACAATAAGGAAACAGATTGGCTTTTGCTAGGGGCTAGGGTAAGAAGTAGAGAAGGAAATGGCAACCCACTCCAGTTTTCTTGCCTGGAGAATCCCAGGGACAGGGGAGCCTGGTGGGCTGCCGTCTATGGGATCACAGAGTCGGACACTACTGAAGTGACTTAGCAGCAGCAGGGTAAGAAGACAAATTGGAAGTAATTGGTTAATGGGTTTGGGGTCTTTTTTGGGGGTGTGGTGGTGAAAATATTTTGAAACTAGATAGAGGTGGCATTTGCACAGTATTGAAAATGTACTACATGCCACTAAATTGCTTGCTTTAAAATGGCTGATTTTATAGTTTATGAATTAATAGAAATGAAAGCAAAAAGTTTAAACTTCATTCCTAAAGTTACGGGACCTCTGAAAGAAATAATAAAGTGAAGAAAGAAAAAAAATAATAGGGAGAAAGGAATGAAAGGGAGGGAAGGAGGGGGAAAGGAGAAAAATAAAAAATCAGCAAATCACACAAGTTGTTTCTGAAAAGTGATTGACGATATAGTCTTGGAGGGAAGATGATGTCTTTGTTTTCCCAGGTTTAGATTTCTTGGAGACAGGTCTGAGAAGAGTCAGGATCTAAAATGTAAATTTGGAAGTCATCAGTTTTGTGTTTAGCAGTTTAAATCTAACAATCAAAAAAACTATCCCTTTCAAAATGATTTTATAAGGAAGAGTTCAAGTCTACATTTCTACCCATCAGCTCTTATAATTATTTTTAGGTTGGAAAGTTTTAGAGAAAATGTAAGAGCAAAACCCAGAGAAATATCTTCATGGAGGTCACACGGTATAAAGCATCTCTCTGCTGAGAGCTGGGTCTCTTGGAGTTAGGACACAGCAGAGCCAATTATCTAAAGATTTATGAACAGATTGGTCTGATTGATAAAGATAGGATAGAGTCCAATAACAAAATTTTACATTTTATTCTTAACATTCAAAGTGTGCATGTGTATTTTTTCCTTAAAGACATTGATTCTAAGGCTAGATAGTGACTGTTACTTTTATAATGTCAAATTCTGTTGTTTGCTTAACATCCTAAGACAGCATAACTGAGAAATGTTTCCTGACATTTGGGGTACAGTTCATGTGACCTGAAAGATCAGCTCACAACAGGCAATTGACATGAGAAGATGGAACAGTTTTATGATACCTACTGGCCGAGTTTTATTCCAATGGTGCTGGGGATAGAGAGACTAGGTGAGATAATCTTACCTACATATCTTCTCTTCCCTGGGTCTCATTCATGGCTTTATTTGTATCATGAGTTTGTTGAACAAGACTAATAGTTCTCTAACTTATTTTGCATAAGAATCACTAAGGGAAATTTTCAAAAGGCAAATTCTTGAGCCCCATACAAATGTATTCTGACCCAGTAGTACTTGATCTTGATGCTATTGGCATGAAGATATTGGAAAAGGCAAAGGTAACTTTCTTCTCAAGTATTCTATAGTTCAATAATTTTATTTCACTTCTCTGACAAGGGTATTTTTACCAGCCACGATGAGTCACACCCATGGAATTTTTTGGACATGACTGATTACACACAGTCATGTTGATTTCTTCTTCAGACAAAATGCATCTGCAGTGTCTTCTTTATTCAAGCTGTAAAATACATAAAAGGCCTAGAAAAAAGTAGTGGATTCTATTAAAACTCTAAAATTAGAGGTTTTGAGTTAAGAGTTTTATAGCTAGGTTTATTTCAACTCTGATATATTAAGGTATCATTTATTCAGCACCTATGGTAAGCCAGTACTCTTGCCTGGAAAGTCCCATGGATGGAGGAGCCCAGGTAGGCTACAGTTCATGGGGTCGCAAAGAGTGGGACGTGGCTGAGCGACTTCACTTCACTTCACTTCGCTTCATGGTAAGCCAGACACTAGCATAGGTGATTCAAGATAACAGAGCATTGGTTATGATCTTCAAGAATGTCAAAGTTAGACAGCTTTGTATAGTTGCATTAAAATGAAATAAATGTAATTAACAAAAAAATATAATCTATGCAACAGATAAATAATACCTGAGAGGACTTATCCCCTTTTTATTTCATTTTAAAAATAGCTTTTTAAGAGACCTGAGAAGTTTTAATAACAGTATTTAGACTTATGAAATATGTTATTTAATTAAGGACAGACATTTGGATGATAACACAGTGAATGCTGCTGAATTTGGATAGATCCGAGAAGATATATTTGGAAAGATCTACACTTTGTAGTAAATGATATGTACTAGAATTGTGCATGTGAATACATGCTTCTTTCTGTAAGATCTGCAAGAGGAATAGTCTAACAACCTGGTATTTAACATCAAGCATGTAATTGAATCTAAGCAAAAAGTTCCTAACTCAGATTGGAGCAGCTATTAATAGCTGACTAGGAGAAAGGAAATAGGATGTCTGTTTCCAAGGGAAAATAGTAGATAAGAAGAGTGTTTAAATATTCAGTGTTAATGCCCTCCCCTAATTCACTTGTATAGGTTGGTGCTATCCACATAAGACAAAAAAATAATGATAAACAATATTAACTGATGGATCACACTATTGCAGGCACTGTTTTAGAACACTGTACATATTTTGTCTGATCTGATCTTCAAAACTACATCGTGAATCAGGTGCCAGAGGTGTGTGATTTGCTGCTCCAAAAAGTGGGTTTAAAGGGGCTGTGTCTTAACCGAGGTCACACAGTGTAGCAGAACCAGACTTAACCTACTTTCCTGTCTGTGTGTGTCCTGTCTCTTCAGTCATGTCCAACACTCTGCAACCCCCTGATCCATAGACTACCAGACTCCTCTGTCCATGGGATTCTGCAGACAAGAAAACTGGAGTGCGTTACCACGCCCTCCTCCAGGGGATCTTCCGGACCCAGGGGCCGAACCCATATCTCTTGCATCTAAGCGCAGATAAACTTACTTTTATTTAATACCAAATTCTTGGTTTCTTGCCTTGACCATCACTTAATACTGCCTTTTAACATGCAGTGGTGCCTTATAGACCTAGCCTAGATACAGTTGCTGCATCTGTTCATCATTTTTAGGGAAAGAAACCATGATGGAAAAGAGAGCAAGCTAAGTAATAGTTTTCTCATTTCAGACAAAGGCCAGACCGTTAAAGTCTTCCACTTGTGCTAAGAATGCCAGTACCCCTCTGAATATTCCATGTATCAAATCACGGCATAAAAACAATCAAATTACAGTCTTTGAAGGAAAGGTAAACCCAGCCAGAAGAATTGATTTTTAAAATGAGCAGAATTTGTTGAGCTACAATATAGAAAGCTCTATGTTACTAGACAGTTTGTAGCAAAGGAGGTAAGTGGAACATCCACACGAGTGGCCTCGTGAGAAGATGTCTTTAAACTAGAGAAAAGCTGTTCAGCTCCCACTCAAAGGTTGGCTTTAGTTCATGAAACTCACTCACCCTCCACATAGACATGATAGCTATGAGATAATGCAGCATAAAATATTACATGCTTATAATGGGTCTCATAGCCTGACCCATTGCCACTGTAAGAGAAAGAAAAACATAGAAAATGATTTATTTTATTTCCTCACAATTCATGGTTCATAACAGCTCTATTATAATGAAAATTACTGATATAAATAAAATAGAAAAATCTTTAGAGATGATGCTGAGAGGGAGAAGAATTCTGTGCATGATAGGTTGATTGTGTCAAAATTGACACATTTCAGAACCTCTTTAGATATTCAGAAACCTTGAATGAACACCTAGTCATATGCCCCATTTACATCTGGAGATCAAAGAAGACAAATAACTTTGTCAAAATCCTTGAGAAAACTGGTGCCAGAATCTCAATTAAAATCCATATTTTCCAATTGTCATTCAGTGATGTTGCTGGTCCAGTATGTTGATCCAGTTTTCCTTTCATTTACATTCATAAAATGTCAATAATGATGCACTGTACAATTTATATATCACTTAGGTCAAACAGTCCTTTGATATTCAACTAAAATAAGACTGAGCTGCCATCTCACATTCAGAGGAAGATTCAAGTCTCTGTCCCCATCTGAACATTTATGAGTTGATTGAATTTTACATTCAGACTCCTGCCTCCAGTTTCTTTCTTCAGCTGAATTAAATAATTTACCAGTTTTTCTATACCTGCTATCCCATTTTCAAAGTTGCGGTGACCTTCAGGACTCTATTCATTAACCCAAATACTTCTTCCATTGGGTTTTTGGGTGTAGGGAGCTTTTCTCGAAGTTTGAAAACATTAAAATCTTGTTACAAGACTAAACATGTTATAAAATAATTATCAGACATACATATTTCAAATAATTTGAGACAACTTTGTCTTGAAAATTTTGCACTAGTCATCTTTGTTGACTCCAGACTTACAACAACATCGTCACTTGTTTCTTCTTTTCTCAGATTCCTCTCCTCCTCTTTGTCCTGTCTGTTGCAGGCACTGAATCCCACAATTTTCTTAAAAAAAAAAAAAAAACCTAAGCAGGATTTTTTTCTGTTATATATATATATATATATTTTTTTTTTCTGTCTTTTTCTCTGGCTTATTCCCTAAGTACTCCATTTTCAAAAGTAAGTTTCTCTAACAAGTTAGTTTCCTTAAAAGAAGGGCCCTTAAAGATCTATTTGCTACTTTAATACAGTGTTTGCCTATCTATGACATAGCATCTACGTTTTTACTAAAATAATCCTCCCTTTGAATAGGAAGGACACACAATTTTAAGAAAAATTTACTTATATCATGTTGATCTGACATTCCTATTTCTATAAAATATAAACCATATATTTATTTTTCTTGGCACACAGTCTGAATGAGCTTTGTAAAAAGTGGGAGCAGGAGAGCTGGACTACACTGCTTCCATCCAAATAAAACCAAATTAGCATCCAAAGAAAGGGGAAATATAGATAAACTTGGATCTGCACTGGAATGAAGGAAGGAAGCCATCTCATGCCACATACCTTGAGGTCTCCCTGTTAATGAGCCTGAGATGAAAGAGGGACCTTAAAAAGCGTGTAAATTAAGTGTCAGTGTCAACTCCTTTAAAAAAAAAAAAAAAAAAAAGTCCCCTTTTGTGCTGTGATTTGATAAGGAGATTCTTAGAAGACTCTCTCCCACATTTCCCCAAACATCCAGAGTTTAACTGATACAAACCAATGCTAGATGTACAAATGATCTCTGAGGAATCCTCTGGCATTCCAGTGGTTAGGACTCCGTGCTGACACTGCCAACGGTCCAGTTCCAGTCCCTGGTAAAAACTAAAATTCCACAAGCCAGCATGGTATAGCCAAAAAGACATGATCTCCAAAAGAAGGGACGTGTAAAATCAATGCTGGACACAAAGGCTACCTCAAATCATATTGGCTGTGAAGCAGAGTGCACATAAAAATGCATAAATTATATATCCTTTGATGTACTCCTAGAGTCTTCTTACTCAGTCATTTTGTAACCCCTAAATACAAAATGTCCACCCTTACAGGACTGAGATCAGGCTGTTATCTTTGAAAATGTAGATCTTTTTTGAGGCAGGAGCCCAGTGTGTCTCACTTTGTCTGGCAAAGCAATAAATCTAGCATTTCCAACTTAAAAAAATAAAACAAGCAAACAGAAAACAGGAAATAAAAGTAGATCTAGAAAACCAAACATAAATGAGGCAAGAGGAGATGCATGTGTCATGTTACAGAGTCAAGACTGTAAGGAATGGGAGACTATAAGGGAGGACATGGGTGATATGAACTGTGGGATTTAGAGGCACAGACAGAGAGAAAATAGAAGTTGTATGTATTTAAGTGGCCATTATGCAAACCCTGACTTGTTTGAATATTGTGAAAGACCTACAAAATGTTCAAAGTCCCTGTTTCCTTTAGGTATTTTAATTCTACTTAGGAACAACACCTGTATCTCTCATTTCAAGAAATATTCATGTCAATGTATGGCAAAACCAATACAATAAAGTAAAAAAAAAATTTTTTTTAAGAAATATTATTTTCCCAAATTTGACAAAGGTAATTTGTGTAATCCAGATTCTCAACAACCTATATCAAATACTGTTTTCTTCTTTTTGATATGTTTTTTCAATTAAAGCACTATCATTTTAATATTGTTAAAACCATTTATATTTGTTTAACATTTCAAGTAACATAAAAGCTGAAAGGCAAAAGCAAGGGATAACACCAACCCAGAAGCAACTAGTATTAAGATTAGATGATAGCAATGGTGGTAGAACAAATTAGTGGTTAAACAGACATCTATCTGTCCATACATACAAATAGAAAGATGATTGGATGGATGGATAGAGAAATATATAATAGTTGGATGATTGGAAGGACAAAAGGAAGAAGATATAGACTAGACTCATGGATGCACATACTGATGGATGCAAAGATGACTAGATATACATTTGTTAACAGACTGCTTCTACTCTTATTGATATTTTAAATAACTGCACTTCATTTATTCTACTTGAATTTAAGAGAAAAAAGAACCTGAAGAAAATTTAAATTAATCGCTAAGTTTAAGATTTTTTTTTACATTAGGGAATATAATTTATTAACAGACCTCTAAGAAATTAAGAAAATGCATTATTAAAATCATTAAAAGGTTAGAATCATTATTTTCCCTGTGTGTTTGATGCAGTATGGATTGAATCCCTTTTATGCAAATAAGATAATTAGCACTCAAACTTTTTTTACCCACATTCCATTTTTTATTGCTAATTATATTAGTGTTACTTTGTTAAGGATTACACAAAGTGCATTCTGTTCTGAATCAATAATTTCACAGTTGTTGGGACTTAGTTTTATAAATGGATTAAAAGTGAATGCCAGTTTTTATTATGGAGTATTTTTTAAAACACAGAGGAAGGGAGGATAGTAGAGGAATGCCATTATTAGTTTGATATAAATCCTGCATATCATAACAAATTTGATGTATTGATACAGGTTGCTTTGAAATTAAAGAGGAATCACAAACTCAGAGTCTAAGTTTGCAGGCATTTTGAGAGATTTTTCCCTGTAAGGAAATTTGACAAAGAGTTGTCACAGTAAGGATATATCGGAGGTGGGGTGCTATTAACATCTAGTTGGCAGAGATAGGGTTGATGCTGAACATCGTAAAATACATAGGACAGTACTCCACAACAAAGAGTTCTCTCATCCCAAATGTCAGTAATGCCAAACTTCAAACACCCTGCTCTGAACATCACTCAGCGCACAAAGATCCATGGCATTTTCTGTCTCCAGTGTTTTCCAGTGTCTACTTCAGCCCCTCTGTGTTCTACTGGAAGGTTAGAAACCCATTTTTCCTCTGACAATTCCTCAAAGGGCTTAGTTTCTAAGAACCGTCACCACTTTATTTTGTGTCTACTGAATACCAACCAAGTTTGTTTCATATATCCAGAATGGATCAGTTTCATCTGATTAAAATTGTTTTCTTTCTAATTAATTCCTGTAAAGCTGTATTTGAATTTCCTGAACCAGAAGCAGTACTGGATAAAGTCCATCCTTTTGAAAGATTTTTAATCAAGACTCTAAGTTCTGCTACCTGTTTGCCTTAATGTTAAACGCCTTATCTGCCCTCCATGGATGGCAAATCATTCTCTATTACATAAAGTAAAATCCTTGAAAATATTTAAAGTGTTGAAAAGCAGTTTTGCATTCTATTGGCAAAAATATTCTTGAGTTAAAATGCTTCTTCTTCTATTATTTGATTATGTAATTAGTATTATCAGTAATGTCAATGTCTAACTGAAAACTATATATTAGCAAAATTTATGAACACACCAAAAAAGAATTTAATAGATTTGTCATCAGTCATCTCATTATCCATTGACACTTCTGAGAAGTCAGAAGCACAGAAAGATACAAACAGAGGCACTGTTGTTAAAATAAGAACAAATTAAAAATCAAAACACAAACAATGAAAAGTCTGATATTTATGTGACTAATGAATATTATTGAACAGAATTGTAAAAATACAAGAATACATGATTAGTGTTCACAGAGTGGATTGTAAAGAAAGATACAGGCTCCAAAGTTAAAATCTCTTAGCTGAAATTCTAATACTACCACTTCAATTTCTTCATCTATAAAATGATCATATTAAAACAGCACCTGACTCAAAGGGTTCTGCTAAGAATTATTTTAAGTAATGAATTTAAAAATCTTAGTTCAGTCTTTATCATGTTGGAAGCAGCAAATAAATATTAGGTAATATTACTCTCATTAATCATTATCATATCTAGTCTAGTCACACACACACCCTTGTTTCATATGAGGTAAATAAGTTTTAACTTTTTCAAGGAGGATATTCAGTCAGTGGTATAGTCAGTACTAAAGCTCTTCTGCCACTGACTCCATCTGCTATGCTTTCTTTTGAAAATGAAATTGTTAACAAATTCATTATTTTTAAACCCAGAAGCTCCTATGGAATATCCTGCAGAAAAGGTAGGGAGGCAATTATAAGTTAAGTAAGAAGTTAGTGAAACTCTGCATACCTGGCCTAAATTGTTCAGCTCTAAGTTTTCTTCTCACACTTTCATTTCCTCATTGTTTATCTTCATCTCTATCCCACTTATGGCTCCAAGCTGAGTCTCCTCTACTTGGAGGGTGGCAGCATCCAAGAAAGACCAGCATGACATTGATTCCACATCTCATCTCTTACCTCCTTTCCTATTAGACCTAAACTTTTCAGAATTACTGGAGTATAAGGTATAAAGGAGAAAATGCAGTGGATGCTAATGGAATGAAAAATATGAACTAGATCATGAAGCACGATGGCAAAGGTCCGTTTAGTCAAAGCTATGGTTTTTCCAGTAGTCATGTATGGATGTGAGAGTTGGACTATAAAGAAAGCTGAGCCCTGAAGAATTGATACTTTTTAGCTGTGGTGTTGGAGAAGACTCATGAGAGTCCCTTGGACTGCAAGGAGATCCAGCCAGTCAGTCCTAAAGGAGATCAGTCCTGAATATTCATTGGAAGGACTGATGCTGAAATGGAAACTCCAATACGTTGGCCACCTGATGCGAGGAACTGACTCACTGGAAAATACCCTGATGCTGGGAAAGCTTGAAGGCGGGAGGAGAAGGGGATGACAGAGCATGAGATGTTTGGATGGTATCACTGACTCTATGGACATAAGTTTGAGTAAGCTCTGGGATTTGGTGATGGACAGGAAGCCTGGCATGCTGCAGTCCATGGGGGTCACAAAGAGTTGGACACGACTGAGCGACTGAACTGATGAAGCATCTGTTACAGCTGTCAGAGGAGCTGAGAATTTTTTTTTCCTTTAGCCAACAAGAAGCCTCAAAGTAATTTTGAGCAAAGGGATGATCTTATTAGTTGTATTTATTATAAATTTTTATCTAGTGGCAAAATTTCAGTGGATGCTTCTGTGAAAGGGAAGATGGTTAAGAATACTTGAACAATGACACTAGCAGTGGGTTGGAAAATGGACACATGCCATGGTTAAGAGATTGAATGAAGCAAAATTACTGAATTAATGAGTGATTAGACAAGAGGCTAAAAATAGAAAAAAATTGAGGAATATTCCTCTAAATGCAAAACTTAAAATTGAACTACTGTCTGCATCCAAATACTGTTTCCACCATTTCTGAAAATAGTCCTTTATTACTAACAGTGCCTGTTTTCCCTTTACATCCACAGATAGCTGGTGTAGTTATTTATAAGTCTCCACATCTGGAGAACTAATTTGTTTGTGGACTATTCCAGTTCCACGGAGTTGTTAGCTATCACTCAGCTGCACCAAGTTCATTCAACCCTGATAATTAAATTAAATATCTACTGACATCAAATAGACAGCAGAAACTTACTAACAATACCAAGAAAATTTTCAGGCCCCTAAAGAAAGCCACACTGCATTATAATGGAGACAGAGGACATGTTCTATAATGGAGGGATGGTCAATTTAATATTCCACTCATATTTTAATGTGTCTGTAGTGTAGTCTAGCGGAATATGGTCTCACAAGTGGTGTAACACATTGGCGGCTCAGTATAATAGGACTGACGTTACTATGGAATTCAATATTACGTGGGCATGACCTTACTGAAGATTTAATTACTTGAAATACCAGAAGGATGATGGTATAACAATATCACTGCAAAGGTCTTTAGAAAGAAGAGCATGAGTGTCATGGCTGCTGACTTCCACACATTTTTTTTTTTTTTTAAATTTCTGCATTCATTTTCTTACTTAAGGGTATCACCATCAATTTTTACACAGGCCAGAAGTCTTAGAATCATTCCTTCTCTTAAATATTTTTGCTCTTTAAAAAATGCTTACAATTTAAAAAATAATAAGCAATACCAAGTAGTCTCCCTCATCATGCCTAAGGCACTAAGTTGTGTCCTCTTTACAAGTAAATACCATCATCAGTCCTTTATCTATCCTTCCTGTGATAAGATAAAAATATAATAGTGTGTGTGTTGTGTGTGTGTATGTGTGTGTGAAGCTCTGTCTCTTTTTACAATGTTAGCATATTTTACTTTTTAACCCCTTCTTTTCCTTATTTAGTGTGTCTTAGGAAGTGTTTCCAGTAAATATGTATAGATTAACCATACATTATTTTTTGTAGAGATGCACCATGACTTATTTAAATAGTAGCCTACCGATGGCCACTTGGGTTGCTTACAGTTGTTATAGACTTAATTGTGCCCTCCCCAAATTCACATGTTAATATGAATTTCATGCAGTTACCTCAGAATGATACTGTCTTTGGGGACAGAGACATTAAAGAGGCAATAAAGTTAAAATGAGACCGTTAGGTTGGGCCCTAATCCAACCTGACTGGTGTACTTTTAAGAAGAGGAAATTTGAATTATTTATTCTAGTTTCTGTGAAAAATACCATGAATTGCATTATCTCTGTAGATTGCTTCGGGTAATATGGACATTTTGATCATAATTTTTTCAATCCACAAACATAGAATATCTTTCCATTTATTTTGTATCATCTTCAGTTTCTTTTATAAATCTCTTTTACTTTTCACAGTACAGTACTTGCTCCTTTATTTTAAATGTTATTTTATTTTTAATTGGAGGATAATTACTTTACAATATTGTAGTGATTTCTGCCATATATCAACATAAATCAGCCATAGGTATCCATACATCCCTTCCTTCTTAATCCTCCCTCCCTACCCTACCCCTCTACATTATCACAGAGCACCAGCTTTGGGTTCCCTGCATCATACAGCAAATTCCCGCTGCCTACCTACCTTACAGATAGTAATAGACAGGTTTCAGTGTTGCTTTCTCAAGTCATCCCACTTTCTATCTCCCCTACTGTGTCCAAAGCTCTGTTCTTTATGTTTGCATCTCTATTGTTGCTCTGTCGATAGTTCACCAGTACCATCTTTCTAGATTCCATATATATGCGTTAATATACTATATTTATCTTTATCTTTCTGACTTACTTCACTCTTTATAATAGACTCTAGGTTCATCCGCCTCATTATAACCAAATCAAATGCATTCCTTTTTATAGCTGAGTAATATTCCATTGTGTATATGTACCAAAGCTTCTTTATCCATTCATCTGTCAGTGGACACCTAGGTTGCTTCCACATTCTAGCTATGGTAATTAGTGCTTCAGTGAACATTAGGGCACATGTGTCTTTTTCATTTCTGGTTTCCTCGGAGTATATGCCCAGTAGTGGGATTGCTGGGTCATATGGTAGTTTTATTTCTAATTTTTCAAGGAATCTCCACACTGTTCTCCATAGAGGCTGTATCAATTTGCATTCCCACAGTACAATAGAGTTTCCTTTTCTCCACACCTTCTCCAGCATTTATTGTTTTTAAACATTTTGATGACAGCCATTCTGACCGATATGAGATGATACTTCATTGTAGTTTTGATTTGCATTTCTCTAATAATGAGCAATGTTTGATAAGAAAACCAGGAAAAGGTACCATAAAAAAGAAAATTACAGGTCAGTATCACTAATGAACATAGATGTAAAAATCCTCAAAAAAATTCTAGCAAACAAAATCCAAGAACACATTAAAAAGATCATAGATAATGATCAAGTGGTCTTTATCCCAGAGATGTAAGGATTCTTCAGTATATACAAATCTTTATCCTTTTTGGTTAAATATTTCCCTAGGTATTTCATTACTTTCTATTTGATTTTAAATGGGTCTATTTTCTTGATTTCCTTTCTGATTGTCTCTTATTAGTGTATAGAAATGAAACAGATTTCTGTATATTTATTTTGTATCTTGCAAACATTACTGGAATCATTCAAATACTTTTTTGGTAGAATTTTTAGGGTTTTTCTATGTATAGTATCATGTCACCTCTAAATAGTGCCAGTTTGATTTCTTCCCTTCCAATCTGGATGCCCTTTATTTATCTATTTTATCTGATTGTTATGACTAGGATTTAAAATACAATGTTAAACAGAAGTGGTAAGAGTGGGCATCTTTGTCTTATTTCTGATTTTTGATACAGAAAGCAAATTAGTGGTTACCAGATGGGAAAGGGATGAGAGGAACAGGGAAATAGGTGAAGGGGATTAAGAGGTAAAAACCAGCAGTTATAAATTATATAAGTCACAGAAATGGACAGCACACAAAATCTAATCAGTGTTTTATAATAATATTTTATGGTATAGACTCTTAAAAATATTACTATATTAAGCACTAAAATTAATATAAGATTGTAAACCTGCTATATTACGATGACCTTTAAAATGTGAATCCTTTGTACAATCTTTGTGAATTTGACTTAAAATATTAAAAAAAAAGGGGGGAAATTTGGAAACAGAGACACTAGGATCACACACAGAAGAAAGACCTCCTGTGGACATAGTAAGGAGGTGGTCACCTGCAAGCCAAGGAGAGAAGTCTCGGAAGAAACCAAACCTATGGAATCTTGATCTTGGATTCCAGCCTTCAGAACTGTGAGAAAATAATTTTGTCTTATTTATACTCCTTAGTCTATGGTACCTTGCTATGACACCATAGCAAACTAATACACAGATTCTTACCTTTACAAAAATACATAAATTTTAAAAAATTGCATGAGGTTATTAAGACATTTCTGCACATTACAATGTATAGATTGGTTGATTTCCATAAGTGAAATTACTGAACGCTGGACCACATGAGACAGCATTAGAGTCATCAGGGGCAGGAGTGGGAGAAAGTGTGGGTAAGAGCTTTTATTGCAGCTTCCATGGAAAGGTAAAGCAAAGCAGGTAAGAGAGTTTATGACTGGCTAGCTTGAATTTCAGTGGGTTCTGAGGCATAAGGTTGCCAGTTGACTGGTACCTGACCCTGGAGCCATTGGGCTGGGGGATATTGCCATGGAGTAGCTTTAAGAGTCCAAATATAGTCTGAGGTGTTGGCACTGGATTGGTTAGTTTGTATATAAAGATGTGCTCAAAGGTGAATTCTTTACTATTTCTGGTATCTGATTAACAGTAGGGGGGCAATCTCCCATGGTTATTAAGGCCCCAGTTGTAAAAAAAAATTATAAAAACATGGCATTATTCTAATAAAATGTTAGAATAAATTATTTTTTTTATTTTTTATTAAAAAATTACTGAGTCTATCTAAATTAACATTGATGCTTATTGTATCTTCATCACAGAGGATTGCCTTAATAAATAAGTGGTAAAATGATGCCTTCTTTTTTGGTTATATTTTTTCTTTTAATTTTGATTTAGACTATGTGTCTCATCATATATTAGAAACAACAAAAATGGGATACTTTCTTAACTTTCTATTGAATTTTTCAGCTTTATGTTCTTTTGGCATGTTTGTTCTTCCAAACAGAAACGTTGATTTTTTTTTTTAATGTAGTCATTATCAATCTTTATTAAATGATTTTATGGATTTGTTTCTTATTTAGGAAAGCCTTTACCATTTACAATTATGGAACATAATTTATAATTATTCTACTAATATTTTTAATTTTAATTAAACATAAATCCATGATCAATCTGGAATTTAGTGTAAGAATGGATGTGTCTAAATTGCCTAATTTATGATATATGTATATCATACCATATATAATTAAATACATATTAAGTATAATAAAATAGCCAATTAGCATATATGTGGATATGTATGTATAAAGGTATAGTAGTTTTTAAATCTCTTATTATCTGACAACATGAGTTCTTCTCATATTATTTTTTCTAAGTTTTCTTTCTATTCTTACATGTTTATTACTTAGAATCAGCTAATTTTTTTCTAAGTACCACGTCTTACTGATTCTACAGCCTTGTTAAATTTTTAGATCAATTTAAGAATTTTTTTTTTGGGGGGGGTGTTGGAGAAGACTCTTTTTTTTTTTTTATTAGTTGGAGGCTAATTACTTTACAATATTGTAGTGGTTTCTGTCATACACTGACATGAATTAGCCATGGATTTACATGTATTTTTTACCCTCAAGTTATGATTGTCTTTTAATATATCCAAGTGTGGCTTTTACAGTTGTGTAGATTTTGCACATCTTTAAAGTTTACTCATAGTATTATATTTTCATGGAAAGTTAAATAGAATATCTTTATCACTACTGTATTATTCTTTTGGTTTTCTGTTTAAGAAATTGATTTTTTTCCCCACACTAATGTTGTAACTGGGCTTCCCAGGTGGCACAGAGGTAAAGAAACCATCTGCAATGCAGGAGACTTGGGTTCAATCCCTGGGTCCAGAAGATCCCCTAGAGAAGGAAATGGCAACCCACTCCAGTATTCTTGCTTGGAAAATCCCATGAACAGAGGAGCCTAGGGGGCTACTGTCCATAGGGTCATAACGAGTTGGACACGACTTAGCTACTAAACAACAACAATGTTTTAACTAGTCATCTAAGTTAATTTTCTTAGATTGTTAGTATTTTAAAGTTGGTTGTCTTGGATTTATTAACTATGCCAGTAAATATTAGCTCCCTTCATCTTTTTTCCATTCATTTCTTTTATCTATGTTTCATTCTCTCTTTAGGTTCTGTACCGTCTCACTTGTCTCACCTTGAATTCTACTGTCTCAATTTCTGTAACCTCCAAGATTCTGGGTCTCTTGTTTTTATTACTGCCTGTGTTTTCACAGTTGCTCTTCACTAACTGCTTACCTGAAATATCTCACACAATGGAATCATTTTGCATAAAAGTAACAGAATATTTCTAATCACAAGCTGGAGTGTACATGGTCACAGGTATTGAGAGTTTATTACTTGTACCATATACATAAGAGATGATAAAAGGAAAAAGATTCTGTTTTGATTGTGATAGAGGTGTCTGAACAGGCTTTAAACAAATTTTACTGGCTTATTCCTATGCAGGTAAAATTTAATCCTGGGGAATTCAAAGGTCTCCACTGGAGGGATAGACTATTTCAATTCTCTAACCCACATTCTTAGCCAATTGTCTTATTTGATCAAGTGCAACTGAAAATTCCAAATGGAGATATTAGGAAATAAACAACCTTGGTTGTGTCCTCTTTTCCTGACCTTTTAATAACTGTCATTCCTCAGCTCCAAGAGGTTGTGTGATCCAATTAGGCAAATTGAAAAAGACTGCTTTTATGCAAAAGCGTGAGAAAGTTAATTGAAATCAATCCATGTTCAGTGAAAAGTGCTACAGACATCACTGATAATTTAGAGCAATTAAAAGATGTTGTCCTGAAGAAAGGCAGAAACATTAAGTCTAAAAGCCTGTTAAAGGAAGGAAAATTACCAAAAATATTTAAATGATATTATTCACCTAAGATGGACTAGGGACATCCAATCCAATTAGAAATTGTAAGATATTTCATTAGTCAGAAACTTTGTTCTTAAAACAACTGAAATGAGCATTCTTTCACCTAGTATCCTTTGTCATTGCAAAATAATCTGTTACAAACAATCCATCAACCCTAGTTTTGAGTACATTCTTCATGCAAATAGTTGTTGTGTTTTAACTTTCATAAAATAGTTCCTCCATCTATAAAATAAGGTCATTTTAACTAGAATAGTGATTTTCAACCTATATTGTTTAGAGATTTAATGTTCTAGGATGTAATTGGACATATATTGTTTGGTAGGGTGAGGTAGGACAGAGAACGAAGAAAGCAAAGAAATAACCTGTTAGAACTCTGAGTTGTCCATCTCATAATTAACACATGAACAACTCTGTTAAAAATAGGGATATTAAGTATGTGGTTCACCCCCTCACCATCCCTTTTATCTTGACCATAGCATACATCACCATTTAATCACGTTTTCTTTTTCCTGGAGCCTGGATAGAGAGAGCCTCAGAATCCTTCTTACTATGTTATAGTAATCAGGCCATAGTTACCCGAGATCTACATTACTCTTGAGATGATGAAGAGTGATTAAACAGAGGATGTTGGTTAAAATGCCTGGCATGCTTTAATTTATTTCCTGACCAACACAGGGGAGATGACTGATAATCTATCATGGGCAACCCACAAGGTCACAGTCAAAATACATACAGTCACTCTAAATATTTGAATGGTAAGCCTTTGACTGTGTGGATCACAAGAAACTGTGAAAAATTCTCTTTTTTATTTTTTATTGAAAAATTCTTAAAGAGATAGCAATACCAGACCACCTCCCCTGGCTCCTGAGAAATCTGTATGCAGGTCAAGAAGCAAGAGTTAGAACCAGACATGGAGCAATGGACTGGTTCCAAATTGGGAAAGGAGTACATCAAGGCTGTATATTGTCACCCTTCTTATTTAACTTATACGAAGATTGCATCATGCAAATTGCTGGGCTGCATGAAGCACAAGCTGGAATCAAGATTGCTGTGTGAAATATCAATAACTTCAAATATACAGATGACACCACCCTTATGGCAGAAAGAGAAGAGAAACTAAAGAGAATCTTGATGAAAGTGAAAGAGGAGAGTGAAAAAGCTGGCTTCAAATTCAACATTCAGAAAACAAAGATCATGGCATTAAACAATGAAAGCAGTGACAGACTTTGTTTTCTTAGGCTCCAAAATCACTGCAGATAGCACCTGCATCCATGAAATTAAAACATGCTTGCTCCTTGGAAGAATAATTATGACCAAACTTGACTGCGTATTAAAAAACAGGCATTACTTTTCCAACAAAGGTCCGCCTAGTCAAAGCTATGGTTTTTCCAGTAGTCATTGTATGGATGTGAGATTTAGACTATAAAAAAAGCTGAGCTCCAAAGAATTGATGCCTTTGAACTGCGGTGTTGAAGAAGGTTCTTGAGAGTCCTTTGAGGGTCCTTTGGTTTGATTGGCAATCAAACCAATCATCCTAAAGGAAATCAGTCCTGAATATTCATTGGAAGGACTGATGCCAAAGCTGAAACTCCAATACTTTGGCCACCTGATGCATAGAACTGACTCATTTGAAAATACCCTGATGCTGGGAAAGATTGAAGGTGGGAGGAGAAGGGACAAGAGAGTATGAGATGGTTGGATGGCATCACCAACTCAATGGACATGAGTTTGAGCAAGCTCTGTGGATTTGGTGATGAACAGGGAAGCCTGGCATGCTGCAGTCCATAGGATTGCAAAGAGTCCGACACAACTTACTAACTGAACTGAAGTGGACTGAAGAACAAAGGAATGTAACTGTTCACATATTCCTTTATATACTTTCAAGACTAAAGCAAGTGAAGAATATGATATGAGTGCTGGCAGGTATGCACTTCAGATATAGTTGTCTCTGAAAAAGGAGCATTCAAGGTGTAATTGGAAGGAGTATGTAAGTATAAGAATAAATCCCTGTTTTAAAGAAAAGAAAGGAGGTATGAGGAGTGAGAGAAGGCACTTGCTGTGGAAGATGTGTATTAGCAGTCACCCAGAGTGTCCTCTTTCATGATGCCTGCTTCTGGGCATTTTTACTACTTTTATCTCTAATTTTACCATTTGGATAGTTTTTGATACCTTGGTCTACTCTGTATTTATTCCTTTTGAAATGTACAATATAGGATAATGTTCAATGGTTTTCTTTCCTAGAGACGCTGGTTTCTGTGTTTGAATTCCAGGTCTGCTGCTTATTATATGTGGCTTTAGGGAAGCTGACTTCCCTCTCTGAGCCTTGGTTATCCGTGATGAGATAATTCACAGTGTTGTTTGAAAATGCTAAATTATAAATACAGATGAAGCACATGTATTATGTAACCCAAAGTGGCTAATATGTCCACTTTCATTACTACCCAATCACTACTACTGCAACTGTAACTACTATTCCTGCTGCTACTTGGATAAAACAGACATGCATTAAGCACCGACTGTATGCTCTGTGTCATAGTATTTCCTCAGTGACGTCATTGAGCCTGCCCCATCACTTTTTCCTTCCAGTGGTCTTACTGCAGTTTGTAATTCAATTTCTTCATACATTTGTAAACTCCATGAGGGAAGTCACCAAAGACCTCTATCTACAACACCTAAGATAGTGTCTGGAACAGAGCAGACACTCAAAAAAAAAAAAAAACAACTTATGAATAAATGATTAATTTAATTGAAGTGCTAGAGAGAGTGAATATAAAACAGCCCCCCTCTCCTTGACAATGATGCTCTCTATCCCACACCAGGGTTTGTTTTAGGTCCCAGCCCTAAAAGATAAATTTGACAGCTCCTGGCAAGACTTTCTACCTGTGCCTAGTAGCCCTCAATTATTTACAGAAGATACTGTGTTAGTCATTAACCCCCATATCCTGATCAGATATCTTGTCAGCTGTAGGTTTACATCAATAAAATTTTCTAACATGTACTTGGAAGCTCAAAAAAAAAAAAAAAATCCATTTTACTGCTGAAAAAATAAACTTCTAATGAGGCAAAATTCTGATTTTGTAGATGATTTGTTCATTTATCCTCTGCTAAGGACAAAAAATATGATTTATTGATTTTGATTCTCTAGTAAAAAATCATGTCACCTTTTAATAAACAACTTATTACCAGATGCTGGGATCTTCAGTCTCATAAACAAGGATTATGGTTAAAACATATTGAAAGAAGAATGTAAATATAAAAATCAATAAAAATATGTAAAAAGTAATATGAATCAAGAGTAAAAGCAATTCATTCTGAGGCTTTATAATAACATTTATAAACTATCCTCAACCCGTTGCCTGTTTCTGAATAAGGAAGAGCAGTATTGAAAAAATTAACAAAGCAAGTGTGGTCATAAATAACTAAAAAAATAATAATAATAGCTACCATTTACTGAGTACTTATTGCATGTTGGAAGCTCAGATTACT
This sequence comes from Muntiacus reevesi, assembly GCF_963930625.1. Classification (NCBI taxonomy): domain Eukaryota; kingdom Metazoa; phylum Chordata; class Mammalia; order Artiodactyla; family Cervidae; genus Muntiacus; species Muntiacus reevesi. The sequence continues at coordinate 244,612,317 of NC_089250.1, forward strand.
ACAAAGAACAAGTTGTACTTAGCATTGAAAGCATTCCAGGCAAGAGACTTATTCTTTTACATAAATTATCATATTTAATACTCAGCAATCCTTGGAGCTTTGAGTTTTAATGCCCACAATTTAGAATGAGGAAGTGGAGACTCAGAGAGGTTGACTCATTGTGCCAAATCACAATTAATAAATGATTGAGTTTAGATCATATTTGAATTCTAAATTTGGTGATCTTTCCACTAAACTGTGCTGCCTCTTCCAAACACAGAAAAATATTAAAATAAATTCTCTCAACCATCTTATCCATTGGTTGAGCATTAATTATTTTTTGAGGAGAATTGTAGGTCTTTCTTTTTTAATGGATCATCCCCAAGGTGGTTCTCAGCTATTGCTCAGGGTAGAGTTAATAAGTGCTGGCATTTAAATTCTTGCATATTATAGCAGAGACTGTATGACTGAAAGCCAGGGCCTATTTTCTGTGAGCAATGTTTAATCAAAAGTGACCCATAATTTCAAGCTCCAATGCCTACCCCCACTTTATTAACCAGACACTTGTTCATTTTGGAGCCTCTTCACTCAGGTTTAAAACACGGTGGGTGATCCTTAGAGAGGCTCTTTCTTTATCCCCTATCCTCTGGCTGCCCTTTCTAAAAGCTCAGGAAAGAAACTTGCATCCTTCAGTTTCTTAATCTTCCATACTTACGACAGATGAGTCAAAAAATATTAGACTTGCTAGTGAGGGTTTGCTTAGAGGAAGTAAAGAGTTTGTGGTATATTTATGCACATACATGCATGTGTGTCTGTCTGTATGTTCTGAGAAGGAGCAAGAGAGCTTTCAGTTCCATTATTATCAAAATGCAGCCTTTTAAAAAAAAAAAATGCAGCCTTTTTTCCCAGCTTATATCAAAGCCACCTTCCTGTTCATCCCAGTATTCCAACAGAATTCTCTAGCATCTCAGCAAAGGGGGATACTGTAACTGACTACAATTCAACAGGGAGTATTGTCCATTAAATCACATGTGAGACAAAATGTACAGATTCTGTCCACCTCCTCTGTGACTATATAAACATCAACATTTATATTTTATAAATATATATATATGTATATATAAACTAACCCTAAATCAATAAAGTGGTTCAGTTGCTCACAATAATTTCAAATTATATGCATACCTCTAGGCATCTTCCCTCTTTTCTTCCCTTTATTCTTCCTTGTTCCTTTCCTTTCCATTTATTTGTATATGTTACTTTTTTATGTTACAGATCTGCTTTTATTAAAGGCTTGAGAGAGTGATTTTCACCATAGAACAGGATATAAAACAACCAGAGGACTGTCTCACAATTAGAGGGAAACTGACATCCAGAATAACATGTGGAGAGATGGTTAGCTATATTTTATGGAGGAAGAATTGACAAGAGCTAAGAAGCAAGAGAAAAAGAGAAGTGCAGACAGGGAAAGAGTCAAGGAAACAGTCCAAACTGATGTAAGCTTTTTTTTTTTTTCCCCCAATTGGGCCACTGTATGTTAAACTTTTGAGTGTATTTCTTCAATTTATGCAATCAGGAGCAAGAGGCCCCTTTGGCTTGCTGTAACGGAAGATACCGGCAGGAATTGCTACCTTGTGCTTCTGAAAATAGTGTTTGAATTCAGAAGTCCAAAAAGTTTGAATCCTGTTATTATATAACTGTTTGTCACCTGTGAACCATCTTGTAAAAGAAATAAATCCCCATTGGTAAAAATGATTAGTGATATAAATGCAACGTGTTCAAAAGAAAAAAAAAATATGATCAACCTTGTAGATTTATGAGGATCTTTGAGAGTCACCTGTGTCAAGGAAAATGCCTTTGTTTTCCTTATACATAACTCAGCTGTGGATTTAGAAATACTGAATTAATTTGGACCCCTGTATTTGTGGAGAAGGCAATGGCACCCCACTCCAGTATTCTTGCCTGGAAAATCCCATGGATGGGGGAGCCTGGTAGGCTGCAGTCCATGGGGTGGCTAAGAGTCAGACACGACTGAGCGACTTCACTTTCACTTTTCACTTTAATGCATTGGAGAAGGAAATGGCAGCCCACTCCAGTGTTCTTGCCTGGAGAATCCCAGGGACGGGAGAACCTGGTGGGCTGCCGTCTATGGGGTCGCAGAGTCGGACACGACTGAAGCGACTTAGCAGCAGCAGCATTGGGATTTGTCAGCTCAGTGCATCCATGTAGAGAAAGCTAGAAAGCCCCACTTGGGTTCATTTTATTTGTCAGTAACTCACAGCTTCCTTCAAACTCTTCAGGCATCCAAGTGTGCTGTGCTGTGCTTAGTCACTCAGTCGTGTCTGACTCTTTGTGATCCCATGGATTGTAGCCTGCCAGGCTCCCAAGTGCATGCAATTTTCCAAGCAAGAATACCGGAGTGGGTTGCCATGCCCTCCTCCAGGGGATCAAACCCAGGTCTGCTGCATTGCAGATGGATTATTTACTATCTGAGCCAATAGTAGGATGTTATTGTGATAGTGTTTAAAAGAAATCAAATATTCTTTAGATTGTTAGCCTAGGATCAATCCCAGACTTAAGATATTGAATTAAATTACTCTTCTGAGGTAACCTTCCTTTAGGATTGACTCAGAAGGACTTCTGCCAGTAAATAAGATTTGGAAGTTAAAAAGTTTTTGCCTGTTTCATCCTGGTTTGATCCAGAACTATTATTCTATTGGTTGCAGCTACAGTCCTCTTCACATTTCTTTATGTCCACAGATGCAGTCAGCCTTAAGGTCTAACTCCTTCTCCAGTCTGTCTTTCTTACTCACTGTTGAGCAAGCAAATATTTATACACACCTGTATATAATAGTGCTGATTGACAATATTAATGATAAAATGCTTAATATTAAAAGATAAATAAAAGGGGGAGAAAATGTCAAAATTCAACAACAGCAGCTATTTTTAGATACATTTTGCAGTAAACTGTCCCTTTCGTTACTTTTTCTGTTCCCTTATAATACCACTGTTACCTTCCACAGACCTTTCATAAAAATCTTATTCTACTGAGAAGTAACTTTGAAAGAACTTGGGCTTTTCCAAGTTCAGTGCTGAACTCATGGTACTCATGGTGGGTTAGAGTCTTAGATTATGCAGGATATTCTAGGGATTTAGGGGCTGGTCAAGTAAAATGATAGGATTGCAAGAGATAGTAAAATGTAGCAAGCTTTATTGAGTGATGCTTGGATACAAAAGAATGAGAAAGAAAGTCCCTTAGAGCATAAGACTATCCAGAAGCCTATGAAGAGGACGCCAGGATGGGGAACCAATAATGGAACTCCTGGAGGAGAGGGAAACAGGAGATAGGATTTATATGTCAAGATGATATTGCTCAGCTGCAAGGCAAGGAGTCTATGCCAGACAGCTCTAAGGGTAGGAATGACTTGGTGTCCTCTAATTACAAGACTATCTTATTGGTGGCTATCAATGCTGGGTGAGGGATGCAAAACAAGCAAATTCTAAATAGTTAAAAATTTGCTTATTTGGGTTGGTTTTTAAATATTTGGTGTGTAAAAATTTGAGTTTTTTTACCTGCAGGTTTTTGAACTAACGGATCTCAATCTGCAGTGAAGAAATAAACAAGTAGGCTGGGACCAACACACAGAGGCCACCATTGACTTATTTACATAGCAGATTCACAAAGAATTCAGACAATCAGAGGCTGACACCTGGTTCCTAAATAAGGACAGTTGAAAATATATTCTGTTCCTTTTGTTCTTTAAACTTTAAGGGAAAGAAGGGGTGCATAATTTGAAGAAGGCTGGGGCTAATATATCACTATTTATCAAATCTTGGTGAAATGATCCTTAACTGAATAATATTTGGGCGTCATAACATATGACCCTCATGCCATTATCCATATTGAGCAATTAATAGCTTATCTTACAACTGATCCCCTGGAGAGGGGAATGGCAACCTATTCCAGTGTTCTTCTGTGGAACATACCATGGACAGAGGAGCCTGGAGGGCTACAGTCCATGGGGTCTCAAAGAGTCGGACATGACTGAGCAACTTCCACAGTTTTCCTGTGGAAGGTAAATAGGAATGCCATATTTACCTAGGTTCCAAGGGACTATAGCTACTAAAAGTGTCTGGGGAGCATTAACTTGCAGTAAATACTAAACCAACTTTAATAACTTGGCCTCATTTGCTCTTTCATTCAAGTTTCCTATCACTATACATCAAAAAACTTGTCTAGCAGTCTCACAAAACAACCCATGTGGATTTATTCATCATTGTTGTTGTGTTTTGATTTTAAACAATCTTAGAGCTAGCAATCTATCAGTGCTGTCTTGGGATGCCCTTATGTGTCTTTCTTAGTAAACTCTTACTAATGTATCAGAGTAAACTCATTTGTTACCTCCTCCCTCATAAAGTTTTCACTGACTGTCCCAGGCAAAATGAATAAATGTTCTCTCTATATTTCCATAAAACTTTTCCCATGGTATTTTTATAAGAATGTTCCTGCTTCATGTTATAATCAATTTGTTATGCTTTTGATACTGTAGACTCCCCTCTTTCTATTTCTTCAAGGGCATGTCTCTCATAAAATGGAATCTCTATCATCTAGCATAGAGTCTGATACACAGAGACACTTAAAATTTGCTATATTAATGAAGTGTATTGATTTTAGTAACTCTAAAATGTTTATCCTAATAAAATATGACTAGTAAGTTGCACTAAAGCATAAATAATAATTATTTTTTTATTTTATAAAAGGAATGCATTTAGATTAGCAAAACAATTTAAAGCAAATCCTTGTATCATGAATGAATTCCGTAATATATAAAAAATGTGATAATATTTCAAAATGTTCTGTGGCTCACCTTTCATTCTTTGGGAAAAGTAGAACTAATTGCCCAGAAAGTTCTGTCCCACAATTCAATACAGGAGTTCCTTTTTGGATGGCAGCAATAATTCTCCATGTCATGAAAAACCAGTGTCATTGGAATTTGCCTTTGAGAGGAATCTGACAATTATCAGAGTAATGGAAAAAGTCACTCAGGGGCATATCTGCGATTGCCTGTTACAGATGTGAGTACACCAACTTTACCTGCACAAGCTACTTCTAAAATTCCTTATAATTTACACCATCTGTTGGCCTGGATCCTTTGTTGATTTGTGCATCCTTTGGAAAGCAGAAACAGAACACATGCCTTCACAGATGTTTCAAGATTTAACCTTTTGCCCAGATGTAAACTGATTTAAAAGAAAAATAATTGGCTAAATTCCAGGTGAATAAAAAAATGCAATCTTAAAATTTCCATCCACATATAAGATAAACAGGGAATGGTTTATTAAAGATCTGCAGACCTAATTTCATTTTTATTTATTTATTTATTTTTTTGCCTTGAGTAGTCTCCCAAGATTATTTAGCCAATCCTATAACAAAGTAAGACATTATTTTTCTTTCATTTTATATGACCTCTGACTCTGGCAGTCCAACCTTCAGTCACGGTCTGAGCTCTCCAAATGCAGTCTTTCTCAGTCCTCCTTGTTTTTTTTTTTTTTTTTTTTTTTTTTTTTTTTGTTGGAGGCAAATTATTTCACAGCATTACAGTGGGTTTTGTCATACTTTGATATGAATCAGCCATAGAGTTACACATATTCCCCATCCCGATCCCCCCTCCCACCTCCCTCTCCACCCGATTCCTCTGGGTCTTCCCAGTGCACCAGGCCCGAGCACTTGTCTCATGCATCCCACCTAGGCTGGTGATCTGTTTCACCATAGATAATATACATGCTGTTCTTTCGAAATATCCCACCCTCACCTTCTCCCACAGAGTTTAAAAGTCTGTTCTGTACTTCTGTGTCTCTTTTTCTGTTTTGCATATAGGGTTATCGTTACCATCTTTCTAAATTCCATATATATGTGTTAGTATGCTGTAATATTCTTTATCTTTCTGGCTTACTTCACTCTGTATAATGGGCTCCAGTTTCATCCATCTCATTAGAACTGATTCAAATGAATTCTTTTTAACGGCTGAGTAATATTCCATGGTGTATATGTACCACAGCTTCCTTATCCATTCATCTGCTGATGGGCATCTAGGTTGCTTCCATGTCCTGGCTATTATAAACAGTGCTGTGATGAACATTGGGGTGCACATGTCTCTTTCAAATCTGGTTTCCTCAGTGTGTATTCCCAGAAGTGGTATTGCTGGGTCATATGGCAGTTCTATTTCCAGTTTTTTAAGAAATCTCCACACTGTTTTCCATAGTGGCTGTACTAGTTTGCATTCCCACCAACAGTGTAAGAGGGTTCCCTTTTCTCCACACCCTCTCCAGCATTTATTGCTTATAGCCTTTTGGATAGTAGCCATCCTGACTGGTGTGTAATGGTACCTCACTGTGGTTTTGATTTGCATTTCTCTGATAATGAGTGATGTTGAGCATCTTTTCATGTGTTTGTTAGCCATCTGTATGTCTTCTTTGGAGAAATGTCTGTTTAGTTCTTTGGCCCATTTTTTGATTGGGTCATTTATTTTTCTGGAATTGACCTTCAGGAGTTGCTTGTATATTTTTGAGATTAATCCTTTGTTGCTTCATTTGCTATTATTTTCTCCCAATCTGAGGGCTGTCTTTTCACCTTACTTATAGTTTCCTTTGTAGTGCAAAAGCTTTCAAGTTTCATTAGGTCCCATTTGTTTAGTTTTGCTTTTATTTCCAATATTCTGGGAGGTGGGTCATAGAGGATCTTGCTGTGATTTATGTCGGAGAGTGTTTTGCCTATGTTCTCCTCTAGGAGTTTTATAGTTTCTGGTCTTACATTTAGACCTTTAATCCATTTTGAGTTTATTTTTGTGTATGGTGTTAGAAAGTGTTCTAGTTTCATTCTTTTACAAGTGGTTGACCAGTTTTCCCAGCACCACTTATTAAAGAGGTTGTCTTTTTTCCATTGTATATCCTTGCCTCCCTTGTCAAAGATAAGGTGTCCATAGGTTCGTGGATTTATCTCTGGGCTTTCTATTCTGTTCCATTGATCTATATTTCTGTCTTTGTGCCAGTACCATACTGTCTTGATGACTGTGGCTTTGTAGTAGAGTTTGAAGTCAGGCAGGTTGATTCCTCCAGTTCCATTCTTCTTTCTCAAGATTACTTTGGCTATTCGTGGTTTTCTGTATTTCCATACAAATTGTGAAATTATTTGTTCTAGTTCTGTGAAAAATACCATTGGTAGCTTGATAGGGATTGCATTGAATCTATAGATTGCTTTGGGTAGAATAGCCATTTTGACAATACTGATTCTTCCAATCCATGAACAAGGTAAGTTTCTCCAACTGTTTGTGTCCTCTTTGATTTCTTTCATCAGTGTTTTCTAGTTTTCTATGTATATGTCTTTTGTTTCTTTAGGTAGATATACTCCTAAGTATTTTATTCTTTTTGTTGCAATGGTGAATGGTATTGTTTCCTTAATTTCTCTTTCTGTTTTCTCATTGTTAGTGTATAGGAATGCAAGGGATTTCTGTGTGTTAATTTTATATCCTGCAACTTTACTATATTCATTGATTAGCTCTAGTAATTTTCTGAAAGAGTCTTTAGGGTTTTCTATGTAGAGGATCATGTCATCTGCAAACAGCGAGAGTTTCACTTCTTCTTTTCCTATCTGCATTCCTTTTACTTCTTTTTCTGCTCTGATAGCTGTGGCCAAAACTTCCAACACTCTGTTGAGTAGTAGTGGAGAGAGTGGGCACCCTTGGCTTGTTCCTGATTTCAGGGGAAATGCTTTCAATTTTTCACCATTGAGGGTGATGCTTGCTGTGGGTCTGTCATATATAGCTTTTATTATATTGAGGTATGTTCCTTCTATTCCTGCTTTCTGGAGAGTTTTAATCATAAATGAGTGTTGAATTTTGTCAAAGGCTTTCTCTGCATCTATTGCTAATTTCATTTTTAGGTTAGTTCTTATTACCTCAGTTCTTTTTTTGTTACATAGAATAAATTTCCAGATCAGACTTCCCCTCTCATAATATGGAACACAGAGCCTCAATCTTGGAGTAAAACCTTACTTGATGGTATATACACATACATGAAAAACCAAATGTTTTCATATTATCTATGAATCAAATTATGAAGATACTGGCACTCTCTCATTCTTCTCATCTCCATTCAAATGTCACCTATTCATACAGATTTCTTTGGTGAAACTATAAAATAATCATAATCTCCAGGTAGTATCTCATGTATATCATCCATTCACACTTTGCCATTTATCACACTTTGAAATTGTGTTTGTCTTCTTGTCTTATTTTCCCTATGTTCCACGAAAGTTAAGCTCTAAGAGAGGCAGACATTTTCAGTCTTGATCACATCAGTATTTTCAGTTTTGAGTGACATACCTGACAACTGGTAGGCACTTAACAAATATTTATTCAATACGTAGAGAAACTATATAAGACTCAAAGTAGGGACAAAAATGACATATCTGATTTACATTCATTAATTATTCTTCTCTGAAGAATCTCTGTCCAAATTAAATGGAATATGGCCTGCATAAGCAATTTTAGATTTCCAGTAGCCCCATCAAAAAATGAAAAACAGATGAAATTAATGTTAATGATATTTTTTCTAGCCCAATAGATTAAAAATATTAACACTTTAACATGTAATCAGAGTAAAATGATGTAGACCTATTAAATATTTTTGTACCAAGTTACAAAAATCGTGTGTATACTTTGTAATCATACCATATCTCAACTCAGATGAGACATGTGCAAGATGCTTTGTAACCACGCGTGTGGCTAGTGGCCACTGTATTGGACAAAATGGATCTAGATTAGAGTCTGTATTGGAGTTCAGTGAAAAAATAAGATGAGATAGTAGAACTGTTGGTTACAATTTGCAAAGTCTAGAATGGCAAAGTAAGTATTTGAAACAGTAGACAAGTTATATTTTCAAGACAAAGACTGAGTTGATTGGCATCATGCTTAAGGAAAAGTAACATCATGCATGGTGAAAAAAGGAGATGAGAAGAATTGAGGGTTAGTTGCCATTCAGTAAGGGAGAAATAATAAGCATTTGAATTAAGACAGTGACATAGAATGAGAAAGATGGGACAGATAAATCAGACTAGGTAAATATTCTCAAGTAGCTATCTATTCAGTATAATATCACAAAATCTTTATATCTATTTTGTATCAATAAATATTTCCAGGTTTCATTTAGAATGATTTGCTGTGATAATAGCAGTTAAGAATTATGAATCTTTTCACTCATAAAAGAAGTCTTCTTGTACCTTTAAATTACAATCAACTGACAGCATACTTGCTGAAAAGCAAATTGATAAATGAAATATGAACATAATATTTTAAAAAATCACACCTCATTATATCAAACTTAGTTGGAGGCTTAAAGTAGAAGTGCTTTTTGGGACTAAATCTTTATGTTCAACAGAATATAGGAGAAACTCCATAAAAACAGTGATTTGCCAGCCAAATGCTACACCTCTCATCTCTGCTCATACAGAGTAAACAAGTCCAGAAAGATTGCCTCAGATCTTATTTCTTGTGTAAATGTATAACATTTCTGTGGGCCTATAATGTACCAGACATTGTATAAGCATGTTACCTCACAGAGAACCTAGCTACCTACCTTCCATCTCATTCCATTTCAGTGTCAAGGGATTTAAAGTTCTTTTTTTCAATCTATCCTTTTTTACTAAAAAAAAAAAAAAAAAATTGTTACTATATGCAAAAGACAATAAGCCAGACTATGTGTAGAACATTTAATATTTGGTATTTTGTTTATTCTTTGCAACAACCTTATAATCTAAGCACCACTTTTGTTCACATTTTCCAAAGAGAAAACCAAGCCTGAAAGATGTTAATTAGCTTTTCAAAGTCAGAACAAATGAAGTAGAGAAGGGACAAGAACACCATTGATATGGCATTTTTAAAACAATCATATCAGTTATCCTTTACATTATAAATAATCCAATTTAAGGTGACCATCTTCAGGGCAATGCCTATGAGAGTTTCAAAGAAGAGGGTGTCAGAAATGTTAAATTCTACGGAGAATTTAAAGAAAGTCAGAACGGAGGACATCTGTTTAATTGCATTTCACAAAGACGTCAACTTCGTAACTTCTGATGCAATATACTTTTTTATTGATGTATAGTTGATGTACAAAGTTGGGTTAGTTTTATGTGTACAGCAGAGTGGTTCAGTTATACTTATATACATATCAAATATTCTCCAGATTTTTCCCTTATAGGTTATTATGTAATATTGAGTATACATGCTTGTGCTATGCAGTAAGTCCTTCTTGGTTATCTATTTTCCATATAGCAGTTACTCCCAAACTCCTGATTTATTAAATGCTTCTTTATATGTTACTTTATATGTTGCTCTCAAGCTTCTGATTTATTCCTCTTCCACTTTCATCTTTGGTAATTATAAGTTTGTTTTCTGTGTTTGTGGATCTATTTCTGTTTTATATATAATTTCATTTGTATCTTTTTTTTAAGTTTCCACATTTAAGCAATATCATTTAGTATTTGCCTTTCTCTGTCTGACTTACTACATTTAGTATGAAAATATCTGTGTCCATCTATGTTGCTGCAAATGGCATTACTTCATTCACTTTTATGGCCGAGCAATATTCCATTGTATGAATATACCACATCTTGGAACGGGAAAGAAGGAAGATAGCCAGTCATTGCAAAGTAGATGCTGATTGAATAAAAGTTAATGTAGATGAGGCTTGCTCGATGGGAATGTCTAAAACTCCTCCATCTTTATGCAACTACTGTGATTAGACTTCTCAAGGAATTCATTGAAAATATTGGTGATAATATAAATTGTTTTAATTATTATCCAATTAAAGCCTGATCTACTGGATAGCTGTAGATAGAGTCAGTGGTGACTTAGGAAGCATTTAATATAGCACTTCTGTTGAAAACCTTGCATTTTCTGTGGTATCTAGGAAGAGCATGGAATTTGGTATCCTGGGTTTAAATGATCATCCACTATCTTTTTATTTATTTTAATTGTTAAATGGATGAAAAATATTTTAATTGTTAAAATTAATATAATGCAACTTTTGGTGCTGCTCTGAGGTTGGAAAAGAAGCACGACATATATATGTGTATATATAAAGAATAAGTTATATATTTTATATAATGTATAGTGATTTGTTGATATAGTATCTACTTTCCCTTTCCTTTTCCATTAAAAAAAAATCTAATAATGGCCCATCCACTTATAAGACAACTCTGTGGAAGGCAGCTGCTCATCACTATACCACCAGCTCTTTGTTTTTCAGACATCATAGTTGTTCATGCCTAACTCTCAGATTTCCTAAAAATACTTTTGAAAAAAAATTCTTATAAGAGAGAAACAGCTACTCAATAACTTATATCCATTGAAATAAGATGTCATTTTGCAAAAGCAAGGAATCTCAGTAGCACCAAAGAAATTTTTTAAAGTTGAATATTTTATGGTTCCCATTAACGCCCAAATCAAAGTCTTTTTTTTTTTTTCTGTCTTCTACTTGGTTTTATTTTATTTTATTTTTTTTAATTTTATTTTATTAGCTGGAGGCCAATTACTTCACAACATTTCAGTGGGTTTTGTCATACATTGACACGAATCAGCCATAGAGTTACACGTATTCCCCACCGAACTATTCAGGGCAATTTATATTATTTATTCAGCAGACGCTTTTAACTTCAGAATCAGTTTTCTACTAATTATTTCTTACTATTTTTAGTGGTTTGGGATTATCATCTCCTTCACTGGAAATACTAGGTTAATTAAAGCAAAAAAAAAATTTATTGTGTACATACATATTGAGTAAAATATAGTCCTCCAAATAATACTAGACATTAGTATTTTCTTCTTATTGATATAAACTGATGAATTTATGTAAATTAGAGAATATCATTTATATAACAAGAAGAATATAATCAATCATCTACTCACATATTGAGGTTTTATTTATTAGTTACTATATTTTGCAGATCCTTCATCATATCACCACCCAAACATGAGGGTTTTGTATCATTGTGCCATCATTTACTGGTTTACTAATCCTCCTTTAGCCCCATAAGCTGCTTTTTCGGATGATGGATCGTGGCCTTTTCCTTTCTCTTTTCCTCTAGGGTGATTGTTACCACCTGGTACTTCCAACCAACCTCATGAGCTGGGCGGTGTAGGTAGGCACACTTATGTGTAGGCTTTAGACACAAAACCTTGAGGGCAGCAGGAACCACCATTCGCTTTTTCTTGTCATAGGGTGGTGGGATCCTAGCAAACATCTTGAGGTGGTTCCGGGCATCCTGGCCTTGCTTGGTCTTATGGAGCAGCATGTCCCCCACGGCTGGGACTCAGAAGTGGTCAGGTCCACGAGAGGGTTGGTGTTCATTATTTGTGGAGGAAGGCCAGATACTTCAACTTATTTCTGTAGAAACTGACAAAATCTTGATGCCCTCATAGCACACAAACACAGCCTTCTCACTGACCTGGAAGAACCACGACGGCCGCCGGTGGCTCAGGAGATAATCTCAGCCATCTAGCACCAGGACCTGCCCTCCTGCCATCTTTAGCAGTTGCCTAGGCTGAAACCATTTTTTTTTTAAGTAATTGAAAATATTCTAAAATTTGGGTATGATAAGTTTAAGAATGTGTTATGCATGTGACTATCTCCAGCACTATAAATCGAAATTGTGTGGGTCCAAATAAATTAATATTTAAACTTCATGTATTCCTTTCTGTTTGATAATGCCACACCTAAACTATTATTCAAAGCCAAAAAAGAGAGTAGTCAAATGAACTGAGAGGAATTATCTGCTTATTTAACTGTATACACATATAATTTCATGTGTGGAAAAGCTATTTCTGAAAATGTATAGCCATTTTTATCATTTTTTTCATTCTGTGGTTATTCATAACAAGCTGAGACATTCATGAGGATTTCACTTTAGCAATTATATATCTGAGGAAATATATTCACCAGCAAAAATGTTATGCTTTTAAAAAATTATTCATACAGTAGTGGATGCGTGTTAAGTCGCTTCAGTCATGTCTGACTCTTAGTAACCCTATGGACTGGTGTCCTCCAGGCTTCTCTGTCCATGGGATCTGCAGGCAGGAATATTGAAGTGGCTTATTATTCTCACCTCCAGGGGATCTTCCCGACCCAGGGATTGAACCCATATCTCTTTTGTCTCCTGCTTTGGCAAGAGGGTTATTTACCTCTAGCACCACCTGGGAAAGCCCATCCATAGCGTAGATAGGAAGTCAAGTAAGTTGTCAGGTACTGAACAAATTCCCACTCAAACCTGACAGACTCTAGCTCCCTGAATTTGGGTAAAGAAGAAAGGGATTGTAAACCTTGAGTAGATACTAGGATCAAACACACAGGAATATGCATTATATGATTGAATTCTAAATACTAGACAGTCCCTGTCTCCTCTTAGAAACCTCCCATGCAGAATAATATATTCTATTGTATCTGTCTCTCCTCTTATATCATTGCAGTCTCAGGTATTTGCCCAGTTTATTAGCATGAAAACTGGGATTCAGTCACTTAATTTATCTTATTGCCTTTTCTGTTTAGTCTTGGCTCTACATTAGCTCTGGCTACCACTAGTTTATTTAACAGGGGAACATGGACTAATGATCAGCATAAGTGATTGCCTTACATAGCCAGGAGATAAAAGGTTTTAATCAATACTGATTATTGATTATTTGCAATTGTCATTTAGCCAGGGTAATTCATTGGGCTTTCAATCCCCCTCTTCTAAATATGCATGTGTAAGTACAAGTACACATAGAGACACATACTAGAACTAACATTATCTATGATAAATATACCTTTCCAGTTTTCAAAAAATATTTTTGGGAGGGGAGCATTGATAAAAAAGGATGAGTTAATCATACTTGTTATTGATCTTTGCAAGCCCCCCATCTGGTTTGATCAGTTTCCTTTTCTTCTCTCTCCTCACATCTCTCTCTCCTATTGGCAGTGATTCTAAAATTTTTAATGTATATTTGTTAAATTGTGTGACTATATTTTAAATTTACATTAACAACATTTAAAAGAATATTTTTTGCTGATTAATATGGTTTTAAGATCTACTCTTGAAGCTGATTTATCAACCTCTAGTACACTTCTACCTGAAACATGTTTGTTTAAGAACAGCTGCTCAGTTCAGTTCAGTCATTCAGTCATATCTGACTGTTTGCGACCCCATGAGCCGCAACATGCCAGGCCTCCCTGTCCATCACTAACTCCCGGAGTTTACACAAACTCATGTCCATTGTGTCAGTATGCCATCCAACCATCTCATCCTCTGTCATCCCCTTCTCCTCCTGCCCTCAATCTTTCCCAGCATCACTGTCTTTTCAATGAGTCAGCTATTTGCTTCAGTTGGGCAAAGTATTGGAGTTTCAGCTTCAGCATCAGTCCTTCCAATGAACACCCAGGACTGATCTCCTTTAGGATGGACTGGTTGGTTCTCCTTTCAGTTCAAGGGACTCTCAAGAGTCTTCTCCAACACCACAGTACAAAAGCATCAGTTCTTTGGTGTTCAGCTTTCTTTATAGTCCAACTCTCAGATCCATATATGACCACTGGAAAAACCACAGCCTTGACTAGACAGACCTTTGTTGGCAAAGTGATATCTATTCTTTTTAATATGCTGTCTAGGTTGGTCAAAACTTTCCTTCCAAGGAGTAAGCGTCTTTTAATTTCATGGCTGCAGTCACCATCTGCAGTGATTTTGGAGCCCAGAAAAATAGTTAGCCACTGTTTCCACCATTTCGCCAACTATTTGCCATGATGTGATGGGACCAGATGCCATGATCTTAGTTTTCTGAATGTTGAGCTTTAAGCCAACTTTTTCACTCTCCTCTTTCACTTTCATCAAGAGGCTCTTTAGCTCTTCTTGGCTTTCTGCCATAAGGGTGGTGTCATGTGCATATCTGAGGTTATTGATCTTTCTCCCGGCAATCTTGATTCTAGCTTGTGCTTCCTCCAGACCAGCGTTTCTCATGATGTACTCTGCATATAAGTCAAATAAGCAGGGTGACAATATACAGCCTTGACATACTCCTTTTCCTATTTGGAACCAGTCTGTTGTTCCATGTCCATTTCTAACTGTTGCTTCCTGATCTGCATGCCGATTTCTCACGAGACAGGTCAGGTGGTCTGGTATTCCCATCTCTTTCAGAATTTTCCACAGTTTATTGTGATTCACACAGTCAAAGGCTTTGGCATAGTCAATAAAGCAGAAATAGATGTTTTCCTGGAACTCTCTTACTTTCCAATGATCCAGGGGATGTTGTCAATTTGATCTCTGGTTCCTCTGCCTTTTCTAAAACCGTCTTGAACATCTGGAATTTCACGGTTCACATATTGCTGAAGCCTGGGTTGGAGAATTTTAAGCATCATTTTAATAGCATGTGAGATGAGTGCAATTGTGCAGTAGTTTGAGCATTCTTGGCATTGCCGTTTTTTGGGATTAGAATGAAAACTGACCTTTTCCAGTCCTGGGACCACTGCTGAGTTTTCCAAACTTGCTGGCATATTGAGTGCAGCACTTTCACAGTGTCATATTTCAGGATTTGAGATAGCTCAACTGGAATTCCATCACCTCCACTAGTTTTGTTCATAGTGATGCTTTCTAAGGCCCACTTGATGTCACATTCCAGGATGTCTTGCTCTAGGTGAGTGATCACATCATTGTGATTATCTGGGTCATGAAGATATTTTTTGTAAAGTTCTGTGTGTTCTTGCCACCTCTTAATATCTTCTGCTTCTGTTAGGTCCCTACCATTTCTGTCCTTTATTGAGCCTATCTTTGCATGAAATGTTCCCTTGGTATCTCTGATTTTCTTGAAGAGATCTCTAGTTTCTCCCATTCTATTGTTTTCCTCTGTTTCTTTGCATTGATCGATGAGGAAGGCTTTCTTATCTCTCCTTGCTATTCTTTAGAATTCTGCATTTAAATGGGAATATCTTTCCTTTTCTCCTTTGCTTTTCACTTCTGTTCTTTTCATAGCTATTTGTAAGGCCTCTTCAGACAGCCGTTTTGCTTTTTTGCATTTCTTTTTCTTGGAAATGGTCTTGATTCCTGTCTCCTGTACAGTGTCATGAACCTCTGTCCATAGTTCATCAGGCACTCTCTCTATCAGACCTAGTCCATTAAATCTATTTCTCACTTTCACTGTATAGTCATAAGGCTCAAGTGGTTTTAACTCTATTACACCTGCTTTAAAATTGGTGTGTTAGATATCCAACTTTGGATAAATTCTTATTTTAAGTTTTGTGGTATTGGAAACTTTTAAGCCTTTGTAATATTTTGATTCCCAGATCACTCAGTAGTAAAGAATCCTCATGCAATGCAAGAGACATGGATTGAATCCCTGAGTCAGGAAAATCCCCTGGAGAAGGAAATGGCAACCCACTCCAGTGTTCTTGCCTGGGAATCTCATGGTTGGAGGAGCCTGAGGGCTACAGTCCGTGGGGTGGCTAAAGTGTTGGACACAACTTAGTGACTGAACAACAACAATATTTTGATTCAGTCAAGATTGAGAACTAACAGTAGACCAAAATTATACATAAATCCTTGTATCTTAATCCATATTTTTTTTATGTTACAGTGCCTCAACAATCCAATTGAACCAGCTTTCTTTAATATTATTAGCGTCCACCAAATGCTAATTGTTTTCTAAACATTAGACTTAGCCATACTTTCTACCCAATCTTATATTAGTTACTCTTTCTTCTCACCTTGAAACTTTACCTCAGTTGCTTCCTTCTTCCTCTTACCTCCTCAGTGCCTGAGACATAGAC
Source organism: Muntiacus reevesi (assembly GCF_963930625.1). Lineage (NCBI taxonomy): Eukaryota > Metazoa > Chordata > Mammalia > Artiodactyla > Cervidae > Muntiacus > Muntiacus reevesi. Next base: position 244,629,135 of record NC_089250.1, read on the forward strand.
TTAGATGCAAGCATTTTTTCCCCCCAGTGTTCTCTCAGAACGAAGAATGAGGGAATAGAGAAATAGAGACTGGTCAATTGAAGGAAAAAAGTCATTAAAGAATGCATCCTTGAGCAGTTTATCATCATAAAAAATGGGACATCCTATTAGTTGACCCTGTATGAAACCATGTAGAATGTCCCACAGAAATGCTTCTTTAGATGATCAGAATATGAGGCAATTATTCAATAACTCCTGTAGCTTACTGGTTATGGGTTACTTCTAGAGATGTTGGGTAAGTTTCCCTTTTCACACACTGTCAGGCTGTGCCTGTGCCATTAGACAAGCAGTTGTCTAACATTGAAGAAAACATAAAAGTCTCCATTGAGTCTTTTGAGATGAGATACTGGGAGTTTTAAAATGTTGCCGCTCACAGCTGTGCTGGAGCTAGATAAGGTAAGGAATGTGTTGTGAAACTCAAGAAGTATCTGCCTTCAACAGGTTTCTCCTCTTCCTATCCTACTCTTTGCTTTTTCTTTTCTTCTGCCTGAACATAAAAAATATGATCCAGGTACATGTATAGATCAAATAATGGGCAAGATCCAATTACCTACCACTAATGGGTTCATGATATAATAGGAAAGGCAGAGCAAACCATTTTAATCTGAACTGGTAGTCGAGACTATATCCAATAGGATGACTGAAAACATTGTACCTATGTCACCTTGGGAGAATAATAGCGCCTTGAAAGGACTTATCTCTGAGATGTAACTTCAGTAGTGCTTATAAGTAAACGTATGTCAAGAAACAAGTTGTTTCATCATGCATGCATGCATTCTTTTCTTTTTATATGCCTGAAAAAAGTTATTCCATTCTTGACCTTATTGCATATACGCATCTGCATTGTCATTCTATAAAATCTACCTTTTCAAAATTTAAGAAACTATTTGGTTAATGTTTGGTTCCCATAATAGACTAGGACCACTAGAAAAGAGATTGTATCTGTTTTCACTTACCATTCTTGAATTTCAAGCCCCGATATAGTGCCTGACACAGATGCATATACAAAGAAAGCAAAGGTGAAATGAAAGAACCGAGAATTCTGTGCTTCAGTCTTGCTTTTCCTGTAAATTTGCTGTATGATCTTGGGAAGGTCCCTTGATATTATAGGTCTCAGTGTTCACATGTGGTCACTAGACTTACTGATCTAAAATGGATCCTCTAAATCAGTCTATGACTCAAATAATGTGAAGGCAGATTAGGCATTTCGATAAACTGATGATAGCCGTTCTTTACTGATGCATCTGTCTTAGAAAAGAAGTGACCATCTTATGTTTACATGACCATAGTAAACATATGTGACCATAAGTCTCCTCTACATAATTCCAAATCTCTTTCACTCCTACCCTCCACATATACTACACCGCTTTACAGTAAGTCCTCTACATACAAAACTTCAAGTTGTGAACTTTCAAAGATGCATACATGGATTCCATCAGCATTAGGTTCCCTCTGTCTCTTATTGCTAACAATCCTTAGCTCTGCCATGTCCTACCTCCTCTCTCTCCTCCAGGCAGTAACTCTTTTTGCCTGTTCACTTGATGCCAGCACCTGTATGCCAGCTGGTGTACTGTGCTACTGTACTTTTCAAGGTATTGTACTGTAAGATTAAAAATATTCTCTTTATTTTTGTGTTTGTTTATGTATTGTTTGTGTGAAAATTATTTTCAACCTATTATTTACTACTTTAAATAGTACAGTATAGTACTATATAGCCAATTGTGTTAGCTGGGTACCTGGGCTAACTCTGTTGGACTTACGAACAAATTATACTTACAAATGTGCTCTTAGAATGGAACTGATTTGTGTGTGGGGGACTTAATGTATATATGTGTGCTCATTGGCTTCAGTCATGTCCAACTCTTTGTGACACTATGGCCTTTAGCCTGCCAGGCTCCTCTGTCCATGAGATTCTCCAGGCAAGACTAATGAAGGGTTGCCATGCCCTTCTCCAGAGGATCTTCCCGATGCAGGGATCAAACATGTGTCTCCTGCAACTTCTGCATTGCTGGCAGATCCTTTAGCAGTAAAAAGCTTTTTTTTTTTTTTTTTTTAATTTTGAAGGTCAGAACAGCATGAATATGAGCACACTTCCATTTAAAAAAAATGTTATCAGTCTTAGAGTCCCAAGCCTCCACCAAGTAGACACCTAATTGGAATATATTTAGAGCCAGTGTGTCTTTTGTTCTTTATATTTTAAAAAACATTAAAAGGAAAAAAAAAGTTGTGGGATTGCCATGTTAAATATAAATCAGTAATGCCAGAGGTGAGATATAGTGTCTGCTCAGCTCCTCTTTGTTTGGCAGAGCCATGGAACTCCAGATCCATGTCAGCATTCTCTAGGAAAGTTAGAGAAAACACAGACTTTCTGATAAATTCACTGCCAAACATAGACTATCAATGGGATGCTTTTAAAAGCTAAATCTTCAGCAGTAGAAAGTGAGAAGATACTGATCAGAAGAGATTTCCTTCATGAATTCAAGCCTCTGGCTCCTCTACTGTATATCCATTCACATAGAAAAAGAGGCTATGCATCCATAGGGAATGTGTATTAGCATATAGAGAAGGAAGGACATATCCATACAGGGTGTGAATTCACAACTAAAGAAGAAAGAACACTCTGACAGAAAACATCTAGTGAGCTAAATATATGGCTTCAAACTTTCTGAGCTGTCAGCAGAATACACTGTCCCGTAGTGAAAATTATGTCAGCCTTTCCCCCTAGAAATCACTCCATAAAAATTTAACTCTGTACCATTTCAAATTCATCTGAGGAAAAGAGAGATAAAGTACCCTTAAATCAAAGAGATTTATGTATTCCAATAAAGCTGCAAGATTTTGTTTTGATAGGAATAATGCAAGAACCAACAAATTAAATGCTCTTGAGGAATGATTATGACTATAGGAGTTATTTTGTTTTTATCAGGATTGAATAGCTGTAACTTGTCTCTTACAGTTGTACAGATTGCTGTGGTATTGATAAGTGGCTTATGAGGAATGGTGTTGAATTGGGAGGAACATTTAATTTACTTTTAATTTGATTTCATAAACCTGACTTTACATCTTGAGTTGTAGTTATTTATTATTTACCAGCCATGATACAAAGTAACCTGCCACCAGGGACAGGGACATCAATAACGCCCCTTACGAAGATCACTGCCATTGGAAGGGATGGCATACATTCCACTCGGATGTCAGTGATGAGTAAATTTGAAAACTGCCTCTGACCTCTCAGGGAGTTTCAGCTTTTACACACTTATGCTTCCTGAGGGTCCTTCTCTGCACTTGGCATTCACTAAAGTGCCACAGAGGCAGAATGGACTGATCAAGTGATCTGGAGGCCAGTCAAGATAAATTAGATGCTTAATTTATATACCAGGCATTGCAGACAGACTAATTACAAAGAGACAGTTTGATAAAGTAATGTAAGACTCTGCACATATTAGGCAGAGCTTGCTTCCATGAAATTATTGCTGATATATTTGCTCTGCGCTTTGAGATTTTGCATGCACAATTGTGCAGTGAGCACTATGAAACACATTCTATAAAGATATTAAAACTGTGCTATCTGCCAAACTTTTCTAATTTTATGCTGCTCACAAGAGAGGATTTTCCTTTGCTTTTAACTTTGTTTTAATATTCACTGAGATGGATGTGAAATAGTTAAACAACATGTCTAAGGATATATTAGCTGAGAAAGATGACAAAAATAAAATCATAATAAGATAAAATCAATCACTAAAAACTGGGGAAATAGGCCTCTTGAAAAATAATCCTAGAATTAAAGTTCTTGTCTCATGTCTTAAAAATTTAGAGAGTATACTAGATTTTGGGCTCACCACAAGGCCAACTGGTAAGGAATTGCCAGCCAGTGCATAGAGACACATTTAATCCCTGGGTCACAGAGATCTCCTAGGTAAGGAAATGGCAACCCACTCCAGTATTCTTGTGTGGGAAATTCTATGACAAAGGAGCCTCACGGGCTGTAGTCCATGGCTTTGCAAAGAGTCAGATATGACTTAGGGTCTAAACAACAACACTAGTGTTTAGAGAAACAGAGTGCAAAACAAGAGGTAAAAGCACAGTTATAGAGAAATAAGTTTTGGGAGGCTACTGGTGTTATATTGCAAAAACACAGGAATAATGAAGACTATATTGCAGACCTTTCTGTTTGTGTTCAGTGGCTAATAGAGGCAAACAAAAGTTCATGTTCTTGGAAAAACATTAAGCGTTGTAATTGAATATAAGCTTAACTTAGTTGCCTAAGGGGGAATGGGGAATTGAGGTCACTTAACTTAAATACTGGTCATAGCAAACACCCTCTTCCAACAACACAAGAGAAGACTCTACACATGAACATCACCAAATGGTCAACACCAAATCAGACTGATTATATTCCTTGCAGTCAAAGATGGAGAAGCTCTATACAGTCAGCAAAAACAAGACTAGGAGCTGACTGTGACTCAGAACATGAACTCCTTATTGCCAAATTCAGACTAAAATTGAAGAAAGTAGGGAAAACCACTAGACCATTCAGGTATGACCTAAATCAGATCCCTTATGATTATACAGTAGGAGGGAGAAATAGATTTAAGGGACTCGATCTGATAGACAGAGTGCCTGATGAACAATGGATGGAGGTTCGTGACATTGTACAGGAGACAAGGTTCAAGACCATTCCCAAGAAAAAGAAATGCAAAAAAGCAAACTGGCTGTCTGAGGAGACCTTACAAATAGCTGTGAAAAGAATAGAAGCAAAAGGCAAAGAAGAAAAGGAGAGAGACACCTATTTGAATGCAGAGTTCCAAAGAATAGCAAGAAGAGATAAGAAAGCCTTCCTCAGTGATCAGTGCAAAGAAATAGAGGAACACAATAGAATGGGAAAGACTAGACCATGGGATTTTCCAGGCAAGAATGCTGGAGTGGGTTGCCATTTCCTTCTCCAGGGGATCTTCCCAACCTAGTGATCGAACTCAGGTCTCCTGCATTGCAGGCAGATGCTTTACCATCTGAGCCACCAGGGAAGCCCATAGAGCTCTCTTCAAGAAAATTAGAGATACCAAGGGAACATTTCATGCAAAGATGGGCTCAATAAAGGACAGAAAAGATACAGACCTAACAGAAGCAGAAGATATTAAGAAGAGGTGGGAAGAATACACAGAAGAACTGTGAAAAAAAGATCTTCACGACCCAGATAATCACAATGGTGCGATCACTCACCTAGAGCCAGACATCCTGGAATGTGAAGTCAATTGGGCCTTAGGAAGCATCACTATGAACAAAACTAGTGGAGGTGATGGAATTCCAGTTGAGCTATCTCAAATCCTGAAATATGACACTGTGAAAGTGCTGCACTCAATATGCCAGCAAATTTGGAAAACTCAGCAGTGGCCACAGGACTGGAAAAGATCAGATTTCATTCCAATCCCAAAGAAAGGCAATGCAAAAGAATACTCAAGCTACCACACAATTGCATTCATCTCACACGCTAGTAAGTTAATGTTTGAAATTCTCCAAGCCATTCTTCAGCAGTACGTGAACTGTGAAATTCCAAATGTTCAAGCTGGCAGAGGAACCCGAGATCAAATTGAAAACATCCCCTGGATCATCAAAAAAGCAAGAGTTCCAGAGAAACATCTATTTCTGGTTTATTGACTATGCCAAAGCCTTTGACTGTGTGGATCACAATAAATTGGAAAATTCTGAAAGAGATGGGAATACCAGACCACCTGACCTGCCTCGTGAGAAATCGGTATGCAGGTCAGGAAGCAACAGTTAGAACTGGGCATGTAACAACAAACTCATTCTAAATAGGAAAGGAGTATGTCAAGGCTGTATATTGTCACCTGCTTATTTAATTTATATGCAGAATACATCATGAGAAACACTGGGCTGGAGGAGGCACAAGCTGGGGTCAAGATTGCTGGGAGAAAGATCAATAACCTCAGATATGCAGATGACACCACCCTTATGGGAGAAAACCAAGAAGAACTAAAGAGTCTCTTGATGAAAGTGAAAGAGGAGAGTGAAAAAGTTGGCTTAAAGCTCAACATTCAGAAAACTAAGATCATGGCATCTGGTCTCAAATCTTTATGGCAAATAGATGGGGAAACAGTGGAAATAGTGTCAGACTTTCTTTTTTTTTTTTTTTTTGCTCCAAAATCACTGCAGATGGTGACTGCAGCCATGAAATTAAAAGACGCTTACTCCTTGGAAGAAATGTTATGACCAACCTAGACAGCATATTAAAAAGAAGAAATATCACTTTGCCAACAAAGGTCCATCTAGTTAAGGCTGTGGTTTTTCCAGTAGTCTTGTATGGATGTGACAATTGGACTATAAAGAATGCTGAGCACTGAAGCACTGATGCTTTTGAACTGTGGTGTTGGAGAAGACTCTTGAGAGTCTCTTGAACTGCAAGGAGAATCAACCAGTATATCCTAAAGGAAATCAGTCCTGAGTATTCATTGGAAGGACTGATGTTGAAGCTGAAACTCCAATACATGGCCACCTGATGTGAAAAGCTGACTCATTTCAGAAGACTCTGATGCTGGGAAAGATGGAAGATGGGAGGAGAAGGGGATGACAGAGGATGAGATGGTTGGATGGCATCACTGACTCAATGGGTGTGAGTTTGAGTAAACTCTGGGAGTTAGTGATGGACAGGGAGGCCTGGCATGCTGCAGTTCATGGGGTCCCAAAGAGTCCGACATGACTGAGCGACTAAACTGGACCGAACTGAACTTAAATATTGATTTTTAAAAGTGCCACTCTAAAATCACGGGTGTGAGATGATATACTTGGGGGAGAGGAGCGTATCAGATTGTTAAAGAGAAGTTCAAAGGTCTACATAGAGACAGAACAGAAAGAGTTTTTGTAATTGCAGGTGGTTACATAATGTTTTTGAAAATTCCCTGATATGAGAATTACCATCAGAACCACAGTGGGTATTAGTGTTAACGTCGTGCAATGAAAGAAATCTCTTGATTTATCTGTAGAGAAGAATATTTAAAATGAAGCAACAAAATATGTCTAAAAGCTCATTGTAGTCAATGCACTAGGGACAGAATTTCTCGATTAGATACCCACTGCCTATAGCCAATAGGGAAGTAAACCTAAATGAAGTTACATAGATTGTCCCATAGGTTTAACTGCCCATGTTGTTGCTACTTCCAGGTGAATGGTACCTGACATCTAGTATCTAATCATTGTTTACATTTATTCCTTAGGTTTTAAAAGATACTTTCATGCCTTCCTGAACCTCTTCAAGCAAGAACCTTATTCTTTTTTAACTTTTTTAACCTTTATTCTTTTTTGAAGGCTGCCTTGGAGCTCCATAGAAGTTTTGAAGTTAAACGTCTCAAAGCAGTTTTCTGTAGAATTTCAGAAGAAAATTCAAATTAACAATGTCCAATTCCTCAGGGTGGAGAATGCATTAAATCCCTGAACATTCAAATTAAGCTCTGAAAACTTCCTGTTCACACCATGATTTGCCTTTATAAGATTCTGTAGTATCTAATACCTCCTCCTCACCATGTAAACTGATCAAGAAAATAATTTTATGTCCACAGACAAGTGATTTTATGTCCCTGGACTCTGTGACACATGGCATATCAGTGAAGTTTCCTTGACAACGTGTCATGTGTTCAAGTCTCTATTTCCTCTATGACTTGTATCAGCATAAACCTGCTTTAAAAACAACACAAAATTCTATATTTAAATTCCTTTCTGGGTCGGAGGCCACTGATTACAAGTACATGCTGGGAGGCATATAGCCTTCTCAATAAAAATAAAAGGTCTGTAGGGTTCAGAGTCAGACTTTCCTTGTTCGAATCCCAGTACTGTATTTTGAACAATATAATCTTAGACATATTATTTTTTAAATGTCAGATTTTCATTTTGTTAAATTATTTTTTTTTTGGTAAAATGGCGATGATAATTCTTATATCATTGGACTATAAGGGAAACTAAATGACATAGTGTATGGAAATTATTTAAGAATATACTTGATGCATAATTAGAATTCAGCCAGTTTACAGATTCTATATACTTCTCACAAAAACTACTTTTTTTCCAGGAGCATTTATGGTTTATATTTAAAGTAAAATAGAAAGTGTGTTCTCTACAATCTCAAATGCACAATGTTCTTGTTTACGCATGAGTTTTCCATTTCTGTTTATCAGAACAGCTAGAGATAGCATTCCTGAGATATTTTACCTTGCATTTGACACAATCTTTAACTTAGTAATATCGTCTTTGTCTTTATGTTCAAGACATTCTCTCCATTCATGTAAAACTCAGGTAGGACACCTAAACTTCCCTTCCCTGCTTTATCTGTGTAAAGGAGGTGGTAGCAAGATTTGTCCCCCAGTACTACTATTCTATGACTTTTAGTTACCAAACTTAAAAATGCCTTAGTTTTTCAAATAAAAATTAACTTTAATATGCTGTTTTATCTACTGAAGTATTCCTTAATGTGTTTCCAAGTTGAATCTCTAGCCTAATGACATAGAAATGACTAATTCCCCTAGAATAAGAAAGCAATCAGTAGATTAAATACTCCTCTGCCTGTATTCCAAACTCAAAATTGCTTGTTGGATGTAAGAATTGAATGATGGTATGATTACAATCTACAGTACATTTATTCATTCATTCAAAACTTATATGAGTGCCTATTATGTGCCAGATACTATGGTAATGCTAACAAATATGTATATATAATATATATGTATGCACATATATATACTTGAGAGTATCTCATTTAATATTTATAATAATTTAACGAGGAAGGGGAATGATCCCCAATTTTAAGATAAAGAAGCTGATTATAGGAGAGGTCAAGTAATTTTCCTAGCATTCTATAATTAAGTAATGGACAGAAATTGGATGTAATCTGTTAACACTTTATGTTGTTTCTGATTAAGCACTTATTTTAGGATTTTTGTTTGTTTATGTGTTTGTCAAATAAACTACATAGTCAGAAAAACCTAGCTCAGTACATGTGTATTTCCACAAGTAAACTCTAAGATAAATAATCTGCTATTTTCTGTGTTAGCCTTAGACACACTGTACTTCTGGCTGGTGAGCTAATGCATAGTAATCCGTGTGGTGTGCAGAGTCAGAGGTCCTGGGGAAATACTTGGTTTCTTTTTAGCTAATATGTAATGATTTTAGGTTGTCTGACTAATGAAGCATAGAATGCACTATTTCTCTCTTAAGTGGTGCTATTTCAACACTCAGCCTGGAACTTTATCAGAAATGCAAATTTAGACACAGAGCGGTCTACGCATCTGCTCGGTTGCATAGCCTCTGTGAATGTTTTTTCATTCTTTTTTTGGCAAACCTGAAGATTTGAGAACCAAAAAAAAAAAAAAAAAATGGCCAAGATCACATATTAATAAATGATGGACTGGGACTCAAATTTATTTCTTCTTGCTTTCTTAATCATCACTCCTCTCCCTTATAGTGACCTCATTGATTATCATCTCATTGCAGAGAAGAGGGAACTTTCCTCATCTCTGATGCCTCAGTGCCAGGGTACAATCAGTGCCTAATAAATAGGTATTGACTTATCTGTATGGATGGACGTTTCTTTCTAGCATCATATACCGGTATACTACTATATTTCCTGGGACCGAAGCTTTTGAACTGGATGAGTTTGTGATGGTTGTCTTGTCATGCTATGCTGGATGGACTTTAAAAGCCTGTTTATAGCAGACTAATCCAGTGAGTGATCGTTCTATGCATAAAACTGTCTCACTGAACTCACAGCATCTGATGTAGCATATTCCATTTTCTGGTGTGCCTGTACACACACACACACACACATGCCCAAAGGGTGTTGTTTTTAATATTATGAATTGTACTCTTTCACTTAAAATTTATCTTCTTTTTTCTAAATCTTACGTTGGAAGAAACATGCAGTTTAATCATTACAATATATTTCTCTCTCTTATATTGAAGTATTTTCAAGTTGTAATCATTTAAATACAGGGCCATAGAGGTACCTTTTTTTTCCTAAAAATACCTTCCTTTTACCCTCATGAACACAAGTAACATCAAGACCAAGGACTAATCTACTGTACACTATCTCCCATGAAATTTAAATTTAAATGGAAAAAAAATGATTAACTAAAGATATGATGAATAATGAAATAATGAATTATTTGGTATGTTTATATAATTACTGATAAAAATTGGTAAATATTTAAAGGTCTAATTACCTAGGATTTTTCTCAGCCAAAGAATATTACAATGGACTTTCTGTACTTAACAAATTTATTGCAATACTATTCATTATACAGTCCATACAGTTCTCCAGGCCAGGATACTGGACTGGGTAGCCTTTCCCTTCTCCAGGGGATCTTCCCAACCCAGGAAAGGAACCAAGTTCTTCCTCATTGCAGGCAGATTCTTTACTAGCTGAGCCATAAGGGGGGCCCAAGAATACCGGAGTGGGTAGCCCATCCCTCTCCAGCAGAACTTGCTGGTTTTAGCAGACATTTGGTCCTGTCCAAAAAGATCCATGGAGACGTATGGTCCACACCAAAAGGTCCTTGATTGTCCTATCCAAAACTACTTGGCAGGGACTAAATGTGCTCATGTACTTTTTGGATAGGGCCCAATTTCAACTGCCTTTTGATGTGAACTGAACTTTTTATTGATCAGGTGTCTTATGGACCAAATGTCTTAATGCATATTTTGGGCACGACCAAATGTCCTTCAAAGTAAAGCCATACCAAACTTATTGGTCATCCCTTGAATGAAGCAGGCCAAGTATACCTTATTTAGTTTTGACTTTTCTTTTCTTTTCTTTTTTTTTACTTAGAGTCACTATTAACTAAAAATTTCATGCATCAGCTCTTATACTTACCAGTTTATTTTCTAATTTACTAGTTGGTATGAATTTGTTGAGAACATTTTAACACTTTTGAGATCTTTGAGCATATGCTCTGTAAAATTGTAATATTATTACATCTCTGATTAATTCTGTGTTATTTTCACACAGAATATTTTCTCTAGTCTAAATGAAAGTATATTATGAATTAAAATTATTAACTATTACTATTAGGATTAATCATTTTCATCATAGCTTGAGTAATGGGTGAGTCTGATTCTCTATTGGAAACAGATTGAAAAAGAGGTTCTATAAATTACTTTTTTTTTCTTAGTGCATTTCATTTGTAAGATTGGTAGTATTGTTTCTACTTTCAAATAAGTGAACACAGGACAGCAAATTTTATTAAGGCTATATATAGATTGTATATAAATGACACCGCCAAAATTTGAATTTGAACTTAACTGTCTTCAAATCCATCCTATCAATCATTACTCTGTACTTCCTCTCTCAGTCTCTTTGGAAGTGAGGCCAAGAGTCTCCCATTGCCCTCCAGAGGCTCATCATCTCTTACATGGGCTCCTCACATCATATTTCTTTCTTCTTCCACAGCCTGTTCCCAAGCAAACAGGGAAGCATGCTCCCCATGCTCCATCTGGAGACTCAAACTCACTCTACAGTTTTGTTCTGTCTCTTTCACTCATTTGTATATTATCTATCCCAAGTTTACCACCATGACTCATATACATTAGCTGTTGAGAAACATACAGTTAGGATAAACATATTCTTCAGATATATTTTTATTATCTGTTGTCCTTAAAATTGTTTATTTTAAATAAATTCTGAAGACGTTTTACATTATTACCTGAAACCTGTGAGAACAGCTCCTCAGTTCTGAACAACTGAAAGAAAACAAAACAAAACACCCTGTTACTCTCTCTGTTTCTTTGTTTCTATCTCTGCATGCCCGTATATCTATATTTTGCCATCAGACTCATAGAGTTCAAAAGCAACACTGGCTCCCAGTAAATGTTCCCATGGCAATGTTAGCAGAGTCTCATTGCTGCTGGCTCGGTGCTTACTTGAATGGGTCAGCAGGACCCTTTCCTCCTGTGTTACAGGCTTCAGTGCACAGCAGAGAAAAACTAAGGCTGCACAGGCACTTATCGGAGTGCCTCTCCACAGAGGCTACCTAAGGAAGCAAGGAATTGGGAACCAGATATATGTCCCTTTTATAGCTTCAAAGGAAGACCTTTATGCCTATTGGAAAATTTTTTGTTTTAATTGTCGGGGACAAGAATCTGGCAGAATCAAATTTTAAAAGGAACATTAAATGCTGTCATCAATCAGGACTTTCTACAGTGGCACCACATCAGAACATTGTCAGTGCCAGTTCTGTGCCAGGGGAAGAATTACCAGGACACATCACTAAATGTTCCCTGGAGAACCACAGAGGTTGTTAAGGCAGGCAGGCAGACAGACCTGGATGTATATCTGGTTTTTGCCTTTTAGTGCTTTTAGGTTGGGCTCTACTGAAAGCAGACACTGAGATAGGATTTGAGAAAAGGAGATTCCAGGAAGTACCAGTAGGGTAGTGAGCAAGAGAGACTGGGAAGCATAAGGATTCAACTAACTATGCATTATACCACAGGTTAGAGTTATGTGCAAATGGGACTCATTTCGTTTTCATGGGGAAACCAAGAAACGGTGAGGATCACGCTTCACTGTTCTCCACCAGAAGGGCAAAGAAGCTAGATTTATCCTTCCAACTTCCATCTGTTATTGTCTGAGTCATATTCCTGAGACTGTTAACTCCCTGGCACTTCTGGTCTAAACAATGAACAGATGAGAAAAAGCTCAAAGATGGGGAGTTGCATTGGGACCCCATAAGCATCTACTGGAACCATGTCATGTAAATATGGGTGAGGTTCCTACAGTGCCTGGTCTACTAGGTTGGTGACATAACTTCTCTCACTTTCATCTGTAAAAAAAAGGCACAATAGTCAGGATTTCACAGTATTTTCAAAGGTGAGTTGGCATTACATGAGTGAGATGCTTAACACAGTATCTAACGTAAAAGGGCACAAACAGAAAAACATGCCTATGTTTCACTTTTAAAAGATAGTTGACAAAAGATATGTTTAAATCTATTTAGGAAACTCTAAAAAAGTTTAAAGGCAGTCAGTTCCCTGCACCACATGATTAAAGTTTGTGCAAAATAATATTTGAAGTGCTTTTATCTAGGGAAAGAAGTGCTCTATTTGCAAGTGGGTTTAGGTGTAGGGGTGAATTATGAGTCCACTTACTAAGTAGTAAATGTGTATTAACTCTTGGGAAAGAAAAGGTCAAGTAGAAGGAGGGAGGAAGTGAATTAATTACAAAGCATCTTGCTAAGTAATTGTAAGAACTTAAGAAAAGGCTAAAGGAATTATTATGCTGCCAGATGCTGAATGTGGCCATGTCTGTGTTGAGCAAGTAGGCCAATTTACTTAACCAAGAGAAGAAATACAGGATACAAAAGAGAAGAAAGAACCAGAAACAATGAAATCATTAGCTGTCTCTCGGTGCATTTATCTAGCAGAATTATTTGTTCCTTGTAGAGATGCTCTCTGTAGGTGCCTAGGTGTGTACTGCTTATGTTTAAGTTATATGTTAAAAACAACTCTTCTTGGATCCCACAGCTGTGTACCTTTCATGTATAGCAAAACAACAAAATACACATTACAAAAGCAAACCCCAATGCAAAAGAAAATAACTTTAAGTCAACTAGAGTATTTTATTTGATATAACTATGTAAATTAAATGTTCTTCTAGCACTATTTCCTGTCTACTGTCCATGGGATAGCAAAGAGTTGGACCTGACCGAGTGAGTAACACACACACACAGGACTATTTCAAACTCAGTTTAATGTGAGGCTCATCTAAGGTTTGAAATTTGGTAGCATAGTTTTCCATTTGAAACATACAAAAGGATGCAGAGACCTGAGTTCAAATTATGGCTGCATCCTTTAATACACATTAGACAGTAACATAACCTCTGTAAGCCTCTTTTCCAGGTTACATGGTACTAGTCATAAATATTACCCTGGATGAAAAATGCCTTTGCCATTCCACTTGGTCACAATCCAGCTCTTCCTGGTGGCTTATAGCATTATAACTCAGAGATAATTCATTTGATCAATGCACCTGTAGGATTTTTCATAGTCCAACGCATGACACATGACATAGTTTTCACACATGGGCTATGCTCAACAAATTACTATGTGGTACAAATTTATAGATTTATAAATTGTAGACTACTAGCTATATCATGTATATAGTCATTTATTTATAATATTTATCAATAAATCATCATATATAGGACTCTGTTCAGGGACCACAGAAAAAATGCAGTTAAGATGTAGCCATAGTCCAAAAGTTGATATTTTTAATTAAGAAATATGTTTATAAAATGAAATAATTATAACAGGAAGAGTGCTGTTGGAGATGTTTGAAGGAAAAATATAAAGACTCAATGACTGTAATATCTAGAGGTGACTCTGTTGGTATCAGTATATGGAGATAAAAACCAGAATCTGGAGCCACAGTCTTTGGATTTGAACCCCAGTTCTGCCAGTTATTCTCATTATTTTACTTTGGGCAAGTCACTTAACTTCTATATGCTTAAAGTTTCTTCATATTTAAAAAGAGATTCTTTCTTTAACACATGGCAAGCATTTAGTACAGTGTATGGAATGTGACAAAGGCTAATTAAATGTTTACCTTTATTATTATATACTAAATTTTGGATTAAGTGCTTTATGAACATCACCTAATCCTATCAGTACTATGAAGGAAGGCTGCTGTCATCTCCACTTTATGGTTGAGTATACTTGGTTTAAGACATTACTTTAACTTGTCTAATTTTACACAGATAATATATAGCCTCAGAGGGTGAGATGGCTGGATGGCATCACTAATGCAATGAACATGAACTTGGGCAAACTTTGGGAGATGGTGACGGACAGGGAGGCCTGGTGTGCTGTAATTCAGGGAAGTCACAAAGAGTCAGACATGAATGACTGGGCGACTGACCACCACCAACAGCAATATATAGTTGAGACAAGTTTTCTTTTATGTGATCCCATTTCAAGCTTCTAACCATATTGCTCTTTGAAAAAGTAGGCAAAGCAAGGAGTAAAGCCAGAATAATGTTTTTGCTGAAAATTCAGACTTGGACAAATAAAATACATGGGGGTGAAAAAAGGAGGGTTAATAATCTTATAACTGTGTCTGAAAAACAGTAGATGTGGCTCATAATCCATTTTGAAGGTCTTTAAATGTTTGGGTGGTTGATAATGTAATCAAAGTTACATTAATAGTTAAGTTTTATCCATTATTTAAGAAAGTTAGAAAAAATAACCCCTCTTTTTAAAATGACTTATTATCTTCCCCTATGTAAGGCTGAAATGCATACTTAAAGTACATACATACTTATGAAATAAATACATACCCAAGTATCTCTCCTTTTTTTTTTTTTAATCAACTTAAGAATCTGAATAGTTTAAGTTTTTGAAATCAAGGGAGGACTAAGGAGATGGGATCTGACAAGCAGTGTCTGAATTCTAAGCAATCTTCTGTGAAAATTCAGAAAAGCAAATTGGCTGATTCCAGTTAGGTAGAACTAGAAAGATGATCACTGAAGATCAGTTTTACATTGAGGCTATGAAAGAATGCATAAACTACCATTTTTCTGTAATGAGTGCTTCATTGATAGTAGATTTAAAATACCTTCGCCCAGTACCTTATATTTTACTTCCTTCAAATCTCTTTATTCTATTGGTGACCATACACTCAGTTACCTATCCCAGAGGCAAGATATTAAACATATTCAGTAGTAAGCAGTAAAAATATTCAGACTGGCCCATCTTATAGAAAATACATAATCAGTGATTAAAGATAGGTTAATGGGACCTCTTGAATCTTGAATGGGAATTTGCCTTATCTACAGCAATTAACATGTTTGAAAACTAGAATTAATAAATAATCATAGAAAGTTCAACTTCAATTACCATTACAAATGTTTGTATTTATTTTTTCAGAACAATTGACATCTAATTAGCATGTTAAGAGCTGCTTGTGTTTAGATATTAATCAGACATCTTTTAAAAATCTTAGAGTTGTTTATTTAGGTAAGCTAGGCATAAGCATAATTGTAATTAACTTATACCACTTCAGGACTTACCTCTCATGTAACTGCTGGAGCCATAACCATAAACATCTTGTTTATTCATTTATTCATTCATTTAATAAAATGGTGTATCAGAAGCCAATTACTTCTTAAATACAGGAAAAATTTTCCAGCCCCTCTAGAAGGATGTTTGTCCATATCTTTATTACTTCAGAATTTGAAAAGAGAAAGTTTGGGGGGAGATGTTTTGTAAATAAAACTGGTCAGTCCTATAAAGCTTCTTCCAACTTTTAATACCCCTATAATACTTTGATCATACTTTATTAGCTTTTAATACAATGCATTGTAATACTTTAAATAAGTTGAGTCTTTCCAATAGACTGTGAAATTTCAAACAATTATATTGAAATCTATTCTGGTTTGTATCGCCATTTCATAACATGATACCTGGAAACTAATAGGCATACATAAAATCTACTAAAAAGAATGAATTGCCTACTGGTATGATCTGTTGTTAAGAATGTGTATTTTAAGCCTCTTGGAAAATCCCAATTTTAGCATTAGACAGACCTGGACTGAGAAACATGGCACAACTCTGCTCTAACACACAGGGGAACTTGATGCAACATCAGACCCTCACCCCTGAAACAGGAATTACAGAATGGTGGTGAGTATAGGCTGGAGAAGGGCATGGCAGCCCACTCCAGTGTTCATGCCTGGGGAATCCCATGGACAGAGGAGCCTGGTAGTCTACAGTCCACAGGGTCGCACAGGGTTGGACATAACTGAAGTGATTTAGCACGCAGTGAGTATAGAATAGTTGTATAACATGAGACAAATATAAAGACAAATATATGACATGAAGTGAGTACTTGGGAGGTGGAATATTCCATTATGTGTATTTTTTTAATGTAGATACAAGGTAAACTTTGAAAATGAGATTGCATTTACAGAAAATCCACAGAAGTCTCATTTGTCCAAAATTTGCTAGAAGGAAATATTCAGGAGGAGTTATTCTTAAGTTCATTTGGAATCTTCCAGTTACGTGGCTTTGGAGAGCAGTTTCACTGACTCTGCAGAAACTTTTTGGCTCTGTTTGCACGTGGCTTAGAGAAGTTATTTGAATTTCAGTAGCTGTGTCCTATTCCTTGTGTCTCAGGGGTATAGTTGTGTTTTCTCTGACTCAGAACCAGTGCTTGGAAAGAGGTAAAAATAGTCTGGAAGGCAATAATTTTTCTATCAAATGGAAGAAAGTGGGACTGAGCCAACTCCTGTACTAAAGTCATAAAGCAAGCGAGTGCAATATTTCTCTTGTTGCTTGGACTGGGAAAATGGCCTCTACTCTGGCTAAAAAGGGAAACAGCAATCTAAGAGTTAATATCTGTATGAGGATTTACTCCCAATGCAGCATAACACAGACACCGCCTTTGATAACATATTGACAGAAGGGTCAGGCTGCCTGCTTAGATTACCACCAGTGACTGGGACCTCATTGTCTCATTTACCAGTCAGTGCCTTTTCTATCTTTGGTTCGGTTGTTTGTTTGTCTGTTTTTGTTTCTGTTTTCAGCAGCTACTTCTAATACTGTCTTCCAGTAATGCCTGCCTCCTGATATTCACACTTTTATGTTATCCTTTCCCCTTAAGTCTAGGCTAAAGCTTATGACTTGCTCTTAAAGAAGAGAACACCACAAAAACAAGGGGATATGACTTCTAAGACTAAGATATAAAAAGAATTTGGCTTCTATCTTGCTCAGCCTCCCTTGCTTTCTTACTTGCTCATCCTAATGGGAGCCAGTTGCCACATTGTGAGCTGTTCTGTGGAAAAGCAGACATGGCAAGGAAATGGGAGATATATTCAGCCAACAGCCAGAGAAAAACTGAAGCTCTCATTCCAGAAACCCGAAAGGAGCTAGTTTGCTCAACAAAAATATTTTAAATTAAAAAATATATATATATATATAACAAGTCAAAATTTGTGAGTGTAAGAGAATAGTGCTTAGAGGAAAATTGAGCGCATTTAGTTTTATTTTAGGGGAAAAATATTTCTAATCAATAGTATAGGTTTCTAACACTTAAAATACTAGAAAAAAAGGGAATCCAAAGCAAATAGAAGAAAAGAGTTATTAAGTATAAAATCAAAAATCAATGAAATAAAATAAAAATAGAATTAATGACAGCAAAAAAGAATTTGATAAACATCTATCAGACTGATATAAAAGAGAGAAGAAATAAATTATAAATATTTGGCATGAAAGTATAAATATCTTTTTGAGATTCTGATTCTAAATTTTTTTGAAATATACCCAAGAGTGAGACTGCTAGATGATGGTGGTTCTACTTTTCATTTTTTAGGAACTTCCACACTGTTTTCCATGGCAGCAGCACCATTTTGCCTTCACATTAACAGTGTACAGGGTTTTCAATTTCTCTCTATCCTCCCCAACATTTGCTATTTTATTTTTCAATAATAGACATTCTAATTGTTTATGAGATCATATTTCATGGTTTTGATTTATTTTTCTCTGATGATCAGTGATTTTTGAGCACCTTTTAATATACCCGTTTGCCTTTTATATGTCTTTGGAGAAATATCTATTCAAGCTCTTTGCCAATTTTTTTTTAAATTGGGCTATTTGCATGTGCACATGTGCGCGTGTTTGTGTGTATGTGTATGTTTGCTTTGAATTGTGAAAATCCCTTAAATATTTTGGAAATTAACAATTGTCAATATGCGGTTTGCAAATATATTTTTTCCCTCATTCTGTATGTTGCTTTGTCACTCTGCTGATTGTTTCTGTTGCTGTTCAGAAGCTTTTAAAATTGATGTAGTCCCACTTGTCACGGGCTTCCAGGTGGCACAGTAGTAAATAATCTGCCTGACAGTGCAGGAGAAAGAAGAGGTGAGGGTTAGATCCCTGGGTCGTAAAGATCCTCTGGAGTAGGAAATGGCAATCTGGTCCAGTATTCTTGCCTGGAAAATTCCATGGACAGAGGATCCTGGCAGGCTGCAGTCCATGGAGTCACAAAGAGTCAAGACATAACTGAGTGACTGAGCACAAACACAGTCACACTTTCCTGTTGTGTTTTTTTTTTTTCCTACACTTTTGGTGTCATATTCATGAAATCATTGTCAAGATCAATGCCATGAATCTCATATTTTTCTTCTAGACATTTAAAATTTTTAGACTTTATGTTTAAGTTTTTAATCAGTATTAAGCTATTTTTTTTTTTGTATCATGGAATTAAGGATTCAATTTCATCCTTTTACATGTGAATATCTAGTTCTCCATCAATATCTAGTTCAACCATCAAATGTTGCAGAGACTATTCTTTCCATACAGGAGGTTATTCTTGGTACCCTTGCGAAAGCTCAGTGTGCATAGTTCTGGCTTTTATATTCTGTTCTATTAGTCTATATTTCTGTTTTTAGGCTAGTATCATATTGTTTTAACATAAATATATATGTATTCATATATATATATCATATTTATATGTGAAATCAGGAAGTGTGATGTTTCATCCTTGCTCTTTCTCAATATCATTTTTAGCTATTCTGCGTCTTCTGTTGTTCAATATCAATTTTAGAATTATATTCTATTGCTGTAACAATTATTATTGGGATTTGGATGGGAATTTAAATCAAGATCTTGAAGTGTTATCTGCAGTGCCACGTGTATTTCAGCATTATTCACACTATACATGATATGGAAGCAACCTAGATGTCTATTGACTGATGAATAAATAAAGAATATGTTGTGTGTGTGGGTGTATACACACACACACACACACATAAGGGAATGCTGTTCAGCCTTAAAAAAGGATATTCTACCATCTGTGATGACATGGATGACCTGAAACATAATATATTTAGCAAAGTAAGTTAGTCATAGAAGGACAAGTAGTGCATGATTTCAACTCCATGAGGTGTATAAAGCAGTCAAACAGATAAGCAGAAATTAGGATGGGGGTTCCCAGGGCATGGAGGAAGAACATGGGAAGTTGTCATTCATTGCGTGTAAAACCTCAGCTATGCAACGTGAATCAGTTCTAGAGGTCGGCTGTACAGCAGTGTGCCTATAGTAACACGGTGCCACGCGCTTAAAAACTTACGAGGACAGATTTCACTTTGAGTGAAATCTTACCACAAAATGTCTGTTTCGTTTTCAGAGTTTTTGTAAACGGCATTTGAAACTGTTCCCTTTGTCCACTACCTGGTGGCCAGACTGAGAGCTAGCTAGTGGTCTATCCTGTAGGGCAGTTTTTAAAATCTAATGAATGCTTTATAGGTTAAGGCCATGCAAGAACAGCTCATGGGTGATCCCAGGAGTTCATAAACAATTATATGCTATTCCTTTTCCTAAATCCTTTCCTCTTCACAATATCCTCTATGCTTTATGGTTCCCCAGGGTTCTCTTTTGTGTCCTTCAGTCTTATTTTGCCATATACTTCCTGCAAATGCACCTGCATTTAGGACCAACTGGCAAGAGTTAAGAGGTAAGAAATATATATCAGTAGGTTCATCCCACCTCTTGAAATCTGAAGTTCCTCTTCTGGAGAGCTTTAGGTACCTATGGACTGTCTTGGGCACAAAAATAAATAAATAAAAATGATAGAAAACAGACGATTTCTTCCATTCTCTAAGATTCCTAGGAGATGCCTTTCTGATCTTCACATGAGATCTGGAGGGCTTCCTTTTCATCCTTCTCTGCCCTGTCTAAGGCTCACTTTCTGATTTGGGACTGCTTTGACCACAGGCTGAGAGATATCAGAGAGGGGAAGAAAAAAGATACTCTCTGTGTTTGCTTTTAATTCTTGTCTTCTTCCCCAATCTGCTTGCTTCTTTTTAGATTTTAAAGTCTTCAAATAAATTCTATTTTTGTCCAGGTTTTACATCTATATCCAGTAGATGAAAGAAAAATGTTTTTTCCCCTAAAATTTAAATAATCTCAAAATTCAAGTCTTTTCTAATATTGTTTTATATTCTGTTTCCATTAAAATAGGAAAAAAAATACTTCTAGCATATCACTACCCCAAAATATGTTGATATTTCTCCAAACACATTTAGTTCTTAAGAGAATATTCTACTTCTAAATAAAATGTATGATATAAATCCGGTATGTACTAGGATGGCACATCTTAAAAGTAGTATAAATATTCTCACAATATGAAAGTGCATCATATTGTCTGATAAATACCACAATAGGTTTCACCCACTATTTTCCTTTTAGGAAATGTAGAAGTAAAACTGGAAAAAAATATGTCACTAAACCTTTGATGGGTGTTTGTTATTTTGAGATTTACGATAGAGGATTCTTGACTCAGAAGAGGTCTGGCTCACCCACTGAACTGCAGTTTCTGTCTGGTTTGTGGCACCAAGCTCTAACTCAACAATAACACTCACCAGATGGGGGATAAAAAAGAAAAGTCATCACAATCAGTATGAGCCTATTTTTATAGAAAACTGTACTTCATAAATAGCAGTCCCTTAATCTTACAAATTCAGAAATCAGAAGTTTCTTCAATCTAGAGTTTGTCAAATCTTCTCTTGTCAAATCTCCTACATTTTTTTTTCTCCTCCTTCCACAAATTTAAACTTCAATTTGTTAAAGGTTTGTGAAGATCAGTACAACTATTTAAGGATAGTGGACTAAAACTCATGCTTTAAAAGTCTAGTACATCAAGAGATAAGACATATTCCTATATCCTTTCTTTGGTCTCATATGAGCCATTAGGTATAAAATTACATCTAGGCATAAAATTACAACCATTAGATATAAAATAACACTTAGTTAATGGTGCTTACTCTATACCAGACCCTGATTTGTAGCCTTAATCTCTAAAACAAATATTTTCCATCCAAGATAACAGTTAAAATCAAGAAGTGTTCAACATTATATGACAAAGTCAGATAAGTTGCTTTGCTTAATTTAGTTTGGTTTGGATAATCTGTCAAGTGATCATGTTCTGATTTGTATAAAAGTGTTCATAGAGGAAGTAAGTCTGACAAGTATCTTGTTAAGAGATACCTGGTTCGGGAACATTACCTGCAATGGTAATGATATATATATATAAAGAAAATGAAATGAGTACATGCACATACATACACACATACATGCAGTATCAAAAATACTAGTAATGATCAATGGTAGTTAAAATGTAGGTAGAAAGAGAACTAATCATGAAGGACCCTTTTTAGAGTTTTCACTACACTACTGGGATTAATTTTACCATTTTAAGTATGTGTGTGTGTGTGTGTGTGTGTGTGTGTGTGTGTGTGTGTGAGGTGAAATATGTTTGCATTCTTATTTTAGAAAGTAGAAAGCATTAATTGGATGGGAAGATGCAACAGATAGCCTGATCAGTTAGTAGATTGTGACACTAGTCCAGAAAAAAGAAAATCATATAGAATGACTAAGATCATGAGTAAAATTTCAAAGAATTCATGTTATTTAAATTAACTCTTCAGGTTTTCTATAATTTATTTTTGTTTTGTTTTATATTTAATTTATTTTAAAAATGCATGATAAAACTTTAGATTATGGGTTATAAAAACTATGAAGTGTTTCCTACATTTGTATTCATTGGGGATGTTTTTAAAAGCAGATTTTTATATAAAAATAGCAGAAAAGCTCTACTGGAGCAAGTGACTTTAACCCACTAAATTTCTGTTACTGCATTTCTAGAAAGGATAATAATAACTACCCATCTGGACCCCGGGAATGATGTCAGGGTTGTTTAGCTGGGATTAGAAGTTATATTTTTTCTGGAATCTGCTTATCAGAGCAGAAAACGGTAAAAGGAAAATAATGTAAATATGGGTCTTAGAGACTTTCACGACTAATCCATGGAAATCAAGGTGAGGACAATCTCCAAAATGGCAGAATTGGGAAAAGTAAATGAAACTAGTTGCAAGTGGTTTAGTTAAGTGGAGTAGAAACAGGGGCAACGACAAAATAGTCATTCTCCTGGAAACTGTTCTTATTGATTGTTTCTGTTCCTAGAGTGGCAAGATGCAAGGCTTGCCCATGATTTTTATCAGTAGGGCATTAGGGACCTGTATATTTTGTGTTAGTTTAAAGGCATAAATATTTGGGGAATATCATTCTTCTTCATATCATTATGAAGAAAATGGTTATGAATTTGATACAGCAAAGACAAGTTAATGTTGACTGTTGATGTAATCATTGCTACTTTGATTATGTTAAGACAGAAGAAACTGTTTTATAACTTTGAAAGCCTTTAAACAACCAAAGTGTTATTAGAATAAACAAATCCAATATATGCATTTAACTTTATTCATACCCACCTCTGGGATGTTTACCAGAGATTTTGTGAGCTTGCAACTGATCATTTTTAAAAGAACTTTTTCAACTTTTAACTCATGTATTGATTCTTTGGCAAGACATATAAGATTTTATTAGATTCATTAGCTTTTCTGAAGAGTGTGGCTGGGGGAAATTGGCTTCAACAGCTATATCGTAGAATTTGATTGTGATTTCAGTTTTCTAAGAAATCTTTTTTAAGACCTCAGGTGTCAAACTTGCAAAAAGGAGGCCCTCAGTTAATATAAAAGTGTGATTTTGCTTTCCTTCCATCTGGTAGGGCCTAGGAATACATGTGAAAAGAGACTTCAAAACTATTGTGATAAATCTGCCCCATCCATTTAGTCTGCAAATGAAAATTTGACAGATAATCTCTGCTACTTAAAAAGTGTTCTGTAGTTTGACTTTTATCATTTTTAATGAAAAGTTGTCATATTTTGATCCCAAAGTTAATTAGTAGCAACAAATATGTTTGAATATAGGTTTCCTGTCCTTATATTGTTGCCTTCTTCCACCCTCCTACCAATTAACTTATTTCAATGGAAAATACTCTGTCACTGATCAATCAAAACTAAGCCTATGTAATCATTTCCCAGGAAATAGTTGCCATCTCTTTGTACTTCTGCTGCTCTGATCTCAGAAGCCAACACGTCCAACACCCTCATGGTAGATAGACCATGACCAGATGACCTGACCATTCTGTAGCAAGTCAGTCTTTTTGTCTAGACCTTGGGACCTTGAGTTAGGAATATGAAGCATGGAGACCATGGAGATAGTTTAGAATTCATTTTGAAGTGATGACAGCAGCTTTCATTTCTTGAGGTAAGGAGTAGGTGCAGAAATAGTGGTGAACTCTACAGTGGCTATAGACCAGCCTCTTTGGTTCTCTTGCTTCCCTTGTTTTTCAGTTGCTCAGTTGTGTCCAACTCTTTTACAACCCCATGGACTGTAGAATGTGAGGCTTCTCCCAGAGTTTGCTCAAACTCATGTCCATTGAGTCAGTAATGCCATCCAACCATCTCATCCTCTGCCATCCCCTTCTCCTGCCTTCAGTCTTTCACAGCATCACAATCTTTTCCAATGAGTTGGCTCTTTGCATCAGGTGGCCAAAGTATTGCAGCTTTAGCATCAATCCTCGCTTCCACAGGAACAAGATGACATCCTTCTAACTAAACTTACTTTCCTCTTGAGTTAACTGTCTTTTGTTGTCCACAAACAAAAACTTGATACAAATATTTGAGTTCTTGAGACAAAATAGCAGTATATGCTGCCAATAACTTTCACCTAGGAGGACACATATTTTTTAGCACTTTGTTGGCACAGATATAATTAATATACCATCCTTATCATCAACTCCGAGAATACTGTCTTGATCCAAAAGTTTTGAGTTTTATACACACACACTCTAGCTGAGATTAATATGCCCATTATTAGTTGATTTTAACGCTGTATTGGCCAAAATTTTAGTGTACATGGTGCAATAGCACATGGCATAAAAGAAGCAGATTCAAAGAGAGCATTGTTTACTTAAAAACTTAAAGAAGAAAATGTTGCTTTCATAAAAAATATTATGGTATAGAGATTTACTCTCAGTTATTCAAAATACCCAATAACATTACTATTTGATGGCAGACACTAGAGATTTTAATTATAGTACTTAAAAAAACTATTAATATCATCAACAGAATTATAAACATAAAACTTTTCTGTAACTTTGCTCTCCCATAACAAAAAGAAGCAGAACTTTCTTCAATGTTATTAAAACCATTAACTTACAGGTATTTTAATCTCATACTGTGTGTTTAAGTAAAAAAGTAATGTATATTTGAACAAAAATCACATAATATAGATAATCTTTTAGGAACTAACCAAAGCCCAGTTAGCATTTATTAGAACACTCTTTATTATGCAAGCCCTAAATGGGCCATGGGAGGAAACTGACCATTGTATGTAGCAAGTTATTACTTCTGCCCAGGATTGAAATCTCGACTGAGTGATATAAAGACCCAGAGAAAATTCAAAATCCAGGATAAAGGTAAAAGCACATGCTAGGACATGACATAGAACAGATTCTAGTATGAGGCCCAGGTTCACCCACTTCTATATGTTGCACACTTGTGTATTATTTTGCTGTTAACACCTAAACTTCCAGGTCTTCATTTCCTCAATAGAGACCTGGAAATAAAATTGCAATTTCTAATTCATATGCTATATGAGGATTAAATTAGCTATTGAGTATAGCATGTTTAACCAAATGCTTAACACATAGTAGATGCTTAGCAACTGTAGGCAGTTATCAGTATTAGCATTACTTTTATGTTTTATCTATCACTATTCTTTATTTTTCTTCCTCTGTTATTTATTATTACAAGAAAATGACCAAAATTTAGAGAAGCTAAAATATAGTGAATATCTAAGTAAAGAGATGAACTATAATTCTATTTAAATATACCTGTTTTGAGCAATGAAAAATGTCATAACTGAATAAGAATTATTCAGTTCTCCAGTGTACAGAAGTGAGTTCATGTGAGATAAGTTTCTAAAACAGTCAGTAGTTAACACAATCTGGATTAATGCCTATATTAATGAGATTGTTTTTACCAGAGGATATTAGTCCTGACTGAAAACTATATGAATAGTAGCAACCAAGAATAACACTTTTGAATCAGATATTATAGTGCTCTTGCAAATATTTTCTCTCAGCTAGCACAGCCTCCAGGAATGAATTAAAATGCAGTATTTTTAAAGAGAAAGTACTGCTGACATGCTAATTGGTATTAAGTAACATAGAGTCAGGGAGAATTTCAATCTTCTCTTTTAGTGAAAGTGAAATTAAAAAAGGAAAACCCAGAAAGAAGCGGCCCAGGCATATTGGGCCTCAACATTTATTACATAAGATAACTCAAGTGATGAGAGGAAATTGGCCACTTACTGAAATATTTCTGGGAAGATTTTAAATAAACAGGTAATGGTGGTCCCAGCTAGGAGATAAAAGGTACTTGATAGGTAATTGACTCTAAAAGGCAGATACAATAAATCTCTAATAGGCAGAGGGATGGCAGACTCATCACAAATTCTTTTTTTTTGATTGCATTTTTTTAGTCTATCCAAAATACTTCACTTTCCTCTTCTTTCTCACTGAATAGATATTTGATGAAGCCCAAACCCACTTGTCAGCAGAACTAAATACAAGAAGAACTCTTAATATGTCGCTTTGAGTGCAGTAGACTCTTGGCCCTTTTGCTAAGATCAAGGGTAATGTGGAGGCTTCCTTAGTGGCTCAGTGGTAAAGAATCTGCCTGCCAATGCAGGAGATGCAAGAGACACAGGTTTTATTCTTGGATCAGGAAGATCCCCTGGAAAAGGAAATGGCAACCTCTTCCAATATTCTTGTCTGAAAAGTTCTGTGGACAGAAGAGTCTAGCAGGCAACAGTCCATGAGGTCACAGAGTTGAACATGACTAAACACACACACACACAGACAGAGACTCTTCCTACCCCAGGTACTATGGGCAAGGCTGAGTCCTCTCTAGTCCTGGCCAGGTGCAAGGATACCTACTGAAGTCCTAGGATCTCCTCAATCAACCTGCACCAAAATCTAGGAAGTTTCCTAAAAGAGATCAACATCTCTTACCTCAGGTTTTCCATCCATAGCAATACCAGCAAGCAGGACTCATGAGTCCAAAGACACAAATAATTGGAATATCTTCATTGGCTACAAGTCCTGCAGAGAACGAGAAGGCAAAGAGATCATTTAATGCCCATTTTCCACTTAGGATTTAATTTTCTTCCTGCACAGACTCCAGTGTATTACTTCTTCAGTGTATTACTCCTCTTTTGTGTTAGCAATAATGCCAAAACTCTCTCTTCTCTATTTCCCAATTAATCATGCTTCAATCCAAAAATTTTGTTTGTTTGTTTGTATAGTACCTATAAAGCAGAATATATTCCATGCATAGCTATATAACAAAACACTTAGAATGTACATTTCCCAGAAACCAAATAATTTATCCCTTGTATAATAAATAACTTAAATTTACCTGTAGAACAATACCACCGATCATGCCCTATTTATAAGTTTTCTACCTTCTTATTAAAAAAATAATAAACTTCATTTCTCTGTATCCTTCTCTGTTCTTCAGCATGTCATTCATCAAGTATAAGGGTATTACATAGTTCTTTATATTTTTATGTCAAACCTATGTACATGATGTTACAAATCCTTAGGATAGTTGCACACGTACACACACACACACACACACACACACACACACACACACACACACACACACACACACACACACACTCATCCCTGGGGACATTAGCAGAGAAAAGAATGGGATAAGAAGTGATTGATAGCTATAAAGGTGAAAAGTCCCCTGTGAGTCTAAAATTGTTTTGCTCATTTTTGTAAATGAGGAAACTGAGAATAAGCAAAGTTAAATAAATAAGTCTTCCAAGGTCTGGCTGTAACTAAAAGACAGTGCTGGGATTTGAACTTCTATTTTTCTGATTCTAAAATCTGTACGGTTCCCCCTGCATTCTCATGAATATTTACAGTTGTACATCTGCTTGAAGGGGATAGAATCTAACATTAATTCAGTCAATAGCATCTCAGGAGATAATGTCTCCTTAATTTTAATTGAGAAATGTATCCTTTTATATTTTAAACTAGTTATAGGTAACTTCTTAGCAGTTTTTTTTCCCCCTGTGCATTAAGGATCCAGGCTGATTTCAAATCCAATGATCTATAATCTAATGTATAATTGGGAAAAATGAATTGCTAGTCAATTTCAGATTAGTTCTTCAATACTAGTTAAATAAATCCCTTCCTTTTTCTAAGACAGAATAATAACTAGAATTGCCAATGGCCTATGTTCTGTTATTAATATGAGGGACATAATCACACACTAAAAATATAGTACATCAGTGAATCTCCTTGGGAAATCAGAAAGAAATTGAGCATGTCCATTGCTGTCAGTCTGACCTTCAAGATATGATAAGATGCCAAATTACTTAAGATTTCCAGAAACTGCAGAGAAGTAAAGAAAGCGTTTCCAAAAAAAAAAAAAAAAAAAAAAGGTCTCCTTCTATAATTCAGAATCTGGCTTGTACAATGCTTAAAGTCTAGGACTTATTTTGCCTACCTTCAGTGATGTTTGAGAGCCATATATCTATTTTAAAAAATCTCTAAACAAACTGGAGAGAAAGGATCCAGACTATTTGAGAGACACAGTGAATTCTGAGAAACAGAGTTCAGAAAAGAGGGAAAAGACTCAAATAATAGGTAGGTTTCATAAAAAAGGATGGACTTTGAACAAATATGTCTTCATGCTGAATCATTTATGTTCTCTGAATATTCCCCACATATGTTTTTACACATATACTTATTTTTTTAGCTTTAGTAGACAAATTTTTTGATGGTAAATATAACAAACTGTGATGTCTTTCTTCATATGGTCAGGTTCTGTCTTGTTCCAACAGTCATTAACTAAGCCATAATGCAAATAACTTACTGCTGAGGCATCTGGGTTTTTCCTAAGATACCTTGTTCTGAGGAGTTCCTTAGAACTGATTTATTCTAGTGAAGTATGATTTAAGTGTTAACATGTGCCTCAAATGTACACTCAGTTCCACTCCCGCTACATATATATATTTTTTAATCTCTTCCACAGAGTTATACAAGCCTATACAAAGGTTTTTTTATTATTATTGTTAGTATTGTTCATGAAAATACTAGCCTACTAGAGCAACAGATTATTTCAGATTTCTTATTTCCCTCCTCCTTTTATTTTTCTTTATTTTCTCGCACATGATCCTGAGATTGAATTTTACTTGTAATGAACCCTTTCTCTTATTTGACATAGATTCACCAATATGAACATAAGATTTGGATTTTGTATTTTCTTAAATTATTACATAGATACAGAAATAGACATAAAGATATGTAGATGGGTAGATAGATAGATCAGTCAATTCTTTTGGCTCAGGTCCTTTCTTTGTTCCATGGCTGTAGACATCTCAGTACCTGCATTTGTAAAATAAGAATACACATCCTCATCTGATAGGGTTATCAGGAAGATTATACAAAATAATGTACATAAATCACTTAACATGATTTTCTTTTTCTTTCTTTTTTTTTTTTTTTTTTTTGGTCACTAAGAAAATTAAGACCCAAAGAGGAAAAAGTTCTGGTTTAGATTATAAAATATTAATAAAACATTGAATGTTTCTTCCTGATCATTTCTACATTGTCTGTAAGAAGTTAATCTCAAATCTTCCATGAGAAGCATTTAGATAATTAGTCTAAGGAAACTTCTGTTTAATTAATGAGAAAGTCTCTGAATTTCCCTGTCCAAATGAGTGTAACATTGGTTTATCTTTTAAAAAATATTAGTTTCATAAGGAAACATATATCATAATGCTAAAATATGGCATGTGAAAAACCTTCCCTGGTAGCTCAGACAGTAAAGAATCCAGCTGCAATGCAGGAGACCTAGGTTCTATCCCTAGGTAGGGAAGATTTCCTAGAGAAGGGAATGGCTACCCACTCCAGTATTCTGGCCTGGAGAAGTCCATGGGGTTGCAAAGAGTCGGACATGATTGAGCAACTTTCACTTTCAACCATTTTTAGTTTGTTGTTCTGTAACTGCGCTCTTTCACTTAGTATAATTTCTTCAAGGGTTGGCCATGTTAGAACGTATGACAAGATTTCATTCTTTCTTAAGACTGGATAAAATTCCATTGTATGTATATACCTGTTTTTGTTCACTAATCAATTGATGGACATTTGGGTTGTTTCCATCTCTTCTTTATAATAGTGCTGCCATGAACATGAGAATTGCAAATATCTCTCCGAGATCCTGATCTCAATTCTGTCAGATACTGCATGATTCTCTTTATATAAAGTATCTAAAGTAGTCAAATTCTTAGAAAAGTAGAATGGCGGTTGCTGGGGAGTTGCTGTTCAGTGTATGTAGATTCTTAGCCATGCAAGATGAAAATGTTCTAGAGACTGGCTTTAGAACGATGTACATATAGTTAATATTGTACTATAAACTTAAACTTTTGTTAAAAAGGTAAAAAAAATAACCTCCTGGCCGTCAGTCCACTTAAGTTTTTGTGAAAACTATTTATAAGTCTAAAATTCTATTTTGTTTAAGTAGCATGATTTAGAAAAGATATAGGTATATATCTTATGTATCATGTAATTGATGCATTTTAAAAAGCTAAATCATATATTAGACATGAATAAACATTTATTTTTGCCTCAACCTCTGTGTATAGCCAACATTGACCTTCCCATCAGTTATTCTAGAGGTCAAAAGGAATGGGCCGTAAGTGTCTAATCACTCAGTAGGAACTGTCATTTGAATTATTTTGAAGTAAGTTTAGGAATACACTTAATAAATTGAATAATCATTTTCCTGTCTTCTTTTGCAGATTTTCTTTCTAGACATATGTTAAATAAGTTTTCAATCATTGCCAGAAATTCTAAGGAAGTGAAATTCATTTGTTATGTTATATTAAGGGTATTTGAAGGAGTTTTAATGTCATCTGCTGGAACAACAGCTGAATTCAGGGATGTTACATAACAGTCCCAGCATAACATGTATTGGATAACAAAGTCAGATATAGGCTGAGTATAATAAAAATAAGTGAGCTCATGTTATAACCTCATATTGAATTCAGTCTTTGATTTGAATCTAGCAGAATCTGTTTTATTTTCATTTGAGTAGTCATCATCCTTTAATTGTGTTTATGTTTTGTGTTATTATATATGTGCCAAATTTATACTAAAACTATTTATTATAGAGTATCCATGTACTGTAAATATTTAAAAGTGTACACACAGAAGTTATAAATGTGAGTTAAAATTATTCTACACTTAGCAACCACAAAGTCAGAAGGTCTGTAATACAAACTTTCTGTGTTAGTAAATTCATGTTTCTAGGTTTTGATTTCTTGCTTGTAAATGGGGAGACTCAAGTAGACTGTTTTTAAGGTCTGCACTAGATCTAAGCTTTTCCAATAAGACATTACATTTTGTGGAGCCCTGTTTGCCAAGTACTGGGCTAGATATACTGTGTGCATCATAATACCACAATAACCTTGTAAGAAAAATAGCATTATAGTGTCCCATATCAGAACACTAATAGGGCTTTTCTAAAAATCAACAACCGATACATAACACATTGAGAAAATACAGTCAGGCCTAGCCACAAAATCCAACTCTTTGTAAGTCAAATTTCTACTCACTATATGCATCAAGAGTTGAAAAATTCCATGATTTTGTTTCTCTTCTATCCTCTATGGAATAGAAAGTGTTTCACAGATATTAGAGATTATGAAATATCTATTTTAATCTTAAGCTTAAAAAATTGGAAATCACAAGTGAGAAGTTTCTTGGGCAAAATCTTTCTGGAAATCTCCCCAACATTCTTGCAGGCTTTTAGTTAATCCTAGTCATCATCATGAGGGCTATTTCCAGTTTCTCTAATTTTTAAAATCCCTTTCCAGCAAGAAATCCAGCCTAGAAGTGCTTGTGACTAGCCATCTGAGTTAGAGCACTCAACAGAGACCAACATTATATTCCCTAGCATTGTTGCCTTTCCCTCCCTCACTTTTCCTGCTGCAATGAAAAATGATTCATATAAAGGAAACTGAAATAGTAAAAACAGAAAAGAAAAAAATGAGAAAGACGGCTTAACAATTTTCCAGTTGTGGCTGGGGATGAGGAAATTGAAAACAAGCCAAGAATGCTTACCTTTCAGCCATGACCTAGAATTTGTTTTGGTTTCAGTACAAGAGAATTGCTTCCATGAAGGAGAGCCACAAGGAGACTGTGAGATCACGTTGTTGTTTTTTTTTTTTCCTTGATCAGAAGCAGAACTATTGTGAAGGGATCAGGCAGTCCCTGAAGAAGCCCCTGAAATAAACTGATTATAAGAATCATGAAATACATTGGCCCCGTCCTCAGTCACTCGTTTGCTGCCTCTAGCTCAGTATCATGGTCAGTGCAAAAGGCTTTTGAGTTCTATAGGAGATGTATTCAGTAACAAAAGAACAAGATTGAGCCTTGATAATTCAGGAAAATGAAACTTTGAGAAGGTTAAGCTTGCCATTTCTGAAGCAGACTTTCCTTCCAGAATATACACGAGAGTCCTGGGGATGTCTCTTTGTACTCCTAACAGAGAAAGCACTTTGCTCTCACCAAGTAAAATTCTCATTACTTTTTTCCATTCTTTTCCCTAATCTCAGGGTGAGAGTGGGGAAAGAAAAGAAAACACAAAATGGTCCTTATTTAGCATCATGGATATTCCATTTGTGTGGTTGAATCATTATTGTACTGAAATAATGCCCACTCCACTACTTAGAATAAGTAAATGCTGTCCCCGCCTTTCCCACTGATACCACAATCATCTCCCCAACCCCTAAGCCATCAGTGCAACTGTAAGTGTTTATTGATTTGTTAAATTCAGTTCTTGCAATGGCTGTTTCAAATATCACTGATTTTCCTTTAAAAATATTTCCCCACAAAGTACAGAATTTCAGACTCACTGAGTTATTCGTGGCTTAGATGTGAAGAAATTCTTTATGATAATATCTAAAAGTGTGTTGCCAAAAAAACCCTGGGTAAAAGATTAATGTGTGCAAGAGGAGTTAGAATGAATTAGGAACATTTACCAAAATTACTTACTATGAACCTGTACAGTTCCAAACTCTTGCCAAAAGTCTATAAATATAATGTCCTTACTACTGGGAAGGAACAGGGTTGTTCCTTCTGTACAGGCTGGTGCAGGGTTGGAGAATGCTCGAGGGCCAAGTTAGGTATCTAAGTCATTTTTTGCTGGAGCACTAAGGACTTAAGATTTAGTAAAATAGCTTAGATAGAAAAGAAGCTTACACAAGAACCACTTACACAAAGAATCCTGGGGAGGAAAAATTTTAACTATGTCATCTATGAGAGGTTTAAGCATTAGGTGATAATGATAGATAACTTGGGAAAATCAAAGTCTTAGACACCTGGCTAAACACATTTGGTACATCCATGCAAGGGAATACTATTCAGCAAAAAAAAGGAACGGACTACAGATAAATCCAACAAGTTGGATGGTTTTCAAGAGTAAAAAATTACAGTCTTAAAGGATTATATGTTGCATGATTACATTTATGTAACTTTCTTGAAATACCATAAATTACAGCAATGGGGAACAGTTCAATAATTATAATGGATTAGGTAGAAAGGAGCGAGTGTGGCTATAGAAAGGGAGCACAGAGAAGTTTCTTAGTGGTGACAGGGCCGTTCTATATTTCTATTCTGAAGATCTATTCAGATGATAAAATCTCAAAGAACTATCAATATATATACTACACAGACATACCAGAAATATCCCAAATTATATTTTAAATCAAAGATGATCAATGACTCAAGAAGATAAATTTATTCTGAAGTCATACTAGAATGTAAAGTGTCATAATATGATTCTGATCGACAGCGTTGGGGACTTGACTATCAGTGTGCGTACACACATACACATACATATATGATAATAAGTGATTTTAGTGATTAAATATTTTGGAGTCACCAACAAATTCCTGAGGTCACATGTCCACAAGTAGAAGTATTTTTCCACTTACAAGTTGGAAACACATCCATTCATTCATCCATTCATTTACCCACACCTGCTTTGTCGTTATATTAATCTTGCCCCAAAGACCAAAGATTAAAAATAAATTTCATTATATCAAGGTGCTCAAAGCTCACTGAAAAGATATAAGTATTATTAAATTTAAAAAACATACAGAGTAGTAATAGATGAATCATCTGTCTTCCACCCTCAAGAAGCTACATCAGAGGTGGTGTATAGCATGTAACTTTTATCTGTGTTCAGAAATAAAAAACTGAAGATAGGTTCTACTCAGTTATAGTAGGTATATGTCTTTATCAGTGCTTTTGTTTTACCTTTATTTCGTTGGAACTGTGGATTCTCGGTTTTATGCAGTCATTCAGTATCTCACCCCAGGTTATTCTGTCAGGGAATATATGGAAAAATGAGTGTGTTGAAATATACAAGTCTTGTTCTAGAAGTATTGATAACTAATTGTGTGACCTTAGGCAAGTTACTTCTCTTAATCTTGTTATTTTCTTTATATAAATCTAGACAGAGATCAGGATGACTAAATGTGAGGTTGTAATTAAATGTAAGCTTAATTGCCTAAAGAAAGTATTGAACAAAATTGGGAGACTTTTTCCCACTTGGAATAAAATTTAAAACATCTACGAACCTTTGTTGATATTTGTATTTGTCATTTTTTAGAAAATCTTGGGACAAAATCCTCTTTCTTTGCTCTTTTCTGATGTGAATATTTTGGCATCAATGCCTCCAGAATCCTTTGTCCCTTGCCCACAAAACTGCATGCATTTTCCAGTAATTCATCATTTCCACTCCATGGCCAATTGTTGTCTAGATGTTTCTCTCTGATATTCCTATAATGGGAAATATTATAAAACAATAATCAAGAACAAATCTGTTCTCAGTACAGAGAACTTTTGCATGTTACTTTCTTTCGAACACAGCTTTGAAAAGTTTGGAAGTCTCTGGACTACAGTGAAAAAAAAATCTAGAGTGGGCTCAGAGAAGACAAGCAGGCTTTACATTATGTGAACACATCTAATTCAAACTTCTCAGACTCTTTTCCCAAAATGAATATTGAAATGCTTTTTAAAAAAAAAGAAAGAAAAAAAGCTGTGTTGGCTTTGTTATTCACAGACTATGTAAAGTTGGATATTTCGTTGGTCCTTAGTTTCCACAAGAAAAAGAATATTGGAAGTTTTAAAAGCCTGTTTTTTTAGCTTGAATTTTTATGCCAAAATTGTGTGTGTGTGTGTGTGTGTACACACACACACTTATACATTATTGTACATCTATAATTATGTATAAACAAAAACAGATAAGTACATGACTAAACCAGGATTCTGGAGCCAAAACTAAAATCACTGGGCATTTTTCTTCCAGTGTTCAGGCTATCCAAAAACACCTATATGAGTATGTGTGCATTTATGCACTCTTTTGTGCACACACAAACATACATGCATACACTATCAGGTTGTAGAGTTAAATTTTATATAAGTATTTGAACTGATTATTATAAAATGACTTTGCTCTTGTATAGTTGCTCAGTCATATCTGATTCTCTGCAACCCCATGAACTGCTGCACACCAGGCTTCCCTATCCTTCCCTATCTCCTTGAGTTTCCTAAAACTCATAACCATTGAGTCAGTGATGCCGTCCAATCATGGCATCCTCTGTTGTCCTGTTCTCCTTTTGTCCTCAGTCGTTCCCAGCATCAGGGTCTTTTCCAGTGAGTCAGCTCTTCACATCAGGTGGCCAAAGTGTTGGAGCTTCAGCTTCAGCATCAGTCCTTCCAATTTATATTCAGGGTTCATTTCTTTGTGGATTGACTGGTTTGATCTCCATACTGTCCAAGGGACTCTCAAGAGTCTTCTCCAGCACCACAATTCAAAAGCATCAATTCTTCAGCACTCAGTTTCTTAATAGTCCAACTCTCACATCCATACATGACTAGTGGAAAAAGCATAGCTTTGACTATATGGACCATTGTTGACAAAGTGATGTCTCTGCTTTTTAATACACTATATAGATTTGCCATACCTTTCCTTCCAAGGAGCAAGTGTCTTTTAATTTCATGGCTGCAGTTACTGTCCACAGTGATTTTGGAGAACAAGAAAATAAAATCTGTTACTGTTTCCACTTTCTGCCCATCTATTTGCCGTAAAGCAATGGAACCAGATGCCATGATCTTTGTTTTTTGAATGTTGAATTTTAAGCCAGCTTTTTCACTCTCCTCGTTCACCCTCATCAAGAGGCTCTTTAGTTCATCTTTACTTTCTGCCATTAAAGTGGTATCCACTGCGTATCTGAAATTATTGATGTCTCTCCCAGCAGTCTTGATTCCACCTTGTGCTTCATCTAGCCCAGCATTTCAAGTAATGTTCTCTGCATATAAGCTGAATAAGTTGGGTGACAGTATAAAGCCTTGATGTACTCCTTTCTGAGTTGCAATCAAGTCTGCTGTTCCATGTCCAGTTCTAACTGTTGCTTCTTGTCCTGCATTTAGGTGTCTCAGGAGACAAGTAAGGTGGTCTGGTATTCCCATCTCTTTAAGTTCTTTTTACAGTTTGTTGTGATCCACACAAGTCAAAGGCTTTAGCATAGTCAATGAAGCAGAAGTAGATTTTTTATTTTTTGTAATGCCCTTGGTTTTCTATGATCCAATGGATATAGGTAATTTAATCTCTGTTTCCTCTGCCTTTTCTAAATACAGATTGTACATCTGGGTATTCTCAGTTCACGTACTGTTGAAGCCTAGTTTGAAGAATATTGAACATGATCTTGCTAGCATGTGAAATGAGTGTGCAATTGTATGGTAGCTTGAACAATCTTTGCCATAACCTTTCATTGGGATTGGAATGAAAATTGACCTTTCTAGTCCTGTGGCCGTTACTGAATTTTCCAGATTTGCTAGTGTATTGGGTGCATTACTTTAGCAGCAGCATCTTTTAGGATTTTAAATAACTCATCTTGTATTCCATCATTTCCACTAGCTTTGTTCATATTATTGCTTCCTAAGGCCCACTTGACTTCACACTCGAGGCTATCTGGCTCTAAGTGAATGAACACACCATTGTGGTTATCCCAGCCATTAAGCGTAAAAAGAGTTTCAAAGGTGCAAAAGCAAATATTTAAAATTATAGTTTCCATAAATGTCATTAATCTTACTAGATGTTGATAAGCTGCTTTATAATGCATTAATTTATATGTCCATTACAGAGTATACTTATGAATCTTAGCCAGTGATTAAGATTATAGTTTTTTATTGATAATAATTTATTTCAGGCTTACAGACATATATCCGTAAGTCACTATTTTAACTTTCATTGACTTAACTACTAAAAAGATAGAGAACTTTTCATTTACATGTTGAACTCTTCTGCTTTTTGTTCTGTGAATTGTCTTCAATACTCTTGTTGCATTTTTCAATTTAGTCTGTGTTATAGATACATTCCCTGATAGCTCAGTTGATTGATCCTGCAATGCAGGATACCCCAGTTCCATCCCTGGGTTGGGAAGATCTGCTGGAGAAGGGATAGGCGATCCACTCCAGTATTCTCGTGCTTCACTTGTGGCTCAGCTGGTAAAGAAACCACCTGCAATGAGGGGGACCTGGGTTCAATCCCTGGGTTAGGAAGATCCTCTGGTGAAAGGAAAGGCTACGCACTCCAGTATTATAGCCTGGAGGATTC
This sequence comes from Muntiacus reevesi, assembly GCF_963930625.1. Classification (NCBI taxonomy): domain Eukaryota; kingdom Metazoa; phylum Chordata; class Mammalia; order Artiodactyla; family Cervidae; genus Muntiacus; species Muntiacus reevesi. The sequence continues at coordinate 244,666,835 of NC_089250.1, forward strand.
CATGGACTATACCCACTCCAATATCCTGGCCTGGAGAATTCCATGGACTGTAGTCCATGGAGTCGCAAAGAGTCGAACAGGACTGAGCTGCTTTTACTTTCACATAAATACAGCAAATCTTGCATGCATGCTAAGTCGTTTCAGTTGTGCCTGACTCTCTGCAACTCCATAGATTATAGCCCACTAGGCTTCTCTGTCCATGGAATTCTCCAGGAAAGAATACTGGAGTGGGTTGCCATGCCCTCCTCCAGGGAATTGTCCCCACCCAGGGATCAAAGCCTCGTCTCATGTGTTCTGCTTTCCAGGTGGGTTCTTTTCCACTAGCGCCACCTGGGAAGCCCTTAGTGAATTTTAGGTACTGCAGATACCTATTACCCAACCTATTGTTTCATCTCTTCCTTTTTAAATGACATGCAAATCAATGATTTCTAATTTCTATCTTGTCAAATAGGGCTTGATTTCTAGTTTTTCAAATGTAATGGTTATACATGGCTTTTAAAAGGAACTACAGTGCTTTTTGTGACCTGATTCAATTCTACCTCTCAATCCTTCTCCCTCGTCCCACTCACTCTCTTGCACCCACCTACCTACCTTGCTTTTCCTTCCATACCCAAGACAGACTCCCACATCGGAACCTTTGTAACAACTTTTGACTTTGCCTAGGGTTCTTTTGCCCAGGGAGCCAGACTGAATAGGTAATTAACCTTCCTCAAGTCTTCTCACCAATGCCACATTTTCAGTCCTACCTTATGGCGTTATTTAGTATTATAATCCTACCTACTATCCATTTACCCATTCTGGCTTCATCATTCACAACCTCCCTTTCATTGCTGTATGTTCTTTATTCCTTTTTTCTATAGCATGTGTTATTTCCTGACAAAATCAATGATATGATTATTTATTTTGCTTATTATTTATTGTCTGCTCTTTATTAAACTTGGAACCCTGTGTTTTGTACATTGATGTAACTCAAACACTGAACATAAATAAGATTCAATAAATAGGTAGAAATGAAGGATGTATTCACTTTTTAGTTTTTAATGAGAGATCTCTTACATTATTTTAGTATTATATTATCATTATTTCTACATTTAGATTTGGTCTCTGTCCTAAATTGTATTTATTTTCCTCCATAATATAGCAGAGTGGTCCACTTAATAAAAGTGAATGAATAGAGGCCCCACTAGATGGATAGTGATTGTTTCAGCTTTATTTTATAAATAACATACCTCTTTCCTCTGAATTAAAGTAGCATCTCTATTATACATTGAATTATGATGCATATTTAAAGCCAAGACTGCATCCTCATTTCTTTTTCCATAACTCTTTTTTTTTTTTTTTCCCCATCCAGTGTTATACTGATGCAATTAAGGTAGTTTGGGAATATGATCACTATTTAGAACTATATCCCCTTGGTACTGACAGTTTCTCCCCACCTAGCTTAATTTTCCACTTCTGACATACTTTTCAAGTTATAACCTACAATACAATTTTACTTATTGATTGTGTTTATTGATTATATTTTATTTATCCTTTCTAGAATACATGTTTGATGAGGTCAGGGGTTTTATTTCTATTGTTAACTTATTTATCCCTATGTTTCACAGAGGGAAAATACATGGATGTAAGTACTGAATAATATCTTTAAAAATTAATAAATTTATTGTGCTTTTTAAAAGTGCACTATTACAACAGAAAAAGACTATTGCAAATGTGTCTTCTCTTCATCAACATTATCAAATATTGCATTAATTCCAGTATTCTTTTTTAAATTATTCTAATCTCTTCCTTTCAAGTGTTTTTTATCCTTTTTAGAAAATGTTCCTTTTCTTACTTGTTGGGACCTCAATATATTGTTGAATAATAATGGGTATAATGAATATTTCTGCATGGTATCTGCATCAGGGCATTTCACCTGGTTAACACCCTGTAAATCTCTGTTGAATGAAATTTGCTGAAGGAAATCATTTATTATGTAATGCTAAATTAAAAGTAAAGCATAAAATATTGTGTGGAACAAAACAGTCAAGAAAGTACAACCCATCTAATTCAAATTTTATGAAGTTCAAGAACAGGCAAAATTAATATATATGGTGAGACATCAGAATACCAATTTCTCTGGAGAGGGTGTTGACTGGGATGGGCAGGAGTGTTCTGGATGTTGTGCTTCAAATGTCCTTGATCTAGTCACTGGACACTCAGGCACATAGACAAGCATAAGCTTTGCCCATGCTGCTGTATTGCATGTTAAATCTTACTTAAAAATAAACTGTAAACAATGTACAGAATGATTTATAAATCACAAGTATGTGTGTAGGAGGGTGTTTACTTATTTAGAACTGTATTAAACATATTAATATGTCAAACACATTAAAAGTGTTTTGCTTTAGGATGCTGGGGCTGTGGAAGTTTTTGTATTTATGTCTTAAACTTTGTATAATTTTCTTTCATGATTATATATATTTTAATAAACAAATGCAGAAATTTTGTTTTTGTTATCATTGGATTTTAGTATGCATAGGATATTTTACAGTCTGTATTATACCAAAAATGAGTATAACCAATGATTAGTAAAAGAACTGTTACTCTGAGTCACAAGTTTTGAATAGCAATAGATAGTCCACCTCATTCCATATATAGAGTAAATATTTTCTCTCCCATGGTACTCCCCATACCTAGAATGGTTCCTGACACACAGTAGGGTGTTCATTATATATTTGTTGAATGAGTGAATACTTTTGAAGTGCACTAAAATTCTCACAGTGGGCTTAAGTACCACTTGGAAGTAGATTTAAAGTGTCCCCTACCTGTGATAGAATTATGTTTATATCTGCTAAGATAGGATGTGGATGAGTATTAGGACATTATTCAAAAGAAAAATCCTCTTTTTTAGCTCAAATGGCCAGTCATGTAGCACAACAAGAAAAAAGGGATACAAAATTTAATGTCTGGAAGATTCACTTAGAATCCAGATTTTACCACATTCTCCCTTTGTGAAGTTTGCCTGGCTGCCCAAATATTCAGATACCAATTTTCTCCCTTTGCAAAACAGAAATGTTTCTGAAATTGACTAAGATAATAGTATTCAGCCTCTACTAAACATTCGCTACATGCAGCCCCACTAAGAACATTACATGTGTTACCACATTTCTAGTATGTGAAATATCTGAATCACTAAGCGCAGAACTCAGTAAAAATGCGTTTCTCTTCTATGGTGACTGAATTTTTAAGACCCCCTCCAGTTAGCTTTCTATGTATTTTCTATTACCTAATTTCTTTTCTTTAGGTTTTGTAAATTATTCTAGATTGTACTCTGTTGCCCTAAAAATTTTTAGGTTCCATTCCCTTCTTGAGTTACCTAAAGTTCATTGGATCACCAGTTTACTGTAGACTCTGATGACATGTAAACTTTTTCAGAATAATTATGGCGTTAACTCTGGTCAAGGATCATCTAAACACTTTACGATATTTTGGGTGAAGTAGAATTTTCTTCTGATACCCCAGATTCCATCTTTTTTTTTTTTTTTTAACAACACCATGCCTTTCGATCTTAGACTTTGTTCTGTTCTTTAAATAGCATAATTCACTGACAAGATTGAGATAAGTGAATATCAAAAGTCCCATGAAGATATCACACATGTAACAAGTAAGGTAACAGTAGCTCTATTATATAAATTTAAACTTTGGAGACAGTGCCATATTAGATCTATGATTTCTTGAATCAGGAAAGGGAATGGAATTTGGAATAGATTCACATGGAGAATAAGAATGGTTGAGTAAAGAAAAATATATTGATTTCTGGACTTCCAGGGACTTATGCCAGTCCAGGAGCTGCCTTGGTTAAGAGTGCAGAGAAGCAGTGTTTTCAGAAGAGATTCCATGAAAGAGGAAGAAAAATGTTGATGGAGGTTTCTTCCTGAAATGTGCATTTGAGAAAGGTCACTGGTTCAATCAGCAGGTGCAAGATCTTGAATCATATTAACAGTGTCAAAACAAATAGGAAGTGAGGACCCATTAGTTCCACCTAAATTCATCTATAGTGATATTTGTGCAGTGTCTGCTACATGCCAAACTCTATGCTAGGTCTTTCCATTTACTAATCAGAGCAGCCCCTGAAGTAGGCATTGCAAACCCAGATGAAGCAATTGAGGCAAAGGAAGGTAAAGTGGAAGAAATGAGAAAAAAACATGTACAAAAATTTTCCTCATCTGGAACACAAATGAGAATGAGGCATCAGTTTTAAAAAAAAAAAAGTACTAAGCTTTCTCTCTCCACCCTCTCCCAGCTTTTTTTAATGTCCTTAAAAGGCTGGGATTAGGAATCCTCCCACAGCTCATCTCTCTTGAGAGCTTTCCTAGTGCTGCTTGTGATTAAACTAACAGATTAGACCCAATGGCATAAGGCACAGCTTCTCTCCTTTGAGAAAGAACAAATAAGAATGAAGTGTTAGATTGCAAAGCTAATTATATATTCTGTTCAAGTGTCAACCATCTGTTGCAATTGTTAAAAAAGCAGACATAAGTCAACTGTTGTGGTGAGATGTTTACCATTGTGAACAGAGAGAAAGTTTATGACATTGGTGGAGATTCATTGTTCTTGCACATGCCTGGAGGCAGTGGTGGGATTCTGCTGTTACCTTGGGAAACCCAATAACAGTGAGGGTTCAAGTGGTAGCTCCAGGTAGCTGATGATCAAGTACTAGTCATAATTATTTCAGAACTGGAAAGCCTTCTTAAAGTACCAACACTCTGTTTACAAATGGGAAAACTGAGATACCATGAGGGCAAGGTACTGCTTATTCTACACTTAAAATTTCAGCACTTTTCCTTCTGTGGAAATTGTATGTCTGCATGTAGGGTTCTCCCTCAGGTGTAGTAAGTTCCTGAAAGAAGGGACACTATTATCCCTGTATTAGGTGCATAGACTAGTACCCAGCACATCATGGTGTCTGGGATATGCTGTGAAAAGATAGTTGTAAAATGAATGGAGGTTTTTCTAACAAGGCCAAAGAATAGATAATTTGCACATTCACCTGACTCCAGAGTCATGCCATTCTTTCCCTCATCAACTTCTTCACTGAATAAACTGAATTTTCTGCCACTGTGACTTTTGATGATTTTCTTTAATGAGAATAACTGGAATTAGATTCCTTGTTTGTCTCAGTTTGCAATGTGGAAGTCAATTTAAATCCATCTATGAAGAATACTGCCCAAACAAGGAAAACCATTTTCTTTTGGCATAGGTCATTCTATTTCTGAATGAGTGAATAAACCCTTTTGATAGAAGTGATTTTTGACTTTTTATATTATTGAGTGAATCTAGTCTCTTGGACCATCAAAGGGAGAATATTACAGGTATCGTAGGCAGGTCTGCCCCCAGCCAAGTTTCACTGGCATCTGCAATTATGCTGTGGGAGTGGGAGTTATTTTTTGACACCACTGTCTTGGGATCATCCACCAGGGATAGAGACTTAGAGTCAGCCTATCACAGTGCAGAGAGTTGGATATCATTCAGTGATTTTAAGTGTGCCTTTTTATAAGTCTGTAATTTGTTTCTAGATTTGCCATCACTAGCAGCACATCCCCAGACAGCTTATTTCTCTGTTTGTTGATCTTCCATCTTGCAATGTTGATAAGAGATTTAATCTTCTCTCTGTGATCCAAAATGGCAAATTCCCTTAACCTGTTCTTCACAAGACTTAGTATCCTGATCATAGGACTGTTTCCTATGGAAACATTTCAGTTGTCAGTGACTCTATTAAAATGAAGTGTTCAGATTTAGCCAATGGAATTTGTGAGAAATATTTAATGGTACTAATAGCATTCCCTGAGTACATACTCATGGAACCAGTAAAATGATAAGTAATGATTTCAGGTTAATTACTGTACCAGGTAACTCTCCACAATTTTAACTCAGGATTTCATTTGGATACTAACTTTTGCAGCCCTCTCCATGTCTTTTCAAATATAAGAATGAAATGGTGAAACATGCCCACATTTTAATCTAAGGCTGATAAAACCTAGTGAAGCTTTTTACTCTCATTGGCCTTTGAGATTGAAATACTGATTTTTTTTCCTCCTCCCAACACCAGAGGGGCAACTCTAAGGCATTTCAGCAATACCACCCCTTTTGGGGAACTGGGGTGCAAGATTCCTCAGAGCAGCTTAAAAAATAAAATGTAGGTACCTTCTTAGAGTCAAGAGGGAAATAAATGAAAACAAATTATTGCAAGAAAAGTAAGTGATTTTCTTCACGTTATGTTTAGTTTTAACATCAGAGGTGCTATGTAAAAAATATAGCCACAAATGCCTCAACCTCCCAACTATTTTTATTCTTTGTTCTTACTGTTCTTATAAAGTGAGCACCACATCCACCCAGGGTATTTCCTCATACAAATACTCCGCAAATGACCACCTCAGACTCACTCCTCAAATCCACCCAGGAGTGCTGCCATAAGTCACTTTCCTTTAATGTTTAGAAGAGTAAAACTTTCAATATATCTTAGTTACTATGTATTAATTTGTTCATTGTCTTACTTTCCCCTAGTGAGTGTTGTTGCTACAGCAGAGAAGACTGCTATATATATATATATATATATATATATATATATATATATATATATATGAGTAAGAAAATAGGACTGGGGAAATATTATTAAGAGTAGAAATTTGAAATCATGGTGAAAATTGAAACCAAATGCTGGTCATAAGGGTTTATATGACAGCCACTTTCTCACTTCCTTAACCTCATCTGGAAGTGAAAATGTTAGTCACTCGGTTGTGTCCTCCTCTGCAATGGCATGGAATGTAGCCTGCCAGCCTTCTCTATCCATGGAATCCTCCAGGCAAGAATACTGGAGTGGATAGCCATTCTCTTCTCCAATGGATCTTCTTGAACCTGGGATTGAACCTGTATCTCTCGTGTCTCCTGCATTAGCAGGCAGATTCTTTAACCATCTCCTCTTAGGCCTGTTTTATTTTGCTATGGAAGCCAATTGTTTTTGTTATTAAAAAAAAGGAGCAATATCATTATTTTATTTTGGACATTTTCAGCAAGATGTTTATTTTCAGTGTTTTGGATTTATTTAGGGCTCTGTTTACTGAAGTTAAGATGTAATGTTACAGCTGATGTTAAGAAGATAGTTTGTACTGTAGGAAAAAATACATCAAATGATTCAAATATAAGATACAGAAACTTAATGAGGATGGTAGAATGTAAGTAGTTGAAATCCATGTAGCTCAAATTTTCCCATTTCTCTCAGCAGGAGTTTTTGTTGATATAAATATATTGCAATGCAAAAGAGAGGACTCAAAATGTTACCACATAGTCCAGACCGCTCCAGATGTATCCCACTCAGTCCAGAAGAATATGGCACTCTAATTGCCCGACCTAGGGCAGTGCGCCCCAGGGCTGGTGTTGTTGCAAACAGCAAATTCAAAGAGCTCTAGATGAGGAGTGTCTGCACTGAGGGATATCTTCAGACGGAAGCCAGGAGGGTATTGAGATGATTGATATGAAAGGAAGCAGAAACACCAAGTTTTCAACCAAACAGTTCAGTTCAGTTCAATTCAGTCACTCAGTAGTGTCCAACTCTTTGTGACCCTGTGGACTGCAACACGCCAGGCCTCCCTGTCCATCACCAACTCCTGGAGTTTACTCAGACTCATGTCCATTGAGCTGGTGATGCCATCCAATCATCTCATCTTCTGTTGTCCCCTTCTCCTCCCGCCTTCAATCTTTCCCAGCATCACGGACTGTTCAAATGAGTCAGCTCTTTGCATCAGGTGGCCAAAGTTTGGAGTTTCAGCTTCAACATCAGTCCTTGGAATGAATATTCAGAACTGATTTCCTTTAGGATTGACTGATTGGATCTCCTTGCAGTCCAAGGAACTCTCAAGAGTCTTCTCCAACACCACATTTCAAAAGCATCAATTCTTTGGTGCTCAGCTTTCTTTATAGTCCAACTCTCATATCCATACATGACTACTGGAAAAATAATAGTCTTGACTAGATGGATCTTTGTTGGCAAAGTAATGTCTCTGCTTTTTAATATGCTGTCTAGGTTGGTCATAACTTTTCCTTCAAGGAGCAAGTGTCTTTTAATTTCATGGCTGCAGTCACCATCTTCAATGATTTTGGAGCCCGAAAAATAAAGTCTGTCACTGTTTCCACTGTTTTCCCATCTATTTGCAATGAAGTGGTGGGACCAGATGCCATGATCTTAGTTTTCTGAAGACTGAGTTTTAAGCCAACTTTTTCACTTTCCTCTTTCTCTTTCATCAAGAACTTCTTTAGTTCTTTACTTTCTGCCAGAAGGGTGGTGTCATCTGCATATATGATGTTATTGATATTTCTTCTGGCAAACTTGATTCCAGCTTGTGCTTCAACCAGTACTTTCAAGAAATTGGTAGTAAACAAAGTGAAAAGATGAGGCAGAAGCTAATAGGATTCAGGGTTAAAAGGAAACCATTGCTTTTGTGGATTCTGTTGTTTTTAAAATAGAAGATGCATACAAGTTATAAGTTCGGACAGAAGAATGAAGAGCAGATGCCTGTGTAAGAGGAAAATAAGACAACTGACACACAAGATGGTGAAGAGAATGAGAAGTTAATGTTTGGTTAGATGGATTCACTTTGGATCTGGTACACATCTCTTTTTCTGGGAAAGGTAGAATGTTGTGGAAAATTATTCCTTTCCTCCACTCCCAGACTTACATGATTACTGAACCCACTGTGACATGAAGTCATATGCAAAGTCGGTTAAATGGTGAAATTCTATAGTTCTAAGTATCAACTTCTTCAGAGGAGGGACTGAATCATAGCAGGAAACATTCATTTTTGTAGTGAGAATTTTTTAAAAATAGGCAAAATGCTTGAGGGCCACAACTTGTATTAGAGAGAATTCCAGCTAGATCTCTAGTATAAAGAAGAACCATCACCTTAGTCATGGAGACTTAAATAGAATCCCAGTCCTATGGAATGAGCCAGACATGTACGAGATGAGGCTCCACACCATAAACATATTCCCCATTTAGCTGTTTACTCTTGGAGGGAGAGTGCCAAAGACATTTTTATGATGGGTGCGTAACCCAGGGTAAAGTGCAGAGCTGACCAAAAGAAATTGGAGTTAGGAATAAAATATAACACCAAAACTTCAAGTCCAAGTTGAAACAAATGACACATTGAATTGTTCTGTATGAATGCTGAACATCCCATAACTGAACAAGGAATTCAGTGTTTTAAACATAAGGAGTGTTTACTGTTTATAATAGACTTGAGCCAGATGATTTTGCACTTAAACATGTAAAGCTGCATATTGGTTTGAAATGTTGTAGCTTGTATTCTTTTAAACAGAAGCACTATATTAAAATATTTCATACTTCTGGTCTTTAACAGAGACCTCTGTCATTAGCTGATTCTGGGCCCATGGGCGAATTTCATAACATTTCTGAGTGTCACTTTTATCATTTGTAAAACAGGGATACAAGTGATAGCAATCTCACAGGGATTTTTTTGAGATTATATGATATAAAGTGAATAAAAAGGATTTGGAAATACATCTGTAGAAAACAGAATAGGTTTTTGATTAAGGTGAAGTGAGGTGACTCCACTGATTCCATATTTCCCTTGGGAAGATGACTAAGATGTTGATTGGAAGAGAAAAAAAAGAGAAAGAACTGCCAAAAAACCCTACCTTCCTTAAGGAGAGCTCAAGGGAAAAATGTGTGTGTGTGTGTGTGTGTGTGTGTGTGTGTGTACATACACATAGTCAATATCATCTTTAAAAATAACAAAATTCTAATGAATGATTTAATAAAAAGATCATCCAGAGATTAAGTTTCTCATGGTTAGAACTTGACTAGGCTAACATCACAATACTTTAGACAATTAAATAGTGGAGACTTTGAAACCAAACCATTACTCAGTTATCCTAGAGGGAGGGTGACAAGTGCAAGGCCAAGAAGGTCAGGGGTCAGTATCACAGCTATTAAACAGCTTAATTGACCTGACTCTCATTGTATCAGGGAGTCAGCCTCATAGCAAGGGTCACAACAAATGATGAACTTCAGGAACTATGGTTCAAGGTAAAGAATATGGTTCTTGAAAAGTATGGCAAAAGCAAAACAGTTTAGTGGGTATTGTTCTAAATCAGAAACCCATTTATTGCCCAGAGAAAAAGAAAAAATCAGATCTGAAGAAAAACCCAAAGTGAACAGAGTCTGGTAACCTAGGGGAAGATGCTGTAACCCTTAGGCTCTAACGAAAAGAAGGTAATTAACAGAACCCAGCAAAGCAATTTTGAGAGGTCTATATTACAAGGACTGTGGCCTTCAGTAGACGGGCACTGTCAACCTTTGGCAACCCAATAGGAAGTGAATCTTCTCTTGCTATTTTGCAGAGTTCCTGATGGTGGCCTTTATTGGCCAAGTCCAAGTGATACCAGAGGACACAGAAGGTAACTGATGAGATCCAGACATTTCAGCCTCTCAGCACAGAGCAAGTAAAGGATGAGATGTAGATCAGGAGAGATAAACAGAAGTTTCCCAAGATGACAAGCAAGAAGAGGTGAAGGCATGTTTTAAAGGCTGGCAATATGACTCTGGAATCCTCTCAACCCTCTCAATCATTACCCCATACGACCTCTTATATGAGTAGACTGGGGTCAGCGAATGACCCTTTAAGTCAGGCTAAGCAGCAGAGAATGTGTCCCACAAGTAATATGGACCCTAAATGAGTTCTGGGTAGTGCAGTTATATTCTTATCTATTTAAGTATTTATTGGTTGTCTGATTTCTGTTTTAGATCGAGAAAAAAGTATACTTAATTAGGGTGAAGAATGGAGACCAGTAGGACTGGGCAATATTTTTGAGGAAGAGGAAGAAAGTAGTGTTTAAAGCTTTTGTGCTAACTCAGCAGAGATTAAAACAAAACACTCTGGCTACAGGAATAAAGATAGCAGAAGAGGCTAATTTATTAAATTCTGTGGGACTTATTTGTTAAAATCTATAGATGACTTGGTTGTAGGCAGAAGAAGGAGCATGAGAAGCTTCCCAGATTGCTGTCACAGGTGGCAGGTAAATGAATGGGGATTCTCCTTACTATTTGTTGTTGGTTACTTGATTGATTTTATAGTTTTTGTTACTGCATATTTTATAAGCAGTTTGAGCTGTCTAGTGGATTGTTATACAAAAAAGTTTAGAATATAAATTAAGTGGAGCTGAAGATAATGAATTAAGGGTTACCACAGAAAAGATACTAGTAAAAATAACTGAGCTGTATCTATAAAATGAAAAGGTAAAACTGATTTCAAGTGAAATACCACAGGTACAAGAAGATCCTTAGAAAAACAGAGGAAAAAAGAATAATGATAATAGCAACAGTGGCAATAAAGAATTAATATTAATAACATGTGACATATAAAATATATTTTATACAGGAAATTCTAAACTTTTTTCTAAATGTTAAATCTTGTAAGTGTTACACAAACGATCTATGCAGTAGGCTACTATTAAGCTCTATTTTAATATTAATGGATGAAAAATAACAACAATTTAGGCTCGGGGATGAGGAGATTGTTTAAAATTACATAGCTAGTAGCATGCTAAATTTAACTTCAAACTCAAATCTCTTTACTGAATCCATGAAACCTTCCACTTATTGTCAGAAATAAAGAAAAAAAAATAATCTATGTCATGGAAATCGCAACTAATAAAATTTGTAAGCAAAGGGCATTTCAAAAAGGCATAAGAGTATCAGTACTTCTGACAACTGCCTTCTCTTCTTCTAGGATACAGGGTGATGCATCTTTCCCTGTGTTACAAGCTCCATAGCACTGTGCTGTCCATTGTTACTTCTCTAGATCTGAGGTTCTGAACTTGAGGATGAATCAGCATCACCAGTAGGGCTTGTGAGACTTAAGATTGTGTGGCCTCATCCCCAGAGTTTTGGATTCACTTGCTCTAGGATAGAACCTGAGAATTTGCATTCCTGACAGAGTCTCATCTGATGCCGATAACACCAATCTAGGGGCAATACTTCAAGATCTGTTGGTTTAAACTATGTCTCAGTTCAGTTCAGTTCAGTCACTCAGTCGGGTCTGACTCTGAGACCCCATGGACTGCAACACGCCAGCCCTCCCTGTCCATCACCAACTCCTGGAGATTACTCAAACTCATGTCCATTGAGTCTATGATGCCATCCAACCATCTCATCCTCTGTCGTCCCCTTCTCCTCTCACTTTAATCTTTTCCAGCATCAGGGTCTTTTCAAATGAGTCAGCTCTTCCCATCAGGTGGGCAAAGTATTGGAGTTTCAGCTTCAGCATTAATCCTTCCAATGAACACCCAGGACTGATATCCTTTAGGATGGACTGGTTGAATCTCTTTGCAGTCCAAGGGACTTTCAAGAGTCTTCTCCAACACCACAGTTCAAAAGCATCAATTCTTTGGTGCTCAGCTTTCGTTATAGTCCAACTGTGACATCCATACATGACTACTGGAAAAACCATAGCCTTGACTAGATGGACCTTTGCTGGCGAAGTAATGTCTCTTCTTTTTGCTTTAAACCATGTCTACTGCTTTGTAAATAGTATCAGTATTAAACAAACTAGAATTACCCAGTTTGACTGTCTATGGGAGAACTGACTGAGTCAATATGCCACTTGAATTCTCTGAAACTCATCCTTCTAATGTGTAATATAAGAAAAATGGGAAAATTGTTTCAATCTAATGATTTGTTGGAAAGATTAATTTTTTTTTAAAAAAGTGTACAATAGTTGCCAGGTACTAAGGAATCAATAGGTACCAGAGATTATTATCAAGTTGCAAAGTCTGATTCTTTCTTGCTATCATATGCATACCTTGCATTCCAGTGAAACCAAAGTAACTAAAATTTATCAACAGCAATCTTTCTCACAGTTTTATGGATACCATGGCCAATGTAGGTACTTTGGTCTGTAATACTCTCTGGTTGCTTTTTTTCTTCTTATATTGGTAATTAAATGCTCAAGATTCCAGTGTATTCTTGGAATAAATGTTTTCACGTTCTCTTCCTGATGCCGTAATACTGTTAACTCTATCATAGTCCTTCTCACACTACAATGTTTGCCTCCCTATCTCCCTGACTAGACTGTTATAGAAATAGCATCTCATGCATCTCAGTAACCACAGGTCCTTGTCTACTACCTGACACTGAGTAAATACTCAGATTTGAGTCAGATGAATGAGTGAATTATGTCTAGGCTTTGTTTCCCAAGAAGTGACCACATTACTCAGTTTTCCTTAGGACTCTCAGGAAAAGAGATACCTAAACTCAAAATGTCAGAAAATGTTAGAATTGTAGTAGCGCTGTGCACCTCTGCTGTCGCTGTTTCTCATTATCTTAGTAAGACAGAGCGCAAGGAAGCAGATGGTTTGGAAAGGCATAAAATAAACATGAGTAACACAAAACCTGCCACTCAATAACGCTAATCACACCACATATTTTGGACAGTGGCGTCTTCTCCACTTGCTAATAAAACTATTGTGAAACATATGTTCTGGGAAAAGTGAAAATAGATAAGGGAAAGTTAGCAGAATTTCAACCCTGCCACTTGCTTTAAAGTACTTGTCTTTTATTTTTTCCCTCAAAATCACTGAGTGTACATGAAAACTTTCCATTTCAGTAGGCTCTCTCTGATATCTGCCGTCATCTATCACTTACTTTAAAAAACAGCCAATGCTGTCTCTGAAACTCTACCATTTCATTTGCACACTATTTCATATTATAAAGCTGAGATTATTCAGATGGTTCCAGGGTTATTTTGTATAGCAGTGACAGTTTTTCAAGAGAAATGTTTTGAAGTAAATATATATGTATAAATAAACATTGCTTTATGACTTTTCTAAATGGTCATTTTGACTTGTAAAATTTTATAGTTTTGTGTGTTTAGTACTTAAATCTTCAAACAGATACCTCAGATGAATCAGTGAAACTTTTAATCCTATGCAGAAAGTACTATAATATAAGGTATTTCAAATGAAAACAGCATGACTGTTTCTGAGCAAGAGAACAAGGCACCAGCTCAGATTCACTGATGCACTGAAAAGCATCACTATATAATTTTATCTTTAACACACTTTCCACCTTGGTCAAGTCTCCACTTCTGACCCCAAAGTGCTAGATTTTTAATATCACGTCACTTTGTTGTTGCTGTTGTTTTGTCGCAAAGTGGTTTCCCACTCTTTTGTGGCCCCATGGACTGTAGCCCACTGGGTTCCACTGTCCATGGAATTTTCCACCAAAAACACTGCTGTGGGTTTCCATCCCCTTCTCCAGGGGACCTTCCTGCCGCAGGGATCAAACCCGTGTCTCCTGCATTGACAGGTGGATTCTTTACCATGAGCCACCTTATTTATTGTGCATGACACTCAATGAAAGAGTAAATGGATACGTGAATTGCAGCTCTTGTTTTATGACAGCAAAGATGGTAGTGAGTGTTAACACTAAAAATTCCATTGGGTCAAGAATCTATGGGAATATGTGTCATAAGAAATTAGGGTTAATCTTGTAAGCTATAGAGAATTATTAAGGCTAAATATTTAAACCAAACTAAACTTTTAATTAATTATTTCTTTTTCTTTTTTTTTACAAGACTTGTTTAATTGTGACACCTTTCTGCATCCACAAAAAGATCATGTGACTTTCTTCTTAAATCTGTTAATTTGGTGAATTACATTGATAGATCTTCTCATATTTAACCATCCTTGTAATTAAGTATTTCTTTCAAGAAATATTTATTGAGCATCTACTATGTTCAGTGTTAATACAATAATAAACAAGTCCACTATGACTCCTGTCCTTATGAAGCTTTTATTATAACAGGCATTTGTTGTCTTGTTTAGTCACTCAGTCATGTCCAACTCTTTGCGACCCTTTGGACTGTAGCCCCCCAGGCTTCTCTGTCCATGGGATCGTCCAGGCAAGAATACTGGAGTGGGTTGCCATGCCCTCCTCGAGGGGATCTTACCAACCCAGAGATCAAACCCAGGTCTTCCACATTGCAGGTGGATTCTTTATTGTCTGAGCCACCAGGGAAGCCTATAATGGGCATGTTGATCATAAACAAGCATAACACAAATGTTTCAATTGAAACTTGTAATTGATACCATGAAGCAGGGGGTCAGGAGATTATACTGGGCAGCTGAATCCTGCCAGCGTCCTATTTTATTTACTGTCTGGCTTTACACAGAAAAAAAAAAATTTACCAACCCCTTCTATGAATGAAACAAGTAGAGATTCAAAACAATGGAGAGTAGACCATCTCACAGAGAGTTCCAGGAGTGAATGACCTTTTAAAGTAGGTGACATTTAGCAGAGGTATGAAGGATGGGAAGAAGTCACTCACAAATAGATGAGGGCAAAGGGGCATCCTGAAATAGGCAATAGTGGGAGTGAAAACTAGAGGCTGGAAAAATCTAGGATGCTTGAAGACTTCAGAGATGACACCTTATGTAAGTGGAGGGAATGATCAAGGAAGAAGGAGTTGTCACATGATATTGGAGATAAAAACAGATTGATTTATCAATCTATCCATCCATCTATCAAGATAAACTTCTGGCAGATGGGGAAAAAAAAAAAAAAGCCTTCTGTTTAAAGACAAACCACCCAGCCCTTAGCCTACCAGTAAATACCTCTCAGATTTTGAGTATGGATGTTGTTAACAGAAACAGCCAGTATATTGATGAAAAAGATAGGCCCTTCTCCAGCCACTGAAATAAAGCTGGCATGAAGAAGGTTATTTGTGAGGCAAAGCCAATTAAATCTGCATTTACGCTGATTTTGCAGCAATTCCACAGTGATTTTTTTTTTTTCTTTTGAATGGCAGAGCTGGCAAAATGCTAACAAATTCAATGTACCATGTACCACATGAAGCCCAGAGAGTATTTCTAGAAAATGATGATGATTTTCTAAGCTAGTCAAAAAGGGGAGGGTTATTTTAGCCCTAATGCACTCCACTATATCAAGTTGTTTGCTTGAATTATTTATGTGTGTATTGCAATTTTTAAACTGGGAGCATCAGAGACATTTATGCCAGTTAGAAGTTAAGGACCTTGTAGGTCATTCAAGGAGAATGTTAACTAGGGCAAGCGGCAGTGGCTGGAGAAATATGTCCAATCCACTTCACAAGTCACAGGGGCTTCGCTGTCAGATGCACCTAGATATAAAGATGTATTTGGCTACTTTTTAACTGTGTATACAGAGATAATTACAACCCCTACCTGGAACTTCAGTTCCCAGATCTCTAAACTGGAGATCTACATTCTGATATAGTATATTATTATGAGACTTAGTAATGTGCCTGAAGAATGGAATATATAGTAAGTATGTAATGAGTCCTAGCTATTGCTGTTGTGGTTATTATTCTTTTACTCCAGGAAATCCCAATGAGCATAAGAATTCACAAGCTGAACACTGTGGTTACTACTATGCACAAAATGTGCTAGTTATTCTAGTGGTGAAGACACACATTGTATGCAATTAAAATCCACAGGAAAAAATAGACCAGTATTTCATAAATATCCTTGAAATCTTGTCTAAATATTGTTTCCCCAGCACCAACCCAAACCTCAGTGTATCAGAGTCTCCAAGGGAATGGCTGAAAGCTACGTGTCAAATAGACAACCAAATGATGATGCTGATCATGTGGAAAGCTAGAGTGATCAACCATACAAACAAACACAACACAAGATAGGACGGGCCCTTGTCTTGAAAGAGGTGTAGATAAAATACATTAGGAAAGTCAAGATAGGAGAAAGTTTCCTGAATAAAATTCTCACTTTGTGTCTTCGAGAACATATTTGTGAAAAAGGACATTTGTTACATACAATTAAAATAAAATGTGGGGTGTGTGTGTGTGTATGTGTTTGCTGTGCTCAATCATGTCTGACTCTTTGTGACCCCATGGACTATAGCCACCAGCCTCCTCTATCCATGGAATTTTCCAGTCAATAAAACTGCAGTGGGTTGCATTTCCTCTTCTGCAGAATCTTTCCAACCCAGAGATTGAACCTGTGTCTCTTGCGTTGGCAAACTGATGTTTTACTACTGAGCCACTGGGGAAACCCAAAAAGAAAATGAATGAGGTTAAATGATTAAAACTAAATCTGAACCAAGACATGAGTATTGAGTCTGGGTAAGAAAGTATTTATGTTTAGGCAAGCTTCTAGATTTGCAGTTGGAAAACCACATTCATCCATCTGCTGAAATATAAAATGTGAGTCATGTGTGTTCTGTAAGAAAATAGAGTTTATTTTGTTCAAATCCAAATAGTGAAATCTTCTGGGCAACTAAGGAACTACCTTAGTAAGTATATGCAGAAAGCTGCCCTGCTTTTTATGAAGGAACATACCATAAGAAGGTGGGTGTCAGAGTCCCCCAGAATGGAGAGTACTGAGATCAGCATAACTTCTGAGGACAAGAATACCAAGCCCAGACCTTTTAATAAACCATTTTAACAACTCTAATGGTAGATTTAAAGACAAATACACAGAGAGAGGTAGATCAAAAAACTTATTCGTTGGAGAAAAATCAGGAAAAATAGGAATGGGACTAGTGATTATAGCAAAACTGGTAGTAGAATGTATAACATGGATGCAATGGCAGTGTTGCACTTGCTATTTGTTGTTGTTGTTCAGTTGCCCAGTCATCTCGACCCCATGGACTGCAGTATGCCAGGCCTCCCTGTCCCTTACTATCTCCCAAAGTTTGCCCAAATTCATGTTCATTGCATTGATGATGCTGTCTACCCATCTCATCCTGTGATGCCCTCTTCTCCTCTGCCCTCTATCTTTCCCAGTAACAGGCACTTTTCCAATGAGTCATCTGTGCACATCAGATAACCAAATTACTGGAGCTTCAGCTTCAGCATCACTCCTTCCAATGAATATTCAGGGTTGATCTCCCTTAAGATTGCCTGGTTTGATCTCCCTGCTGTCCAGAGAAATTTCAGGAGCCTTCTCCAGCACCACAGTTCAAAGGCATCAACTATTTGGCATTCTCCCTTCTTTATAATCCAGATCTCACAACTGTGACCACTGGGAAGACCATAGCCTTGACTGTATGGACCTTTGTCAGCAGAGTAATGCCTCTGCTTTTTTGTCATTGCATTCCTGCCAAGAAGCAATCATATTCTGATCTCATGACTGCATTCATTGTCCACAGTGATTTTGGAGCCCAAGAAGAGGAAATCTGTCACTACTTCCATCTTTTCCCCTTGTATTTGCCATACAGTAATGGGGCCGGATGCCATGATATTAGATTTTTTTTTTAGTATTTAGGCTTAAGCCAGCTCTTTCACTCTCCTCTTTCACCCTCATCAAGAAGCTCTTTACTTCCACTTTGCTTTCTGCACTTACTGTATTCCAATACTAAAACCTTGTGTGCAACCTCTGAACCAATCTTCTGCCCTCTTATGGATGCGTCCTAATGCTGTCCCCATTTCACAAAGGAGCAAAATCAGCTTTGAAGCAATTAAACCCTAAGCCTCTTCCTTTAGGTCACAGGCTTATGAGTGGTTAAGCTAAGATTTAAACCCATGCTATCTATTTCTGAGACTATTTTTTTTAATCCCAATTTAAAGTTGTGTCCCTTGAAGTAAGAATGTGATTATGAAGAATCTGACTTCATTTTTTGATGTTCGACTGTTTACAGTTTTTAGACTCCCCCCTCCTTTTGTTCCTTATGTTCTGCTCCTGGATGAGCTGATAAGAAATCCTGGGTGCTTCCTCTTTGCAGTCCAGTGTAGAATTCAAACACTTGTCCTCTGGGAACTCTTAATAGCATCACCCCCTAACAAAGTAAAAGCCGAAACTGGCTTCTTTTCCTTTCCAAACTGGTTTTCTTTTCCTGTTTGAGAATCCTGTTCTACTCTCCCAGAGATCTCAATTATATAAATAGTAAAATTGTCCTCTGTGTGTGTGTGTGTGTGTGTGTGTGTGTGTGTGTGAGAGAGAGAGAGAGAGAGAGAGAGAGATGTCCTCAGTCTTGACCTACAAAACTAAGTTTTGAATGGGGCTTCCATCTGCCTCTGCAGGAGACCATGACAAATATGTCATTTAACATCTTCCACTCTTATTTTTCCTCCTGTCTGTTATTTTTATATCCCACACCAGTCACCCATCCCCTCTCCATGTTATACTCAGGAAAATTCCTTCAAGAAAAGCAATAGCAAATATTGAACACAGTAGAGCTTCTTCTTGGAAATCACCCCTAACTACAGTCCAAATTCCTCCTGAGATTCTGTGGCCACTTTGACATTCTTCTCATTATTATTTTCTTCCACAGACAGCCACTGTTGATTAGTTTTGAGAAGAGGGGTAAAATCTTATCCCAATATAGACTTATAGGTTTGTTTAGAATAGGCTGAAGATATTTCTCAACCAGATCTGGGTATATAAGATGCCCAAGATACAGTGGTTGTTGGAAATACTAAGGAAAAGGGCAGGAAAACTGTTGCAAAAGCCAGCAAAAGAGGCAGGAAAAATAAACACCAGGAATACACAGGAGATAAAATGGTGACCTCAGGGGCTTTAGTTTATAAAGTTGAGTCCTGTGTTTCTCCAGTGAATATTTTCTCATGGTCTGATTTAAAACAAACAAACAACAACAACAAAAAGAAAAAAACAAAGATAATCAATGAAGTGACAACAAAACTAATTTTCCCCAGTAATAGCTGAGTAGTGCCCATTAGAGGGACCCCTGTAGGTACCCTCAAATTCTTGAGAAAATATCATGACATTAAGCTCAAGGTGTGACACAGCTGGCAGAATATCCCTTGAAAATGTTTTGCCTTTCAGCTGCAAAAGTTCTTCTAACAAAGTGGATGTTAGAAGAAGCTCCCAGGCACCCCTGGCTATGTCTATAGCTCATTATCTCCTCATTACAGGGAAGCTGAAGGGGCATGAGGAAAATGCATTCAGAAAGACACATTCATGTTTTATTGATTGCCAACAGAGCTCAAGCCTCTGAATTCTCACACTTTAGGATATTTTGTTAGGAAAAATAAGTACAATTGGCCCTTGTTTACATGCCCTCTTCCTTCTGGTGCATTGATTCCAACACAGCACAAAATTGAGCTTCTTTCCCAATTACATTCTCATGAGCCACCTCCACTCATGAGCTAAAGTGAGGCTTTCAGTAATCACATGACTTATTGTCTCCAAGGATCTGAAGCAAATCCCACTAATTGAATCCCCTCTTTTGATGAATAAGGACACTGAGTTCCAAAAAAGTAAATTGGATTGTCCACAGTCACATAGCCAGTGAGTGACAGAGCTTAGGTTGGAACTCAGGGTTCCTGATATCACCTCTTCACACTTTTTAAATTATTTTGTGTGTGCTAAGTTCATTCAGTCATGTCTGACTCTTCACTACCCTTTGGATTGTAGCCCACCAGGCTCCTCTCTCCATGGGATTCTCCAGGCAAGAATACTGGAGTGAGTTGCCATTCCCTTCTCTAGGGAATCTTCCTGATCCAGGGATCAAGCCCACATCTCTTAAGTATCCAGTGTTGGCAGGCCGTTCTTTATCACTGGCATCACCTGGGAAGCCCTTTAAATTATTTTAACAAACCTATATATCAGTTCCCCTTTCTGGAGAGAAAAGCGGTAGTTTTGAACTCTCCTGTTTTGCTATTAAAAACACATAGTCCATAGCCCATCTATTGCTATACTTAATAATTATGCTTGCAGAGAACTCAGATTATATTAATAGTTGACAGACAAGAGAGTCAGTTGTTCTTAGGTTGGTCAGGTAATAAATTAAGGAACTTAGAATATTTCATTGTGACATAGAGACACAACTTAGTCAAAGTGTGAGTCCTCTAGAAGAAGAAGGTGTTGATTAAATCTTAAAGACAGAGGCATCTAGATCCAAGGAGAAGTGGTTGTGAGTATAGACTTTGAAATCAGATAGAATGATATAAACTTGGGCAAAGTGATCAATTTTTTTTGAGTTTCAGTGTACATGCCTGCAAAATGGAATTAATAATAACTACCTTATAGGGCTGTTGTGAAAATTTTATCAGACCATATAAATAGTGACTTTTTATTGGAGAGATATATCAAGCAGTGTTCTAATCACTTCACATGTGTTAATTTATATCTGTCCTCACACAACCCTATGAAGCAAGTGCTATTATCTTGATTTGGCCAATGGAGAAAACTGAGCATAGAAGAGCTTCTAGTCAAAATATCAATGTTGCTGATTAGGGCAAACTAGCATCAAAACCTGTAATGTTTACTATTGTGCTAAATACATATGGAATCTTTTAAGGGCTTTTAAGCTAAGTACATAGTAAGTGCTCAAAAAAGTAACTTCTATGAGCATTATTATCTTATTGATGCTGATGATGAGGATAAAGAGGGGAGGAAGGAAGAGGAGGAGGAGATGAAGCCACAAAGTAGTAGGTGATAATAATTAAGTGTCTTGCCCAAGGTCACATAAGTGGTGTTTCGGCTAGAAAAGGCTAGATTTTGTGGAGTAACAACAATCTTCAAAATGTCAACAGATTTAGAAAATAAATTAAAAATAATCTATTTTGCTGATGTTTAAGCCAACTATCTGTCAGCAGAGAAAGGTGGGAAAAGTCTACTTACCATGTTCACTCAAGGACTCAGAATAATGGAAGCACAGTCTCAGCACGTCCTTCTGTGATCAGCACAAAAGGAAAGGGATATGGCCAAACATTGCCTAACATAGATACATAGCACTTCTGCTCACAGTAAAGTGTCCAAGAGAAGCCACAAATCACACCTAACTTCAGAGTGTGGAGGGACATACCATCATAACATGGTGCTCATATAAAGAGGGAATTGAACATTTATAAACAACCTTAATGACTCTGTAATTAACAAGCAGGAGAGCAAGAATCAAAAGAGGGAAGTTTGGGTAGATGTTGGTTTTTAAGGACCATCTAACCCTTGGTTTTTAATGACTGCATCACAAGTTACCAGAAACTTTGTGAATTAAAGCAGCACACATATAGTATCTCAGATGTCTTAGTTCAGAAGTCCAGGTGGTCTCAGCTGCGTTCTCTGATCCATGTCTCACAAGGCTAAAGTCAAGAAGCTTGCCAAGTTGGGCTCTTAGACTTGAGGAAAGAATCTAGTTTGTTGTGACTGTTGGTGGAAAGTTAACACTCCCTTGCTGCATCTCAAGTCAGGGCCTCTCAGTTCTACTAATGACCATTCCTATCTCTTTTCGCCTCAAACCAGGAACAGTCTATCACATCCATCTCAAATTTCAAATTTATTTGGTCTCTCCTGCCACCATGCACATAAAAGTCTCTGATTTTAAGGACCTGTCAGGCCCAGCCAGGTAATCTCCACAGTGACATATAATGTAACACAACTGTAGAACTGATAGCTCATAACATTCCCAAGTTTTGATAATATTTCTGGAACATCTCTGGTGAGCCATTTTAGGAAATCTGCATGCTACATTAGCACTGACCAATGAATTGCCTTCCAAAGTATGCATTCTCTTTATTGCAAAAATTACATCCCATACTAGAAAATTACCTTTCAATTACATTTCAGAGGGGATATTTTGGGTGCTGGAATCTACATTAAATACCTTCCTTTTGACTTTTTTTCACACAGAGGAAATACATGGAAGCCAACAATATTAGTTTTGTATTGCTGCTGTAGCAAATTACCACTACTATAGTGACTTGGTCCAAATTTGCTTTCTTATAGCTCTGGATATAAGAAATCTGACACGCATCTCCATAGGCTAAAATCAAAATGTAATTAGGGATGTGATTCTATAGGCTTTAGGAAAACCTGCTATTTACTTTTTACAGATTGTAGAAACTGCCTACAGTTCTTGGCTCATGCCCCCTTCCTCCATCTTTCAAGTCTACAGTGGTAAGTGGAGTCTAAACATTTCATTTCCCTGCTTCTTCATCTATAACTGCAACTCTCTCTAACCAAATGTTCTTCAGGGTTCTAAAAGATTCTTTGTTTTTAATGACTCATACAATTAGATTTGACAGGTTCAGATAAACTAGTATAATCCCCCATCTCAAGATCCATACCTTTAATCACATCTACAAAGTCTGTTTTGCAATGTCTGGTAATATATTCATAGGTTTCAGGGACTACAACTTAGAAAACTTTGGAAGTTGTTTATCTGCCTACCACACTGAGTTAACCTGAAAGAGTGAAAATCTATTGGGAGGATCCATGTACTTATCAGGTAAAATAAGAATTTCCAGAAGGGTATGGAATAACATACCAGCAGGATAACTGTAATCTCTCCGCATATGTTTCTTCTACTCCTCCTGAAAATCTGCTCTACTTTTCTTTCCCAGCAGAACCACCTTTTCTTTTTCACTCAACCCACACAGCATAATAATAATAACCTTTCAGCATCTCCTGATTTTATGATAGAAATCTAACTGCCTGCAGAGGTTGTCTTGACTCTTTCTCAGACCATGTATCCAAAAGAACTAATAACAGGGGTCTTACCCTTGGTCTAATAAGTCACACAAAGTGGTGTAGGATTCCTTTTAACCAATGAATAAACACAATACAGCATTCCATATAATAGGATATCATTCAAGAGAGAAAAGGAATAAAGTGCTGACTCATGCTGAAGCCTTGGGAATACGCTAAGTGAAAGAAGACATACACACACAGAAAGTCCCACTTATTCAATCACTTCATTTATATCAAATGCCTATATTAAGCAACTTCACGGAAACTGAGAGTAGGTTAGTGGTTGCCTAGAGCTAGAAGATTGAGAGTAAATATGGAGTGAATAACAGTGGGGATAGGAATATCTTTTTGAGATGATAAAATGTCTTAAAAATGATTCTGGTGATGGTGAGTGTGATGGTTGGTACTGACTGCACAATTCTGTGATTATACTAAAAAATGCTGAATTGTTTAAAGTTGTGAATTCTATAGTTCATGCTTTATATCTCATAAGGAACTCAAATTCTTTGAAGAGATATATGTGACTTTTCATGTAGTCAGTAATCTCTTATTCTAAAATTATAGAGATGATAAATGGATGTTTTATACCAATGCTAAAACACACATAAATTAAGTTTACACATTACATGTACTGTCTAGACCTTATTTTCTTTTATTTGGTGTTATTCTATACCCAAAGTCAATTGGCTAGTTTTCCTACCAAAGAAGTATTAGAAACAGTTAATTAGAAGATGGATAAAAGACACTGAAATTCATGAGAAAAAAAGTGAAAGTAGTTCAACTAACAATAAGGATATAATAAAAAATAAATTCTATGAATTAATAATATAATTCAATTCAGTTCAGTTCAGTCACTCAGTCGTGTCCGACTCTTTGCGACCCCATGAATCGCAGCATGCCAGGCCTCCCTGTCCCATCACAAACTCCCCGAGTTTACTCAGACTCATGCTCATCAAGTCAGTGATGCCATCCAGCCATCTCATCCTCTGTTGTCCCCTTCTCCTCCTGCCCCCAATCCTTTGCAGCATCAGGGTCTTTTCCAATGAGTCAACTCTTCGCATGAGGTGGCCATAGTATTGGAGTTTCACCTTCAGCATCAATTCTTCCAATGAACACCCAGGACTTATCTCCTTTAGGATGGACTGGTTGGATCTCCTTGCAGTCCAAGGGACTCTCAGGAGTCTTCTCCAACACCACAGTTCAAAAGCATCAATTTTTCGGCACTCAGCTTTCTTCACAATCCAACTCTCACATCCATACATGACCACTGGAAAAACCATTATCTTCACCAGAATAATTAGGGGTCATTTATTTGCAGACCAAGCAGCTGGCCACTCTACAACTGATATCCATTTTAAAAAGTTGCAGTGATTAAGTTTGTTTGTTTCTTTTAACTTAAATGTACAGTTCTATGTGTTTAAGACAGGGACAGGGAGGACATACATTTTTCAAACTAATTTGCTGCCAAAATGATTGCTTTCAAACAAATTTATATCTTAATGTTGGATAGTTTAGCTACCTGTGGTATATTTTTATGTAATAATTAACTCCAGCTATTCCAAATGAAGAATATAACATTGTTTAATGCTTCCTTATGGCTAATAAATGTGGACCATGTAGGAATGTAGGAAAGCCGTATCTATACCATGTATAAATCTTCAGTGGAGATGCCTCAGACTGTTTATGCATATGTGTGTATGCCTGTGTGTGGGGAGGAGGAGGGGAGGTGTGCAACCTTGGTAGGTTCAAAAATGTCCTATGAGGAACCAAACACCTGTTCCTAATGACTTTGTAATCCAAATCCAGTGTCAGCACAGTGTTGACACTGACTCCTCAAAGTATGATTTTATCCTATTTGTATACAGGTGATATCCACAACTGATGGTGCTCTTTGTTACACTTCTTGATTGTTTGTCCAGTTCAACTTTATCCTCAGCAATCTTTCCTGGTTAGTAAGTAAGTAGTTCAGAGTATTGCATATACAAAATGTATTGTTTCTGAATGTGTCCCACTTATATTTCAGGCAATAACAACAAGCTAACGTCATTTAAGGAGAGGGGAGATAAATAGGGTTCTGTAAATGCCAGTGCTGGGAGACTATGACTACATGATCCCATTCTGGTTCAGGGTTTCCAGGTGCTTATGAACAGAAGGATCTGGGGCTTCTGAAAAAAAAGTTGAGAAATATACTTTGAAGAACTTAGTATTTTCAAATTAAGTTTTATTATTTTCATTTTAGACTGTGATTTGTCCTTGAGAATTCCTTCTAACTCTCTCAGTTTGTATTATTTCACATGTGTTTTATGTTTCAGATGAACTGATCTATGAGCATTACTGACCTACCAGCCAGGGTATCTCAAAAATTGTGCTGAACATGGGCCTGTCAGCATGGTTGTAAATCCGTATGAATATTGCTTACCTTAGAGTCAACATGCAGACTGGTCATCAGTACTAAGCATTTCTCTTTTTTATATATTTGCTTGCATTGTGAACATGCTCTCCCTTCTTTTAACTACCTTATGTCTCACAATGTAGCTGTTTAAAATAATTGCTTTCTCGTAATTTCAAATAAAAAGCTCATTATATAAAATTAAAACCACTTGTAAAATTAGAGAGGGAGTAAAAATTTGTACGTATTATCCCTCCCTGAAATAAAATTATTGCTGTTATCATTGGATGAGCATCATCTCTCAAAAACAACAGTATTTTAGGATGGAAGTATTTGTCAGCTGCATCTAAAAATACTAAAATTATTAGGAAGTATTGCTGAGGTTTTTTGAGAGGAGGAATGAGTTCTTTCTTTTCCTGCACAAAGTTGGATTTTCCTTGAAATAAACGTGTAGTCCTTGGACTCAGAATCTGTGCCAAAATGCACTAAGGAATCAGGAAAATTGAGTATTTTTAAGAATCTCCCAAATACTTTATACTTTACTGTATGTTTTAAGGTTAGCTCACTGAGTACTCATGTTTATGTGTACACACACACACACACACACACACATGTTTATATTTTGGAGTGGTAATTAAAAACTATCCTGTGTCATCATGGAAAATAAAGCCTCTTCCAACCTTTTATAAAGAGAAATAAGAACCTTGCCAAAATTACTGAATTACATTCAGGGAATTACACTTCTTAACAAATGTTGAATTAAAATAAAAAGTCTCATTAGGTCCCATTTGTTTATTTTTGCTTTTATTTCCAATATTCTGGGAGGTGGGTCATAGAAGATCTTGCTGTGATTTATGTCAGAGAGTGTTTTGCCTATGTTCTCCTCTAGGAGTTTTATAGTTTCTGGTCTTACATTTAGATCTTTAATCCATTTTGAGTTTATTTTTGTGTATGGTTTTAGAAAGTGTTCTAGTTTCATTCTTTTACAAGTGGCTGACCAGTTTTCCCAGCACCACTTGTTAAAGAGATTGTCTTTTTTCCATTGTATATCCTTGCCTCCTTTGTCAAAGATAAGCTGTCCATAGGTTCGTGGATTTATCTCTGGGCTTTCTATTCTGTTCCATTGATCTATATTTCTGTCTTTATGCCAGTACCATACTGTCTTGATGACTGTGGCTTTGTAGTAGAGTCTGAAGTCAGGCAGGTTGATTCCTCCAGTTCCATTCTTCTTTCTCAAGATTACTTTGTCTATTCGAGGTTTTTTGTATTTCCATACAAATTGTGAAATTATTTGTTCTAGTTCTGTGAAAATTACCTTACAAATGGGACCTAATGAAACTTAAAAGTTTTTGCACAACAAAGGAAACTATAAGTAAGGTGAAAAGACAGCCCTCAGATTGGGAGAAAATAATAGCAAATGAGGAAACAGACAAAGGATTAATCTCAAAAATATACAAGCAACTCCTGAAGCTCAATTCCAGAAAAATAAATGACCCAATCAAAAAATGGGCCAAAGAACTAAACAGACATTTCTCCAAAGAAGACATTCAGATGGCTAACAAACACATGAAAAGATGCTCCACATCACTCATTATCAGAGAAATGCAAATCAAAACCACAATGAGGTACCATTACACGCCAGTCAGGATGGCTGCTATCCAAAAGTCTACAAGCAATAAATGCTGGAGAGGGTGTGGAGAAAAGGGAACCCTCTTACACTGTTGGTGGGAATGCAAACTAGTACAGCCACTATGGAAAACAGTGTGGAGATTTCTTAAAAAACTGGAAATAGAACTGCCATATGACCCAGCAATACCACTTCTGGGCATACACACCGAGGAATCCAGAACTGAAAGAGACACGTGCACCCCAATGTTCATCGCAGCACTGTTTATAATAGCCAGGACATGGAAGCAACCTAGATGCCCATCAGCAGACGAATGGATAAGGAAGCTGTGGTACATATACACCATGGAATATTACTCAGCCATTAAAAAGAATTCATTTGAATCAGTTCTAATGAGATGGATGAAACTGGAGCCCATTATACAGAGTGAGGTGAGTCAGAAAGATAAAGAACATTATAGTATACTAACACATATATACGGAATTTAGAAATATGGTAACAATGGCCGTATATGCAGGGCAGAAGAAGAGACGCAGAAGTACAGAACAGACTTTTGAACTCTGTGGGAGAAGGTGAGGGTGGGATGTTTCGAAAGAACAGCATGTATATTATCTGTGGTGAAACAGATCACCAGCCCAGGTGGGAGGCATGAGTCAAGTGCTCGGGCCTGTTGGGCTGGGAAGATCCAGAGGAATCGGGTGGAGAGGGAGGTGTGATGGGAGACCGGGATGGGGAATTCATGTAACTCTATGACTGATTCACATCAATGTATGACAAAACCCACTGAAAAATTAAAAAAATAAATAAATAAAATAAAAAGTCCATCTCTCATTTTTCTAATAGCTGTTTATATTTCTTCTTCGAGTCTCTGTCATGAGAAGACCTTAAACTGACCTCCAGTTATGCTCCCCTTTTGGTATTCACCCCAGAAGGAATTGTATAACTCCTTCTCCTTGAGTGTGAAGAGAACTGGTGACTTGTTGCAAACGAATAGAATATGGCAAAGGTGAGGGAATGTCACTCTCTTGATTAGGTTACAGTATATGTCAAAGGTTATGGGATATCACCTGTAATTGCTTTCCATTATTTAAGACTCAATCCTTTATGAACACCTACACTAGTTTCCCCCACTCTCCTGATGGTAGCGAAGAAGTAAACAGACGTAGCATAAGCTGTCTGTAGGAAAACCATGTAACTGGGAACTACAGGAGGTCTTTAGGATCTCAGTGACCCATAAGAACAAAACAGCAAGGAGCCAAGTTCCTCATTGCTTCACTCATAAGGAGAACAATTCTGCCAGCAACCTAAATGAGCTTGGAAATGAACCCATCCCCAGTTTAGCCCTCAGATAAAGAGCTAGTTCTTGACTACACCTTCATTGTAGCCATACAGAGGAAACAACAGATTCCTGATACGAACCAATAAATGTGTGATAGTTGAAGCTGCAAACATGTAGCAATCTGTTAAGTAGTAATAAATAACTAATAAAGTTTCCTAAATCAAGTGTAAGTGTGGATAAACTATGACTCAAATACAACATATATATTCAACAAATTGACAGTGTTGGTAGTTAGAAGTTATGATTTAAGGTACTTCACTTTTGTTTTAAAAACAAAATGTAAGTCTGACAAAATGTTAGACTGATACGAAAGTGTTATGCATCATTCAATGAAAAGCTTAAACTCTAACATCTATTGCCATAAGTAAACGTCCTGTATTCATTTGTTTGTGTGTGTGTGTGACAGAATATTTCAGCCTTTCTCATGGTTGGCTCCCAGAGAACATAAACACAAGAAACAAAACTCTCTTACAGAGCAATCTACCCAGACTATAAGTCTTCTTGTATTGTTCCTAATTATTTCATATTTATTATCTTTCATTATATGTATAAGTGGCAAAAAATTGTTCATAAATATGAAAGGCTGCAGAATAAAAACAGATATAATTCATATAGTAAAACATACTTCATAGACAGTGGCATAATTAATCCTCAAACAACCATATGTTGAATGGTTTCTCATGCCCATTTTGTTGATTGTTAAGCAGTTTAAATGATTTATCCAGTCACTCTTAGTATACAGCAGAGTAGGAAGCTTTGATAATTAATTTTATGTTCCAACTGACTGAGCCATGGATTGCACAGCTATGTGGTGGAGCATCATTCTGAGTGTGTCTATGAGGGTGTTTCTCTTGAGGGTAACGTGTAAACCCATTCACTGAGTAAAATGAATCATGCTCCCCAATGTGGGTGGACCTTACCAGTCTGTGGAGCATCTGAATAGAATGAAAAGGCTGAGTCTCCCATATGAATAATAGGGGACTCATCCTGCCTGACTTCCTTTGAGCTGGAATGATCACTGGAGTGATTGTTTCCTATCTTTGGACTCAGAGTAAATTATCAGCCCTGTCTGGATATCTGCTGGTCTTTGTACTGTAACTTAAAACATGGGTTCTCCTGGATCCCCAATATCTTGACTTTGTGGTAATAACATGTTTCTAAATAGAAGTACTGACTTCTCAACTTCTATAATCATGAATCAATTCTTTTTTTTTTTTTTCCCCATTTATTTTTATTAGTTGGAGGCTAATTACTTTACAATATTGTAGTGGTTTTTGCCATACAATGACATGAGTCAGCCATGGATTTACATGTATTCCCCATCCCGATCCCCCCTCCCTTTCTTTATAAATAAATAAACAAATATTTATTCTGTTGGTTCTGTTAACCAAAGAAAACCCTACCTAACACATAAGCCGAGCACTGGCCTCCCTAATCTCTAAGTGCTTTTTCTACCACTTTCCTCCTTCCCTGTAAATAACAGCATCTCTCTCTTTAAAAAAATAAGACTAGTGGAGTAGTAAAAATCCCTTACTTGTATACCATAATGTATATTTTTGCATGCATAATCTAAATTGTTAAGCACACTTATTCTTTATAGGAACTGCCCTTTTCTTCAAGTGTTCCAACATCAAAATATAAAGGAAACAGAAGAGCTGTGCTCATAGGAGCAGGGGAGTTGTGGTCAGGGCACTCATCACCCTACTCCTCCTGAAATTCCAGAGCCTCACACACACACACACACACACACACACACAAATATCTTGAAGAAACAGTAAATATTTCAACTGGTGTTCATCAAAACCCTGGTGGTAAGATAGAAATTATTACCTTTATCTAAAATACATAAAAAAAAAAAGATTGGATTTAAGTGAGGCTTACATGGCGATAATCTATGTTATTGCCTTTCATCATACATAATCTATGTAGTGCCTTTCATCACTTCCTAAATGGTCAATTCTAAAGAAGTCAGTCCTATCCAGTTAAATCTTCATTCAAGTCACTTCTAAGCATCCCTAGGATGTTTGTCATCTCAGATAGCTTCATGAAACCGTTCCAATTCTATTGACCATCTCTATCTGAAATAAAAATAATACAGAAATTGGTCATATTTTATACTGACAGCAAGACAATTATGAAAACCAGCATAAGCCTAATTATTAGGAGAAAATTGTACTTGTTTTACCACAGAAAACTTACTCTGTTTCTCTTGCTTAATTTGTTTATGTGAAAATGGAGATGATGAAGGTTATGGTCTCTCGTAGAATTTTCTATAACAATTGAAGTAACATATGCAACTGTACCTGTAATATGGTAAGAGCCAATTGCATTAGCTATTAATATATTTGTGAATTCTTTGTAAGGTAAATATTTTTTTTAATTTTCAAATATTGAATTGCATATATAGAAAACATAGTTAGAAAATCAGTGACAGATTGCCTCAATGAAGAAGAACAGCATTTTCTGTAATAACATTACAAAATAGAATTTCAATTTATTTTCAATAAATCCAATCACATTGAAGAATCAGCTAGCATATTGAAGTATCAAATGCCAGATTACCTCAATCAGACCAACGTGAAATGTCTCATGCTTAAAAATATAACTGGTTTTTGCTTATACATTAAATAACTGTTTGCTCACAAACTGCAGTTTCAACTTTTTTCTACCTGCAGATGAATGGAGTGCTAGGTGGGGTTACAGATAAACTATATGCCCTCTTTCATAAGCCTCCTTGTCTGTCTGTAGCTCATTACTTTCCAGAATATTATGGAGACCACAGACTTACAATACAGAAAGCACTCAGGCAAGAATGCAGAGTTTCCTTGTGTTTTTGGTGATGCCTCCTCCCCTTGTATCATGGCACATAGCATGAAACCAGAAGAAATATCTCTCTAACCTTAGGGGAATTCTTGACCTCATAATCTGCATGTTGGGTAACAGATCTGGCCGACTCTGTGCTTTCAGAAAAAAAAAATGTACTAATCAACTAGAATTTTCAGAGTTTTTAGTTAACTCATTAACTATCTTAAACTCCTGGGCCGAGTCCCTGCAGAGGACTGAAGTGTTGTCTGTACTGAGTCATATCTCACATGGTTAGAGAATGTCAGTTACTTACCTAAGTATCCAAAGTCCTTCAAATCTGGCTCCCAAATAAGAAGCATCATGCTAAAATGAAAATGAATCTGTAAGTCAAGGTATCTAGATCTTAATTCTTCGGCCACCTGACTCTGTGAGTCCCTGCTGTTAAGCTTTTCTGGGCCTTGGTATGCTCACTATGGCGTTGAAACTATTGCAATCCCTGTTTAAACAAATAGGAAAACTGATGGTCAAAGAGTTCAAGTGTTTTGTATAAGGTTGCACAGCCACTATGCAGTAGAATCAGGTGGTGTTGGCACCAGAACTCATGCCCTTAAACCCTCCCTTACATTTCCTTCTGTACTGAATGTTTATCAAATCATTCTGAACAAGTTTCAGCATGAATCACTGGTTTCCACAAAGCATAACCCTTTATTTTACTTACTCTGTGGTCCTAGGCAGATGACTCAGCTTTTCTGAGCCTCTCTTTCCTTATCTGTAAAATGAAACAGGGGTTAATAATATCAGGTAATTTATAAGTTTATTTCAAGGACTAAATGGATTATCATCTATAAAGTACTTAGAAAAGTACCACTCAATAAGTATTAAATATTAATATTAGTATTAATTATTATTACTGTTGGTGTTATTATCTGATACTACCTGGTGGCTTTAAGCAGAAATTAAGAGCAGAGTCAGTACCAATAGACAGGCACATGTGTCAATCACATATTAATTAGCAGTGTAATAAAAGCAATAATCACTTAAATGCTTACATTTAAAATACCACAGAAGGCAGATTTGGATTAAGACTAGAGTCATAATTTCTCAATGCTAGAAAAATGCTTAGAATCAACTAGGAGCTTTCAAAAATATCCATACCCAAGTCTCATCCAAGACTAGTTAAGATTGTCAGCATCCTTACCTTTTTAAAGCACTCCAACAGCAGTTGGTTTGAACTAGTTAAAAATGAACTACTTTACAAAGGGTTTCAAATTTCCAGGAGAGTTATTATTTGGGGAGGGGAATGGGACTAAAAAATGTTCTAGCCAGATATTTTTGTCTTTTCACTTTTCTGTGCTGACTTCTGCTGTCCTCCTGGAGAAGGATGAACATTTTTCTAGTTCCTCCATTTCCAAAAGTTGATTTAAGCACTGTTTCCCTTCCATGGCTACTCCGTATTCCAATTGCCACCTCTCTCTGACAGCTACCCCAGTCCTACTTAAAATGACCATTTCTCTGCTGATCCTAAATCTCTTTATCTCTCTGGCTAGGTGTTCAAGAAGAGCATTCAGAAATTTAAAAGTCTTAATTGTGAAGATCAGCCTGACATTGTCAGGTAAAAATAAAAAGTAGGAGAAAGCAAAATTTAATTTCCTTGTCCTCAATATAGCTTTTACTTCTGTCAGTTTTAGGCATCGTTTTCCATTTTTTCATGGTAGTAAGGACTAGGAATGTGTGTGGGCTCAAAGATGGAAACAACTTAATTCTGCAGTCACTGAGCCATGCCAAATCCTCTCTCTGCACAGAAACTACTATTAAGAGTAACCTTTTGGATGAATGGAGAGATTCCTTTCAAGACAGTTACCCATATGCAACTTGATAGGTGAACGGGGCTCCATAGATTGATTACTAATTAGCAAGGGAACGATGTTAAGATCTAAGTGTTTACTACATAGTAGTCTTCAGTCCATTAAAGTCCGCTTTATATACATATACCCAGTGAGTTCTCAACTGCTTGTGTTATGTTAATTTAAACTGTTCATTTAACTTAGGTATTTACTGTGTCACGAATGGTAATGAAAGAAAAGAATGTGAAATGAAGGCACAGTTCCTGGCCTCAAAGAAGTCATGGTCCAGCTGTCCATCTATGGGAGGAGAAAAATGGTATGACTGTAAGATAACTGCCAAATATAGAGAGACACACAGCTTGGCTATCCTCACTCAAAATTGTTCTTAAGTAGATCTGAGTCTACTAGGGCTTCTCCTTACGGAAAGAGGAACACAGCCTGTGCAGAGAACTAGAGAGGAAAGAAAACAAGGTTTGTCTGCAGGAGTGCAGTAGCATGACGTGACTTGAGTGAGTCAGAGAGGCCGGCTGAGATCATACCATGGGCATTCTTGGGATGGAATCTAGAGCTTAACTTTTATCCTGAAGTATACATAAAACATCTTCAGGTTTTAAGCAGGAGAGTGACACAATGTGGTTTTCACTTTAGGTAGGGAGAGAAGTACTTTGGGGTATTACATTTAAAAGTCACATGGGATGTCACAGAGAAATAATCAGATTTTTGAGGGAATTCCACATTATATTACATTAAAGAGCAGATGAGAGAATGGAGAAAGATTTTAGGAGCAGGCAATACCAAAGGAGGACATCTGGTGCCATGAGAAAGAGGGAGAGAAAATTTATTTATGATTTCTGGGCACAAATGGAACTATCAGTTATTAGAAACATATTCCCATTCAGCATTTAAAAAATACATACCTCTAGATGTTTGGAGTTGTTCCAAGATGGAAAGGCTTGCTAGTTGCTTCTGGTTGGGGCTATAAGAGCAAATACTTGATAGGAACTTGGGTAGGCATATTGAAGTCTTTTACAAAGACTCTGTGCCCTCTAGGTAGCTTTGGTCTCTATATGCAGCCACTGGAAAGTGTGCTGATGAAACAAATCAGCAAAAAGGTCAGTAGTGGGACAAACTTCCTTAAGGTCTGAGATAGAAGTTCAGATAATGAGAATTCTTTGTACTCATTGCAGATACATGCTTTCAATTAGAAGCAAATAATGAAGCAAAGGTCCTTGAAATTCTTTGGCCTTCACCTTGTAACCAAAAGTACATGATTCAAAGAGTTCTTGATTGGCTCCTCCTGGCAAGGCACGTTACCTCATTTTTTTTCTGCCAACTATCATGATTCCCAGATACAGACTCATCTTTACAGTTGCATTGCTAAACATCTTTCTCTTATTCTTCTTTCCAGAAACCTGGAGGCAAAAATATAGTTCCTTAAATGATACATTTTAATTTTTAAAATATTTTGTTCCAGTTTTAAGCTGGAACAAAAAATAACACTAGTATTCATGTTTGGGTTTAAGGTAATATTTATGTTATATATATAATTCTATATTATCTAATATATCTTTAATGCATTACCTTATGATCTATATTATTCTAAAGAAGGCAGTCTGTGAGTGAAAGGAACATTTATGGTGATGCTGTGGAAGGTAAGAGAAGGGATGGTGTTCAAACAGCTCTTCCTTTAATGTCCATTTCACTGACAAACATGGACCAGTTCGGGGCCCATCTGAACAGAGATATGGAACCATTTTGCCTGACATTTCACTTGACATTTTGAATTAATTTGCTTTTGCAACCATAGAACCAGCATAAAATTAGCATGTTGTTGATTGAAACTTTTAGAGCACTGTACTCGGGATCCATTAGGTTGAACCATACCAAGTTGCAGATATTTAAACATTTCAACCTAAAAAGTGACAACTTTTGTGATTTAGCCGAAGAGAAGCCTCAATTTGAGTATTAAATAAGATATTCAACCTCTTAGAACCTAAATTTTTCTTACCCAGTTAAATGTGGACAAAAGCAGCAATCTGTTCCAGGTGATATGTAGATTAAACGAGACACTGAGCTGGGGACACATTTTTTAAAAAGGTAAAATGCTTTGAATTGCCTTAACATCCTCAAAAGCCCAGTAAGATTGTTATGTTCCTCAACTCTCACTCCCTGCTGGTTAAGTGATTTCTTGGTTAGAATACACAAAGGTTTACATACTTTTATTTCTTTCTGGATATGATATGACTTTTCTTTCATTGATCATTTATTCTCAAAGCTATTTTTCTTCTTTCCTTGATTTACTGTACAGATTTCTTCTGAATGGGTAGAATATTTATACATTTCATTAACTGTGTACTAAGGCTTTCTACTTTGTTCATCCAGGACAATACTTAGTAGAAAATGTGCTTGAGGATTGTTCCCTTTACCACTGAGGAACTGAAATTAATTCTCTTGCAATTTCTAAGAGCTTCAAGCATTTGTTTTATTTAGGAATCAAACAGCTGTGCTGGTAATGCTTTTATTACTATTAAGGTGCTTTGGTCCTTTATATCTGGGTGATACATTTTACCAACATTGGTCTGACAGGACTTTCAACAACTTTAGTCTGGACTGTGGTACCAGGCTTCTAAGATTTCTTTCAACCTTCACTTTCCCTTCCCTTGAAAACTGTTGTCCAACTTAACATCAGAATTTAACTTCTAATCACAGATTATAGTAGCCTCTATTTAAGAAGAATCTTGCATGACTCCCAGTGCTCAAAAGATTAAATTCTTACTTTATGGTTCACTATACAAGATCTTCTTAAAATACAAGTTGATGTTAGATTATCTCCTGCATTTCCCTCGCATCTCCTGAAGCCAGTTTACTAAATTCTATCATTATCCAAATACTCTCTTACAAGATTCTCTTCTCTCTGACTGTTCACAACCTAGTTCTCTACCTGGAGAGACTTCTTTGTCTTCTTTGACTAGTAAAATCATCCTTATAAGAAAGCTCAAATGCCATCTCTCTGTGAAATTCTGCTCTTCTCCCTGAGGCTATTAATCATTCATTCCTCTCTATTTCTCATACAACCATGCTCATACTTTCCATTGCGATTACGCTTTTACTTACGTTTCTCTTTCTCTAGTGTGACCTCTTGTAAAGCAAGGACACTTACTCATCTCTGCTTCCCCAGGGTCTAGATACTCATTGAACTGTTGCTTTTTTTTTTTTTTTTTTTTCACATTTTAAGTATAAATGAAGGGTAAGTTTCTCCAGCTTTTATAGATACATTTAGTCCTGCCTAAATAATCCACAATTACAGTTCCTGATTACTTGGTGAATGTTCAAAATGTCTGAGGGTCCTAGAGAAGAAAATTACTGAGCACTTTTCAAGAGCAAAGGGGATATAAGATTTTAGGACAGAGTGTGATGGGCATGTATGAGGCCCACTTCTCCAAATCTGACCCATAAAAAGAGGCCAGGGAAATGACCTGTTTTGGTGTCTGGGAACAGCAGCTGTCATTTAAGGTGACCACTGGCTCAGTGAGATGTTTGGTGTTATTCAACTAATGATAGCCTCAGAATACTCAGATTGTGGAGGGTAATTGTCTAACTGTATTCTCTC
Source organism: Muntiacus reevesi (assembly GCF_963930625.1). Lineage (NCBI taxonomy): Eukaryota > Metazoa > Chordata > Mammalia > Artiodactyla > Cervidae > Muntiacus > Muntiacus reevesi. Next base: position 244,703,927 of record NC_089250.1, read on the forward strand.
ACAGAAAGAAAATATCAGCAATAGTTGATTCATTCTATATGATTTGGTTTCAAGAGGGACAGTGTCAAGCTACTGTCAGCTCATAAATGAGACACCAGAAAAATGAGGTGTAGACATGACATCATTTATGTAATGGTTAAAGAAATTGAAATGATTAGATAAGAACAAAAAATAAGAGAGTTACCATATATTCAGATATGGGCCCACATATGTGATAAGTTGACACATGAAAAGAGCAAGAGTGCATTCCCCATTGTTTCAAAAAGAGGAACATTCTTTACAGGGAGGGCATACTGTTACTGCATGAAAGGGAGACAGATTCATTAGCAAATAAGCAAGTGAAACTGTAAGGTGAAACCATTTCCTGAGATGAACAATCATGTACAGGATTTATAGTGGTAAGGTCAGACTAAATATATGTTTTGTAAACATTATTATGTGTAAGAATCACTTCTGATCTTGGCTAAATGTGAATGAATTCTTATTCAGGAGATCTAGAGTGGGTCCTAAGAGTCTTCATTTCTAGCAATATGCCTTTAGGAAATTTGCTTATCCTGCCTGCACCTTACTTTCCTCATCTATAAAGTGGGGATGCTTTGCTCTTTTTATATTGTCTTGGTCCAAAATAAATGAGAAGATGTATGTAGAACATTTAATGCATTGCAGCAGCTAGCAATAAGCTTCTGTATGATGTTAGTGGTTGTATTTTAGCTTTGACAATATTGTGCATTCCATTTCTAGGGTCATATTCTTATTTATTTCCAAACATATCAGAGTAATAAAAAGATAACTGCAATGTGAAAATCAATGAAGGTACATTCTAATGTTCTGATAATGTAACTGTTTAATGAAACTCCATCTAGCTTCAACCCAGTGCAGAATGATCCTTCTAATGAACAACTATATATCCTTTAAGATTCAACTGAAATACCACCTATTCTCCACCTTCCCAATCACAAGGGGATCATCACTCAACTTTTTTGTCCCTCTCCTGTACATACTGCAGGAATCTCTTAAAGCATCCATCATAAATTATGAGAATAGCTGCTTGACTGCTTGACTACAAACACATCTCCTCCTTGGAACTCAGGATTCCTTGAATTCAGGGACCAAGTTGTTCACAGATTATATCCCCAACATCTATATCTAACTGATATCTAACATATAACATGGTAAATAATGGATCCTTTCAATTAATTGATGATTTAAATTATAGATGAATAATCAAATTCATTAAAGAATTGATAAAAATTTGTCCTTGATGTTCACATTTTCCTTTCAAATACTCCCTGCCATCTTCTGTAATTCTCTCTTTTTGGAGTGGAGTTTTTTTTCCCTGTATGTACTATAATACAAGTCTCCATTGATATGTTTTCAAAAAAATATTTACTATTTGTCTTCTTTGGCAGAACTTTGTATTTTAACCAAAGTGTGTAGGAGAGAGACAAACACATGTGAATATATGTCTGTAAAAGCAAACCAAGGACTAAGAGGTGAGATAAGTATTTAGGGAGGAGGAGTTCAGGTCAGTTCAAATGCTCTCCAAATGATGCATATTCAGCTTATTTTGTTCAAGAGGTTACCTCTGCACAAATTCAAGAGTAAAAATTAGAAATAAGAAAATACTTTATCTTTGCTTTTGCTTTTGTTTGCTGGGAAGACACTCCCATTTTTGGTACCAACTACTGACATACTTCACCATTCAATCAAGAGAGCCTTATGAAGAATATAAGTAAACATCCTTTGAGAAAATACAAATGGCTGGGAAGTTAGATCCTCCAGGCTGTAAAGAATTTTACAGGTTATTTTGCCCATCTTCCTGTCTCTAGAGGACAATAGCTTTCTTGAATTATAAGGCAGTCCCATATTTGTATCATCCATGTGGACTGAGACATTTCGGTTTACAATTCTCTTTGTGCAAATACTTTCAAATAGTACAGAAGAAAGCAAGGCGAGGAATGGTACCACCCATGCCCTGTGCCAATGGCAGCTATTAAAATAGCAACAGGATAGAAAGATCAATCTCTGTAACTCTTTGTGAAATAAACTAAAAATAAACTGTCAGGCACTGTGCTAACATCTTCAAGTGCATTATCATTTTGGCTTATTCTTACCAAACCTGTAAGAGGTGGACGCGATTACCCATTTAGATAATAAAAGCTGTCTTAGAGAGGTTTAGTAATGTAGTCCATGTCAGATGTTTGTGCCTGCAAAGTATAGACTACCCATGATACTCTATGCCTCCCTGCCCAAGGAAGCACTGTGATAGTCATCTCCAAAATGGTGGTATCCTTTGTGCAAAATCCTTGAGAATCTAGAAAGATACATAAGAGATAAATTTTCCAGATGGAATGTTTATCTCTAGGAATCTTAAATATTAACAGCAATAGTGGTTTTTTTTTTTTTTTCTGCTTCTTAGTCAAATGCCTTAGAAGTAGAATGAGCAGATTTCCCTGCATGTCTCTCTAAGACTGCTCATAGGGTTTTGTTTTGTTTTAATTAATTTTTTAAAGGATAATTGTTTTACAGAATTTTATTGTTTTCTGTCAAATCTCAACATGAATCATCCATAGTTATACATATATCCCCTCCCTTTTGAACCTACCTCCCATCTCCCTCCCCATCCCACCCCTCTAGGTTGAAACAGAGCCCCTGTTTGAGTTTCCTGAGACATATAGCAAATTCCCATTGGATATCTATTTTAATGTAAGTGTCCATGTTACTCTTTCCATACATCTCACCCTCTCTTCCCCTCTCCCCATGTCCATACATCTATTCTCTATGTCTCTTTCTCTACTGCTGCCCTGTAAATAAATTCTTCAGTACCATTTTTCTAGATTCTGTATATGTGCATTAGAATATATTTATCTTTCTTTTTCTGACTCATGTCACTCTGTATAATAGGTTCTAGGTTCACCCATCTTATCAGAACTGACTCAAATGCATTCATTTTTATGACTAATATTCCATTGTGTATATGTACCACAACTTTATACATTCATCTGTCAGTGGATACCTAGGTTGCTTCCATGTTCTAGCTGTTGTAAATAGTACTGCAATGAACAATGGGATACATCTATCTTTTTCAATTTTGGTTTCCTCAGGGTATAGGCCTAGGAGTGGGATTGCTGGGTCATGTGGTCATTTTATTCCTAGTTTTTTTAAGAAATTTTCCATACTGTCATCCACAGTGGCTGTGTCAACTTACATTCCCGCCAACAGTGCAAGAGTGTTCCCTTTTCTCCACACCCCCTCCAGCATTTATTGTCTGTAGACTTTTTGATGAGGGTCATTCTGACCAGTGGGAGGTGACATTTCATTGTGGCTTTGATTTGCTTTTCTCTAATAATGAGCGATGCTGAGCATCTTTTCATGTGTTTGTTAACCGTCTGTATGTCTTCTTTGGAGAAATGTTTGTTTAGGTCTATTTCCCACTTTTTGATTGGGTTGTTTGTTTTTTCTGGCATTGAATTGAAAGAACTAGTTGTATATTTTGGAAGTTAATCCTTTGTCAGTTGTTTTATTGCTATTATTTTCTCCCATTCTGAACGTTGTCTTTTCACCTTGCTTATGGTTTCCTTTGCTGTACAAAAGATTTTAAGTTTAATCAGGCCCCACTTGTTTACTTTTGTTTTTACTTCTGTTACTCTAGGAGGTGGGTCATAGAGGATCTTGCTTTGATTTATGTCATCGAGGGTTCTGCCTATGTTTTCCTCTAAGAGTTTTATAGTTTCTGGTCTTACATTTAGGTCTTTAATTCATTTTGAGTTTATCTTTATGCATGGTGTTAGGAAGTGTTCTAATTTCTTTCTTTTACATGTAGCTGTCCAGTTTTCCCAGCACCATTTATTGAAAAGGCTGTCTTTGCCCCATTGTATATGCTTGCATCCTTTGTCAAAAATAAGGTACGCATAGGTGCATGGGTGGATTTCTGGGCTTTATATCTTGTTTCATTGGTCTGTATTTCTGTTTTTGTGCCAGTACCATACTGTCTTGATGACTGTAGCTTTGTAGTATAACCTGAAGTCAGGCAAGTTCCTCCAGCTCCATTCTTCTTTCTCAAGACTTCTTTGGCTATTCAGGGTCTTTTGTTTTTCCATATGCATTGTGAAATTTTTTGTTTTAGTTCTGTGAAAAATGGCATTGGTATTTGGTAGGGAGCACGTTAAATCTGTAAATTGCATTTGGTAGTATAGTCATTTTCATAATATTCATTCTTCCTACCCAGGAACATGGAATATCTCCCCATCTGTTTATGTCATCTTGATTTCTTTCATCAGTGGCTTATGATTTTCTGTGTACAGTTCTTTTGTCTCCTTAGATAAGTTTATTCCTAGATATTTAATTATTTTTCTTGCAGTGGTAAATGGGATTGATTCCTTAATTGCTCTTTCTGATTTTTCATTGTTAGTATATAGAATTGAAAGTGACTTCTGTGTATTGATTTTGCAACTTTGCTAAAGTCACTGATTAGCTCTAGTAATTTTCTGATACTATCTTTAGGGTTTTCTATGTGCAATACCATGTCATCTGCAAACAGTGAGAGCTTTACTTCTTTTCTGATCTGGATTCCTTTTATTTCTTTTTCTTCTCTGATTGTTGTAGCTAGGACTTCCAGAATTATGCTGAATAATAGTGGCAAAAGTGGGCACCCTTGTCTTATTCCTGATCTTAGGGGGAATGCTTTCAGGTTTTCACCATTGAGAATAATGTTTGTTGTAGGCTTATCATATATGGCCTTTACTACGTTGAGGTAGGTTCCTTCTATGTCCAGTTTTTTTTGAAGAATTTTAATCATAAATGAGTGCTGAATTTTTTCAAAGACTTTCTCTGCATCTATTGAGATGATCATATGGTTTTTAATCTTTCAATTTATTAATATGGTGTATCATATTAATTGATTTCCATATAGCAAAGAATTCTTGCTTTCCTGGAACAAACTCAACTTGATCATGGTGTATGAGCTTTATTATGTGTTGCTGAATTCTGTTTGCTAAAATTTTGTTGAGGATTTTTGCATCTATGTTCATCAGTGATTTTGGCCTGTAGTTTTCTTTTTTTGTGTTGTCTTTGTCTGGTTTTGCTATTAAGGAGGTGGTAACCTTGTAGAATGAGTTTGAAAGTGTCCCTTCCTTTGAAATTTTTTGGAAGAGTTTTAGAAGAATAAGCATTAGCTCTTCTCTAAATGTTTGATAGAATTCTTCTGTGAAGCCATCTGGTCCTGGGCTTTTGTTTTTGGGGAGATTTTTGATCACAACTTTGATTTCAGTGGTTGTAATTGGGTTTTTCATAATTTCTATTTCTTCCTGGTTCATTCTTGGAAGATTGAACTTTGCTAAGAATCTGTTCATTTCTTCCAGGTTATTCAATTTATTGCCATATAGTTGTTCATAATAATCTCTTATAATCCTTTGTATTTTTGCATTGTCTCTTTTAACCTCTGCATTTTCATTTCTAATTTTGTTGATTTGATTCTTCGCCCATTTTTCTTGATGAGTCTGACTAAAGTTTTGTCAATTTTATTCATCTTCTCAAAGAACCAACTTTTAAAAAAATTAACCTTTACTATTGTTTCTTTCATTTATTTTTCCTTTATTTCTGCTCAGATCTTTATGATTTCTTTCCTTCTACTAATTTTGGGGGTTTTTTGTTCTTCTTTTTCCAGTTGTTTCAGGTGTAAAGTTCGGTTGTCTCCTCAATGTTATTCTTGTTTCTTGAGGTAGAATTGTATTGCTATAAACTTCCCTCTTAGGACTGCTTTTGCTGCATCCCTTAGGTTTTGAGTTGTCATGTTTTCATTGTCATTTGTTTCTAGAAATTTTTTGATTTCACTTTTGATTCCTCCAGTAACCTGTTGGTTATTTAAATAATGTGTTGTTTAATCTCTGTGTGTTTGTGTTTCTTACAGTTTTTTCTTTTTTCTTGTAATTGCTATCTAGTCTTATAGCATTGTGGTTGCAGAAGAAGCTTGATACAATTTCAGTTTTCTTAAATTTATTGAGGTTTGATTTGTGACCCAAGATGTGGTCTATCCTGGAGAATGTTCCATGTGCACTTGAGAAGAAGGTGTATTCTTCTGCATTTGGATGGAATGTCCTGAAAATATCAATGAGCTCCATCCCATCTAATGTATCATTTAAGAATTGTGTTTCCCTATTAATCTTCTGTTTTGATGATCTGTCCATTGGTGGTTGGGTGGGGTATTAAAGTCTCATACTATTATGTGTTACAATTTCTTCTTTTATGTCTGTTGGTGTTTATCTTATGTATTGAGGGCTCCTATGTTGGGTGCATAGATATTTACAGTTTTTATGTCTTCCTCTTGGATTGACCCCTTGATCATTGTGTAGTGTCCTTCCTTATCTCTTGTAATGCCTATTCTTTATTTTAGGGTTTATTTTGTCTGATATGAGGATTGCTACTCCAACTTTCTTTTGCTTCCCATTTGTATGGAATATATTTTTCCATCCTCTCACTTTCAGTCTATATGTGTCTTGAGGTCTGAAGTGAGTTTCTTGTAGATAGCATGTATATGAGTCTTGTTTTTGTATCCATTCAGCCAGTCTGTGTCTTTTGGTTGGAACATTTAGTCCATTTACATTTAAAGTAATTATTGAAATATATTGTTCCTATTGCCATTTTCTTAATTGTTTGGGGTTGATTTTGTAGATCTCATTTGTTTTCTTGTATTTCCTGATTATATAAATTCCTTTATATTTGATGTAAAGCTGATGGTACTGGTGGCACTGAATTCTCTTAACTTCTGCTTGTCTGAAAAGGTTTTGATTTCTCCATCAGGTTTGAATGACATCCTTGCTTGGTACAGTAATCGTGATTGTAGATTTTTCCTTTTCAGTACTTAAAATATATCCTTCTATTCCCTTCTGGCCTGCAGAGTTTCTGCTGAAAGATCAGCTGCAAAGCATATGGGGTTTCCTTTGTATGTTACTTGCTGCTTCTCCCTTACTGCTTTTAATATTCTTTCTTTGTGTTTAGTCTTTGTTAGTTTGATTAGTATGTGTCTTGGTGTGGTCTTCCATGAGTTTATCCTGTATCTGACTCTTTGTGCCTTTTGGCTTTGACTGACTATTTCCTTTCCATGTTGGGGAAATTTTCAACTATAATCTCTTCAAAATTTTTCTCATGCCCTTTCTTTTTCTCTTCTTTTCTGGGACCTCTATAATTCGAATGTTGGTGGATTTGATCTTGTCCCAGAGGTCTCTGAGACTATCCTCAGTTCTTTTCATTCTTTTTACTTTATTCTACTCTTCAGAAGTTATTTCCACCATTTAATCTTCCAACTCACTGATTCATTTTTCTGCCTCAGATATTCTGCTATTGATTCCTTCTGGGACTTCCCTCGTGGCTCAGATGGTAAAGCATCTGCCTACAGTGCAGGAGACCCAGGTCTGATCCCTGGGTCGGGAAGAACTTCTGGAGAAGGAAATTGATTCCTTCTAGAGTATTTTTAATTTCAATAGTTGTGTTGTTTGTCTCTGCATGTGTATTCTTTAATTCTTCTAGGTCCTTGTTAATTGATTCTTGCATTTTTTCCATTTTGTTTTCAAGACTTTTGATCATCTTTACTATTATTATTCTGAATACTTTTTCAGGTAGTTTGCCTACTTCCTCTTCATTTATTTGGACTTCTGTGTTTCTAGTTTGTTCCTTCATTTGTGTAGTATTTCTCAGCCTTTTCATTATTTTTTTTAGCTAATTGTGTTTGAGGTCTCCTTTTCCCAGGCTTCAAGGTTGAATTCCTCCTTCCTTTTGGTTTCTGCCCTCCTAAGGTTGGTCCAGTGGCCTGTGTAAGCTTCAAATAGAGTGAGATTTGTGCTGAGTTTTTGTTTGTTTGCTTGCTTGTTCCCTCCCTGACAGAGAAGCCTGGCAGGCCACAGTCTATAGGGCCACAAAGAGTCAGACACTACTGAAGTGATCCTGCACATATAGGTGCAAGACTTTTTTTTTTGCCTCTGGCAGTTCTGCCCCAGTGAGAGTTGAGCATAAAGGTGGTGCAGTTGCTTGGCTTGCAGGGACCCTGGTGGTGCCAAGTGTGCAGGGACACAGACTGCCTCCGTGCAGGAGTTATGGCCCTATTGGAGTCTATTTTTGAGCCTCTTGTAGCTGGCGATCAGAAGGCCTCTTTGGCCAGTCTTTCTCCATAGCTCCACCCATTCAGGCACTTTGGGGGCTCCCTTGCCTGGGATCCTTCCCTGTTGTTCAGCACATCAGGCATATAGAGGGGGCCCTCCTGATGGGGGCATCCTACTCTGTAGATCGGCAAGTCATGCACTCAAAGGGGCACCCTGGGTGGGGTCCTACTCTGTAGTTCAGTGCTTCAGGTGTTTGATGGGCCAGACTGTCTATTGTTCAGCTGCCAATGCTGGCATGTGGGGAGATAGAAGCTATGGTGATGGATCCACTCCCTGCACAGGACTCAGCTGTATCGCCTTGCTTCCATGGCTGCCTAGCTTTCCTCCACAGGAATTTCCCACTACAATCTTCTCCCTCACATCCCTAGGACATGTCTCTCCACAGTCAATAGCAGCCCTCGCCAGGGGACTTCTCCACAATCCCTAAACTCCCAATTCCCAGCCACTGTGCCTTCCAGGAGATCCACAGCCCTGTCTGGGGTATGTATGGCTATGGCAAGGACTGTCTGATTCTCATTCCATTTAGGCTTCCACAGATCAATTGTCTCACTGTCAGCCTTAAATGTTTCTGCTCTGACTCAGATAGTTGCCCCGATGTGGGGATTGGATTCCTGCTTCAGCTCTCCTACCCGCTGAGTGCAGGTTCAGTCCTACTAACACTTCTGTTTTTCCCCCTAGTTCCTTCATTCCACTGAGTTTTGCATGGGTCTATATATTATTTTCCACTGGTCAGGTATTCCTATCCACTTTCAGCTAGTGTTCTGCATGTACTTCTGTGTCTGAAGGTGTATTCCTGATATATCCATGGAGATAGATGTACTACTCCACATCCACCCACTCCTCCACTAATTTGTTCTCCTCATAGAATTTTATCCTCAGTTCTGGCCACTAAAATCTTTAAACAGCCCTGACTGGGCTTTGTGGCTTTCGTTACCCTTCTCTTCCTAGGTTCTAGGTTCTGTAGGCTAAAGCTATGGGACTTACAGGAATGCACATAAGGTTAGTCCTAGCATGAGGCTGTCTATCTCAGCAGAATTCAACATGAGGGCCTGCAATGACCATCTCTTATGTGATCTTAATGCTGCTCTTTAGCCTTTCCTTTGTCCTTGAGTTAAGGGACTTCTCAATTGTGGGTGTTTTTGCTTTGTTTTATTTGTTTTTATTCTATTATTTTTTATATTCAGTATAGCTGAATCAAGTGAGAGGGTCTGGCAGTCCCAGTGCCCAAATTTGTAACTGAAATTACAAGAACTGACTTCATTTTTAATTGGTACTTTTTTTTTTTTCTCAGTTCTCCTTTTAGAAAAATCAATAAATGGTTTTTGGTGCCTTTCAAAGACATTGAATGAATTCTTTTTAATGGCTGAGTAATATTCCATGGTGTATATGTACCACAGCTTCCTTATCCATTCGTCTGCTGATGGACATCTAGGTTGCTTTCATGTCCTGACTATTATAAACAGTGCTGCGATGAACATTGGGGTGCACGTGTCTCTTTCAGATCTGGTTTCCTCAGTGTGTATGCTCAGAAGTGGGGTTGCTGGGTCACATGGCAGTTCTATTTCCAGTTTTTTAAGAAATCTCCACACTGTCTTCCATAGTGGCTGTACTAGTTTGCATTCCCACCAACAGTGTAAGAGGGTTCCCTTTTCTCCACACCCTCTCCAGCATTTATTACTTGTAGACTTTTGGATAGCAGCCATCCTGACTGGCATGTAATGGTACCTCATTGTGGTTTTGATTTCCATTTCTCTAATAATGAGTGATGTTGAGCATCTTTTCATGTGTTTGTTAGCCATCTGTATGTCTTCTTTGGGGAAATGTCTGTTTAGTTCTTTGGCCCATTTTTTCATTTATTTTTCTGGAATTGAGCCACAGGAGTTGCTTGTATATTTTTGAGATTGATCCTTTGTCTGTTGCTTCGTTTGCTATTATTTTCTCCCAATCTGAAGGCTGTCTTTTCACCTTGCTTATAGCTTCCAAGAACAGCATCGAAACATGTATATTATCTAGGGTGAAACATATCACCAGCCCAGGCTGGATGCATGAGACAAGTACTCAGGCCTGGTGCACTGGGAAGACCCAGAGGAATCGGGTGGAGAGGGAGGTGGGAGGGGGGATCTTGATGGGGAATACTTGTAAATCCATGGCTGATTCTTGTCAATGTATGGCAAAAACCACTACATTATTGTAAAGTAATTAGCCTCCAACTAATAAAAATAAGTGGGGAAAAAAAAAAAAAAAAAACAAAGACATTGAATGAGTGGAAATCAGGTTTCACCATATCATTATGGCAACTAAACACCCTAGGTTTTCTGGGACTGATTCAATTTCAAACCTATCTTGTTCCCCAGTTGTATTTTCTTATATTTGATTAGGGAGGTACACAGTTAGCCTAATAGAGAAGGAAACATTTTTGGACATCAAACTTTGGCCAGGCATTTAAAATTGGAGATGTGTATGTGTGTGTCTGTGTGTATGCATGGCAGGTACATGTAGATATATATTTGTGTGCACATATGTATATGTGTACATACTTATTTTTGTCATCTGTCTATAGATATAACTATAGACATAGATACTAATTTATGTACATATCAAGATACAGAAACAAATATTATCCTTATCATGTTCCCATTATACAAGTGGGAAAATTTGAAGTTTACAACTTTCTCAAGGTCTATTACGTTTGAGTAGCTAAAATAAGATTCCAGTTTTGTAGTCTGGCTTTATTTAAAACCTGTAGTCATTATTCCCAATCTCCCTACATCCTGGCAGTTTATTTTTGAAATGTAAATTTTCTTTCTTTACCTTGTTTATTCCTTCTGAGAACATGCTGCAGGCTCCTGGTCATCTGATTGCAGACGCCTTGTGAAGGGATAACTTGCCTCTTCCACAACCTTCTCTTTATTTTGCCCAGCCTCCTGCCTTCCTAGTCCTTTTCTAACTCCTAAAAGTCTTGCTCCTGTGAGATGTAAAATCAGACTTCAAACACCTGAAATGGTGCCTGCCTGAGGAGCCATGATTGATTGCCACTCACTAATTATTTGGAAGGTTTGGGAGTGGGTACAGGAAGAGAGATGATCACAGAACAGTTAGAAAGAGATTTGTTTTTCTTTTTGCTGCTCCCTTGTTATTTGCAAATGTCTGTTGGTTTCCTCTCAGCCAGTTTGTGATTAAGAATCCTGCTGAGATGACACTTGGTGGTTTGAATAGCGAAGCATTGTACCTGCATTTCTGCAGGTAATTTAGAGGTGGGTCCTTGGGAAGATCATCTGCAAGGCTCACCATAAACTTTTTCAAAAATCTGTAACAATATTACCTTAACAATAAGATAATATTTTCCAATGAGAACATAATTGATGAAATAGTATTTTGTTTTTCATTAATATGTGCTTTGACTATCCAGTTTTAGGATATGAAATATAACTGAATTGCAGTTTCTTTTAGGCACATCCAAGGAAACCATCCTGGTTATATTGAACAGCCAAAAAGATAAACATAGAGTTAGGTAATTATTTACCTGACACACTCATCAGGCGCATCATTGGCACCTTTATATACGTAACAGAGGAAAGAGTTGAAATTAAATTGTTCTAAGAAAACCTACACAGTTTCACAAGATTCAAAATTGTAAGAGTGACCCCTAGTGACTATGTAACTGCTTAAATCTTTACTAAAACTCAATACAATGTTAAACATGAGCATCTGAAGAAAAAGAGAGCATAGTTTTTCATAAAAAATAAAAACAAAATTACTCATTTTGAATTTGGTTATATTTCATGTTTATGCTTTGAAAATAATATGATTTTATGGCAAAACTGATTTATTCTAGATAAAATATGTATCACTTTTCTATTAATCGTTCAGTTCAAATCAGTGAATTTGCATTGTGAATATACTGGGTGCACATTCCTAAAAATTCCTAAGGATGTAAAGAGGAAGGACTCGTTTCTGTGGTGCTCACAGGCCCACCAGGAAAGACACAAGCGTACTGGGCCATTGCAGGTTAGTGGGGCGCTGTGGGCATACGTATAACAACACAGCCTCTAAAAATAGAACTATTGTACAACGACTGTGTGGCCTTTCCTGGGGAGCATAGACTGGAGTAAGATTTCATCAGTGGGAAGAGAGAGCAGCTCTACCTAGGCACAGACACATAAAAACAACATGAATCTGTATAAGAATCATGAGTATTTCAGTGAGGCTGAAGCATATAGAGCTATAAAGATATGCAGAATAGTCTTCAGACACAGGTACAAGATAGCTCAGGAAAGGCCTTGTACACCATTCTTGGGCATTCTGCTGAAGGCAATTAAGAGAAGACTTAAGCAAGGAAGTAATGTCAGCATTTGGGATGAATTATCTGGCTTCAGAGCAGAGCATAGTTGAGGCTATCAAGACTCGTACTCATCTGCTTCGGTCCGGTCCAACATTTTGCGACCCTATGGACTGAAGCCCTCAAAGCTCCTCTGTCCATGGGATTCTCCAGGCAAGGATACTAGAGTGGGCTGCTATACCCTCTTTCAGGGCATCTTACCAACTGAAGGTTCACACCTGCATTTCTTGCATCTCCTACATTGGCAGGCAACTTCTGGGAAGCCTGTACATTTTGGTTATTTAAACATATAAATATTCATTTACATATATTAACTATATGAACCACAATATGAAATTTAATTTTAGAGTCAAATATTTTAAATCTTCTATACATGGTAAATTTAAGAAAACTAGAATGTAGTGGAAGAAACTGTTGTATCCCTAAATTGTCCAGATCAGTTCAGTTCAGTTCAGTTACTCAGTCGTGTCCGACTCTCTGCGACCCCATGAATCGCAGCAGGCCAGGCCTTCCTGTCCATCAACAACTCCCGGAGTTTACTCAAACCCATGTACATCGAGTCGGTGATGCCATCCAGCCATCTCAACCTCTGTCATCCCCTTTTCTTCCTGCCCCAATCCCTCCCATCAACAGGGTCTTTTCCAATGAGTCAACCCTTCGCATGAGGTGGAGTATTGGAGTTTCAGCTTCAGTATCAGTCCTTCCAATGAACACCCAGGACTGATCTCCTCAAGGATGGATTGGTTGGATTTCCCTGCAGTCCAAGGGACTCTCAAGAGTCTTCTCCAACACCACAGTTCAAAAACATCAATTCTTCAGCCCTCAGCTTTCTTCACAGTCCAACTCTCACATCCATACATGACCACTGGAAAAACCATAGCCTTGACTAGATGGACCTTTGTTGGCAAAGTAATGTCTTTGCTTTTTAATATGCTATCTAGGTTGGTCATAACTTTCCTTCCAAAGAGTACGCGTTGTTTAATTTCATAGTTGCAATCACCATCTGCAGTGATTTTGGAGCCCAGAAAAATAAAGTCTTACACTGTTTCCACTGTCTCCCCATCTATTTGCCATGAAGTGATGGAACCAGATGCCATGATCTTAGTTTTCTGAATGTTGAGCTTTAAACCAGCTTTTTCCACTCTCCTCTTTCACTTTCATCAAGAGGCTTTTTAGTTCCTCTTCACTTTCTGCCATAAGGGTAGTGTCATTTGCATATCTGAGGTTATTGATATTTCTCCCAGTAATCTTGATTCCAGCTTGTGCTTCTTCCATCCCAGCGTTTCTCATGATGTACTCTGCATATAAGTTAATTAAGCAGGGTGACAATACACAGCCTTGACGTACTCCTTTTCTTATTTGGAACCAGTCTGTTGTTCCATGTCCAGTTCTAACTGTTGCTCCCTGACCTGCATATAGGTTTCTCAAAAGGCAGGTCAGGTGGCCTGGTATTCCCATCTTTTTCAGAATTTTCCACAGTTTATTGTGATCCACACAGTCAAAGGCTTTGGCATAGTCAATAAAGCAGAAATAGATGTTTTTTCTGGAACTCTCTTCCTTTTTCAATGATCCAGCAGATGTTGACAATTTGGTCTCTGGTTCCTCTGCCTTTTCTAAAACCAGCTTGAACAACTGGAAGTTCACAGTTCATGTATTGCTGAAGCCTAGTTTTGAGAATTTTGAACATTATTTTACTAGCATGTGTGATGAGTGCAATTGTGTGGTAGTTTGAGCATTCTTTGGGATTGCCTTTCTTAGGGATTGGAGTGAAAACTGACCTTTTCCAGTCCTGTGGCCACTGCTGAGTTTTCCAAACTTGCTGGCATATTGATTGCAGCACTTTCACAGCATCATCTTCCAGGATTTGAAATAGCTCAACTGGAATTCCATCACCTCCACTAGCTTTGTTTTTAGTGATCCTTCCTAAGGCCCACTTGACTTCACATTCCATTATGTCTGGTTCTAGGTGAGTGAGCACACCATTGTGATTATCTGGGTCATGAAGATTTTTTTTTTTTTTTTTTTTTTTTTTTTTACAGTTTTTCTATGTATTCTTGCCACCTCTTCTTAATATCTTCTGCTTCTGTTAGATCCATACCAGTTCTGTCCTTTATCGAACACATCTTTGCATGAAATGTTTGCTTGGTATCTCTATTTTTTTGAAGAGATCTCTAGTCTTTCCCATTCTGTTGTTTTCCTCTATTTCTTTGCATTGATCGCTGAGGAAGGCTTTCTTATCTCTCCTGGCTATTCTTTGGAACTCTGCAATCAAACGTGGATATCTTTCCTTTTCTCCTTTGCTTTTCACTTCTCTTCTTTTCACAACTATTTGAACGACCTCCTCAGACAACCAATTTGCCTTTTTGCATTTCTTTTTCATGGGGATGGTCTTGATCCCCATCTCTTGTACAATGTCACGAACCTCCATCTATAGTTCATCAGGCACTCTGTCTATCAGATCTAGTCCCTTAAATTTATTTCTCACTTCCACTGTATAGTCATAAGGGATTTGATTTAGGCTATACCTGAATGGCCTAGTGGTTTTCCCTACTTTCTTCAATTTAAGTCTGAATTTGGCAATAAGGAGTTCATGATCTGAGGCACAGTGAGATTCCGGTCTTGTTTTTGTGGGCTGTATAGAGCTTCTCCATCTTTGGCTGCAAAGAATATAATCAATCTGATTTCGGTGTTGACCATCTGGTGATGTCCATGTGTAGAGTCTTCTCTTATGTTGTTGGAAGAGGGTGTTTGCTATGACCAGTGTGTTCTCTTGGCAAAACTCTATTAGCCTTTGCCCTGCTTCATTCTGTAATCCAAGGCCAAATTTGTCTGTTACTCCAGGTGTTTCTTGACTTCCTACTTTTGCATTCCAGTCCCCTATAATGAAAAGGACATCTTTTTTGGGTGTTAGTTCTAAAGGATCTTATAGGTCTTCATAGAACCATTCAACTTCAGCTTCTTCAGCGTTACTCTTGGGGCATAGGCTTGGATTACCGTGATATTGAATGGTTTGCCTTGGAAACGAACAGAGATCATCCTGTGGTTTTTGAGATTGCATCCAAGAACTGCATTTCGGACTCTTTTGTTGACCATGATGGCTACTCCATTTCTTCTGAGGGATTCCTGCTCACAGTAGTAGATATAATGGTCATCTGAGTTAAATTCACCCATTCTAGTCCATTTTAGTTCGCTGATTCCTAGAATGTCGACATTCACTCTTGCCATCTCCTATTTGACCACTTCCAATTTTCCTTGATTCATGGACCTAACATTCCAGGTTCCTATGCAATATTGCTTTTTGCAGCATCAGACCTTGCTTCTATCACCAGTCCCATCCACATCTGGGTGTTGTTTTTGCTTTGGCTCCATCCCTTCATTCTTTCTGGAGTTATTTCTCCACTGATCTCCAATAGGGAACCTACCGACCTGGGGGGTTCCTCTTTCAGTATCCTATCATTTTGCCTTTTCATACTGTTCATGGTGGTCTCAAGGCAAGAATACTGAAGTCGTTTGCCATTCCCTTCTCCAGTGGACCACATTCTGTCAGATCTCTCCACCATGACCTGTCAGTCTTGGGTGACCCCAAATGGCATGGCTTAGTTTCATTGAGTTAGACACGACTGTGGTCCTGTGATCAGATTGGCTATTTTTTTGTGATTATGGTTTCAGTGTGTCTGCCCTCTGATGCCCTCTTGTAACACCTACCCTCTTAGTTTGGTTTCTCCTACCTTGGACGTGGGGTATCTCTTCAGGGTTGCTCCCGCAAAGCGCAGCCACTGTTCCTTACCTTGGACAAGGTATATCTCCTCACGGCCACCCCTCCTGACCTGGTGGAGTAACTCCTCTCCTCCCTCCTGTGCCCGCAATTGTCCAGATACCAGGTCAAAATCGAAATCTGGAATTATAAGCCTTGAATTCATGATCAGATGTTTACTTTTCTGATACATGAAAACACCTACCTCACCTTTCTGCTTCCTGTCTTCTTCTCCTTGGGCTTGCATAACAGACTAACTCAGATTTGATGGCTTAACCAATAGAAATTTATTTTCTCACCTTCCTAGAGACTGCATGTCCAAGATCAAGGTGTTGGCAGGTTTGATTTCTCCTGAGACCTCTTCCTTTGATTTGCAGATGGCTCTGGGAGTTGATAATGGACAGGGAGGCCTGGCGTTCATGGGGTTGCAAAGAGTCAGACACGACTGAGTAACTGAACTGAACTGATTGGGGGAAAAAAAAAAAAGTAACCTCACATGGCCTGTTTTCTGTGCATGTGTACCCTTGGTATCTCTTGCTATTCTTATAAGGACACCAGTGCTATCTGATTGAAGTCCCAACCTTTGCCCTCATTTAATCTCCAAATACAGTTACACTAGGGGTTAGGACTTCAATATATGAATTTTAAGGGAATGCAATTCAATCCACAACACTGCCACATTTCCTTGCTCAGGAAATTAAATAGCAAGAAAATGCTTCTTCGAAGCTCACATTATATGGAAGGGTCTTGAGCACAATCAGAAATATGGTTTATGGTCATGGGGGAAAAAAAACAATTTGTATTAGAAATTATAGCAGAGGCTGTGGTGTGCTGAACAGATGCCCACTTCAGAATTAAGACATTCATTTCTCCAACTGCTAGGAGTGTTACCTGATGACCATTCAAAGTTGAGCCCCTCTCCAAAATTTTCCAAAGCCTAGATGCAGTTGCCTTACCCAAAATCTTATTCCTTGCTTGGAACTAGTTCCATCCGAAGTTTATTCAAATAGGCTTCTGAAGAGAAAAGTGAAAATGTTAGTCATTCAGACATGTCCAACTCTTTGCGACCCCATGGACTGCGACCTCATGGACCCCAGAGGACTGCTCCTCTGTGCATGGAATTCTCCAGGCAATACTGGAGTGGGCTAACATTCCCTTCTCCAGGGGGTTTTCTGGGCCCAGGGATCGAACCTGAGTATCCTGCATTTAGGGCAGTTTCTTTATCGTCTGAGCCACCAGGGGAACCTATAAGCTTCTAAGGACTTGTCCTAACATTCATCATAGATGGGACAACTCTGAAGGGACATTCAAGGTCTAGATCTCCCCATAATGATGGCTTAACATTGCAGTCATTGCAGCCCATCTTCTACCTCATGTCCAATCCTATTTTGGATTCTTCTATCCTAAAGCAAAGAAGAAAGATCACTCTGTTGCTCATGAGAAATCTGAATACAAATTTCGGTCACTTTTCTCAGATAATCCAAGTAAATTTATTTCAAACATAGAATGTTAAATGGGACTGAAAAATCCCATCCTATTTTAATGTTACAAAGTCTTAGAAATCAAGTAAATTGTTCGTTCACGCCATATTATGTTTTGGGCTTCCCAGGTGGCTCTAGTGGTAAAGAGTCTGCTTGCCATTGCAGGAGACTTAAGAGACACAGATTCGATCCCTGGGTCAGGAAGATCCCCTGGAGGAGGTCATGGCTATCCAGTTCAATATTCTTGCCTGGAGAATTCCCATGGACAGGGGAACCTGGTGGGCTACAGTCCAAGGGGTTGCAAAGAGTCAGACACGACTGAAGCAACTTAGCATATTATGTTTTTAATTTCAATTGAGTATTCTCAAGTTATTAGCTTGGTATTACATTCCACTGTGCTATAAGTAGCACAAGGACAAGGATTTTATTAAACTGGTTCTCTAATACATTCATAACTGCAAGTAATATATCTGGTATACCAGGCATACTGTAAAACCTGTAGTGAAATAATGGCTTATTATATATTCTCTAGAAAGCAAATAAAAATCTTGGTATAACTTTGAGCAGTTATTACATATCCATCAAAGCCTGGGTCAAAAGCTATTTCTGCATGATGTTTTTTATTGATTTATCATAGGTAAAAGAATCAATCTTCACCAAACATTCTCCATTGCTCCTTTGTGATGTCTATTACTTCATACCATCTGTTGTAATTATTTGGTTTCTACCCTCTATTGTAGTTCTTTGGCTCCCTTTGCTGCATATTTTGTTTTAAAAGTGAGAAGTTAAAAGAGAAGAATTTTGTCTGTTTCTCAATATAAGTCAAGAAAGTGTGCAAAAGTTAGGCCAGATGTGGCTGGAACCTTTTAAAACACAAATATTTGGATGGATCCTGGGATTTGGAGTTCTCTTTATGTGGATCAGAGAACAGCTTTTTTTGTGGTATCTCCTACTGTGCCTAAGAACAGTTTCACTTCGTGTTACTGTTAACTATTAATGGCTTTTAGGCTTTTATACCTTCTTTCTGTCTTATATTTCAAATAGTGGAATTTTAAGCCTCAGAACAGAAGGGTAGAGGTAGACCTGAGCTCTTTCAAATAAAGCAACCATATCCCTCATATTAACCTGTTCTTAGAGCTCATAAACCCTACCTCCCTTTATTGTGACAGTCTTATAGATCAAGGACACCATGTAATTTTATAGCAGCCACTTTTGACTGCCTGATCCCACATTCTTAAATCTAACAAGTCATCAGTGCTTAAAGTGGCAGGAAATAGACCAATACAAACTTTACATCAAGAAGTACCAAATTCTCTCAATGTCCTCTGCATTGACTGACTCATGTTCTCATCCAGTTCTGTATGTGATTCTTGAGGTCTGATATTTTTTTCTCTTTCTCAGAACTGGACTTGCCATGGACTGTTGGTGGTGAAATGCTTAACTTTCTGCCAGACATAGTTAGAACTCACTCTCTGACTTTCTCTGCAGTTTGATATTTGAAACAATAAGCTATTTACAACAGATACGAAAAATGGCCATTTATCAGTCAGCTTCTTGTCTTAATTCGGATTCCAAGAAACAAATACTGGGATAAAGATCTGCATATAGGACTGTTATTGAAGAGTATCCTTTTTCATACTGCCCTAAACTATGGGGAAATGGTTTTGATGGTCCTGCATGGAAAAGACATTTGATGCATTATGCCCCCTGGGAAGAGGATATGATATTGACAAGAAAACTGTCTTCACCTGAGGCAAATCTCCAAGATTCTTAAAAGCTGGTGGCTATCAACTGACTGCGGTACCAGTAGCTGAGGAATAAGTCCTTCTGTCTTAAAAAGTGGCCTGGACAGTGTTCCACATGGCCCACTATATTTGCTAAGGGTCAAGATCCTGTCTGTAGAAGAAAATGTCTTAACACCTTATTATTTGGGAACACATCACATGCAAATATTCAGTCTGATCACCTTTCTGTGAGACTACCAAAATATTAAAGTGTGATCTTGGAAGCACCCCCACTGTGAAGAACACATTGGCTGCTTATTTTAAATGTTTCCCATCAAAAATACTGAATAAGAATCTTTGAGAATGGAATGCAGTATCTTCCATTAATTAGCACCTTCCCCAAACCTGATGAAACAGGCTCTCCTAAATTCTACAGAAAACACTGCTATGTAAGGGGGAGTCCTCTCAAGGCCTTAAGTCAAAGTCATCTTTACTCATATCTTTGTGTGTGTGTGGTGAACGGATGATAATTCACTGTGATAATGTAGCACATGGTAGTTAAAGAGCACATGATATTTTAAAGCTAATTTTAATGAAAAACTTGATATTTTGAAGATCCAGGTATTTTTAGTTGCTAAAATAGACTTTATTTGTGTTGAAAAATCTTTTAAAACTGGAGTAAATCCATTAGAGTATAAGGTGTTTAGCAATTTAAACATCCATAAGCAACCTCAGGGGCTTCCCAGGTGGCTTACTGGTAAAGAATCCTCCTGCCAACACAGGAGATGCAACATACGCAGGTTTAATCCCTAATTGGGAAGATCCCTGGAGTAGCAATCCCCCACTCTAGTATTCTTGCCTGGAGAACTCCATGGACAGAGGAGCCTGACATGCAGGCATGACCTAGTGATTAAACAACACAAGCAATGTCATTCAGTACTTAGTTACCAAGTTTAATATGTTTTTTAGAACTTGGAGCTATTAAAATTTATCAAAAGTGCCCCATTAAATGATAAAGTTTTAAGAAAACAGAGTTGCAGTTATTTAAATGATCAAGATAAGCCTCCTTAAGTTTCGTCTTCAGAGGTTTGGCATAAGAGTCATCATACAGCATTTTGGGATATGTATTCCTTATGACTCTTCACTTAGAGGAATCATATGATTTTCCATCTTGTCTATGTAAGAAGTAAAAAGATAGTACCTCTGAGTTAAATTGAGATACTGAGAATTTCACGATGAGAATTTCTGATGAACTCCTTGAATGTTAGCTAAACCCTAATTAGTGTTGTGCTGTTTTATCAAATATGTTGAATGTGAAGTGTAGGTCATTGATTTGAGCAAATGGGCTGAGAATTTCATAATGTTGTGTAATAGACTTAAAAACTATAATTTGAGAGTCTTTTATTAATTTTTTGGTGCAAGAGCAGTGATTTGACTTAATCCCAATAGAACCTGAATTAACCAGCTTTGATCTAGATGCTTCTTTAACTTTATTTCTTTTCTTTATGATATGTACAATTGTTAAAATGCATGTTAATAACAAAAGAGACTGAGCCCTTACTAAATTTCACATCCTTTTAGCCATTCTTCAGCATGTATCATGATCCACAATCTTTAAAAGAGACAATAGTAACTCAAGTTATTAAATGACTGCCCAGACAACACACAAAACTGAGATTCAAATTCAGGTCATACTTTAGTTCCAGTGTCCATTAGAAAACACTGAATTCCAGTCTATGGTACTCCTTATTCCTTGGCCTGTTCTCTACCCCACTTCTTTTATTTCTTTATATATGAATTCAGGGCAATGAAACTGTGTAATCACCCTTATGTCAGAACCTATATGAGTACCAAAGACATAAGAATATATAGTTGGATGAGATTCATAAATTTATATTAATAATCAAGTGTAATTATTTTTTATAAATTGACTAAGTTAATACTAATTAACCTAGTATTAACTAGGTTAATACTAAGATCATTGACTAGGTTAATACTAATGCTCAGTGAATTCTTTATTTCTATATCATCATCATCATCATAGTCATCAATATTCAGACACTATTCCTGCACAAAGCCTTCCCAGGTGGTGCTAGTGGTAAAGAACCTGCCTTCCAATGCAGGAGACGTATAGAGACGCAAGTTTGATCCCTGGGTTGAGAAAATCCCTTGGAGGAGGGCATGGCAATCTGCTCTAGTATTTTTGCCTGAATAATCCCATGTACTGAGGAGCCTGGCAGTAGGGTTGCAAAGAGTCAGACATAACTGAAACAATTTAGCATGCACACATGCATACACATTCCTGTATCAAGGAATTTAAATTTAGTGGAAACAAATATAAAAGCAAAATCATTATAGGAAAGAATTCCAATAGATGTAAGACATTGTAAGAGGTTTCCTATGTAAGTATACTAAATGATTCTTACTTTGCTTAAGAGATATTGTAAGCTTTGATTATGATTTAGCTAAGCAGAGAACAGGGCAGCTTCAACATTAAAAATCTCTTGAAAACGGACACCAAAGAAATTCCTAGAATCCCAAATTAACTTACCCCTGAATATATGAAGTTGATGCTAAGTAGATGGTGGTAGAAGATTCTTCTCCAGGAGTTTATGATTTTCCCTCTTCTCTGCAGGTCATAAAAGCTCCAGTGGTTGGAAAAGCTCCCAGTAGAACAAATCTATTCAGAAGAATCAGATTTCCCTGTTGGTTTTGTTCAGTTACTAGATCATGTTAGACCCTTTGTGACCCCATGGACTGCAGCATGCCAAGTTCCTCTGTCCTTTTAACTATCTCCTGGAGTATGCTCAGATTCATGTCCATTGAGTAGGTGATACCATCCAACCATCTCATACTCTGCCACCTGGTTCTCCTTTTGCCTTCAGTCTTTCCCAGCATCAGCGTCTTTCCCAGTAAGTCAGCTCTTTGCATCAGATGGTCAAATTATTGAAGCTTCAGCTTCAGTCCTTACAGTGAATATTCGGGGTTGATTTCCTTTGGAATTGACTGGTTTGATTTCTTTGCAGCCCAAGAGTCTCTCAAGAGTCTTCTCCAGCACTACCTTTCCAAAGCTTCAGTTCTTGGGTGCTTTCTTTATGGTCCAATTTTCACATCCATACATGACTATTGGAAAAAAAACAACAACAACATAGCTTTGACTATATGGACTTTTGTTGGCAAAGTGATGTCTCTTCTTTTTAATATACTGGACTGGTTTGTCATAGCTTTTCTTCCAAGGAACAAGCATCTTTTAAATTCATGGTCTTAGTCACCATTTGCAGTGATTTTGGAGCCCAAGAAAAAAATTGTGTCACTGTTTCCATTTTTACCCCTTCTATTTGCCAGGAAGTGATGGGACTGAATGCCATGATCTTAGGTTTTTCTCTCTTTTTTTTTAATGTTAAGTTTTAAGTCTGATTTTCCACTCTCCTCTTTTAGGCTCTTTAGTTCCTCTTCACCTTCTGTTATTAGAGGGGTATCATCTGCACATCTAAGGTTGTTGATATTTTCTTTCTTTTTTTTTTTGGTTGTTGATATTTTCCCTGGCAATCTTGATTCCAGTGTGTGATTCTTCCAACCTGGCATTTTGCATGATGTACTCTGGATATAAGTTAAAGAAGCAGAATGACAGTATACAGCCTTGACATACTCCATTCCCAATTTTGAACCAGTCATTTGTTCCATGTCCTTTCCCTGTAAAGGAGAACAAACAGAGGAAACTCTGTGGTGATCCACATGGATTCTCCTCTTCCAAAATACCCTTTAGATCTCAAATGTTTGCCCCTGATTGAACAGTGAGGCCTTTTAGAAGCAGCAGCTCCATTAGTACTTTTTCTGGACACTGCCTCTGTGAAACTGTCTGGCATTAAATTGTCTGATCTCAGTCCCTCCTGTCCCTGCCCAACCATGCTGACTTGTGATTTTTTTTCCCCTAGTCACAGATTAGTTCAGCTAGGATGAATCTGATTTTCACTTAAGTCTGTGCAGACTTCCTCCTGTGAGCCACTACCGGGTCTGCTGGGATCCTGCCAAGGACACTTCCTCACCTGGAATCTTGTTTAGAGTTTCAGACAGAAAGTTGGCAGCTCAGGTGTTTGTAGTCATAGTAACGCCAGGGGAAAATTAGGGATGTACACAGTTGAATGTCTGACCCTGTAAATATGAGTCTGTCTTTCTCTATTCATCCTTCTATCCATTCATTCACTGATTCATCCCCAAAACATTCATCAAGAATCTGCTATATGTCCTACATTGTGTTTGATACCAGAAATGCCAAGCTGAAAATTATTTAGGTGCTGCTTTTGAAGAGGTCATTCATCATTTGTTCAATGAGTAAATGTTACTGAGACTTTTACACATCTCCTCCCTGAACAGGTGCTTGAAATGCAGAGAAATTATAGACAGGAATTTGTGCCTATTCTATAGTATGTTTCGTCTATAAAATCCAGAAAAAAAAAAGATGAGTACCCACTAGGCAGTGCTCAGTGACATATAGATTATTTCTGATGTATTCATATAAATAGAAAAACAGACAACTCAATACAGTGAAATATGTGCCACATAACTATGTGGCAGTGCTGCTGGAACTATTTTGACCAGGCAAAAATCCAGGCAAAATATCCAGCAATGTCTGTAGACATTTTTGATTGTCACAGATGATAGAGAGTACTACTAGCATCTAATGGGTAGATGACACAGATGCTGCTAAACAACGCTACAATCCAGAGGCACCCCCCTACAAACCAAGAATTATCCACCCCAAATGTCAGCAGCACCCAGGTTGAGAAGCTCTGTATGCTTATAGGCATAAACATACACAACTATGAGTGCAAAAGAAAGTTTGATTTTATCTTGAGGGCTAGAAAAGTCTGTCCAAAGAAGTCATTTCAGTGTGGCTGTTGACTCCATCACAAATTAATGAGTTTCATGACCCTGAAACATTATAGACTAAACAGTGAATAACAGAAAATTCTTTTTTGTTTGTTTATTTTCACCCAAAACTACTGGAGAATATTTTTCCATGTAGTTTTGTTAGATATTCCCAACAACCCTGTGAGGTATATAGAACAGATACAATTCTCCTGTGGAACTTAAAACTCACAAAGATTGTGTTTTGTTTATTTATATCCCAATTTCCCCTAAGTCACAACCTATGGTAAATGGCATTTCTCATAAAGACTAATGATGGCTTAAAACATATTTGGCAACTCCAACAGTGAAGAGAGGGGGTATTCTCAGAAATTCTTCACAAAGTAAAATGATCATATGCTATTGGACAAAAAGTTACATTTTGTGGAATTAAATGTTAGGTGCTTTGTGCATTTTTCTACTTTATTACTAGAGTCCTTCCACACTCCAGGTATATACCTGCTTAAGTAATATGTCCAACCCCATAATTTTAAATAGGGAGGGCAATCAGTGGTACCTATTCATGTTTTTGATAAGGATGTTCACGCCCCAGAAATGGCCAGGAAAAACAGAATTGTGCAGACACAACATGTGTCAAGAATATAAATACAGAGAGAATGTGGTTTCTCAAATAAGCTTCTCGCCTGCAGGCAACACCCGCATTAATCAGGTAGTTACCTCTTCAGATACTCTGAACCAACTAGAGGTTTGGCTAAGGCTCAGAATCACTTGACCACTGACCATTTGAAGCTCTTCCCTGTCTAAACAAATCGCTAACTTCTGTTTATCCTCTCTTCTAAATGTTTCTCTAATCTGTTATTTAATCTCCGCTGTCAGTGCATACCTACTTTTGGGCATTGATTATCACCTTTTTGATGTTTTCTGTACTTAGGTAACACAGTAAACTATTACCTAATATATTTATCTAAATGCACAAGCTTAAGTGCCTTAGTTTAAAAAAACGTATATTTCAATCATGAATGTTAAAAAAAAAACAATTCAGGGAAGAAAAGAAGATAACCTTAAAGTAATTACAAAAAAACTTTTTTTTAATGAATTGTTTAGCTGAAAGCCACTGCTTAGAGGTCAGCTCTGACTATTGAGATGGGGGATTAGCAAGTTTTAAAGAGATGTGAACAGCTATCACCAAACTGAGACCATCTACTTTCTGTAATCAGGAGAACTGAAACAGCACTAGAAAAGGAAACTCATTATGCAAATAGCGTTGTTTTGAACCTTTTCTGCACTCTGTAATATATATACCCCATACTTGGCCAGTGATATGGATACCTTATTTTGGGAAATGTTGGTTCAGGGCTTATCATCTTAGCCTAGACATTTAGCAAGACATTTAAATTGATCTCTCTGTCTAGGTTTTTCTAAAACACTTCCACACTAGGGAACCCCATGACCTTTCTTTTCCACAAAGGCATATATATATATATATATATATATATATATATGTATGTATCTTTATAACTTCAGCATCCAGTTCAGTGGTCTCGTTGCTTGGTATGTCTCTCCAGTAAAATCTGTTGCACAGAACTGGACTTCTTTTCTGAATTTCTCTTAATTTTTGAAAGGTGTGCTTCATGTTAGTTAGTACTAAAAAAATAAGCATAGTAGGGGCAAGATTGAAATACACAAATGTTGTTTGCTTCTTTTCCTTTTAGCCAATAATAATAACTAACTTTATCATTTAAAACTTGCTTATAATATATATAAGACAAAACAACGTCAGGAAATGTGCTAAATAGTTGCAAATACTGACACATGAAGCATTACCAGGAAACTAGAGTACAGTAAGATTTAAGGATCTTACCCAAAGTTTCTTACCTAGAAGAGCCAGAATGTTGCTGGATTTGACCATGGTCAGGTTTCTGAGTCACTGCTTCTAGCCGTATTCTGAGTAGCTCAAAGTTGAATCAGTTCGGTTAGAATTATGCTTTTGGCTAGGCACACATTTACCAGATTTTCATCCTTCTCAGACTTTAGATAGAAAAAGGGACATTGATACAGAGCACCAATTCAGTGTGAAACACACAGAAACACAAATGCTCAGGTTTCTGTCAATGTGGTTAACCGTGGACCAGCTGTTATTATTATCATTAGTTATGTATTTACAAAATATTAAATATAGATAGTAATAATTTAATAATTTGAAATAAGTATTTATATATTTAATATGGAAGAGGTCAAGAAAGAAAGAATAACTTCACTAAATTGTATGTGAATAGGGTCTGGCTTTTCAAATAATTAGGCCAAATTGTCTTTCCATGTTGGACATTAGTTCAATAAAATAGCATAGGGTTCTGAATCATGCTTTGTGTGGGTTCTATAAAATGATGTTCGGTGTCTTGTGCTAGAAATGAAAAGAAAAAAGGAATTGTGTGTTTTCAGGCCTGTCTTGAAAAGAGTTTATAATATCACCAGTTCCTCTTTCCCATTTTCAGGGCAGAATGAAATCTAGATTCCCCTTGCAAGACACAGCTTGCCACAAATGCTAGACTAAACATTCAGAAATAAAGGTGAGCTCCAGGGAGAGCTCTGAGTTTCCAGAGGCTAATTTGTACACCATGGCTTGAGCACTGCTCTCTGACAAACAACAAAAGATGCTGTTCTCCAAAAAGAAGAGCTTATTTATTTGGTTGTCTGCTGTATGCTTGTTTGATATTTCTTTGACTCTTGATCTTTGTTGGAGTGAAAAAGAAAGAGAGAGAGAGACTTTTTAAAGATTGCCTTATAAAATTGGTAGAGTTTTGACTAATTTTGGAAGAGAAAACAGCTTAACCCAGCTAGAGATCCAGGCCATCTTGATTTGCTTCCTCTGGCTTTCAGTTAGTTCTCTGCTGGGGGCTCTGTTCCACCTCTCCCTGCAGGCTCAGACCTTCTTGGTCCTTGAGACAATCCTGGCAAAAGCGGGATGCTTTTAAATGCTTTAACACACTCCTACCCTTTCTATCTTTCTATGGAGCATTAAGTTACTACCTCATATGTAGGATCTGGGGACCATCTGGACACCCTGTGTTACTTACCAAAAGCTGTATCATTAGAACTGATATTGTGTTATGAGAGTTGTCCTAAGTTCTTAAAGTCACTTCCTATTCCATGGACTTGGCAAAGTTAGTAGTACTCTTCTAAATTTTCCTTTCTTTTTTTCTTTTCTCCATTCTTTCTTTTTCTCTATATTTTGCTTTCTTTCTTTCTGTCACTCATGCATTTATGTAACAGATTTCAACAGCTATTAATATCCCACCATCATCCATGGGGATAATAGAGAATTTTCAGATATATAATTGAGTCACAGTTTCCTAATAAAGATGACATAATTTATAAAGAAGCCAAATGGAAATTCCTTTTTTTCTGTAACTCCTGGGATTTCTCCAGAACCTCTCCAGGAATAGAATTGGAAAAGCCATAATCCTAAATCTTTTCTATTATCTTCTCTGCATATCTAAATATGTGTCATGTTCTCATTTGTACAAATTGCTTTTGTACATTGCTTCATTGCTTCATATCCATAGAATATTTCTGTGTTGAATTGCTTCTATTAGGCAGGTAACACCAAGCTTGCTGACAGGCCATCAGTCATAATCTCAGACTTCCCAAAAAGACAATCTAGTCCACCTTGTTTGAGATGGAATGTCAGTGTTTTAAGTAATTTCTTGGAAGAAGAGCCTCTTTCTCCCTGTGCTGTAATCACTTGTTCTATCTGATAGAGAAGTCCACTCCTCTACTTCTGAAGTTTTCCTGAAGCTCCACATTATTGTCCCCATCAGCTGGATTGCCTGATAGAATCACTTTATTCCTCCCTGGAGCATTTGCTTTCTGTTTCCCGGTACTAATCAACTACTTTGAAGTTGACGTATATATAGTGTAGTGGTGGTAATAATGATGGTACTAACATCACCAAAAATATATAATGCTTTCAGATGAAGTTGTGATTAATTGAGCAAGTGTCACAAATCCTATCCCCCACGAAGTTCATAGATAGATGTCTTAGAATAGTGTTTGACGTGTAAGTGCTCAATCTGTTAAGTAATATTATTATTTTCCCATACAAAGTAGTTGAGTTGTGAAAAGAAACCTCCAAATACACACCAATGTGTGTGTGTGTATGTATTGTCCCCACATCCTTACCTTACTTATTTTTAGACTCGGCCATTTCTTACCATTCTAACTGGCCAATTGGTAAATACCTGTGTGTTTATAAGTTGGTGTTCTGTGTACGCACAGACTGCAATATAGATTTTTATTAAATTACTTAATACCATCAATAGGTGCTGCTTGAGAGGGCATGAACAAAGGGAGGTCTTTAAGGAAAATTTTATATATATATATATATATATATATATATATATATATGATTACAAGAAAAAATGAAAAAAAATCCCACTAAGTGCTTAGATTTTCCTTCTTTTGCTCAAAAATACTATTTTCCATCCCCATTGCATTACATGGCATTTATCCTTCCTGGAATGTTTGTGCCTATCAAAATCTGTCATAATATATAAGGCTTAGATTATCCACTGTGACCTTTATGAATATTTCCCCAGTCCTCCCCTATTTGGCCCTGATTATATCTTCTTTCTGTATATACAGCACTAGATTCCTAGCATTATGAGACCTGCTAGACAATGTTCTCTGGACCTGATATAAAGAATTTGAGTATCTGCCTTTGTATATTAGAAAGTCTGCATGCAGCACTGTACTGGCACAAGGAGTAAGGTGGTGAAGAAATCAGATGTTCAGGCCCTTTCAGAGCTTACAAGATAGGCGTGAATGTGGATCAAAAGCAAAATAATTACAAATCACCCATTGATCCTTTAAGAATATACCAGTGCTATGAAGTTGAATCTCAGAATCAGTTATAATATACACAAGAGTGTTCTAATTGAGCTTGGTTAGTCAAATTAAGTGCCCTGATGAAAATACTATTGAAGCCAAGACTTCGAGAACGAGTACAGATTACCAGTTAAATAAAGAGGAGACAACTGATTTTACCAGAGGGGAACAATATGCTGATATGCTAATATTTCTTCATTCATGTACTCACTCACTCACTCAACAAAAAGTGAGTTCCTACTTGATGCTGAGCACTATTGGATACTGGAAACTTAAAAGTGAACAAGTAGGGAAATACCCAGATCTTTTGGAGCTTTAAATTCTTGTGGAGAAGACAGAGAGTAAACAAGTAACAAAATGAGGCTATTATGCCATGTCTGGCACTAACTTGTATAGTGAAGGGGATTTACATCAGGATTATGAGATAGGTAGTGGCGGAAAAAAGAAGAGGAAGGAACAAACAGTGAGATAGACAGACCTGGAAAAACATCTCAGGGGAGGTAAGTCTGAGCTTAGATGTGAGTGAGAATACAGCATGCGTGTGAACCTGGAAGAGGTTTGGGATGGTCATAGTGGAGAACATCAGAGGCAGAGAGATCTGGAGTTATCCTGGAGATTTAGGTGAGAGCAGATTCTGTAGGCCTTTGAGGTACTAGTGCATCCTGAATGCTATTCTAAGAGAAAAGAACAGCTATTAAAAGCCATTAAACAGGAGCATCACATGATCACATTTGCATTCCAGAAAATAAATAAAGAAGATTTTCTTATGGAGCAGGAATGGATGTTAAAATTTCTTCTGTACTATTCATGAGTGGGTGAATACTAGAAACTGATTGTGTCTACTTTTGCATGTAACCAAGTCAGTTTTTAACCCACCCCTAAATATATTACCCAACAGAAATGAGTGCATATATGCACCAAGAGAGACATGCAAGAAAATTTATAGCAACATTATGTGTACTACCACCAATCTAAAAACAAACCAAAAACTCAAGAGTAGATTGGATAATTAATTATGATATAAATCATATAATGGAATATTTTGCAGCAATGAGTAAAATTGCCACTACATACAACATTGAGGAATCTGACAAAGCTTTGAACAAAAGAAGCCAGGAATAAAAGAACACTTGCTATATGATTTTGTTTATATGTAAAGTGGTTAGCCTCCAACTAATAAAAATAAATGGAAAAAAAAAAAAAAAAAACTTTAAACCCAATCTACAGTGTTTGGATTCAGGATACTGATTGTCTTTGTGGAAGAAAATGGAAATCATTTTGGGGAGGTAGTTTCTGGATACAACTGATATTCCATTTCTTGATCTGGGCAGAGTGTTACATATGGCTATAATTCTTTGAGTTGTACAATTGCACTTTTTACATTTTCATTATAATTCAAGTATTTAATAAACAAAAAAGGTGGTATGAATTATTGATGGCAGTCATCCGGGTGAGGACTGGTTTTAGCCAAGACCAGAAACTACAAGAATGAATGGGTAGATTCAAATGACATTATATAGAAGTGAAAAGGCTTAGTGGTTAACTAGTGAGGAATTAGAAGGAGTCAGATAATTTTTAGAATTCAAACTTTAGTCTTTCTTTATTTTACAAGCTTCTGACATGTGTGCTTATAACCTGTTCCTCCTATCCTTGTGGTACCTAGCACTACATTTGGCATGGGATCAATATTCCATAAATATTGAAGTAATAAGCACCACACTTTCTGATAAGAGTGGAGGATCTTACTTGGCATCAGAAGATAAAGAGGAGGAGGAAAGTAAGGCATTTAGCTGTAGCACTCTTAGTTGTTTTTACAACAGAAGAGAAACTAGATTTAAAATTACTTGGAACAGCCATATCAATGACCTTCTTGGGTCTCATGCAGACAGCAGTGAGCCCTGACACAGAATGGGAGATGATCTATTGACAATCAGGACTGATCCTAAGGCTTTTAAAATTTTCTGAGGAAAGCCAAGATAAAGTAAAAATAGCATCATCTTATTCTCGGCCTGACTAATGGGAACAGTTGCATAAAGGTTTCTCGTTAAGCACATCAAATCTTACCCTTTATATGACTTTGGTTTAGTTTTTTAGTCTGTTTAAATTCCATTTGCCAACAAAGGAAGTGATGCTATTTGTAGGACTAAAGCTGCTCTGAGTCTCCTTTCCTAGACAATGTGGGTATTTCTGGAGGGAGAGGGATAGGAAAGCCAGGGCTTAACCGGGGGAGCCTGGTGGGCTGCCGTCTGTGGGATCACACAGAGTCGGACACGACTGAAGTGACTTAGCAGCAGCAGCAACCACTGATTTATAAATGGTCACTGAGAACAAATAGAAATTTGGTTACAACATGGAATGTAAAGAGGTTTAGCACTAGATACATCTGAGCTGTCCCAGGTACTTTCATAAAGCTTCCTTTTTAACCCCTGTGCATTAAAGCTTCCAACACTCAATTCTCAAAATATTATTTACTCTTTCATGACAAAAGGAAGGTTGTAATACAAGAAAATAGATACTTAATCACTTTGTTAAAATGTGAGTATTTAGAAAAATCAGTCATTTCTTTTAAAACAAAAGAATCTGAAGATTGTAATTATGAAGGACAATTCTCTGACATGGGGCAGTAAGGCCATGGGATTTTGAGAGAGGCCAATCATGTTTTACATCTCCATCTTTTCTTCTGTCACAAGCCTGTAACACTACTGACAGCACTTAAAGAGCCTTGTTGCCCTTAACTATGAAACATGAGCATAGTACATAGTAACATTTTCATCAGTACCCACAATATTAAAACAATGCATATTTTAACCCCTAAAATGATCCCTGGCATTTTGTATATACTATGTCTTTACCCCTTTCTGGTGTCAGATTGTGATTCACAGATATAGGCAGCTGTGTTTTCTCCTATATCAAAATGTCCTAACTGATTTTACTTTGGGAATATTACAATTAATTTTAAAGTTTTGCTTCCATTTATTATTTTCTCATTGTCAGCCATCAGTTTTATTACCATGTATCAGTGGCTGTTGGCATTTTTCCTTGTTCTTCCTTAACCTACTATGAAATCAGGTATCTACATTTATGGGATCTGTGTGTAAACTAAGAGCAGAATCACGTTTTATACCTGAAGTGACCTCATGAGTGCCTGTCTGGATTCAAAGCTGGTCCTTTTTGCTGTTTCTCTCAACTGTTCAGAGTTCAAAGTTACACCCTTAACGGTTTACATCAGATAAGTGAGGTCTTATTGATATATTTTGGAAATCCCCCATTGTGTCACATTTACCTGCATGAGGAAGGGAAGGTCCTTGTCAATGTGTATAAAAATGAATCACAAATATCCTGGAAATAAGAGTGTGGGGAGGGGGTAGGTGGTCTGCTGTGCTTATTTGAGGGAGACACCAAGGTTAGGAAAAGTGCATGTAATTACTCTGATAAAAGGGCAAATGACTGAAACTAGTTTTATCAGTGAGAAAAAAAAAGAGCCCACAATAGGTAGTTCAATAGAGGAACTTAATTAAGATACTAATATGTTGGAAAACATAAATGGCCAAAAGGGAAGTAGTAAGGCAGTCGGGATTATAGCAATAACTGAAAGGTGCTACCATACCTACTATAAAAGGACACATATCATTTTCTAGTGCCTAGGATATGGTTCCACCTAATGAGTGCTTGACCTCAGGGTAAGGACTTTCTGTCTGAAAGGATATGCAACAATGGAAAATACATCATCCCACCATAAGTGATGCTTCCCAAAGCATAGAGAGGAGAGAAGTAGGCTGACCTCTTCCTCTATTTGACCCTCCAGTTTTCTACCAGGTCATTCCCAATGACTAAACAGAACCAGATGTTGGTTTGGTGAATGTAACTGGCAGTTATTGGAGCAAAATAAGCAAACAGAAACGGACAAATATGAGAGGAAAGAGACAAGGGGTCAGCCCACTAGTGAGAGATAATCAGTTGTAATCAAGGGATAATATTGAGGCTCATTCTTGTGGGAATTATGTTTAAACAAGCCTGTGTGTCAGGGAAATGAGATGGCAGAATGAAAATGAAGGTAGCTTCAATGATTCCTCACAAATGGACGAATCCAGCTGCCCTGGATTTCCATCTCGTGAACTAGTTATTCCCCATCCTCTTGGTTTGGTCAGAGCTTAATCCAGGAAGATGTAAATTGTTCTTACGAGCTTCCTCCTAGGAAATGATTGATTTCAATGCCTCTGTGTCTGCATATGCATGAAAAGATAAATATCTGTTTGCCTATAGATTCTTTTCTTCAGATTCCCAATCTCCAGAGCAGGGATAAAGCCACAAATCTGCCAGAACACCCAAGAAAAGCAATTAGTTCATTTTAGACACATTTAAATATGTTGAATAAACAATTTTGTGTTTTCTATGGGGCCTATTACACCTGAGCTTGAGAAGTACTTACTAATAATTTTTTGGTTAATATCCACTTGAATCACTTTAAATTAGCATTTCAAAATCAGGCTGAGTCCAAAGGCCAGAGGGTTGGCAGAAAGATGATGACAGAAGCTGAATCTCGACATTCCTTTAGAAAGCTGAGGTTTACAGAGGGTTGGTTTTGGCTTCTCCACTGGAAACTTATGTTTGGACAGTCATCTAATACTAAAAGAGTTTTGATTTTGCCCGGGATTTGGATAATCGACACTAAGTTAGCCTGATGTTGTTGGAAAGAAACCAACCTGGGCTAGGAGTCAGAAGATCTGGCTTTGCTGCCAAACCTGCCTTCACAGTTCTGTGACCTTGAGTGTATCACTTAATATTGCTGAGGTTTGGAAGGTAGGGTAGAGGATGTGTGTGAGCTGTTGGGATGCAGGGAGGAGGTAGATTTATTGAGAATAAAGAACAAAAGTCTTCTTCTGCCACAGTGGGTGTTAACTTTCTGTTGAGCCCCATGTCCTCAAAGAGACACATGCAAGGAACGCAGAAATGTGCATTAAAATATGGCATTTGCTCCAACTAGTTATCATATCAGCTTGATCACATCAGTCATGTTCCTTCACCTCACTGTGGAATTTTTCTTCTTCAAAAACACCAATAGATTGATAAAAACTGTCTTACAATATAGTGATTATCCTTATAATAGGAGCCAGACAAATGTAGGCACAAATCCAAGTCCATAGCTATGTGACCTTAGGTAAGTCAGAAAACTTTCTTTTTTTTTTTTTTTTTTTTTTTCAGAAAACTTTCTTAAACCTCTGTTTCCACATCTGTGAAATAGAAAAGATAATAGCCCCTACCTCAATGCTGTGTGCACTGAATGAGGGGAAGAATGCATTAGAGCTCTTAGTACAACACCTAACACAAAGCCTCAATCAGTTCTGTATGTTAATACAATGGTAGCTTATTAATAGTTTAATCAGTGTAGTTACTTGTTTTTCCAGTTCTTGGTCTTTAACCATAGCCATCTCCTGGTGAAATCCTTTCACCTGAACTGTGTTTTTGGCTACTTGAAGTTTCCTAGGTCTTAGACAGGAAATTCTGTGTCAGTGCTTGGGAGCCTGTCTCGAGTCCAGTCCCCTCTCAGGTCCTAACTACGTCCATCTCTTGTCTGGATGTATGAGATCGGTTCCTCAGAAGGAAGTATCAGGCAAAGGATTCATGAGGGTGTAATTAAATCTGAAAGAGTTGTCAGGAAAAAATAGTAGAAGAGTGGGGAGTGGGGAATAAAGAGACCACACAGAGTGTGGTATCAAGTAGATCCCAGGGAGGAAAATGTTGACTCAGTCCCATGGAGGAGCATGGATTATACATTGATTTGCAGGTAGTCTGGCTTCCTGGAAAAGTTGGAATTGTCCCAAGCAAACCTCAAGAAAACTTAAGGTTGTATCCAGCAATTATTGGTTGAAGGCTACCCCCAGGCATTTAAAGCTCTGCCTCTACTAAGAGGAGGTGATTGCAGGCAGCCTGTGGAAAAGCTTCTTACCAAGAGGCATAGGTCTAGCAGCTATTGATAAAAGCACACTTGGAATGGATAGACAAAAATGTATCTTAAACATTGTCACCAACGTGCAAAAGAAGTTAGTTATATGAGGTGATGGATGTGTTAAACATCTTGATATCAGTAATCATTTCACAATGTGTATCTATAATCATCACCTTACACACTTGAAATGTATAGAATTACATTTTTCAACTATTCCTCAGCAAAGACTATGAAGCAGGAGAGGATAAAGGAATCCATAGGAATAGGAGAAGCATCTTTCAGAGCAATAATGCTAATAATAGTTTCCCTGAGCATAGTACCCTTAATACTTCCACTCTCGTGTCCTTTAGCTCTGTGAAGGATTGTTGTTCTGTATTGATAGATGGTGAAGATAAGTCTCATTTAACACATGTGCATATGTTCACACATGTAGACATAAATATATTTTAAAATGCATTTAACAATCCATAATATTTAGTCTTTCCACTAAAGCAGGTCACTTAATGGTTTTTTTTTTTTTTTTTTTTACAAATTTATTTGTGCTATAGTGCATACACACAAAAGAGCTTTGTAACTTTTAAAAATTTTTTAAATATTTTAATCCCTGCTGAGTTAGGACAGTTCAGTTTTCAGAAGATTATGAGGATGGATTGCATAGAAAATTCCCAAAGTAGTGAAAAGATAATTTTTGTCTCTCCTCTGGGGGAAAGAGATACACTTTTCTAGCATTACAGGGAATGATAGTTGTTGTAGTGATGCTTATTAGAACTTCTTCTCAATAATATCACAGCCACTGTCAAGTTACAGTTGCACATGTAAACAGATGAGCAGGGAGTATCTGGATTTCTGCCGTGTGTTCTCTCTGCAGCTCCTGCTGATCAGTTGAACTCTCACAGCAAGATATGGATCAAAATTGGATGTGGACATAATGGACCTCGGAGTTCCCCTTTATCAGCTGCTAGAATAAGGAAAGAGTTGAGAAACACCTAAGTCTTGATGTCCGCTGATTCTGACATGCAAATAAAGCACACTGTAGTACCCAGGACCATATAAAGCTTCTTTAGCCATCAATCCATTACCTTCTCTCACGGGAAAAGAGAACCAGACAGTGGGATCTTGCTCCCTGACTCCTGGAACCCCAGCCTGCCTTTCTTCTCATCTGAGCTAAGATGTTTTGGTTGCCTGGATACAGCTGAGCCTGTGAAAAAATGTCACTGAGCTGCTGTCATTATGGCCATTTTATCACCATGATTTATAAATGGATTATCTGTGAAAATGGCTCTAGTTTTAATCATGCCTCCTGCAGGAAAAGGATTGTTCATGTTGGTTTGTTTCAATGACAGGTCCAGCTACTCATATTTTACAACGGTTGGCAGATGCTTTACTGCAAATGATATCCATCCTCCAGAAAGAATTAGTTAGCTTCTAATATTGTTAACCTCAAAATGTGTGTTCTACTTACCCCCTCAGTCCTATTTCAGATTCATTCTTTGGGGGAATCAGAACTCTCCATTCCATTTTCCTCTAATCCCATTTCAAGAAGGAAGCAATAATCAACAAATTGTTTCCACAGTGTTCCATATATGGGGATCAGTCTTTGATGTTTTTATAAAAAATATATTTCAATGAAGAATGGGGGGAAATGCACAATTTCCTCTTTTTGGGTCTTCAGTGAAAGGAAATATACATGGAATCTATCGTATTATTACCATCAGTTCATTTGGCCTCTATCACAGACAGGTACCATTACCTTTATTGATCCTCATTCTTAAAACAATCTTTCAAGATGGGATCATCTCCACTTAGAGTCAACCAAGGGTTAGCTTGGTTAAGTGACATAGTTAAGTGGCAGGAATGAGATTTCAGTTAGATTTCTAAGATCTAGTCCTTCATTTATTTTCATCATTCTCATGCTTGCTAAGGTTTGTTCTACAGAGTACTAGGCCTATGCAATCTCCATACCTCTGCCTCCTTCTACTTGCTCTCAAAAAAGGTGGGGAAAAAAAAAAAGAAGAAATTTCAAAGAAACAGTCTTGAGGAATCACTGTGTACAGTAATATTAAGAAAATTCAAGGAGGCCCTGCTTTCTATGTCATTTTATTTAACTGATCTTTTCCCAAAACTTAGTCAACCATGAAATATGTGTTTGACTGATACTTGCTGACAGAACCCTGTGGATAAAGTTTTAAGAAAAGCTCCATTAGATTATATTTCAGTGCCTGCTTTTACAGTTTTTTTCCCTTCTTTCTTATTTTATATTTACTTGCATTTACAGGAAATTCATAACAAAAATTTATAATATCAGTAAAATTAACTCTAGCATTTCTTTCTTTCTTCCTCTTGAATACTATTTCCTCTCTTTCTCCAGCTTCTTATCCCACTGCTTCTCCTCCTCATGTCCTGTCACTATCATTGTCATCTTTTTTTTTCTTCATCAAAGTCATGAACTGTATCTGAGCACAAGTGCCATGTGAATACCACTCTTGCCCTTGTGTCATCCTAACTATTTAGTGAAGATCAGAGTGGTTAAATATATTCTCCAAATCACAGAGCTATAAAGTGGCTGAGCAGAGAGTCTAACCCCTGAATTACTTTTAAATCTTATTCATAGAAGCACAAGAAAGCGGGCCTGGACTTTATTTCAGTTTATTCTATACTTTGCTTTTGGAAAATTGACTCATTGAAGATTTAAGAAACAAAACTCAAGGGTCAGGGCAAAACAGCAGTAGAGCAAGGTATAAACCCAGTCTTTCTGATCATCAGGCCAAATCTATTTCTAGAAGGAGCTTGGTGACTCTCCTGGCAACATATCAAATAGATTTTCCACCACCTCCTTTTCATTTTAGGAGTTATATGTGACTCAGGTCATCTGGCATGTGATATGCTCGGCACACTAATGTACTTTGTAACTAAATGGAAACTCCAGTTTTAATTAACCAACAGTGATTAGCATATCAGTTACTCTAGCTCATTACAGATTGGACCAAAAACGTGACCATATGAGTATGAAATAAGCACTGTTAAATTTTTATTTAGATAGAGATTCAACTAAACTGCTAGTTCTACTATCAAAAAGCGAAATTATCTTTTACTAAGATTCAGACTGTAATCAGTGTTAAAAACTGCCATTAGCTTTTTGCTTAGTATATCCTTCTCATCTCTGTGGAATTGTCTGATCACCAAAATGATAATGAAATAAAATGAAAATGAGCCTTATGTTCAACTATGAGATTTTGTCAGGCATAAAAAATTCAATGCATCTTAAAAATTGAGCATTTTTCAAATATAAAATTTCCTGTAGGAACACAAAGGTGAATGCAGTTATACACCTTTTTAGGAAGCACATATACACACAAATCTGACCTAAATTGGGATGCATTTATTTTCATTTATTAGAACACCAATTTTTTAGTGGTGATTAAGTATGCTTTTTATGAACAGCAATGCCCCCTAGGATCACAAGATTATTTGTGGATTATTAATTATGTCTGCTGCTAAAGTGCAGGAAAAGGGATGGAAAATGTCTGGGGCACTCAGATAATTATAAGTCAAGAAATAGAATTTAGGTTTAAAATATAGTTTGATGACAACCAAAAGGAGACCTAATTTGTTTACTTTGTAGCAGGATGCAGTTAAGGGAAGGAAATACATGAGTTTTAGTCTACAGGTCTAAGTTTAAGACTTGTTTATACATCAACTGTTCATCTTTTGGTAATGTTATTCATTTCTGTGACCTTTTAAATATCTTTGTGTAGAGTATACAGAGACATTAAGTCACTCCTGTATAGTTGTGCGCTTTAAATTTGAGATAATTGAAGTAAAGTTTCCGAGACAAAGTTCACACAATAGGAATTCAACAAATGGATTGGTGTTGCATTATCCTTTGATTGTTGTTCAGTCACTAAGTCATGTCCAACTCTTCACGACCCCATGGACTGCAGTATGCCAGGGTTCCCTATACCCCGCTATCTCCCAGAGTTTGCTCAATTTCATGTCCATTGAGTCAGTGGTGCCATCCAACCATCTCATCCTTTGTCTCCCTCTTCTCCTTTTGCCTTCAATCTCTTCCAGCATCTTTTGATTAACATTTGCTTAAAATGAAGTTATAAGGCTGTGTAAGTGTCCAATAGGTTAGGTAATGGACGTAGGGAGGCCTATTGGTTGAAGGTTGAAGAGTATTTGGTTATGTATCTTTCTTAGAGTTTGGACAGATAACTGATACCTAAAGTAATCCAGATATATGCACTGTATTCATGGGTTGTAGTCTCATTGGTACTAATCAGATTGGAAGCAGGGCATTATATTTAAAGTCATTATAATTACCTGATTTATGAAATAAACCTAGATTGCTGAAACTATGCCTGTTAAAGATAATGTTCATAGAATAAATTGAGCTAAAAATGGATGGCACTCCACAAGTTATCATCTTTGAAAGCAAGTAAAAACAGAATGGTATACAAAACTATCATGAGATGGTTTGGCTGTTTGATCTTTCCCAAAACACTCACATTCTGATTTCCAGTTTTCTCACATGTCAAATGGCACTAATACAAATATATGCACAGTGTATATGGATATACAAGCGGATATACAAGCACAAGCACACACACAGTCCAGTCTTTGGAAAATACTAAATCTGTTACAGTGTAATTAGATACTAAGTTGAAAGTTGTATCTATTTGTATTCTTAAAACGGTAACACTTGAGCAGACTATCAGATTAAGATTCCCCACCTTCTGTTTTTCAAGATGACAAAAATCATATACATAAGATACAAAAGTTCTTAAAATTTGTATACAAAAATAATAAAGGAAAAATAAAATGAAACTCACTGCTATTGGTATTATCATAAAATCTGTTTAGTTCAACCCAGTATAGGGTAGTATGTCCATTTACAGATGACCTGAGTGCTGGTACAAAAGTTTACTGCCCTCGAGTCTCATATCTGCCTATACTCTGCTATAGCATTACTGATTCTTGGTATTACACAGACACACACACACACACACTCACACTCTGTCTTAGTTCAGTTATCATAGAGAATCATAAATTTGTACTTTTAAGGCAACAGTTGGTCTTTATAAATAAATCAATGATTTTATTCACTGGGATTTCAAATGTAAATGAAACTTTGAATACTTCTAGAAGTAACTCCCATGTTTCCAAAGATCATGGTTCTGATGCAGTAGTGTCATTCTCATGTGTTCATTTTATTTCTGTCTGTGTTATACAGTTCCCTATATAAATTATTTTATCGTTTCAGTAATTAAGATTTTTCAGTATTCTTATTTTCTACTTTTCTATGTCTGTCTCTTAAAGTAGTAGAAAATTAATCCTTTAGAAAAAGGGAGGTGGGAGGTGAGCACTCATTGAGAACCTATGCTATGCCAGACATGAAACAAGACACGTGACAGTGAGACTTTCACTTCATCTTCACAGCCATCCTGTGAGATGGGTATAATTTTCCTCACTTGATGAGTGAGTAAGCTGAGGCCCAGAAAGCACTATGTAGTGGCTGAACGGAGCTTTGAATATGAGTTTTAGTGGCTATAAACCCGTGTTTCCACACTTGTTCTACTGAATGTCAGTGATCATAATTCACTTTCTATTTATCTTGTCAGTCATACAAAATGTCTAGCTCAGTTTTTTCAGATAGAGCCTCAATAAATGGCAGTTAATGGTGACAAAACAGGACTGGATCAATGAAATCACCATTAAAGTCTACCTTAGTTTTATTGGTTAAGTTAATGAGAAACCACAGTGGGGGGGAAAAAAATCAATGTATCGGTTCTTCTCTGAATGAGAAACTCATGTGAGAACTTGACAGTTATACAAAGGAGGTTTTTTGTTTTTTTGTTTTTTTTTAAACTGGTTTGAGGTAGTAGTGTTCTCCCTGTTGGATCTTCTCTTTTATGTCTTGCATCAAAACACTGCACTATCCCAATATCTTCATCAATATAAGTTGATGCTGATTTTTTCTTCATTGTTAGGATCACTAGGTTGCCAGGTATGCCTTCTGGTCCAGAGAATCCAGTGAACCTAAGTAACCGTGGAGTGCTGTTGAAAATCACCTACCATATGTTAATGGTCCACATGTTCCTGTCACTGGAAAATTTACTTTCCTGTTGTAGTGCCTGAGTTAGTGTTTATTGCTAAAATAATCAACCCATTGGACGTCCCTGCTTGTGATTTATTTTTAAAGATAAGACATTATTTTAGAAAGCACCACAAATGCCACCCAAGCTGATACTTTAATGACACTCACACACACACACACACACACACACACACACACACACACATACATACATAATGCAGGTTTCTTTATTGACACCACTTGAAACATCCTATGTTAACCATGTTAAAAAACTTTTAAGCAGGAAATTTTTTCAGCCTCGTTAAAATTGCAATATGAATGCTTGGAAAATGTATCTTTGCACATAGAATTTTCTTCTATTTCTGGAATAAGCCTCAATTCTCACAAAGTCAGTATAATTATACAGAAGACATATATGAATGTATACAACTATGATTATCCACAAACTTTGAAGATTTCTAAACAACATGTGCACAGATCTTTATGTCGCCACACAGAGGGGAGAATTATCTCCTACAATGAAATGGAAAAATGGGGACAAGTTAATCATCCAAAGGAACAAAGAGTAATGCAACAGCTCCGTTGCCCTCGAAGGGCACATTCTCTGAAAAATTCAGTACTGACTAAATCTAACTGGGCCCACTGTGTCAGTTAAGCACTATGAGCCTCCCCATGACGCCAGCGTTTAAGCCCTGAAGTTACTTTAATATCTTGCCTCTTTTTGCAGTTTGGAGTAGTCTTGAGGTTTTATTTTACAGAAGAAAATACACTGTAGTGGCTAGAAGCTCTGCTGAGCTAAGATTCTGTTGTCAGACCAAACTTCCTCAAGCTATTTGCCAATAATTTAAAATGGTAATTTTTAGCAGTGTCTCCTCAGCAGTAATAATAATAGTAATAATTGGCCAAAATATTTCCCTTACCAAATAATTATAGGTGAAATTCCAAACTCAAGTTACCCCGGGATCTTAGGTTTCATTTTGTCTTATGGTAGGGGTGAATGATGATATTTATCTCACAATTACTGAGAAATTAAATAAGAACATCTATGTTAAGCTTTCAGTATAGAACCTGGTGCTGGGTAAGTTCTCTTTAGCGATACGTTATACCAATGGTAAAAGTAGTAAGGAGTACTGGTAGTAATATCAATATTAATTGTGCATAATCCTGTTCTTTCCATTTGTGAATAACCCAGGTTCTAATGGTAGTTTCCAACAGAAGGAAAAGAATTGGATATAGTTGGTCCTGGGGCCCATTATAAACCAGCACAGTGTTTCACTACAAGTGAGTATTGGATCCAAAAGGTTTTGTGTTTGAGAGAAGGCCTAAGTGCCTACATCTTATTCAAAACCAACATAATAGACACTTTTCCTAGATTGGATCCACATTTACTGTAATAATCTGTAGATAGATTTCTATGATTCTCAATTGACATTTTGAAAATGTTCCCAGAAACCAGTTTGAATTGTTCTTTTCTGAAACCAAGTGGATGGCACAGTCTTATTTCTTCAAATCAGTCTATGTAAGAATGAGGCTAAAAGAGGAAAGGAGATACTTATTGAGTGTAAAAAAAGAGAGAGACTGAGGTTAAAGCTTTAGAGGACACTGATCAACATGTTAGATGGTACCCATAGTAGGGCATCTAGGAAGGAAAGGATTAAAGCACTCCTACCCACTGGCAGAATAGTTGAAGACCTGTGGAGGGTTAATTCAATGATGAAAGGCCAGGCTGGAAAAAAATAGCTGGCTACAACTATATGCAAATTCAGTAAAGTCAGTTATAGTTGGAAAGCAAGGAGATCAAACCAGCCAATCTTAAATCAAAGCAGGGATATAAGTCTGAGAGTCAGATTGTGGAGCAATAGAAATTCATTGGTCCTAATACAAGGAAGAATGCTTTAAGAGACTTATCCAAAGCTTTAACTTGTTGCCTTAGAAGGCAGAAAGCTTCCATTAACACTTACTACAATGAATTTAAATATTCATTGCTAATGGATAATCTAGAGAAAAACTTACATGTGACAGAGAAAAGGGACAAGTAACTTTCAATCCAGAATGACCTTCAATGCAGGCCTGATGGGTTTGGATCTTATGAGTACTGGTCAACTTGGCCTGGCAACCATATAAATCCTTGTGTTATAATTTTCCAGTGAGATCAACTGGATCTGTGTTTTCAAGTGCCAGTTTAAAATCTTAGACTCATAGACTTTTGAAGCTGGAAGTAACCTTAGAATTGACCTAGGCTAGATTCCACAGACAGGAAGTTGAAAAGCATCCTGAGACTATGTCCTGGCTCTGCAGAGAATATCTGTTCCTGCCAGAGAGAGTGTCTCCTCCATTAATAATGTCTGCTAGAGACTGAGGGTGAGATGAGCAGGATGAGTGAAATGTTTGTGTGTCTGTAGTGTCCTTGCTCAATCTGTGCTGCTTCCTCACTTCATAACTGAGGCTCAGAAAATACCAGAGTGTCCCTTAATGACAACAGCTAGATCATAGATGAGGACATAAGATTTTACCAGAGATGTATGATGAATAAATTGACCCAGTGCAACATTTCTGCCTACCTCTGGTTAGTTCTTTCTTCAGTTTGTATACCCGATAAAAACAGAACTTGCTACTCTTCCATTGACAGGTCATGTCCTACACTTTGTGGCCCCATGGACTTCAGCACACCATCTTCCCTATCCCTCACCATCTCCCAGAGTTTGTCCAAGGTCATGTGCATTGAATCAGTGATACCATCCAACCATCTCATCCTCTGTCTCCCTCTTCTCCTTCTGCTACCAATCTTTCCTAGCATCAGGGTCTTTCCCAGTGAGTTGACTGTTCGCATCAGGTAGCCAAAGTATTGGAGCTTCAGCTTCAGCACCAGTCCTTCCAAAGAGTATTAAGCTTTGATTTAAGATTGGCTGGTTTGATCTCCTTGCTTTCCAAGGGACTCTCAAGAGTCTTCTCAAGCACCACAGTTCCAAAGCATCAATTCTTCAGTGCTCTGCCTTCTTTATTGTCCAGAACTTGATACAAGAACACTATTATATGTTTGGATGATACTGTAACAATATCACTTGCCTGGCACTGTTCTAATTATTTTCCCTTATTTAACTCATTTGATCTTCATGTAAACATCATGAGGTACATTTTATTTTAATGACTCCTGTTTCACACATAAGGAAACCAGAACCAGCCAGGTTAAATATCTTCCTTAAAGCCCCATGATAAGCAGTGGAGCTCAGAATTGAACCTAGGAAGGCTAGGCATCCCAGACCCAGAGTCTAATCTCATGACTACTCTGTTGCTTTGCCTTTATGGGAAGTTTGTTTAGTTCATGAATGATTCTCTCCCCAGTCCCAATGGTATTACCTTTACTTTCTCTCTAATGGTTGGGGTGGGGTGAGCAGAAGAAAAGCTGCCACTTCTTGAGCATTTACTTACCCATGTAAGACCCTGCAGAGCCTTCTTTATCCTACATGGAGACAAGCTGTCTGTCAGACT
Source organism: Muntiacus reevesi (assembly GCF_963930625.1). NCBI lineage: Eukaryota > Metazoa > Chordata > Mammalia > Artiodactyla > Cervidae > Muntiacus > Muntiacus reevesi. Next base: position 244,748,664 of record NC_089250.1, read on the forward strand.
GCACCCAGAATGATTATGCAGAACAGAATCTTCTAACGAGCTATGATATTAATATATATGAAACATAAGCAGGGAATAAACTTTGGTTATTTTGAGTAAAAAATACCTTCAGGATGTACTTGGATATATTATGGAAATTCTTCTGGATATTCCAGTGTTGTGTACCACCCTTAAAACACATTAACTATCAGAAAAAAATTCTACAATCCACTTCGAAGAGGTTGTTGATCATTGTCAAAATAGTTTTAAAGTATAAAAAGATACCCAATTCCCAGCTTCTTCAAGCCAGATAAAGACTATTTTCATGAAGTGGTGGTGGTGGTTTATTCTCTAAGTCGTGTCAAACTCTTGCAACCCCATGGACTGTAGCACACCAGACTTCTCTGTCCATGAGTTTTCCCTAGGCAAGAATGTGGTGTGGGTAGCCATTTCCTTCTTCAGGGAATCTTCCCAACCCAGGGATCCAACCCAGGTCTCCTGCATTGCAAGCAGATTCTTTACCAACTGGGCCATCAGGGAAGCCCACTTTCTTGAGTGAATGAGACAAATGAAGAAAAAAACCAATTCCCAAATTCTTTCAGACTCAATGAAAAAAGACATTGGAAGAATAGTGAGTACCCTTTCCTGGCAGCATCCACTGATTTCCTTAAGAAGTCTCATTTTTGACCTAATATGCTAGAAAACTTTCTTTAGTTCTTAAAAGACATTAGCAAAATAAGCAGTTTGCAATTTTAAAAAATTCTGTATAAAATATGCATGCCTTAACCACAGCATTCCTCCAAATTGTGCACAACATGTTTATTACAAAGAAGCCCAGGTTTTGTTAAGTATAGGATTTTAATGAAAGAAACATAGTCGTGTGACTAACTGCAGCTGTTGAGGGAAAAAAAAAAAGGTTGAAATAGAATGAGCTAGAAGAGAATGAAAGAAATCCATGTGGCTTAATATTTGTGGCCCTGTACCACAAAACTAGAAGAGTGCTCACAACCCAGCATTTCCCCCTGGTTTGAGAACAGTGTATGCATGCTCTCAGGAGGGCATATAATCCCCCCAACTTTACCACCTCAGTGGGCAAGTCTAATGAAAGCAAATTAAGTCTGGAATAAAGGAACCTTTCCCATTCAGAGATCTATGGTGTCAAAGGTAGGAGAAGCTAAAGAAACTGTCTTATAACAAAACTTATGAAGGCTTTTTAAAAACTATGTCCTGATAAACAAATAAAAATAAACAACAACCAAAAAACCATGTCCTAAGAGGAGTGACTTAAAGGATCTGGGAAACATAGTAGCAACAGAAATACCATCAGGTGGAAGGGAGATGAGACAATGTATATAGGATGGGTTTACCAACAATGATCATATGGCCATGTGGGTTTAAACATATAACCAGAAATGATCCTCTCTTTATGTCCCATGGTTGCAAATATTTTAGAATAATCTCCTTAACAAGAAATTAATAACCACTACATTTGAAATTAAAAGACACTTGCTCCTTGGAAGAAAAGCTATGATGAAACTATACAGCATATTAAAAAGCAGAGATGTTACTTTGCTAACAAAGGTCCATCTAGTCAAAGCTATGGTTTTTCCAGTAGTCATGTATGGATGTGAGAGTTGGACTATAAATAAAGCTGAGCACCAAAGAATTGATGCTTTTGAACTGTGGTGTTGAAGAAGACTCTTGAGAGTCCCTTGGAATGGAAGGAGATCCAACCAGTCCATCCTAAAGCAAATCAGTCCTGAATATTCATTGGAAATACTGATACTGAAGCTGAAACTCCAGTACTTTGGCCACCTGATTCAAAGAACCAACTCATTGGAAAAGACCCTGATTCTGGTAAAGGTTGAAAGCATGAGGAGAAGAGGACAACAGAGGATGAGATGGTTGAATGGCATCACCAATGTAATGGACAGGAGTTTGAGTTGTCTCCAGGAGTTGGTGATGGTCAGGGAAGCCTGGTGGGCAGCAGTCAATGGGGTCACAAAGAGTCAGACATGACTGAGTGACTGAACTGAATGGACAAACTCTGATCTTCTCTCTCCGCTTTTTCTTACCTCATCTAATTTCATTTCTTCAGAATAATTCATGTTTAATTATTTGATAGTTTTATTTCTCCCTCACTAGAAACTAAGATTAGGGAGAACTGAAACCTGTTCTAATCTTTTTTATTAAGTATACATTCCCAGAACAGAGAATAATGCCTAGCATATAGTTGGTTTGGGATGAAATTTTGAATGGATGAATGTTCCTCACAAAAATGGTCTCTGATGGGCATTTCATTAGGTATAGGAAGAGCAGGATTATGAGGCCCGAGCTTAGTAGCTTTGAAAGAACTGAAATCAATGAGTAGAATAGTATCTCCTGAACAAGGCAGGACACAACAATAAAGGACAGAAATGGTATGGACCTAACAGAAGTGAAAGATATTAAGAAGAGGTGGCAAGAATACACAGAAGAACTGTACAAAAAACATCTTCATGATCCAGATAATCATGATGGTGTGATCACTCACCTAGAGCCAGACATCCTGGAATGTGAAGTCAAGTGGGCCTTAGGAAGCATCACTACAAACAAAGCTAGTGGAGGTGATGGAATTCCAGTTGAGCTATTTCAAATCCTGGAAGATGATACTGTGAAAGTGCTGCACTCAATATGTCAGCAAAGTTAAAAAAAAAACAAAAACCTCAGCAGTGGTCACAGAATTGGAAAAGGTCAGTTTTCATTCCAATCCCTAAGAAAGGCAATGGCAAAGAATGCTCAAACTACCACACAATTGCACTTATCTCACACGCTAGTAAAGTAATGCTCAAAATTCTCCAACTCAGGCGTCAGCAATATGCGAACTGTGAATTTTCAGATGTTCAAACTGGTTATAAAGAGGCAGAGGAACCAGAGATCAAATTGCCAACATCTTCTGGATCATTGAAAAAGGAAGAGAGTTCCAGAAAAATATCTATTTCTGCTTTATTGACTATGCCAAAGCCTTTGACTGTGTGGATCACAATAAACTGTGGAAAACTCTTCAAGAGAATACCTGACCTGTCTCTTGAGATACCTGTATGCAGGTAAGGAAGCAACAATTAGAACTGGACATGTAACAACAGAATGGTTCCAAATAGGAAAAGGAATACATCAAGGCTGTATATTGTCACCCTGATTGTTTAACTTACATGCAGAGTACATCATGAGAAACTTCGGACTGGAAGAAACACAAGCTGGAATCAAGATTGCTGGGAGAAATATCAATAACCTCAGATATGCAGATGACACCACCCTTATGGCCAAAAGTAAAGAAGAACTAAAGAGCCTCTTGATGAAAGTGAAAGAGGAAAGTGAAAAAGTTCGCTTAAAACTCAACATTCAGAAAACTAAGATCATGGAATCTGGTCTCATCACATCATGGCAAATAGATGGGGAAGCAGTAGAAACAGTGGCTGACTTTATTTATTGAGGGGGGCTCCAAAATCACTGCAGATGGTGATTGCAGCTATGAAATTAAAAGATGCTTACTCCTTGGAAGGAAAGTTACGACCAACCTAGACAGCATATTAAAAGGCAGAGACATTACTTTGTCAACAAAGGCCCATCTAGTCAAGGCTATGGTTTTTCCAGTAGTCATGTATGGATATGAGAGTTGGACTGTAAAGAAAGCTGAGCACCGAAGAATTGATGCTTTTCGACTGTGATGTTGGAGAAGACTTTTGAGAGTCCCTTGGACTGCAAGGAGATTCAACCAGTCCATCTTAAAGGAGATCAGTCCTGGGTGTTCATTGGAAGGACTGATGTTGAAGCTGAAACGCCAATACTTTGGCCACCTGAGGCGAAGAGCTGACTCATTGGAAATGACCCTGATTATGGGAACAATTGAGGGCAAGAGAAGAACAACAGAGGATGAGATGGTTGGATGGCATCACTGACTCAATGGACACGAGTTTGGGTAAGCTCTGGGAGTTGGTGATGGACAGGGAGGCCTGGTGCGCTGCTATTCATGGGGTCGCAGAGAGTTGGACACAACTGGGCGACTGAATTGACTGACTGACTGAACAAGGCAGAATCCCAGGTACCAATCATGGGGAAGAAGATACAGGTGGGACTCAGGCTCATTTGCTGCTTCACCCTCTTCTTCCAATCAGATACTCATTTAACATTTATTGAGCAGCTCTTACACAGTACATATTAGACACTTTTTCAAAGATAAACAATGTCTGATCACTACTCACGGAATTTGTGTTGTAGAGAGAAAGGCAAGTGAATGACAGACAACTGGAGCACAGAGGGAGATTTTGGAGGATGCTGGTTAAGGGCAGATACTGGGGTGCACCCTCTTGAGTTGTAAGGAGCCTGTTTTTTCTCCTAATGCAGAAAATCTCTCAACACTTAAGTTTTGATTGTCACACCTATAAGTAAAATGAACAATTCTCCAAGCAAGAATACTGGAATGGGTTGCCATTTCCTTCTCCAGGGGAACTTCCCAACCCAGGGAACTTCCCGCACTGCAGGCAGATGCTTTACCAACTGAGCTATGCAGGAAGCCCCTGTAGCAACCGAGGCCTAATGAAATTCAGTAACTTGTCTAACACATAGCTGATTTTTGAAACATTTTAATAAAGTAGACAATCTATTCATTGTCCTTTTGTCAATGACCTAAGATGAAATAACCTGCACCCAGGTCTCATTATTAAGAAAGTTGTTCCTTTGACAAATTCGGAATCCAATCAGTCTCCTTGAGCACAACTCAATCATCATAACCTCTATCATCAAAACCTTGAACTTAAATGTTGCTTTCAATAGTTCTGGATATGGAAAGCCTTCTGATGTTTATTCTTTTGTTTGCTGTAGTCTGTGTCTTTGATTCCTCCCCCAAGACATAGGTAAGAACTCCTCCTAGTTAACCTCTTGGTTCACTGTGTCATGACTGGAAGACCGTCTTCACAAGGTTGAATTGATTACTGATAGTTCCTTAGAAGGAGGGGGAAAAAAATCTCTGCACTGCTCAGCCAGTTTTTTTTCCCCCAAATTTCATCCTAACCTGGATTTTCAGAGACATTATTGAGAAATGAGAATACATAGCAGGAATAAGATATCGTACTTTTATCATGTGCTGTGATGTCTAGAAATGTTTGATACAAAGGCAATTTAAATGGTAGTAAATAGTATGTATGCATGTGTGTATATATATATACAGTGGCGTTTATATTATATATATAATTTAAGTGTTTTATATTTATATGATGATAAAATATATGTATAATATTATCATATACCTTTTACATTTATCATTATTTGTGTGTGTATATATATATATAATTCAGTTGTTTTATTCACTGACTAATAATTATTTGTTTATGCATTCACTCATTCATAAATAGTAAGGGTATTGGTAAAATTAATAGTAACAGCTGGTAAAGGATAAACCCAGACCCTTGCCCTTATACGGGTTGCTTAAAGACCTTATTATCCATCAGTCTTCTCCCAAAGAGCTTATGTTGAAGAAATATCTGGCTTGGTTTTGTTCTAGTGTGAGTTTCTGAAGATGAAATTTATCTCCATGCATTGTTTTGAAGAGTTTAAGGGAAAGGGCTTCCAGGGTTTTCTTGAAAAACATGTGGCTGTTTAAATAATTTAGGAGATTATCAACAAAGGAACCACAAAACACTCATAATATGGACTATAACATAGGACAAGGTTCCTCTCACTGAACTTCATTTTAAGTTATTGGGAAAGAGGGAAAGACCTCTGTGTGGTTATTTACTTCATAACCATAAGCATCCCAACCCCTATGAAGTGTATGCTGGTTGATTTTTCAGCATTTTGAATAATAAACTTCAGTTCAGTTCAGTTCAGTCGTGTCCGACTCTTTGTGACCCCATGAATAGCAGCACGCCAGGCCTCCCTGTCCATCACTAACTCCCGGAGTTTACTCAGACTCATGCCCATCGAGTCGGTGATGCCATCCAGCCATCTCATCTTCTGTCGTCCCCTTCTCCTCCTGCCCCCAATCCCTCCCAGCATCAGGGTCTTTTCCAATGAGTCAACTCTCCACATCAGGTGGCCAAAGTATTGGAGTTTCAGCTTCAGCATCAGTCCTTCCAATGAACATCCAGGACTGATCTCCTTTAGGATGGACTGGTTGGCTTTCCTTGCACGCCAAGGGACTCTCAAGAGTCTTCTCCAACACCACAGTTCAAAAGCATCAATTCTTCGGCCCTCAGCTTTCTTCACAGTCCAACTCTCACATCCATACATGACCACTGGAAAAACCACACCCTTGACCAGACGGACCTTAATTGGCAAAGTAATGTCTATGCTTTTAATATGCTATCTAGGTTGGCCATAACTTTCCTTCCAAGGAGTAAGTGTCTTTTAATTTCATGGCTGCCGTCACCATCCACAGTGATTTTGGAGCCCAAAAACATAAAGTCTGACACTGTTTCTATTCTCTCCCCATCTATTTCCCGTGAGGTAATGGGACCAGATGCCATGATCTTAGTTTTCTGAATGTACCTATACATTATTATATGTTGTTCACTTATGAGAGTATATCTCTGAATTCCTGGAAGTGGGGTTTGCTGGAGTCTTTTAATCGAGCACTTTGGAGATGTTTTGGAAAATGTAAATGGTCACTTCCATAACCAATTTAGCAGTATAATGTCATCAGTTTAGTCAATTAAATGCTGCTGTGTGTATTTGGGTTGAATCGTTAAATTATGTCTCCATAAAGCTGAATTTATTGCAGTGACATAATGTGATGAAGCCAGAGATAAGGTTCTTACTCTACCATTTGCTAGGCATATGGCCATGGAATCTCTGAGTCTCACTTTTTATAAGTAATATATGTAATGTAAGTTAAAATATATAAAAGGAGATGTACTATAAAAATAATAATTGCCTCTCACAAGTACCATGTTATCAGATTTAGCCAAAAACAAAAACAAACAAAAAGATCATAGCTAAATTTGAATTTCAGATAAATATTTGAAACAGTTTTAGTGTGTGTCTCATGTTATATTTGGGATATATTTTACTTACACTTTAGAAGTATATCCTTTATCTGACATTCCAATGTAACTGTGTCCTGCATTTTAACTGGTAACTCTAATCATGAGAATAGTTTGAAAGAACCTTTGAAGTAACTCATGTCAGTTTTCTTTCATTCCCCCGGGTGTTGATAATATTTGCTAAAGAGTGTCATGTTTATGGGGACATTCTCTATAGGGAAACATTCTGGGTTCATGCCTTCTTTAGTCTCTCTTTTCAGCCAAGTGAATTTAGACAGTTTATTGTGCTTAGTTGCTTCAGTTGTATGTGGCTCTTTTGTGACCCCATGGACTGTGTAGCCTGCCAGGCTCCTCTGTCCATGGGATTTTCCAGGCAAGAATACTGGAGTAGGTTGCCATGTCCTCCTCCAGATCTTCCTGAGCCAAGTATCAAAACCACGTCTCTTATATGTCCTGAACTGAGTTATTTACCACTAGTGCCATCTGAGATGCCCTTAGACAATTGATTCAAACTCTGTTTCGTTTTTAAGTGGGACTAGTAGTAGTACTGACTTCATATCATTGTTATATAAATTAAATTAAATATGCACTCAATGCTTAGAATCTTATTTTTTACATCAACTATTATTAGTATATCTAATATACTCTCCAAAGTTTGGAACAGAGTATTCACATAGTAAATATGTTGAATAGAGACAAAAAGAGAGAGGTAGGGACAGAGGAAGAGAGGGAGACAGGGATAGAAAGAAAGAGAAGAAAACAACAGAAAGGAAAAGAGAGACAAGATTTACCTAGAGCTAAATAAAATTGCTAAATCAAAACAGATACAAGCAGGTTAGTTTGGTTCTGAAAATGATTTGTGCATTTTTTTGTTTTGCTTTTCAAAGGAAACTAGCATCAAAGTTGATTTTAAAAAAAAGAAAGAAAGAAAAAGCTTCCAGGATCTCACTAAATAAATACATTTGGAAAAGAATCCATCTCTCAGCTTATGTGATAATAATGAAAAGATGTACAGTGATGACACATTTCAGGAATAAATTTGAAGGGAATTGTTTCGTACAATTTCACAAAGGGACCTTAGGGAAGGAGAGCCTATTCAGTAATTAAATCGCTTGTCGCCCTCACACATTGGCAGGTCTACGAAGATGTCACCTCAGGGAATTTGATGACTGCTCTCCCCTGGGAGCTCTTCGCTTTGGGAAATCTGAAACTTTATTTAAAGAGGTCATTTGCTACATAGATTCAAGGAGCTATTACACAGAGAGAGATTTTCTTGTTATTATAAGACATGTGGCATATCTTTCATTTATTCTCATAATCAAGCCAAGCTGGATTTGTTCGGTGGATGTAGGTATATTTTAAATGTTTCAGAATAAGGATTTCAGATATTTTTTTAAATGTAAAGGAGGGAATGCAGTCCATGGGGTCACAAAGAGTCGGACATGATTCAGTGACTAAATTGACTGACTGAAGGAAATGGAAACTAGTGCTATGTTTATGTTCTCTGAATTCTGCCATCAGCTCTACATATTATTCACATTGTTCTGAGGACAGGAAGAGGGACTTCCCTGGTGAGTTTAGTGTACCTCTTTGATAAGTGCTATAGGATCTCTTGCTGGAGTGTGTGAGACTGGTGATCAGAATATCAGATTTACCTGTGCAGTAAAATCTCAACATGAGGCTGGGACGTTGATGTGAATAACAAGAAGATAAGAAGGACTGGTGAACCAGAAAAGGGAAGAAAGGGACAGTAGCCAGAACTGATGACTGGGAGATGGCCAGCTTTTCCTTTTCTGAGAATGAGAATGTGGTAGGGAAACATCTTCATCTGGGTCATCACAGGCAACCAAGATGAACCTGAGCAGGCAGCCTAGCTAGGTATGTTGTCAGAGAGACATATTTTGTTGACATTTGTCTTTTTTATTTATTTTTTCATTAATTTTACTGAAGAGGAAAATACTGGATAAGAGAGATACTACAGGAAGATTAGAATATAAGGCCTTAGGATCCCACAGACCCCAGATGCATGCATACTCTCAAATTTAGCACATTGGAAACTGTACTCAGCCCCTCTCTACAGTCATTTCCTCTTTTGTTGAAGAAAAAAAAAAAAAAGATGACTCTTACCTTTAAAGGATACTGTGACAGTAAAAACACTTTCTAAGTGCTTACCACAGAGTCTGGCACAAAATAAACCTTTAAATTATGTTAGTTGCTCTCACTACCACCACCACTTAAATTTCTGCCATGTTATATAGCATGCCTCTCTCCTGTACCTATATAAGTAGAAGTATTAGTCACTCAGTCGTGTCTGACTCTTTGCAAGCCTATGGACTCTAACACATCAAGCTCCCTGTCCATGGGATTCTCCAGGTAAGAATACTGGAGTGGGTTGCATTCTGTTCTCCAAGGGATCTTACCAACCCAGGGATTGAACTTGGGTCTCCTGCACTGCAGGCCTAGTCTTTACCCTCTGACCTATACAGGTGATGTTATATACAGAAATAAATAGACGAACATACAAAACAGATAAATAGACAAAAATAAACAGACAGAAGCTACATAATTAAGAAGTTGCGACTTATGTGAAACTTTGCAAAATGCTTACTAAAACAATGAAATGCAGATTATGAGATTTTCATTAGTAGTATAGATTTAAATTTGAAATGGTAATATATATATGGAAAGCCAAATAAATGTTTACAGGGACCAGTAAGAGGAATAGGTGAGGAAAATAAACAAAAACTCAACTTTGGTAACTAGAGAATTGTTTACATAGGAATATTTAACCTGCCATCATCAGAAGGCCTTGTTTCTTTCCATTTCTCTAAATGAATATTTTGGCATATATACACTTGAGTTCACCCATTCAAATGGTACAACTCATTTAGATTAAAGAACCCTGGATCTGCAGAGCAGTGCAAAGGATGTGAGTGTGAGAAGATAAAAAATTTGAGAGAGAACCTTGCCGTCTAGCTGTAACTAGTCAGCTTTATGATAATACGACTTGCTAAATCAAGGCCCATCATTACCTGCATTTCTAGTACACCTCCTCTGGGCACATCCCTGCCCCTCATGGCACTTCTCGGTCACTCTTCTATCAAATCATGAGCCATGTTGCTTTGTTGCATACTGGTTACATGTGGATTTCTCCCTTGTACCTTTAGCTCCTAAAACACTAAATGAATAAAAGAAGTTTATTTACAATACTTCATAAACCCTGGAAAAACATGCATGAATTGAAGATAATCTCTCACCACCATTATGAACTGCTTTGACCGGAGAAGCAACAAAATCATAAAATCTTAATGAATATTTCTTAGACAAAGGAATGGTGATAGGTTTCTTTAAATATGTCATAAGATGCTATCCTTGTAGGTCTCCATCTTTTGACCAAGAAGCTAAATAAGAATGACATAATCTGAAAAAGATTTCTGCCAGTGGAGGGAAGCGTGATACATATATATATTTGTATACACACAGACACACAGACACACACACACACACATATATGTATATAAAACACAAAGTTTCTTTGAATTGGTTATTATTTGTTGTTGTTCAGTCACTAAATCATGCCCAACTCTTTGTGATCCCATGGACTGGAGTACACCAGGCTTCCTTGTCTTTCACTGTCTCCTGGAGTTTGCTCAAATTCATGTCTATTGAGTAGATGATGCTATCTAACCATCTAATCCTTTGCCTCCCTCTTCTACCTTTGCCTTCAATCTTTCCCAGCATCAGAGTCTTTACCAATGAGTTAGCTCTTCACATCAGGTGGCCAAAGCATCGAATCTTCAACTTCAGCATCAGTCCTTCCAGTGAATATTCAAGGTTGATTTCCTTTAGGATTGACTCATTTAATCTCCTTTCAGTCCAGGGGAATCTCAAGAGTCTTCTCCAGTGCCACAACTCAAAAGCATCAATTCTGTGGTGCTCAGCCTTCTTTACAGTCCAACTGTCATATCCATCCATAACTACTGGAGAAACCATAGCTTTGACTATATGGACCCTTGTCAGCAAAGTGATGTCTCTGGTTTTTCATGTGCTGCCTAGGTTTGTCATAGCTTTCATTGCAAGGAGCAAGTATCTTTTAATTTCATGGCTGCAATCACCATCCACATCAGTTTTGGAACCCAAGAAACTAAAATGTGTCACTCTTTATACTTTTTCTCTTTCTGTTTTCCATGAAGTGATGGGACTGGATGCCATGATCTTAGTTTTTTGAATGTTGAGTTTTAAGCCAGTTTTTCCACTCTCCTCTGTCACCCTCATCAAGAGGCTCTTTAGTTTCTCTTCACTATCTGCCATTAGAGTGGTATCATCTGCATATCTGAGGTTATTGATATTTCTCCCAGCAATCTTGATTCCAGCTTGTGATTAATCCAGCCCAACATTTCTCATGATGTACTCTACATATTTGTTATTATGTTGATGCAAAAGTAATTGTAGTTTTGGACTGTGAATTTTAAATCCTTACAACTAGGCTCAAACACATCTTTATTCATCAAAATAGGAACCATTAATATCAACACATTTTGATAGTAACAGATAATAAGTTTCCTTATTCCTGTAACATAAAAAGCTATGCTTTAGGATTCACTGAACTCCTGGAAAGCATTTTCTGCCCCTTGAAGGTTGTGGAAGCATTTTCCCTGAAAAAAGTCGTCTAGAAGTTTGAAGAAGTAATATTTGTTTAGTGAGTGGTCAGGAGAACCTGGCAGATGAGGCAAAACTTTGTAGCACAGTTTGTTCAACTTTTGAAGCATTGGTTGTGTGACAGACGTGCAGTTAGACATTTCCCTGGAGAAGAACTGGACCCTTTCTGTTGACCATGCTGACTGCAGGCATTGCAGTTTTTGGTGCATCTCATCAATTTGCTGAGCATACTTCTCAGATGTAATGGTTCTGCTGAGATGCAGAAACGTATAGTGGATCAGACAGGCAACAAACCACCAAACTGATTATGACCTGTTTTGGTGCAAACCTGGCTTTGGGAAGTGCTTTGGAATCTCTTGGTCCAAACACTGAGAAGGTTGTCACCAGTTGTCATATAAAATCCACTTTTCACTGCATGTCACCATCCAATCAAGAAATGGTTCATTGTCATTTTGTAGAATAAGGGAAGATGACATTTCAAAATAATGTTTGTTTTTTTCAGTTTACGAGGCATCCCTTATCAAGCTTTTTCACTTTTCCAGTTTGCTTCAAATGTCTAACCACGGTCTACGTTGAATTCTTCAGCAACTTCTCATGTAGTTCTAAGAGGATCAGCTTCAGTGATCCTCTCAGTTGATCACTGTCAACTTCTGATGGCCGGCCACTATACTCCTCAACTTCAAGGCTCTTGTCTCCTTTGCAAAACTTCTTGAACCACCACAACAGTGTGCATTGTTTAGCAGTTTCTGGACCAAAGGTGTTCTCGATTTGTGAGTTCTTTCTAGTGCTTTACAACCAATTTTGAACTTGAATAAGAAAATCACAAGCTGAAATCAAGATTTCCCAGAGGAATATAAAAAACCTCAGAAATGCAGATGACACCACCCTTATGGCAGAAAGTGAAGAGGATCTAAAAAGCCTCTTAATGAAAGTGAAAGAGGAGAGTGGAAAAAGTTGGCTTAAAGCTCAACATTCAGAAAACTAAGATCATGGCATCTGGTCCCATCACTTCATGGCAAATAGATGGGGAAACAGTGGCTGACTTTATTTTTGGGGGCTCCAAAATCACTGCAGATGGTGATTTCAGCCATGAAATTAAAAGATGCTTACTCCTTGGAAGGAAAGTTATGACCAACCTAGACAGCATATTAAAAAGCAGAGACATTATTTTGCCAACAAAGGTTCATCTAGTCAAGGCTATGGTTTTTCCAGTGGTCATGTATGGATGTGAGAGTTAGACTGTGAAGAAAGCTGAGTGCCAAAGAGTTGATGCTTTTGGACTATGATGTTGGAGAAGACTCTTGAGAGTCCCTTGAACTGCAAGGAGATCCAACCAATCCATCCTAAAGGAGATCAGTCCTGGGTGTTCATTGGAAGGACTGATGCTGAAGCTGAAACTCCAGTACTTTGGCCACCTCATGCGAAGAATTGACTCATTCGAAAAGACCCTGATGCTGGGAGGGATTGGGGGCAGGAGGAGAAGGGGATGACAGAGGATGAGATGGCTGGATGGCATCACCGATTCGATGGGCAGGAATTTGGGTAAACTCCAGGAGTTGGTGATGGACAGGGAGGCCTGGCGTGCTGTGATTCATAGGGTCACAGAGAGTCGGACATGATTGAGCGACTGAAATTAACTGAACTGAATTGAAGAAAATCACTTGAATTTGCTTTTTGTCTAACATAATTTCCATAGTCTAAAATAAATATTAGCTAAGCAGCAAATAATGTCATTAGCAAAAAAACAGAAAGCAAGAAATGTGCGTTAAAATGATGTATAACATAACCACAATTACTAAGAACGTATTCCAATGTCAAATTGCAAATTTCAACAATGCAAAAACCACAGTTATGTTTTAACCAATATAAAAAAAGTAAACAGGGTGACAATATACAGCCTCAACACACCCCTTTCCCAATTTTGAACCCAGTCCATTGTTTCATGTCCAGTTCTAGCTGTTGCTTCTTGATTTGCATACAGGATTCTCAGGACTCAGGCAAGGTGGTCTGGTATTCCTATCTCTAAGAATTTTTCGTAGTTTGTTGTGATCCACAAAGTCAAAGGCTTTAACATAGTCAATAGTGCAGAAGTAGATATTTTCCTGGAATCCTCTTGCTTTTTCTGATCCAACAGATGTTGGCAATTTGATCTCTAGTTCTGCCTTTTCTAAATCCAAGTTGTACATCTGGAAATTCTTGGTTCATGCACTGTTGAAGCTTAGCTTGAAAGATTTTGAGCATAATCTTGCTAACGCATGTGAAATGAGTGAAATCGTGTGGTAGTTTGAACATTCTTTGCATTTCTCTTCTTTGGGATTGGAATGAAAACTGACTTCCAGTCCTGTGGCCACTGTTGAGTTTTCCAAATTTGCTGACATATTGAGTCCAGCCCTTTAACAGCATCATCCTTAAGGATTTGAAATAGCTCAGCTGGAATTTCATCAGCTCCACTAGCTTTGTTTGTAGTATTGCTTCCTAAGGCCCACTTGATTTCACACTCCAGAATGTCTGACTCTAGGTGAGTGAGCACATCATTGTAGTTACTCAGGTAATTGAGAGTATTTTTGTGTGTACAGTTCTGTGTATTCTTGCCACCTCTTCTTAATCTCTTCTGCTTCTGTTAGGCCCTTACCATTTTAGAATTTTAGCTGTATGTAACATAGTATCCAATTTGTCAAAATCCTTTGGCATAATGTTGAGTCAGTTAGTGCTTAGGACTGATGTTGAGTACAAATTATATACACTTGAGTGTTTTGATTTTCCTAAAATTATAAACTGAAAATGTGTAATAGATTTTCATCCTAGATTTGTATAGATTATTAATTGATGATTGAATTTAAAAACATAAGTTTGCTTAGCAAACCTGTGTACAGCTTTTATAATACTTTTTATAATAAGGGCACAGGAGGAATCTTCATTTCTATTAGCTTATTCAGAACAAAAAATAATAACTACATTCTAACATATTCTTTAAGCAGTGGAAACAATAAATTTAATTTGCTCTTCTTTCTGTCAAGGACAAAATTTGCAAAGGCAGTACCTTTATATTAGGGAACTGATGATATTTATAACTATAGCTGCATTTAGATTGCCTTCATTATAATTTTATTCTCAATTATTCTATATTAGATTATGTTTAAAAATTTAAGCTGAAGTTTCATTTTTTGGAAACAGGAGATGAAGCATATCAATAATGGAAAATATGATACTTTGAGATATTCTATTCAGAATGAACTATGTGTTTTCCCTATCATAAATATAAGCAATACACATTTAGTAATATGCATTTAGCATGAAAATATTAATAGCAGTTTTCTTAAATTATAGTGTGTTTTAGCTGTTTTCCTTTTCTTTTCTTTTCTTTATTTTTACTTTCTATTTTCCTGATATAAAAACTGGGAGTAGGTGATCTCAAGTTTTTATCATTAAAAAAATATTCAAAAATCCATTTTGAAATATACTTAAGTCCTTAAATTGATTTTATTCTTTTTTTTCTGTAAATTAATTTATTTGTTATAATTGGAGGCTAATTACTTTACAGTATAGTAGTGGTTTTGCCATACATTGACATAAATCAGCCATGGGTGTACATGTGTCCCCCATCCTGAACCCCTCCTCCCACCTCCCTCCCCATCTCATCCCTCAGGATCATCCCCGTGCACCGGCCCTGAGTGGCCTGTCTCATGCATTGAACCTGGACTGGTGATCTATTTCACATATGGTAATATACATGTTTCAGTGTTATCTCTCAAATCATCCCACCCTCGCCTTCTTCCACAGAGACAAAAGTTTGATCTTTATATCTGTGTCTCTTTTGCTGTCTCGCATATAGGGTCATCGTTACCATCTTTCTAAATTCCATATATATATGTGTGTTAATATTACTGTATTGATGTTTTTCTTTCTGACTTACTTCACTCTGTATAATAGACTCCAGTTTCATCCACCTCATTAAAACTGAAATGCATTCTTTTTAATAGATGAGTAATATTCCATTTTGTATATGTAACACAGCTTTCTTATCCATTCATCTGCCAATGGACATCTAGGTTGCTTTCATGTCTTAGCTATTGTAAACAGTGCTGTGGTGAACATTGGGGTACATTTGTCTCTTTCAATTCTGGTTTCCTCAGTGTGTGTGCCCAGCAGTGGGATTGCTGAGGCATATGACAGTTCTATTTCCAGTTTTTTCAGGAATCTCCACATCGTTCTCGATAGTGGCTGTACTAGTTTGCATTCCCACCAACAGTGTAAGAGGGTTCCCTTTTCTCCAAACCTTGTCTAGCATTATTGTTTGTAGACTTTTTGATATCAGCCATTCTGACTGGAGTGAGATGGTACCTCATTGTGGTTTTGATTTGCATTTCTCTGATAATGAGTGATGTTGAGCATCTTTTCATGTGTTTGCTAGCCATCTGTATGTCTTCCTTGGCGAAATGTCTGTTTTGTTCTTTGGCCCATTTTTTGATTGGGTCATTTATTTTTCTGGAATTGAGCCACAGGAGTTGCTTGTATATTTTTGAGATTAATTCTTTGTTAGTTGCTTCATTTGCTATTATTTTCTCCCATTCTGAAGGCTGTCTTTTCACTTTGCTTATAGCTTCCTTCATTGTACAAAAGCTTTTCAGTTTAATTAGGTCCCATTTGTTTATTTTTGCTTTTATTTCCTTTACTCTGGGAGGTGGGTCATAGAGGATCCTGCTGTGATTTATGTCAGAGAGTGTTTTGCCTATGTTATCCTCTAGGAGTTTTATAGTTTCTGAGCTTACATTTAGATCTTTAATCCATTTTGAGTTAATTTTTGTGTACAGTGTTAGAAAGTGTTCTAGTTTCATTCTTTTACAAGTTTTTGACCAGTTTTCTCAGCACCACTTGTTAAAGAGATTGTCTTTTTCCATTGTATATTCTGCCTCCTTTGTCAAAAATAAGGTGTCCTTAGGTGTGTGAATTTATCTCTGGGCTTTCTATTTTGTTTCATTGATGTATATTTCTATCTGTGTCAGTACCATACTGTCTTGATGACTGTAGGTTTGATGTATAGTCTGAAGTCAGGGAGGTTGATTCCAGAAGTTCCATTCTTCTTTCTTCTTTCTTCATTCATCTTTCAAAGATTGCTTTGACTATTTGAGGCTTTTTGTACTTCCATACAAATTGTGAAATTATTTGTTCTAGTTCTGTGAAAAATACCATTGGCAGCTTGATAGGGATTGCTTTGAATCTATAGATTGCTTTGAATAGTATACTCATTTTACTCTGTTGATTCTTCTGATCCATGAACATGGTATATTTCTCCATCTATTTGTGTCATCATTTATTTCTTTCATCAGTGTTTTATAGTTTTCTATATTATAGGTGTTTTCTTTCTTTAGGTAGATTTTTTCCTAAGTATTTTATTCTTTTCGTTGCAATGGTGAATGGAATTGTTTCCTTAATTTCTCTTTCTGTTTTCTCATTATTAGTGTATAGGAATGCAAAGGATTTCTGTGTATTAATTTTATATCCTGCAACTTTACTGTATTCATTGATTAGCTCTAGTAATTTGGTGTCTTTAGGTTTTTCTATGTAGAGGATCATGTCATCTGCAAACAGTGAGAGTTTTACTTCTTCTTTTCCAATCTGGATTCCTTTTATTCCTTTTCCTTCTCTGATTGCTGTGGCTAAAACTGCAAAAACCATGTTGAATAGTAGTGGTGAGAGTTGGCATCCTTGTCTTGTTCCTGACTTTAGGGGAAATGGTTTCAAATTTTCACCATTGAGGATTATGTTTGTTGTGGGTTTATCATAATTGGCTTTTCTTATGTTGAGGTATGTTCCTTCTATGCCTGCTTTCTAGAGTGTTTTTATCATAAATGGACGTTGAATTTTGTCAAAGGGTTTCTCTGCAGCTATTCAGATAAGCAAATGGTTTTTATCTTTCAATTTGTTGATGTGGTGTATCACATAGATTGGTTTGTGAATATTGTGAAGAGTCCTTGCATCCCTGGGATAAAGCCCACTTGGTCATGATGTGTGATCTTTTTAATATGCTGTTGGATTCTGTTCGCTAGAATTTTGTTGAGGATTTTTGCATCTATGTTCATCAGTGGTATTGGCCTGTAGTTTTCTTTCTTTCTTTCTTTCTTTCTTTTTTTTTTTTCTTTTGTGTGTGTGTGTGTGGCACCTTTGTCTGATTTTGATATTAGGGTGATGGTGGCCTCATAGAATGAGTTTGGCAGTTTAACTTCCTCTGCAATTTTCTGGAAGAGTTTGAGTACGATAGGTGTTAGCTCTTCTCTGAATTTTTGGTAGAATTCACCTATGAAGCCATCTGGTCCTGGGCTTTTGTTTGTTGGAAGATTTTTTTATTACAGTTTTGATTTCTGTGCTTGTGATGGGTCTGTTAAGATTTTTCTATTTCTTCCTGATTCAGTTTTGGAAGGTTATACTGTTCTAAGTATTCGTCCACTTCTTGCAAGTTTTCCGTTTTATTGGCATATAGTGGCTGATAGTAATGTCATATGATCTTTTGTATTTATGTATTGTATGTTGTGATTTCTCCACTTTCATTTCTAATTTTGTTGATTTCATTCGTCTCCTTTTTTTTTTTTTCCCCCCTTGATGAGTCTGGCTAACGGTTTGTCTGTTTTATTCATCTTCTCAAAGAACCAGTTTTTAGTTTTGTTGATTTTTGCTATAGCCTCCTTTGTTTCATTTTCATTTATTTCTGCCCTAATTTTTATGATTTCTTTCCTCCCACTAATCCTGAGGTTCTTCATTTCTTCTTTTTCTAGTTGCGTTAAGTGTAAAGTTATATATTTATTTGATTTTTCTCTTGTTTCTTGAGGTAAGCTTGTATTACTCTGAACCTTCCCCTTAGCACTGCTTTTACTGAATCCCATAGGTTCGGGGTTGTCATTTTTCATTTTCATTCATTTCTGTGCATATTTTTATTTCTTTTTTGATTTCTTCTGTGATTTGTTGGTTATTCAGAAACATGTTGTTTAGCCTCCATATGTGTGTATTTTTAATAGTTGGGTTTTTTTTTTTTTTTCCTGTAGTTGACATCTAATGTTACTGTACTGTGATCAGAAAAGATGTTTGAAATGATTTCAACTTTTTCGAATTTATCAAGGCTGAACTTATGGCCCAGGATGTGATCTATCCTGGAGAGTGTTCTGTGTGCAATTGAGAAAAAGTTGATATTAAATGTTTTGAGTTGAAATGTTCTATAGATATCAATTAAGTCTAACTGGTCTATTGTATCATTTAAAGTTTGTGTTTCCTTGTTAATTTTCTGTTTAGTTGATCTATCCATAGGTGTGAGTGGGGTATTAAAGTCTCCCACTATTATTGTGTTACTGTTAATTTCCCCTTTCATACTTGTTAGCATTTCCTTACATATTGTGGTGCTCCTATGTTGAATGCATATATATTTATAACTGTCATAGCTTCTTCTTGGAGTGATCCTTCGATCATTATGTAGTGTTCTTCTTTGTCTCTTTTCATGGCCTTTATTTCAACATCTATTTTATATTATATTAATATTGCTACTCCTGCTTTCTTTTGTCTCCATTTGCGTGAGATATATTTTCCCAGCCCTTCACTTCCAGTTGTATGTGTCCCTTATTTTGAGGTGGTTCTCATATAGACAGCATATATAGGGGTCTTGTTTTTCTATCCATTCAGTCAGTCTTTGTCTTTTGGTTGGGGCACTCAACCCATTTACGTTTAAGGTAATTATTGATAAGTATAATCCCATTGTCATTTATTGTTTTGGGTTCAAGTTTATATACCTTTTCTGTATCTCATGTCTAGAGATGATCCTTTAGCATTTGTTGAAGAGCTGGTTTGGTGCTGCTGAATTCTCTCAGCTTTTGCATGTCCGTAAAGCTTTTGTTTTTTGTTTTCGTTTATATGTGTATATATATATTTTTTTAATATAAATTTATTTATTTTAATCAGAGGCTAATTACTTTACAATATTGTAGTGGTTTTGCCATACATTGACATGGATCTGCCACAGGTGTACATGTGTTCCCCATCCTGAAGTCCTCTCCCACCTCCCTCCCCATCCCATCCCTCTGGGTCATCCCAGTGCACCAGCTCTGAGCACCCTGTCTCATACATCGAACCTGGACTGGCGATCTGTTTCACATGATAATATACATGTTTCAATGCCATTTCTCCTTCATATTTGAATAAGATCCTTGCTGAGTATAGTAATCTGGGTTCTAGGTTTTTCTTTTTCACCACTTTAGGTATGTCCTGCCATTCCCTTCTGGCCTGAAGAGTTTCCATTGAAAGATCAGCTGTTATCATTATGGGCATCCCCTTGGGTGTTATTTGTTGCTTTTCCCTTGCTGCTTTTAATATTTGTTTTTTGTGTTTGATCTTTATTAATTTGATTAATATGTGTCTTGGGGTGTTTCGCCTTGGGTTTATCCTATTTGGGACTCTCTGGGTTTCTTGGGCTTGGGTGGCTATTTCCTTCCCCATTTGAGGGAAGTTTTCAGCTATTATCTCCTCAAGTATTTCCTCATGACCTTTCTTTTTGTCTTCTTCTGGGACTCCTATGATTTGTATGTTGGGGTGTTTAACATTGTCCCAGAGGTCTCTGAGATTGTCCTCATTTCCTTTAATTCTTTTTTTTTTTCCTTTTTTCCTCTCTGCTTCATTTATTGCCACCATTCTATCTTCCACCTCACTTAGCCTATCTTCTGCCTCAGTTATTCTACTGTTGGTTCCCTCCAGAGTGCCTTTGATCTCAGTTATTGCATTATTCAGTATTGATTTCTCTTTTTTTTAATTTCTTCTAGGTCCTTGTTAAACATTTTTTGCATCTTCTTAATCCTTATCTCTAGTCTATTTATCTGTAACTCCATTTTGTTTTTAAGATTTTGGATCATCTCAGTTCAGTTCAGTTCAGTCTATACTATCATTATTCTGAATTCTTTTTCAGGTAGACTCCCTATCGCCTCCTCTTTTGTTTTGTTTGGTGGGCATTTATCATGTCCATTTACCTGCTTACTATTTCTCTGCCTTTTCATTTTGTTTAGGTTGCTGTGTTTGGGGTGGTCTTTCTGTATGCTAGAAGTTTGTGGTTCCTTTTTATTGTGGAGGTTACTTGCTGTGGGTGGGGTTGGACTAGTGGCTTGTCAAAGTCTCCTGGTTAGGGAAGCTTGCGTACGTGTTTTGGTGGATAGAGCTGGATCTCTTCTCTCTGGAGTGCAATGAAGTGTCCAGTTGTGAGATTTGAGGTGTCTGTGGGTTTGATGTGACTTTGGGCAGCCTGTATTTTAATGCTCAGGGCTATGTTCCCGCATTGCTGGAGAATTAGCATGGTATGTCTTGCTCTGGAAATTGTTGGCTCTTGGGTGGAGCTTAGTTTTAGTGTAGGAATGAAGGCTTTTGGATGAGCTTCTGTTGATTAATGTTCCCTGGAGTCAGGAGTTTTCTGGTGTTCTCAAGTTTTTGATTTAAGCCTCCTGCCTCTGACTTTCAGTCTTATTCTTAAAATAGCCTCAACCTTCTCCATCCATACAGCACAAGTGATAAAACATCTCAGTTAGTGGTGAAAAGATTCTCCACAGTGAGGGACA
The DNA here is from genome assembly GCF_963930625.1 of Muntiacus reevesi. Classification (NCBI taxonomy): domain Eukaryota; kingdom Metazoa; phylum Chordata; class Mammalia; order Artiodactyla; family Cervidae; genus Muntiacus; species Muntiacus reevesi. The sequence goes on from NC_089250.1 coordinate 244,769,899, forward strand.
CTTAGAGAAGTTCAGAGTTACATAGAGAAGAGAAGAGGGAGGAGGGAGATAGAGGTGACCAGGAGGAGAAGAGGGGGAGTCAAAAGGGGAGAGACCAGTCAAGCCAGTAATCAGTTCCCTAAGTGTTCTTCACAGCCCAGACCACCTAGAGAGATTCACAGAGTTAGGTAGAAAAGGGAAGGGGGAGGGAGGAGATAGAGGTGACCTGGGGGAGAAAAGGGAGAGTCAAAAGGGGGAAAGAGCAATCAAGCCAGTAATCACACCCCTAAGCAAAAATGGGTATTGAAGATTAGATTCTTAAAGGTGCAAAATTAATAACAAATAACAAAAAGCAAAGATTAAAAATCTAGAGTAGAGGTTAGACTCTGAAAAATACAATATTAAAAATACAAAAGAAAATCAATCACAAAAATTATAAAAAGTGTATATATGAAATTTGCTTTAAAAATGGGGCCTTTTTTTTGCAAGGTAATAGTAGGTTATAAAAATGAAAAAGGAGTAATGAAGAACTTAAAAATAAAAAAAAATTTAATTTAAAATCATAATAGTAAAAATACATCTAGGAATTTCTCTGGAGTTTTTGAGGGCAGTGTGGGGTCAGTTCAGTTTCAGATAGTTCCTTGTTGCAGCTTATACTTTTTCTCAAGGTCTATAGGCCCCTTCCAGTGCTTGGTCAATGCTAACTTCAGGGTTTTAATCTGTTGCACCTGTCACTTCTTTGTTTATTTTGACTTTTCTGTTTGCAAGTCTCTTCAACATCCAATTTCCGTCCTGACACAAGAAGGTGAAGGTGGTCACTTATTTAGGCTCACTTGTTCAGTTGTGCTGCAGGGAGGGAGGAACCCTGCAGACAAATATCACTGACATGTGTGGGGAGTGCTCGCAGTGTCTGGGCCACACTGGGTTTTCCCCCGCTCACGGCGTGTGGTCTTTCCCGGTCTACACCACTCAGGCTCCAGGTTGCTCTGCAGGCGACCTGTCTAGAGCGGGCCCTGGGCCGTGTGCCCTTCCCAGGTCCCAGCCGCTCTGCAGGTTCTCGGGTCCTCCACAGGGCGCAGACTCGGCTGGGCATGTGTTTTGTGCCCGTCCCAGGTCAGAGCAGCTCAGGCGACCAGGGGCTTGCCGAGTGCACTGTACCAGGTGGGCCGTGCTTCTTAATCACCTCTCCGGTCCAGGCTGCTCACTTTCCCCGGGTGTACCGCAACAGCACCCTCTCAGGTGTGCCGTGTGTCTCCTCTAGGGAGCTGATCTCTGACTGCAACCCTCCTGGAAGATGTCAATGCTCCAGGATCCCAGGAAGACTTGGTTAGCAACTTGGAGCCTGCTCACACTTTGATGGAGGATGCGCCTCGCCTTCTGGCTCTGGCTGTCCCCTGCCTGCCTCTCTGCCTCTGGCAGGGGGATGGGCAGTTCCGCAGTCGACTAGCTCTCCTTTGGTTTTCCTGCAGTCCTTCATTCTGTGAACAGGTCAGGCTGCGCCTTAGCTTAGAGCTTTTTGTGAGAAAGTTATCTCTCTCTCTCTCTCTTTTTTTCTCTCTCTGTCTGTCCCACAGTTTGGGTCGCTGTCTCATGTTAGCTCCATCAGATTGTCCTCAGGGCATTCAGGCCTGGTCCTTACCCTAAGAATGCAACCCGTGCCTCCCTGTTCAGCTCCTGCTTGCTGGTGGCTCACGCGAGTGTCTGGGCTACTTCTCCACTGGGAGTTGCGGTTAAGCACGTATTCTGTGTTTTGTTTTGTTGTTTTTTTTATTCCTCCTGGTTATGTTGCTCTCTGAGATTCCAAAACTCCCCACAGACCCACCAATGAGAGGGTTTCCTGGTGTTTGGAAACTTCTCCTCCTTCACAACTCCCTCCCTGGGATGGGTCTCATCCCTAACTGTTTTGTCTCTTTTTTCGTGTTTTATATTTTGTCCTACCTCCTTTCCAAGAGAATGGCCTGCCTTTCTGGGTGCCTGGTGTCCTCTGCCAGCATTCGGAAGTTGTTTTGTGGAAGTTGCTCAGCATTCAAATGATATTTTGATGAATTTGTGGGGGAGAAAGTGGTCTCCCTGTCCTATTCCTCTGCTACCTTAGGACTGCCCCCTGATTTTATTCTTATATTCATTTAGATATTTATAATTTTGTCTTCCTTATAATATATTAGTCACTCAAAACCTTATTGGAGCTTATTAACTCTCTAAGAAATTAGTTTCTATCAATTTACATTATTATTAAAAGTTTTCTAATTTTTTAAAGATAAATTTATTTATTTGGCTGCATTGTGTTTTATTTAGGTCTTCCCTGGTGGCTCAGACAATAAAGAATCTGCCTGCAATGCGAGAGACTTAGATTCAATTCCTGGGTTGGGAGGCTTCCCTGGAGAAAGGAATTGAAATCCAGTCCAGTATTCTTGCCTGGAAAATCCCATGGACAGAGGAACCTGGCAGGTTACAGTCCATGGAGTCACAAAGAGCCAAACTCATTTGTGGCACTTGGGATCTTTAGTTGTGTCATGCATACTGTTAGTTGTAGCATGTGGGATCTAGTCCCTGAAGAGGGATCCAACCCATGTTCCCTGAATTGGGAGTTTGGAGTCTTAGCAACTGGACCACCAGGGAAGTCCCCCCAAGTTGCTAATTTTAAAATCTACTTGTGTCCTCTTATTAAGTACATTTGTTGTTGTTGTTCAGTTGCTCAGACATGTCCGATTGTTTGCAGTCCTATGGACAGCAGGACACCAGGCTTCCCTGTTCTTCACGATCTATCAGAGCTTGCTCAAACTCATCCAGTGAGTCAGTGATGCCAGAGCCATCTTGTCCTCCATTGTTCCCTTCTCCTCCTGCCTTCTATCTTTCCCAGCATCAGGGTCTTTTCTAATGGGTAGGATCTTGCCATCAGGTGGCCAATGTATTAGAGCTTCAGCATCAGTTATTCCAATGAATATTCAGGGTTTGTTTCCTTTAGGATTGATTGGTTTAATCTCCTCGTAGTCCAAAGGGTTCTCAAGAGTCTTCTCCAATACCACACTTTGAAAGCATCAGTTCTTTGGCACTCAGCCTTATTTATGGTCCAACTCTCATCCATACGTGACTACTGAGGAAAACAGCTTTGACTAGACAGACCTTTGTTAGCAAAGTAATGTCTTTGCTTTTAAATATGCTGTCTAGGTTTGTCATAGCTTTTCCTCCAAGGAGCAAGTGTCTTTTGATTTCATGACCACAGTCACCATCTGTAGTGATTTTGGAGCCCAAGAAAATAAAATCTGTCGCTGTTTTCATTGTTTCCCCATCTATTTGCCATGAAGTGATGGGACTGCGTACTAAAATCTTTGTTTTTTGAATGTTGAGTTTTAAACCAGCTTTTTCACTCTTCTCCTTCACCTTCATCAAGAGGTTCTTTACTTCCTCTTCACTTTCTGCCTTAAGGGTGGTGTCATCTTCATATCTGAGGTTCCTGATATTTCTCTCGACAATTTTGATTCCAGCTTGTGCTTCATCCAACCTGGCATTTTGCATGATGTACTCTCCATATAAATTAAATAAACAGGGTGACAATACACAGACTTGATGTATTCCTTTCCCAATTTGGAACCAGTCCATTATTTCACGTCTGGTTCTCACTGTTGCTCTTTGACTTGCATACAGATTTCTCAGGAAGCAGGTAAGTTGATCTGGTATTCCCATCTCTTTAAGAACTTTCCACAGTTTGTTGTGATCCACACAGTCAAAGGCTTTAGCATAGAAAATGAAGCAGATGATTTTCTGGACTTCTCTTGCTTTTTCTATGATCCAAAGGATGTTGGCAATTTAATTTTTGGTTCCTCTGCCTTTTCTAAATCCAACTGGAACATCTGGAAGTTCTCAGTTCATGTATTGTTGAAGCATCGCTTGGAGAATTTTGAGCATTACTTTGCTATCATGTGAAATGAAAGCAATTTTGTGGTAATTTGAACATTCTTTGGCACTGCCCTTCTTTGGGATTGGAATGAAAACCGACCGTTTCCAGTCCTGTGACCACTGTTGAGTTTTCCAACTTTTCTGGACAAGTGTTGAATACAGCACTTTAACAGCATCATTGTTTAGGATTTAAAGTAGCTCACCTGGAATTCCATCACTTACACTAGCATTATTCGTAGTAATGCTTCCTAAGACCCATTTGACTGTACTCTTAGATGTCTGGTTCTAGGTAAGTGATCATACCATCATAGTTATCTGGGTCATTAAGTTCTTTCTGTATAGTTCTTCTGTGTATTCTTGATACCTCTTCTTAATATCTTCTGCTTCTCAGTTCCGTACCCTTTCTGTCCATTATTGTGCCCATCTTTGCTCAAAATGTTTCCTTGAAATCTCTAATTTTCTTGAAAAGATCTCCAGTCTTTCCCATTCTATTGTTTCCCTCTGTTTCTTTGTATTGTTCGGTTAGGAAGCCTTTCTTATCTCTCCTTGCTATTCCTTGGAACTCTGCATTTAGATGGGTGTGTCTTTCTTTTTCTCCCTTGCCTTTCACCTCTCTTCTTTTCTCAGCTGTTTGTAATGCCTCCTCAGATAGCCATTTTGTCTTTTTACATTTCTTTTCTGGGAGATGGTTCTAATCACCACCTGCTGTACAATGTTACCAACCTCTGTCCATAGTTCTTCAGGCACTCTGTCTATCAGATCTAATCCCTTATATCTATTTGTCACTTCCAGTATATAATTGTAAGGGATTTGATTTAGGTCATACTTGAATGGCCTAGTGGTTTTCCTTACTTTTTAAAATTTAAGTCTGAATTTTGCAATAAGGAGTTCATAATATGAGCCACGGTCAACTCCCAGTCTTGTCTTTGCTGACTGTATAGAGCTTCTCCATCTTCAGCTGAAAAGAATATAATCAGTCTGATTTTGGTGTTGATTATCTAAGAGAGTGTTTGCTATGACAAGTGTGTTCTCTTGGCAAAACTCTATGAGACATTTCCCTGCTTCATTTTGTACTCCAAGGCCAGACTTGCCTATTTCTATATGTATCTCTTGACTTCTTACTTTTGCATTCCAGTCTTCTATGATGAAAAGGACATCTTTATTTTTGGTGTCAGTTCTAGAAGGTACTAGTTAAGTGCATAATGTTTTATAAATGTTGTATTGTCATTGGGTTTCCATACAAAATAATGTTCTTTGTTTAACCACTTATCCTTTGACAATTAAAAAATTAATTTTGCAGGTGTTCTTCTCATTAAAATTGCCTAAATTTTTTTGTTGTTGTTTAACTTTATAGTGTACTGTACATTTTACTTGTATCCCTTACAAGCAACTTTGAGTTAAATAAATTTACCAAATCTTAAAGTCTTGCAATCTAGGAGATTTAAAGTCATTAATCTTTATTTTAAAAGATATCATAATTGATATACCACTAGAAGTTTATTTTTCATTGTTTTATCTTATTTTTTATAATTCTATTTGTTTGTTTATTTATTTTTGCCCATGCTGGGTATTTGTTGCTGTGCGGCCTTTCTCTAATGCGACAAGCAGGGGCTGCTCTCCCACTGCGAGTCTTGGGCTTCTCACTGCGGTGGCTTCTCTTGTTGCAGAGCACAGGCTCTAGGCTCATGGTCTTCAGTAGCTGCAGCATGTACAGCATGTTCAGTAGTTTTGGCTCCTTGGCTTGGAGCAGAGGCTCAATAGTTGTGGTGTAAGGGATTAAATGCTTTGGGGCATATGGAATCTTCCCAGATCAGAGCTCATATCATCATCTCCTGCACTGGCAGGTGGATACTTTACCACTGAGCCACCAGGGAAGCCTCTATATTATGTTTTGACTATCTTACTTTTTTCTCATTAATTTTGAATGTTCTGTTACATGTTCTCTTTGGTTGCCATTTTCCTCTTTATAACTATGAAGATAGTGTACAGATTTTTATTTTATTATCAATGGTAATTATCTTTATATTTTTGTAAAATAATAGTCACAATTAATTCATTTACTTTTCAAAACCCATTTTATCATATATTTGTCTTTTTTCTATGCAAATTGAGTAATTTGATTAGATAAAGGGACAGTACACCTTAGTCTTAACCAAGCAGACTTTTGCCTGTGGTATGGCTCAATACATTCAAAAGTTTGAAATCTTATAAGATTTGTAAAAATTTAAATTATAAATCAATATATTCAAATATTTTCAAAATCTTTATGTATTGCAAATACACATTTCTAAATGACTCATTAAATAAGAAAGTGCAATGAAAATTTAAAATATCATGGACTACATAAATACAAAAAATAAGTGTATTGGAATCTGTGAGTTACACCTACTTAGAGGTAAAATTATCAATAGTTGGAAAAATTACAGCTTTAAACAATATTAGAAAAGAAGAAGTGTTTTAAAATACTGACTCATCTTTTCACCTAAAGAAGCCAAAATAAAATAAAATGCAAGAAGTAATAAAAAGTCAAAACCAATAAAATAGAAGGCACAACTAATAATGAAAATAAGAATGTTAAAGACTAGATATTTGAAAACATCAATCAAAGTAAACACCATGTACAGGAAAAGAAAGAGAATGAGAGCAAATTACCCAAATAAGGAATACAAGTGAAGATATTAATACTGATTCAACAAACATGAAATGATAATGAAGAAATACTATGAACCACCTTCTGCTAACAAATTCTACAAGGCAGAAAGAGGAAGAAATTTCATAAAACAAGTCACCAAAACTGATTGCAGAAAGAACAGAGGATAAGAATGTCATAAATATATTAAATAAATCAAAGTTCTGTGAACAAAATCACCCACAAAGAAGTCTGCATGATTATTAACATGATCAGACAAAGGAGGAGGAAGTACCAATTTTACTCAAACTATTCCAGAAAGTAGAGGAGGAATTGACATTTCCCAACTCATTTTGTGAGATCAGCATACCCCTACACACAAAATCTGACAGTGACAAATTAAAAAAAAAAAATTACAGAGTAATATCTCTTAAGAGTCTAGACACAAAAATCCTGTACAAAACATCAGCAACTCAAATATATGTAATTTGGTTCAACATCTAAAAATCAGTCTATACTCCAACCTCAGAATAAAAGAGGAATATATGGTCATCTTAATAGAAATAAGAAAAAAATGTCTCAATAATATTTGATAAAATTCAGTGTATATACATTCTCAAAATAATCAGCAAATTAGAAACAAAAAGAAATTTGCTGAATCTGAAAAAGTTTCATTAAAAATGAATCTACATCTAATGCCATTATTAATGACAAAAAATTTCATTTACCCCTATGACAAGATAAAGATAGCCTGTCTTACCACTTCTACTCACTACTTCTCTGGAAGCAGGAACTGTACAATAACGCAGCCATCAACATCATCAACAACATCATCACCATCATCAATTAAGAAAGCAAAGATGATTATCATTGTTACTAGTAAAGTTTTAATGATTGGAAAGAGAGAAGTAAAACTCCCTCCTTACATTTTATATGACACACACTGTCCACATGGAAAACTCTAAGAAATTTATTTTGTAAAATGCTGGAAGGGTTTATCTTTAGATGCATTTGATAGGATGTAAAGTTGATATATAAAAATAAAGTTTATATTTATACACTAGCAGTGAGCAATGAGAAAATAAAATTTTAAAGACACCACTCAAAATCATCAGAACATGAAATAAAGATACATTTAACAAAATATGTGCAAGACTAGTACAATGAAAAACTATAAACATTACTTAAATAAATAAAGTATAAGTAAATGTAAAGTTATGCCTTGTTCATGGTAAAGGACTTAATATCATAAAGATGTAAATCTGCTCTGCATTGATCTATAGAGTCAACTCAATCTCAGCTGACACCACAGAGGATTTTTTTGTAGCAATTGACAAGTCAATTAAAATTCATATGGAAATACATTACAAAGTATTCTTCCCTGATCGCTCAGTGGTAAAGAATCTTCCTGCTATGTAGGAGATGCAGAGGATGCAGGTTCAATCCCTGGGTCGGGAAGACCCCCTGGAGGAGGAAATGGCTACCCACACCAGTGTTATTGCCTGGAGAATCCCATGGGCAGAAGAACTTGGCAGGCAATAATCCATAGGGTCACAAAGAATTGGACACAACTGAAGCGAGTTAACATGCATGCACATAATACAAAGTACTTCAAATAGTCAAAATAACTTTGAAACAAACAAAGACTGACACTATCACACTTGAAGACTTATTCTAAAGCTTTAATGGTCAACATAGACTGATATTGATATAAGGACTTATATATAGATCATTGAAACAGAATAAAGAGTGCAGAAATAGATATCCATATGCTGACTTATTGGAAAAGACTCTGATGCTGAGAAAGATTCACCAACTCAATAGATATGAAGTTGAGCAGACTCCAGGAAATAGCAGAGGAAGCATGCCTGGTATGCGGCAGTCTACGGGGTCGCAAAGGTAGGACCTGACTTAGTGAATGAACAACAACAAAATGCATTGCCAGTGATTTTCAATTAGTAGCCAAAATAATTCAGTGGGAAATGCTATTATTTCCAACAAATCAGGATGGAAAAACTGAATATCCATATACTAAAAAATATTTTTTAACCCACCAACTCACATCATCCATAAACATTAACTCACAGAAAGAAAACTTAGAACTAAAACAACAAAATCTCTAGAGGAAAACAGAGAAAAAAAATGTCCAATTCTTGATTAGACAAGGATATCTAATATGAAATATAAAAAGATGAAACATAGAAAAATGTTTAAGTTCAGCTTGATCACAAGTAAAAAGCTTGCACTTAAAGAGAAAAATCTCCTGTCCTTTGTCTCAGGAGAGATTCAGGAATAATCATTTTCTATGTGGAGGTCAAACTGTGAGTTTGTTCTTTGTTGTCTACCCATGTTGTCTCCTCATATATTAATAGATGTTCCCAGATGCTGCTAACACAGGGTGGTGTTGACTTTCTCCTTTCAAACCCATTTAACAAGAGACTGTGTTGCCTCACCTTAGCCTAAAGCCTCAACCCTACTGTCCAAAAACTACCTTTTAAAATAAACTATCTAGAGATTAAAAACTAAGGACTCAATTCAATGACAATTTCTTAACACATTTACCTGAGAAAGGACTTAAACTCAAAATGTAGAAAAAAATCATATATCTCAATAATAGAAAAAGAAAGCATTCTAAAAATGAGCAAAAGTCGAAGACACTTCACTTAAGAAATACCCAAGTGGCAAATAATAAGCACTGAAAGATGCTTAATAGCAAAATGGCCAAAATGAAAGGAGCACTAAATACCAAAATTATTGTAGCAATAATATGTTACAACTGGAACCTCGTATACTGTGGCGAGAGTATAAAATGGTATAACCAATTTTGAAAACATTTTTGGTAGGTTCCTATAAAGAAATATATATTTAGCATTTTCTCTCCAAGGTATTTACCCAAGAGAAATGAAAGCATATATTAATAATAAGGAACAAGCTACTCATTGGGTTAATCTCACAAATACTATGCTGAACAAAAGAGATTACACACAGAAGAGTCCATAGTGTATAGTTCCATTTATATGAGATTTCAGAATAGGCAAAATTAATGTTGAACAAAGTTCGATTAGTAGTTTCCTGGGTTGAAGGGTGGGAGTGAGAAGGAATAAGTGTATTTTCTAGAGTGATAAAACTGTTCATTATCTTGATTGAAGTGATGATTACTTTAGGATAAACATTTGTCAAAAGCCACCAACCTGTATAATTCATGTGTGTTAATTGTATTTGTATATAATACCTCAATAGAACACACAACAGATACACAAACAGAGAGAGAGAGAGAGAGAGAGAGTATAGGCTAAAATTTGGCATGGGGAAATTTTCCCTAGGATCATCGAATAGTTAAGATCAATTCAACACCCCCGCCTTGTGTAATCCTAACTGATCTCCATCTTGTCCATATTAACCTATGTTCCTAAAAAGGTGATGTTTACCAAAGACAAGCAGAGTAAGTAAAAAGTATTTTAAAAAATATCTACTAAAGATTCCAAGCATTTAAAAAATAACATTATTTTTCCATTCTTACTCCTGTAGCTTAAACAGAAAATTCAGAAGTTATCTCAGCCACTGAGTTTTCATGACAATGAACATTTACTTTAATGAGTTAATGAAGTGGTTATGCTTTTGTTTATTTATTTTTAATTAGCTTTATTTTCTAATTTTACTTGTTGAAATGGGGAGGGCCCTGTCTAGAGAGTGGGATTTGTCCAAGGACAGGGAATAAGGGTCTCTGGTGGAGTTAGTTTTCTGAATGAAGACAGCAGGTTGGTGTGTAGCTTCTGAGGAAATTCTGTCTTCTACAGAATACTGTAATATCTCTATCTCCTGCATGAAATGGAAAATTCTACCTTCCGACATATTTTCTGAACAGAAAGAGGTATGAGAAAGTCAGAATTTCTATCAAGCTTCTTTGTCTTGTACTTTTAGTGAAATGCGTGCAGGGGGGCTTTTGCTTCTAAGAAACAAGGGGCTATTATCAACCTTTTCTTCTCAGTAAACAGTCATTTTCTTGGGATTATTTTGTCTAACTTGATAGCAAATAATAGATTCTAATTATTAAAAGAACAGTATGCAATTTTTAGACAGCAAAGACCTGTTATCATTATGGATCATAGTGTCTGCTTTTAAGTCAGGAGTGGACATTGGAAACCTTCTTTCTTCTGTTAAGGATACTGGATTTGTTAGGTTTGGGCAGTAATACATTTCTGGATCAAATGTTGTATTTTTTATTTTACTGTGCCACCTATAGTTTTAATTGTATAGTAACATAACCTTCTATGAATTACCTCTGTGATAAACCTCTGTAACACATCTACTAATAGCACTAACATATATTTGACATTTATTGTATATTCACCATGGTCTAAGTACTGTGAATCCAAATTAAATTGATCCTATATAAAATCACAAGGATGATTTTCTCTTTCCTCCCTCTCCCTAATTTTGGGAAAGTTTTACATAAGAAAAATTAGCCTTGACTCTAACTTGCTTATTGAGATACACTTTGTACTGTATAAGATTTTAGAGGAGCTCTGGAAAAAAAAAAAAACTTTAGAGGAGCTCTGAAAATTTGGAGAAGTTACCTACATTCTGAGTATCCATGTTTATATTTTTAATGTTTATATATTATATATTAAATATGTATGTATATCCTGTTGTTTAGTCACCAAGTCATGTCTGACTCTTTTGTGTCCCTATGGACTGCAGCCCCCCAGAATTCTCTGTCCATGGAATTTCCCAGGCAAGTATACTGTAGTGGGTAGTCATTTCCTGGGCATATTCCTGACCCGGGGATCAAACCTGAGTCTCCTGCATTGCAAGCTGTCTCCTGCATTATAGGTAGATTCTTTATCACTAAACCTCTAGGGAAGACCATTGTATACCCTACCCCATTGTAAAGAATATTTTAGATAAAGTCTGGCATTTAGTACAGTCCTTAGCAATATAGGTACAACCTTAAAGATGATATCATATATTAATCCATTATTAACAGTTAATATTTTTATTTGGTTCATATTCATCTCTGTGACATAAAACTAAGGGGATAACTCCTTAAACTCAGAAATATTATTAAGATAACTATTTTACTCCCAGTTTCCTGTAGAAACACACTTTATTCAAATAAATTCTCCCTATTTTGAATTAATTTATTTTTTATTGAAGGATAATTGCTTTATAGAATTTTGCTGTTTTCTGTCAAACCTCAACATGAACTTCTCCCTGTTCTTATATCTTGGGAAATGAAGAACTTGATGGCCAACACTCATTTTATTCTCCAAACAAACAGGGACAGACCTCATCTGTAGCTTACTGTTGGATGAAACTGAACTGTTTACACAACTATTTACCAACTAACACTTCCCCCATATTTGAACTCCTAGATGACTGACCATCTTTTGGTCTCCCTGGGATGGATGGAACAATCCCAATAGCATAAAGCATTGAGATGTGTGTGTGTGTGTGTGTGTGTGTGTGTGTGTGTGTGTGTGTGTGTGTGTGTGTGAAGGAGAATTTTTAAGTAAAGTGAGAATAGAATATACAATAGGATCTCTCATTCCTCCATGGTAACTGGAGGGTTCCTCTAATTTTCTTCCCACAAAACTACCTTGGATCCTAGGTGTAACTGACATCAATATAATCATTATTACAGAGAAAACCAGAATTCCAGTTTAACCAAATCCATGTTATTGAGATGCAACTTGAGATACTTTTATTATAATATTTCCAAAGAAAAAATCAAGATGATTAAAACAGGTTCTGGTATATTTTACTAGAGCACATGTCAATCTGGAGAACATTCCAATGTGTTTTCTATAAATTATAAGCATGTTTAAATGATGAAAGCATAAGCACTATATATTTCTTGTGTGTAGTTTTCTTCACTTATTTTAACTGTTGTGAAACCCTACACTTTTTTTCCGTTCATCTTTCCCCCCGTAATTAATTTCTTCTATATAGTTGCTGATAATATTATTTAGCTTATTTCAAGTATTCATTCATTTATAATTTTACTTTCCTTTGACTGAGTTGGGATATCCTAAGGCCTCAATAGAGTATATAGAATATGCTAAGTGTCTCAAACCAGAGATTGAAATTGCTGTGTCTTCTTCAGATGTTCCGAGTGATGGGACCAATTGCTGTTGTCTGGCACCATTGTTTCAGATCTATATTAATGTGATTTAAGTGAACTAAGAGCTTTTTTTTTTTTTTTTTTTTTTTTTTTGAAGTGTCCAGACCTTGTCTACTCCAGAACCAGGCAGGAAAAAACAAGATAATAATAAAATGTTTCCTAGATAAGCAGATCTCAAAATCTGTATATTAATTGCTGGATTTATCTGTGCTTTCCTGTTGACCAAACTTCTTAGAAAATCAAAGGTATGTAATATTGTAGGATAGAAAAAGTGTGAATATCTGAGGAGAGATAAATTTTAAAAGTTATTTCTTATATCAGTATCTTCTGAGAAAAAGATTTTTGGAACGGAAGCTTAGACTTGTGTATAACACGACAAATCAAAGGGGTAAAATGTTGCCAGTGGACCAAATGCATGTTTTGCTCTCAAAAAGTATTACTAGAATTATAGTAGCTTCTAATTACCTGATAATTTCTAAACACCATTCTAAGCACTTTTTCTACATTCTCCCTGTACTTGTATACAGTCTACATTATATGCATGTTGTATGTGCATGTTGCATATAGATAAATATTAATACAAGTAAATAGATATAGATATATGTATTTCCTCAATATATTTCTCAACATTATCCAGTTACTTCCGATCAGAGAAAGGATCTGAACTCAAAACCAAATCTGTTTGTTCCAAGCACCTGTCACCTACAGGTACTTGATTTCTTACCTCTAACAGGGACATCCGGGCTCTACCCTTTGAGCCAGAAGATATTTCATATTTAGTTCAGTCTCCAAGTATAATTGTGGGATCTTCATTTGACCAGTCCATTAGATTTTCACAGATCCCTTTTTATACCATAGTTGTCCATGGTGTGCAAGATCTGCAGATGGAGGCTGAGTGGAGACTTGTGACCCAAGCTTGGTGTAGAAAGTGTGGTGAATCTATTTACAAGAAGATTAAAGAATTCTAGTAATCTTTGGTTCTTCTTGAGTCATCCAACAGTGCTCCTCAAAGATGGCCTCCAAGGGTCCACGCACCACCAGCATGTCCAGCTCTCTTCTGACCTGCTCTTGGTCCACTTGGGGTCATTAGTATTCCACCACATATTATAATGTTGCTGTAAATGCCTCAAGTCCTGGTCACTTTAAAAATAAAATTAAAACAATGGATTTAGTTTTGGGGCGTGTTAGATAACTAAGGTATTTCTGTCAGCAAGAAGTTCTTCATGTTTTTACTAATTTGAGTGAATTTTAGTGGAAGATCCAAAAAAGAAAAACATGTATCCTAAAGTTCCTAAATAGCTTTTAGGTACCTGGGGAGATAGTCCTGATCAGTCAAAATCGGTAAAATGTGGTTCCAACTTATTAGGTTCCAAATATAGAAATGAAAAACAATTCTGTGACAAGTTACTCTTGTTATCTCTAGGTGAGTTACTCATATAATCTCCATCTATTCATGTAGATGTATCTTATATTCAATGCAATGGGTACTTTAGGTGCACTTGATCTGCATGTCCATCATCTTAGGAGGAAGGAGCAAGCAAGCATGCAAAAGATAAAGAAAGAAAGAAAGAAAAGTAACAAAATGTTCTTTCATTGCCCCCCAAATCAGGAAGCAGTTTTTGTGGTTCCATCCTTCTCTATATTTCTTACCCATGAGAAAATTCACATATTCAGACAGAATAATTGAGGTAAGTGTAATCAACAACTATTGAAGGAGGTGACTGAAAGTGCAGAAAATTGGAGATGGTGAAGCACCCTGGGACAAGAAGTATTCAGGCAATTTTAACACTTTCAGCTTACACACAGAACCATATTTTCAAAAAAACTCATACCCATCAGAGATCATTTCTAGATGATTCCATGGCTACAGGTAAACATAAACTGAGCATTTGGACAAACTGGAAAAAAGATCTGGAAGGTCAGGGGCTCCTTCTCAGATCTTTCCTACCTCTGTCAGAAGATTTTAACTTTGAAAATTCTCTCACATTTTGCCACATCCTCTCTGATTATGACCAACAAGGTCATAATCCTTGTTGCTCTGTCGCTCCGTTGTGTCCAACTCTGTGACCCCTGGACTGCAGCACACCAGGTTTCCGTGTCCTTTAGCTTCTCCTGGCGTTTGCGCAAACTCATGTCCACTGAGTTGGTAATGCCATCCAACCATCTCATCCTCTGTCATCTCCTTCTCCTCTTACCTTCAGTTTTTCCCACTATCAGGGTCTTTTCTGATAAGTTGATTCTTCATATCAGGTGGCCAAAGTGTCGGAGATTCAGCTTCATCATCACTCCTTCCAATGAATATTCAGGATTGGTTTCCTTTAGGATTCACTGGCTTGATCTCCTTGCAGTCCAAGGGCCTCTCAAGAGTCTTCTCCAACACCACAGTTCAAAAGCATCAATTCTTCTGCTCTGTCTTCTTTATGATCCAACTCTCACATCTATACGTGACTACTGGAAAAATCATAGCTGTGACTAGACAGACCTTTGTTGTACTCTTCACAAATTATTTCCTATACACTTCTTATATTTTTGTCTCAAGGATAGCCCCACATGAATAGCAATGAAAATAATGACTGCAGTGCCATTTATTAATTTCTAATTATGTGTCAAGCACTGTGCTAAATGCTACAAAAAATATTATCACCCCTGTTACTTTAAAAAAAATGTGAAGTAGGTAGTGTTGCACACATTTTATATGTAGACTCATTTCACTTTATTGTGCTTCACTGTGTTGTGCTTTGCAGATATGGCACTTTTTATTTAAATTGAAGGTTTGTGGCAGCTGTGTGTTGTCAGATGATGGTTAGTATTTTGTTTTTCAGCAATAATGTATTTTTAGATTTTTAAAAAATTAATTTATATATTTCTTTTGACTATGCTGGGTCTTCTTTGCTGTAGAGAGGCTTTCTCTAGTTGCAGAGACCAGTTGCAGTGCTCGGGCTCCTTATTGCAATGGCCTATTTTATTGTAGAGCGTAGGCTCTAGAGCTCGCTTTAGTAGTTGTGCTACATGGCTTTTGTTGCCCTGCAGCACATGAAATCTTCCTGGACCAGGGATCAAAACCGTGTCCTTTGTATTGGCAGACAGATCCTCAACCACTGAACCACCATGGAAGGGTAACAATGTTTTGTTTTGTTTTGTTTTAAATTAAGGAATGTACATTGTTTTTTAGACATAATGCTATCGCACACTTAATAGATGATGGTATAGGGTAAACATAACTTTTTTCTGCACTGGGAAACCAAAAAAAAATTCTATGTAGTTTGTTTTACTGCCATATCCAATTTATTGCAATAATCTGGAACCAAACCCAACAGTATCTCCCAGGTACGTATAAATGAGGAAGGTAAGGCATATGTCAAAAAGCCAACAAGTTATGAGCCTAGTCCTTGTATTTTGATCATTATGACTCTGAATCCCGTGTTCTTCATCCCTAAGATATTTTAAATCCTACTCTTTCCATTCAATCCTATAGTTCTGTCTTCAGAATCCTTGCTTCTGAGCCAGGACCTCCATTAGGGTATTTCATATATCTGATAAAGGAGATATGTTGCTCATGCAATCATGTTCTCATGACTTATGTTCTTCAGTGTTCTACAATCTCTCTCTCTTTCCTATAGAATATTCTACATTCTTATGATGTGTGTGTGCTAAATTGATTCAACTATGGTCTGATTTTTTGCAATCCCATGGACTGTAGCCTGTCAGGCTCCTCTGTCCATGGAACTTTCCAGGCAAGAATCCTGGAGCAAGAATACCATGCCCTCCTCCAGGGGATCTCCCTGACCCAGGGATCGAACCCGCATTCCCTTATGTCTCTGCATTGTCAGGCAGGTTCTTTACCACTAGTGTCACCTGGGAAGCCCATTCTTATGGTACTTCCTTTTTTAAAAGCAGTAGTTTCTACATTTAAACACTTTTTATTCTATCCACCCTGACACTGATTCAGCAGAGTTTATACATGGTTTGTCTGTTAATATTCAAGAAAGGTGTATATTTATTTGTGTATATGTCATTTCCCCCACTGGGATAAAAAGTTGCTACTTACTGACTCACTGTATCTTCTTAGTTTCCAGCTTTGGAGTCAAAGATATACTTAGCTTTTCAACTTTACCTTCCATGTTGCCTAGTAGGGTGTCTTGCTTTTGGTCTCAGTGAACGTTTGTTAATTTCTAAACTGTTATCAAAATACTTCATCTTGGAAGCTATCCTGTGATTTCCATTGAATTACAGACTCAGAGTCAATCCTGCTAAATAGGTTCTTACATTACAACTCCCCTCCCCTTCACTTACATTTGTGTAGCAAAGCTTGGGTTAGACTTCAGTTTTTTGGCGTGTAGCTTGATTTTCAGATGAGAAAATAAACTGTCCTTTTAACTCCTTCACATTCTCTCAAGGTCTCCTGTAGTAGTTAATGTATTTCTTTCAGTTGAAAATATAAACACAAAAATAAATGACCCTATTAACTTGTAATTGTCATCTCCTGGGTTGCTTTCAGTGCCTAATGGGGAATTTTTTTCCTCTAAGAGAGGTCTAAATTGGTCCTATTCCCCCAAATTAACCACAAGCTCTAGTAAATATCTGTGCCAATGATTAATACAAGAGGTTGTTGCTAACTGTAAGGTGAGCAGCATATTCATAAGCAAGTATCCCGTCTGCCTTACCTGCAGTGGCTTCCTCTTTGGGAGAATTTTTCAAATTAAGCCTTTAAAGGAAAATAAGATCACTAAAGATAGATAAACACCAAAAAAAAAGACACTGAAAAAAATTACAAGGGAAAATTGTATTCCGTTTGGTATAAAATATTTTTGAAGTGGGTACATTTTATTTATTCCTCTAATCTTCTTCTCCATTCTGTCTGGCAGGCATAAATTCAAGGGTGTCCTTGTCTCTTACCATTTTGAATGTATCCAATTATGTGTACATTGAATATTTACTGAATGTGACGTTTACCCGATTTCCATATAATGTATATAAATAAATCTAAGTCAAATTTAATAGTTCTTTCAGAGTGCCAAGTTGTGTGTTGATATATAAAACAAGGTGACATGTAAAATACTTTGTCAACACAATTATATGTGAGTTTAGAGGAAACACTGCTTGTTTTGTGGAATGAATAGTGATTTTTATTTTTTAGCTCAAGAAGACTTAGGTTTAAATCTAGCCTGTGCATGTATATTATCTGTGGTGAAACAGACCACCAGCCCAGGTGGGATGCATGAGTCAAGTGCTCGGGCCTGCTGGGCTGGGAAGACCCAGAGGAATCGGGTGGAGAGAGAGGTGGGATGGGGGACCGGGATGGGGAATACGTGTAACTCTATGGCTGATTCATATCAATGTATGACAAAACCCCCTGAAAAATAAAAAAAAATAATAATAATAAAAAAATTTAAAAATAAATAAATAAATAAATCTAGCCTGTGTAATTGATTAGCCGATACTTTGGACAATATAATTTCTTTTCTTTGCCTTAGTTTCCTGAACTATACAATGGGAGTCAACATTTGATATAATGAATTATTCTGTAGAGTAAATAAGATGGCCTTTTTGGAGAACCTAACAGAACCCTTAGCCTGAAATAGAGGAGCAATAAATGTTAGCTGAGATCCCCTTATTTCACTTGACATCCTCAGAAGAATTCCTGTAAGGGAGATGAACATTTGGATTGGATTTTGAAGCATGAATAGGATATCAAAGTATAGCCAATGGTGTTGGCAACATTTGCAAATCATGTATGTTTAGTGTTAAGATTTTTCATCACCACTCTTGTTTATTAAACATGATATGTTGCTATATAGAAAATCAGATAAAAATACAGGTGCACAAGAATACTGTATTATAATACTTTAAAGTTTAACTTTTCCTTTTATCTCTTTCTCTCTCCCTCTCTCTCTCTTCCCCTCTCTTTTCTCCCACCCTCTCTTTCTCTAACTGAAAATAAAGGAAGGAAGATAGAGACATATCTGCAACCCCATAGACTATATACAGTCCATGGAATTCTCTAGGCCAGAATACTGGAGTAGGTAGCCTTTCCCTTCTCCAGGGCATCTTCCCAACCCAGGGATTGAACCCAGGTCTCCTGCATTGCAGGCAGATTCTTTACCAACTGAACTATCAGGGAAGCACCATCTGATCAGAGTTGTTTGTAAACCTTTGTATACCTACTAGGAGGTGAGTTATCACTCTCATCTTGATGAGAAAGCATGTGAATCTTTGTGTTTGTGAGAGCTCAATAACCATTTATATCACTTTATTAAAGACATCATTTTCCTCTCTGTTCTCATGCCTATGACACAGTACCTAGCTTGGTACCTAACCTCTTAACCATCACTCTGCAAAGGTTTTCTGACTGGGTGAATTTGATATTGGTTTAAATCTAGGATTTAATTCTTAAAACTTGGATTTAATTCTTCTCCTTAAGTTCATTAAGCACAAGCCAGTTATATTATTGTCATGAACACTCTGAATGCTGTTAATATTTTATATTCATGATAAATAGGGTGTTTGTATTCAGTCAGTGTTTGGTCTAACTTGTTATCTCTTCAAATGAGGCTTGTATAGTCAAAGTCCCTTCTGAACTGAGGAGCACTGATTTATTTTTTCCTCTTACAAAGGCAACAACAAATGTGTAAACTCTCCTTCATGGTGAAATGTTTATATGCAAGAGATACTGCCTGTGTCTGTTTCTAAACACATATTACCCACCCCATTAGATGTATATTTAAATATTTTACAGTTTCTATTTTTCTACTAATTGACCTTCTGACTAAAGTAATTTGTGATCAGTAAAATAGTCATCAAAATTAACATGCCAATTTAATATGTTGAAAGAATCTAATCAAAACAGCTAGCTATTTTCAGTGGAAAGCTATCAAATTCATTTTAGTAAGCTAGCAAAATGCTGGTACTAAAGCTTGACAAAGATGGGTGCTGTTTTGTTGTGTGTTTGGTCACACAGTCATGTCTGACTCTACAAATCTTTCGACTACAGCCCTCCGAGCTCCTCTGTCTATGAGATTTTTCAGGCAAGGCTACTGGAGTGAGTTGCCATTTCCTACTCCAGGGGATTTTCCCAACCCAAGAATCAAACCTATGTCTCCTGTGTCTTCCACATTGAAGGTAGATTCTTTACCTTCTGAGCCATCAGGGAAGCCCACAAAGGTAGGAAACATATACAAAGAAACTGTACTATAATCCATTCATGAAAAATATATATCATTATAAAAAATACTTGAAAAAATGTTTCATTTGTAGATATGGTTATATCTACATAATAATTTACCCTCATCAAGTGGAATTTGCCCCCCCACTTCCAGAAATACTTTATTTCTAAATATGTTCCTAAAAATCTATCTAGTTGTAAGTGTAATAAGGAAAAAAGTTCCATGGACATCTCAGTTTAAGAATGTATTTCTCATATAGGTTCCCTTATTTAAGTGAAAGGATAAATGTCTTAACACCTAATTAATAGTGAAGTAATAGTGACATTCAGATCAAGAAGAATAAACAAAATTATTTTGTGTCAATATTATCTTAAAGCTCTTTTAGAAATTCTGAATAATATAGTATGAAAAGAAATAAGTTAAACCAATGAGTGATTTTAAAAGACAAAAAGACATAGTGTAAGAATTGGTAAAAATTTAAATGTATATAATACTTTGGCCACCTGATGCAATGAACTGACTCATTGGAAAAGATTGAAGGCAGGAAGAGAAGGGGATGACAGAGGATGAGATGGTTGGATGGCATCACCACCTCAATGGACATGAGTAAGCTCTGGGAGTTGGTGAGGGATAGGGAAACATGGTGTGCTGCGGTCTATAGGGTCACAAAGAGTTGGACACTACTGAGTGACTGAACTGAACTGATTTTATATATATATATTTTTTTCTACATTTACTATTGGTATTCTCATCACCACAAGAGAGAGTGAGGGTAACATGAGGCCAGTTCACCATGTACTAGAATCTGAGGGAGTCAGTTGCTCACATTAGTCTCAGTTCCAGATGCCAAGTCAATGGAAAAGAGACAAATTTCAGACACATATCAACATATAACTACTGGTTTACACCTAAGACTTGGAAGTTTCTCCTTGA
Organism: Muntiacus reevesi; assembly: GCF_963930625.1. NCBI lineage: Eukaryota > Metazoa > Chordata > Mammalia > Artiodactyla > Cervidae > Muntiacus > Muntiacus reevesi. The sequence continues at coordinate 244,790,624 of NC_089250.1, forward strand.
ATGAAATTTCCCTTGCCAATCACAGCCAAAGAACCAGGACAGGTCCTGGCTTCCGTCATCAGCTGCACTAACAATTCTCACAGACTGGCGACTTGAAAGAGGAGAGAACTCATCTTTGACCACTTGGCAGGCAGGTCCTGAGAGCCAAAAAACCAAAACCACTCGTAAGTTTTTACTGCATAGTTTTTTCATCATCAATAGAAAGGAGAGTGAAAGGTGAGGGAGAGCTGGGCATCCTTGATCATCCTAGCCTAGGCATAAGACATGTAGTGAGGACACAATGCTAGATACATCAGACCCAGTAGAGATGACATGGGGAAGAAACAAAGAACTCAGCTGATGACCAGAAGAAAGTCTCTAAACATATGGCCCCCAGTGGGACTACCCCAAACATCTCTGTTTTTCAATCTATCTCAGTCAACACCATGGTCATTATGGAAAAGGAATAAGTTATTTTTTACTGTGTCTTGCTTTAACTTACCGCTCCCTGCTTAAATTTATAACCAAAAAACTATGAGCATAATAAAATCATAACATGACCCAGGTCAATAATGTAAAGTATCTGATTATTTTTTCATCTGTAAATTGAGAACAAAATACTGGTATCTTTCTCATATCACTGTTTTATACACTAAATGAGAGGATGCATGTGGAACTCTAAACATAATGCCTGACACAGAGTGTGTAATAAACTTATTATATTTTGATAAACTGTGCCTCTCAAAAACTGAAGAGCCGTGAGAAGAAAGAACACCATAACATCATTAGAATTCTTATATAAAATGTATGCTGAAACCAAAAATTGTCTGAATGGAATTTCAAGGCAATTTCAGATTGAAGTATTCTGAAAAATATGCTTCATGGTACCATGACAATGTTTCAATGATATACTTAGCAGTTAGTGACACCATTATATTCCAGAATGATTCTATGTCTCCCCAAAAGGGATAACATTGCCTTTTCATGGGAGAACCACATCCCTGGCTTATTCTGATAAAAAGAATGAAATAAAGAGGGAAGGAAAGAAGGAAGAAAGGAAAGACAGGAAGGAAGGAGGAAAAGAGGGAGTCTGCAAGTGAGAGGGAGAGAGCCATAATCAATCTGAAAATTCATTTGGTATTGCTTTTAGAGCTTTAATAATGAAGGCATACATTGACACGAATCAGCCATTGAGTTACACGTATTCCCCATGTCAATGTATGACAAAACCCACTGAAATGTTGTGAAGTAATTGGCCTCCAACTAATAAAATAAAATTAAAAAAAAAAATTAAAAAAAAATAAATAAATAAAAAAATAAAAATAAAATCTTTCTAATATCTGAATCAGTATCAGAAAAAAAAAAAAAATAATGAAGGCAATTTGACTCAGTATTTCTCAGCTAGGAATTTATCCAAAAGAAATGCAAGAAGTTCTCTTCCCTAAAAGGATATTTATTATAGTTACTCTATTAACTAAGATCATGGCATCTGGCCCCATCACTTCATGGCAAATAGGTGGGAAAACAGTGGAAACAGTGGCTGACTATTTTTTGGGCTCCATAATCACTGCAGATGGTGACTGCAGCCATGAAATTAAAAGACACTTACTCCTTGGAAGGAAAGTTATTACCAACCTAGACAGCATATTATAAAGCAGAGCCATTACTTTACCAACAAAGGTCCATCTGGTCAAGGATATGGTTTTTCCAGTAGTCATGTAAGGATGTGAGAGTTGGACTATAAAAAAAACTGAATGTCAAAGAATTGATGCTTTTGAACTGTGGTATTGAAGAAGACTCTTAAGAGTCCCTTGGACTGCAAGGAGATCCAACTAGTCCATCCTAAAGGAGATCTGTCCTGAGTGTTCAATGGTGTCACTAACTGCTAAGTATATCACTGAAACATTGTCATGGTACTATGAAGCATATTTTTCAGACTGATGTTGAAGCCAAAACTCCAATACTTTGGCCACCGGATGCGGAGAGCTGACTCATTTTAAAAGACCCTGATGCTGGAAAAGATTGAGGGCAGGAGGAGAAGGGGACAACAGAGGATGAGATGGTTGAATAGCACCACCGACTCAATGGACATGAGTTTGGGTGGACTCCAGGAGTTGGTGATGGACAGGGGGGCCTGGCATGCTGTGATCCATGGGGTCGCAAAGAGTCAGACATGACTGAGCAACTTAACTGATATTAACATCAGAAATCACTTGAAATACCCTACATAAATGATTTATGGTTAACCTAGTCTAAAGAATGTTGTGATTTCATCACCCATTATATCTATTGAGTGTTGAAATTCAGTGTGCAAATAGCAACCGTAAGTATGTGAAATTTATATATAACAGCGATTGGAAAGGAATCCCCAAAATAGTACCAGAGGTTTTCAAGGATTTGTGAAATTGTTAGTAATTTGTTTCACCTTTTCCTTTCTATAGCTCTCAAATTTCAAGCAAGAACTGTGCTTATTTTTTAAATAGAAACACAAACAGAAACCAAACTCTGTTTTCACTTTAGTAATGATAAACTGTAGAATCATAAAATAGCTTATCATATAGACAAAACAAAGCAAAATCCATGATGAAATTTCCATTTTTTATTCTATGAATCTCATCTCATATTTAAGAACATTTCTGACAGCTTCAATGAAGATGCTAAAAAAGAAAAGATATAAATAGGAAAAAAAAAACAGAACTTTTCTCTATTCTGCAAAGTGTATCTTCAGAAAAACTGTCAGAGAATTTTAGTTTGGCTCTGATTAATCTTCATTTTCACCTCCAGGTAAATAACTACATTTAATAAATAAATATTGCTGTCAATCATTTCATGGGATAAAAAAATAAGATCTCACTGAGCATATGCTTAACTACCCAATTATTCATCTAAAAGATATAACAACATTTATAAGAAGTTGTTTATCTAATTAACTCTCATTGCAGCCCATATAGTTAGATAAAACCAGTGCTCGAAAGTTATTCCTTTTGCTTGAATCATATGCCTACAACATTCTAGGGATTTTCCCATATTAATGTGCTTCCATGTTCCTTTCACACCAAGAATCCTTACTTATCTGAATATATCTTTCAGGGATGATACACAAATAGTTGTAGAGAACTTGTTTGCTGGTCCCGGAATTTGATAGTCTCTGCAGGAGCTAAATTCCATTACACATATTTGCTGCCAGATTTTAGCAACATAATTCTGTGCTTAATTGTTTGTTTTTAATTAAGTTTACAAATCCTGGATAATATGAATGCAAAAGAGGGAGGTAATCCTTAATGGACATGTCTTTTCTTTGTATAGGTTACACTGAAGATATCAAACTTGGCTTCAGTAGCTCAGACGGTAAAGAATCTGCCTATTATGCAGGAGATCTGGGTTCAATTCCCGAGTCAGGAAGATCCCCTGGAGAAGGGAATAGCAACCCACTCCAGTGTTCTTGCCTGGAGAATCCCATGGATAGAGGAGCCTGGCAGGGTACAGTCCATGGGGTCACAAAGAGCTGGATGTGACTGAGTAACACTTTCCACTTTCCTTTTTATTGCTTTCCAAGGTCTTATGTTGCCTTGTTCTTTACAGGGCTGAACTCACTTCTCTTCTGACACTATTTAGAGAAGTCTGAACAGTTAGCTTAGTGTCCCATGCCTGTGGGAAATCATACTTATTTTTGTACAACTGTGTATTTCATAACATGGAAAGAGTCTGATTTGGAAAGTGCCTCATAGAAATCTAATCAGAGATTGTCAAGGAACTCTCACAGATGAACAGTATTATGATGTTAATATGAGTTCACACCCAAAATGTAGCTGAAAACTTCACTGTGGTAAGTCACTTGGGGAAAAAACAATCAAACAAACAAACTTTAAGCACTTGTTACAAATAGGAAAGACTCATGCCAGCATCTCTTTTTATGAATAAAGACATTTTTCACAATATTTTCAAGCAGCAGTAAGAAAAGGCCTTGTCATCATGTGCCTCTCCTTTCAAAGAGCATAAGGGATGCAACTGTTACCAGATTCTTCCTACTTTCATGTGTGCATCATCTGCAGAGACTTTCTTTTCCAATGTCTCTAGGATCTAGGAGGGCACCGTATCTCCAGGTCACAAAAGGTTCCAGAACTATAGATTACTGTTGTTCAGGCCAGTGGGCCTGAAGTCAGAAAATCTGGTTTCAGTCCTTCTTCTTAAGTTACTATGTTCTTACTTTTGTCAACAAGCTCCTTAAGTCTTCAGGTAGCACTAGTGGTAAGGAACCCACCAGTTAATGCAGGAGACTTAAGATACATGGATTCAATCCCTGGGTCAGGAAGATCCCTTGGAGGAGGGCATGGGAACCCACTCTAGTATTCTTGCCTAGAGAATCCTATGGATTCAGAGGAGTCTGGTGGGCTACAGTCCATAGGGTCTCAAAGAGTTGGACATGACTGAAGCAACTTAGCCTGCATGCACGTGCATAAACAAGCTACTTACTCTTCTGAGTCTCAATTTCATCATCTGTAAAATGGGAATAACATCTCCAAGCACTCAGGATGGTTGTGGATGTACAATGAAATCAGAGCTTAAATCCAGTTTTTGCAGTGGGATCTACTAAATTATTTTCAGGTGATCTGATTGGGTTTGCTATCAGTTTATTTGCTCCCTGATACGCTTTAGTTACAGGGAATTAGAACAGCTTTAAAAAAATGAAGAGCTTCTCAAATGCCCATTAAACAGGAATGGTTTGGTTTAGATATCTGTGTTTAATAGGGTAAAATTCAGTGTTTGCAAAACAGAGTGAAAATTCTTTGCTACACTGCCTTTCCTTTTCAATCCCATGGCTAAACCATCATCACTGGCTTATGAACCGTAATTAGTGTTGGCGGAGAGCAGAGCGGTTCCATACCGCCATTGATTAGAATGAGATTCAATTATCAGATGAAGGTTTATTAAAGTGTATGTTTCTAGCTAGCTGGCTTCTTACCATCCAGCAATTTCCCCTCAGGGAGAAACACTACCCCTAGGCAGCACGAAAGACCATCTTCACTTCTTATGTACATCGGGACTGAGCACAATTTCTATCTGGCATGGGAAAAGTCCAGAAGGATAATACTAAAAGGAAATGAGTTTTCAGGTGGAAGAATGAAATTTCAGGATGACAGGGGTACAATTTCTTGCCCTGAATGAAGGAAAAAGCACCAATTCTTTCCGAGTTTCAGGTGACCCCTACCTCTGATGGAGGATAGGAAAGTAATCACCCTCCTCTGCCATGGAATGGACCCTTCATTTTGAAACCAGGCTGGTGTGCTGATTAGTTCTGCTAAATAACTCTGAAGAGACCCATTTGTTTAGCACTATGTGTAATTTTAAAGGAAAGGATGTGTTGGCAGCAGGGAAGAGAGTCAAATGAGGTCACTGGTGAAATAGCGGGAGAAATTTGCTGGTGCCTCTGCCTTGTTTTTTCCTATTCCATCTTCACTGACCTTTGCACTAGAAAACTGATGCCCCAACTAAATGGAACCTTCATTTTCTCATTCCCTGAATGACCAGGCCAGCTCCCCAGTGCCTTCAGAAATGGATCTTCATTTCTCTATTGGTGGGGACACCACATTTAACCCTTAATGTTAAGACAGTTTTCACCTACAGAGCTTCCATCAGTATAAGCTGGTTTTATCTTAGAAGCCTTGGGTATTCAACAGTCTCATCTCTGATATACTTTTTGTTTGTGTGGACAGTGAAATAACTGCTGCCCTTGCAGAAATAGGGGGATATAGGCAGATTTTTTAAAAAAATTCTAAGTGTGACAATCCAAAAAAGTGATTGAGCACTGATTTTTTATCTATAGGTGACCTCAAACGTAAATTAGTTTATGTCCTGTAAAGGTACTGGATATTTCAGACAATGTCAGTTGAATCTCATTTCACTTAAAAAGCAGCAATTTATTAAATGTTGGATTCTTAACTTTAATATTAACATTTTTGTGTAAAGAAATAATGTCCTATAAGAAACTGCAAATAACGAACTTTATCATTTCCTTGTCTGCAATTCCAGAATATTAAAACATACCCCATCATGATCATGAGCACAATCTCTGTATTTTAGAAGTCTCTTGATTAAAGCTTTCTTCCCTTCAATTTAGTGAGAATCTGTGGCTAAAGATCTTGCCTATTCATATCAGTTTCCACAGGATTTCCAACAGAAGTTTGGTATATGGGAAGCACTTCAAAAATTTGAATCAAGTAGGTGCATACTAAATAAAGAGTGTATGAGTTTTCAAGATATGAGCATATGAATTAAACATGAAACTAAATTTGCCAATCACATATTTTCCATCAGTTTGGTCATTCATCCGTGTCTGATTTTTTTGTGACTGCATGAACTGCAGCATGCCAGGCTTCCCTAACCATCACCAACATCACAGAGCTTGCTCAAACTCATGTCCATTGAGTTGGTGATGCCATCCAACAATCTCATCCTCTGTCATTCCCTTCTCTTTCTGCCTTCAATCTTTCCCAGCATCAGGGTCTTTTCCAATGAGTCAGTTCTTCATATCAGGTGGCTAAAATATTGGAGTTTCAGCTTCAGCATCAGTCCTTCCAATGAATATTCAGGATTGTTTTCCTTTAGGATTGACTGGTTTGATCTTGTTGCAGTCCAAGGGATTCTCAAGAGTCTTCTTCAACACCACAGTTCAAAAGCATCAATTCTTCAGTGCTCAACTTTCTTTATGGTCCGACTCTCACGTACATACATGACTACTGAAAAAAACCATAGCTTTTACTAGACAAATATTTGTTGGTGTAGTAATATCTCTGCTTTTTAATATGCTGTCTAGATTGGTCATAGCTTTTCTTCCAAGGAGCAAGCATCTTTTAATTTCATGGCTGCAGTTAACATCTGCAGTGATTTTGGAGCCCACTGTTTCCTTTGGTTCTCCATCTATTTGCCATGAAGTGATGGGCCCGGATGCCATGATCTTCATTTTTTGAATGTTGAGTTTTAAGCCAGTTTTTTTCACTCTCCTCTTTCACTTTCATCAAGAGGCTCTTTAGTTCCTCTTCACTTTCTACCATAAGGGTGGTATCATCTGCATATCTGAGGTTATTGATATTTCTCCTGCCAATCTTGATTCCAGGCTGTGCTTCATCCAGACTGGGATTTCACATAATGTATTGTGCATTCAAGTTAAATAAGCAGGGTGACAATATACAGCCTTGACATACTCCTTTCTCAATTTGGAACCAGTCTGTTGTCCCATGTCTGGTTCTAACTGTTGCTTGTTGACCTGCATATGGATTTCTCAGAAGGCAGGTAAGATGGTCTGATATTCCCATCTCTCGAAGAATTTTTCAGAGTTTGTTGTGATCTACACAGTCAAAGGCTTTGGAGTAATCAATAAAACAGAACTAGATGTTTTTCTGGACTTATTTTGCTTTTGCTCTGATCCAACAGATGTTGGCAATTTGATCTCTGGTTCCTCTGCCTTTTCTAAACCCAGCTTGAATATCTGGAAGTTCATGATTCACAGACTGTTGAAGCTTGACTTGGAGAATTTTGACCATTACTTTGCTAGTGTGTGAGATGAGTGCAATCGTGTGATAGTTTGAACATTCTTTGGCATTGCCTCTCTTTGGGATTGGAAAGAAAACTGACCTTTTCCAGCCCTATGGCCACTGCCACTTGAGAAGGGAATGGCAAACCACTTCATTATTCTTGCCTTGAGAACCCCATGAACAGTATGCAAAGGCAAAGATATAACACTGAAAGATGAAGTCCCCAGGTCTGTAGGTGCCCAATACACTACTGGAGAAGAGTGGAGAAATAATTCCAGAAAGAATCAAGAGATGGAGCCAAAGTGAAAACAACACCCAGTTGTGGATGTGACTGGTGATAGAAGTAAAGTTCAATGCTGTAAAGAACAATATTGCATAGGAACCTGGAACGTTAGGTCCGTGAATCAAGGTAAATTAGAAGTGATTAAACAGGAGATGGCAAGATTGAACATCAACATTTTAGGAATCAGTGAACTAAAATGGACAGGAATGGGCAAATTTAATTCAGATGACCATTATATCTACTACTGTGGGCAAGAATCTCTTAGAAGAAATGGTGCAGCCCTCATAGTCAACAAGAGTCTGAAATGCAGTACTTAGGTACAGTCTCAAAGGTAACAGAATGATCTGTTTGTTTCCAAGGCAAACCATTCAATATCACAGTAATCCAATTCTATGCCTCAACCAATAATGCTGAAGAAGCTGAAATTGAGAAGTTCTATGAAGATCTACAAGACCTTCTAGAACTAACACCCAAAAAATGTCCTTTTCATCATAGGGGAGTGGAATGCAAAAGTATGAAGTCAAGAGATACCTGGAATAACAGGTAAAGTTGGCCTTGGAGTACAAAATGAAGCAAGGCAAAGGCTAACAGAGTTTTTCCAAGAGAACACACTGGTCATAGCAAACACCGTCTTCCAACAACACAAGAGAAGACTCTACACATGGACATCACCAGATGGTCAATACTGAAATCAGATTGATTATATTCTTTGCAGCCAAAGATGGAGAATCTCTATACAGTCAGCAAAAACAAGACCGAAAGCTGACTGTGACTCAGATCATGAACTCTTTATTTTTTGTAAATAGCAGCTTTATACTTTTTTCATACAAAATCCTTATCTTCTTATTCACTGCCTATTATTTATTGCTTCTGGTTATCAGTTTATGGGGCACTTTGGTGTGGAGGTTTTATAGGTCTCACTGACCCCAGCATTTCTGAGCCACTTTAAAGAGCTGAAGAAGTTGGATGCGTGAGACAAGTGCTCGGGCCTGGTGCACTGGGAAGACTCAGAGGGATCGGATCAAGAGGGAGGTGGGAGAGGAGATTGGGATGGGGGATACATGTAAATCCATGGCTGATTCATGTCAATGTATGACAAAACCCACTACAATATTGTAAAGTAATTAACCTCCAACTAATAAAAATAAATGAAAAAAAAAAAAGTAAGGGAGGTCTTTCTCCGTTATTTTATTTTTCTCACAAAATATTAATAACCAGAAGCAAATATAGGGATTCACAGTTTCCTGATTTACTTGTTTGCTTCTTTGTGGCATCTGGTCTGTTTCAAGACCAGGCCTTGTGACTTTCAAAAATAAATTGTCAAATGTTTCAGCATGGAAATACCCCCAAGATGAGGACTGCCTTTGTGAATTCTGTGTGTAGTCTGTATGAAGTCCACTTTTTCTATTTGGGAGGCAAAATACAGAGTCATAACAAAAGAGTTTGCTGTATAAAATATCATTGGCATGAGTCAAAAGCAGCATCTGTGACCTAGCAAGGTTGTCATAATCTTTTGGAGCCCCTTTTCTTCCTCTATATATTGGAGATAATACCTTCTTCAGGAAGATTACTTGAAAAGTCAGTGTTACAATGTCAAGGAATTCATTCATGCCTTTATTTAGCAATTTGGCATGTAGAATGCTTTCACTTTTGTGTGTGTTTGTGTGTGTGTGTGAGAGAGAGAGAGAGCAAAAACAAAGCCTGTTTCTGTGTAGCTTATGCTCTAGTATTTTCTATTAAAAAAATAATAATTAAAATACTGCATAGTTACAACCTAATACATTTTCTGCAGAAAAGAATTGGATTCTATGAGGATATTGACTATTCCTATAAAACAGTGTCCAAGAACTGTGGACCTTCTTTGCCTTAACTCAAGATGAGATATAAATAATGAAGAGAAACTTTTCACATGAAGGAGGAGTGACAAAAATATTTCAAGCCCAGAGACCAGCAGGGCCTCAAGCCCCAGAGTGCAGCATGTGGGGAAAAGTAGGAAAAGAATGAACCATAAACCAGGAAGGTACCGAAGGAGGGGTGGGCTAGTGAGAGGTAAAATAGAAGAGCTAAGCAGAAGCCAGTCTTTTAAACCCTGTAGACCATGCTAAAGTTTTTGACTTTCTATCAAGACCTGTCACAAAAGCTAACTCCCTTTCAAATATACTGGTACTATGTTTGCTAGTTTTAAATAGAAACAGAAGTGTGTTTCTTGAATCATGACTAAAGTGATTGCTTAACCCAGCCAGATGATCTACAGCCCAGGCTTTCCATTCTGAAGCCCCCTGGTCTCTTGCCTACTGCGGATGCAGCCACCCAAGTTGGCATGTTCTAGTTCTTTTCGAATCCTGGGATGGAGAAGATGCCTACCGCCCTCTTCCAGGTGTCCTTGTGCCTGATTGGAATGTGCTGAGCACAAGAGGACTATCCTGTCCTGTAGATTTCCTGAGCTCAAAGCTTGTTTCTCGCTGTTTAATTACTTCTCCATGTTCCTCCATCTTGGGTAGAGATGTCCCCGGGGTCACAAGCAGGACACATGGAAGGGACGAAAGAATACAGTGGGATTAAAGGAGGTAAGCTATTTTTTTTTTTCAAAGTAGGACATCAGAATAAATACTCTTCCAATTCTGCCACATCTAAAGGTTCTATCATAATTTATGTAGTTTTTTAAATGCTCTCCTTTCCATCCCCACTGTATTACCTTAGATCAGACTTTCATTCTTTTCACATTTACTTCTATGACAGAACAATCACCCCTGTGTTAATCAGGCCAACTCATATACCTTATGTTTTCAGACCAACCTTCCTTCAGTAGGAAACTGAAACTGGTCCCTCCTCTGTCTAACATCTGTCAATAGTTCCCTTATAATATGTATGGCATTTAGTATATGATCTTATGCTGTTACATCTACTCAATGAGATGCTCAGATGTAGTGTGAACATTCTGTAGTGTGAACAAGCCACATATTCCCAGTACACTGGACCTTTTCTCTTTCTTTGTGCCAGACACAAATGGGTTTTGGTATGGTGGTGGAGAACTGATGCTCCAGCTCGTGGGATTAACTGAATAAGTCATATTTCATCTTAATGAGGGTGATGGATAGCAGAACTGTACTAGGAATTATGCTAACCACTTTACGTGCCATACTTTATTCATTTCTCATGACCAAGCTTTGAACATGGTGTCATCATCTTTATTTTATACATACAGAAAATCAGGAGTATTTCAGGGTACTATTTCAATTTCCCAGTGAGTATGTCACAGTTTGAAGTGAGACGCAGACAGACAATTACCAGAGTACACACTTTGAACCACTGTTGTATACTTCCACTTCCTAATTGTTTCTTCTTTTCTTATAGACAAAAGTTAATGAGCTAAAATCGAACTAGGATTTTAAGCTGTATAATTATTTCTGTTTGTCCAAATTCACAGAGACAATTCCCAGGTTTTTTTTTCCATAAGTGCAAGATTATTTGGCTTGAATTCAGATAACTATCACTAGATCCTTTACAACTTTGTGTTATGCTGAAAATCCACTTAAGAATGCCTGCAATAACAGAATCTAAAATTTATCCATGACCTAGCCAAGGATCAGGTTCTCAAAGCCTCTTGATTGCTTTACATCATTCTGAAAGAATCTGGAGCTAATGTTCCTGCCCTATCCTTCCCCCCTTCCCCTCAGAACAATTTCACTAGCCTTTGGGATTTTGCTAAAAGCCCAGCACTCTTGTCTTCAAGGAGCTTTATCATATGGTCTTAGTAACAAGAACCCAATGAAAATGCACACATTACACAGCCTTGGTTCCTCCACCAGTGATTGGAAATAGATCGGAAGAGCTAAGGCACTAACTCAACCAGCCATTCCATCATCAGCTTGTCTCAGGGTAGTAATAAACTTCTTGGTCTGCTAAATTTATGGAGTAGAAGTGTGAGCACAACCTCCCCGCGGTACCCATGGCTTTGATCAGGTCAATAACAGTGGTCTGGAGGTCTGCATGCTGACCATTATAAGCACCAATGTGAACTCTCACTAGTGTGCTGTAATTAGCAATTGCTTCCACATTAGTTCCTTGGGTGCAAAGATAAATCAGACTGCCTAATGTAAAGATTTTACATGAGATTGCATGAGAGACTTTCCTACGTGGGAGAGTAGGATTAAGGGTTTAACTCCTAAATACTCTCCACATGTATACACTCCACTAGTTTAACCAGAAACTCAGAGCATGAAAGAACTAGTGTATTATAGCCATGAGTCTCCTCATCTGACTGAAGATATGACCTCTACATTTGCAAAAGCAATGATACCTTATGCTGCAGTGGGGAAAAAAAAACATATTACTATATATGATTTATGCATTTAATAAGCTTAGATGTCCTAGTTGTAGTCTGTGTTTAGAGTGGATATAATTGATTTTGTAGCAAATTTGAAAGGCAAGTTGTATTGGTCCTTGAAGGATCATGCTTGCTCTGCCACTGGACCTTGGCAGGCATCATTTGATCCGCCTTTACCACTGCTGCTCTCTTCATGATATAGTTAACTTATTTATTTATTTGGCTACACCATGTCTTCATTGTGGCACACAGGATCTTCAATCTTCATCATGACATGCAGGATATTTTAGCTGTAGCATGAAAGCTCTTAGTCGCAGCATGTGGATCCCTGACCAGGGATCGAACACTTCATTAGCAGCACACAGTCTTAGCTGCTGGACCATCAGGGTGAAGTATGGATACAGTTAATTTTTACTCTTTCTTCAGATGGCTGTTCAGAATCACTTCCTCAGGGAAGCTTTCTCAGATCTTGCTGACTAAATGTCCATCTCCTATTTTCACCCCATATGAGTGCTCACTTCGGTGTAATAAATATATTGGTGACTCTTGGAACCATGCCTGTGTCTCTCTCTAAGTTGGCACCTCCATGAGAGTCAGACCCCTGTGCTTTGGCTTATGATTATACCCTCAGTACTGAGTACAGTCTTCAGCTCACAGTATAAAAGAAAGAGCTATTGTAGCCAAGAATGTAACGTAGTGATAAAAAATATTTTAAAAATTAAGAAAGATATATTATATCTTTAAAAGAAACCTGGAGAAAATTATTCATCTTAAATTCTAACAACATTCACTTATGTGTTCGTTTTTTTCAATCTTCCCAAGTTTTTCCTAAAGTTTATCTTAGGAAATAAATAAACCTTACTTCCTAAGGTTTATTTCCCAGGTTTTTCCTAATACCTGGATCTACAATGGTAAATAATTAGTAAATATAATATTTTTTTAAATCTACTTTTTCATTTTCTCTTTGACCAAAATAATACTATATACTTATTCAATAAAAAGAATTGAATGGTATAAATCTTTGCCCTCTACTTATATATCAGTGCTTGGTGGCAACCTCTATATTTGTTCCCTCTGAGAGTACAGGAAATTAATGCTTGGAAAAGAATGTTTTACAATTGCTCAAAACTTCAGAAGCAATTTCCTCTGGAAGAAACTTCTCACTTTGTAATTGATGATCAGGATATATGACACCTATATTTATTTTTACAAAAGCATTTTTTAAAAAGTCCACCTTTTTTGTAGACTGAGAATGATATGTTTTAAATCACTTTCTTTTTTTTTTTAACTATTAAGTAAAAATTTCCTCTTTCAGGGGATCAAATCTTCTGGAAATCTCTGCCAGACAGTGGTTGATAATAGAAGGAAAATAAGCATGTGTTGGTGAAAAATGAGGTATTTAGGTATTCAGTGTATATATGTTTTTCTTGTATGTGATGTGTCATAGAGGACTGTCTGGAGTAATAGTTGGGTGTCAGAGGAAAAACTTGAATTTTTCTCAGTGGTGTGTTGAGTAAAGACCAAACATAATAAAGTACATCTGGCTTGGTTTCCAGAGAGATCTAAAAAAATTATTTTTTCTACAAACTAGACCCAGTTTGTATTGAACTTGTCTCTATAAGCAAGTTAAGATCGACCAGAGGTAGTTTTTACTCACATGATTTTTATTGGCCACTTGCTTGTTGAGGGGAAATAGAGAAACAGGAGAGCGCAACTCTAATAAGAGTTCATTGAGTTTGCCATACCTTTAAACAAGAGCAAGATCCATGTTTGCCAGTGTAATAAGGTGATCATATAGTCCAGCCTAGAACATTCACTCATGAACAAATATAGTTCTACGTAAGATCCTAAATATGAAACAGTTACATGCAGTTCGACCGTAAACCACATCTGCTTAGAAGTTTAGTAAGACATGTAAATAGCATTCATTTCACATTTGTTCAACAGGTGGAACTTTCATGCCAAAGCTTGAATGTCCTAGATCAGAGGATCTCAAAGTGTGGCCCCAGAACCAGCAACATTAGCATTACACGAGAAATTGTTAGAAATGCAAATTCCAAACCCCATCCCAAACTTATTGAATCGAAACTCTAGGGATAAAGTCCAAAGATCTGTGTCTTAACTGTCCCTCCTAACAAGTATTTCTAACTGCCTTCTAATGAGTGCTAAAGCTTGAAAATGGGTACTGCCCTATATTCAGGTAAACCAAGTTCAGTCCTGACTCAGAGTGTCACTTTAATCCTCTGCTTCCCCACTTTTTCATTTCTAAATCAAGATGTATTAAGCCACCTCTAGGGCTCTGCTGGTGGCTCAGATGGTAAAGAATCTGCCTGCAATGTGGGAGATTCAAGAGATGCAGTTTTGATCCCTGGGTTGGGAATATCCCCTGGAGAAAGGAATGGCCATCCACTCCAGTAATCTTGCCTGGAGAATTCCATGAACAGAGTAGCCTGGCAGATTTATTAGTGTTGTATGTAACAGAAAAGTCTTAGGGTTGCATATGACAGAAAAGTCGTTAAGTTGTGACTGACTCTTTGCGACCCCATGGACTGTATATTCCATGGAATTTTCCAGGTCAGAATACTGGAGTGGGTAGCCTTTCCCTTGTCCAGGGGATCTTCCCAACATAGTATTAAACCGAAATCTCCTGCATTACAGGCGGATTCTTTACTGTCTGAGCCTCCAGGGAAGCCCAAGAATACTGGAAAGGGTAGCTTATCCTTTTTCCAACACATCTTCCTGACCCAGGAATAGAACTGGGCCCTCCTGCATTGCTGGCAGGTTCTTTACAAGCTGAGCTAAGAAATCCTAAAAGATGATGCTGTTAAAGTGTTGCACTCAATATGCCAGCAAATTTGGAAAACTCAGCAGTGGCCCCAGGACTGGAAAAGGTCAGTTTTCATTCCAATCCCAAAAAAGGCAATGCAAAAGAATCTTCAAACTATCACACAATTGCTCTCATCTCACACACTTTGCAAAGTAACGCTCAAAATTCTCCAAGCCAGGCTTCAACAGGATATGAACAGAGAACTTCCAGAGGTTCAAACTGGATTTAGAAACAGCAGAGGAACCAGAGATCAAATTGCCAACATCCTTTGGATCATCGAAAAGGCAAGAGAGTTTGAGAAAAACATCTACTTCTGTTTTATTGACTATGCCAAAGCCTTTGACTGTGTGGATCACAGTAAACTGTGGAGAATCCTGAAAGAGATGGGAATACCAGACCACCTGACTTGCCTCTTGAGAAACCTGTATGCAGCCATGAAACAACAGCTAGAACTGGACATGGAACAACAGACTGGTTCCAAATAGGAAAAGAAGTACATCAAGGCTGTATATTGTCACTGTACTTATTTAACTTATATGCAGAATACATCATGAGAAACACTGGTGTGGATGACGCACAAGCTGGAATCAAGATTGCTGGGGGAAATATCAATAACCTCAGATATGCAGATGACACCACCCTTATGGCCGAAAGTGAAGAGGAACTAAATAGCCTCTTGATGAAAGTGAAAGAGGAGAGTGAAAAAGTTGGCTTAAAACTCAACATTCAGAAAACTAAGATAATGGCATCTGGTCCCACCACTTCATGGCAAATAGATGGGAAAACAGTGGGAACAGTGGCTGACTTTATTTTTTAGGCTCCAAAGTCACTGCAGATGTTGATTGCAGCCATGAAATTAAAAGGTGCTTACTCCTTGGAAGGAAAGTTATGACCAACCTAGGTAGCATATTAAAAAGCAGAGACATTACTTTACCAACAAAGGTCCATCTAGTCAAGGCTATGGTTTTTCCAGTAGTCACGTAAGGGTATGAGAGTTGGACTATAAAGAAAGCTGAGTGTTGAAGAAATGATGCTTTTGAACTGTGGTGTTGGAGAAGACTCTTGAGAGTCCCTTGGACTGCAAGGAGATCCAACCAGTCCATCATAAAAGAGATTAGTCCTAAGTGTTCATTGAAAGGGCTGATGTTGAAGCTGAAACTCCAATACTTTGGCCACCTGGTGTGAAGAGCTGACTCATTTGAAAAGACCCTGATGCTGGGGAAGATTGAGGGCAGGAGGAGAAGGGGATGACAGAGGATGAAATGGTTGGATGGCACCACCGACTCAATGGACATGAGTTTGGATAAACTCTGGGTATTGATGATTGACAGGGAAGCCTGGTGTGCTGTGGTTCATGGGGTCACAAAGAGTCAGACACAACTGAGCAACTTAACTGAATTGAACTGAATGAATTTATAAGATGATTAAGCAAAAATTTAGAAATGTCACCTCTGTCTGCTATTTTTAGTTTTTGAAACATTTATTCTACTATACTTTATAAACCCAGATGTTCTTGAAGAGACAGAATGGATCTAACCCTTACTAAGTGAGAGGATTGTAGAGAACACATCCTAAGTTGGCTGTCAATGCTCCTTGTATCTGGATATTATGTCTCTGTGTGGTTATGCCCTGTCTTTGAGTATGGGTGATAATTCTGACTTGCTTCTAACCAATAGAATATGGCTCTGTCAATGTCATATCACTTCTATGAATATTTTACATAAGATATACCTTTATCTTTCTCTCAGACTCTCCCTGTAATACACTTTCCTTTAAAGACTTTTGATGGAACAAGCTGCCAGTACTGTCAACTTCCCTATACTGAAAAGAACTGACAGTGACTTTCAGCTGACAGCCAAGAAGGAAATGAGCACCTCAGTCCATCATCCCACAGGGGACTGAATCTTGACAACAATCATTGGGAAGCAGATTCTTCCTCAGCTGAACTTTCAAATGAGACCTTAAGCCCCATTGCCACCTTGACTGGAGTTTGGTGAGATATCCTGGAGCAGAAGATCCAGGTAAGCCACAGCCAGATTCCTTATCTGCCGAAGCAGTGATGGAATATATGCACATTGTTTATCTTAAACCTCTATTGCTGTGTAGCAGTACATAAGGCAAAGACTCAATGGTATCTGCTGTAGACTATTAAGTCCCTATGTTGTATGCTCATGTTTGCTAGGTCACTTCAGTCATGTCTGACTCTGTGCAGCCCTATGAACTGCAGACTGCCAGACTTCTCTGTCCATGGGATTCTCCCGGCAAGAGTACTGGAGTAGGTTGCCATGCCCTCCTCCAGGGGGTCTTCCCATCCCAAGGACTGAATCCGTGTTTCTTAAGTCTAACCTGTATTGATGGGCTGATTTCTACCACCTAGGGTCATGTGGGAAGCCCACGTCCCTATGCCATGTGCTCCTTTCTCAAAGTGCTTAAAATCAAACTAAATTTAGATTAAAAGTTAAATAACATTCTGTAACACTAAAATAAAGACAGTGATCTCTAGATATGACAGAGGAAACTTAGAGAAGAGTAAAAGGCTGCTGAAAGGGTAACCACAAAGCCAAGCAGGTGGCCTCTCAACAGAATTTAATGACCCTTCTCCTGGAATGCAATTTTTCACCTGGCCTCAAAAGTCTGGGCTAGGTGTCCTCTCCTCTGGAAGGCTGTTCCAGGGAACTCCATTCAAAAGCAACACGCTCCTGTGCTGCATATAACCTGACTCCACTTCTTTGTCTGGTTGTATTCTCGTCTCCCTCATTTCATCCTCTGGACAGTGAGTAGTTCATCTCTGCTTCCTTTCTCAAGGTGCTCTTTCAGCTCTCCTCTTGCCCTTCTCCACCTTCATACTTCATATGCGATTCCATATATATTATATTCCTGATTTGTGATTTCCATATGCAAACTAATTTAAGGAAAAATCAACTCTTTCAATGAAGCGGTCCAATATGTGGTGCTGGTGTCAGCAACAGCTAGTTCCAGGCAAATTATGACATCAGGCCTCATTGTGCTTTTGTCTGCCTCCTCTTTCTCCCATTTGTTCTCCTCCCCTTTTATCAACTTGTTTTCTCCTCCTTGCTCTGACTCTCTCTCACTCTTTACCCCTACCCAGTTTCACCTTTCTTTCTGCTGTCTTCATCCTCAAGAAAAGTTTTCCCATGTAGCTCAATGATGTTTCCACTAACTTTGTGCTTTCTGCATCCTTCCAGCCAAGTTTCTCTTCCTAGCATTCTAGACCATCCTATAAGGGATTCACTCTGTCCCTGGTTATACTGTGGGACTACCCCACAGTGAATCATTTTGGCCAGTCTTGGTAAAGCCTCTTCATTTGTCAGCTTCTGTCACATGACTGATGAGCTCACCAGACAACAGAAAGGAATTTTCAAAATGGAAAAATTTCAGGACAGACCAAAAAGTAACAGATGACCATTAAGAACCACTGTTTACTGACTCATAAGCAAAAACCCAACCAGTTCCCAGCTCACCCTTACTCCCCTTGATATCCCCTGTGCACTTATGTCCCTACATCTCTGACTCTCAGTGTTTGTGAAATAAACCAACCCATGATTTGTCTAGAACCTCTTTCCATGGTAAACTTAGCTGTTCCCCCAACTCCTTCAAAAAACTTTTCCAATTATCTTAACTTTATGTTAAAAGATCAGTTCCTCGAGCTGGACCCTAAAGATTCCATCTGATTTTCTCCAGCAGCTGCTGCATACTCTTCCCATGCTAGTTTACTGTACAGAATTACTTGTGATTTCCCAAAAGCCACTCCGTGGCCCTGTCTCTACATGTGCTGCCTTCTCCTTCCTGACTGCTCTTTCTTGTCAGTCCTTCAAAGGCCAGCCTAGTAAACCATCCTGACACTCTGTTCTAAATTTTGAGACACTCTTTGGTGCTTCCATGTGACCTGATTTCTCACTTCAAGCTGGTTGTGTTTCTGTCTCCTTCACAAAAATAACAAACTTCAGGAGAACAGGCACTGTCTCTTTTTTCTCCTCAGGCTTTAAAAGGACCAGAGTTCATTATACATAGTAGGTATGCAAATGCTAGGTTAGTGAATACATAGTCACATTTAATCTGCCCCGTGATCCTGTGTGATTGATGTTCTCCGGTGGTGCTCGTGGTAAAGAACCCACCTACCAGTGCAAGAGATGTAAAGGATGTGGATCGATCCCTGAGTTGGGAAGATCCACTGGAGGAGGACATGGGAAACTACTCCAGTATTCTTACCTGGAGAATCCCATGGACAGAGGAGTCTGGCAGGCTACAGTCAGTAGGGTCACAAAGATTTGGACACGAATGAAGCGACTGACCATGTATACATGCATTCACTACAGAAAATACAAAATTATATAAAATATAAGGTAAAATGAGCTTATACTGTGCAGATATAATCACTGTTGACATTTTGGTGCATTTCTTTCTAACCATTCTGTTTGCATAAAATAAAAAAAGATTGCAGTTATATACTATTTATTTCCTGGGATGGTTTTCCATCACTCTCTGTTATGCAGTGCAGGGTCCAATCTCAATCTTTTGTTTCCATCCTTTTGAAAATGCTCATCCTCTTTTATAAGGCACTCACTCTTTCTCCTGCAGCACATTCTTCTGGACTCTCTCAGCCAATAACTCAGTCTCTCTTCCTTTGTGACCCTTTCTGTGAGACCCTCAAATTCAGTTATCTAGTACTTCTCTGTGCTGATCGACTACCTGGGACATGTATGTCTTGTAAGACTTAGACCTTTTGTTTTAATTATGTGCTCACTGGATGTTTTACCCATTTGAAACAGCACCCTACTTTTGCCTCTTATCCTCCTCTGTTCCGTCTGCTCCCTTCTTGCCCCTTCCCACCCTCATTCTTCATTTGTAATCTGACATATATCATATGCTCAGTATGTGATTACAAATGAATGAGCCATGCCATGAACTTTTAGTCCTGTGTCTGATCCAGACGAACAAGGAGAGGCATATGTAAGTTATGTCAGTTGCCCAAGGACACACTGATGTGCTGCTTCCATTTTCTTGAAGGGGAAAAAAAAATCAATAGTCTGCAGTGTCTTTCAAACAAATTAAACACACATGAACCAGTTTTACATCTCGAGTGGATATTTGCAATATTGATGTTTCAAAATTAAATTGAGCATTACCCCATCACCAGAATGTCTTAATACCAGTGAGTTAATGCTTCCATCAGCCATGAGCTGTAGCTAAACTTCCTGAAAACTGGCTTCATTTCAGTGGCAGCTCTTCCAACCACCTACTCATCTGGTAACAATGTAGAGGCCATGCAGAGTGGTTTGCATCACTGGCCAGGTGTGCTAGTTTTGTTAAGACTGACAAAGGGACCAAGGAGAAGAGAGTTCTTGTAGGATAGAAGTTTAGTTTTCATTGCTCCTCTCTCCCTCCTCCTCCTCCTCCTCCTCCTCCTCTTGACTTCTCATTGCTGAACTGTGATTGTACCATCTTCTTCTTGAGAAAGTCAGTCAGGAAAATAAAAGCACCCGCTTGTGTAGATAAAGAGCTTGTTCTCCCAAAGTCATTCCAGCAGTGCACTATGGAGCTTGCTCTAAACACAAGAGCAACGTCATTTGTCAGCAAAGAACATCGTCCAGATGCTACTGTCTGTGCTTTTGGGTTGTTTTCTTGTTGGTTTATTTGGGGGGAAAAAAAGACACTGCAATAAAGAAAAACAAAAGGTACATGGGTTTTGCTCATCCAGTAACAACTAATAAATAATTGTAAGTGAATTTCCCTGAAAGCAACTGGAGAGAGATTTTACAGTTGTGTAAGAGAGAAGGCACACACTGACAGAACTAATTATTGGAATCTGAGCATTCAATGCTGCATTTCCTATCCTGACAGGGTATCATTTTAACCCATAAGCAGAAAATAAACTCCTTGGGATGATTTGATTTGTCAGTCCAGGTCATCTGTTAACTCTGTCAGTGATGTTTATTGAGTGTCTACTGTATACACAGATGGGAAGTCCAGGAGCATTCCATCGGGATGGTCACTTAGTACTACTGTATATGTTCCCAAATATGGGTTCAGGAGAGTTCTCTCAGATTGTTCTTCAACACAAGGACCCAGATAGAACCAGCAACATCCCCCTCACACCTCTTACATGCAACATAAAATAAACTGAGTGACCAAAAGGGCAAGTCAAAGAATCTGCCTGCGGTGTGAGAGGCCTGGGTTTGATCCCTGAGTAGGGAAAGTGCCCTGGGGAAGGGAATGGCAGCCCTTGCCTGGAGAATCCCCAAGGACAGAGAGTCTGGCGGGCTACCGTCCATGGGGTCGCAAAGAGTTGGACACAACTAAGCAACTGAGCACAATACAACATAATATGCCATGCTTAGTTTCTGTAACTAGTGTCTAGGCGTGAGGATTACACCAATGTTTTTCAGATTTTGGATTGCTAAGTCCATACCCCATATTTCTGAATCTAATACTTACCCAATGATGTGGATGTAGCTGGTCCAGGACCCCATCTTGAGTCACACTGTTCTATGTCATCTCCCACAAAACATTTTCTACAGCATCTGAACAGTCACAGGAAGTGTCACCTTGCTCATACACTTAACTTCCTGTCACTTCTTTTTTCTCCACTAATCAAAACATTATCCAGCACAATAAAACTTAAGTATAATATCTTCCTAGTTAGCTCACCCATTCCTAGACATAATTTCTCAGGACCCAGTAAAATCATATGGTTTAATTATAGTTAGCAAGGCAGACTGAGTGTCACTGCATTCATTTGACCACTTGTTTAATCAACATATATTCTAGTACTTGTCATAGTCAAATCCTGTGCTAGGAACTGGGGATACAAATATGAGAAAGGCATAAACAGTTTTGTTAGGGGATCACAATCTAGAGGGGGAAATTAAGCAAATATAAAGCTGTCAGCTACAGTGGATCAATTATGGCAGCAAGCACAAAGGAGGAGCTCTGCTTCCAACCAGACTGGAGAGAGGGTCAGGAGATGTTTCAGAGTAAGTGATGTCTGTGCTGCCTTGGAGAGGATGAAAACCTGTGAATTTAATGGGCACAGTGCTTAGTTCCCAGAATGATGGTAATGCTAGAGATGAAAGAGTATAATTTTTTAACAATAACCCTGCTGTGATGAACATGAATAGGATAGGAGCACTTGCCTTAGGGATCAGCCTTCTGAGTTCAAATGTTGTCTTGGTCACTTGATGCCTGTGTGACACTGGTAAGTTACTCAATTTCCCTGAGTCCCATTTTTTTCATTTGTAACATGTGAATAATAATAATAATTGGATTGTGTTGAGGATCAAATTCAAGATAATGTGTTTAAAATCCCTAGTACACTGACTAACCTATATGTAGACAGCATAGACAGTACTCTTTATTTCTTGCCACACCGTGTGCCATGTGGGATCCTAGTTCCCTGACCAGGGGTCCAGCCCACATTCCCTGCATTTTAAGCCCAGAGTCTCAACCAGTGGACTGCCAGGGAGGTCAGACAGCACTCTTTAAATAAGAATGGAAATGGTAATGAATATCTAATGAACTCAGCACAGCAAGTTATAACCCTACACTTATGGGAAGAATTTGAAAGGTAAGATATGATAACAGGAATAGAGAATGAATTTTCACAGCAGCCTTGCTCATCACACTCCTAGAATATCTATACATTTCTTTTGTAAACTAAATTCTGTGTGTGTGTGTGTGTGTGTGTGTGTATGTGTGTGTTTTAGTTGCTCAGTCATGTCCTACTCTTTGTGACACCATGAATCTTAGCCTATCAGGCTCCCTGACCATGAAATTCTCCAGGGAAGAATTCTGGAGTCGGTGGTCATTTCCTTCTGTGTGCTGTGCTTAGTCATTCACTCATGTCCAACTCTTTGTGACCCCATGGACTATAGCCCGCCAGGCTCCTCTGTCCTCGGGGATTCTCCAGGCAGGAATACTGGAGTGGGTTGCAATGCCCTCATCAAGGGGATCTTCCCAACCCAGAGGTTGAACCCAGATCTCCCACACTGCAAGTGGAATCTTTACTGTCTGAGGCACAAGGGAAGTCCAGTTTCCTTCTTTACAGGCCTCTAAATATTTGTTAAACTTTTAGTCTGAAAAGAGAACAGAGGAAAATTTTAACCAGCCCTTTCAGTGTCAGTAGAAGTAACCCAAGGCTCAGGAAATTTAGGTGGCTTGGTCAGCCATTTATAATAGGACATAGGCTTCTTGAAGACCTGAGTCACGTTTGCTTACACTGTAATCCTAGCTCTTAACATGAGCCTCAGACACGAAAGTTTGCACAGCACTTATTCATGAGCACTGAGTGAATGAACAATTCAAGGCTTTGTTTCATTTTTTGTTTTTTTAAATTCTTATGGCTCATATTGTCAAAAAAATCAATCCATCTTAACCATGTATCTGAGACAAAGATAAAACATGATATGTAAAGAGAGATCACATGTATTAAAATGTTTTTTTCCTTATGCACACTTTTAATTCTTTAATGCAGTTGCAAAGATTCCTGCATAAAAAGGCTTCTATCTACAAGTTTATTTAAATTGCTGAACTACAGTTAAACCTCATGGAAGTGAGTTATTCCTAATGTTTTCTGCATATTTTTTCTCTAAGATCAATGTGAAATAGTTTGCAGAATCTTTCTTTATTGATTGAATAAACATGGTTGACTCTGCTGTTTTCAATTGCCCTTATCTTACCATTCCTGATATAGAACCCAGGGCTTCATAAGTTATTGGCTTTAGAACTGGGCTCACCATTGAAAGGAAATGCATGCCTATCCTGATCAAAATATATCCAGTGCCTCAAGCTCTCTCCTGTGTTCTTTTTCTATTCTTTGCTTCCCTCATATTTTCAGACTTGATGACCCTTTCATATGATTTTGTCAATAAAAAATAGTTTATAACCTGAGCACTTCCAATTTACCTTGATTCATGGTAATTTAATTTACCATGAAATTTACCATTTAATTTACCATGAAATTAAAAGACGCTTGCTCCTTGGAAGAAAAGCTATGGGAGAAAAGCTTGGGAGAAAGGCTACGACCAACCCAGACAGCATGTTAAAAAGCAGAGACATTATTTTGCCAACAAAGGTCCATCTAGTCAAAGCTATGGTTTTTCTAGTAGTCATGTATGGATATGAGAGTTGGACCATAAAGACAGCTGAGCGCTGAAGAATTGATGCCTTTGAACTGTGGTACTGGAGAAGACTTTTGAGAGTCCCCTGGACTGCAAGGAGATTCGACCAGTCAATCATAAAGGAAATTAGTCCTGAGTATTCATTGTGAGGACTGATGCTGAAGCTGAAACTCCAATACTTTGGCCTCCTGATGCAAAGAACTGACTCATTTGAAAAGACCCTGATGCTGGGCAAGATTGAAGGCAGGAGGAGACGAGGATGACAGAGGATGAAGTGGTTGGATGGCCTCACCAACTCTGATAGGAGTTTGAACAAGCTCCGGGAGTTGGTGATGGATACAGAAACCAGCATGCTGTAGTCCATGGGGTGGCAAAGAGTTGGACACCTGGACTGAACTATAACCTGGCATGACCCTAAATTAAACAATAATGGTCTCTCATTTTAAGGTAAATGGGCGCATTTTTTTTAATATTTTTTTTCAACCGTAAGTTGGCATCATTGATGTAAGATGTTCCTCTGATAGTAGAAAACTTATTTTGCTTTACAATGAATGTTATAAGGTTTTTGATTCTACAGGGCCCTTTGTGGTATGTGATAATTTTTGTAAGACTTTGGTCTGTTTGTAATTCAGTTAATAAGAAAAGTACAAGATCTGGATAAGCCCTTACCAGGGTTTCAAGTGATTTTCCCTGTGTACAGCCTCCCAGTTGGTGTGCTCTTGAGTGAGACATGTAATCATTTTCAGCTCCACCATTAACTGAAGCCAGTTTTGATTCAGTAAAAAAGAAGCACTCCCCAATATTTCACCTAATGAAAATGGAATCTTCAGTGCCCAGAATCGAGATTCTGGAGTTCTGGAGCTTTATGAAAATCTTTCATGTGTTTTGGCATTTATCATTATGTTTTATGAGATGAAATTTTTATTAATAGGTAGATAGAGCAAAAGGATGAAATAGGTCAAAAAAAGCAAAGCTCTGTGAGTGACAGTAAATGGATTTTAAATTAGAATTTGATAATTTCATTAATTTTGTAAGTGGGAAAGTAAGTGCGATGTCTTAATACATTCAGTCAAAATTATCTAATGCTACCCCTTGCTGCTGCAGTTAGTGATGGAGTCTCCCTTTTGTGGGTAAGCATAACAGCCATTAATTTTAATGAGAGTAATGTTTTTATTTTAATGTGGGGATTTGCTGGAGTGAGCATGCCAAAAACTTGCAGTGTCCTGAACTAAATGATAGAAGCATCGTCTTCCAGGTCAATAATGCACTCATCAGGAGGTCTCTGTGTACAAAGTTGCTATAAGCAGTGATTACCAAGGAGTTATTAAGTCAATAAGTAAATCCCTACTTTACAAATGAGTGACACTGACACTAAGCAAGAGGTCAACTCTCAGAGTCTCCAATATTTCAAAGCCTGTCCTTATTCCCATAAGGACAGACAGACCTGATTCTGTACAGTCATCCAATTCAAGAATTATTTCATAATGAGTAACACAGCGTAAAAATATCCCTTCCCCTAATGGGAAGATAGCATACTATTTGGTCTGTCATTTTGGTCTTCGCCTCACACCATGGTGTCCAGTACACTCTCCAGCAACTTTGACTCCAAACATCTAAGGTGGGGCCAGGAACAAGCATTTTAACACATACTTCAGTGGGGTTGAATGCAAGTTTCTATACTCTGAGTGATACTTCCAGTTGTGCTAGAATTATCCTTAGAACACAAACATGATCGGCAACTCTCCTGCCACCCTACCCACCCCCAACTCTTCACCACACTCACACTCTTTCAGGATAAAAATTGATAAACAAGTCTTAATCTTAGAGATTACAAGTTGGGTAGATCAAGATATGGTTAATTTGTTCTGCACGTTAATTTTTTTCTAGTATATTGCCAACATTTTAAAATTAGAGGTATCACAGAAGGCAACCGATTAAAGGCTGTTCTTCAAATAATATTCCAACATGACTTGTCCAGGTTAAGGACATTTCTCTTCAAGTGGAACCCACTCTGTCTATTCATTTTGCCAAATCACTTCTGCTCAATGATACCAATCTGTCTTGCTAGCTATGATGTGATAGGACACCTAAGATACTTGAAATTTTGGCACTCCATAAAATAACTTCCCCCTCCTCCCATAAAACACCTCCTTAAATTCTGACACAGAAATTTGGCCTCTAGCCAAAATAATTTTTTGTTGTTGTTGCCTCAACATGTTTTGTTGTTCAAGTTTTAACTCTACGCCTTTCACCAGGTTTTGCATTGAACACCCAACCTCTATAATCCTATCCAGGGTAAACATACTTTTCCCTAAAACTCAAATCAGAAATGATGCAATTTAGAGTAGTGTATTGTTCTTCATTAACTTGCTATTACCATTGTTCGCTACTTTTGAAGTTCATTCCTTAAGTTCATTTACTTACATGAAAGTGCTAAACTTTGAATTTTGCAGAACTAGGATCTAATTTAATTGCCTGTATATTCCTCATACCTAACCTCAAGCCAGGGACATATATATTTTGAAGATAGTTGGATGAATGTCAGCAATATAAACATACCTTTTGGTAGCAGTAGCTTCTATGAAGCAGTAGCTTCTAAGCAGTAGCTTCTATGAAGCTACTTTTTATTATTTTATTATTATTTTTAAATTATTATTATTTTTGTTTTTTTATTATTTTTTTATTATTATTATTACTACTATTTTTTTATTATTATCATTTAATATGGTCTTTTGGCTTCCCTGGTGACTTGGATGGTAAAAAATCTGCCTGCAATGTGGAAGACCTGGGTTCAATCCCTGGATTGGGAAGATCCCCTGGAGGGGGGCATGGCAATCCACTCCAGTATTCTCTCCTGGAGAATCCCCATGGACAGAGAAGCCTGGTGGGCTACAGTCTTGCAAAGAATTGAACATGACTGAGCAGCTAAACACAGCATAGCACAATATGGTCTTGAAGAGTTATAGAAAGAAATTTTAGTCAGTGATGAGAAAAATTAAGGTAAGAAGGTAACTTTGTCTAGTATGCTAGTTATTCACATCATCTAGACATTCATGCAAACAAATCTGAAACCAGATATATGAAGAAACTGTAACCTATTTATATTATCCACCATGTGAGACAAAGAATACAGATGCAGAATCTAGGAGAATGAACAGAAATTAGGTTCTCAATAAATATTTGTTGAATGAGTGGACACATAAATGAATGAATTTGAAGATGATTATGATTCCAGAGTTAAAGGGACTTACATGCTTAGTGGGGGCTCAGTGTTGAATAATCTGACTGTCTATGTAGGAGATGTAAGTTCTATCCTTGGGTCAGGAAGATTCCCTGGAGAAGGAAATGACAACCCACTTCAGTATTCTTGCCTGGAAAATCCCACGGACAGAGAAACCTGGTATTCTACAATCCATGGGATCACAAGAGTCAGACATGACTTAGTGATTAAACAACAACAACAGAAACATACTTAATGAGGACATGATTAGGGCTACCATGGCCAACTGTGCCAACTATCAATAAGTGCCCTCCTTTGGTTCCAATAAATCATATAACACAACCTCTTCAGACAGATAAATTATAAACCTGCTTCTTGTTGAACTAATTAGATCCAGACCCCTGCCAAGCAGCACTGACTAATAACTAGGGCTGCTTTCAGATATCTACTCATATTAGAATCTCGTACAGGGCACGACCTCTATAGCTGTATATAGTAGCCCTGTGTGTTCATAAAAACAACTGACACTAATATTCTGTGATGAGCACAGGTACTTGAGTGTGTCTCAGAAGGCAAGGAGAGTTTAGAAGAGGAGACTCTCTATGGAGGCCAAGTTGTCAGTGAAGCTGCAGAGGTAGAGCTGAGGTTTGGGATTGGGAGGATTGGGAGAGACCAGGCAGTCTGGGCATTCCATACCCAGAGTCTCAGCAGGTACCCACACACAGAGCTGTTTAGAGGACTCTTGCTGAATGAGTATATGAGGATGCACAAGTCCAGTGAATTATAAATGCATGTTATAGGAGATAAAAGGAAGCACACAGCCAACAATCAGGTAAAATAAAACAACAATAGTAATATATTATTAACTGCTAATGAGCAATTATAGATGCCAGGAAATAGTCTAATCACTTTATATGCATCATGTAAATCATTCCTTTCAACAACCCCATGAAAGGTAGGATGATAACTCCCTATAATCTAGTACTTTCTATGCATCATAAATGTTGGAAGACTGTGAGTTAAGTTCTATTGTTTCCTTTATTTCACAAAGGAACAAATAGCGCATTTTGATTTATCCTCACTTCCAATTTGAGGCTCAAAGTGATAATGTTAGTGATTTGACCAAGTTTATACAACTAATGGGGCTTCCTCAGTGGCTCAGATGTAAAGAATCTGCTTGCAAGGCAGGAGATGTAAGAGACACAGGTTTGATCCCTGGGTGGGAAGATCCCCTGAAGGAGGAAGTGGCAACCACTCCAGAATTATTGCCTGGAAAATCCCATGATCAGAGGAGCCTCGTGGGCTACAATCCATGGAATCGCAAAGAGTCGAACATGACAGAGACTGAGCACTCACTGACTCACCCTCTTGCTCACACAGCTATTAAGTGGTAGAAATAGATAGTTAGATCTCTGCCACTAGCAAATAAGACTAGCCCTTGTATTCAGAAGATAAATCACTGAGACGCCTACAGTTTGACTTCATTAAATGAAGAACCTCCCCTTTCCAGTCACCTGTAGCCAAGATAAAGAACTCTGTGGTGCAAAACACCACTGCTGGGGAATAGGGTCTGCTGAGGAACACAAGCACCATCATCAGAGTCAGTGAGGCAGATATTTCATACAGACTTGCAGTGGGTCCATAGTAAAGACAAGAAATCTGCTCTTATTATTGTTTTGTTCTTATTAAGTTCCATGGATAATTCTGAGAACCAGCTGTATTTGAAACCATAATTTTATAATATTGTAATGCAGCCCTACTAAAACACCCTCAATTTGTATTTAAATGACTAAGTCAAATAAATATACTTCAAGTTGAAGAAATAGCTCTTATTCACCAGAAGGCTCATAAGTTTGGGGAAATAAAAACATGTATCCAGGAGAAGTAATAAATAAAAGTGCAGTAGCTTGTATTTAGGACACTAATATTCAGATATAAAGTGGAGTTTAAGGGAAACTAGAACATCAATTGATTGATAGAGATATCAGAGGTCTTCTACAAGTTCTAGCAGAAGTTATATTTCTTTGAGTATTTCCAGAGAATAAAAAAACAAATAATATATTTGAATCTTTACAACAACCCTTAAATATGTAAAAAGAAGGCATTGTTATTTCCATCTTGTGTATGAGCTCTCAATTTATATGACAGTCCCTAAGACTAGCAAAAGTAAGGGTGGCTTTCAGCATGTCAGATGTCAAATCTCTGCAATCTCCACTCCTTCATGGTAACTCCTCTGCAGAAGAAGAAAGAGGAGGAGGATAAAAAGACTCCCTTAAAACGTTTTCTCTATTTGGAGCAAAGCTACAATTGCAGAAGAAACATTAATGAGTGTGTCAAACTTCAAAAGATAAGCAGACTTTAGCACAGCTGAAAGCATGAGTGAATGCTATACAATGAGATGTCCTGAATACCTTAGCCAGACTACTGGATTTCAGGTCACTGAACTGATAAGCTTATTTTAAACTTAGTGAAATCATTAGAATACTTATTCACTCAATGAAAACATAGTAAGACAAGACTTGGTTCCAGCTACAATACAAGACAGGGCTTCCCAGGTGACACTAGTGGTAGAGAGTCTGCCAGCCAATGCAGGAGACACAAGAGATGGCAGTTCGATCCGTGGGTCAGGAAGATCCCCTAGAGAAGCAAATGGCAATCCACTCCAGTATTCTTGCAATGCCATGGATAGAGGAGACTGGTTGGCTACAGACCACAGGGGTCACAAAGAGTCAGATATGACTGAGAACACACACAATACCAGATATTAAAGATAATGGTCTATAATTCTAGACTTTGAAAAGAAAAGAGGTAATTGAAGACGCCACACACATATAAGTAAGTGGGCTTTCACAACCCAGTGAGAAAAGAATCCTAACAGAGAGATATGTGGGCCAAGGCTTGCTTCATAAAATAGAAGAAGACAGATCCTGAGCTGAATTTCAAACATGAGATCAGTTCAAGTCAACTCAAAAGGAGGAGGGAAAGCTCACCTTTGTAGACAGAGAAGGAGATACACGGAAGAGAGAAGGTGTATTTGAAGAACCAGAAGAGGTGTAATCGATTGTTGCCTTCTTAAAGAGTCATAGAAATTTACATACACTCTCATATTCATTTCATGAGTATGTGATATCTACCACACACTTGCAGTGGGCACACTAGCCTGCACAGTTTTCAGAGAAGCACAGGACAAGTTTCAAACATACCAGAAATAACACCTGTGATGAATGAGTGGCTGGGCCCTGTTTTCACACAGCATCTGACAAAGGGATTGCAATGCAGGACCTAAACTCAATGCAGCTCTTGGAGTGGATACCACTTGCCTTAATAGCATCTTTTCACCTCTCAGCAGCTAGAGGGGTAATGACCTATCACAGGAAGGGATACCTGGAGATCCTTGGGAAATGTTCGCTGCTTAAAGAGGCTGAGTCAGGAAGTTTGCAGCAAAAGGAGAAACCCATTGCATGGAAGGGACTTCATGGACTCTGATTTTCACTCTTAACACGTGCCTTGTCCTGATGCAGTGTTGGAATGTGTTCCTAGGGAGAAGAGTCCACTGCATTGTCACTGCAGTGTTGCTAGGCAGGATAGTCACTGAGGAAAGTTCTAGCAGAGGGTGCAGAATCTGTATGGATAGGGAAAACCTAGACATATGCTTTTATTCATTCTAGCATTTCCAGAAACACATATGGGAGAATTCCCACATCTTGAGTTCTGGCTTTAAGTTCTAAGGGACCAGAGAGTTTCATTCAAGAGCTCTGTACACATCTAATGAAAGTGAAAGAGGAGAGTGAAAAAGTTGGCTTAAAGCTCAACATTCAGAAAACTAAGATCATGGCATCTGGTCCCATTACTTCAGAGCAAATAGATGGGGAAACAGTGGGAACAGTGTCTGGCTTTGTTTTTTTGGACTCCAAAATCACTGTAGACTGTGATTGCAGCCATGAAATTAAAAGGTGCTTACTCCTTGGAAGGAAAGTTATGACCAACATAGACAGCATATGAAAAAGCAGAGACATTACTTTGTCAACAAAGGTCCATCTAGTCAAGGCTATGGCTTTTCCAGTAGTCATGTATGGATGTGAGAGTTGGACTATAAAGAAAGCTGAGCACAAAATAATTGATGCTTTTGAACTGTGGTGTTGGAGAAGACTCTTGAGAGTCCCTTGGACTGCAGGGAGATCCAACCAGTCCATCCTAATGGAGATCAGTCCTGGGTGTTCATTGGAAGGACTGATGCTGAAGCTGAAACTCCAATACTTTGGCCACCTGATACAAAGAGCTGACTCATTTGAAAAGACCCTGATGCTGGGAAATATTGAGGGCAGGAGGAGATGACAGAGGATGAAATGGTTGGATGGCATCACCGACTCAATGGACATTTGGGTAGACTCAATGGAGTTTGGGTAGACTCTGGAAGTTGGTGATGGGAGGCCTGGTGTGCTGTGGTTCATGGGGTCTCAAAGAGTTGGACATGACTGAGCAATTAAACCAAACTGAATGACCTGAGCATTGGTTTGATGCATAGTAAAGGAGGCTATATGATGTCACACACAAAAAATGTGTACTTGGGATACGGGTGGACAGGTTCCGCCTCAGTCTTTTGGGTGGGCCCCTTACTGTGCCTCAGTTTCCCTCTTTATAAAATGTGAATAATTGTACCTCTCACATACTGCTGATATGAGGATGTAATGATAGAACCTGATGAAATACTTGGTATAGTGCATGGCATGTATAAAGTGCTTCATGGGTGTTAAAATCTCCTACTACTATTCCATTTTCTCCTTCTCTTCCTACTTTTCCTTCTCTTCTTCTTTCACTCCACGTCTATCTATAAAACTCACTGGAAATAGTACATCAATAAAACCACTATTATGGAAAAAGAGAAAGATATAATGGACATGGAATTTAGTGAGATCCCACATAGCAGGAGCCCAGAAAGTGGGGGAAGGGAGAGAGGGAGAGAAGAATGAAGAAATGAGTGGAGAGGAGAACTGAGGAGAGGGAGAGAGAAATGGAGAGGAGAGAAAAGTAGAAAGATTGATCCAAGTCTTATTTTCTGTAATTATTCCCTATAGCAAAAAGTATTTTTTTCTTCCTTCTCCAAATATTCACTGAGACATTTTCATGATCAGAACTATAATAAAGTCCTAATTTGCAATTATGAGTTCGTCACAATTTGCCCTTGTGGACTAGTTGAGAAGACAGCTGAGAAAATAGACTGTTCAGTACTTAGGGACACATGCATGTGTTAGAATATGACATGTGATGAGAACACATAAAGAAGGAACATGAGCAATTCCTGGGCCACCAGGGAAGGAAGTAGCAGCTTAGGCAGCATCAGGTGTGTTATTTGCTCAGTCATGTCCAACTCTTTGCAACCCCATGGACTGTAGCCCAGCAGGCTCCTCTGTCCATGGGATTCTCCAGGGAAGAATCCTGGAGTGGATTGCCATTTCCTTCTCCAAGGCAACATCAGAGAACTGGTGTATTTTGGCCAAATAAATGGTCAGGTGTCAGGGACTGGATTGGATTTTGGGTGATTGACTATGTGAAGTTGGACAGACAAGAGGACATGAATTGCTGTCATAGGATGGAAGAAGTTTTGTATAACACAACAGTGAAATAGAACACAAGGAGTTGTGAATAATTGAGCCAAACAATGAGCTTCTCAGGAAGGCTTAATAAGACAGTTTAAGAAGTTTGGGATTTGTACTGACTTGGAAATGCAAGTGTAGACTTGGAAGATTTTAATCAGAGAAATGACACAGTCAGATTGCTTCTCAGATGACATAGATCACTGGTGCACTGTGAAGAGGGGAGAACTACACAGGACATGTTTTGGAAATTTTTCAGATAAGTTTTTGGAGGTCCATACTTGGGAGGAGGTGGTAATAAGACTGCTCATAGATCATTTCATAGACTAATCAGTACATGGAGAGGAATATATGTGTTAGAATGTGACATGTGTGATGAGAACAAGTTAGAAAGAAGGAAGAATGGCAGATGACATAAAGTGCATGTGCATGTTTCCAAGACAAATTTAGAGAGAAAAGCATCAAGGTATCAACTTTTACTGGGGAGCATTGAATAAGAACAGTTGTTAAAATTAGAGTATTAAGAGAGTGAATCGAGTTTCAGTAGATGTTTATAAAACATCTAAATATAAAAGTCTAAATATAAAAGATATTTATAAAATAATAATTGTCCCAAAATATCTTAGAGTATAATGAATAGAAGTTTGGAAACTCAGACTCAGAGCTTAGGATCCTTCCCCTTTCTCATTCCCTATTCTGTGTTTTATCCAAAAAGCTAGAATGTTCAAATTTGTATTTGTTTTAACCTAATTGATGGTGATCTCAGTGTTTCCAGTAGTCTTTGAAAATGTCTAGAAAATTCTCCAAATTAGGGCTTTAGATAATCCATCTTGCACAGTCTTTAATTTAATTCAATGGAGCTCTGAATGAATACCAATTCCCAAAATAATTTGCAATGCTAGGAGCTATGACCTTACTTCAAAACCACAAATATAGTTTTCTTTCTTATTTATTTGCAAACACTATAAAAAAATTCTCTGAAAAGTGGAATTTTTGGTACTCAAAAATGCTTTCTTCAGATCTTTTACAACATTTAAGTGTGGCTGGATAATACTTCTTTTTATTTCAGGCCCAAATAACTCTGATCTTGCACTTTCCATGGTCCATAAAACTTCTGAACACAGAATAAAGGAAACAGTCATTCATCAAGCTACCTAGGGAAAAGGAAAGAGGTTGCCAAATTATTTCTCCAGTCTACATTAAGCTGACTGTCCAAATCATGAACTTTTAACTATGTTTCTATTCTTGCATTCAGAGGTCATTTTTATATAACCACTTCTAACAATTTGAAAAATAAATCTTAACCATGGCCTTTGTGGAAGATAGAGGCAAGAAAAATTAAGGCAAATATCACCTGCTAAAATAAGTACATGTTTTTATCTGATAACGGATGTGTTCTCTGTTTCTCTGAATAAGGTCCCCGAGTCCTATCCTAGATTTTCTTAAAATATATTCAACAAAGAACTCCTTGTGGCCCTGCTATGTGTACCACAGCAGAGGAATTCAAGGTTAATAATAGGATCTAAGTTCTTTTAGTTTTTTTAATTAATGCTAAGGGTAATGTGATGATTTGCTATAACAGTGCTTTTTGAAATTTAATAATTAAAATACTATATGTGAAGGAGAGATATGGATGAAAAAACTTGGCTTGTGAAAATGTCCACCAAAAGACTTGTCACCTAATATTTATATCATAATATCAATATTAACAATGGCAATTATTATAGCAGCTGTGTCAGAAACTTAGTTGTGATGGTTTATTTAATATATCAACTTGACTGGGCTCCTAGATGCCCAGATATTTGGTCAAACACCATTCTGAGTATACTGATGAGGGTGCTTTTGTATGAGATTAACATTTAAATCAATAGACTGAGTAAAGTGTATTTCCCTTCTTAATATGGGCAAGCCTAACCCAATCAGTTGAAGACCAGAATAGAATAAAAAACCTGAATAAGAAGGAACTCCTGCCTGACTTCCTTTGAGCTGGAATAGTGTTTTGTTTTGTTTTTTGCTATTTTTTGGACATGAATTTTATTTAATAACCAGAATTTCATTAGGCCTTTTCCATGTTACAGGCATGTTTCTGGCATGAAAACAGAGCGAGTGGTGTGCAAGTAACTTTAAAAATAAGTTCCCCAGGAAAAAAAAATTATTTAGAGTTTTGCTGAGTCTTATATAAATATTCCTAACATCATGATTTTAAACTACTGGTATAGTGTCAACTGGTTCATAAAATTCCTGAAAGTTTACTAATCCACTATGATATACTTGAACAAGCCAGGTCTTGCACACCATTGACCCAAGTGTGAACAAAGCAGACAAGAGCCTTTCCCTTTTGGAATGAACATTCTAAGAAAGAGATAAATAAAACAAACCCACATCTAAATTAAACACACAAGAAAATATGAGGTAGTGATCATTTCTATGAAGGCGATTGGGATGGAAAGAACAGAATGGTGAAAGTAAGAAGAAACTCTCAGAAGTGAAGACATAAATAGCTAATCCAGAAGAAGAGAAAAGCTCTTGTTCTGAAAATAGCATATTTTATTGTATTTCCAGAAAGGAGCACAGCCACATTAGAAGTCCTAGTGTACACCAAAAAGAGGAAACCTTCTGGGTAGTCCCCTTCTTGCTCGGTAGTTACTTATATACATGTGTTTCTTCACTGCTTCATAATGCATATTTAGTTCCTTAAAAGCATGACTCAACTGTGGTTCAAGTGAGTTTACTTCTTTTGTCAGGCAGAACACTTCAGTACTTTCTGGATAAGGAAATGTAGAATTCCAAGATTTAGTATGCATATCATCTAGATCTTAGATCATTTTTGGTGGTACCTAAACAAGAATTTGTTTAAAGTAAATCACTGTTTAAAATATAGTAATTTTTTTCTTTTGATTTTCCCTCAGTTATCCAAGGAAAAAGCATGTTGGAAACAACTCTTCAACCACTTCAGTATTTACTCATTATACATTATAAAAAGACTAAAATTTTCATTCAGTTCCCTAAGCAGATTGATCACCTTAACAAAAATGTTTTGCTTTTGTTGAATTTATGGTTCTATCATTACACTTCTGGTGTAAAGCAAGTTTTACCTTGTATACTACTTTCAGTGTTGATTTAATTTAGTCTGATTTTAAATAAATCTAAGTATAATTATGTAATGGTATAAAGAAAAAATAAGTAAAAATAGTACAAGTAGATGTAGAAAAATCATGAAGTTAATACATGAATGTTTGAGGTTTAGCAAACTGTCTGAATGACTAGATCATTCTTTCATATTACCCTATGGGCGCAAAGTGTATGATCTGAAAATGTCCCTGAAATTCATTTCTGAAAATACCCATGCATTGACTAGCAAATTCAAGATCTTTAATTTACATGAGGTGCTTTCCAAGTGACTCGGTGGTAAAGAATCTACCTGCCAAGCAGGAGACGTGGGTTTGATCCCTGGGTCAGGAAGGTCCCCTAAGAAGAAAATGACAAACCACTCTAATATTCTTGCCTGATAAAATCCCATGGACTGAGGAGCCTGGCAGCCTACAATCCACCGGGTTGCAAAAGAGTGTAACATGACTGAGTGACTGAGCAAGAACATGAGAAGTTGACATGAGATAATATAGGCTAAATGATTGAAGCAATCTGACCAAGTGTCTAAGTTAGCTTGGGCTGCTGCAACAAATTACAGTTAAGACTGGGTGTCTTAACAAGCACACATTTCTTTCTCACATTTCTGGAGTCTGGAAGATCTAAGATCAAGACACTAGTGGATTAACTGTTTGGTGAGGACAGTCTTCCTGGTTTACAAAAGGCAATCTTCTTGTATCCCAACGTGGTAGGCAGTAGAGGGTGACACCAAGTTCTCCTGCTTCTTCTTACATAAGCACTAATCCCATTCATGAGCACTCCACCCTCATGATCTAATGATCTCCCCATCTCCTATTACCATCATACCTCAACATATGGGTTTTGAGGGGACATACTCTTTCAGCTCATAAGTGCCATAATTCGACATAGAAATTCCTATTTTGATCTGATGCTCATCCTACCTAAGACATTAAGTTTCCTTTCCAAAATCACTTTCACTTTTCCCTTTATGTCTCTGTTTCAAAGTCAGACTGTTGTATCCATAGGCACACTAAATTATCTGAATCAGCAGATCAGCTTTTGAATTGAACTGGAGTAACTCAGTTTGGTGGAATGCCCATAGATTTTTGTTTGTTTTTTCTACCTTTGAGAGGAAATTGACCATGGCTAAGAATTAATTTCCTACCAGCATTCAGCCTGGAATTTGTTATCTAGAGCTGCCCATGTGTAAGAATCAGCCCAGTGGTAAATCAGTACAGTGATCCCTTGTATCCACAAGGTATCGGTTCTAGGACACCCTTCAGGTACCAAAATCCACTCTGTGGATGCTCAAGCCCATTATATAGAATGGCAAATACTGTAGCATAGTATAGTAGAGTATATACATCCTCTTGTATACTTCAAATAATCTCTAGGCTACTTATAATTCCTATTACAACTTAAATACTGTATAAATAGTTGTAAATACGATGTAGATACTAAGTAAATTGTCTGATCGCAATAAATACAAGTTTTGCTTTTTGGAACCTTCTGGAAACTTTTTTTCTGAATATTTTGTATCCATGATTGATTGAATCCATGGATGTGGAACCCACAGACAACCAACTGCACATGCTTTCTGAAGCTGCTCTTCTCATGGGTCAAACTGGATTATACATTTTAAACTACTCTGCATCTTCTTTGATCATGTCTTCAGTCTTGTAGATCTCACTCCATTCTTGAACTTCAGCTGTTCTTGCAGATGACAGCTTAACGCTCAGGTAGCACACAGGCCCCTCAAAGTGAAGTGCTTACTCTTTGTAGCCTGTATTTTACACAGCGCCATCTCATTGACATTCTCCAAATGCAGGGAAATCACTCATGTGATTTGGTAAAAGAAACTTAAGTTTGTTGATAAGTTTTTTATTTCTCCTTTATAGTAAACTAAGTGGACAAAATATCAGGTTCAAGCTCTAATTCCAGTCCTCCCAGTCCCCCAAATTTGAGATCCTGCTTATTTTTTTTCCTATTTTTGTGCTTCTATCTTTTCTCATCTACACTAGGTAAATACTTGCCATAAGTAATATACTGAAGATTTGGAGCAGTACAAATTAGATGTAATATATAAATATAAATTAAAGCTGAAAGTACAGTTGACCCTTGAACAATGTGGGGTTAGGAGCACCACTGGTCCCAGCAGTCAAAAATCTGAGTAAGACTTTATAGTCAGCCCTTGTATCCGCAGTTTCATAGCGGCACGCTCAACTAACCTTGGATTGTGTAGTACTGCAGTTTGTATTTATTTTTTTAAAAATCCATGTATAAATGGACCTGTACAGTTCAAACCCATGTTGTTCAAATGTCGGCTGTATTATGATCTTCAGTTAAATATTACTATGAGAAATCAAGGTTTCAACCAGAAGTAGATGTAGTAAAATGATTCTGTAATCAGACTGCACTCTCTTCTAACCCCTTAGCACTGTATAGAGTTAGTAGCAGCAGCAGTAGTAAAAGTAGTATTAGTACCACAAAGCTAGTGACCATAGCACCTAATATTTATTGTTTGTCATGACCACTATTATAATGTTACTACATAATAACACTGATTCTACCAGTTACTATCAGTCAGCTTGCACAATTCATATAATCTCTCAAAGTTTTAGCCCTTCATCTATAAAACACAGATGATAATAGTACCCCCTGCATGCAGCTGACTTGATTTAATTAGTTAATACACCTAAGACTATTCTGACACATAAGAGGTATGCAGTAAATGGCAATTAATAGCTAATTAAGAGACTGAAACAGCATCTCTGTTAATAAATTTGTCTACAGTCTGTTTTCATCACAATGACTTTTTTGATGCATATATTATATGTTGTTAAATGAATTTGTTAAAAATCAGAGTGACTAACTGGAGGAACCGGGATTCAAACCCATATCTGTCTGAACACAGAGCCTGAGGGTTAAACTCTTGACCTCTTCTAGTTGCATAGGTCATGAGTTATTCTCCTTAGCTCTAAGTCCGAAAGACATAAAAAGTTAAGGAAAGCAAGAGAGATGGAGTCCCACTGACCTCTGTATGTCATCACTAGTCATTTGGGAACACCTAACTTGGAAGCAGTGGGTCACTAAAAATGAAAAAACAAGCAAACATTTTCATGTTGAGTATCTCGTAACCAAATATTTCTAAATCTGACCTATTGTTAATTTAAAGATCTGCTTGGTGAAAGGAGCTCTGAAAAGAGTCATATCATTTAGAGTAAGCATCGTGCCGAAAGGCATATTTCTGCATGAATTCCCTCAATGACTGGCGTCTG
Source organism: Muntiacus reevesi (assembly GCF_963930625.1). Lineage (NCBI taxonomy): Eukaryota > Metazoa > Chordata > Mammalia > Artiodactyla > Cervidae > Muntiacus > Muntiacus reevesi. The sequence continues at coordinate 244,829,909 of NC_089250.1, forward strand.
TAGCCCTCATCCTGCATTTCATGTTCTAACAGAATGAGAGCTTATTTTTATAGTTATACAGTGTGCTTTCTCCCATGGATGGCAAAAAAAATAAAAATAAAAAACAAAACATGATTTCAATTGTTGGCTTTGTAAGCTATAATCGTGTAATTGGAAACAGCTGTGCACACAAGAAATATAATTCAAGGCAGTTTAATTAATACATCTTCATTGACAAATTCCACTCATAATACTGATATTATTGTGTGATTCTATAATGAAAAAGGGAATTTCTAAGCCCTGGCCTTTTCCAAATTGTGTGCTCAATTTTTACTTTCTTAAAGAAACATGAAAAAGGTATTTTGAAAATGGCTTTATCAGGGCTCTCAACTCTCTTCCTGACTTCTTGCTGCAACCCCCTTCTCTTTTCAGAGATACAGGGCAATAAAATCGAACTTCAGAGATTGGTTTCATTGTGTAGTGAATGCTGTTGTAAGCACCATGTCTCCCTCTTAAGTCTGAGGCATTCATTCTCCCAGCTGCTTTGTTGGTGCTTCCCCTGAAAACTGCTTTCTGAGAGCTGCCAGTCAATAGGATTTTGTATCCAATGACTGGCTAATTGGAGGAAGATATAAAGATCCTTCCTGCTTGCCTCAAGGTGGGCCAACTCTGAAGACTATACCAGCTATGGTTATGGCTGAGACCTTCGTTGCAACTGTCTCACAGCCCAGTTACTCCCTTTTCTCAACCCCATGCTCTTCACTCCTCCATAGATTTACATCCAAAGAATATTCCCTAATAAACTTCCTGCTGGAAAACTTCATCTCAGCATTTGTTTCTTGGAGAATTCAACTTCAGATAGATTTTGGACTTATTCTTAATGTATTATCTCCCTTGCTGTAAACTTTTGATACACTTCCATTTTCTTTAAATCCACAGTGCTGGCTCATATTCATAGTGTTTGTTTCTTTGCTTTACTTTAAGATATGTCTTTGACTCTCCTGAACTCTTGTTGACTCAAAATAGTAACTGCTATTGTTTGGGGTGGCTCCATTCTATTAGTCTGTGTCAAACCTGGACAAACTTTTGCTTTAATGAAGCAACTTGTATCTACATTTCTAAACACACACATATACACACACACTGTCTTATGGAGCAGGGACTCAAACATGATTCATTAAAAAATAAATCTTATTGCCTGAAACTTTGAACAGAATTAATTTTAGAAGATAAAGTTTTAGTTATTAGAAAATAAACCAAAGACAAAACCTTTATTAAGCACTTACTGTATTTGAGGTTTCGTTCGTAGTAACTTCCTCACATGTTCCTCACTCTTCATCCTTACCCAAAGAAGTAAGTACTATTACTTTCTCCACATTATACATAAATCATGTCTAGAAAGATGTACTTATCTGTTGTAGTTTGCCAGAAGGAAAAGACTCTTCAGGATATTTTAGTTTTTTTTTTTTTTTTTAATAGGGATACCTTAGACATGGTAGCAACAGGTTTCTTTAGTGAGACATTTGTTTCAAAATGCTGTTAAACTAGTTTAAATTCTATAGAGAAACCTAATTAGCATATACTTCTCTCAAAAAGTTCACAATATTGAAAACATATGCTTCTGAATGAACATTTGTAAAGTAAGCCTTTATGTTTTTGATCTTTAACAATGCAAATATTTTTAATGAGTGACAGTATATCTGCACCATAAATATTGTCATTAGCTAATACTACAGTTCACATTTAACTATAATTTCCAATCAACTATCTGAAGTTAGAATGTTTATCAGAACAACTGAGATATTACTAGCCTGAAACCCTTGGCAACTCCAGCTGTCAACTATAATAGTCTCACATAAAGGAAATTTTACTTTACTTTTAAAAAACTGATGTGAAATTTATATATGTATATATATATATATATATATATATATATATATATATATATATATTAAATGAAACCATTTATATTAATCTCTATGTCCCTGTCCCCATTAGAGTGCTATGAATAGGCTGGCTTTATATTGGTTTCATAAGAATATTGAGAACATTTAACAAAAATTTTCGATGTTTAAGGGTCAAGGGAAAAGAGGTATCACACTGTGTACAAGTCAAAATTCCTCATGTCAATATTTTAATCATGATAGTTTTTCAGTTCAAGATATATTTATACTGATAGCACTTTATTTAGTAGTGCCTTGAGTGTTTCTGATTTGGATATGATTGACATCTCATCTAGTTATCTCCACAAGAGTGGCAGAAAGTCACATTTCAAGTCCCTTTTGATAAGGGTAAAATTTGCTAATATCATTGCATTCTGTTTTGAGTCACTACTTTAGAGATGTTTACAATCCACAATTTGATGCTTTGATGGTGCATAGCCAAAGGCAATCATACACTGTGGATTTTTGCTGCAGGTCTAATTTCAAATATTTTCCCTTTGTTCTCAAATTAGTGAGACTACATGTTTCAGTTTTTGATTGAATAAACTCTAGCAATTATGCACAGTTCATACCTAATCTGAATCCTAAAGTAGAATTAAAAATGATATTGAGAAAAAGGAAGGGCATCTATTACAGATAAAAATGGAGAAATTACCTAGGAATAGTCTATAGGTATGTTCATGCTGCAATCTATCTGAAGCAAATTATAGTCATGGACTTATGCATGAAATGATACTGAAACTCACTATTTATAGAGTTGGAGAAATAATTTACAAGACTAAAGGCACATTCCATAATTACAAAGATTTGTACATGAAACAGTATGTGGCAAAGCCTGATTTGCACACACTAATGTGTGTATTCTTTACCTAAATGCACTAAGAATGTAAGAAGGCGCTGTAAGATGAAGTTGCTCAACTATAGACACGCCAAAGGGAATTAAAAAGAATGTTGGAAACAAGTGATAATTCTAATTGGAAAAGTTATGAGGTTATACTATTATGCATAGTGTCTGAAACAAGTGTATGTCCACAATTTGAGATAAACATGAATGAAGTTATCATTTATCTCTGGATAACATTTGTATTTCTGTAATATGCTTTAACTTTTAGAGCATAAAACTTAATGAATGAGACTAGATAGGTCAAAGTTAGATGCCTGAACCACCATCCACATTTTTTCCCTATCCTACATACTGGGATGTATAATTCAACCCATAGCATGTACATACTGTGGGATGCTATGGGTTGAATTATGAAAGTGAAAGAGAAAGTCACTCAGTCATGTCTGACTCTTTGTGACTCCATGGACTATACAGTCCATGGAATTCTCTAGGCCAGAATACTGGAGTGGGTAGCCTTTCCCTTCTCCAGGGGATCTTCCCAACCCAGGTCTCCCACATTGCAGGTGGATTCTTTGCCAACTGAGCCACAAGGGAAGCCCAAATATTCTGGAGTGGGTAGCCTATCCCTTCTCCAGCGGATCTTCCTGACCCAGAAATTGAAACAGGGTCTCCTGCATTGCAGGTGGATTCTTTACCAACTGAGCTATCAGGAAGGGTTGAATTATGCTCCCTGCAAATTCACATGTTAAAGCCCTAGGTCCCAGTACCTCACAACGTGACCTTTTTGGGGGTGATAGGCTCTTTACAGAGATAATAAAGTTTAAATGAAGTCATTAGGCTGCCTGGATCCTGTATGACTAGTGTCCTTATAAAAATGAGAAACTGGGACTCAAAGTTACATATAGAAAGAATATCATGTGAATGTAAAGTCTGCCATATATATACAAGCCAACCAGAGGGCCCTGGAACAAAGATGTCCCTTAAAGTCCTTCAAAGAAACTAATCCTGCCAACACCTTAATTTCAGACTTCTAGCCTCAAGAACTCTGAGATAATCAATTTCAGTTGTTTAAACCACCCCACTTATGGTACTTTGTTACAGCAGCCCTAGCTAACTAATACAGATTTTGGTACAGGAGGTAGAGTGCTGCTATGAGAAATAATTGATAGAGGCTGGAACTTTTTTTTTTTTTTAATTTTATTATTTTTTTAATCTTTTTTTATTTTTTATTTTTCAGTGGGTTTTGTCATACATTGATATGAATCAGCCATAGAGTTACACGTATTCCCCATCCCGGTCCCCCATCCCACCTCCCTCTCCACCCGATTCCTCTGGGTCTTCCCAGCCCACTAGGCCCGAGCACTTGACTCATGCATCCCACCTGGGCTGGTGGTCTGTTTCACCACAGATAATATACATGCTGTTCTTTCGAAACATCCCACCCTCACTTTCTCCCACAGAGTTCAAAAGTCTGTTCTGTACTTCTGCGTCTCTTCTTCTGTCCTGCATATAGGGCCATCGTTACCATCTTTCTAAATTCCGTATATATGTGTTAGTATATTGTAATGTTCTTTATCTTTCTGGCTTACTTCACTCTGTATAATGGGCTCCAGTTTCATCCATCTTGTTAGAACTGATTCAAATGAATTCTTTTTAATGGCTGAGTAATATTCCATGGTGTATATGTACCACAGCTTCCTTATCCATTCATCTGCTGATGGGCATTTAGGCTGAGGAATAATTGATAGAAGCTGGAACTTTTTTGAGATGCTTGACGGAAAAGGCCTGGACTGAGTTGAAGAGAACTGTGGTAGAACAATGGACATTAAAGTAATTCTGGAGAGAGCTCAGAAAGAGGATAGGATGACCAGAATATTGTTAGAAATATAAACATTAACATGCTTCTGGAAAAATCTCACAATCAAATGAGGAATATTTTGCTGAAAACTGGAGGAAAGGCCATCCTTGTTTTAAGTGGTAGATAATTTGGCTGAATTGCAATACAGTGTTCTGTTGCAGGTAGAATGTGTAAGCAATAATCTTGGATATTTATCTAAGGATGTTGGTAAGCAAAGTGCTAAAAATGTGGCCTGCTTTGTCTTTGCTGTGTATAGGAAAATATGGGAGAAGAGATTAATTTAAGAGGGAATTTGTAAGCAAAAGGAAACTAGAACTTGAAGGTTTGGAAAATTGTCAACCTATGCAGACAGCGCGGCAACAGGGCCGAACGTTTGGCTGATCAAGAATTTGCTCAAGAGAAGGCAAGTGACTCATGAGTCCAATCAACCACCTCTGCAGAAGCCAGGAGTAGAGATAAAGTTATCAAGGAATGCTTGTGGAAAGAAAAGAAGGAAAGAAAATGAAGTTGCCCAGTAGTGTCCGACTCTTTGCGACACCATGGACTCTAGCCCACCAGGCTCCTCCATCCATGGAATTTTCTAGACAAGAGTACTGTAGTGGGTTGCCATTACCTTTTCCAAGGGACCTTCCTGACCCAGGGATCAAACCCGGGTTTTCTTTCAAGAAAAGGGACTAATAATTTGAAAGCAGTTCAGAGACAAACGAGGCTGCCAGTGGTGTCATGAACCCAAAAGGCAGTGGCCAAGAGAGTAGGACTGCCATCCTGGTGGGCCCAGAGGACAGAGCATGGAGTCAAAGAGGATTGACCTTAAGGCTTAAAATCTACTGGAATCTTCTCTGCTAAGGTTTTAGACTTACTTGGAACCCATGACCGCTTTCTTCCTTTCAATCTCTCCCTTTTGGAATGGGGGTGTTTGACACATTTTTCCAACCATTATATTTTTGAAGCAGGTAATTTGTTGTCTAGTTTCACAGGTTTACAGAAAAAGAGGTATTTTGACCCAGAGTGAATTATACCCAGAATCACCAATACTTGATTTAAATGATATTCAGATGAGGTTTTGGGCAGAGTTGATGCTAATGAACTAAGATAGGTGGGCAGAAAGGGGGATGTGGGGACTGGGTAAATGTCTTTTGCATGTAAGAAGGACATGGATTTTGGATGTCCAGAGGGAAGAGTGTTATAAGTTAAATTGTGTCCTCACATTAAAATGTATACGATGAAGTTTTAGCCTTTTGTAGCTCAGAGTATAACTTATGTAAAGACAGAGTCTTTACAGAGGTAATCAAACTAACACAAAGTCATTGGGGTGGGCTTTAATCCAACATGACTGGTGTCCTTATAAAAAGGGTAGTTTTGGACACCGAGATACATATACAGGGAGAACAACATGTGGACATAAAGATAGCCATCTGTAAACAAATGAGAGAGATCTGAAACAGATCCTTCTCTCAGATCTCTGAAGAAACCACCCTTGCTAAAAGCTTGATTTCAGACTTCTAGCCTACAGAACTGTAAAAAATAAATTTCTGTATTACATTTACCATTATTTAAGCCACTCAGTCTGTAGTACTCTGTTATGGTAGTACTAGCAAACTGATACATGAAGGGTTAATTCATATGCACACATTATTATGTTCTTATTATATTCACTCTTGTGATTATACATGTATTTATGTTCTATACATTTCAAAAGCAAATGGAAATTTAAAAACATATCTAGAAACTTAACTATATCATGGCTAAGTATATAATGTTATCAGTTTTACATATTCTTGAGGGTATTTTATATATCAGATATTATTCTAGCTGCTGGACATACAAAGTAGACTGGTCCAACAAAGCCTCTATCGGTTCAGTTCAGTAACTCAGTTGTGTCTGACTCTTTGCCACCCCGTGGACTGCAGAATGCCAGGCCTCCCTGTCCATCACCAACTCCCAGAGCTTGCTCAAACTCATGTCCATCGAGTTGGTGATGCCATCCAACCATCTTATCCTCGCTCATCCCCTTCTCCTCCTGCCTTCAATCTTCCCCAGCATCAGAGTCTTTTCCAATGAGTCGCTTCATCCCATTGGGTCACCAGAGTATTGAAGTTTCAGCTTCAGCATCAGTCCTTCCAATGAATATTCATGATTGACTTCCTTTAGGATTCACTGGTTTGATCTTCTTGCAGTCCAAGGGACTCTCAAAAGTCTTCTTAAAAACCACAGTTCAAAAGCATCAATTCTTTGGTGCTCAGGTTTCTTTATAGTCCAACTCTCACATTCATACATAACTACTGGAAAAACCATCCAACTTCGACTAGATGAGCCTTTGATGGCAAAGTATTATCTCTGCTTTTTAATATGCTATCTAGGTTGGTCATGGCTTTTCTTCCAAGGAGCAAGTATCTTTTAATTTCATGACTGCAGTAATTTTGGAGCTCAAAAAATTAGTCTGTCACTGTTTCCATTGTTTTCCCATCTATTTGCCATGAAGTGATGGAACCAGATGCCATGATCTTAGTTTTTTGAATGTCGAGATTTAAGCCAACATTTTCTCTCCCCTCTTTCAATTTCATCAAGAGACTCTTCAGTTCTTCTTCGCTTTCTGCCATAAGGGTGGTGTTATCTGCATATCCGAGGTTATTGAAGTTTCTCTTGCCAATCTTGATTCCATCTTGGGCTTCATCCAGCCTGGCATTTCGCATGATGTATTCTGCATTTAAGTTAAATAAGCAGGGTGACAATATACAACCTTGACATACTCTTTTCCCAACTTGTAGTCAGTCTGTTGTTCCATGTCCAGTTCTAACTCTTGCTTCTTGACATGCATACACATTTCTCAGGAGACAGGTAAGGTGGTCAGGTATTTGACCACCTTGAAGAATTTTGAAGAATTTTCAAATACTTGAAGAATTTTCCACAGTTTGTTGTAATTATCACAGTCAAAGACTTTGGCGTAGTCAATAAAGCAGAAGTATATGTTTTTCTGTAACTCTCTTGCTTTTTCTATGATCCAAAAAATGTTGGCAATTTGATCTCTGGTTCATCTGCCTTTCCTAAAACCAGCTTGAACAACTATAAGTTCTCAGTTCACATACTGTTGAAGCCACACTTGGAAAATTCTGTGCATTACTTTGCTAGTGTTGAAGACAAGTGCAATTGCACAGTAGTTTGAACATTCTTTGGCATTGCCTTTCTTTGGGATTCAAATGAGAACTGACGTTTTCCAGTCCTGTAGCCATTGCTGAGTTTTCCAAATTTGCTGGCATATTAAGTGCAGCACTTTCACAGCATCATCTTTTAGGATTTGAAATAGTTCAACTGGAATTCCATCACCTCCACTAGTTTTGTTCATAGTGATTCTTCCTAAGGCCTACTTGACTTCACATTTCAGGATGTCTGGCTCTAGGTGAGTATTCATACCATTGTGGTTTTCTGGGTCATAAAGATCTTTTTTGTTTAGTTCTGTGTATTCTTTTTAAATTTTTTTCATTTGTTTTTATTAGTTGGAGGCTAATTACTTTAACATATTATAGTGGTTTTTGCCATACATTGACATGAATCAGCCATGGATTTACATGTGTTCCCCATCCTGAACCCCCCTCCCACCTCCCTGCCCATCCCATCCCTCTGGGTCATACCAGTGCACCAGCCCTGAGCACTTGTATCATGCATCCAACCTGGACTGGTGATATGTTTCACACTTGATAATATATAGGTTTCAATGCTATTCTCTCAGATCATCCCACCCTCACCTTCTCCCATAGAGTCCAAAAGTCTGTTCTCTACATCTGTGTCTCTTTTTCTGTCTTGCATATAGGGCTAATGTTACCATCTTTCTAAATTCCATATATATGTGTTAGTATACTGTATTGGTGTTTATCTTTCTGGCTTACTTCACTGTTTATAATGGGCTCCAGTTTCATCCATCTCATTAGCACTGATCCAAAAGTCTACAGCAATAAATGCTGGAGAGGGTGTGGAGAAAAGGGAACCCTCTTACACTGTTGGTGGGAATCAAACTAGTATAGCTACTATGGAGAACAGTGTGGAGATTCCTTAAAAACCTGGAAATAGTTCTGTGTATGTTTGCCTCCCCTTCTCAATATAAAAATCCTCTATATGCTAAAACCTCTATATGCTAAAGTAAAGGAAGATCGTTATTAATACAGAATTTTGTTCATCTCAGTTCAATAAATGATATCAAGAACACACACACACACACACACACATATATATATATATAAATATATATTTAAATTTTTTGTCAACTGGATGAGGTGCCTCATCTTCACAAATGGTAGTTGCAAAAGGTCTGTCTGAGAGTTTTACATTTCATTGGAGGCATGAGGAGTCAGACACGACTGAGCGACTTCACTTTCACTTCTCATTTTCATGCATTGGAGAAGGAAATGGCAACCCACTCCAGTGTTCTTGCCTGGAGAATCCCAGGGATGGGGGAGCCTGGTGGGCTGCCATCTATGGGGTCACACAGTCGGACACGACTGAAGCAACTTAGCAGCAGCAGCAGGAGGCATGAGGGTAATCTGAAAGGAAATGTTCCCATCAAGATAGACAGGGCAAAGGCCCTGAATAGGGACCATCTTGGCGTGTTTATGAGAAACAGGAATGTCCAGTTTGGCTGAAATATGGTGAATGAGAGGAAAATCTGAGAGAAATAAGATTAGAGAAGTAGACAAAGTATCATTAAAAGTCTTGTGAACCATGCCATGATAACACATGTGCTTTAACAAACAACCTCTTTATTAGTAATTGACTTAATCGAAAATGAATATGTCTCCCTCTTGTTGCAAAATGCGATGTGAGTTGAGTAACTCTTGTAGGCATCTCTTTTGATCAGTGCCTCAGTGGCCCCTGCTCATCTCTAGGTTCTCCTCAGAGTCCTTATTTGGATCCCCCCTTCCAGATATCCAGTGAGATCAGTGTGAAAATGTGTTTGACCCTGCAAGATGAGTTTAGAGGTCTGGCATGAAAACTAGTTATTGGAATTCAGTTATATGGCACCAATCCAATAAAAAGAAAGTGTGGAAAAGATAATCTTCATTTGCGTTCTGAAAAAGAATAATTGGATTTTCCAAGATGCGAAATTCCTACTGACTTCCTCCATCCAAATTGATCCTGAAAGCAGAGATCAGCAAAGCATGCTCTACAAGCCAAACTTGACTTAGAGCCCATTGTTGTTCACCCATGAGCCAGATTGTGGGGTTTTTGTTTGTTTGTTGTGTTTTGTTTTTAATAAGGTGGCACTACTGGTAAAGAACACTCTTGTCTATGAAGGAGACATAAAAGATTCAGGTTTGATCCCTGAGTCAGGAAGATCCCTTGGAGGAGGGCATGTCAACTGAATCCAGTATTCTTGCCTAGAGAATCCCATAGACAGAGGAGCGTGGAAGGCTACAATCCATAGGTTCTCAAAGAGTCAGACAAAACTGAAGCTACTTAGTACATAGCACATCAAGTGTTTTTACAACAAACAACAAATACAGCCGAAGAAAATAAAGATAGAGAAAAAGAAGAGGAGGAGAAGGAGTATATTTGTCCCATAAATCCTAAAACATTTATTATCTGGTACTTTACAGAAAAATATTGCAGATCCATGCTCTAGAGGAAGGATAAAGTGGAATTTCATAGAAAGAGTGGTATGAAATCCCCAGGGTGACCAAAGGACTGTTTGAGCTGGTATGTGTGGTGTGTTTGTGAATCATAGGCCTTTGATCTAGAGTAAAAATTACATTCTTTTTTTTTTTTTTTTTCATATATTTTTATTAGTTGGAGGCTAATTACTTTACAGTATTGTAGTGGGTTTTGTCATACATTGACATGAATCAGCCATGGATTTACATGTATTCCCCTTCCCGACCCCCCCTCCCACCTCCCTCTCTACCCGATCCCTCTGGGTCTTCCCAGTATTTCAGGTCCAAGCACTTGTCTCATGCATCCAACCTGGGCTGGCAATCTGTTTCACTCTAGATAATATACATGTTTCGATGCTGTTCTCTTGAAACATCCCACCCTCACCTTTCCCACAGTGTCCAAAGGTCTGTTCTGTACATCTGTATCTCTTTTTCTGTTTTGCATATACGGTTATCATTGCCATCTTTCTAAATTCCGTATATATGTGTTGGTATACTATAATGGTCTTTATCTTTCTGACTCACCTCACTCTGTATAATGGGCTCCAGTTTCATCCATCTCATTAGAACTGATTCAAATGAATTCTTTTTAATGGCTGAGTAATATACCTTGGTGTATATGTTCCACAGCTTCCTTATCCATTCATCTGCTGATGGGCATCTAGGTTGCTTTCATGTCCTGGCTATTATAAACAGTGCTGCGATGAACATTGGGGTGCATGTGTCTCTTTCAGCTCTGGTTTCCTCAGTGTGTATGCCCAGAAGTGGGATTGCTGGGTCATATGGCAGCTCTAGTTCCAGTTTTTTAAGAAATCTCCACACTGTTTTCCATAGTGGCTGTACTAGTTTGCATTCCCACCAACAGTGTAAGAGGGGTCCCGTTTCTCCACACCCTCTCCAGCATTTATTGCTTGTAGACTTTTGGATAGCAGCCATCCTGACTGGCATGTAATGGTATCTCATTGTGGTTTTGATTTGCATTTCTCTAATAATGAGTGATGTTGAGCATCTTTTCATGTGTTTGTTAGCCATCTGTATGTCTTCTTTGGAGAAATGTCTGTTTAGTTCTTTGGCCCATTTTTTGATTGTGTCGTTTATTTTTCTGGGGTTGACCTGCAGGAGTTGCTTATATATTTTTGAGATTAATCCTTTGTCTGTTGCTTCGTTTGCTATTATTTTCTCCCAATCTGAGGGCTGTCTTTTCACCTTGCTTATAGTTTCCTTTGTAGTGCAGATTATTTAATTTTCATTAGGTCCCATTTGTTTATTTTTGTTTTGTTTCCAATATTCTGGGAGGTGGGTCATAGAGGATCTTGCTGTGATTTATGTCAGAGAGTGTTTTGCCTATGTTCTCCTCTAGGAGTTTTAGAGTTTCTGGTCTTACATTTAGATCTTTAATTCATTTTGAGTTTATCTTTGTATATGGTGTTAGAAACTGTTCTAGTTTCATTCTTTTACAGGTGGTTGACCAGTTTTCCCAGCACCACTTGTTAAAGAGGTTGTCTTTTTTCCATTGTATATTCTTGCCTCCTTTGTCGAAGATAAGGTGTCCATAGGTTCATGGATCTATCTCTGGGCTTTCTATTCTGTTCCATTGATCTATATTTCTGTCTTTGTGCCAGTACCATACTGTCTTGATGACTGTGGCTTTGTAGTAGAGTCTGAAGTCAGGGAGGGTGATTCCTCCAGTTCCATTCTTCTTTCTCAAGATTACTTTGGCTATTTGAGGTTTTTTGTATTTCCATACAAATTGTGAAATTATTTGTTCTAGTTCTGTGAAAAATACCGTTGGTAGCTTGATAGGGATTGCATTGAATCTATAGATTGCTTTGGGTAGAATAGCCATTTTGACAATATTGATTCTTCCAATCCATGAACACGGTATGTTTCTCCATCTGTTTGTGTCCTCTTTGATTTCTTTCATCAGTGTTTTATAGTTTTCTATGTATAGGTCTTTTGTTTCTTTAGGTAGATATACTCCTCTAAGTATTTTATTCTTTTTGTTGCAATGGTGAATGGCATTGTTTCCTTAATTTCTCTTTCTGTTTTCTCATTGTTTGTGTATAGGAATGCAAGGGATTTCTGTGTGTTAACTTTATATCCTGCAACTTTACTATATTCATTGATTAGCTCTAATAAATTTCTGGTAGAGTCTTTAGGGTTTTCTATGTAGAGGATCATGTCATCTGCAAACAGAGTTTCACTTCTTCTTTTCCTATCTGGATTCCTTTTATTTCTTTTTCTGCTCTGATTGCTGTGGCCAACACTTCCAAAACTATGTTCAATAATAGTGGTGAGAGTGGGCACCCTTGTTTTGTTCCTGATTTTAGGGGAAATGCTTTCAATTTTTCACCATTGAGGGTAATGCTTGCTGTGGGTTTGTCATATATAGCTTTGATTATGTTGAGGTATGTTCCTTCTATTCCTGCTTTCTGGAGAGTTTTAATCATAAATGAGTGTTGAATTTTGTCAAAGGCTTTTTCTGCATCTATTGAGATAATCATATGGCTTTTATCTTTCAATTTGTTAATGTGGTATATTACATTGATTGATTTGTGGATATTAAAGAATTCTTGCATTCCTGGGTTAAAGGCTACTTTGTCATGATGTATGATCTTTTTTATATGTTGTTGGATTCTGTTTGCTAAAATTTTGTTAAGGATTTTTGCATCTATGTTCATCAGTGATATTGGCCTGTAGTTTTCTTTTTTTGTGACATCTTTGTCTGGTTTTGGAATTAGGGTGGATGGTGGCCTCATAGAATGAGTTTGGAAGTTTACCTTCTTCTGCAATTTTCTGGAAGAGTTTGAGTAAGATAGGTGTTAGCTCTTTTCTAAATTTTTTGTAGAATTCAGCTGTGAAGCCATCTGGTCCTGGGCTTTTATTTGCCGGAAGATTTCTGATTATAGTTTCAATTTCCTTGCTTGTGATTGGTCTGTTAAGATCTTGTATTTCTTCCTGGTTCAGTTTTGGAAAGTTATACTTTTCTAAGAACTTGTCCATTTCTTCCAAGTTGTCCATTTTATTGGCATAGAGCTGCTGGTAGTAGTCTCTTATGATCCTTTGGATTTCAGTGTTGTCTGTTGTGATCTCTCCATTTTCATTTCTAATTTTGTTAATTTGGTTCTTCTCCCTTTGTTTCTTAATGAGTCTTGCTAATGGTTTGTCAATTTTGTTTATTTTTTCAAAAAACCAGCTTTTAGCTTTGTTGATTTTTGCTATGGTCTCTTTAGTTTCTTTTGCATTTATTTCTGCCCTAACTTTTAAGATTTGTTTCCTTCTACTAACCCTAGGGTTCTTCATTTCTTCCTTCTCTAATTGCTTTAGGTGTAGAGTTAGATTATTTATTAGACTTTTTTTGTTTCTTGAGGTAGGCCTGTAATGCTATGAACCTTCCCCTTAGCACTGCTTTTACAGTGTCCCATAGGTTTTGGGTTGTTGTGTTTTCATTTTCATTTACTTCTATGCATATTTTGATTTCTTTTTTGATTTTTTTCTATGATTTCTTGGTTATTCAGAAGCGTGTTGTTTAGCCTCCATATGTTTGAATTTTTAACATTTTTTTCCCTGTAATTGAGATCTAATCTTACTGCACTGTGGTCAGAAAAGATGACTGGAATGATTTCAATTTTTTTTAATTTACCAAGACTAGATTTATGGCCCAGGATGTGATCTATTCTGGAGAAGGTTCCGTGTGCAATTGAGAAAAAGGTGAAGTTGATTGTTTTGGGGTGAAACGTCTTATAGTTGTCAATTAGGTCTAGCTGGTCCATTGTGTCATTTAAAGTTTGTGTTTCCTTGTTAATTTTCTGTTTAGTTGATCTGTCCATAGTTGTGAGTGGGGTATTAAAGTCTCCCACTATTATTGTGTTACTATTAATTTCCTCTTTCATACTCATTAGCATTTGCCGTACATATTGCAGTGCTCCTATGTTGGGTGCATATATATTTATAATTGTTATATCTTCTTCTTGGATTGATCCTTTGATCATTATGTAGTGTCCTTCGTTGTCTCTTTTCACAGCCTTTATTTGAAAGTCTACTTTATCTGATATGAGTATTGCGACTCCTGCTTTCTTTTGGTCTCTGTTTGCCTGAAATATTTTTTTCCAGCCCTTCACTTTTAGCCTGTATGTGTCTCTTGTTTTGAGGTGGGTCTCTTATAGACAGCATATATAGGGGTCTTGTTTTTGTATCCATTCAGCCAGTCTTTGTCTTTTGGTTGAGGCATTCAACCCATTTACATTTAAGGTAATTATTGATAAGTATGGTCCTGTTGCCATTTACTTTGTTGTTTTGGGTTCACGTTTATACAACCTTTCTGCATTTCCTGTCTAGAGAAGATCCTTTAACATTTGTTGAACATTTAACATTTGTTGGTGGTGCTGAATTCTCTCAGCTTTTGCTTGTCTGTAAAGCTTTTGAGTTCTCCTTCATATCTGAATGAGATCCTTGTTGGGTACAGTAATCTAGGTTGTAGGTTATTCTCTTTCATTACTCTAAGTATGTCCTGCCAGTCCCTTCTGGCCTGAAGGGTTTCTATTGAGAGATCAGCTGTTATCCTTATGGGAATCCCTTTGTCTGTTATTTGTTGTTTCTCCCTTGTTGCTTTTAATATTTGTTCTTTGTGATTGATCTTTGTTAATTTGATTAATATGTGTCTTGGGGTGTTTCGCCTTGGGTTTATCCTGTTTGGGACTCTCTGGGTTTCTTGGGCTTGGGTGGCTATGTCCTTCCCCATTTTAGGAAAGTTTTCAGCTATTATCTCCTCGAGTATCTTCTCATGGCCTTTCTTTTTTCTTCTTCTGGGACTCCTATGATTCGAATGTTGGGGCGTTTCACATTGTCCCAGAGGTCCCTGAGGTTGTCCTCATTTCTTTTGATTCTTTTTTCTTTTTTCCTCTCTGCTTCATTTATTTCCACCATTTTATCTTCTACCTCACTTATTCTATCTTCTGTCTCCGTTATTCTACTCATGGTTCCCTCCAGAGTGTTTTTTATCTCATTTATTGCATTATTCATTTTTAATTGACTCTTTTTTATTTCTTCTAGGTCATTGTTAAACATTTCTTGCATCTTTTCAATCTTTGTCTCCAGGCTATTTATCTGTAACTCCATTTTGTTTTCAAGATTTTGGATCATTTTTATTATCATTATTCTAAATTCTTTTTCAGGTAGATTCCCTATCTCCTCCTCTTTTGTTTGACTTGGTGGGCATTTTTCATGTTCCTTTACCTGTTGGGTATTTCTCTGCCTTTTCATCTTGTTTAGATTGTTGTGTCTGGAGTGGGCTTTCTGTATTCTGGTGGTCTGTGGTTCCTTTTTATTGTGGAGGTTTCACCCAGTGGGTGGGTTTGGACGATTGTTTTGTCAAGGTTTCCTGGTTAGGGAAGCTTGTGTCAGTGTTCTGGTGCTTGGAATTGAATTTCTTCTCTCTGGAGAGCAATGGAGTGCCCAGTAGTGAGTTTTGAGATGGGTCTATGTGTTAGGTGTGACTTTGGACAGCCTGTATGTTGACACTCAGGTCTATGTTCCTGCGTTGCTAAAGAATTTTCGTGGTATGTCTTGTTCTGGAGCTTATTGGCTCTTATGTGGTGATTCGTTTCAGTGTAGGTATGGAGGCTTTTGGATGGTCTCTTATTACTTAATGTTCCATGTAGTCAGGAGTTTTCTAGTGTTCTCAGGTTTGGGGCTTAAGTCTCCTGCCTCTGGATTTCAGTTTTATTCTTCCAGTAGTCTCAAGACTTCTCCAACTATACAGCACTGATAATAAAATTTCTAGGTTAATGGTGAAAAGATTCTCCACCATGAGGGACAACCAGAGGGGTTCACAGAGTTACATGAAATAGAGGAGAGGGAGGAGGGAGATAGAGATGAGCAGGAGGAGAAAAAGGGGGACTCAAGAGGAGAGAGACATATCTATGCAGTTGTCTGTTCCCAAAGTGTTCTCGATAGCCTAGACACCCACAAAGATTCACGGAATTGGATTGGGAAGAGAAGGGGAAAGGAGGAAATAGAGGTGTTCTGAGGTAGAAAACAGAGTCAAAAGTGGGAGAGAGTAATCAACACACTCCTGAATAGAAATGGGAACTGAATATTGGATTCTTTAATGTCCAAAATTTATATCACATACTGAAAAACAAAGATTAAAAATCTAGCATAGAGGTTAGACTCTTTAAAATACAATATTTAAAAACAAAAACAAAAACACAAAAAAAATTTAGAAATATATATGAAGTTCAGTTTAAAAATAGGGCTTCTTTTTTTATTTTTTGCAAGGTTATAGTGAAATGAAAATGAAAATTAAGGAATAATAGAGAAGTATTAGAGGGCTTTAAAATGAAATAAGAGAGAAAAACAAGAAAAAGAAAAAAAAGAAAAAAAAACCCAAGAAATAAAATATTTTCCCCAATTAAAAAAATCATAAAAATATATGAAAATGAAAGTTAAGGAGTAATGGGGGAGTAAAATGGGAATTTTAAAAGAAAATAAAAGAGAAAAAATAATTAAGAAAAGGAAAGAAAAAAAATTTTTTTAATTAAAAAAATATATATATATATAAATATATCTAGGAATTTCTCTGGAGCTGTTGCGGTCAGTGTGGGTTCAGTTCAGTTTCAGATAGCTCCTCATTCCAGCCTACACTTCTCAATATCTACAGGCCCGTTCCAGTGTAGTCGGTGTTTTCTACAGGGATTTTAATCTGTTGCACCGGTCCTTTCTGAAGCGGTTCCCTTTGTTTATTTGGCTTCTGTTTGCGGTCTCTTAGGTGTCTAATTTCCGCCCTGACACAGGCGGGCGGAGGTGATCTCTTATTTAGGTTCGCTAGTTCAGCCCTGCTATGGGGAGGGCAGGGCGCTGCAGACAGATATTGCTGTGTGTGGGGAGCACTCACCGTGTTCCGGCCACACTGGGTTTGCCCCTGCTCATGGGTGTCTGTGCTTTCCCCGTCTACACTGCTCAGGCTCCCGGCTGCTCTATAGGGAGCGTGCCCAGTGTTGCGTGTGGTTCCAGTTTTCGGGTACTCCACAGAAGCACAGACTCAGTTGCGCTTGCGTTTTGTGCCTTCCCCGGCCTGAGCGGCTCAGTCAGCAAGGAGCTTGATGGGCGCCCTCTACCCTCCACGGCCCCAGCCTCAGTTTTCTGCGCATGCTGGTCGGGTGCCAGCGGCTTGTGTTTGTTCTCAGGAGCAGGCCTCTAGCCGCGACCCTCCCGGCTGCAACCCGATGTCGACCATCCAGAATCTCAGAAAGTCTTTGGATAGAAACTGGAGGCCTGTTTGCAGTGTGGGAGGAGATGCCATCTCTGGGGCTGAGTTTGCCCCTTTCTCCTCCCCTCTGCCTCCTATCTCCAGCAGGGATGGGCCGGTCTGCCGCAGGCTAGCTCTTCTCTGGAGTTTCTCCGTCCCTTTGTTTTGCAAACGGCCGGCAGTGTGTTCCAGCCGGTTAATTTTCTCACTTGCTATCCCACAGTTTAAAAAAGCTCCCTCCGATTGCTCTCAGGGCCTTCGGGTCCAGTCCTTACCCTAACCAATGCCGCCCGCTCCTCTCCGTTCCGCCCCCACTTGCTGGTGGCGGATGCGGGCGTCTGGGGTACTTTTCTGCTGGGAGTTGCTTTTAGGCACATAATCTGTGGGCCTTATTTAATTTTTCCTCCCAGTTAGGTTGCCCTCCGAGATTCGAAAACTTCCCACAGACCCACCAGTGCGAGGGTTTCCTGGTGTTTGGAAACTTCCTCTATTAAGACTCCCTTCCCAGGACGGGTCTCCATCCCTAGCTCTTTTGTCTCTCTTTTTATCTTTTATATTTCATCCTACCTCCTTTCGAAGACAATGGGTTGCTTTTCTGGGCGCCTGATGTCCTCTGCTAGCGATCAGAAGTTGTTTTGTGAAATTTGCTCAGCGTTCAATGTTCTTTCGATGAATTTGTAGGGGAGAAAGTGGTCTCCCCATCCTATTCCTCCGCCATCTTGGCTCCTCCTCCAAAAGTTACATTCTTATTTCTCCATAATCATTAACATGAGACTACATGCATCTACCTTATACTAACTGTATTAATACCAAATAAACTTTCAGACAAATACATAATGTGTAAATTATAACAATCTGAATATCATAATCAATAAGCTTAATTTTATGAACATATGTAATCTTCCAAATTTCTCAAGTTCCCTCAGAACATTAACAACAACAACAACCAAAATTCCCAATTTTCTATTTCTATATATTAAGTAATTCCAATTTCAATGTCAAGACAACACTTGTTTTATCATTATCTTTTGTGGTTCTGGAGGTTAGCTGAGCTCAACTAGGTAGTTTTAACGCAACTTACCTCAAATTGTGGCAATCCAGATGGTAACTGGGGCCAGGCACATAGAAAGACTTACTTACCTTTTTGGCACTTGAGCTAGAAAGCCTAAAGAACTGAAAACTGGAGTAACAGAGGGTCTTAAGGCATCTCTGTCTTCATGTAATATCACCAAGTTTTGTTTGCAGCACAGAGCCTCAGAGCAGCTGAATTCTTTGCTTGATAGCTTAGGTCTAAAAGTTTGTGTCCAAAGATACAAAGGCAGACAAAAGCTGTGTTGACTTTTATGTACTAAACTTGGGAGTTTCACAGCATGTATTGCCCATGTGTAAACATGGTTTAAATTTACCACAATATTCTAGGCTATAAAGGTCAATAAATTTCAGTTAATGAGTATGTACAAACTGATTTCTGAACATCGGTGATAATTTATTGTTAGAAGAAAGCATACATTAATACACTGTGTTAACAAATTTAAAGAATGACTATAGTTTCTTCTTGAATTATCCAAACCAAGAAGTTATGTGATAAAATTCACTTCATTTCTGGTGAAAAAGAAAAATCCCTGGAAAAGTAAGATAGAACTTTCTTAATATGATGAGGATGATGTAAACCCAAAAAGGAAAAAATAGAAATCTAGAGTTAAGTGTAATCCTAAACAGGAAAAGATTAGGAGTATTGCATCTAAAACTGTAAATATGACAAGGGTGCCCAGGATGACTTTTGAATTCAGTATTTTATCAGCATTTAAATTAATGAGAAACAATTTAGATGCATGAGATTGGAAAGGACATAAAACTATCATTAGAAAATATGATTGTTTGCATAGAAATTCTAAAGAATATTCAGAGCAAATTATAAAAAGTAATAGGAAATTTGGATAAGGGAGCTGGACATAATATTAATATAATAAAAGTGGTTGAATTTCTATCAAGGAACAAAAATAACCACAAATGCAATTATAAGCAGCATATATCAGAAAATATCAAGTGCTTAAGAACAAGTGTAACAGAGATTGTGAGACATCTGCAGGCAAAACTATAAATCTTTAGTAGGAGATGTTTCAAAAGACCTATACCAATATACAAATAAAATAATATTAAGTATATAGACATGAAGATGATATCATAAAGATGTCTGTTTAACAGAATTAACTCACAAATTCAATAGAATTCAAGCCAAAATATTGATGCAGTTTTATGATACAACTTGATAAGGTGATTCCAAAATGCAAATGGATAAGTTACAATAATAGCAGAATTCTTCAAAAAGGGAATGAGTAGGACTGGTAAGCATCTAGTGGAATTTGCTGTAGCTTGGTAAGAGTTTGGATTATTTTGTAAGACATTGGTAGATTTTAAGGAGCCATCTAATCATTCTGGCTATTTTGTGGAGGAGGCAACAACAGAGACCCATGAAGTAACTGAAGTTCCTAGCTATAGATGATGGTGAATTACAGAGGCAGTGATAAAAACTGACAGATCTGACATATGATTTGCAAGTAGGTCATCAGAATTCACTGACATACTGTATATGAGACATGAGGGAAATAGAAGAAACAAGAATAAATTGTCAGTTTGGTCCTGAGAAATTGGGTGAGTAATGATGCCATCTTTTGAAATAGAGAAGGCTTGGAGTGGTGTTGAATTTGGGAAGGACGAATAGTTCTGTTTGGGCCATATTGAGATTCCTAGTAGAGAAGACAGTAGGCAGTTTGATATATGAGTCTGGAACACAGGGGACAAGTAGAGCATAAAGATTTAAATTTGAGAGTGTACAGAAAATAGATGATATTTAAAGAAATAGAAATAGATGAAAGATCCCAGAAGAAGTAGAGAGAAGAGTAAGGCTGAAGTCAGGGCCTTGAGGAGACCCCATAACTTAAAAGTCTGAGTCATCATCAGCCTCTTCCAGGAAGAACTGGACTATTCATTTTTTTATTTGTTTATCATCCAGGTAGTAGGAGTTTTCAATGATATTAATCAAAATCCAGGACACATCTGGGCCCTGTGTATAAACTGGCCATTTCAGTACTATATTGGTAGGAATGAGGTCCTGGCCCCTTTCTTGCACTGCCTGCCATCCCATAAAGCATGTGTTCCTGGCAGAGTTTGTCTTCACAGAAACTGAGAGAGGGGAAAAGATGTAAATAACCTGATTATTAAAAATCTAATGCTCTATGGCATAACAGCCAACATTGTCTAATTCCCAGTAGTTTGGTATGAGAGGAATTTTACTGTTAGGAAAGTTCCATCTATGAATCTTTGATAGGAATATGATTATTCTTTCAGTTGCTTCAAAAGATTCTCTTAAAAATTGAATCTTCATTCAACTTAACTTTCTCCTTTAGAGAATTATGATCAGAAAAGCCCAGATCCATTCTCAATTTAATTTACAATTTTGTTACACTTAACATAGTTTTAAATGGGATGATTTGTGCTCTCAATTAGCTGTGTGAAGATATTCTCCCATCACCAAGATGATTCTTAGAATATTTTATTTTAGTTTAATATACTTTTTAATAGGCTCCAAATCACACAAAGTTAAATGTGTAAACTTTGTAAGAAATGAAGGAGCATCATTAAAATAGAATATATATATATATATACTTATATATTTATGCATAAATATGTATACACATACTTTAATTGCATTATCTAATTTCTATTAGATCTATTTGGGGAGAGAATTGTGTTCAAATTTTTATGTGACCTCTGATTTTTCTCTCTCTTTCTATGCGCCAGGCATCCTCATAGAAAACAGGATCTGGCCAAAATTATCTTAAGACTATATAGCACAGCTACTTTTTTAGTTTTTATACAAGTGTTCTTTAAATTACTCAGCAATCTTGATGCAGATTTTTATCTGTTTTTGACATCTTTTGTTCAGTTGTTTATTTAAATATCACCAGTTCTGTGCCCTCAGACTAGTCTATTTTTCAGTGTCAAGTTTCTATGTAGATTCGGAAATGACAGTATACTTGTTCAGTTCTGCCTTTGTTATACAGGAGGGCTTCAGAATGGTGGAAAGAGATCCACCCCTCAGCGTGCGCGCGCGCGCGCACACACACACACACACACACACACACACACACACACTGTAAAAATGGATTGTTATGGGATTTCTTCATAAATAATTCAAAACATCAGGGAAGTGTGGGAGTTCCTAGAGTAAAAGCAAATCCCGCTTACCTCATATTGGTTTTTCATTTTCTCAAGAAGAGACACTGGATAGAATGTCTTTTATAACTGATGTTTAATTTCTTACTGTATGGGAGTTCTTTTTCACTCAGACCTTTGTGTGGGGGAGTGTGTCATTTCCTCAATTCTGTCTTCTCACAACAAAAATTTGAAGCAATGGACCAACATTACCGTCCTCAGATGGACCAGTGTTACAGCTCTTGGATGGACCAGTGTTACTGCTCCGTGTTACAGCTCAGTTTTATTTAAAAAATAAAGGAAAATACATCCTCCAGGAGTGAGGGCATGCCAACCCGAAGAGAGAGAGACACCTGGTCCTTTGGCTCCTCTTTTATATGTTTTTCCTTCTCCCCCTGGGCCTGCCCCATGTAAATTGGGGTAGCCAGGAATGCTGTTTGTTTTACCTGAGGTCCTCACTCTGGTCCTGGGACCTTCCTTTGTTCTATTTTTGAAGGCTTTCCCTTCCTTATCTTTTAGCCACCGCCATTCTGGACTCCTTTTTCCTATTCTAACTACCTAACACCTTTATCATCACCCAGGAAGCAATTATACAAGAATCTGTTCCTATTGTAGAATATGTTTAGAATTTCTCTTAGTTATCAAACCACATTCAGCATTAGTTAAAGTATGTCTTATGGGAGGAAGATTAAGCCAGATGTAACTCTAATTTCAAATATATAGTGATCCAGAAAGTCCATTTTCTAGAAGTGCATATTTAACACTTAGTGCTCAAATGGTATAATCTCGTAGTTCAGGGACTTGGGTTCAATACTTTGGGTAAATGAATGCTACGGAGGATAAATAGTCTAAGAAGGGGTACATACAATTGATATGAAGTGAGACTTGAGACACTTTCCTAATAATTACAATTAATGCTGGAAATTACTGTTAGGTTCTATAATAATCTGCTACTAATATTAAATATAGTTATTCCTATCATCTGCAACCTCAAACCTCCAGTTTTGGTAAAGCAGCTGAATCTTGAGGCTTGTTCTTCATGATATGTGCTCTCTACTTAGAGAAAAATACAGTAAAAAGTTTCATCATTGTGTTTGTAGCATTAAGTGAGTGCTATCCTAGGTTTCATGTTTACTGTCAACAGCAAAATGGCTAAATACTGTGAAGTTCCTCAGTCGTGTCTGACTCTTTGTGACCCCATGGATCGTAGCCTACCAGGCTCCTCCACCCATGGGATTTTCCAGGCAAGTTTACTGGAGTGGGTTGCATTTCCTTCTCCAGGAGATCTTCCCAACCCAGGGATTGAACCTGGGTCTCCCACATCGTAAGCAGACGCTTTACCGTCTGAGTCACCAGGGAAGCCACAATGGCTAAATAAATGATTGATTTTAACACAAATATAAATGAGTTTACAAACACATCTAGTCAGCATAGTTAATTAGACCAAAGATTTTTCTACCATTTATCACAGTCACAACTCCAAAAAATGAAGTAGTTTAACTGGTAAGTGTAACTTGCTTTTTTCTTTTAAAAATAAGCTTATGAAGGCTTTACAAAATATGAAGTGAAAAGAGAAAATAATTTTATTTATAA
This sequence comes from Muntiacus reevesi, assembly GCF_963930625.1. Lineage (NCBI taxonomy): Eukaryota > Metazoa > Chordata > Mammalia > Artiodactyla > Cervidae > Muntiacus > Muntiacus reevesi. Next base: position 244,853,232 of record NC_089250.1, read on the forward strand.
AGGGTTGGGAAGTGTGCAGGAATTCCATGATATTCTGAAGAGAGCTGCTGGTGTCTGAGTAGTACTTCTATGATAAAATTTGAAAGTGGGAAAACAAGATGGTGGAGGAGTAGGTGGACGTGGAGGACATCTCTGTCCACTGATTTATCAGGAATACACCTTCAGACACAGAAGTGAATGCAGAACACCAGCTGAGAGCAAACAGGAGTACCTGACCAGTAGAAAAGAATATTTAGAACCACCCAAAACTCGGTAGGACGAAGGAACTAGGGGAAAAAAACAGGAGTGTTAGGAGGATTGGACCTGCCCTCATTGGGTAGGGGAACTGAAGCAGGGGTCCGATCCCCACAGTGGGTCAATTGTCTGAGTCAAAGGAGAAACATTTAAGACTAAGAGTGAAACAGCTGATCTGTGGCAGCCTAAAGGAATGAGAATCAGACAGTACTTGCCACAGTCATACATACCCCAGGCAGTAACGCTGGTCTTCTGGAAGGGGCAGTGGCTGGGAGCTGTAGTTAAGGGATTATAGAGCAATCCCAGGGCGAGGGCTGCTGTTGACTGCAGAGAGATGGATTGAGGGGATGTGTGGGAGGAGATAGTGATGGGAAATGCCAGTGGAGGCAAGCCATGGAAGTAAAGTGATACTGCTGAGTCATGTATAGCGGGTGGAGCCATCACCATAGCCTCTCTCTCCCCACACACCAGCACCTGTAGCTAAACAATAGAGAGGCAGCCCATCAAACATCTGACGCACTGAACTACAGAATAGGACCCCACCCAGAGTGACTGATGTGCTGATCTACAGAGTAGGACACCTCCCAGGGTGCCCCCTTTAAGTGCCTGATGCACCCATCTACAGAGTAGGACCCCAGTCAGGGCGGGGGTGTGTGTATGTGTGTGTGGGGGGTGGCATCTATGTGCCTGATGTGCTGAACAACAGAGAAGGACCCCAGGCAAGGGAGCCTCCTAAGTGCCTGAACAGGCGGAGCTATGGAGAAAGACTGGCCGGAGAGGCCTTCTGATTGCCAGCTACAAGAGGCTCAAAAAAAGCCTCTGATAGGGCCATAACTCTTGCGGCAGAGGCAGTCCGTGTCCCTGCACACTTGTTGCCGCCGAGGTCCCTGAAAACCAAGCAGCTGCACCACTTTCACGCTCAGCTCTCACTGGGGCAGAGCTGCCACAGGCAAAAACAAAAAATCTTGCATGCAGTTGATGCACACAGAGTCTCTTCAGTCTGGCTCTTGGCGACCCTGTAGACTGTGCCAGGCTTCTCTATCAGAGAGGCGGTTCCCCAGGCAAAAGTACTGAAGCGTATTGGACAAGACCGGTTGCCATACCCTTCTAGAGCACTGTATTTCCTACTTCCCTAGCCACAAACCCTCCTCACTTGGTACTGCCCTAACCCCTGTGACCCAAACAGCTGCACCACCTCCACACCTAGCTCTCACAGGGGCAAACCCAAGCCCTCCAGGGCAGCCTCAGGAGGTAAACCCCAGTGGACGACCCACATGCAGAGGTGGAAATAAAATCACAGTTGAAACCCAGGGGCAGTGTGGCTGAGGAGGAAGATCCAAAACCTTCTCACCAGCTGTACAAGCTGCAGATTAAATCCACATGATGAACTAAGCAAACTCCGTGTCTATGGAATATATAAAAGGCACTCACAAAAGAAAACGCACTAGCTCTGATAGCTGTGGACATTGGAGGCAAGGACACACAGAAGTAGGACCAGATTAGACTCTGAGCAGGCGCCACAGCAGGTCCAGAGAGGAGCACAGTGTTAGAGGACATACTAGGGAGGTAAGGTGGACTGTGATTCCCAGCATGGGAAAGGACTCTGAGAGCAGTTACTCAAGAAAAGCTTTTATTGTTCTTATTTTTGGACTTGTTCTGTAGATTCTTTTGGATTTTTTCTTTCTTTTTTTTTTCTTTTTCTTTCTTTCTTTTTTTTTTTTTTTGGTTCCCTGCCCCGCCCCCCATTGTAGTTGTCGATTTTTTTGGCACTAAGATACCAAATTAAACTTTTGAGCCTTTTTTTCTTTTTTTCTCAGTCACATTTTTTTATTGTTGTCATAAACTTCTGCCTCTACATTGGATTTTGCAGTTCTGTGGAGTTTTCCTCTTTTTTTTTTTTTTTTTGGTCTCTCTTTTTTTTAATTTTAATAATTAAAATTTTAAACCTATTACTATTTTTTGACATTTATTCCCTTGCGTTTCCTACTGTTCTTTTCCTCTTGCAGTTAATCTTTAACATATATAAATCTTTTTTATCTACCTCTATTTAACTTTACATATCTATTCTTTCTTTCTTTTTTTTTCTCTCCTTTCCTCTTAACATATTCGTTAGTTTTATTTTCATTGCTTTATTCCCCAATTGGCACCTTGCTTTAGTTTTGTTTTCCAGTTTGTGATTTAATTAGTTTTGTTCTGGTATATATTATCTTTGGTTTCCTTTGTTCAACAGCTCAATCTATTGTACTTTATTTTTGTTGAACTGTTTTGATTTTGCTTATGGGTGTATATATATATGTGTGTGTCTATTAAGTCATATTTTCTATTGTTGTTATAAACTTCTGCCTCTATTATGGTCTTTTGTAGTTCTGTGGAGTTTTCCATTTTTCCCCCTTTTTTCTTTCTTTTTCCATTTTTTTCTCTTTTCTACTTTTTTTCTTGCTTTTAATTTTTAATTTTTTAAAACCTATTATATTTTTTCTAAATGTATTCCCTTGTTTGCCTTTCCTAGTGTTCTTTTCCCCTTGCAGTTAATCTTTAATGTATATAAATCTTCTTCATCTACCTCTATTTAACTTTGCATATCTATTCTTTCTTTCATGCCTTTCTTGTCAACATATTTGTTAGTTTTGTTTTCATAGCTTTATTTCCCATTTGGCACCTTGCTTTAGTTTTGTTTTCCAGTTTTTGCTTAAGCTATTTTTGTTCTTAACTGATAAATATACATTTTTATTTCCTTTGTAAGCCAGATCAATCAACTACACTTTATTTTTATTGGACTATTTTCACTCTGCTCATGGGTATATGTGTATATGTGTATATTCCATTATTTTAATTATTATTGCCTGATCTGGTAACTGCCATTTACTGGGGTTCATCTTTGCTTTCTTCTCTCTGAATATTTGTTTTAATCTCACATAATGCTTTAACAAACCATTTGTGGAATCTTCATTCTTGACCAGAGATCAAACCCTGAGCCTTTGGAGTGGGAGCACTGACTCCAAGACCCTAGAATCCGACTCTTTGTGATCCCAGGAATCGCAGCACGCCAGGCCTCCCTGTCCATTACTAACTCCCGGAGTTTACTCAAAATCATGTCCAATGAGTCGGTGATGCCATCCAGCCATCTCATTCTCTGTTGTCTGCTTCTCCTCCTGCCACCAACCCCTCCCAGCATCAAGGTCTTTTCCAATGAGTCAACTCTTCGCGTGAGGTGGCCAAAGTATTAGAGTTTCAGGTTGAGCATCAGTCCTTCCAATGAACACCCAGGACTGATCTCCTTTAGGATGGACTGGTTGGCTCTCCTTGCAGTCTAAGGGACCCTCAAGAGTCTTCTCTCTAACACCACAGTTCAAAAGCATCAATTCTTCTGTGCTCAGCTATCTTCACAGTCCAACTCTCACACCCATACATGACTATTGGAAAAGCCATAGCCTAGACTAGACGGACCTTTGTTGGCAAAGTAATGTCTCTGCTTTTTAATATGCTACCTAGGTTGGTCATAACTTTCCTTCCAAGGAGTAAGCATCTTTTAATTTCATGGCTGCAATCACCATCTGCAGTGATTTTGGAGCCCCCCAAAATAAGGTCAGACACAGTTTCCACTGTTTCTCCATCTATTTGCCATGAAGGGATGGGACCAGATGCCATGATCTTAGTTTTCTGAATATTGAGCTTTAAGCCAACCTTTTCACTCTCTTCTTTCACTTTCATCAAGAGGCTTTTTAGTTCCTCTTCACTTTCTGCCACAAGAGTGGTGTCATCTGCATATCTGAGGTTATTCATATTTCTCCCGGCAATCTTGATTCCAGCTTGTGCTTCTTCTAGCCCAGCATTTCTCATGATGTACTCTGCATATAAGTTAATTAAGCAGGGTGACAATATACAGCCTTGACATACTCCTTTTCCTATTTGGAACCAGTCTGTTGTTCCATGTCCAGTTCTAACTGTTGCTTCCTGACCTGCATACAGGTTTCTCAAGAGGCAGGTCAGGTGGTCTGGTATTCCTATCTCTTCCAGAATTTTGCACAGTTTATTGTGATCCCACAGTCAAAGGCTTTAGCATAGTCAATAAAGCAGAAATAGATGTTTTTCTGGAACTCTCTTGCTTTTTTTGATGACCCAGCAGATGTTGGCAATTTGATCTCTGGTTCCTCTGCCTTTTCTAAAACCAGCTTGAACATCTGGAAGTTGATGGTTCACATATTGTTGAAGCCTGGCTTGGAGAATTTTGAGCATCACTTTACTAGCGTGTTTTTACTACCTAGTGCAATTACTAGCACTGAAGTTGAAGCTGTGTTCAAAAACTCCCAAAAAACAAAAGCCCAGGATCAGATGGCTTCAGAAGAGAATTCTATCAAACATTTAGAAAAGAGATAATGCCTATCCTTCTGAAACTCTTTCAGAACATTGCAGAGGAAGGAACACTTCCAAACTCATTCATTGAGGCCACTATCACCCTGATATGAAAACCAGACAAAGACAACACAGAAATACAAAACTGCAGGCCAATATCACTGACGAACATAGATGCAAAAATCCTCAACAAAATTTTAGCAAACAGAATTCAGAAGACATCAAAAAGTTCATAAACCATGATCAAGTTGGGTTTATTCCAGGGATGCAAGGATTCTTCAATATAAGGAAATCAATTGATGTAATATAAAATATTAACAAGTTGAAAGATATAAACTATATGATCATCTCAATAGATGCAGAAAAAGTCTTTGACAAAATTCAGCACCCATTTATGTTAAAATTCTTCAAAAAATGGGCATAGAAGGAACCCACCTCAACATTGTAAAGGCCGTATATGATAAGCCTACAGTAAACATTATTCTCCATGGTGAAAACCTGAAAGCATTCCCCCTAAGATCAGAAAAAAGATAAGGGTGTCCACCTTCACTACTATTATTCAACATAATTCTGGAAGTCCTAGCTACAGCAATCAGAGAAGAAAGAGAAATTAAAAAAAATCCAGATCAGAAAAGAAGATGTAAAGCTCTCACTGATTGCAGATGACATGATACTGTACATAGAAAACCCTGAAAATGGTATCAGAAAATTACTAAAGCTAATCAGTGACTTTAGCAAAGTTGCAGGATACAAAATCAATACACAGAAACCACTTGCATTTCTATATATTAACAATGAAAAATCAGAATGAGCAATTAAGGGATCAATCCTATTCACCATTGTGACAAAAAGAATTAAATATTTAGGAATTAACTTACCTATAGAGACAAAAGAACTGTACACTGAAAATTATAAGTTACTAATGAAAGAAATCAAAGATGAGATAAATTGATGGAGAGATATTCCATGATCCTGGGTAGGAAGAATCAATATTGTGAAAATGACTATACTACCAAATGCAATATACAGATTTAATGTGCTCCCTACCAAATTAGCAATGCCATTTTTCACAGAACTAAAACAAAAAATTTTACAATGCATATGGAAACACAAAAGACCCCGAGTAGCCAAAGCAGTCTTGAGAAAGAAGAATGGAGCTGGAGGAATCAAGCTTCCTGACTTCAGGTTATAATACAAAGCTACAGTCATCAAGACAGTATGGTACTGGCACAAAAACAAATATAGACCCATGGGACAAGATAGAAAGCCCAGAAATCAACCCATGCACCTATGGGTACCTTCTTTTTGACAAAGGGGGCAAGAATATACAATGGGGCAAAGACAGCCTCTTCAAAAAATGGTGCTGGGGAAACCGGGCAGCTACATGTAAAAGAATGAAATTTGAATACTTCCTAACACCATACACAAAGATAAACTCAAAATGGAAAACAGAGGCAGAACACTAGATTACATAAATCCAAGAAGATCCTCTATGACCCACCTCCTAGAGTAACAGAAATAAAAACAAAAGTAAACAGGTAGGACCTAATTAAACTTAAAATCTTTTGTACAGCAAAGGAAACTATAAGCAAGGTGAAAAGACAACCCTCAGAATGGGAGAAAGTAACAGCAAATGAACAAATGACAAAGGACAAAGGATTAATTTCCAAAATATACAAGCAGTTCATACAACTCAATATCAGAAAAACAAACAACCTAATCAAAAAGTGGAAAAAGACCTAAACAGACATTTCTCCAAGGAAGATATACAGATGGCTAATAAACACATGAAAAGTTGCTCAACATTGCTCATTATTAGAGAAATGCAGATCAAAACTACAATGAGATATCACCTCACACTGGTCAGAATGGCCTTCATCTACAAACAATAAATGCTGGAGAGGGTGTGGAGAAAAGGGAACACTCTTACACTGTTGGTAGGAATGTAAATTGGTACAACCACTTTGGAAGACGGTATGATGCTGCTGCTGCTAAGTTGCTTCAGTCATGTCCGACTCTGTGCGACCCCATAAATGGCAGCCCACCAGGCTCCCCTGTCCCTGGGATTCTCCAGGCAAGAACACTGAAGTGGGTTGCCATTTCCTTCTCCAATGCAGGAAAGTAAAAAGTGAAAATGAAGTCATTCAGTCGTGTCTGACTCTTAGGGGCCCTATGGATTGCAGCCCACCAGGCTCTTCCATCCATGGGATTTTCCAGACAAGAGTACTGGAGTGTGTTGCCATTGCCTTCTCCAGGAAGATGGTATGGAGATTCCTTAATAAAACTAGGAATAAAACCACCATATAACCCAACAATTCCACTGCTAGGCATATACCCTGAGGAAAACAAAATTGAAGGAGACACATGTATCCCATTGTTCATTGCATCACTATTTACAATGCCTAAACATGGAAGCAACCTAGATGTCCATCAAAAGATGAATGGATAAAGAAGTTGTGGTGCATCTACACAATGGAATATCACTCAGTCATAAAAATGAACACATTTGAGTCAGTTCTAATGAGCTGGATCAACCTAGAACCTACTATACAGAATGAAGTGAGTCAGAAAGAGAAAGATAATTACCGTATTCTAATGCATATATACGGAATCTAGAAAAATGGTACTGAAGAATTTATTTACAGGACAGCAATGGAGAAACAGACATAGAGAATAGATTTATGGACATGGGGAGAGGGGAGGATGGAGTGAGATGTATGGAAAGACTAACAAGGAACCTTACACTACCATATGTAAAATAGATATCCAATGGGAATTTGCTGTTTGGCTCAGGAAAGTGAAACAGGGGATCTGTGTTATCATGGAGAAATGGGATGGTGAATGAGACAGGAGAGAGGTTCAAAAGGGAGGGCAATATATGTATACCTATGGCTAATTCATTTTGAGGTTTGACAGGAGACAGCAAAATTCCGTAAAGCAACTATCCTTCAATAAAAATTTAAATAAACTAAAAAAAAAAGCTTGAAAGTGTTCTAGAATTATTGTTTTCCTCATCATTCGGTGGGAAATATTGAAGTCTTTCATTATACATCATAAAGAGTGTGATTAGTGTGAATAGAACTAGTTTTTGTATTTTTACTGATTTTTTTAAAATAAAACTCCAATGTTTTTTCTTAAAGTGTATTTAGTATGAGGTTATTCAACAGAAAAAGAAAAAAAAGCAGCAGAAATAAAAGTAGTAGAATTGAATCCCTCGGGGAAGTCTGTATATATAAATTAGTTCATTGTCTTGAAGTTTTTATTCACCTCTCTGTTCTCTCTTTTCGTCACTGTGTCTATGTGACACTCTCTTGTATTCCTCTCTGATGTTTAAATGTCTGTCTCTGCATATGTCTTATCTATAGCAATGCTTCTCTCTCTCATTTCTTCTCTCACTGTTTTGTTTTAAAATGTGTATATTTTTGTGTATGTGCAATATTTAAATACAGTTATGTCATCTGTATTTTAGAAACTTTGAATTTAACAGTATTTCATGGACATATTTAAAATAATACTTATAAATAAATCATTAAAATTAAATGCATGTAAGCTACAAAAACTATAATTAACTGCAATACTTAATGCACATATAGAAAGTTGTAGAGAATATATGGGCACCTGCAAGTCACAGAACTTTATCAAATGTAAATCTTTTCCATAGATTTTTTTTATATGATAAGTAATCCTCTAAAAGTGTAATGGATAGTTTTAAATATTTCAACCTGATATGCATAGCATTGCATCTCATTGTAGTTTTAATAAGCATTTCCCTGATCATTAGGAGAAGTGAGCATCTTTTAACATATGCTATCTTTCAGTTTCCAACTTCCACAGATCATCTGTTTATATGGTAGAAGTTAAATAATTTCCAGTCCCAAATAAATTAAATACATTCTTAATCAAAACTAATTTAGGATCTTAGGCCAAAGACTTCAAAAGCTTTCAGAGGAGAAGTGTTGTGCTGCTGACACAACTGCTTGAGAATATCAAATAGAGGACTAGCATTTAACAATGTGTTATAAAGTTGAGAACGAAGACTGAAAAACATTTGCTAGTTAAAGAGACAGCCACTGAAAAGAATATAGTCATTAGGCAGGCTGTGTTAGACGGTCTTTACACACATTCTGAATCTTTTAAAACATTGCCTTGGCTGCTTATTTCTTCTTTTTCTCTTTCTCTTTTTTTGGCGACAATTTTTGTTGTGACCTACTGACTTCCAAAAATAAAACAAACAAAACAAAAAAAGACAGTAGTTCATTGTTTATTTTTCTTTGTCTCTCCTGTAAAATCCAATTTAAAAAATTGTTCATGACTTAATGAATAAATTTCCAGAGTTTTACCATATACAGGAGATTTGTGGTAGGTTTTTAAAAAATATTTTTCATATATTGAGGAAATATATATCTCTAAGAGTTTGCTAATTATGAAATTTAATATGATTGATGCTGAATTTTATATAATTTTATCAAATGTCTCTTTTTTAAAAATCTGTTGAAATAATCTATTGTACCTACAAAATTTGCTCTTTTTTTTCTTCTGGTTTTAGTTAATGTGATGCAGTACATCAGAATTTTTAACTATTTAGCCAGTCTTCCTGGTATAAACTTTACATATGCATAGCTCAATATATAGTTTATCTTGATGAATTTTAACAGCTTTTTTATTATTTAAAGCTTACTAATATGTCAATTTGTATTTTTACCTAGTTTTAGTAACAGATATCTAATACTGACATAAAAGTAGCTATCCTATTTTATTTACTTATTTTTGGTTTTTTGGTTTTTTTTTTAAATACTTTATAGGACATAGGGATTATCTATTCATTCCTTGAGTGTTTTGTAGCAATTTCCAATAAGTTGTTTGGGTTGTGTGTGTGTGTGTGTGTGTGTGTGTGTGTGTAAAACCACACAAAAATATATTTTCAAAAATTTATATTTTCTACTCCTTCAGAGTCAATTTTGATTATGTTAACAGTAGAAATACACAACCTAAAAGTTGAGAATTACGTTTTATTCATCATACATGCTCATCATATAAGCCTAGGAGACAGCCTCTAAGATAGCTCTGAGGCATTGCTTCAAAGAGGTTAAGGGAGGAGCCAGGATATATAGGAGTTATTGCTAAAACAAAACAGTTAGTTGAACATCAATAGATTTCTGCTATTAAAAAAATAAACATCTCAAGTTAATGAATTTAGCTCTTTTCTATGTATGGGAAAATGCAAGAATCTGGAATTATTGAAACCATTCTGTTAGAGGAAGCACACTTATTGAAACAGCCCACTCTGGCCAGGCACCAGTGTAACCATTTGCATGAGTTGTTTTATGACAGGAGGTCCTGGTGAGGAACACGGAAGCCTCCACCAAGAGGTTCAGGAAAGGTCAAAAGGAGACACCACATGTCCGATCACCTCCCAGAATCCTCTCTGGCATCCATCTTGGCTGAACAAGGCCTGCACCACCAGGAAAGACTCTAAGTCAGAATGATTGGCTAAAGACAACCCAGAAACTAATCTCATCACTATAAAACCCAAGACTGCAAGCCATGTGACAGAGCTCTTCTCCTGGGTTCCCTTACCCTCCTGCTCTCCACCTGGGTGCCCTTTCCCAATAAAATCTCTTGCTTTGTCAGCACACGTGTTTCCTTGGACAATTCATTTCTGAGTGTTAGACAAGAGCCCAGTTTTGGGCCCTGGAAGGGGTCCCCTTTCCTGCAACAATTCCTTTGATATGCACCTTAACTATCTAGTGCCAGCATTCTGTTACTTTTCATCCTGAATCCACTTAGAATGCACAGTTGAGAGTGGCTACATTGTCTGATGGCATATTGGCCACAACATCCTTTGTAGAAGGACATGGCAGGTAGCATTTTTCATCCACTATTATATATACATATATGTATGTATGTGTATTTACATATATATATTCCTTTTAATAGTCATTTCATCTAAATTTTCAAATTAATGCCTCACAATGTTTTCTTGAAGTTATTTTAAATTTATAACATTTCTATTACACATGTGTCATCTATCCATATATATTTCTAAATATTTGTAACTATTTTGTTTCCCATTTATTTGTACATTTTCTTCCTTTTTCATTTTGTTCAGTCTTGCTAAAGATTTATATTTTGTCTGGTTGTTCAATGAACTAACTTTGTATCATTGATCTTCTATTGTTTCTGTGTATGTTGTTCATTAAACATTGTCATAAACTATTATTTTATTTCTTAAACTTTCTTCAGTTATACCATTGATCTTGAGTAATTTGTTGAGTTGAACACATTTATTTTCAGTCATTTTCATTTTAATAACTGAATGTAGAACTATTTATATAGTTGTATTTACACATTTTGATATGTGATATTAGCTTGTTTCTCTTTTAATACTACATGATTTTAATTGTGCTTCTTAGGAAACATAAATAACTCTCCTATTGTTACTTTCTAATAAATTTGCATCCTGGTCAGAGAAATTGATCATTTTATCAGACAGTATCTTTTACAAAATGAATTTAGTTAATTTTCATTTAGTGTGTCACAGAACATTTTGGACTTCATTTTTTATTTTATCTTTCTTTTGCTTTCCTTCTAAAATGTAATTTGGCCTTCTGGTAGGTCAATAAACTATGCAAAACATTAGTTTCCTTTGTTGCTTTAATTTCCATTCTACTCTTTCTCCCCTTTTTAATCCCCTTCCTCTGATTTTGTTTCCTTATCAGAAATTCCTTAATTTCATCTTTATTGTTGTAGTATCTTTATATTTTAAATTAACTTAACCTTTGTATCTGCAATTGTATCACTATGTTTACATGCACACTAAATTATATACACCTTCTCTCTACTCAGAGTGTAATTTTAATTTAATAATGCATATTTTTCTTCATTTCTGAAAAGAAGTCAGCTCTTCAAATATCTCATCTTTTAATTTCCTCTCTTCTGTTCTAGAACAATGAAGTTATTTAGGAAACTCTCAGTCTCTTTTCTATGTGTCCTTAAATTCCATCTTGTCTAGCAGACTATTTCTACTTTCTTTTCAGAAATTCTGTCCTCATCTATGTGCAATCTTGGTATTGTTTTTGTCTTTTATTTCAGTTGCTCCCTCTGGCATTCATAGGCTTTTATTTGGGTTTCCATATCCTCCTATTATTCTTTTGCAATTCCCAGTTCTACTTTTTGTCAATGTAACCTTTTCCTTCATTTCTCTGAAGACCTTGAAATTCACCGATTTTTAACTTTATGTTGTTCTACGTTGTTGAAAGTAATTGAAATTACTTTCAGTTTTTTGAAGGATTTTATTTTTCTGCTAACTTAATTTTTTTAAGATTCTTTACATTGTGTGCTAGGCCTCTTCAGTTGTGTCTTTGCAACCCTATGGACTGTAACCCACCAGGTTCCTCTGTCCATGGGATTCTCTGGGCAAGAATACTGGAGTGGGTTGCCATGCCCTTCTCCAGGGAATCTTCCTGACCCTGAGATCCAACCTGAGTCTCTTTATAGCTCCTATATTGGCAGGTGAAATCTTTACCACTAGCACCACCTAGGAAGCCCATTTCTTTACATTAATATTCTTTCATTTGAGGTGGGCAGGATTATCTTTACTGAGAATCAACTTTTTCCTCTCTCTCTCACTCCTCATTGTCTCCTAGGGGTTTGTCCTTACCTCCCTACCTCCCTTCCCTAGTCTTCTAAGGCAGCCCTCAGTTCATTTCAGTTCAGTTGCTCAGTCGTGTCCGACTCTTTGTGACCCCATGAATCACAGCACACCAGGCCTCCCTATCCATCACCAACTCCCGGAGTTTACCCAAACTCATGTCCATCGAGTCAGTGATGCCATCCAGCCATCTCATCCTCTGTCGTCCGCTTCTCCTCCTGCCCCCAATCCTTCCCAGCATCAGGGTCTTTTCCAATGAGTCAACTCTTCGCATGAGGTGGCCACAGTACTGGAGTTTCAGCTTCAGCATCAGTCCTTCCAATGAACACCCAGGACTGATCATAAAAATAAATATTTTATAATTATAGTTTATTGAAAATGTGTTATTTTCAGGTGTACACAGAGTGATTCAGTTTGTACATTTTTAGATGATAGTCACAATGGGATGTGATAGCCTGTGACTCTGCAAATTATGTTTTCACTAAATTCCACTTATACATCCTCCATTCTCTAGTTCTTTTCTACATAACATAAACCAAGCTGCAGCAGATTTTAAACATCAGCATCTGTTCATCATCAGAGATGTGCCATTTTGTCCTCTGGTCTCAAACCATAAATCTGCCTTCACTCCAACCCCATGTGGGTCTCCTTGCTTGACAGGAGGCAACAGTCTCTATCATGAACACGTCTGAAACAGAAACCCCCTAGAACAACTTCAGTGAAGCTTGCTTACCCCCTTGCCTTTCTATTCTAGTCTTCTGTTCTTCGGTGCCTCAGTGTCTTTTCATACTCCTCCCATATACTTTACATATAATCACTGTGATGTTTTTAGTACAGGGTAGAGTGTGAGAAGTACAAAATTTGAATTTATGATCTTTTCCTGACTAAATGTATCAATGATCTTTGAACACACTAGCCATATCATTAATTCAATTTTTTTTCTGATAAGTTTATCTCGTTGTTTTCTTTCATTTAAATATTTGAAGGAACACTTTCTGCATTATAAACAGTGAAACTTTCTTTGTCAGATGTGTTTTACTTTTCTGTATTTCATTTTATGTAAAGACATATGGCTTAGGTTTTTTCAGTGATTTCATTGTCAGATTTAACAGTTCAGACCTTTATGGTTTCTTGGTTTCATGACATGAATAGAAAAACTATTAGCAGCAGAAGAAAAAAGTCATCTGAAACTTTTCCCAATTTATTTTTTTGTTTAAATAGCTAATGTCTCTGAAATTTGTTTTGAGGAATGGAATGACATAAGGCTCTAACTCTCCCCACAAAAACTCATAGGTATATCAACATTATTTATGAATAATCCATATTTTACCTCTCTTATTTAGAGTGCCATTTTCTCACATACTGAGATCACAAATATACTAGTTGGATTTCAGGCTTCATTATTTTCTATTGATCTGTTTGTGTCACTGCCATGCATTTTAATTGATACATTTAAATATTTAGATGATCTGGCACCCTCTTCTTATTCTCTTCATCCCTTTTATTTCTGACTAGTTCTAAGGCTTTTTCTTTTAGATTAAATCCTTAGATCTAGATTCATGTTTTTAATATTTTCCGTCCAAACATATTTTTAGGAAATTTATGGGAATATCATTTCATTTACATGTCAATGTGTGAATTTAAGATGAGTCATCTTTAAAAGATTATGCATAAAATGGTCATTAATGTCTCTCATTCCATAAAGACCCAGAAAATTCTGGATAAGTTAGAAATTAATTAGTGATCTTTACCATTTTCTTTCTTAGTTTATATTAGTGATCTTTACCATTTTCTTTCTTAGTTTATATTTTTTAGCCAGTTATTTGTGTATAAGGAAACCATTGAATTTTTCACTCATTTTTTAGTCAATAACATCACTTCATTCTGTTATTTAGACTTTATTTTTTAAAATATTTAATTATTTTAAATTAAATATAAATTTCTGAATGATTATAAGTGTGCCTGCTGTTTTCCAAAACATATCCCTCTTTTTCATTCTCTTTGCTAATTTTTGTCTTGTACTTTCAAAATAGTACTAAATTATGATGATTATTACAAACAATCATATCTTTATATGGATATGACTGTAAAAGAGATGTTTCAATATTTCACAGTTAAGCATGAGGCAGACTACTGACATTTGAAATATATTACATGGTTTCTTATGCCTATTGAGATGGCTATATTGTGAATTATACTAATATCACATCATTCTTAGTTTTTAATTGAACTTCAGTTGGTTACTGTGCATTACTTTATTATGATATTACTAAATTCAATATGCTAGCAGGTTACTTTTTGCTTGGTATTCATGAATCAGATCAGCCTGTGGTTTTCTACTTTTATGTTATTTTTGGCAGGGGTTGTTGTTTCAGAGAATATACCTTTAAAGTGTTTCTGTTGCTTTATTTAGGCATTGCTTTATTTTTGAGAATGGTTTTACTTAGAATGCAGAGATATGCAACTGAGACCTACTGATTTGATTTTCTAGTGTTTCGTGCAATAATCCCCATTAAATGTAGAATATGAGGAAAGAGGAATTTGCTGAACACCCAAAGTTTTATTCAGTTATTCATTCAACAAATGAAGTATTTTTCATATCTCAGGCACTGTTTTAGGATCTGGGAATAAAATAAAGTGGTCTTTTAGGATACCAACATTCCTACTTTCATGAAATCAGGGACAAAAGTAGTAAACAGGTAGATTAATATCACCAGGATAAAGTGACTGTACTTATGCATTTAGAGTCATTAAGATAGGAAATTCATCATGTAAAATGAGTAAAGGACTAGAGGACACATTCATGGAGAGGCCCTCAGAGTTGATATTTAAGTCAATGTATACAAGACACAAAGTTAAATTACTGAGATGGTATGTTTACTAATATAAAAAAGACATAGAGAACACTTAAAATTATCTCTGTACAGTTTTCTGGCATATTCAATAAATTTTAAGGTCCTTTGGTGATAAATATAGGAAAAAAGGAGAGCAGGAGGGAACCTATTTTCACATATGAGACACAAAGAAATGAATGTTTCTGATATTTATGCCAGACCTGTATGATCCAACGAGCAGAATCCCTCAGAATGATCCCCTTGGTGAAGTTTACACATACTTCAAGAATGCATCTATGACTCAATATATTTAGAGACTTTTCTCTGAATATTACTCCCACAGATAGCTTATGAGACACAAGAAATTCTGTCTCACTTCATATTCATGCTGGGTTTGGAGTACACATTACCTGGACAGGAAACCCAATTCACCAAACTTGGCTCCAAATGACATAACTTTAGAGGTTTGCAAAAGTCAGGGGTGTTGTGCCTGAGCAGTAGTAGTTTACATAATTGTTCAGGCACCACTGTGTAAAACAGCATACTCTTTACAAATATATGGGGTTCCTACACTGCAGGAACCCAAAGAATGACTCACATAAGCTTCTGGGAATGTGCCAGTGAAGTTCCTTCTCAAAAAAAAAAAACATAATAATAATAATAATAAACAATGATTCTACATTTTAGGTTCTTAACAAGAAGAGTTTATATTTTCTTATTCATGTTTTAACAGTTAGTGCCTGCAAGATACCAAGAGTATCATTTCCTACTCAGTTAATATGTGTTCGCTGAATGAAATGTTTTTAATTCAGTGTTTAACAGCAACCAAAAATTTGTTGAGAAGAAGCTTTTGCACCCTTAATAGAGAACTATGTTTGGTTTGCTACACAGTTACCTAATGAATAAATACTAATTCAAATTACAAATAAAGTGACATAGAACTACACATAGGAAGTTGTGGTTGTTAACTATCTGTAGATTGTAGCTAGAATAAGGGTGATGCATTCATTTGCTAGCAGGCGCATTAAAAGTGAGTCAACCAATATTTAAAGAACAATTGTCAGACTGTGTTCTAGGATTTCTGGATACAGCAATGAATAGAAAGTGTTCTTGCCCTCAAGTAGCTTCCTTGTATTGTGGTGGTGTTATATTTTCTCTCCTGTTTGTTCTCTACCACTGCTTATTTTCCCTCTCCTCACCATCTCATTCTGTTTCTCTGCCTGATGTTACTACTTCTCCTTTCAAAAATATATGGGAGGCTTCCAGGGATCTGACTTGAAGCAAACTAAATATATAAACAGTTGCAGTGATCTCATTTTCTTTGCAAGCTACTACCTAACAGAAGCAGAAGATATTAAGAAGAGGTGGCAAGAATACAGAGAAGAACTGTACAAAAAAGATCTTCACAACCCAGATAATCACAATGGTGTGATCACTCACCTAGAGCCAGACATCCTGGAATGTGAAGTCAAGTGGGCCTTAGAAAGCATCACTACAAACAAAGCTAGTGGAGGTGATGGAATTCCAGCTGAGCTATTTCAAATCCTAAAAGATGATGCTGTAAAAGCAAGGCATTCATATGAAGGCAAATTTAGAAAACTCAGCAGCGGCCACAAGACTGGAAAAGGTCAGTTTTCATTCCAATCCCAAAGAAAGGCAATGCCAAAGAGTGCTCAAACTCCTGCACAATTGCACTCATCTCACATGTTAGTAAAGTAATGCTTGAAATTCTCCAAGCGAGGCTTCAGCAATATGTGAACTGTGGACTTCCAGATGTTCAAATTGGTTTTAGAAAAGGCAGAGGAACCAGAGATCAAATTGCCAACATCTGCTGGATCATTGAAAAAGCAAGAAAGTTCCAGAAAAACATTTCTGTTTTATTGACTGTGCCAAAGGCTTTGACTGTGTGGATCACAATAAACTGGAAAATTCTGAAAGAGATGGGAATAACAAACCACCTTACCTGCCTCTTGAGAAACCTATATGCAGGTCAGGAAGCAACAGTTAGAACTGGACATGGAACAACAGACTGGTTCCAAATAGGAAAAGGAGTATGTCAAGGCTGTATATTGTCACCCTGCTTATTTAACTTATATGCAGAGTACATCATGAGAAATGCTGGGCTGGAGGAAGCATAAGCTGGATTCAAGATTTCCAGGAGAAATATCAATAACCTCAGATATGCAGATGACACCACCCTTATGGCAGAAAGCAAAGAAGAATTAAAGAGCCTCTTGATGAAAGTGAAAGAGGAGAGTAAAAAAGTTGGCTTAAAGCTCAACATTCAGAAAACTAAGATCATGGCATCCGGTCCCGTCACTTCATTGCAAATAGATGGGGAAACAGTGGAAACAGTGACTGACTTTATTTTTCTGGGCTCCAAAATCACTGCAGATGGTGATTGCAGCCATGAAATTAAAAGACACTGACTCCTTGGAAGGAAAGTTATGACCAACCTATACAGCATATGAAAAAGCAGAGACATTACTTTTTCACAAAGGTCCATCTAGTCAAGACTATGGTTTTTCCAGTAGTAATGTATGGATGTGAGAGTTAGACTGTGAAGATAGCTGAACACTGAAGAATTGATGCTTTTGAGCTGTGTTGGTGGAGAAGACTCTTAAGAGTCCCTTGGACTGCAAGGAGATCCAACCAGTCCATCCTAAAGGAGATCAGTCATGGGTGTTCACTGGAAGGACTGATGTTGAAGCTGAAACTCCAATACTTTGGCCACCTGATGCGAAGACCTGACTCATTTGAAAAGACCTTAATGCTGGGAAAGATTGAGGGCAGGAGGAGAAGGGGATGGCAGAGGATGAGATGGTTGGATGGCATCACCAACTCGATGGACATGGGTTTGGGTGGACTCCTATAGTTGGTGATGGACAGGGAGACCTGGTGTGCTGCGGTTCATGGGGTTGCAAAGAGTCAGACATGACTGAGCGACTGAACTGAACTGAACTGACTCAAAATTCAGTCTTTAACATGAGAAACATTTTCAACCAAATGACATTTATAATGGTTTTCCTATTGCTCCAACCACTGTTGTTCTTCTGTGCTACTGCAGATTCTGCAGACACAGGAACTGCTATTAAATAGACAATGTATGCAAATCCTCAGACTGAAATGAACGTTGCATATGCCATCTGTCAAAAAGTTCTGATAGGAGAGATTCTGATGACCTACCTTCTTGAATAGGGTGTTGGGGCAAAGGGACAATAGAGCTGAGATTTTCTGAGAAAGGCTGTTGGGAAGCCATGACTTCATTACTCCACGACTTTCTGTCATATGGGTTTCCTAAGACCTGCTCTCATATTCCTATTCAGTTATAGGAATTACCATCAAGAGGTACCCGCTTGTGACAGCTGGTTCACTGTGATATGTCTAATTTCTTGTCTACTACACATGGGTTTCAGAAATACTAAATCCTCAATCTGATAATAAATTTTGTGGGTAAAGAGAATTTTAGTAGAATAGTTCACCTGTCCTAAAACTAGTACTATTCTTACTTAAACAAATACTTGAGTACCTACCATACACTAAGCATTGTGTTAATAGTTGAAGTATCTTTATGGAACTTTTTATCAATAATTTATTTTTATGGATTATTGACGGGAACAACCCAAATTTCTTTGTATACTTTGTGTACCTCTTAGACAAAGGATATGTACTTTACCACACTTATTCACATATTGTACTCTTCAACACTCCATTTTTAATTGTTGTGAACTTGGGATGTTTTAAAATTTATTTGCACATTTCTACTAGGCATTTGCATATGAAGGCAATCACTTTCAAATTATCACTCACCGTTATAGAAAACTACAATTCAGAAAGCATCCACACAGAGAGTATTTGGAAAGTACACCTGTTTTCGGTCTCTTCCAACTGTGTTTGACATTGCAAGTTGGCTTCCTTAGATATATGCGTTAGAGGTAATTTGATATAGTGAACAGAACATTGGGCTGAGAGAAAGGTGTGTGATTATTTGATTTTCAGCCATCTAGGACTCTTCCATTAGTTTGCAGACATCCATAGGAAAGAGAAACTTCCTTATTAAAAGATATATATCCTCAGAATATGTATGGTGCTCATAAACGTTTGTTGAACTAAATTATATTGAAGAAGAATGCTATAAATTTCACTGGGTATGGCTGATTCATGTCAATGTATGACAAAACCCACTGAAATGTTGTAAAGTGATTGGCCTCCAACTAATAAAATAATATTAAAAAAAAAAAAAAATAAAAAAAAAAAAAAAAAAAAAAAAAAAAAATTTCACTGGGCACATCTCACTCACTGCTATAAAGTCAGAAAGCTGTCCTCAATGACCAGAGACACATTTATTCCATTGCTTTCCTGTCCAAATGCACTACTAGTCTCTTAAACACAGACCTAAAGTTAAAGTGATTCTGAACACAATTATAATTGGTCATTCATTTGCTTCCTAAGCTAATGCATAACATGTAATTATGTGTAGGAGATTTAATAACACAATTGCATCCTATTCAACTTGAGTTTTCAGTATTTAATTTGTTCCCATTTTATTTGAGTTGCCTTGCTTATGCTCTTTCACCAGTGTTTTGGAGACATCATGAAAGCTAAAACAATAGAAACTTAATCTGAGGGGTTTAGAAGTAAAATTAGAATGAAATCCAATGCAGATGTAAGTCATTTCAGACTTGGAGAACACAGACTTTGTTTTGTTGATTTTTTATCCCTTTGATACCCTTATAACCCTTTGGTGATATTATACAAGTTCTTTATAGTAAGTCATACTCAGGGAAAAGTCATCTATTTATGCAAATAATCTTTTCAAGACAAATTGATTTCCTCCCATTTTCTGACACGCTCACAAAGGTGGCCTGATATCGGAAGCCAGCCATTAAATTTCTTGGGCTCAAATCCAAATACAATTTGAAAAAAATATTAAGCAATATAACTAAAGTTTTTTCATAGTAACAGAAGACATTTTTAAAAACATTTTTAAAAAGGAAAATCTCAAACTCAACATATTAACAAACTCTTAACTATTCAGGTTGAATTCAACTTCAGGTTAATTGCACTTTTGAATGCATGTCTGATTATGAGAGATGCAAATTAGACTTTCGTATTGTTCTGACTTTTGTACCTGGGGAGTATTCTGTTTGGATGAAAGAATCTTCAGTTTGATTTCAACTTTTTAGAACTGTTCTGAAGCACCAAAATTGCTATATTTGTGTGTACACTGCTTAATATGCAGGCAGGAAACAGCAGGAAATGATTGCTTAATACTCTGTCTTTAAATTACAGTCTTTATAAAGCTGCTTCATTGAACTGGTATATTTTTTCATCATTTTATTAGACAAATTGGCTTACATTGAAAATGCATGGTATATTAAGTGCACAGAGCTAAAATACTCAACTAGAGTTTGTACAATGATTATGAATATCACAGTATCTAATTTAAACTGCTGCCATTATAAGTAAATCATTGAAATACCCAAACAACTCTTGTTTATTATTCAAATTGTTATTTTTCTGTGCACTTCCCACATTATTTATTCATTTAATAACCAGACCTTCTAAGCCTCTGCATATTTTTATGAACAATCATAAAATGTTGCTTTTGTGATACGCAGAGCCAAAAATGTGTTTCAAGGTTACTGCCTTTCAACAGCTAGTAGATCTTAATTACTAGTTGTGTGAAACAATGTCTTCTATAGGCTAGTTTCTACCCCCCCAAAATTACCCTATATGTATTCAGTGATTCAGTCTTCTAACCAAATGTTCTTATAGAAAGATGTAAAATAGTTTTTATGTGTGTTACAGAGGCAGAAACTGATCAATCTTTGCAGAAGTTCTCTGTGATGAATAAAGCTTCTGTGTAGGGAGAGTGAGTTACAGTAATTTGTGTTTATTACACAAAAGTTATTCCATGGATTATATATTTGGTTTTACTTATCAAATGTGAATTAATTATCTACTAATAGCCAAGCACTCTTGTGATGGCATATAATCTCATTCAAGTCTCAAAAGTACTTGGTGAGAAAGATATCTTTATTTCCAACTAGGACCACACGGTTTATGATTAAAAGGAGCATCTGCTTTGGGGTCATATACACATAATTTTAGCCTAGTTTTATCACTTATTTTCCATATAACTGTGGCGGTTGTAGCCAACCTCCATTGACTTGCAGATTCTTATTTGTAAAATGATGAAAATGTTACTGGTCAGGGTGTTGGAAGGATAATTCTAAATAAAATGGTCAAGGAAATGTAGAGCATTTGGGAGTATTTGTCACATTTAGGGGGAGCGTCACAGGTGGCACTAGTGGTAAAGAACCTGACTGCCAATGCAGGAGACATAAGAGACGTGGGTTCAATCCCTGGGTTGGGAAGATCCCCTGAAGGAGGTCATGGCAACCCACTCCAGTCTTCTTGCCCAGAGAATCCCAAAGACAGAGGAGCCTGGCAGGCTACAGTCCATAGGGTCACAAAGAGTTGGACACGACTGATGTGATTTAGGATGCACAGATAGTTTATGCAAGACTTTATCCAGAAATACCAGTTTTTTCTCCTGCTTCTCCCTTCCCAGGCCAGGCATTCTAAATTAGATGGTGACTTGTCCCAAACCACACAACTCATGAGTGATTAACTTGAAACTACAACTTTCTTATCCCAAGCTCAGTGCTCTGTTCAATGAAATCAAGTGCTTGCATAAATTAAGATTATGTGATGTTTTATTTCAACATTTTAAATTTAAATACCCTGTATCCATTTATCCTTTATTGAAATGGCAATGCCAATGAATTGATAACTTTCAGTAGAAATGCACTTCTTAGAAAATAAAGGAAATTTCTATCTACCCACCTATCTCTCTATTCTATCAGTAGGAAACAGTGCTGGAATAAAATAATCCCACTCATTGATAGTACATGTTTTGCACTGTTGATACAGTAATGTCTTAAAATTTATGAGCTTCTTATTACTATAGAGTTTGAAAGTTATGACCAACCTAGACATATTAAAAAGCAGAGCCATTACTTTGTCAACAAAGGTCCTTCTAGTCAAGGCTAAGGTTTTCCCAGTGGTCATGTATGGATGTGAGAGTTGGACTATAAAGAAAGCTGAGTGCTGAAGAATTGATGCTTTTGAATTGTGTTGTTGGAGAAGACTCTTGAGAGTCCCTTGGACTGCAAGGAGATCCAACCAGTCCATCCTAAAGGAGATCAGTCTTGGGTGTTCACTGGAAGGACTGATGTTGAAGCTGAAACTCCAATACTTTGGCCACCTGATGCAAAGAGCTGACTCATTTGAAAAGACCTTAATGCTGGGAAAGATTGAGGGCAGGAGGAGAATGGGACAACAGAGGATGAGGTGGTTGTATGGCATCACCGACTCAATGGACATGGGTTTGGGTGGGCTCCGGGAGTTGGTGATGGACAGGGAGACCTGGTGTGCTGCGGTTCATGGGGTCACAGAGAGCCGGACACGACTGAGCGACTGAACTGAACTGAACTGAACTGAACTGAACTTACACTCTCATTGGGGTGTTAGTGTTTAATCAAATAACAACATGGACACAAATGATAATCCAAAGTTGTACAAGGTAAATTTCACAAGTAGAAATATTTCACAAGTGATGAATACGTCAGTGTATATATATACACATATATATACACACAAAAGGACTGATCTGAACTGGGAATCAGGAAAGACTTCTCTTCTTCTGCAAGGAAATTTTAAAGTGGCTTTGAAAGATAAGTAAGAATTACATATATTAGAAAAGAAACTAATAAAACCAGAACTGAATTAAGGCTGGCATGGTTGGAGTTGAAAGAGCAAGAATAGATAGATGTGTGATGAGGACAGGGCAAGAGGGATGAGCAGGATCAGAACTCATGGAACTTTGTGAAGCCTGACAAGAGTTCAGTATTTATCCTAAAATGATTTAATAAGCAGAAGAGAATGAGTTTAAACCAAGGTGGTGACTTAACTAGATGTTTAAATTTTGTTTTCTTTCTTTATTTCTTTCTTTTTCATATTCTGGCTATTCTGTAGAGAAGAGTTCAAGACATGGATATGAGAAAGTCAGTTTGGAACTTGGTGAAATAGGTAAGACACTAAAAGTTGGCAGCTGATATAGATGATGAAAGTTTTTGCTTATGGAAAGGAGTGAACAGATCTGAGAGCTTTCTAAGATGTTCTAAGGAAAATCAAAGCAGTAATGTATTTTGGTTACCTTCTTTATCTAATTAACTTTCAATTATATCTCCTGTTGGAAATCACAGTAAATTGCTCACTTGACTTTTGTACCTTAATAAATTCAGTCTTAGGATGACTGAAGTGTTTACCATGGTTATGTATATTAGCAAAAATGTGCAGAAGACTTAAATATGAAAAAATGCAGGTGTATGCACATAATTATATAGCATGGGGACACTGAAATATTTTTCAAAATGATATAATGATGTGGAAAATGTGCAGGTTATATTCTTAAGTGCATAAACAATTTTTGGAGAAAAAAACACTTTAAATACAATCTCTCTCCCATTTTCTAGCTCTCCTCCCAACACACACACCCATATACTTAGGGAAAAAGAAACCCAGAAGTGTATACCAATATTGTGTTGGTAGATTACTGGGGAGCGGTGGGATATAGATTTTTGCATTGCAATTTTCTCCTTGTCTATATTTTTCACATTAGACACTGAGTGTATACTACCTTTCAAAAGTAAGTAAATGATGTAATGAGTTATTTTTTAATTGTTTAGAAGACTGTTCAGCTAAGACAAGAATAAAGAACACTTGTATTCTTACTACATATGCCACTTTTGCCCTACAGATATCTTTAAATAATACAGGCTAATATCCTATCCCTCTTTAGACACCTAAGAGTTGATTAGATTATTTTTCCTAAGCTTCAAATATTTGATGATGAAACTCAATTGATTATTGAAGGGTGCTCATGAACAGAAACAGTTTTCACAGAGCCCAAAAAGTAAATCAGATATGAAAAGTGAACATCAAAGTTTTTCTTGCTCAGTTAATTATTGATACAACACCAGGTACCTGCAACTTATTTGGAAAACATTTTAGAACATTAAGTGTAACTGAATGTGAATATACAGTCATTTCCTATATACTTAGATATGTAATTATTTGACCATTTTCAGGCAGCATTAGCTTATGCTTTGGATCACCTACATTTTTACAGTCGAAAATACAAGTCTATCAATGCCTAAAGTCAAGCCATTCATCTTCATTATTGTCAACATTGTTCCATTATTTTGATGCATGAAGGTGCCATGCCCCTGGCTAGTGTGAGAAACCTCCATGCATGAATATCAGATCCCAGAGCTTCAATTCTCATTGCATAATAGCATTCTTACCCTTGAACCAATTTAATATCCATTTTACCAGGGTGAAAAGGAAAGTATGAGAAGCCATATTTTCCTGTTATTTCAAATAACCCTAAATATATGAGCTCTAAGTAAATAAACAATAATTTTTATGCATGTACTATGCAACTTTTTATATTTTTCAAAGTATTTCTCCACTCACTAATTAAACCTAATTTTAAAAGCATATGTGCTGTAGAAATCACCATGTTTAATGCTGGGGATGTAATGAGGAATCATGCTTTGAAAAACTTTTAGGAATTAATGTCCATGAGAGAGAGAGAAAAAAATCATTATCTACTCTGATTTTACAGATGAAAAAATTAGAGATCCAGAGGACTTTCCTGACCAGCCCAAAGACACACGTAAAAATAAGTTATCCTTCACGTTCTATGTCCCCTCTTCCATCTCACGTCTTAACCACATATTGACTTAATGTATTATCATCCATTAGCACTGTATAACCTTGCTCATCAGAGAACAGTAAAAACTCGAACTGGGACATCAAAATTCAGGAGGAAAGAAGTACCATTCTGTTATAAAACTCCCGCTAATTTACCTGATGGCCACATGAAAACAATGACTGTTTTTTTTAGGACAGTGAAGAAGAATAATAATGGTCATAAGGTAAAATGCAAAGATTTCAAAGTATAAATTCAGTGGATGATATAATTGCAGTGCCTCAAAGAGTTTAGGATATGTGATATTGTGGGACATTAACAGAGTCTCAAGGTGAAAAGTTGAATGCCACTGTGTTATTGAATTTATTACATGGCTTCAGAGAAATTGATTCTTATTTCTGTGTCCACTCAGTCCATTATAGATAGCATAGTTATTACCACTACTCCCCCCATATCTAACACAGCTCTGACTTGTGGCAGGGATGTATAAGTGTCTGATGAATTCAAGAAAGAGGAAGAACAAGTGAGGGAGAAAATGGATGAGTGGAAGTAAAAATTTTTATTCAAATAATGTTTTGTCAGCTTGGGAAATAAATGAAGACTAGGAAGTCCTCAAATAACCTTCAGTCCATTTTCTTGGTGATCTGAGTGCACTCCTTCAGCATCTCACATTTATCATGTTGTCTGTCCCAGCTGCTGGAAACAGAAGGGGGTACTTGTGCTCCCCCAAAGAAAG
This sequence comes from Muntiacus reevesi, assembly GCF_963930625.1. Classification (NCBI taxonomy): domain Eukaryota; kingdom Metazoa; phylum Chordata; class Mammalia; order Artiodactyla; family Cervidae; genus Muntiacus; species Muntiacus reevesi. The sequence goes on from NC_089250.1 coordinate 244,878,824, forward strand.
GAGCACAACTACAAGAACACTGCAGTCTGGGAGATCTGGCACTAACATTAAATAGTGATGCGTGTGCGCTAAGTCGCTTCAGTCGTGTCCGGCTCTCTGTGACCCTGTGGACTGTAGCCTGCAGGGCTCCCCTGTACACAGAATTCTCCAGGCAAGAATGTTGGAGTGAGTTGATCCCCTCTTCCAGGGGATCTTCAGGATCCAGGGATTAAACCCCTGTCTCTTATGTCTCCTGCATTGGCAGGCAGTTTCTTTACCACTATCGCCACCTGGTAAACCCTTAAATAGTGGTTAAGAGTGGGTAATCCACTTCTGAGGGTTGGTAATGGGAACGTGAAAGGATAAGGAAAAAGAAACGAGATTGTTTTATTGATTTTGAAAATCTACCATTGAACTGAAAATATATCTCAAACAGAAAAAAGAAATCCATATATAGGATTCATACTAGAGATGTTAAAGAATCTTCTTTTGGAAAACAACCAGTTCAGAATTGGTCCCAGCCCAGCTCTTGGTGCTGTGGAAATTTGTGATTCAGCTATTTTTTTCTTGAGAGTCCTAGATTTCCCCATTTACCATTCATTCATTGTGCTTGTATATAAAAACACACTCTCTGTGAAGATTACTAAATCAGTTATTTGTTTTAACACCTCTATCTATTTCTCCCTCTCATACGTTATTGAAATAATCCATGTAAAATGTTAGATCAGGGCTTGTCAACAGGAAGTTCTTGATACTTTTAGTAGTTCATTCAACATATATTCAATAAATTAATATTACATTGTTTGAGGTCGTTGAAAATATAAATGTAATTACAACATGTTCTCTGGCATTGAGGAAGACACTCTGGCTATATTTGAATTTCAAAGATCTTTCCACAAATTTTTGTGGTTCTAATAATTTTAAGAGAATGAGAAATGTTGAGGGTATCTTTTAGAACTTGGCATGGATTTGTTTCCAGGTGGGAAAATAGGTATCAAATCAATTTGACAATATGATTAATCACTGAAAACTGATATTTGACTGATGAAGGTCGCTAATTACATTGCAGAATAAAATAAGAAACCTCAAGTTACTTCAAAAGTAACTTACTATTTACAATTTGCCACTAATATCCCACCATGGGCCCAAGTCCAACACTTCTCTCCTAGATGTCTTATCATGTGTCCTACTGAGCTTAGCACTCTTTCTTGAATATTCCATATCCACTATTTATTTAAAAATTTATTTATTCTTCTTTCCCATTTAGAAAAAAAATGTAAATAACCAGTAATAAACCAAAATATTTCCAATCCTAGGATACTATCTCATATTCCCCAAAAAAGTGACAGTCTGATCTCCCACAATGATGTTTACCCATTACATTTCAAATGTGTATTTATACATCCTATTCATCCTTTAAGCTAGTGAAATTTTTAATGGTGATAATGATTCTTACAAACTTCCATGATATACTACTTAAAACATGCTGAATGCAATTCTAAATTTTCTCTCTTTCTTTCTCCTGTATAGATGCACACAAACACATATATATGCATGTACATACACATCATCCATCCACATGTATATGGAATATGTAATATATATGTACATATATATTTTACAAATAATTATATAGTCACACACACATATAGCTAATTAGTCATGAATATTCATACAATATAGATAATCATATATATGGATAACCATACCTGCTACTGCTAAGTCGCTTCAGTCGTGTCCAACTCTGTGCAACACCATAGATGGCAGCTCACCAGGCTCCCCCGTCCCTGGGATTCTCCAGGCAAGAACACCAGAGTGAGTTGCCATTTCCTTCTCCATAACCATACCTAGACATATACAAATATAGATATATAATTAAATAGAGTGTCAGTTAAATAATATAAATAAAATCACCTCTATTTTATAATGAAGAACTAAGGCTAAATTATTTAAAATATTTAAATGAGGAACTAAACACTAAATTATTTAATAGAGATAGTAATTAATTTCTTCTTAGTCACAATTGTAAAGCAAATGGCCAAGCCAGGTGATAAATTCAGGCTTCTGCCTCTTATAGTGTTCATTGTTGTTTCATCAGCATCTACCACTGTCTGACCTAGACTAAAATAATCAATACCTATATGCTGAATGAATATTATTATGTGAATTTTTATATTCCATAGGTTCAATTTCATGTGACGGGATTGTAATAAAATGGTTTGCTTGTGAATTGCTTTAGTATAGATTTTCACTGAAAATAATTTATAGGTAACTTATATTTAATTAGTTCCAGTGCTGTTTCTAGATTAAGTCAAGGCATTTATGCTCCAGTAGTCTCCTATACACGCTAATATTTCAGTATTGAAATACTTTTTTCATGCTCTGTGTCAATAACTTATTTCCACCATTTATTCCTGATCATATAGTAAACTTCCTCAAAAATGTGCCTTTTGTGAATCCAAGGACTCCTTTGATTTCTATGTAAGAAATCTCACCATATCCCTCACCCCCCAACCCTTCCATATCTTGTTACTCATCTCTAATTAAGTGGATGACAATCCTGTAAGCAAACTGGGTGGAGTGACCCAACTTTCTCTCAGGTCGTACTAGGTCTCTGGTAAAATTTTTGTAAGCACAAAATATAGTCCATTTTCTGAGTATCTAGTCATGCTTAAATACAGCTTTTTGTTCTCTTAACTTCGTGTGATCCATTGACTGTATACCAAGGATACTGTGATTCCATCTGGAATATTTTTCTTGTTCAGACTGTGCTCAAAAAACTTTGACTCCCAGAGTGCACTGTCACCATTCTCAGTGAATTCATGTCTCAGACACATCCTCCCTTCCCCTTCACATTTCAGAAATCAACAGGGACGTGTGTAAAAAATGAGGTGCTTGTCTTGGAGAGCAAACCCTGCACATTGGGCAATGGTTTCCTTTCTCAAATTAGAAATTTTTAAGTTTCTAGGTTTTAAGTACACAGTGGAGTACATACAACTCTTTAACCATTTTGCTTCTTGAGTCCATTATGATCTCTCAAGGCCCTATTTAGTAATTTGTTGATTAGAAAATTGTTCCAGGGATTGGTAATCTTAACTTCTGGTATGGGTTCATGCACATTTGTTCATGTGTATCACATGGATATTTCAGCAGAAGGTGAGCAGACATCGCTCAGGCATCATTAATTTTTATTTGTTTCAATCTGGATGATCTAGACTTTTCTTCTTCACCATTCTTTCTTTATGATGTTGTATAATAGTTTCATGAAATTATCTTCTTGCATCCTGCCAAAAATGAAGAACATATTCCTCAAACATTATTTGGTACCCAGTATATCAGTTGTAAAGTTATACTTGTCTTCAGAGTGTCAATTTCCTTTTCTCTTATTTTCATTCAGATTTTATTTGTTAGGTTTCATCCTTTGATTTACTCCTGTTGAATGAAAAGAGATACACCTAGATGAATGCTTTTTATCAATAGATATAGGATGCAGATTCCCTGTTTTTTGCTTGCTCTTGGGAACTGGGGAGAAAACTTCAGCCCCACACTCTGGCTGATACACTGAACTTGTAATGTCTACTTCACATCATAGTTTATTTGTAAGTAGTGCATATTCTTTAGGCAATAAGTAACTGCTAATCTCATCAAAGTCCTTTTATTTTTTTCCTAATGTTGGTTGAGTATTAAAGGATCTGATAAAATGTAGAGAGAGGAACTTTACTGTTCATAATTTTATTTTTGTTTAATCTACATTGTCTTTACAATGTATAGAAAACCATCTCACATTTAGGGGTAGGCTGCTGTCAGCTGTTTATATAATATTTTGTTCTAAATCTTATTGACTTTTTTCCCCAGAATTTTCTCAAGTATTTTTTGAGAAGGTTGAAGAGGTCTTTTCAGAATCTTCTACAAGATTCAGCTTTACATTGGTAGTCTCCAGAAATAGTTTTAAGGTCATAAACTATCCTATTGCCTAATACGGGGGAAATATAAATTTCCTAATGTCTCTTTTGAACTATCTGATATTTTGATAAAGTAATTCATGAGAATATTTGGTCTCTCAGTCACTCTCATTATCTTTGTTTAACCAGCATTTCATGCTATCTAATCATCTCACCCAGAAATTAAGAGCTAACTGATGACAGAAAAGAAATTGAGAAGTTATTGAATTGTGTTGGTTTGACTAACAAGGCTTATATATAATTGCCAATATATCTCATTCAAATGCGTTAGCTGGCTGATTTTGGAAATCAGTAAAGTAATTTTATTAAATCAGGTCTTTAAATTTAGGCATAAAATATGCTTCTGCAAGTTATAAAAACTTACAAATTGTGTTAATATTTGGCATTATTTTAAACAAAAATGTTTTAAAGATTACCAAACTTTTGTAATTTAGAAAGTAACTAATGGATCCAGGTTTGCAATTCCAAGAGCCAAGACATGAGGAAATGTGTCTGGAGTACAAACAAACCAAAAACCAACAGACAGGCATACAACCATAACCTCGTTCAAGCATAAACTGTTAAATATCTCTATCTTCCAAATTACTTAATAATACTCCCTCTGTTAATATGTGGAAGGATATGAAAGATCTTTATTCATTCATGTAGTTGGAAAATAATAAATCCCAGAAAAAATAAAAACTATATACTTATACAGGACTGCTGAAGTGTGATAGAGAGAGAGAGGAAAAAAAAAAACTTTGAAGGGATAAATTCTAGAGAGACTAAACCCATCAGAGGTAAGAAGAGAGCTATGCCACTTTCCATACCTGAGAATGAGCTCCTAGTCTAGGAGAAGCAGAAGAAATGCCTGCCATAGACAGACAGATTTTGCAAGGACAAAAGTAATCAGATGAGAGTTGTCAGGTACTGTGGGTTAGTAGGATAACTTGGTATTTGGGTATTCCAAATATAAATACAAAATATCTGACCTTCTGATTCTAGTAAGATAGAAGAATGCATCTTTTTCTTTATTTCTTCCACTGAATGTAAACAAAGACCTCTGTATTGTATGCAAAACAAGTATTAAAAGATTCTGTAATGTGGAAAGGATACAAACAGGCAAGGGATTTTAAGTCTTAAGGGATGATATGGTGGTGGGTTTTATTTTTGCCTCATAATCCCTGGCATGAGGCTGAAGATCTGAGTATCCTGGAAATGACAGTGCACACCCCTGACCTCACCCCATTCCCCTGAAAATAAAAAGAAAGAAAAAAGATCCAATAAAACTCATTCCTTGTAGCCAATGAACCAGGAAAGGGACAAACTAGCAGGAGAGAAAAGTTAACTGGTTTACTACTGCAATCTAACATCACACACAGACACACAAACAAAGACCACTGTGGGTCCACCTCCACCCTCCCCCAACAAAGTGGAAAGCCTAGACTTCCACTTTGCTAAACTGAAAGGCAAGACGTTACCCCAGCTCTTCTGCTGGTAGTGACAGGGAAGGTTGAGAACATTGCCTGCATTTCCATCTCTGTCTAGCAATAATGATACACCTCTACTGTGTCATTGAAGAGCATGTGGGGGCCTAGACTTCCACAGTAATAGTAATGAGGAGCCCCTGTCTCCCAGCTGGGGTGCTATCAGAGGAGGCCTAGTGGAGAGTCAGGGCATTCATCACTGTCCAGAGGTAATGAGGCCATGTCTCTCCTCTGCTCTAGATCATCTGAGTACAAAGAGGACATTACTAAAATATACATGGAGACATATTTGTAACCCTATAATTTCATATGTTTCCATTAACACAACCTTTATCATATATAAATTTTATTTAGTATTTATTTCTGTATCATTTCATTATAGTTCAGCATGCTAAAGAAACATGATGTATTTATCCATTTGCCCACTGTTGAAAGTTAGTTTATATAAATGTTTTAAGCTTCACTTTTAAAAATAATCTTTCAGTGAACATATCTGTGTCTAAATATCTATAAGTGGGGTGGGTGGGTAGGTGGGTGTATGTGTGTGTGTGCATGTGTGTGTATAGTAGGAATTGAAACCAGATTGCCTGGTTCTAAGATTGGAAATGATGAACCAAAAAAAAAAAAAAAAGCAATACAGTTCCCCTTGACATGATCGTGAGTAGTAGGTAAATCCTGACTGGAACACGATGAAATGATTTCCCTAATTTTAATTACAGGATTTTATTCAGAGGGTTCTACTTAAGACACTTTAGCTTTCAATCAATCATTACAGACTAGAAAATCTTCATTTGCATGAAATATTAGTTTCCAGCAAATCTTCCAATTTCTTTTTTGTTGTTGTTAAACTCCAGCCTTTCTCAGATAAGACATTTCACAAAACCCCCCTTTTTTAAGGAGGCTTATATATTGGCTCACATGCATAGAAATATGTTCAGAATATCAAGGAGACCTCAACTACAATATTTTTGCAAGTCCTTGGACAAAAAGAGAATCAAATTCCCAAGTCTAAGATACAAGTAATACCAGTTATTCCAACCGTATCTGTCACTTTATTTCTCAAAATTCTGAGGGAAATATATTATTTAGAGTACAACTATTTATCCAAGTTTACTATGGTTCTCTACATATATGTATAGCCACCCAAACTGACAATATTTAATTACTTGACATTAAGAAACAAGTATTCAGATGTTCTATATTCCTAAGATTTTCATTGAAAATGTGTAAGCGTAAGGACTCACTTTACCTGAGAACATTTAATATAAAGTAGAAAAAAAAAAGTTCCCTATGATCCCTTTGAAATTATTTAAAAGTAAAAACACTGAAAGGTTTAAAATAGATATGCACACACAATTTACAAGCATGCATTTTGGGGAACGTGAAAGCTAGATTGAAATTATGGAAATGAAAGAACAAAATACCAGTTTCCAGGGGATATGAAGCAAGACAAATTGCAAAGGAAAATATGAATAACCAAGTCAGGCAGAAACTAAGGGAAAGGCAAGAGCTACGAGTTAATAATTACTTTGGGTACAATATCCCAAGATTATTATTTCATTTCTGCACAAGGTCAGAGTAGCATATAATGGGCCCCGTTTGTATTTGACCATCCACAAAATTAAGTAACAAGTTTCATAACAACATTTTCAAGTGCTTTGGAATTTCAAGGGTTTAAATTATTTATTTTTGTACTTCTTTATTGCTACATATACTACTTTGGTGCACAAAAGTCATCATGAATTAAATTCTCATTAAAACTCATCATCAATGCAAATTCTAAACAATTGTCAGAGAGGGAAAGTTATGTAATAATTTGGAAAGAAAGGGAAAATATTTATAACAGATATTTAGATTGAGGATAGATGTTTCATTTGAGTACAGACTAGGGCTTTGACCTTTTTTATAAAAAGCAATATAGGAAACATAATCAAAATAAATGCTATGAAAATATTAGGAATCATAATATGCTTTTAAGAACTTGAAAACCTGGAGAAATGTGAATAATAGTGAGATGTAAAACATTGATACTCTAATTAAATTATGCATGCATGCAAATTGACTAGACAATGGGAGGTTTATTGTTAAAACTTGCTTTTGAATTTCCAGTTGGGGTTAGATGTTAAAATCTGCAGATATAGTACTGAAAAGATGAAGTAGCAAGCAGAATTTCTTAAGAAGATACTTTTCAAAGAATAAAAAAAAAAAAATGGAAGGACATCATTGAGATGAAGACAGTGGTTTTGCTCTGTTGTGTTGTATTTATCTGAAAAGCAAATAACATTGTTCAAAAATGCTTTAGCAGGGAAGATATTCACACAGTTACTTTGGAAATACTAGGTCAGAAAATTTCATGCCTGTGGATATATTAAACCTCCCTGGCCTATATATTATAATGCTCAAACACTTTCCATTTTCTTACTGGCATGTTGGGGACCTTAAATAAGAAGAAAAGATTAGTAGGTGAGATACACTGAGGATAGTTTTTGTTTTTGTTTTTTAATGAAGTTAGAGAAAAACTTGCAATTTCATTGTCAATAACCTCATAAGTCTTCATAACTCATTAGTTATTCTAGGATGTGAGTTGTGAAGACAGTGGAAAGGTCTGAACTTAGAGTTATTAAGGTGGAAAGGTATGACCCACAGAAACACTGACAGTCTATAAAACAGATTTGACCGCTAACATCCAGGATAAGCATAGTCTCTAAATTGGTATGCGGGAAGAACATGGTGAGCATGAACAGTAAAACCATAGAAATAGAGAGGCAAAAAATTAATATCTAGAGAAAAAAATTAGAAAAAACTGAATCTCCAGGTCTGGCCATTCAGGAGTAACTTGAATTGGACTAACCATACTTTTGGAAACAAACCTTGACATGTTAGAGAACAACTGCAAGTAGGATTTGTGGGGCTGAAATCTTGGAGTAAAAACAATACTAGAACATAAGATCCACATTTACCCCATCTTTTCCCTGAGGTTTTATCCAGTTTGCCACCAGGTAAAATGGAACCCAAGGAGAAAGCTCAGTCTTGCTGACTGAACCAACAGTAGGGTCCTGAATTGGCAGATGAACCAGGGTTAAAAAAACAAAATCCTTGACAGGAGAGAAATAGAAAGAGGTGTCCTCAAAATTATGTGTATAATATTTTCGCAAGGAACTGACCAGTTGCAGAGGTGCTCAAGGGCTTCGTTCCTGGTTCAGATGGTAAAGAATCTGCCTGCAATGCAGGAGATCTGGGTTTGATCACTGAGTCAGGAAGATCCCTGGAAAACGGAATGGCAACCCACTCCAATATTCTTGCCTGGAGAAACCCATGGAGAGAGGAGCCTGGTGAGCTATAGTACATGGGGTTGCAAACAGTCAGATATGACTAAGCGACAGACAAACAAACAAACAAAAAAGAGGTGCTCAGTTGGGCTTCCCTCATAACTCAGGTGTTAAAGAATCTGCCTGCAATGCAGGAGACCCTAGTTTGGTTACTGGGTCTGGAAGATCCGCTGGAGAAGGGATAGGCTACCTACTCCAGTATTCCTGGGCTTCCCTTGTGGCTCAGCTTGTAAAGAATCTGCCTGCAATGTGGGAGAGCCGGGTTCAATCCCTGGGTTGAGAATATCTTCTGGAGACGATAGAGGCTACCCACTCCAGTATTCTGGCCTAGAAAATTCCATGGACTGTATTGTTCATGGGGTCACAAAGAGTCAGAAATGACTGAGCAACTTTCACTTTTACTTTTAAATGTAAGGAAAGGAAAATAAATAAATATATAAAACAACATGTGGGAGCTTGAGGAGCTGGGCAGAGATTTCATCAGTCATGTTACTGAGAAGACAAAGGCTGGGATTCAAGCCTTCAAATGTGATACAACCAACCTGAGGAGTAAGAAGAAAATTGAAATAGACAAGCCTGAGTGGAGCTGGAACCCACCCATGGCAGCATCGAAATATACCACCATTACTCTATCCACTGGTCAGAAAAGAAATGTAGTGTTCTTTGGAGTAGATAAAAACCTATGCTGTTCATTATTATATATATATATATATATATAACTTATATATATATATATATATATATAATGTTCAAAGGGTAATTTGGTTTGCTATGTTGAAAAAAAAGGCAGAGGTAGGGTGGGACAAGAGCAGAGAGTACTGTGTGGTGGCAACTATAGAATTCATGCATCTAAACGACATAATGGTGATAGTGAGGTCAAGGGAAATTGTTTCTGAAGCCAGAGCCAAAAAAGACTTCCTGCTGGGTTGTCTGTGGGATACAAGAGAAAAAAGGGGGTCAAGAAGGAATCCAGTTCTTTTGGCATTAGCAGCTGAAAGGCACTGCCTACAAACCAAGTTAAGAACCACTGCAGGTAAAGCAAGTTAGAGGAGAAAAATCAGAAGTTGTCTTTTGGGCATGTTATAAAAAAAAATATTAAATGAAATGATGGTAAACTCAACTCATTTATCATTTATTTAAATGGATATCATTTAAAAGAAATGGATGGTAAACTCAACCATTTATCATTTATTTCAACATAAAAAGATGGAATGCATTGATTGCTCTCATTTTGCCTTCCCTAGCCATTCCCCTGAGCTATGTGAGAAGTGAATTTAATAGAATCAGTGATATTTACTGCTTTTTGAGCATAAATCTTCACTTGTTCAATTTCAAGTGAGTAGTGTGGTCCCTTACAATTACTTTTTTCCTCCAACCTGTTCAAATATTTGGCAGGAAAATGGCCTTATCAGGTCATCATAGAACCTTCGCTATTGCTGAGCTAATAATGCATTTCTGGAAAACTCCATTTAAACGTTGCAGATGAAAATCTATGCTACTCTCTGTGTCACTTCCAAACACACTGGAAGATGAGCCACAGGGGAAGCCCATATGTTAGAAAGGCATGCTTCATTTAGCTATTGCAACATGATGGCTGAAGGGTGCTATAGATGGAGTTGCTCAGAAAAGATTACATCTCTTGGCTTCTGGCAAAGGAAAAAAAAAGCATAAAAACGGCTGTTCTAAGGGTGAAGAGCTTTATTGAAATTCAACAGAAACCCTACAGAAACTGTGAGCTCCTGACTCGTTATCAGGTACCTGCATTTGGGCATCCTGACACTCTGTAATTGAAATTCATTGCTCGACCTTTAGTCTATAAAAACGGTATGCTGTCATTAGCACTGACTGCTTGCTATATTCTCCTGTCACTCCTTAGGCCAGCTTAAACCATCTCAGATGAAATAGCCTATTTCATGTCAGACCTTAGAGTTTGCCACTATTAAAGTGGAAAGCTAAAGCAATGTTTAGCAAAGTGGTAAAGACTAATGCAGTAGGATTGCTAGAGAAGTAGGAGTCTTTCATTTTTTTCTTAAATTCCCTTAAAAAATTAATGCTCTCATATGGTACCATCTCTATTACACTGCTCCTGTCAGAATGAAAATTATTACTTTTTTAATTGCATCTTAATTTAACCTGCTAATGCCACACTGTCTACCTTACACTTTAAGAAGTATTTGAATGTTAGTTCAGCAATGAGACAAGTTAATGTAAGAATTACAAGGTAATATTTCACACTCATGATGTGAAGAATTGAGGCAATTATGTGGATAATTCAGCCAAAAAAAAAAAAAAGTGCCAGGCTGGTATACTTTTTCTTTTTTATTTTTTTTTAATACTTATGTATAAGAGGAAATCTTGGGTTTGGGAGACTCTTTGTGTTTATTCTGGCAATGACTATATGTACCACTTGGTGTCAAGGTTCTAGTCAGATAGAAAGAAGTTTGTTGTCCCCAGTAATTGTGTTATAAAGGGAATCACCTCATTAATTAAAGAAATAGGGGGAAACCACAATATCCTTCTAGAGTAATGGAAATGAAAACAAAAATAAACAAATGGAACCTAATTAAACTTAAAAGTTTTTGCACAGCTGTGTGTGTTAGTTGCTCAGTCATGTTCAGCTCTTTGCGACCCCATGGTCTGTATTGCAGACAGATTCTTTACCATCTGAGTCACCAGAGAAACCAAGGGAAACATTAAGCAAGATTAAAAGACAATCCTCAGAATGGGAAAAATAATTGCGAATGAAACAACTGACAGAAGATTAATCTCCAAAATATATAAGCAGCTCATGCAACTCAATATCAAAAAAACAAATAGTCCAATCAAAAAATGAGCAGAAGACCTAAATAGACATTTCCCCAAAGAAGACACAAATGGCCAAGAAACACATGAAAAGATGCTAAATATCACTAATTATTAGAGGAATGCAAATCAAAATTACAATGGGGTATCACCTCACAGCTGTCAGAGTGACCATCATCAAAAATTCTATAAAAAATAAATGTTGGAGAGGGTGTGGAGAAAAGGGAACCCTCTTGCACCGTTTATGGGAATTAAATTGATACAACCACTAGAACAGTATGGAGATTCTTTTTTAAAAAACTAGGAATAAAACTACCACATGGCCCAGAAATCCCACTACTGGGTACATACCCTGCTGCTAAGTCACGTCAGTCGTGTCTGACTCTGTGCGACCCCATAGATGGCAGCCCACCAGGCTCCTGTCCCTGGGATTCTCCAGGCAAGAATACTGGAGTGGGTTGCCATTTGAGAAAACCATAAATAAAAAAGACACATGTATCTTCAATGTTAATAGCAGCACTGTTTACAATAGCTAGGACACGGAAACAACCTAGATTTCCATCAACAGGTGAGTGGATAAAGAAGAAATAATACACATATACAATGGTGTATCACTCAGCCATAGAAAAGAATGAATTTGTCAGTTCTAGTGGAATGGATGAACCTAGATCGTGTTATAGAATGAAGTACGTCAGAAAGAGAAACACAAATATCATATATTTACACGTATATGGAACCTAGATGAACCTATTTGCAGGGAAGGAACAGAGACATAGATATAGAGAATGGACTTGTGGACACAGTGGGGAAAGGAGAGAGTGGGAGGAATGGAGAAAGTAGAATGGACATATATACACTGTGTGCGTGCATTGTAAGTCCGTTCAGTTATGTCTGACTCTGTGCGACCCTATAGACTGTAGTCTGCCAGGCTTTTCTATCCATGGGATTCTCCAGTCAAGAATACTGGAGTGGGTTGCCATGCCCTCCTCCAGGGTATCTTCCCAACCCAGGGATCAAACCTTAATGTCTTATGTCTTTGAGTTGGAAGGCAGGTTCTTTACTACTAGCACCACCTGGGGATCCCCATATATACACTATCATGTGTAAAATAGATAGCTGGTAAGAAGATGCTATATAACACAGGGAGCCTAGCCTGGGGCTCATGTAATAGCCACCTCAACCATTGTGAAGCTAGTGTTAGAATTTCCAGTGGAAATGAAGTCTTGAAACATGCCCAGTCTCATCCATCTAGCAATTAATGGAGCTAGGATGGAAACCTAGATCTGTCCAACTCAGAGATTATGTTGTCCAGTTTATCACACTGTCTAGGGAGGGGGTGCTCCCCCTCATATAACTGACTTCCTTTTGTGGACTTTTTTAAAACCAAAATGCTACTTCGATTCCCAATTTCATGTGTCAAGGTACAAACAGTTTGTCATTATTGCCGTCACACTTTTATCTCCTATCAGTGCTGTTACAGAGCCATAGCATAAGTATGGTTCTCCACTCCCTATGCAACTTGTGGGTTTCATACTCCTGTGAAACAACTCGTCACATCTTCAGTTTTCTCACGTTTCAATTCAAAAGCAATCCAAGTTCTACTTTATTTAATTTTTCTCCTCACTGAAAATATCCATATCATCAAAGATTTAGTATCCAAACTCCAGTCATTACACTGTCCCTCTGTTTGGGCATAAAACATCTCTCAACAGAATCAATTACTCTTCTTCAGAATTTCCATGACAAATTTCGTTTTGAATTTTATGTCAGAGGAGTAATATAACTGATGCTGGAGTCACTATGCCTTTGGTACTATAATTGAAGACTTTCTACCTTTTTTCTTCCCGTTGTATTCTAATATCAAAAGAATAAGCAAGAATAGTAAAATGGAAAAGCCTACTAAGCCAAGAAAAGTGATGAGTTTGATATCTGACCTTCTCTCCACCTCAACCCTCCCATGACCTTTCACTGTTCAATTTTAGATGAATTACTCAGTCCATCTGAATCCCAGATTCTTCTGCCATGGAGATGATAATGTATGTTCTGCCTGCCTCATGAGATCGATTTTTTAAAAAAATCACTAAAACTATTGTGAACTATATTTTTGAGCTAAAATTTCATATAAATGAATTACTAAAATCAATTATCTGCTTTGTTGTTGTTATTGCTGTTTAATTGCTCAGTCTTATCTAACTCTTTGTGACCCCATGGACTGCAGCATGCCAGGCTTCCATCCTTCACTATCTCCCAGAGTTTGCTCAGACTCATGTCCCTTGAGTTGATGATGCCATCCAACCATCTCATCCTCTGTTGCACCCTTCTCCTCCTGACCTCAATCTTTATCAGCACTAGGGTCTTTTTCAATGAGTCAACTCTTCACATCAGGTGACCAAAGTATTGGAGCTTCAACTTCATCATCAGTCCTTCAAGTGAATACTCAGAGTTGATTTCCTTTAGGATTGACTGGTTTGATCTCTTTTCTGTCCAAAAGACTCTCAAGAGTCTTCTTCAGCACCACAGTTCAAAATCATCAATTTTTGTTAAAATTTGGCTTTATAATTTTTGTTAAAATTCTCTGCTTTATAAATGATTAAATTTTATATGAAAGCATGTGTTTACTTTTCACTATAATAGCTAATTTCTTTAAGCAATCTATTTTCTGATCGTCAGAATTCTTTAAACTAAAATCCACTTGGACCAACATTCTAAACTAATTTTTAAGTGACAAACATATTAGTGGGACATTTATATTTATTCTCCTAAATAGAAACTGGGACTGCCAAACCCTTCTTGAGATTATAAAACAATTTTCCTCGGGATACTTTGCAACCTTGCTAGCCCCTTCTAAGTAATAGAGTTACATGGGATAATACACAAACAGGAAAACATATGATCTTAAAAAAATAACACATTATTCACGAGTTTTACATGCATACATTTATGTGTTCACGCATGTATGAAACCTTTTTAAATGTAAGAACTAAAATTTGCTTTGATTGTCTTTCATTTTTACTATTTTCTGAGCCGTTGGTGATTTCAAAGGGGTGATGCTTTCCTAGATCTTTATAATCTTCTAGGAGTGGGATTCTGATGTTGGCAATGTATTCAATCCTTGCCATCATAAACCTCAGACTCTGCAATTTTCTGTAGCTTTTATCTTTATCCAATTTTTCAAGAAGATGCCAGTTGCATAAGCAATATCTACAGCCATGCCTCAGCAAATTCTCCCTCAATTTTATATCCTGGAGTACTTTCCATGTGTCTTACTTATGGTCAATTTTGCAAGAACCATAATGTTAAATTTAGTCCAGAAAAAATGTTCATCCCTTCTTCCCCTTGCATGTCTGTGCTTGAAGAAAATTTGTAGCAGTGATACATTGCCCATATGTTGGAGTTTCTTCTGGCAGGAAACACAAAGCTTCATTGAGCTCCCTCCCTAAGAGAAAAGAGTATCATCCTCTCCTGAGACAACTGGACGCACCCCACTTATAATCCTTCTTCACGTGTATTACAAACAGCAAGCTTAACCAAGAAAAATATTGTCAATAAATATTAGATCTATTTATTTTGGGTAGAGACTAATGATCCTAGACCCTTGCAGGGTCTTGTGAATTTTACCACATATAATGCATCATAGAGATGTCTACAAAAGAGGGACTAAAGAACTGTGAGTGCTGTATCAACTTCCATCAGTCCCTAAACTACTGATTCTCTCCTATGATAGGCAAAAATATTTTATTGAACCTACTCTTTGAATCAGCAGCTGAATCCAATCTTAAGTCGTTCCATCATAGTCTTAATATCCCAGCATCACCTTTCACTGTTACTCTGTTTCTGTCCTTCCCTGGTATATTGGCTGTTTCTTCATCCTTATCTCTAGTATGATAACCTTCTGACTGTACTGATTCTCTTTTTTACTGTTTACTTATTGAGAAAGCTTTCCTAAAACTCCGTTTGTGTGAGTGGGCATGCCTATGTGTATATGTGTGTGTGTGTCCCTGGAGCGGCAAATAGGTGAATTATAAATATATATATAAAATTTCTTTCCAGAGATCTTTTCTGCTTTACAGCAAAACTTTTTTGATAATCCTATCTCCATGGAACAGCCTTGATTGAAGATATGGACTTCTACAAGAAGGGTTATTTGCACTATCACATTATACAGAAAGAGAAAACTTTTTTCCCAACTCTTAGGGAGGAAAAGATAGAGTGGTTTGATGACATCTAGTTAGAGTGTCAGAGAAGGCAATGGCACCCCACTCCAGTACTCTTGCCTGGAAAATCCCATGGATGGAGGAGCCTGGTAGGCTGAAGTCCGTGGAGTAGCTAAGAGTCGGACACGACTGAGCGACTTCACTTTCATTTTTCACTTTCATGCATTGGAGAAAGAAATGGCAACCCACTCCAGTATTCTTGCCTGGAGAATCCCAGGAATGGGGGAGCCTGGTGGCCTGCCGTCTATGGGGTCACACAGAGTCGGACACAACTGAAGTGACTTAGCAGCAGCAGCAGTTAGAGTGTTGTTTAATGATCTTTCCCGTTCAGCTATGAACTATTCATAAGCACAATTTTTATATATCAGTAAACGTTCCATGGGAGGCAAGAGTATGCTGATAAGATATTATTTGACCAATTCCTGTTATCTGAATAATCCTATTTTGGTTTGAAAACATGATGGGCTATACTGACCAGTATATAGTTGCCCAATAAAACTCAGAACACCTAGTCAACTTTGAATTTCAGGTGACAAAAGTTAATATTTTCAGTATAAGTATTACTATCCATACTTAAATGGGATATACCAAAATGTCACTTGTTGTTTATCTAAAATTCAAACTTAACAAGGGATTTTACATTTTTATTTGCTAAATCTGGCAACTCCTAATTCCTTCACTTGTTCTAATGTTTCCATCTCCAGAATACAAACTGGGGGAACTTAGGCAATCAAAACAATATAGAAAACAATTTTAAACTCCTATTATTTTGTATCTAAATAATTCAAAATGGCCTCTTTTCTGAATGTGTATGTATGTGTGTGTAACAGTGTCAGTAAGTCATTATATGCAGAGAAGGCAATGGCACCCCACTCCAGTGCTCTTGCCTGGAAAATCCCATGGACGGAAGAGCCTGGTAGGCTGCGTTTGTGGGGTTGTTAAGAGTCAGACACGACTGAGTGACTTCACTTTCATGCATTGGAGAAGGAAATGGCAACCCACTCCAGTGTTCATGCCTGGAGAATCCCAGGGACAGGGAAGCCTGGTGGGCTGCTGTCTATGGGGTCGCACAGAGTCAGACACGACTGAAGTAACTTAGCAGTAGCAGATCATTATATGTGTTTTTTTTTCCCCCCCGGGGAGGTGTTGGGGGAGGTTGTTAGTAACAAGCAAGCCAAAAAGGAATTTCTTGTGAGAATAACGAGAAATGTAACATAAAGAAGATAAAGCCACTTAAAAGTCAAAAGTATGGCTATAAAAGCAATCTTTAGTAAGAAAAATTACTAGTACAGCACTAAGAAACTCAAAGTTCCATAAACTTCTTTAGCTGCTATGCTCTAACTGTTTTCAAACTCTTGTGAGTATTTTCTATTTCCAAGATCCTTGCGAGTACATAATTGGCCCACTTGGGGTTGTATATCTGTCCTTGTGGACTGTGAAGCAAATCTGTCTGACAGAAGAAAAAGTCAGGGAAGTATGATGAGCAAATAAGTACATGAAAAGATGCTCAACATCACTCATTATCAGAGAAATGCAAATCAAAACCACAATGAGGTACCATTACATGCCAGTCAGGATGGCTGCTATCCAAAAGTCTACAAGCAATAAATGCTGGAGAGGGTGTGGAGAAAAGGGAACCCTCTTACACTGTTGGTGGGAATGCAAACTAGTACAGCCACTATGGAGAACAGTGTGGAGATTTCTTAATAAACTGGAAATAGAACTGCCATATGACCCAGCAATACCACTCCTGGGCATACACACAGAGGAAACCAGATCTGAAAGAGACACGTGCACCCCAGTGTTCATCGCAGCACTGTTTATAATAGCCAGGACATGGAAACAACCTAGATGCCCATCAGCAGACGAATGGATAAGGAAGCTGTGGTACATATACACCATGAAATATTACTCAGCCATTAAAAAGAATTCATTTGAATCAGTTCTAATGAGATGGATGAAACTGGAGCCCATTATACAGAGTGAAGTAAGCCAGAAAGATAAAGACCAATACGGTATACTAACGCATATATATGGAATTTAGAAAGACAGTAACGATAACCCTATATGCAAAACAGAAAAAGAGACACAGATGTACAGAACAGACTTTTGGACTCTATGGGAGAAGGCGAGGGTGGGATGATCTGAGAGAACAGCATTGAAACGTATATTATCAAGTGTGAAACAGATTGCCAGTCCAGGTTGGATGCATGAGACAAGTGCTCGGGCCTGGTACACTGGGAAGACCCAGAGGGACTGGGTGGAGAGGGAGGTGGGAGGGGGGATCGGGATGGGGAATACATGTAAATCCATGGCTGATTCATGTCAATGTATGGCAAAAACCACTACAATATTGTAAAATAATTAGCCTCCAACTAATAAAAATAAATGGAAAAAAATAAATAAAAACTGAAAAAAAAAAAACACAAATATTCCAGAAATAGGCCTGTTCTAGATTTTGATCATTAAATAAATCTTCTTTAAGAAGACTCTCATATACTCAAATGCCAATAGGAGCAAGGTTGAGAGTACAAATGAATGACTCACTGAGAGAGCGACATGCTAGGTACTGACTGGGCTTCTAGTGTGCTAGAAAACGCTGTTTCCACCGAATCCTTGCTATTTTATTTCAACCAGTTATCACCTTAAGTAGAGATTAATAAACACTTTCAATAAAGAGCCAGATAGTAAATATTACAGTCTTTGTGGGCCATGTGGTATCTACTACAACTGCCGAACTCCACTTTTATACCATAAAAGTAACCACGTGTTAGTCACTCAGTCACATCTGACTCTCTGTGAACCTGTGTAGTGACTGTAGCCCGCCAGGCTCCTCTGTCCATGGAATTCCCCAGGCAAGAATACTGGAGTGGGTAAGTCATTCCCTTCTCCAGGGGTCTTCCCAAACCAATTCTCCTGCCTTGCTGGTGGAGTCTTAACATCTCAATCATCAGAGAAGCCCAGAGAAGCCCAAAAGTAGCCACAGATAATACATAAGTGAATGTTTGTGGCTATGTTCCAATAAAACTTTATTGACAGAACATGATGGTGGATCTTATTTGGCCTATGGGATGTTCTTTACTGAGCCTTGTCTTACATAAATTTGGGTTCAATTTGCATGATATTTCAAGAAAAACTTGTGCACCAGATCTGGACTCGTCCTAGAACAGATATGTATACACTTCTGAAACATAAATAATTGTTTTCAAGTCGAGAGAAAGTAGAATGGAATATCAGTCTATGCAAAGGAACAAGGTTATGAAATATTAGAATATATGAAAAAGTTACAAGTATTTTGATCTTGTAGAATAGAAATTTTGTGGTGTAAATTTAAGAAAGTCAGATGGGATTTGATGCAACCATTGATGACACCTTTTTTTCCCTGCCTGAATTAGACAACAACTAAGATATTACATAACATTTAGTCAGGCAACAACAACAACATCAACTAAGATGGGCAAAAAAATACATTTAGATATATCCCTACATCTTAGTTTATGTCCAATAAATGCTGGATTGGAAGACCTCAGTTATAAATTCAACACTGGGCATTTTAATCTTTCTTGCAATTTTATCACCACCCAGACATCCCAACCCACACCACATATGCATACAAACACATTAATCCAGACATATGCAGTGTTTGGAATACATAGGAAAAAGCCCAGGATCTCTGTCTCCCACTTGTCATGAAGAGAAGAACATAGCTATAAACTAAATTCTCTCCCATGCTGATTTGTGAGTGATTATCTCCACTCACCAGAGAAAGATAAACCAGTGAATTCACCTACTAACAGGGCAAGCCTTTGTCTCCTTAGGGAAGAATAACAGAGGAAAAGGATAGGAATGTTTAGGGAAAAATCTTTCTTTTGCATTGCAGGAGAGAAAATAAGCATTGCTGACCTCCCAACAGTGTATAGATTCTACATATAAAATCCCTCAAGTGTATTGAAGAATTTAATTCTTGCTTATATTCAGCATATAAATAACCCTAAGTTTAAGATCAGTTATGTTAAAATAGTTTAAATTGTTAGCTCTTCATAGCAAAGATCTTATGACTTTCTATTACATCTACTAATGCAATCCATATTACTAAGTATATGCCCAAGCTGTGTGATAATTGAAAATCCCATGCACAAATTCCACCCCATCTGAAACCATTTAAAAGCAAGCAAAATCATCAAAAAAGATCTAAGAGTTACTATTCTCTTAGACATCTACTTAAAATCCCCCAAGGAAAATTTTAATTCAATGTTTCACATTAAAAACTAGCCTTGAATTGTGCATTTACCTCTGAGCCACTGCAAATAAATTTAAAAAGTGTGTCATATATCTTAGTCATATAGTCTCCATTACTAAATGTACCCAATACCTCAGCCTTGTCACTTGTCCAGAAGCATTTGTTATATCTACTCCCACCAGTCTGTGCTTGAAATTCTGGAAACTGAAGTTAAGTATGCATTAGAAATTATTTTTTTTTACTAGATTAAAATATCCTTCTGACCTTTAACAATTTCTGGTAACGAGGTTACTTCAAACTGCTAAGCTTTCCAAATCCATACCTTCATGTTACCCAAAACAAAAATAAGTCAGAAAATCTAATGTCTCTCCCTTGCAAAAATGCAACAGAGAAATCGTGTCTCTGGCATTTGCAATAGGCAACAAAGATGTTATTATAAAGTGGTATTCTGTTGTACAGGAAGTGTGAGAATAAGTGTAATAGTGGTTTTATATTTACTTATTATTTATTCATTTTATCAAACAATTTTTAGCACTTAAAAAGTATTTTTAAAATATACATGCTAACACAAGCAAAAGTGTATTTATTGACTTATGAAAAGAGTCCAAAATTCAGTACTTTGGTGCAGTCTCAAAAATGACAGAATGAACTCTGCTTGTTTCCAAGGCAAAACATTCAATATCACAGTAATCCAAGTCTATGCCCCAACCACTAATGCCTAAGAAACTGAGTTGAATGGTTCTATGAGGACCTATAAGACCTTCTAGAACTAACACCCAAAAAAGATGTTCTTTACATTATAGGGGACTGAAATGCAAAAGTAGGAACTCAAGAGATACCTGGAGTAACAGGCAACTTTGGCCTTGGAGTATAAAATGAAGCAGGGCAAAGACTGACAGAGTTATGCCAAGAGAACATACTGGTGAACAGAAGCAGAAGATATTAAGAAGAGGTGGCAAGAATACACAGAAGAACTATACAAAAATAGATCTTAAAGACCCAGATAACCATGATGGAGTGATCACTCACCTAGAGCCAGACATCCTTGAGTACGAAGTCAAGTGGGCTTTAGGAAGCATCACTATGAACAAAGCTAGTGGAGGTGATGGAATTCCAGTTGAGCTATTTCAAATCCTAAAAGATGATGCTGTTAAAGTGCTGCACTCAATATACCAACAAATTTGAAAAACTCAGTAGTGGCCACAGGACTGGAAAAGAAGAGTTTTCATTACAATCCCAAAGAAAGGCAATGCCAAAGAAAGTTCAAACAACCACACAATTGAACTCATCTCACATGCTAGAAAGTAATGCTCAAAACTCTCCAAGTGAGGCTTCAATAGTACATGAACTGAGAAATTCCAGATGTTCAAGCTGGATTTAGAAAGGCAGAGGAACCAGACATCAAATTGCCAACATCCGTTGGATCATCAGAAAAACAAGAGAGTTCTAGAAAAATATCTACTTCTGCTTCACTAACTATGCTTAAGCCTTTGTGTTGATCACAACAGACTGTAGAAAATTCTTAAAGAAACGGGAATACCAGATCATCTTACCTGCCTCCTGAGAAATTTGTATGAAGGTGAAGAAGCCATAGTTAGAACTGGGCACAGAACAACGGACTGGTTCCAAATTGGGAAAGGAGTACATCAAGACAGTATCTTTTCACCTTGCCGATCTACCTTATATGCAGAGTACATTTTTCAAATGGCAGACTGGATGAAGCACAAGCTAGAATCAAGATTTCAGAGAGAAATATCAATAACCTCAGATATGTTGATGACACCATCCTTATGGCAGAATGCAAAGAGGAACTAAAGAGTCACTTGATGAAAGTGAAAGAGGAGAGTGAAAAAGCTGGCTTAAAACTCAACATTAAAAAAACTGAGATCATGGCATCCAGTTCCATCATTTCAGGGCAAATAGATGGGGAAACAATGGAAATAGTAACAGACTTTATTTTGTTGGGCTCCAAAATCACTGCAGATGGTGACTGCAGCCATGAAATTAAAAGACACTGGCTCCTTGGAAGAAAAGTTATGACCAACCTAGACAGCATATTAAAAAGCAGAGACATTACTTTGCGAACAAAGGTCCATCTAGTCAATGTTATGCTTTTTCCAATAGTTACATATGGTTGTGAGAGTTTGACCATAAAGAAAGCTGAGCACCAAAGAATGGATGCTTTCGAACTGTGGTGTTGGAGAAGACTCTAGCAAGTCCCTTGGACTGCAAGGAGATCCAACCCGTCTATCGCAAAGGAAATCAGTCCTGGATATTCATTGGAAGAACTGATGCTGAAGCTGAAGTTCCAATATTTTGGCCACCTGTTGCAAAGAACTGACTCATTTGAAAAGACCCTGATGCTGGGAATGATTGAAGGCAGGAGGAGAAGAGGATAACACAGGATGAGATGCTTGGATGGCATCACCAACTTGATGGGCATGAGTTTGAGCAAGCTCCGCGTGTTAGTGATGGACAGGGAAGCCTGGCATACTGCAGTCCACGGGGTCTCAAAGAGTTGGATACCTCTGAGCCACTGAACTGAACTTATATAATATACAGTATAACACAGAATCCAAAATGCAGTCAGATAAATGATAAGATTAAATAGTCTTTAAAATATTATTTAATTATACTATAAAAATTTCAATCTTAATGAAATATTAATATAATATGATACATATGTCTATATAGATAGCTATATAATACCATTTTCATAGTAACATATTTGGTGAGAACATATGTGTTTGTGTATGTTTAATTAATTTTAATATGTATTTTATTATCAAGCACAATCAATCAATAGTTTACTTAAAACAATGAGTTTGGAAATACTTATTAAAATAAAATTATATTTCCTAGGTTCATTCCTTTTCTCCTTTTTTTTTTTTTTTTGTAATGTATACATATTTGAACTTTTAGCACATAACACATACTATTTACAAGAACAAGATCTGGTAACTGTGAGAGCACTTTTAACCATTTGGTTTTAATTCCCTTTCCCAAGCCAAAGGCACTAGTTTTTATACTTATTGTTGAAAATACCACCTTTATTTGAAGAAACCCTGAAATCCTCCAGGAGGCCCCTGGGATGCCCTGTCATAGCTTCTACAACTCCTTAACATTTTATTGGGCTATAACACCCATACCCCGGGAAAGGGGAGATGGATCATGTAATCTGTAAGAGGGGGAGTAGCAGAGTATTTGAGGAAAACTGTAAAAATGGAAAAGGAGATCTGGGACTAATTCCAGTGCAAGGAGAAAAGATTATCTGTGATTGGGAAAGCAGTCTATAGATGCTTGAGCTTCATGAGTGGGGCTTTTCACTGGGCTCTAAATATACAGGATCAGTTTAGAACAATCATGGAGACTTGAGATTCTCAAGCATAAGAACATTTCCTCTTGGGGCTTTCAGTTATTTGGTGTCCTGCATGCTGAAATGAAGCAGGTCCCCAAGTTGTACCCCCACCCAAAAGTGGATTCCTGCAGCCAGAAAGAGTTAAGTCATAATTCACCAGGACATCTTCAATATCCACAGGCTTGCTGAATTGTCCCTCCTCTCTGCTCTCAAGGAATCCACTACCTCTACCATCACTGCTTTACATTGCAATTAGGTATTATTTTCCAGATAAATGAAGACATTTTTGAAAGCTAAGTCTCTGAGTACCTGTCATGAACTATCAATACAATCCCTTAAGCAAGAAGAAATTTTGAAAATATTTGTAAAAGAGATGAGCAAATATATTTTCATTGATAGCATGTATTTTGAGCAGTTGACTCTAAAATATTCTTCTTGGAGACGGTCAGCTTTGAGAGACTTTCATTGGTTATGACCCTTTTATTCACAAGTGATCAACAACAAAACCAGCTCATGCAGCCCCACTGGCTCACAGAAGCCCAGCTCAAGAGGTAACCAGGACATCGCTTTTGTAATATTATTAAATCCAGTTTCTATCTCCCATTTATGATTTTCAAGTTGGCTCCATTCTACTTTCATTGGGGAAAAGTGGCTAGAGAATTTTCAGTCTTACATTCTGAAAACTGGAAATCCAGAGAAAGACTTTTTTCTGGGAGTGCCAGTAAACCTGATTTGATGATTTTATGTCATGGGTTCACCCTGAACCTATCACTGTGTGGGGTGTGGGGGTGGGGGTGGGGGGCGGGGAGCGAGGGCTATAGTTACACCAATAGGAGAATGAATGCTGATGAGGGAAGCAGGATAATACCCCCATAGGCACAGAAAAAAATAACACCATTTCCAAACAGCACACACCATCAAAGCCCTCAAGTTTCTTTGTAATTTTCAAAATTCTTTCAACTTTCTGCAGTTGTGGGTGGTTTTCACTAATGATGTTTTACTGCCAAATTTGCCATATGTTGATCTCTCTAACAACCACTTTTAAGGAAAGGAGAGCTAAGGGGGCAGCAGAAGCCATTTAAGCCCACTTACATTGAAACTGGATTCTTTACTGCCATGCAGCTGACACTGACATATGTTGTAAAATTCCTTTCTGAAATGAATGAATTGTTTTGACAAGTCTTAAATTTAGAGTAGCTTTTACAACTTCAATGGATATTATTTCCAGAACCCATTATTATGTGCACCTATCTTTATCTCTCTAGACAAAAATAAAGATAAAAAATACAAAATCTCACTTTGTGCCTGACTGTCTCTATCTCAGACTTTATATACTTACATTTTGACTCCTTTTTATTAACTCCAATAAGAAAATATGTTCCAAGATTTAATAATTCTTCAATATAATCAATTTTAACATAGACATTATAACGCCTTACTCCTATTAAATACTTTCATTTTATTTCTCCCTTTTCAGTTACACACACTCCATGCAGTGGCTTCTCAAAGTATTGAAAATAACTCTACTATTTGCTTTCAGCTCACAAGATTTTAATCTTTTTTTTAATTGACTTTTACATCTTCATGTATTCACTGTGTTCATCTATAAGTTCTTATATCTGCTATACTTGCAAATGACTCTTATAATCATGACAGGGAAATCATTTTATCTGGTTTCAGATAGACTTGGGTTTTATTTCCCTCTCAGTGATACATTGAACCTTCTCTGAACCCTCCATTCCAAAACATAAGATGAGAATAATGATATACATTGAAACAGAATAGGATTGGTTTTGCTGCAGTAACAAACAATTCCAAAATCTTCAATGGCTTAGCATAATAAATGCTAATCACTTGTTCCTACTACATATCCATAATAGTTTGATTGAAAATCTCTTCCAAGTTATCCTCACTCAGTCAGGCTGGTTGCCTTGATCTAGGTTTATTAGAGGGAAACAGAACGAGACATATAATATGCTTTCTCTTGAAGCTTCAACTCATAAATGGCAGGTGGGTTCTATTTCCTTGGTCAAAGCAAAGTATATAACTAAATGTAACATTAAAAGGAAAGTGTCCCAGGTGTACTTCATGTGTTTTCATACACACACACACACACACACACACACATACACATATATATATATAACTAAGAGGACTGCCAAATGGTGGACACTCAGAGTTATGAACCTTTAGAACATTTTTCTGAGGACCAATTTCCTTTTCTTTGAAATTAGATGAATAATTCTTAGCTTGCTAGTATCTGAAGCCACTTTTGTACATTATGCTCCCAAAATAAATATCAATTTTTCTTCCTGCCTGTCTTCATATTCACAATTATCTACTGGAGGAACTTCTACAGTGGTTTTCTAACTGGGCACCCATGTCTGCTCTTGACAACTCTCTTTCACCTATCCTTCATACAGTGGTCAGAGAAGTGGTCAGAAGAACCATTTCAAGAGTGTGAACCCAATGGCATCATTTACTGACTTACACGCCATTAATGTCCTTTTATTGCTTTGAGAATAAAGTTTAAAATCATTAATTTGGGTTAAATGGCTATGAAAGCCTGGCGCCTACCTTTCCCACCAACATCTCTTGTAGTTACCTGACTCCCACATTATATGCCACCTGTGCTGGTCTTCCTTTTGTTTCTCAAAGTGGATGGAATTATTTATACATCTGGAGCATTAATATTCCATTCTTTCTGCCTGGAGGAGGTAGTTTTAATCATACTCTGCATCTGAATTACGTCTTACCATCATTTAAGTTTCAGCTGAATGGGGGTGAATGTGCTGAGACCTTCCTTAGTCTTACGTTGTGCCCTTAACTTTCCTTCTCTAGTACTCGTGCAACCATGATGACATGGTCTTATGTCATCATATTTTATGTGTATTTTATGTGTATTTATGTGTCTTACGTATTTGATCCCTGCCATTGCCCTTGCTTCTGTCTTTATGGACACATTTAACTGGTACATTTTGAATCCCCCAGTCACTAACAGAACCCTCCAGCATTTATTGTGTTCAGTAATACTTTTTTTTTGTCTAAATGAATAAATAAGTGAATAAAAATTAAAGAGCAAATGTAATATCATATTTGTAAGGATTTTGAATGTAAAAGAAAATGTGGAAATATGAGAGAACTATAAATATGTGAGAAATAATTATACAATAAAACAGGTTGTGTTCCACACAAGACGTTTTTATTTTTTTGTATAAGACTTTTTTAACTCATTTTTTCTTCTAAAAGTTTTTGTATCTTTTTAAAGATGGGGAAAATAACTAGAGAGCACAGTTTCCAATGCTTTTCATGAATTAAGATATCAAAATCTCTTTTGTAGAAGAAGAAATAGAAACCTTATTTTCATGCCAGTGCCCTAAATGTAAGAAAGGGATCATGGAATTGTATTTCTCTTCCCCTAAACAACAGATAAATAGTCGACTTCTTAAAATTGTTTATTGAGTATCTGCTATGTTCTAGGTAAAAAATAAGAGTCTTCCACAAGATAGCAAGCAGCATATGGCAAAGAGCAGATGTGACAGGGAGAGCTATGCAGGATGTGGACCCAGGAGTTTCCCTGTAGCAGGAGGATAGAGTGCAAGGCTCTCTAACAGCAGGTCTGTGAACCACAAGCCTCTTAAGAACATGAAGGAGAATAAAGGGGGGCGGACGTGTTTAAGAGCTTTGTGAACTGTTACCCTGTGTGATTAAAAATTGGCCTAAATGGGCCATCTAATTGTGCTTTGCACAGGGAGTCATCAATACAAGGCCGAAATGCTCACCCTGGATCTAGTAGGGCATTGACTCATTCATTATTTCTGATTGTGACTGACATCCTGGTGAGCTGGCAACTAGTCTATGTGCATTCATGCTTTCACTCATTCAACAACTTATTTGTTGAACATCAATCAGATTCCTCATTTTGCCATAGACTATAGAGATAAGCCATGAATGAAAATGTGTTGATTTCTTCACTTGTGCAATTTGTAGTGGAGAATGCAAGTGGACATAAGAGGAGGAGACTTTCAAGAAGGACATTCCATTGACTAGGACCTTGGAGAGAAATAGAGGACTCCAGAAGACAAAATTCTCTTGACTGCTTCCTGACAGTCTTCCAGTGTTTGCATGGAACTCAGAGGACACTTTGTACTCCAGAAAATGAAGGACCTAGTGTGCTGCCTAAGAATTCTGCAGCTTTATGAGTTAGCTCCTTAGAGAGGCAGTGCTCTCTTAGAAAGAGACAGCAGCCGAAATATCAAGGATGAGTCTGATTCTTTTGGTAGGCAGCCAAGGTCATCTAGAAAGGGGGAAGAAAATGCCTGTGCTCTGAAGAGAATTTATCTGGCACTGTGGATATTTCCCAGAATGCCAGGGGAGGTCTTTGAGAGGTGGGTCAAACTACTGAAGTGGGAATGATTCAGAGGTTTTACATTGTATATATTGACATTGCTAGAAATTTTGAAGATACAATGAGAGAGAAAAAGGATGCTCACTTATAATCCCTAGATCTTTCAGTTTGCATTTATACCTATTTTCTCTAATGTTTTTCAACATAAAGACATGGTTAACACCATGATAATTTTGCTTTCTGTCTTTTGGGTTTATCGTTATAAAAAAAAAGAATCATTCATGGTTCTCCTGATTTCAATGAATAGCTATATTATCTTATCTTTTGAAGACAAATAGTAATTTATTTAAGGAGTCTTCTTCTCTGAGGTATTTTAGACATTTCTATTTTTCATTATTATAATTAGCCATGCAAAGTAAATATTTAATGTGCATATTGTATTTTGCAATTATTTTTAGTATCCTTTACCAGAACTTGCTTCATTAGGTCAAGATATTTTTGATTTTGTGAGTCAAACTGCTTGCCAATAAAGTAGGTTATTTTTAATACAGCATCTTCGCTAGTTAGATGTTAACTATTTAAAGTTTGACAATTGAATAGATGTTAAATGGAATCTGATTATCATTAAAACTTTTATTATATGGATTAGCTAGTGGTTTATGAAATATAATTCATCGTCTTCTTAAACTTTTGGAATCTGATGTATATACCTCAGAGAAATCCTAATTTCTCTTACTTTTCCTAAAATTGATCTGATCTGAAAAAAATGTAACTTTTTTTTTCACTGCATTGTAGACTGTCTAGCATTTCAACTCTCATTATTTTATCTCTGAGTCTATTTCAACTGTCATTATTTTATCTCAGAGATCAACCCCTCCCACTCCCAAATAAATGAGAAGATATCCAGTGAGGATAAATTACTGGTATACTTATCTCTGAATTGTTTTTCTCACTTCTTGATTTGGCACATTCATTTACATTTGCACAGCAGACAGTCACAGCAGAAAAGACCCAACTGAGAAGTAAAATAAGCTATTTCTGTTGTAGGTTTTCCTGTATTGCCGTGTCATGTTTGGTAACGTCTTTGAATATACCTGGATCTCCGTTCACTGAAGAAATTAGATGGTAGGTCTATGTTGTTTTAATGTGTAATATTTTTTTCTGCTTTGAAAATCTACACTTGCTGATTGTTTTGATTCTGATACTTTTTTTTTCCTGTTTAATACCTTTGAAATGATAGTTTGCTTTCCACAGATGTCAAAAGCTAATGCTTTTGGCTTTTAGAGAGTTAGTATTGACAGCACAGAAACAAACTTAGTGTTGTAAGTGAATATTGCATTATGTAATCATCTACATGACAGAGGTGAAATGAGGCATTTGTGCAGTGGTGCTCCATGGGGATGGATTTTAATTGGAACTTAATTTTTAAATTGTCACTTAAAATGTATTTTATCAGATTATGTCATGATGCAAGATTGAAGTGACAATCATTGTGGGAATATAGATCATTTCTCGTCACATGTTAGGCATGTGATGGGAGAAAATAGAAATTGTCAAAACCCTCAGAATAGGTCATAGACTTTAAAGCTAAAAGAAGTTGGCTTGAGAAACCTTTGTACCATCAAGATCTAACAGTCATGCTGCTTTAAAAGCATCCAGCTGATCTTAGAGAAAAACTCTTTAATTTTAAATGGTATATAATTCAACCAAAGATGAGGATAAAATCACAGATTTAGTCACAAGTGAGAAAGAGACAAAAACCCTGGATTCTTCCATATTTCTTAAAATGACACTGTCAGTGTAAGAGCTTTTGAAGATATGGGAAACAAAAAAGAAATTATCATAAAAACTGTATCAACATACACATTAGGCTATAATATAGCCAAAGGTAGAAGAGAAAAAAGTTGCAAATAAATGACTGAACTTAAGGAGTTTTAAATATGATACTTAAAAGTCATGGGCAGTTTATGAATTAATCCATTTGTGGTCAGAAACAATAGTGAAAGTTTGTGATCAAAACAGTCTTCTTTCTGTTTGTTTGTTTGCTGGTTTTCAGAAAACTCTTACTTAAAAGAAATCCATGATTCTGTCTCCTCAGGAATTATAACCACATATAAAACCTTCAAATTGAAATCCTTTTAACTTTTCAAGAATCTGACCTTATTTTTTTATTATTGTTAAACATAACACACTTCTTTAATATTTAAATTATTGCATACCATTTCCTGTAAAAAGAATATTCATATATTCCCTGAACATATTAAGAGACTAGGAAATTTGGAATTAATCAGGAAGCACAAACCATTCATAATTTAGTCTGGAAGTGATGATCAATAAAGCCAGGAGAATAGGCAATACAGTGAAAGTTTGAAAGTAAAGATGAGTCACTCCCAAGTGAACATGTCTTTAAAATACCAATGGTAAATGGATTTAATCAAAGAGTATCACTGAACTGTTTAATGACTTGGAAAGAGAAATCGGGAAATAGTTGCTATATCTGATAGTCATTATGCTTTCTATTGCACCTCATTTTTCTCTGAAACCAAAAATGTTAAAATGAGTCTAAAAGCATCATTCAATTGTTATTATAACAATTTTCTCAGTTTCTCTGATCATTTGACACTAAGTCCAGTGCTCTCACCATGGCTGCCTCAGAACCTTCTCAATCTTCTGCCTACAGTAGCTTACAAATCTCTTCACTAATTTCTGGGTAATAAGCTCACTCCTCTCTTCATTTGGCACTTAGTGTGGGAACTCCTCTCCAAGTTTCTCTGAGGAGATTCTCTGTGCTATGGTAATTAGAGGAGTAAGCCTGCTAAATATATTTTTGGCAGCAAAAAACCCTGCCAGATAAATAAAGCAGCCCAGGTGTAACAGAAAAAAGGGAAGTAGATACTATAAGAAGCACTGCTGGCTTTGTCGCCCCAGTAGGATTTCAAATCTGTTCCAAACCTTTTCCCATACCCGGACAGTGACATTCACAGTGCTTTGGAAAATTTAATTGAAACAAACCCATTAAATTGAGAATGGTTCAGAAAAGCCACAAAAAGTAGTAAATTTAGATTGGAGGAGTGAAAGCATGCCGATGCAACTCAATTACTTGAAAAGTATGTTAAAGACTAATTTAGTTTTACATTTCCCCACAAGTATGGCTGTTAAGAAATTTGCATTAAGTGTAACTACCCAAAAATGCTAACATTGGGATTAATATTCAAGATGTAAAATCACAAATTAATGCAAAAAAGCCATGATAAAGTTAAGATTAGGTCGAATATCTTATTGAATATGAAAATGCTTTTAAATGTGTCCAAAGAGAAGCACCACATCTGTTCATCCTGTCCTGACCTCCTAGAATCAGAATTTGGTTTTCCTTGTCTTTATAACACTCTGGAGTGGGCATCTATGCTACTCTGGACCCAGAACCCTTCATTTCCTAGGAGCAGCCGCTTTCCCTACCATCCTGGTCCAAGTAGCCCTAACCCCTGCTCGAAGGTCAGTAAATAATCCCATGTGACACCTCCCTGGGTATTTGAAATGGATCCAAATACCATCTCAATCTGCCACACTACTTTGAACTGGGGAGTTGTAACCTTGGGAACTCTGGTTACCATGCCCTAACAGGTAAACTGAGTAAGGGGGAAATGAAAAGTTAACTTATAAATAGATGAGCGGAAAGTCACACAGAGGGTGTATTTTTAAAATAGTAAAATCGTGAGGAGAAGGAACCTGACAGTATTTATGTCTGAGGATCCGGGTTTTCCTGAAATTGAACTGTGACCTCATTATTAAGCTCTCTGAGACACTCAAGTACCTTTATGAAAAACATTTACATTATGTATTTTATAAATATTCTGTGTTTTTTGTTTTTTTTTAACTTGAATCTGCCATGGTGGTGAGCAACTCCAAAGCATTGAAATATATAATTTGCTCTCTTCCTCATTGCAGTTTAACTATGTGGTCTAACCAAACACTTAAAGGTGTCAGATTGAGTTTCTCTTATCTGAACCCCGGTTCAGATAATTAGTATATACTGACAGAAAGTAATACTCATTTAGTATTTGAAAAAGATTGAATGGATAAACAAAACAAGTCAAGTATTAACATGCTGAAATTATATATTCTAGGTTTTAGAAGACATAGTGAGTGCAATTTTAAGAAATAGGAACGGATACATGTATGTGTATGGCTGAATCCCTTCATTGCTCACCTGAAACTGTTAAAAGATTGTTAATCGGCTATACCCCAATACAAAATAAAAAGTTAAAAAAAAAAAAGAAATTGAAACAGTAAAAAGAGTATTTCAGGTAAAGGAAGCCCCATCAATCAAGATAAAGAAGAAAGACTTAGGCTGTGCTGGAAAGAGGCAGTTTAAATGGAGGATAAGATTCAAATGAAAATGTGATAGGATACAAGAATAGATATCTTTGGGGTCTATGTTTATGGGGAAAGGGAAAACAAGTATGGCTTAGGAGTTGGGGAGTGATGGAATCAAAGCAGTATTTTAGGATTATTTTGGAATATATATCCAACAAGATAATATGAACAAAGAGTAAAAGTGCCCAAATACTTAAGATCCTCTTTCAGTAGTTCAGGGCTTCCCTGAGAATTCAGTTGGTAAAGAATCTGCCTGCAATGTGGGAGATCCGAATTTGAGCCCTGGGTTGGGAGATCCCCTGGGGAAGGGAAAGGCTACCCACTCCAATATTCTGGCCTGGAGAATTCCATAGACTGTATAGTCCATGGGGTCGCAAAGAGTCGAACATGACTGAGCTCCTTTTGCTTCACTTCGCTTCACTTCAATAGTTCAGTTGTAACCAGCTCAGATGCTGAGCTGACAATGAGAATTTAGATAAATGAACAACTTTGGAAGAAGTAGTCAGAGACCTTTGTTAACTGAGATGGGGAGAAATGGAGAGTGTAGATTTGTAGAGAATTTCAGGGTCTTATGAACAAGTTATCAGCCTATGGAGAAAAATCTCAAAAGTCAAAGCAAATGCCATTGTTGAAGAAATGCATGTAATTTGTAAGATCCATTTTAGACATGTTGAGTTTCAGATGTCAGACCAAAGGTGACTGATAGGTAGCAGGAACCCATAAATGATATTTGATAAGAAACTATTGAAACATATAGTGATAACTAAAATTCTAATATTGACTAAATTAGAGAGCTACTAATCATTCCATTCTTTTCCAAGACTATATAAATCTTGTACTTTTCTACAGGATATACAGAAATTTAGAATTATATATGCATATTTCTAAAACTCAAAAATGTATACAGGTTTCTTTTACATTTATTTTTCCTGAAATATGATGTGTCAAATCCAAAATTTCCCTCACTGTAACAATGTCATTCATTTCTGAAATGATAAAGGGCCCTAATTCCTATTCTGTTGGAGGTACACATGTGCCTCTGGAAGGAGTTATTTCTGTTAGGTCTCTCCACAAACATTTGAATGGAAAAAAGACCAAAACTATAGAAGACAAGAGGCAGGTACCATATCATGTAACTCAAAGTCTAACATACAGTTGACATTTAGGAAACGCTTACTGTTAAACTTCCACCAAACTCAGTCTTAGGCTCACCTAGGGCCAGAACAAGATGAGTAAGTGTGCTGACAGGTTAATAATCTCACAGCTGGGTTAGAAAATACATGCACACATATAGATACTTATTTTCTATGTATAGAATTTCACCTCTCTCATGACTCGGGATGCTTACTCAGTCATGTCCCATTCTTTGCAGCCCCATAGACTGTAACCTGCCGGGCTCCTCTGTCCATGGGATCTCCTAGGCAAGATTACTGAAGTCAGCTGCCATTTCCTCCACCAGGGGATCTTCCTGACTCAGGGATCTAACTCTGTCTCCTGCATCTCCTACATTGCCAGGCAGATTCCTTAGCACTGAGCCACCTAGAAAGTCCCAAATTCGGCTACACTCTTAGTATGCTTGTAATTCATTCACCTTCTTCTTCAACCACCTCTCCCCAGATGTACTTTGCCCAGGAATACTAAGGAGAAATACATCATTACAAAATAGGATTACAAAAAAAAAAAAAGAAGAAGAAGAAGAAAAAGAAGATGAAGGAGTTCATATTCCGCAATATCTAGCATTTCATTAAAAAAAAAAAAAAAGAAAGAAAAAACTTTTAGCCTCATCTGTCTTCTCTGTATGTCCCTGCTTACAAGCCACTATGTCCATCCCCCACATAAATTGTCTTCCAGAACTTAGCTTTCATTGTCCTGTCCCTCACTGGGAAATTCCCCACCTACTTCCATCCTCACATGCAAAAGGATTTAACTCTGTCCCCATTTCTTTTGCCAAGCTTCCCCGCCTCCACCCACAATTTTAAAAGTCTTCAAGTGTGACATAAACCATTACCCAGAAGACAATAATTTTAAGAACTGAAAGCAAAGACTCTTTAGCTTCCAAGATCTATATTTCTTAAAAGAGAATGGGTATTAAAAATGACATACTTTTCTTTTTCTTCACTAATCTTAAAAATATTTTAGAGGTCTTATTTTATGCACTGAAAGAGATGGAGTCAATTTATTTTTCATCAGTTATATTGGAGTTGTATAGAAACCTGAATCAATTGACACTACATTTCAGATGTATTGCAGCAGTGTGTTTTTTCTCCTACTAGTCTATATCCCTCAATCACACTCCAGGTTCAGTTAATAGGCAGTACTGAATTGCAGAATGTGTGACTGAGAAAACTGTGGTGTCAAATGAAGCAAATGTTGTTCCAATTCCTGAGTTTTTAATAGCATGTGTTTATTTTAATGTACTTGTCTTCTCAACCAAGACCAAACCAACAGCTTTATAAAACAGAATAAAATTTATCAAATAGGTAGAGATACCCTTCTACGAAATGAGAACTCTCTCACCAAATTAGGAAAAGTACTTCTTACAAAGTATCAAAGCACAATCTACTTTTAAAAATTGTGTCACAGAAAAGTAATAGATGGATTCTTACAGAACGTGGACATTGGGCAATTGCCATTCTCCCTTTCTTTCTTCCCTTCTTTCTTCTTTCTTTCACGTAAAGGTATTTGCAGAAAATGCAAAAAAAAAAAAAAAAAAAGCCAAGATGTGCTTCCATATACTAATTAGGTCAAAGAGGAGGAAGTGAGAATATCTGGGTTTTCAGATTTAAAACTATATCTTTGGCTATGGAATCATCCTAGGTGCTTCTATCTACAGATGTTGGGGGAAGCATGATTCCTTTATTATGTGGCATTTTATTCTTTCTTTTCTTCAACTCTCATAGATTAAGGATATATGATATACCAAGTATTGGCTAGTCATTGAAGACTAAGTTATTTTACAGTCTAGTAAGATAATTTAGAAAAAACAAATAACGAGACAGCCTAACGGGCACTGTAATGAGGAAGTTCCAGAGTAGGCAGCAGGTTCACCCCTAAAGTGTGTGGGGCCTGAAACAAGAGTACACTTATTGTTTAAATATTTAAGATATAAATTGAAATATTTGAATATTTAATATATCTGGTTAGCAATCATGTGATAAAATATTGAAACCTGACAAATATGCAATCATAACAAAAATAGAATAAATACCTGCTGACTCATTTTTTGCTCTCTCAGTCTTCTAATCACTTGGGAAATTCACAGGGCAAAATTCTACTTTTCCTTTTCTTCCTGTGGAGGGGTAAAGAAGGCTCATTTAACACTGTCCAAGGTTACCTAATAATCACGTAACAACGCCATCTCCACTATTCTTGCTGGGTTTCTTCTCCTTGACCCAGTCTAAGCCAGGACATATCTGACCATAAGGGGCTTACTGCGGCATGCCTTTTAGGAACCTGATGAATAAAACCAGATTCAGATTTTAAATTCTCACTAGTGGCACAGGAGAGCAGATCCTGGGCTCACCCCCTTCACTTTCCACCGATAGCCCCACCCCACTTCCCTGCTAACCTCCTTCACATCCATATACAACCAAGACCATAGTCAGTAGTGCTAGTCATAGCCCCCTGCTCATTCTCCAAGAATTTCGCTTCAGAAGACAGACATGAGAAAGAGGCAGCACAGGTCCTAGAACGACACTTGGGCCCATCTGGGCCTGGGATGCTGGAGTCCTGGGAGAGTGGTCTGGACGGTGAAGTGTGCGGGCTGCAGCTGGAAGTGCCCTTGGAGCCTTCAAACTCTTGCCCTTACATGGAGAAGCACTGATGGACTGAGAGTCTCTGATGCCAGAGCCCTGTGCAGTGTCTAAGATTGTGCAGTCAAATATAAGCGCCACCAGCAACATGTGGCTATTTAAATTCAAATTGATTAAAACTAAATCAAAATAAAAATTCAGATCTTCAGAAGCACTAGCTGTATTTGAAGTGCTCAATAGCTACAAACGGCCAATGGCTACCATATTGCAGAA
The DNA here is from genome assembly GCF_963930625.1 of Muntiacus reevesi. NCBI lineage: Eukaryota > Metazoa > Chordata > Mammalia > Artiodactyla > Cervidae > Muntiacus > Muntiacus reevesi. The sequence goes on from NC_089250.1 coordinate 244,914,921, forward strand.
AGTTCTATTGGACAGTACTAAAATGGGCAAATCTCTGGCAATTTGATTGGACAGAGATGCGACTGAAACATTTTCTCTCAAATACATTAGAATCTGATATTCACAGACTATCAGTATAGAACAAGTTCTTACACCAAAAGAGTATTAAGAAAAAAAAAGAAAAAAGTGTAGCAAAAGCATGTTAGGAAAAAGGAGGAATTTTACAGAATATCAAGATGTTGGATCTTGGCAGATCTTTTACAGAAAAAAATTAGATTCTCTACTATTATTCTCTGGGATGATCATTTAGCAAATGGACATGAAACAGCCAATGAAGCAGATGAGCTTAAATAATTCACAAGTAAGGTATCAGGTGGTTAGAATCATGTTAGCTCCCGAGAGCTAATATCAATTAGAAATTTGGCAATGTGATAGAAGGAAAGATCAACGCAGTCTGGTGACAAACCTAGCTAAATGGAATAGAGGCCAGGGGCAGGGGTTAAGAGGGGGGTCAGGGATCCATTCAGAGTTAGAAGGAATCTTACACTTCTGGAAATACAGACGTGAAAAATACTGAATTTATTTATGCTAGTACCACTGAAATCTAGCTGCATTTAAGTGCAGTGTCATCGTATATGAATATACTCAGATTTTGCCCTTTAAGGGAGAAATTACAGAGGGTATGGCTGATGGAAGGAATAAAAGTGGAGCCAGAGAGCCTTTGCTGTACACTCTAAAATATAACTCTCCTCCTTGAAATCGTCACTTTCCTTTGTGTCGAGTGAATATTAAAGCTCAAATAGCTAAGATTGAGAGTATAGGCCTGTCTTAGGAGACTTTCTATGTTCTGAGTCTCTCTGTAGACATAGCTGGAATAACTCTCCTCCAGTGGCCCTGGACCTCTTTCAGGACCGCAGACTGTGATGCTCTTTTGATGTCTGTGATAGTTAATTTTATGTATCCACTTGGCTAGAGTACAGCACCAAGCTGTTTTGTCTAATACTAGTCTAGATGTTGCAGTGAAATTATTTTTTAGATGCCTTAATATTTATAATCAGTTGATCTTATTTATTAAAAGAGAAGTGGGCAGCAGAAGATGAGATGGTTGGATAGCATCACCGACTCAATGGACAAGAGTTTGAGCAAACTCCGGAAGATAGTGAAGGACAGGGAATCCTGGTGTGTTGCAGCTCATGGGGTCACAAAGAGTCACACACAATGCGGTTACTGAACAAAAACAATGCATATTACCCTCGCTAATGTAGGTTTTCCAATCAGTTGAAAGCCATGAAAACAGAAAATACTATGAGATGGGAAAATACTGATGTGACAGATAGAGATTCTTATGATTATTATGTCCTAATGCCTGTGCCCTTGATATGTACATTCTCTGTTCTAAGCACTTACATAGCTCTTAGGTAACAGAAGCAGGTTCTAAACAGTTTTGAGGGCCCTGGTGCTTTTGCTAATTATGACCTTCAATATTGCCTCTGATTCCCTGAAATAAACAGATTCTCAAAGAAAGCCTGATCCCCACATTCTCAAGTTGTCTCGTAGCACCTGAATGCTGACTTCATGTGTTAACTAAAGGTTTAAACTGCTAGTAACTTTTATTTTCCAATCAATCTTCCCCCAGTAAAGCTTTTCCTTAATTCCATATACATTATCATACTCATTATCACCTGTTATGGTCATGAACATATGAGCTTACCTAAACAAATCAAAACCCTCAGATTATAAGCTGTTCTTAGGTAAAATGAAGGGGAAAATGTCTGTTTAACATGAAACCTTTACCAATGTAAAATGAACTGAAAGTGGATGTTATTTAGGATGAAATTATGTAGAATGACACTGAAAGATATTTAGAGTAATCAAGAACATGCCATCTGCACCCATAAATTCATAATAGCTGTGAGTTTACCTTTCCATACAGTAAAACATATTTTAAATTTATAATATACTTCTATGGTGCATACAGTTCTAAGATCTGTGGCCACCAAGTAATCCAAAATGGGTATAATCGAAAGGTCAATACTTAACAGACCTCAAGAGAGTAAAGTTTCATTAAAGTGTGAAAGTAATGAAAATAATCACAAAATGAATAAGTATAAACAATAAAATATAAAAAAACTACAAAGCACTGACTTGTAGTAATAATAGCAACTAGGACAACAGATTAAAACCTTCAATATATAAATAATTGCTTCCATCAGTGGGATAAAATGTTAATACCTTCATAAGTATGTGGGCATGTGAGATGTTGAAAATAAATATGCAGTGAAGTATAAAAGATGAAAATGCATGTCATTAAAAAAGCAAAATCATATTAGTAGTCAAATAAATTAAATTAAAAGCAATAGATACTATATTTACTTATCAAATTAGATAAGAAAAAGAATATTTGAGTTCTCAAACTCATGTGACTGCAATGAGATGGATAAGTCATACATTGCTGACAGCACAAATTAGAAGGTTTTAATGAATATTAATAAAACAATATGAATCGGAATCCTTAAAAATCATCACACTCTTTGACTTAATAGTTCTACTTTAAATTTGTTCTGGGGAGGATATTAGCAGTGCTGAATAAATATACATGAATATCCATTATAATTTTTTTATATTAGCAAGAAACTAGAACCCAGATAAAAATCCAATATTTACAAAAGTAAGTATTTATAACATGGCCCTCTTTAATGATCTATTCTTGATTATCTAAGCTTGACCTGAAGTAGGATTGGGGAAAGGAACAGTGAAAACAGGTGCCCACCTATTTAGGGGAAACTTTCCACAAGATAATAATTTGTTTATTTGCAAAATAAGTCTCCAAATCTGATGTAACAAACATACCTAAAGCAGTAGCACCACTTCAGAGAAAGTTTTTTTCAAAGGGATCAAAGAATGAGGTTCTAGTTAAAGTGAGGTTTTTATCAAGTAGAGTGGTCTTATACAAGTCATGTGTTGAAAAGTAACACAGCTCAAAGTATTATTGCTTGAAAAGCAAACCAAGCAACTAAAATAAGGGCTTCTCAGGTGGTGCTAGTGGTAAAGAACCTGCCAGCCAGTACAAGAGACATTAGAGTTCAATTCTTGGCTCAGAAAGGTCTCCTGGAGGAGGGCATGGCAACCCACTCCAGTACTCCAGAATCCCATGGACAGAGGAGTCTGACGAGCTACAGTTCATGGGGTCACAAAGAGTCAGACATGACTTAAGTGACTTAGCACAGCTAAAATAAAGAGAAAGTGACAGAGAGAACAGAGTATGTGGAGTGTGTGTGGGTGGGGGTGGGGGGATGTGAGGAAAAGTGAACACCGGAAGTTAAATTATATCATAAATGCATTCTTATTTTCACATGTGTTACCTATCTGATGAAAAATGCTCAGTTGTGAGAGTTACCTGTGCTGGGAGTGGAGTTGATTGAATGGGATAAAAGAGGACCGCTTCCATTTCTCCCTTTCCTGAGTCTAGAGAGAAGATGCTCTTTTAGCTTGAACCATGGGCATGGGAGAGGAATGATTTCCAATACACTGGTCCTTAAAATTTTGCAAGAAAACTCTGCAAGTAGTCTGCAAGTAAATATAATGCAATTAATAAAGAATGTTTATTAATAATATGCAATGAAATGGGAAAGTCTCAATAGTGTCCTTTTTTAAATTCTTAATGTCGATTGTTTATAGAAATGTTATGCCTACATTCATGGTCCTTCTCCAGTTTTCGGTTTTTTTTGTTTTTGTTTTTTCTCATTTTAAAGTTCATGAAACTGATTCATATCTTTAGCAATATTCCTTATTTTTTCTTTTAAAATTGTATTTGTATTCTTCTTTTATATTTACTATACCCTGTTTTCCTATTTGAAATGTAGTATGTGTGCATGCTCAGTCATGTCCGCATCTTTGAGAACCCATGAACTATAGCCAATAAGACTCCTTTGTCCATGAGATTTTCCAGGCAAGAATACTGGAGTGGGTTGCCATTCCCTTCTCCAGGGGATCTTCCCGACCCAGGGACTGAACCTGAGTCTCCTGTGTCTCCTGCATTGGCAGGCAGATACTTTACCACTGAGCAAGCTGGGAAATTTAGTCTAGTGTTATGTAATTACTAACAATGAATTCAATGCTTATCATTAATTTTTAGTTTTATTTTCTTTCCTGGTTCACATATAAGGTTATATATTAGTCTCTAAATACCACAGTAGCTGTACTAATCAACTTTAATATGCAATATTTTATTATGATTCAAAAAAAGTCTTAATCTGCTCTTCTATATTTTTTTGTATTTCTCAAAATACACTTCTTAAAAGAAATTTTCATATTAAATTTTAATTCACTGCTCACTAAGATGACTTCTGCATCCTAGTATGCAGTCCATTTAAAATTTTTGTATGTGAAGAAAACAAATATATTTATATTTTATTTGTTTCAGCATTCTATTATATTGAGATTCTTTTTGGTCATTTCAGTGCATGACTATTTAATAATGAATTTGTCTGCAGTGAAATTGATATGTCAATTTATCTTTGTAATTCTGGAATTTTCTTCTTTATTTTGATCCAATGATATAAGAACATATAAGTTGACTATAAGTGATATTTTTTGCAAATTATTCCCTTTATGACAAATTGCATCTTTATTGTGGTCAATGCTCTATAAATAGCAAATACTGTGATTAAAATGGCTATAAATATTTGGTATTTGCTTCACTAAGTTTTCTTTTGATAAATCACTGATTTATTTGAACTTAATTCTGCCATTCTCTTGTCTTTTCTATTAAAACCTTTATTTTACTATTTTGTTCTTTTTACTGCAATTCTTTAGATTATTTCAATGATCTTTAATTCTCATCAGTTCACTTATTGTTTTTTCATGTATTTATAGATATTCTTGATCAACCTGTATGCTTGACATAAAGCATGTAATTAGTCAATAACTCAACTCTCCTTTCAAAACTCAAGATCCTTTAAACATTTTAACCCCTAATATCTCCTTATGATTTCTAATTAATTGTTGCAATATTTTAGTTACTTCTTGTTGAAAAGAATAAGAAATAACAATATATTAACTATAATTAAGAACTATAGTAATAATAACTGAATATTATTATTTTTATTACTATAATTACCACTTTATCTTTCTGTTTGTTCTATTAATATTCTTTCACGAAAAAAATTGCATGGTGGTATAAGTTCTAAATAACTGTTACAGTTAAATTTGGGTTTTAATTTTTATGCACACTCATATCTATGCTTGTGTGTAGATTAATTTTTAGTCTTAACTTTTTTGTTACTGTTCTCTTAATGAACATTATATTCCACATGGAAGTTAATTTGGAGAACTCCAATTTATATGATGGACCTCCATTTACATGACCTTGGTTATATTCATTTGTTTAGAAAGTGAGTTCATAGGTTTAGAACAACTTTTTTGTCTCTTTCAGTGTAAATGGTTCTCTAGAATTTTGGTACTTTATATGCGTGAGTGTAAACTACGTTCAAAATTTAATGAGAATAATATAGTTATTTTACAGGTTCAGAAATAGAACTTGAGTTTTAATTCAATTCTACTTTCTATGCAGAGCTCTCTCTGGGAAACTTGTAGAGCTTTCTCTGGGAAGTACTTCTTTGAGTGCTTTTCCCCTCTTGTTCACAAAAAGCATTAATGGACTTAAATATTATACATCCATTACTTTTAGATTTATGCATTATTAAATTTACTTTATATTTATGGGGCTGATTTCACATAGAAAGTTCAATAAAAGACATTTTCATTGTTTGCATTTCTTTCTTAGCCAGTATCATGATATTTCATAGCTATCATTGAGAATATTTACAGTATAGAAGACAGATCTGTTGTTGAAAGAAAGAAAAAACAATTGACGCACTGTGTCAAATGTGCTGGATACAACCCTTATGCTTGCATTCATGATGGTTGTGTATGCTGGCTCTCTTTCAAGGAATATTGTTTCTTCTTTGGGTCTGTAATTAGGAGCTCTAAGCTTCCTTAAAGATAGTGTGGTATTTTCTGTAGAAGCCACAGGTGCCCTGTGTTAGAGATGAGTCTCCTAAGAATACAAGTCACATTTGTGTTTGGTTAGCTCTGGCACTATTCCATTCATAAATATGTTCTCAAGGAGTGTTAATACCTCATGAGTTTGGAAAACTTAGGCCTCACACCAGTATATGGTGCAAACTTAGGACTTTCAAATACTCATGGGGAAATTTTTTTCTAACATTTATTGTCAAAGAGATGTGGGCAGAAACGGTTTTCTTCTCACTTATCTGAACCAATGGGTGGCATTTTATAGTCCTCTGTTCACAGAGGCTGCACCTTTCACAAGGGTCTTCTGTAGGAGTCTTCCCTCCATGGTTCTAACTCCTGAGTGCCCAGATGTATTCTCCTGTCCCTGCAGACAATGCTGAATTTCCAGACTCTAGTTTCCATGGCATTAATCTGGACCTTTTTTCTCTCTCAACCTCATTGTTCCCTTCTCTACCTGTCTGCTTGTAGATTTATCACACTGGTTGGCGTTGATCTAGTTTTGCTGTGTTTGGAATAAGCAAGTTCACATCACATCCTCCTATTATAATATGATGTGGAACTCCCAGAGGAAAATTTGTACAATAAAACATTTTCAGGGGTTAAGAAAAGCAATTTACAAAATGATATATACAGCCTATGTGTGTGTTTGTGGTAGGGGGCGGGGTGTCTGTGTGTGTCTTTTGGCAAGGCAGGAGCAGATATAAACACAGTCATACAAAAATTCCTGGGAGATATAATTATGTGGCATGCATCCTTCTACTACTCCCTATAATATCTATGATACATATGTTGCTTTTATGAGGAGAAAAAATAAACATGGAAGATGCAGGAATGTATTTTTTGCTATTTCAAGTTAAAATTGCAACAATGCTCTTAAAAGAAGAAATTTAATTTGTTCAAGTTTTTCTTATTTATACAGATTAGAAAGCAGAGGATTATGGTGTGAGAATTGAGAAAACATTAAATTCTATAACTTGGTGGGAGTACTATAATTTTAAAAATTAGATGTGGGAAAGGTAAAACCACTCTCCTTCTGTCTGTTGTGTAGGAAGCAGTTAAAATCCAGGTGAGAGGGATGATGGAACAGGTCAGAAGGCCCCAGCACATTCTGAGGTGTTCCCTGTGGAGGGAGTTTGAGTATGGCTAGACCTATATCTACTAAAGAAGTGATTTCTTTATTTGGTTGAATTCATTGAATCCCCATTCTGTGTCAAGCAACCTTCTAAGTATTATGGGTTTAGGTGTGAAAAACAAATAAGTAGGCAAAGGAAGCCCTGGGTAATGGAATTTATCTTCCACTGGGATTAGGGGAATGTCCATGCAAGCAAGTGGGGAGGGGGCTCCACATATAGGATGATGGGATCCTGGGATATTGCAAAGCAAGAGGTAGATGACGCTCTAGGACATATACCTTTCCGGTGAAGCTGGCCCCACATTTGGCTCTGGAATGCAGAAGGGTCTAGCTCCTCATAAATACTAGGAATACTGAATAAAACTAAAGTGTAAAAGGCTCTGGTGCAGCAATAATTTGCCTTTCTCTGATTCCTTATGACCCACCACAGATAGAATTGTCAGAAGCTGAATGATGGCACTAGGCCCTCTGCTGACCAGGGGAAGACACCTAGCTCTGCTGTGTGGGCTTCTGCTGCATGTGGCAAAGTAAGCTGAAATTTAGCCCAATATTAAAGTCAATATTGCCAACAAAGTTTTGTATAGTTAAGGCTATGGTTTTATCCAGAAGTCATGTATGGATGTGAGAGTTGGACCACAGAGAAGACTGAGCACCAAAAAACTGAGGCTTTGAAACTGTGGTTCTAGAGAAGACTCTTGAGAGTCCCTTGGTCTGCAAGGAGAACAAGCCAGTCATCCTAAAGGAGATCAGCCTGAATGTTCATTAGAAGGACTGATGCTGAAGCTGCAGCTCCAATACCTTGGCCACCTGATGCAAAGAGCCAACTCATTGGAAAGGACCCTGATGCTGGGAAAGATTGAAGGCAGGAGGAGGAGCAACGACAAAGGATGAACTGGTTGGATGGCATCACTGACTCAATGGGCATGACTTCGAACAAGCTCCTGGAGATGGTGAAGGACAGGGAAGCCTGGTGTGCTGCAGTCCACTGGATCACAAAGAGTCATTCACAACTGAGTGACTGAACAACAAAAGTGAATATGTGAACATTACAAGAAAACATTAAACAGGTACTACACTGCTGGGTGCAGAAACTAACCCATATCATCACAAAATGCCACATATATTAGAGTATCCATTTTTATCTAGACAGGAAGCTTTGTTATATGTAGTATTTTTTCTTTACTCACCCATGCAGTGAAAAATTGCATCCATAATGAAGATTTAAATGCTTAGTAGATTCTTATGAATCTGCAAAGAAAGTTTAAATAATGCTTCATTTTTAAAATTTGCAAAAGGGTATAATAATGTTCCCTTCATAGAAACATGATAAGGATTGGAATGAGAAAATGTAGGTTTAGTAATATTATAATAATTTTCAATATTCCTAAGGATATTATAATTTGTTAAAAAAATATGCATGTCATTAAAATACAACTAGTATGTTAACTCTTCACTATGTCACAATATACTATATATAATTTGTCAAAATGACTTTCACAAGGAAGTATCCAGAAGACTTAAACTCAATTTGCATCATACCACAAATGTGTCTCTTGTGTACTTATATTACAAATCATTTGTGGCACATCCTTGCATTCAAAATCAAGGCAAAGAATACAAATCTACCTTCTTCAGCCCATTACTTCAATGATTTGTAATGTGATATACTGATTTTTGTTATCAGATCCAACCAGATTCTAGTAAGACATATTATCATTCACATTCCAGCCAGATTTTCAGCTTTTCAATAAATACGAAATTTTATATGGTCTATTTCAACACTCTAAATGGATTAAAAAATCATTCCTATAAATAGTGTTACTGAAGTATATTTGAAAGTCCCTTTTATCAATAATATAGTCTAACACCACGAATTAAAGCTAGGCTCCTTTAATAAAAATGCAAGTACCGTGAACAATTACTCTAGCAATGATCCCAGCAAGAAAGATATTTAATTATGTTAACAGAGTATGTTCATTTTCCCTTGTTCCTCTTTTTTATAATGGCATCACCATTTTGTTCATGAAAGTCATTCGTTTCCTCTCACTCTGCCTTGGAAATCATTACTAACTCCTATAGGTCAGCTTGGTGGGATCCACTCAGCTATTCTTATGCTCTGATTTCTCTTTCATAGCCTGGTGAACTGACCTTTATTGAATCTTAATTTTAGCTAAAACTTTTAATAATTTCCATGTCTCAAAAAAAAAAAAAAAGAATTCAATAAGTGAGCAAGTCAGAGCAGCAGTTTTTATTGCAGTTTTCTACTTTTCAAAGCAACCAAAGAAAATAAACCACCAACTGGGAGCTATATGATGCTCATTCTGAGTCTGTATATACTAACTTGAAAATGTCAATCCCTTTGTCCATTCAGTGTCTTCTGTCAGGGTCATGAGTGAACAGCATGTGTCAGTGAGGAAGTGTGATGCTAAATAGTGCGGCACTTTTTTCTTTCTTTTACCAAGATATTATCCTATATATACAAAGCCATGTGCTCATTTATTTATTTACATGTTGTAATCATGGTTGTTTTCAAACATCATATAAATGTGTGAAAGCCAGAGGTTCCATCCATGGTGAACACACCACTTTCTTTTTTTTTTTTTTTCTGGGTTTCTACCCCACCATGGCTCCAGAAGGAATAAAAATTTCCAGGGTAAGTGATACAGCAGAGGAGTTTCTGAGGCACATTTGAATTCTTACCCTCAATTTAGTTTTGCTTAAATACCAAACCATTCTTATATAAATGAAATCTGCCAGCAAGTGAATGAGGCAGGTGCAAGTGAGAACACTCACACCTCCTCCCAAGCACATGCGCAGACTCGATGGATCTCAAGACAGAATCCTGAAAGGCTTGGTTGAACATTTCATCTATAGTGAGGTTTAAATTCCTACTGTGGGCCTGCAAACCAAGAAAACAGATAGCTGATATGTAATAAAGCTAAGATTACCTCTAAGAAAACTATTTCCTGGTCTGATATTTGAACTGCTGACACTGACAAAGTCCAGGAGGAGAAACGATTATGGGTGCATCTTCTTTCTTTGTTGTTGTTCAGTTGCTCAATCGCGTCCAATTCTTTAGGACACCGTGGACTGCAGGCAGGACACCACGCTTCCCTGTCCTTCACCATCTTCTGACCACAACACTGAATACTAACCACTATATGACCACAGTGAGCTATGGGGACCTCTCTTCTTTCTAACCAAAGCATTAGTGTTTAAATCCTCAGGAAGAAATGACTGGTTGGTTGGTTGGTTGGTTGGTTGTTTTTTGTTTTGTTTTGTTTTTTCAGTATTTCCACACGCTTGTTTTGTCACAGGGATTATTTTGACAAAAATAATGTACCATGATCAAATCTTGAAGAAATGTTCTTTAACATATCTTTTTTCTTGGAGATTAACTGCATGCATTATCACATTAAATATTGAAAGAAGCCCAGTGTCACACCTATCTCCTTAACTGTGTTTAAGAGGCATTTCCTAAACTTCATTATCCATTGAATACTATTTTCCAGGAAAGTCTACTAACATTCTATGAAATGTATTCTAGTGTTTGTGTTTCAATAACAAAATTAAGGAGATGGTCTAGTGGCATGTAAGGAAGCACCCAGCTCTAAATTTCAGGACCTCCACTCTCTGCGAAGTTATATTCCTCTACAGCCCTTTCCACTGCTAACTAGTTTCAGTATTTATCATTCCAAGGCAGAAACTCTTCTACTTAAGACCCTTAATCCCTTCTGCTTTAATGCATAGCCATTCCTCTTTTCTAGTTCCTTCTTACCTCCTTTCCTAGCCACTCCTGAGGCAGGACCCTCACCAGAAATAACCCTTCACTTAGAAAATCACTTATGTCGCCTGTCAGAGTTCTCTAAGAATTAGTTCTTTGATCGCCCCATCTTGGTATCCTAATTTCTTATTATAAATACAGAGCCTATGGATTTGAGTATTGTAATTAAAAGGACTGACAGTTGAAATAATAAGGTTATGATTAAACAAGTCAAGAAAATGGTCTGAGTCCTAAATAATCTTCCCAAATCATAATTGTTTCAGACTATAAATTTTTATTCATTTTTATTTTTCCCTCAACCTCTGACCCCACCCACATGGTGGTCCCGCTTTACTGAATTTCCAATCATGCCTCCCAGCATTGCCAGTCACTAAGAAAAAATTCATCCCTCAGCAACACCGTTGTTCATAAAGCTCAGGTTGTAGCCCATAAAGAGGGCAGTATGAAGTGGATTCTGAAATACAGTAAGGAAACTTGGACCTATGCTGCTGCTCACTAAATAGTCCCAAGGTTTCTAAGCTTCTTGAAGTTCAGTAGTTGAGTATGACTAATTCTGGCCCTTCCTTGTGATTAAAACTGATGCGGGCCATTTGGGAGCCAGGACAGCAACATACTATGCACAAGTCTCCAATATCTCACCTGCAATGGGGGACTGACTTTTAGGTAGCAGGAAAAAGTAGTTTCCAGTGACCATTTCTAAGTGCACCATCAGCTATTCTCAACAGACCCACTGTAGATTCATAAAGCCCTATGTTAAGGAATTCTCAAGATCGTAATGAAAATTCCTCACCTTGAGGGCCCCTCCTGGCCACTAAAGTCAGCACTTCACTACCTAGATTGACTTCCATGAGGGAAGCAACACCCTATGTCTCTTAAAGAATTTAGTCATAGCAAGTCTTATTTCAGGCATTTTTTCCCCCATGCAACAGAAGATACAAGTAAGTAGAAACAGAATCTTAAAATACATGTTCTGATTTCTCAATAGGAAAAGTTTGTTCAAGTAACTGCTAATTCCCTTATGATTTGACTTACTATAGACTTCTTCTACTACATTTTCCCCCCAAAAGATAGAAAAGGCCAGAAATACATGTTTTTATCTATGTTTTAGTTAATAATGACATAAAAATAAATTATTATATTATCCCCACTTCCACTATTAAATATTTTAAGTAAATTTGTTCTATATGGAAACTATAAAAATTTAAAAATAATACAGAACGTATTATCTAAAGGCTTTCCATGCCACTACCATGACTCAGCTCTTAAGCGGAAAAAAATACCTTGCCCTCTATTTTGACAAGAGCAAGTAGAGTGTAGATGAACACAAGGAGGGGAGGGGAAAGACATATAAATAACAATCTTTCAAACTTCTATTCACGAATATTGTTTTTTGTCATCGCAATTGCACAATGAAATATGAAAGTTCAATTTCCTCTTCATTTCCTTTTAATAAAACTTCTGTTCATTTCATTTCTGAGAGAAGATTGAATCTAAATTACTTTGACTTCTCTTGGCCTAACTTTGGCAAATGCTACCAGACATGAAAACGGAGGCCTTTTTGAGCATCACCCATAGAAATAAAGAGGCACAGCCTCCATCTCTGTGTAGCACTCTGGATCTTCCTCTCCTGCATTAGCAGTGAGTGCCAAATGCACATTATGTTGAAATCCTTGCTCCATCTCTTAACCAGGCCATTTCCAGAAAGAGAAAATCTATAGAGGGAACCCTCTTGGGTTTTTCACATCCATCCCACAGCAAACTTATTTCCTAATGGTAGGAGAAAACAGGGTCCTTTTTGGTGAGGTAGCATTTGAATTCCTATGTAATATCAAAAATGCTTTTCACAAATATTCATGTTATAGGTTGAGTTTTGTCCCACAAAATTCATATGTTGAAATCCCTACCCTAGTCCCTCAGAACAGGACTTTATTTAGAAATAGCATTGTTGCAAATATAATTAGTTAAGGTGATTTCATACAGGGGTAGGATGAGCCCCTAGTCCAATATGATTGATGTCCTTTATAAAAGGAGAAATTTGAAGACAGCAACATATACACTAGGAAAGTATTATGTGAAAATTGAATTTATGCTATTGTAAATTAAGGAACTACCAGACACTAGGGAATATTCTTTGAACACATCCTTCCTTGTATGCACAGAGGGAACAAGGTTCCACCGCCTTGATGTCAGACCTCTAGTCTCTAGAACAGTGAGACAAAAAAGATGTCTTTTGTCTAAATCACTCAGTTTGTGGCACATAGTTACAGCAGTTCTAGCAATCTAAGACAACTCAGAATACCACAAGCACCTCATCAACTTCCCATGGTCCCTTATTGCCTAAGAAAAACAAGCAACCAAAAAACAAGTTCTTTGGCATGAAAAAATTCTTGTTACCTAACATTTATGTACTTTTTCAGCCTAACTCTTCTTCCACATGGTTTGACCTTTAAAATAGCAACCCTATTCTCCTAAAAGTGTCTGCTTCTTCTACCTTAGGGCTTTGAATATGGAATTACCACTAAAATGGTGGATAATATATGATCTAAGTTTCATAATATTTTACTATGTTCCAAGAATGGTGTATAAAAGGGGTGAACTAATGATAGGCTATGTTCTCATAATTAATTAAGGACAATAATAAAAACATGAAGGTATATTCAGTAAAAAATATTATAGTGAATGGTCTAGAAGTCTCAATAAGATCAAAGAACTTTTGGATGCAGGGTAATAGAACAGGGAGATAGAAAGATGATTAGAGGAGAGTGCTGTACTTCAAAAATCAAGATTTTCAAATGATGCAGTTATTAGTGATGTCTCAGATACGACCATGAGAATGTGTTACTGAGGTGGGAAATAGAAGGCTAATATATGAATGAGTTCAGGGACTAATGAGATCAGGGTGTTGAATATATAGTTTATTTGGATGTTGAATTTTCTAAGAATAATATGTAACAATGTTGAATAGTATATTATAATTTATGGCTAAAATCTTTAATCAATGAGAAGTGACCAGAAATCTAATGAAGAGGCAGTGAGTAGAATGATCTGATCTTATGTGTTTCAAAGGAACTCAGTTTATAGGATAGGAAGGAAAACAAATGATCTAGATTAGCAAAAAAAATTCAAGGAGTCCCATAAAGGCCACGTGGGATCATGGAGTAGAAGAAAAATGCAATAGGTTCAGACTCTCCAAATATCACATATTAGTAGAAACAGAATGAGATTACAAAACCACCATTGACAGATGAGATTTACAACAAAGTTCAGTTCAGTTCAGTCACTCAGTCATGTCCAACTCTTTATGACCCCATGAACTGCAGCACATTAGGCCTCCCTGTCCACCAACTCCCGGAGTCTACCCAAACTCAAGTCCACTGAGTCAGTGATGCCATCCAACCATCTCATCCTCTGTTGTCCTCTTCTCCTCCTGCCCTCAATCTTTCCCAGCATCAGGGTCTTTTCAAATGAGTCAGCTTTTCACATCAAGTGGCCAAATTAAACTCCAAAACTCTAATACTTTACAACAAAAGTAGGTGACAAAGTATGACCACAAACACTAAAATTCAGGTGAGTGAGGAAGACCACTAACAGCATGCCATTTGGTTGGGGAGGAGGAAAGGGGAACCCAGAGGCAACAATGACCGAAAATAGCCAATAAATGTTCACTGGAGAACAGCACATGAAAATGGGAGGCACTTTGATTTTTCTAACAGTAGGAGATTCACCTAGGAAAGTTTAAAGGGGCCACAGGGGTGAGAGCAATCCATCCACTCTGAGCTTCCAAACCTGACCTTCTAGATTCCTTGCTTAGAACCATACATTTTTTTTTTTTTTTTTAAATCAATCTGCTCTATTCTATCCACACTGCAACCTCTCATACATTGTCAGCTCTTTGACCTTGCAAAAGACCACTCCAAACTTTGGAACTCAATCTTCTTGTTCTATGTTTTTGTTTTGTTTTGAAGTCCCTTCCAAGAGCTATTTTAACTTCAACATTTTCTGTGATAAGATTGATTTGGAAGAGAAAGTTTGGGACACTGGGGAATGGAATTTAAGCAATGCCTCCACGTTTAATTACATTTCACTAACTAAAAGGAAAGCAGACCAAAGCCTATGAACACTAAGGAAAGAACAAATCGCTATCAAGGATGCATATCAGATGGGAATCAATTCAGAGCTTACTGCTGGTGTCAACATTATCAATAAGATTTATCCTTAGGGACAGGAGGAAAGCTGATCCACAGTAAGAATAACCAGGGTGAAAATAGCCCCAAAATGTCATGCATTCTGATTTCTAGAAAAGCTTTTAGCAAATAAGATCTTCCCATGGATGGCAGGGATCTTTTAAAGCCAAGCTTAATGGCTATCCTTGTAGTTACAAACATACATATGTCTGTCTATCTATCTATTTAACTATCTATTAGCTGCCCAGTATGGTGGGAAGGGCACAAACTATGATATAATACAGACTGGGATTTAGAAACTGATTCTAACGCTTCCTGACTCTGAGCAAGTTATTATCACAAGTCACAATTTCCTTATAATATCACCAATAACACATATGGATTGCCATGAAAATAAAATTAGAGAATACAGATAGAATGCTTTCCCATGTTTCAGCAATTCATAAATACTAGTATTAGTATGTTATTAGATAAGCTGTTGTAGTATGTGTATTTGTTACAATGACAGTGTTTTACAAATCATATTTTATCCTCATGTTCTGACTTGCATGAGAGTCTTCATGGAGAAGATGGGATAAAAGAAAAATCAAGATAAAAAATATTTCAGGAAACTCAAGAGGGAGGCCCTGTAGCTTCAGTCCTTGACCCACCATCAGTGTTTTCAAGACTTGGTGCCTGCCTCAGACATTTGCTGTAATTAGTACTGAAAGTATCCCTGGGGGCTTGAAAGGAGGCTTCTTCCCCTGAATCCACATTTCCTGTGTGGCTGGCTTCCATGAGTTTAGGCTGCTGGCCAAAGGAGGCAGATCTGTAGGGGCACTGGCTTTTCTCAAGATGAAGTGAACAGATGAAAAGAAGAGAGGAAGGGAGTGTCAAAGGATTTCCTAATGAGGTCTCTGCTTGTTGTGAGCCCTCTGGGCTGAGGAATTAGTGTGCAGATCATTTGCTAATGAGCATGACCACAGCCTTAGAAGAACCTTTAAGTGTCCTAAGAATGTGTCGAAATTCTGCTGACTGCCTTCCTAAACTGGATGTGCTGAGATATAAGATGATCCATTTCAAAATGCAAGTCCAGAGAAAAGCAGTGGTAATAAGCACAAATTCTAGTAGACATGTATTATTAATAAACACTGTGGGATTACACCCTTCCTATATGCCAGTGGGCTTTAGGGAGATAGCTCTTACTCAAAATCCGTGATGGGCAGCAATCCAACTCAAGTCTAATTGCCTCTTTCTTTGCCCAACCCCCAGCAGTCCAAAACTGGAGAGGAGCTTTTTCCTCAATTCCTGGGAGCTCAGTGAACACTTTCTGGTGCTGAGGACTCATATCGCTCCTTTCATCCATCTTCCTCTCATTTGTTTTTCATGTCTTCCTTCTTTGGAATTGCACATAACCCTGGTGGCTCAGAAGATAAAGAATCCACTTGCAATGTAGGAGACCCAAGTTTAATCCCTGGGTTATGAAGATCCCCTGGAGAAGGGAATGGCAATCCTCTCCAATATTCTAGCCTGGAAAATTCCATGGACAGAGGAGCCTGGAGGCCTCAGTCCATAGAGTCACAGAGTTGGACATGACTGAACGACTAACACACATAGGCAATAAACACATAGTGTAGGTATGACATTCTTACTTTTAGAAAGCATATGACTAGGAGCAGTAAAAACTACTGAGTATATCTTTAAAAGCTTGTCTTAGTATTGACTAATTTCTTACTATAGTTAGATATCTCGGCATCTTATTTCTAATTACTTTTTTATTAAACACATGCACACCCACTCTCACACTTTGACATTTTCTGCTCAACCTCTTTGAGAAAATGGAAGGCATTTTTCATGGTTCCCCAAGTGCTTACAAGTTTATCAGCAGACCATGCACATTCAATCATGCTCCCCTAATGGACTGCTGCTGTCAATTTAGTTCTCATAAAAACACGAGTGAGACAACATAGAGAGTGGTGCTCCCTGAGTCCAGGTCTGTGATATCCCAGGGCATCTCCAATTATTTCCAGGAGGGGGTGGATGGTGTCATGAAATTCTCTGACAAGACTAATTTTAATCCACTTCAATTTGCAAAATTGCAGGCCATGCTGCACTTTGATTAAGAAGGACATTTCAGAAAAATCAAGTGAGTCACAGTGGGGTATTGCAAATAGGAAAACAAACAAACAAAAATCTTCCATATAGCAATTCATAACAAATTGCATTTTTTCTTCTTTTGTCCATATAGCCAGTGGCAACTCCCATTGTGATCCCAATATTTGGATAGATGCTAAGGTTCTGAGGAGAAGAAAATAGGGAGTCTAATATGTATTGAGAATTTACAATGTGCAGATCATTGTAGAAGAAGTTTTTGCATATTACATTTCATATCATGCCTACAACATCCTTTGGAGGTAGAACCAATAACAACTATTTTATAAGGAAACTGAAGGCTTAGAGACACTAAATAATTAGCTCAAAGTTCAAAACTGATAAAGCATGGAACTGCAAGCTGAATTCTAAGTACAAAGCTCACATTTTTCTCATTAATATATTTTCATAATTAGGGCTTGAGAGTACACAAAGAGGGTAGGTCTAGCTGAAAAACAACCTGAGAACTCAAGGATAATTAATTACATGTAGATGATATAGGAGTGCCAAGTTTTATGGTAAAGAAAATTAGGTGAGACATCAGTGTAGGCTAGGGAAAGTAAAGTGTTTTATGAATCATCATAATTAAGACCCTAAAGAATGAGTGAAATTGAAAGGTACTGAGAAGAACAGAAATAGGATTTTAAGTAAAGGAAAAAGTAGTAGAGTTTAGCTGGATGCAAGAAGGATCACCACGGTCACAAGAAGATATGATGGCCCAAAGTGGACAATTTGGTAGAGCAGTAGTGGGAAAACCATTTGCTTAAGTAGTGTATGGCCAGATTCTACAAGAAGTGTTCCACTCTGGGAGACAGTTGTTCCTCGCCTTATCTAGTTTTTTTTGTTTTTTGTTTTTCTTAAAGAATATACTATCCTACTCTGGGTTAAGCACAGGAGGGGGCCAGGCAAGAGCTCTGCAGTAGTTGAAAGTTAATTCTCTAGAGACTAGTTCTAGCACCAACACATACTAACAAGTTACTGAGCCCCACTTAAATCCAGAATGTCCTCAAAACTTGAAAAGAAACCATAACAATACCTGTATGATTGTTAAAATTGACAAATCTCCAGATATTTGACTTCAACTATTTGACAACTCCACTTCAGATGTCTAATTAAACAATTCAAATCCTATATGTCTAAACAGAGCTCTTGATTTTACCAGTTCACAAAACAATGTGAGACATAAAATAAAACTTGATTTGTCATTGTTGTTATATGCTTTGCACTGCTATCTTGGCCGAGTATCTTTGATTTCTTCTTCCAATCTTGACTACTACTACTTTGACCAATCAGTTCTCCAAACCATAGCCAAAGTGCTCTTTTAAAAAAGCTTTGTTAACCATCTAAGTCTTCAGTGTTTTTCCATCAGTCTTAGAATGGAATCTAAATCTTGTTTTCTTGGCCTCAAGACCTTAAATGGTTTTCTCTCAATCTTCAATGCCATTTCTTCAAAACCGTTTGTCAGCCAACTTCTTTTTTCTCTCCAAGTTTCATCCATGGTGGCCTTCTTTCTGATTCTCAGCCTTGCCAAAATCATTCCTGTCATTTCATAGTCTCTGCACCAGTTGTTCTCCCTACCTAAAATGTTCATCTATATGTTTGCTACAGTTTTTGCCTAGAATATTTTTCTCACTGATCTTTGCATGTTTGTAACTCTCTTACCATCCAAGTATTAACTCAAGCATCACTTCTTCAGAAAAAGCCTTACTAGCACTCATTCTACAGGCAATGCCCAGTTGTAGCCTATCAAATCATCACCTTCTACGTACTGCAGGTTACTTACCATTAAGATTTTTCTTAGATATTTCTCAGATCATTTTTTATGTTTCGTTTCTCTCTGACCCTGCTAGCAAGAAGCTGCAAGAGAGCCCAGAGACTTTCTCTCCTTGCTCACTGTTTTACACCTGCACATGGCAGTGTATTTGGCACTTAGAATGGCTACATAGATATTTGCTGTATTAAAAAAATGGTCAACCAATGTTTGGCAGGGTATGATGTGAAGAAAGTCATTTTTGTGCGAAGGTGGAAGTGATATGCAGGCTTATTTGGTGAGGAATGACTTGAATTTGAGTGGCTATACCAGGAAGAGGGAATGAGGGAATCAGTACAGCTTGGACAATAGAAATGAAACATAAAGAGAGAAACTAAACAGGAATATCATAGAGAAATTTGAAAACATTTGATGACTGGATGCTATGGAAGGTTTAAAGTATATAAAGCTTTCTGCTTCCTAACCTAAAAGATCATGTAAATATGGAAACTGTGAGGTGAGGAGAGTCCTTTGACAGGATTATGAAAAGTGTTGCTCTTAGAAAGGATGTGGTACATTCAAAGAAAGATATCCAGTAGGCATTTTATTGACCTAACATGTTAGCAAGACTATGAAACTTCAGATACTGATTTTAGAAAATGAGGTAGATAGAACTATCATTGATAAATATTCACTGCCTTTTCATAATTCTGTGTAGGGAATGGACTTTTCTGCCCCTTAATTTTGAACATACTCATGTCGCTTTTAAAGACAATATTACGTAGTAGACAAGGGGTTTTACAATGTGCTTGAAGGGTAGGACTTTGCCTCCTATTTCTGCTGTGAGAATCTTAATAGCTGCTGTTATGAAGGAGGATGACAGATGCATGAGAAAAAATTGGATTCAATCTGTATCCTGAAGCCAAGCCCAGATAAGTGTAGCCTAGGCCAACTGAACTCCAGCCAGTGTGAAGTCCTGAGAACAAAAATGAGTAATAATTATTATTTTAAGAAACTGAGTTTTGCAGTGGTTTGTGACAATTTCTGACTGATAAAGAATTTTCATTAAAGTCAAGGAGTTGAAACTATTTAAAAAATTGAACTTGCTGAGTGAATGAATATAGAAAATTGTGAGTGGATAAGTAATAACTTGTTATCCAATGTAACTCTTTCTCTCTCTAATAACATTATTCCACTTCATTTACTGATTTGCATATTAATTCATTCAGATATTAGGAAATACATATTGAGTAATATGGTCATTTATATGCCAGAATTATAGCAGAAAACAAGACAAAATGTATATTACAACTTTAATATCCAAAGTTTCTAAGGAACTTCTATGAAAAGTATTCCAAAATGTATAATTATCTCCTCAGACTGCCTTCCATACTCCAAATATATATTTCAAGATGTCAGCATGACCTCTTGAATGTCCCCAAGGTACTTTAAACTCAGCATATCCAAATACTAGTTTATTAACTTTCTCACCTTTCAACCAACAATCTTCTCCTCTTCATGTCTTTCCCGTCTGTAAATCTGTCATCAGTATATTCAAGCCAGGAAATCTGGTATACTTTCTTCCTTCTTCTCCCCTTACATTCCCAATCGATGTTCTCCCACCAGCACATCTTTCTCCTAACTGTCTTACCCGGAAACACTTTCTACTCTATCACACGTTGTCACTACTCTGAGGAAAGTCTTTTATTCCATTACAGTTGTCTTTCTTTTGGTGAGAAATAATTAATAGGAAAAAACATGTAAGGAGCTTATACAGTTTCCACTACAAACATATCATTAGTTTGGCTAAAAATGTCACATTCATTTGCTGAATGCCAGCAGAAATGCCATCTCTATGTTGAGAATGAATCTAGCAAGACATTTGAGATGGTGAGTACCCGGGCCTAAGGAAGAGCTTCCCTGGTAGCTCAGTAGGTAAAGAATCCACCTGCAATGCAGGAAACCCGGGTTTGATTTCTGGGTCGAGAAGACCCCCTGGAGAAGGGATAGGCTACCCACTCCAGTATTCTTGGCCTGGAGAACCCCTTGGCCTGGAGGGCTGCAGTCCATGGTGTTGCCAAGAGTCAGACAAGATTGAGTACTAAGCGCAGCACAGCGCAGGCCTACGGAAAAGTAGAAATGCATCTCCCAGTAGTTTATCCTGTGAGCCAGAAAAAGAGGATGGGACGGAGAGGGAGAGACGCAACAAAATACTTGCAGACTTTAATTTCTCATTTCAAACTTTAATGAATAACTCAGAATTTAAAACATTAAATTTATTTGTTCTTAATTCCGACCAAATATTTTAAAAAGAGTCACCTGACAAACTCATTTATTTGAAAAGGGAAACACCAGGCCTTCAGAACCTCAATTTCTCTTCTTAAAATAAATGAGTGTTGGCTTTGTTTGTGCTTCATCTTGGCTGGAAATTTACATTACCCAATCAGGAGTTAACAAGTCCCTTAGGGGAAATCAAGTGTCGCATTAAAAATTCCACAGGAAATCCACCAATAAATCAGGGCAGGCGAGGTTGTATATATGGAGATTTCTAGCCTTTCTCGAGTCTATTAAAAGCTTTTAAATCCTGTTTTAGACAAAACATAAAGGAGAGTTGGGAGTTCCAGCATTCCTGAGAGGCCCTTCAATTTCTACATACTAATATTTAATCACTGAAACTGTCTATATATCCAAAATTAAGTCATTTAGTCTTGGTATATATAACACATTAATTTTACATAAACTCTTATTCTGACATGAGTGGTTTACATAAGAGGGAAATAAAATCCTCTGGAGCTGAGTACAGAACATTCCTCCTTACTCATCCTTAACCAAAAGAGACTTGTGATGATGGTTTAAAATGGCATTTGGAAAGAAACTCTTGATGGCATTTTTCCCACCTCTCTGCCAACATACCTACAAAGAAACCAACAGAGGTGAGAAATCACATCTCTGAAAACTGGGCATGACTGTCAATTTTACTGCCTTAATTTGAGAGAAATTTCTGTTCTTGAGGTGAATTCATCTCAACTCTGAAGGCAAGAAATGGAAAAGCCATGAGGGCTAGAGTATGCTTGTTTTGCCAGAAAGTAAGTAAGACCACCTCTATTTACTCCTCCTGCTCTTTGGTCCTTATTTTGCAAGTTCATATACTGTAATGTATTGCTATTGGACCAGTTGTAACCCACCTCAACCCCACCACTGAATGCCAGTTGGTCATCATCTAATTCTGGGTGTATGATTTCCCAAATGCTGCTACTTTTAATCTCCTTCCCCAACAGAAATTTTCCTTTTTAACATCCTAATGTGAAACTCCAAGAAGACAAGTGGGCAGGAAGTAAAAATGGCAGTCAATTGCAGTTCTGGAGATAGAAACAAGTCTTAATAAGTGATAGCTGTGTCAGGGTCTTGGTGAAAAGAGCTCTTACTGCAGGTTATGCAGCTGCATTTTCCATGCCCACCCACCAGTCAGAACTTAGGAGAACCAGGCACTGCAGATTGTAAACAATCACCTCTGTACAGCAAAGTTGAATACTGGGCAACAGGCAGAGTCTCATGGACTTGGAAAGAGAGGCTGACCAACACCAAAGTGAACAGTGAGGTCAAAGTAAATACACATGCTGTTTATTGTTAAGGGTCAAAAACAAAAGCAAAAGGAACAAACATAAAATGTTCTGGGGCATCTTCACAGATATGCAAGAATGAAGATAACAGAACAGTATCCTGAAAAGCCAATGTGAGGATAAACAGGGCTTCCCTTTATAAAATAACTTATTGGAGCAAATAGAATATATCTATCATGTGTACATTTACAGTGAGAAGAGCAATGGTTAGTGATAGACAACCTCACTCAGATGATTTTAAAATATGATAATTCTTAAGCTGTCGACCATTTTTGCAAATGACTTAGAGCATATTAAGGCATCCTATATTTTTTCGCAAGGAATAGAAAATGAGACTATCTTAATTCTACCTAGTAAGGAAAGGTATTTGCACTAAGACTTAGATCAGGCTTCCCCAGTGGCTCAGATGGTAAAGAATCTGCCTGTAATGCAGGAGACTTGGGTTCGAACCTTGGGTTGGGAAAATCTCCTGGAGAAGGAAATGGCAATCCACTCCAGTATCCTGTTTATTGTCTATGGAAGGATCCGCATAGACAGAGGAGCCTGGTGGGCTACTGTCCACGGGTTCGCAAAGAGTCAGACACAACTGAGCAACTTTCACTTCACTTAGAAGGTCAGAACAAATGTGACCTCACTTCCTTTCCTAAAATTCTGAAGTTACTGCACAATTGTGTGATTCCCAGGCTTCTACTTTCTTTCCATTAACAATGGTACTTTAATTTTCATCTTCAAAATTGTCAAATTGGAAACTAAACCACATAGATTTGACTTGGCTTTACATAAGTAAATCCCTCGTTTTGGGCTGAGGGATTAACTTCTCTCAGTCTCCATATCCACCAGCAATTTTAAAAGAAAGTTATGAGAATTAATTTGTAGTTTTAAACTGTAAACTATGGAATTGAGGGGCTTCTAGAGCTGGATTTGAGAGACAGATAATTGGGCAAGTCTCCAATCTCCGTTCATGCTTGAAGTATGGCAGTTTGATATTTATCTGTTTTACATTGTGGTCTTCTGCATGAGAATGAGTCTTGGACTAGTCTGAGTTCTCTAGAGAAAGAGAAACAAGAGGAGATATACATGAAGAGATTTATTACGAGAAACCAAATCACATAATTATGGAGGCCTATAAGTCCCACAATCCATTGTTTACAAACTGGAGACTCAGGAAAGCCAGTGTTGTGATTCAGTCTAGCTCTGAAGGCCTGAACCAGGAGCACCATGGGAAGGAAGGATGGATGTCCAACTCAAGAGATTCAGCAGGAAAAAATAAACACTTGGTTCCTCCAATTTTTTTTTCTTTTCATTCAGTCCCTCAAGAAATTAGATGATGCCACCCACATTTGGATAGTTATTAAATCCATAATTTCAAATTCTAATCTCATTCAGAACAAAATGACCACACCATTAACTATTTTCAATATTAAAATATATCACTTCTAAGTCAACTGTTAGAGTTCGATTCCTTTCAGTATATTCTCCATATTTACAATAAAAGATAGGCATAGTTTTTTTTTCTTACATACTTAGCCTACAGTTTCAAAGATGCAATCCAGATCAAATTCCTAATAATAGTGCCTTGATGATGATAATTTAATTCTTGATCGTTTTTCCTAATTTCAGAATTTCAAGTGTACTAAATGAGTGAGCTGAAAATGAAGGATACTGATTACACTTTTTCTGTATTCATTTGTTTCTCATGCTGGTTATGCAGGAAGTGTTCCTTGCCTTAGACTTGACAGAATAAAATGTGGGAAATCCACTTCAAGTCCTCTGATTTACAAAAACATTTTAATAAGACGATTAATGGGAAAAATCAACTGTTGAACAATTTTCTCATCTAGTGTTTTGTTCAAACCAATGGAATTCAAGGACTTTAGGCTTTTCTATTCTTATCATAAATTTTACTTTAATGTCTGGATATAGCTGATTAGGAAATGTAGAGTGCAGTTCAAAAGAAATACAGCAGCAGCGAGGGTCTATCAAAAGATCTCCTTGAGATGTATTACCTAAAGCTCTATCTAGACCACTCATAAATTTCTGGGGGGAAATTGATTTTGTTTTCTCTTCCCTGCAGCAGTAAATAACTTTATAGCTTGGAAACAATTCCCATACAAACTCTTCAGTATATGTTTGAAAGGAATATATTTTGCCTCTCACTGAGTTGATATCACTCACACAATTGTAATACTATATCTTCAATTAAAATAAAAACCCCTCTAAACCATTTGGAATGGCAAATACATTATAATGAAACTTTATATTGAGAGGTACAATATAACTAAAATAGAAAGCAAATAAGAGAATAGACAATACCATGTGATCAAATTGCATCCACTCATCCATCCGATATTTATTATTATCACTTCTAACCTGTGTCCAGCCTTGTGCTGACTGATGAAAGCACAAAGATTAATTCTACGTGATTCCTCAATAAAATGATGAGATTGTGAGTGGTCAGAAATATCAACATCCACCCACAAAATAACATATGATACATAAGTGATGCATAGAAATATACATATGTTGAAGTATGATGACTAGGGAAGTCTGAGCTGGCAAGCAAACTGCATAAATTTGCTAAAACGAGAAGCAAAACAGTATAGAATACAAGAAATTTAAGAACATAAGGAAGTAAGCTTTGACTTAAGACAGATCCACATTATAAAATCCCATTTTGGTCACTTGTCAGTTGTGTGACATTGGGCAGATTCTTAACATTTCACAATATTAAACATGATGTGTACAATGTTAAAATGGAGAAAAATTTCCACTCAAAAATTTTGTGAGGATAAATAGATACAGGAATAATTGTGAATATTGTCAGGATATAGGGAATGTATGAGAGACACTATTTATTTTTCTTTTATCTTCTTAATAAATTTACCAGTTAAAGAGGAAGCATGACTGAGTGTAAATGCATCAACATGTGAATTAAAGGAGGTAACAGGATCAAGGATCACTAGGATGTTCCCTGTACTCAATGAATATGCTTTCTAGGTGCCAATAGCCAACTTGGGCAGTAGGATACAGATCAGAAAAGGAATCTAGGGCTGAATTTATGGGACCTTGTGTGCCATGTTGAGCTTGTATATTAAGTTCATTAATTACTTTAAATATAGTAATTAATAAGATGGCATATATATCATGACAAAGATTCAACATTACTTCTATGTACCAAAGATTTTCTAATATCAGCAATAAAATAAATATTCTTTGTATCAGAATATATATCAAATTACGTTCAACTAAGTTAAATTAAATTAAATTATTGGGCTTTCTTGATGAAATTATTAAATGGAAAATTCAAAATGTTTTAAATGTAAGAAGAAAATATAGCTAATTATCTAGTAATTGTGGAGAGATAGGTAGGATCTTTTACCTACTAAGCAATAAGAAAACAGAAGAAAGAATTGAGAAATTTGACTCCAAAAAATTGAAAAGTTTTCAAATATTAAAAAAATAAAAATTAACTCAAAGACAAACTGAGTTGAAAAATTATAGATCCTGTATTAATACATCACTAAGGAACTCTTTTCTTAACCTTTCTAGATTGTGCATGTCCTTAGCCAGCATTGGGCCCATCTTCAAATTTGCTTTCAATGTAAAAAGGAAGCTTACTAATGTCTTTCCTATTAACTCAAAGTTATGAGGAACCATTGGAGAAAATGCTAGTTTTTTAGACTGAATGTTGGCAATCTTTCCAGGAAAAAAGCACAAAATAAATAAGCAATGAATGTTACATGTTTATCAGAATATATTGCTACAATTTCAGAACTCTAATTAAAAGCAAATTTTCTATTTACTTTCTTCTTGATTTATTTTGAAGTGTATCAATAATGCTTCAGAGAAGGCAACGGCACCCCACTCCAGTGCTCTTGCCTGGAAAATCCCATGGACAGAGGAGCCTGGTGGGCTGTAGTTCATGGGGTTGCTAAGAGTCGGACATGACTGAGCGACTTCACTTTCACTTTTCACTTTCATACATTGGAGAAGGAATTGGCAACCCACTCCAGTGTTCTTGCCTGGAGAATCCCAGGAACAGGGGAGCCTGATGGGCTGCTGTCTATGGGGTCGCACAGAGTCGGACACGACTGAAGTGACTTAGCAGCAGCAGCAGCAACAGCAATAATACTTATCCTAAGTTTTTTAATAATATATTGGAATTAATGATATAGTATCAACTACCATTTCTTGAACAACAACTTTGTATGTTAAACCATGCAATTTTTTATTTATGTTTGCTGTTTAAATCTTACAGAAGCCTACAACACAGGTATTTTTATTGGAATGAAAATAAAGAAACTGAAGGTTAGAGAAATGCAGTTCAATGAATTGCCCTAAATAATGAGCTAAGAGGAATTAGTTTCTGGGGTCTTATCCAAATTCTACATTCTAACATGCATTAATATCCCACATGATTGCTTTGGGGAGATTTAATTTATGAGTAAGATTATGATACAATAAAGGAGATTGGATAAAACCAAAGAACACTCTTTTCAAGAGAGCAGTGACCCTGAATGAACTGACTCATTATTAGGCAGTGCCTTCCTCTTTACCTTTTGTCTCCAAACAGGTAACTCCATCTCTATGGAAATCTGTATCTCACCTATATGATTTAACCAGAGTAGTGATACCAGGGGTTGAGAGTCTCAATCTTTGTTGTAAATGAGGATAATCTGGAGCTTTACCAAAGTGTGTGCTTTGCGAAGTTGCTTCAGCGTGTCTGACTCTTTGTGACACTATGGACTGTAGCCCGCCAGGCTCCTCTGTTCATGGGATTCTCCAGACAAGAATACTGGCGTGGGTTGCCATGCCCTCCTCCAGAGGATCTTCCCGACCCAGAGGTGGAACCTATGTCTTCCAAGGCTTCTGCATTGTAGACTGATTCTTTACCACTGAGCCACCCAGGAAGCCCCATTACAAAAGTACTGGGTGCCTATCTCAGAGATTCAGGCCTAAACATGAGGATGAGGCTTCAACATTGGCATTTTCTTTTTCAAGCTCTGCAGGTGATTAATGTGCAAAGCTAAGAACCACTACTCTAGATCCTTGGCTACTTCAACAGCAGTGTTTGCAGTTTGTGAGCTGTTTTCCATGTTTTAAAAAAAAAAACAAAACAGTCTTACTGCTAATTAGTCTATGCAGTTTAAATACAAATAAAAAGTTTCTGTTTTTAAATTTTATTTGGTTGAAATGTTATGAAGTCATCATGGTTAGCTCATGCTATAAGGCACTCTGAAAGATATGTCTGTGATTAATAAACCTAAGAAAACAAATGAGCTATGAAGAAACACAGCTTGTTTGGTAAGCAAACTCAGATCATGGGGTTGATAGAAAAATAATTAAAGCAATAATTTGATAATGAAAAACTTGGAAATCACTTCACATGAAGTTATAATTTACATATCAATTACTAGATCAAAGCAGGCCAGGGATTTTTATTTATTGATTTATTTTTTGGTTACAAAATTTGCAGAAACTATTAAACAAAAATAAAACACATTCATGAAGATATCCTGCTAATTTATAACTATAGAGTTGATCAACTGAAGGACTCTGAGAATATTTGGAGCAGATTTCCCAATTCCTCTCTTTTTCTCCTTTTTTTTCTGTTTTCAATTCCTCTCTGCATTCCCCTGGATATCAGTCGATATTATTTTTTTTTAATTATGCCTTGAAATAAATCTAAAGATTCTGAGCTAAAGAAAGATAAATGTTTCTTGGCTCTAGGACATGTCAGAGACTTTAAGATGTTAATGTTAATATTAAAATCTCTAAGAAAAATACAATTTTCCCCAATATATTACACCATGGGTTTTCTTTTTTTTCTACTACATCATAGGACAAACTGTAGATCCCCAATTCTGTTGAGCAACAGCAACATCAACAAATCCCACAAAATATACCAAATGCCTACTATATGCCAAGGCTGGATTTGAAATATCTCATGACCTAAATCCAGCTTTAACGAAATTTTAACTTCTATATTTCACATCAGAATGGACTATTAAAAGAGCAGGCGGTGGGGGGAGTGGTAGAGTTGACAGGGTTTCATTACAGCAGATGATACTAACACTATTTAGCCTCTAGAAGCAGCTTAATTACAGTACATTCAGGCCCTCAGTCTTAAAGGGTAGAATAGGATGAGTATATCCTTGAAGATTTAACAGAGGTGTGATAAAGGCAAAGGGATGGAGAGAGGAAGAAAGAAAGAAAGGACAGGAGGGAGAGAGAGAAAATGACGGGGGGGGGGGTGGAGAGGAGAGAGGAGGGAGAGAGGAAGACATAAGGAAGCATGAAAAAGAAAGGGAGAAGAGAGAGAAATAAAAAAAACAAAAACAAAAAAAAGGCAAATGTCCATGTTTCCTGATGGAAATGCAGAAGGCAGAACCATGATGGGTACAACTGCATGCATGCCAATCATTCACAGATCTTAGAAGTTTTCTTTCCACCATTTTTAAAACATGCCCTGAGACCATCGTCTCTCAGGTGACTATTATCCCCTCTTCCTCTTCCTGTTCTTGTGAGAAGCAGTGGCAGTAATGAATGTAAAGAGAACAGCTAAGTTCAAAACTAAGAGATAAAAGAGAGGACTGACAGGAGATCTTATGACTCTCCTCCAAATCCATATAGTAAAATCATGTGATAGTGCTGCCACCAGAGATACCAAAGGTGGAATCCGCCTTAACAATTATTGATAAAAATTAAACTAACTAGTGTGTGCATACATATCTCTAGTGGACCAAGTTTAGCCTGTATCATTCCTTGATCATTACTTGGTAAGCAAACTTAGATTACAGGATTCACAGAAAAGTAATAAAAACAGTACTCTCATAATGAAAAAACTTGGAAACCACCTCCCACAACTTCATAATTCATGCCCCAGTTGAACCTGTGCACAGAATCCTTTCTATGTGAAAGGAACACTTTTCTTTCCATTCTATAGATCATATGAAATCACTTGCTCAGCATACTCAACAGGGCTGGAAATGACAGAAAGGTGTTCTGACTCCAAATCTGGGGCATTTTCCTCCATGTCCTAGTATGCTTGGTGGGCTTTCCCCTCCCTTTCTTCACGTTTCTGCAATCTCAGAGGGTATGATGTATTAATATGTACCATTTATCTGGGGCTTCCCAAGTGGTTCTAGTGGTAAAGAAACCACCTGCTAGTGCAGAAGACATAAAAGATGTGGCTTCAATCCCCGGGTTAGGAAGGTCCCCTGGAGGAGGGCATGACAACCCACTCTAGTACTCTTGCCTAGAGAATCTCATGGACAGAGAAGCGTGGTCAGCTACAGTCCATAGAGTTGCAAAGAGTCGGACATGATTGAGGCAACTTAATACACACACACACACACACACACACACACACACACACACACACACATATTTATCTGGCCCTCTAATGCTTTGCCTCAGCATTTCCCAAAATGTATTCCATAAAGCATTTCTTCTTTAAAGTGTTCCATGAAAAAAGAGATCTGTAATCAAATCCATACAGGAATGCTTCACAATGTATTTAGTATTTTGAAAACAGCAATGCATATTATCACATTAAAAGCTGTGAGAAATCCTGCAAGTCTAAGAAGTAAAGAAAGTTGCTTGAGTAAGTTTCAACTTCTGTGACCACAGGAAGCTTTTTGTACTTATATCCCCATAGCCATTATTCAAACTGCATACAACCAAGTTTCTACTTTGGTATTCTATGGATTCCTCTAATCATCTTTCACCTACCTTCTGAATAAGACATAGGCTTTGGAAATACACTTGTATATGACTACAGTTTGGAGGTTACCAAATACTTCCCTTAATCAGGGTGTGTTAGCTTATGTCTAGAGAAAACTACACATAGTACAGAAGGTTGTAGGTGCTTACAGCTCCTCCCATCGGGTGATGAGGTCTGTTTACCCTGGCTTTATGTAGCTCATAAACTATGGCAGAAATAGTATTGTTTTTGATCTGAGACCAGACCTTATGGGGTCTCAGTGTCCGACTCTCTGAAACTCCATGGGCTGTAGCCCACCAGACCCCTCTGTCCATGGAATTCTCCAGGCAAGAACACTGGAGTGGGTAGCCATTCTCTTCTCGAAGGTGTCTTCCCAACCCAGGGATTTAACCTGGATCTTCCACATTACAGGCAAATTCTTTAGCATCTGAGCCACCAGAGAAACCCTTTAGGGGGTCTGGACAGTGTTAATTTTTGCTTTCTCATAAAACAACTTGGATCTAGGCTATTGAATGAGGAATCGAAAGGAAAGCAAAGTCCTCTACCGATAGTCAGAATAAGGAGCCAGTCCAGAATTCTCCAGTCCTACAAGCTCCCTGCTGAATGAACCATATGAGTCACCTGAGCCAACCTCACATGGAGCCAAATGCCAGCCAAATGACAGCATCATAAAAAATAATGAATAGTTGTTTTTAAGTCACTACATTTTGGGATTGTTCATTATGTAGCAGTAGGTAAACAAAACACGCAGTGTCTCACAAACAGAGAAGAATCCAGGGCAGGCCATGCATTTGTAACTTTCTACAGCTTTTCAACTTAGATTGCACAGAGACACTGGAAAACTAGATGGACTTAGGGTTAAAAATTGCACAATCATGAGAGGAGATTCTTTCTCTCCTAAGCTCACACACAACATTTGGTGTATGCCTACTTTTCTGCCATGGTTATACAACCTTTGGTCTTAACCATACTTCTGCTAAATGCACAGTCTCCAGAATAGATGGCTCCAGCTTCTGCAGGCCTTGTTCTTATTCCGTTGTCCACATGTCTCTTCCCAACCAATCCCATCCCTCTTATTATACATTCCTCTTACTTTCCAGTGAGCTATTAGATGCTAAATAATCCAAAGTGAGAACTATTCAGCCTATTGCAGACTTAGACATATAGAAAGCAATATATATCATTATTACTCTTGATTTTGCTGTCTGAATCACCCTACTAATGTAGGCACAATAGACATGCAGTCTGACAGTGGTTTAAAAAAAATGTTATAATAGCTGTCTTAGATGAGGGATGCCCAAATTGTGAATGTACAAAAATAGTCTCCAGAAAAATCTATTTATGAACTTAAAAAAAAAAAAAAAAAAAAACAGCCTCTTCACTTTATTCCTAGGCCCCACAAGAATGGGAACACAACCAGCATTTGGAAAAAGTCTCATTGCTTTGTAGTAGACTTGTACCTGTCTTCCCAGCCTAACCCAGCTGACAAAATCAACAAATTTTCAGTGTGAGCTAGAGGTTTCTGGCCTCTTTACCTTCTCCTCTTTTCCCCCTTAATATATATCCAGCGTGTTGTAAGATAAATTTGTTGGGATATGGAGTTATAGACAATAAGAGCTGGAAGGAACCGTAAAGCTTCCTATGTCACCACAAAACTGTGGCAGAAATGACATATCGTGAACCCCGCTCCACTCTGGAAAATGTTAAATCAAACATAAAATCAACTAAACCTGAGTCTCCCGGTCCCCACTCTCCTTTCCTAACCAGGTCCCAGATGCCTATGTAAATAATCCCAATTAGAAATGCATTCATCACATAAAAACTCACCAAATGAATGCCTACAGGAAATAACACTCCAATAAATCTTGCAAAATGTCTGCTATTCACCATCTTCGAAGTTATGAGCATATGGAAATGAACATAATGTTTGCAATTAAAAGACTTACTTGACTTCAGGTACAGTAAAAACATGCCTGAACCTTTAAAACGTATTCCAAGACTATGAATAAGGTTCTATAAAAGTTGGAATATGCTTTATGATATAGAGATTTATCATTTACTTCTCCAAAACTCTTTTCTTTCAGTGACTTGCTTCCTCCTTCAATATGCTTTGTATGCATACATTACAGAGATGATATCTCAAATTTT
Source organism: Muntiacus reevesi (assembly GCF_963930625.1). NCBI lineage: Eukaryota > Metazoa > Chordata > Mammalia > Artiodactyla > Cervidae > Muntiacus > Muntiacus reevesi. The sequence continues at coordinate 244,947,410 of NC_089250.1, forward strand.
TCCATGTATCTCAAAAAGAACTAGGTAATAATATTTTGTTGATGATCATGAAAATGACTTTGCAATAGCTATTATGAACAGTTAAACCTGGAATATTAATGCCTCCCACTCATGATTATTTTAATGAGGTAATCCATAAATTCTCCATCAAGCAGTAATTCCCTTTGTAGTACTTATTTATAAGGGTGTGTTTCTACAAAATATTTTTTGGAATTAAATCATTTTCTTCTCCATTGCCTCCAAATAGAGATTTCTCTCTTTTAAAGAAAGTCAGCAAGACAAAGTCATAAAATTTAACCTCTCAAGGTCTCTATTCATGCACTTGAGTTTATTCTGGGGGGGGGGGGGAGTGGGGGGGGGAATAAGCAAGCCTTTTCTTTAAGGACCAGATAATAAATGGTTTAGATTGTCTGGGCCATTCAGTCACTACCGTGAGTGTGTGCTGAGTCACCTGAGCTGTGTCCGACTCTTTGAGACCCCATGGACTGTAGCCTGTCAGCCTCCTCTGTCCATGGGATTCTCCAGGCAAGAATAGTGGAGCGAGCTGCCATGCCCTCCTCTAGGGGATCTTCCCGACCCGGGGATTGAACCCGTGTTTCTTACCTCTCCTGCATTAGCAAGCTGGTTCTTTACCACTAGCGCCACCTAGGAAGCCCACATTTTCTATTACAGCCATTTAATTCTGCTTTGCAGAGGTAGAACAGGCATAGAAAATCTGTACCTAAATGGATGAGGTGACTCCCAGTAAAAATGGCAGCACATTGAACTTGGCCCAGGGCCATGAGTTCACTGGCTTCCTTTTTTAAGATCCCCTGAAGGAGGGCACAGCAACCCACTCCAGTGTTATTGCCTGGGGAATCCCATGGACAGAGGAGCCTGGCGGGCTGTAGTCCATAGGGTCGTGCAGAGTAGGACACAACTGAAGCGACTTAGCATGCACGCACACAGACACTTTTCCAAGACCTCTTTGGACCCTCCGTTGACCCACTATGTCCTATAAAGCAAATTTTGTAATTTGAGGATGAATCTGACCTTTACAAACTAACTTTAATTTAGTAAATTAAATACATATTCAAATTTTTGGAATTACTAAAAAGTAAAAAGCTTCTACTTTTACGAGATGCTTCTTCAAATACTTCAATCCTATTCGTATGTTCTCTTATTCTTTTCCTTCTCTGGGCACTAATTCCTGAATTCTTCCATAAATAGTATATTTTTAGGCCCTATCCTCTTTCTGCCAGTTAGTTCCCTCTGAACATGGTTCTTTGGCCAAAGTTCATTTAGTATCCAGAATGAAAACCAATATTCTAAGTATGGTATGGTCACTGTCACAAAGTAGAAACATCATCTCCCTACTTCAGACACTATTTTTCTCTTAGCCTCATTCACAAATCCATTGTCTAACCTATCAGGAGCTGGCCATTCATTGGGCTTTTAAGGAATTATTAAAAATGAGATATTTAGCAGGTGAGAAGAGAAATGCCATGTGAATAGCACATTAGAAAGATATGTGATTTTTGCAGTGTAAGCTTGAGAAAGAGGATTAAATTAAACCCTAATAGAATTAGGAAAAGGGAGCATCTCCTATAGTCTCCTGGAAGAGGGAGCTGAGACTCAGAAGAGCTGATACGCTCTTGTCTGAACACTAGCTTGATGTTTTCAAGGGCAAACTAAGGCCATATCTTGTCCATTAGGGTTATAGGCTTTTTGTTGTCCATGAGATGGATGGAGACATAACTTGGGTACCTATAAGATTTCTCCTCCAGTTTGGTTGACTGAAAGGAATATTCTTCTGTCTTTAAGGCTAAGATAGGACTATGAAGTTGGAGTTAACAAATCCTTGGAATATTTTCTTCCCCCTGCAATTACATTATTTCCCACCCTGACTTAATGTTCTCCAACTCCTGCTCTCTCTGAGAGCTTCACTCTCAAATGTAGGTGCCCTACCTAAGGCTGCTGCCTGGCTTCCTTGGCACCAGGCAAGTGGAATAGAAACCTGATGACTTGCCCCACAGGAGTCCTGAGAATGAGGGGGCAGTGTCAACTGAGGTTCTGGCACAGCAAGAAGATGAGGTCAATGAACAGAGCAGAGGCTAACTGTAGAGTCTCCCACTTCCTTCAATTAAACTCTGCAAGGTCAGAGGCTATGAGAAAGGATTGCATGACGTAACCTGATAGTGGTCTTTCTCTTTCTGACATCTTCTGTTTAGACAACTGTATTGGTTTAGTACACATCAGTGGTACTTAACTTCACTGTAGCCTTCCCCAATCCCTGCCTTTTGTTTTCAAGACCTGTCCTCATGTATCTTATTAAAAAGCATATGAGAGTTTAGCTATTAAAATTTTAGATATATCATGAGCAAGCAATGAAAGACATCATTATATTTCACTTTTAGTTTCAAAACAATCCTAACAGTACATGAAATAGTGTCAAATTTACTACTTCTTGTTTATTCTTTATTCGTTATTATTATTATTGCTTTGTAAATCACTCTTCTGTTAGAACTTGTGTCTATGACATTGGAAAAAATGAGGAGCCTTGCTGAAATAGACACAAACATGTCAATATTCACATTTAAGTGGTTCCAGGTCTTTGCTTGAATGTGTAAAGTGATGATGATGCTATCTGGCACCCAGGTCTACAGCACCATATTTGCATGTTGTTTGAAAAGATGATATTTGAGCACATCAGACAATCTCAAACTTCAGTATCATTCCCTTCATTTACAACAACTGGCTCTTCCTTTATTCTTTTTTTTTTTTTTTTTTTTTGCAAAATATTTTTGAGCTCCCAATACATGCCAGGCACTGTTCCAGGTGTTAAAATTTGAGACACAGTGGTGTAAAACTTAAACTTCCATCATATCAATATTGGGAAGGAGTCCAGCACTTATTTTTTTCCCACACTGTTACCTCCAGAGTAAAAATTTTCATGGAAAGGAGACTTCAAATGTGGCAAATGCATAGTCATTCACACATGAGGGACATTCCTTCTTTTTCCATAACAGCTCTTTATTTAAAAAGAAATGGTAGTGAAATAATTATGAACCACATAGTGTTTCCTAATAAAAGGAAATGTAACTTCACTCTAATGTAACTTCCTAATAAAAGGATATAACTTCACTCTAGCCATTATTGTGCTTATCCTGGTTTGACTAATGTGTATTTAGTATAGCTAAGTATTTGAATGTATCTGCTACATGCAATTTTTCTAAGTCAACTGAACTATTGTTTCAGTTCTAAAGAGACATTTTTATTTTGTACAGTTGAAAAAAATACAAGTAATTATCTAGGTACCAAAAAAGTCACCACACTTCTTCACAGAAAAGAAAGGCACTGCTCTCTATCAATTTATTAACAAAAGAAAATAGAATCAATGATAATTGAGAACACATCCTCCCTTGAAGTTGACTATGTTTGCTGCAGTAAGCAAAGCACTCTTTGATTATGATGAATGGGTTTTGCAGCCTTTTCATGATTGTGCAACATACAATCTGTAATGAAGCTGTGAGGTATGCTTTTCTTAGGGAACTGTTCTGGAATTTACCCAAGCTTAGCAGGGGCCTCATCGGTGTAGATCAATCCACATGTGGCTGTGTATTTTTATGCTTCTCACAGAAGTCTTTGATAAGCTTGAACACACCATTGTCTTTTCTTTTTAAATGCAGTGGTTCATAACACAAGCGTGTTTGTCTGTGATCAGTTTCTCTTTTATGGATTCCACAGACACGGATGGCTGAAGACAGTTACATCTGCCACTCACCCACTGAGTTGAATGCCCACCTTCAAGGGGCAAATCTTAGCATTTCTAAAACCTGTTACAAGAGACGTTGGCTCCCTTTATTAATTCTAAACATTTCACTTGACAATGGAACAAAGTGAGGGATTTTTTGTTTGTTACTGATGTATAGTTACAGTACTATTTTTGCCATTTACTAGTTTAATTTTTCAACTATAATAAGCTCATATATATGATGAAAAAGTCTATGAAAAAGAAACTTCAAATGTGGCAATTTTTACATACAGAAAACTTGGTACTAAGGTAGATTCTTATATTTTCATGAAAGTAACCTGACTCAAACAAGAAGTTTTTTTTTTTTAAAAAATGGCATTATCAGCTCATATAATTAAGTGATCCAAATGTAAGTATAATTTCAGACCTTGCTGGATCCAGGGAGTCACTCAGTGTGTTTTGAATAAGGTTTTTCTTCTTTGTTGTGCACTTTCTTTTTGCTTCTCTGTTATTTTCTTCATAAGGAAGATTATCTTTATTCCTTGTCTACCTCTCTGTCCCCCATCAGCTGAAGACTGATCTTTAAGTTAAACAGGAAAATCTTTTCTTCTCTTAAAATTTAAAAAAGAAAAAGAAGAAGAAGTTGTCAGGCGTTTGTTGGCTCTGATTGGTTTAGTCCTGTCCATCTCACTATCCCTAAATCAAGCTTTGAGGTTGAGAGCAGTGAGACTGTGGTTGACCAACCTGATTACATGCCCAACTCCTGGCAGCAAAAATGGAGTCAGCTTCACTGCAGCCAGAAAGACTAAAGATGATGTCTTCAGAACCTGAGAGATCATAATAAAAGAAGGAGGGTTGAGTTCTGAGCAGCTAGAAAATATCAATATTCTTGATAATATTAAACATGTGCTTCCCTCTAAGGACATACCTACTGCTCAAGATCCAAGTGTCCTGCTGCCATCACGTAGATGTCACTCACTGTGTCAACGTCATAGCCAAATTTACTCCCACATCCCATTTCAATTCAGGCAGCATCTATACTTTGAGATTGACATTTAAAAATAATGCGTTGCATAGTATCCATTGTAGTCATGGAGTTCTCTCCATTTTATGTCATCTAAGTATATCCACTATAAGCAAACATAGCCTTCACACTTGTATTTCTTCAACATGACATGGACAAGAACCCACAGATAGTAGCAGAAATGGCATGGGGTTTTATTGTAGGAGTATCCTCTTTCCAGCACATACAGTCTAACTGAATTCAGAGAAAGAATTTGCATTGGCAAATCATCATATCAGTGCTCATAAAAAAATCACAGAAAATGTGGAAGATAAGATGTGACTCTGTAATTTAACTCAAGCAACTTCCTTGTACTTAGCTCATTACAGACCCCTCACTAGAGTCATCAAGGTACTAGAAATGCCAGCACAAATTTGTCTTGATATATTGCTTCCTCTTCTTAATTTATGTCTTTAATGATGTGACTTTTAAACAAACCATATGTGTCTCCCATTTCCAGAAAAAGCAGCTTCTACTCTTGCTCCATAGGATAATATGCAAATATATCCATACCTCTTGGTTGTGTGAACAAAACACGATGGACTGGGAAGTTAGGTATACAGCAGTCTCTATCAGAAATAGCCAACACCTACCATTGCACTGTAGCAATGTAATCAGAAAAACCAAAATGCCACTTTCTACTTCTCATGTCTTTCTTCCTGCTCTCCCCCGTTTCATCTCTATCCAAATCAGTTATTCCTTACTTCCCTGCACATCATTTTCTTCTGGATACTCGCAAGTCCAAGACATGCATCCCACTTTACTCTTTCATGGAATCAAAGAGTCTTTACATTGAATGAGACTTTTCAGTTCACCTGGCTTTGTACTTAAGTTACCACACTAACATCCCCAACAAATAATTCTTTAAGTCTCTACTTTGTAGAAGGAGAGGTATTTGGAGTGGTTCAAATCATGGGTGCTGGGGCTGAGACCTAGGGCTCTAATCCTAGCTTTCTCCCAGGTGTCAGTAACCTTGGAAATTACTTCCACCTCTAATTTTATCATATGGAAATACTGATGGAAATAATTTTACCTACTCCTTGGGGTTCCAGTAGGAAATTTATGAAGTAATGCCTATATAATGAGTTTAACACAAGGTCAGGTATAAGCTCAATAAGTGATAATATCTGCAATAAATGATAACATCTACATACCAATATCTATCTATATGTCTATATTGATAACTCTATATTCGACATAGTTCAATTTCAATACATAATTAACAATGCTCAAAATAGAAAATGTGGATAAATATGGAATTAAAGAACAGAAAAAATAATGTTGTGCAGAATTTATCTGATGAGAGCCAAAGGTTGTTCAATTTGTTAATTTTTTCTCCAAGTTTTCTTTCTCTAAATATTTTTCTCTTGCATAGTTGATATCATATTATGGATATACTTTGGAACATATTTTTAATAGTATAATATAAGTCATTCTATATGTTATTAAAATTGCTACACAAACATCATTTTTAATGGTTAATTAACTTTTCGTCATGCAGAGTTTCCCTAATTTACTTAACCATGCCCCTGTTTTTGAATACTGAGACAAATATTTTTAAGTTGTATTTGCATAAAAACATGAGAATTATACATTATACATTTTGACAGAGAGTTTGTTGGAAAGGAAATAGGGCAATATATGTCCAACATGACCAGAAGAAAAAGGATGTGGGAAAAGATGCCAAAAATAGTTTTTCTTCTTCTAATTCTTTATTATTCTGACACTAATACTAATATCGGGGCTTCCCAGGAAGCGCGGTGTTAAATAATTCACCTGCCAATGCAGGAGACACAGGGTCAATCCCTGGGTGGAGAAGATCCCCTGGAGGAGGAAATGGCAACCCATTTCAATATTTTTTCCTGGAGAATTCCATGGACAGAGGAGCCTGGTGGGCTACAGTCCATGGGGTTACAAAGACTCAGACATGACTGAACCACTAACAATATTAATACTATTTCCAATAATAACACTTACTGATTGTCCACTATGTGCCAGAAATCCTTCATTATTTAATTCAGTCATCTCTAAAGACTCATGAGGTAGCTGGTAATAGCTGGTTTTATAGAGAGGAAATGAAACATAAGAGATGTAAGCATCTTTCAAAAATCAAGTCAGTAGTGGTCGAGTCAGGATTTTTATCTAAATCTGACTGCCTACGATGTCCTCGTTCTTTTACAATGCCAGGTGGCCATCCCAATCTTGATCTATCTGATATCCTCACCTTGGTGCCAAATAGGATCGCTCAACAGCTATAGCAAAGCTAAGATTCTTTGTTAGATTCCAAGAGAACACAATGCAGACTTTATGAGAAAAAGGAAATTTTTTCTCAAGAAGGAAATTTTACTCTAGAAATTGAACACAAAGTAAGCCTAGATACTAATCCAGTTGATTCCTTAACAGCCTAATTTTGATGTCATGTGTTCAATCCAGTTATGGCAATTCTAATCCCCTTTGCCAGCTATTAATTTAGGAATAGGCAGGGAAAGTTTTGACAGGAAGGAGTAGAGGGAAACGTAGAATTTATGGAAATGTTTCTTCAGGCTGAAGAAAAAGAACCTATGAGTACTGATCCTTCTTCTCACCCTTAATTGTTTTGTCTGGATATGACACCTGGAACTGTAGCAGTCTCCTTGTTGGTAGACTGAGGATGAAGTACTGTGAAGGATATTAATGTGGAGATGTGACACAAACTTAAGTCATCAATGATCTGCCATATTTACCTTTTCCTGGACTCCCCATTATGGAAGATAATGAGTGTACTCATTATTTAATTCTGTTTTAGGTCAAGCCATCTGCATTCTATCTGACTTCAAGAGGTCTATAGGACCTAAGATCCTCAACTCAAATTAAGTGCATAATGTTTTTGACCACATCTATCATATTAAAAAACCTCATAACTCACCTCTGATAGTTTTAAGGCAATATTATTCCATTTAAATAATAGGAAATCAGAAACAAAAGATTAAGTAACTTGACAAGGAGTAGTTTAAATAAGTGTCAATATCACAATTTGAACAAAGATACAATAACACCAGGACCCATAGTCTTCACGATATATAATGACTCATTTTTGGATACTTCTTTACAGAAGGCTCAACACTTCCTTGGGTTTTGTTCCACTTGATCTTTGTTGCAGTCTGCTCACCTGAAAAAATATTTTTATGTGTTCAGTTCAGTTGCTCAGTCATGTCTGACTCTTTGTGATCCCATGAACCGCAGCACACCAGGCCTGCCTGTCCATCACCAACTCCCGGAGTCCACCCAAACCCATGTCCATTGTGTTGGTGATGCCATCAAACCATCTCATCCTCTGTCATCCCCTTCTCCTCCTGCCCTCAATCTTTCCCAGCATCAGGATCTTTTCAAATGAGTCAGCACTTCGCATGAGGTGGCCAAAGTATTGGAGTTTCAGCTTCACCATCAGTCCTTCCAATGTACACCCAGGACTATCTCCTATAGGATGGACTGGTTGGATCTCCTCACAACCCAAGAGACTCTCAAGCGTCTTCTCCAACACCACAGTTCAAAAGCATAAATTCTTTGGCGCTCAACTTTCTTTATAAGCCAGTTCTCACATCCATACATGACCACTGGAAAAACCATAGCCTTGCCTAGACGGATCTTTGTTGCTAAAGTAATGTCTCTGCTTTTTAAAATGCTGTCTATGTTGGTCATAACTTTCCTTCCAAGGAGTAAGCATCTTTTAATTTCATTAATGCCATCACCATCTGCAGTAATTTTGGAGCCCAAAAAATAAAGTCAGTCACTGTTTCCAATGTTTCCCCATCTGTTTTCCATGAAGTGATGGGACTGGATGCCATGATCTTAGTTTTCTGAATGTTGAGCTTTAAGCCAACTTTTTCACTCTCTTCTTTCACTTTCATCAAGAGGCTCTTTAGTTCTTCTTCACTTTCTGCCATAAGGGTGGTGTCATCTGCATATCTGAGGTTGTTGATATTTCTCCCGGAAATCTTGATTCCAGCTTGTGCTTCCTCCAGCGTAGCATTTCTCATGATGTACTCTGCATATAAGCTAAATAAACAGGGTGGCAATATACAGACTTGACGTACTCCTTTTCCTATTTGGAACCAGTTTGTTGTTCCATGTCCAGTTCTAACTGTTGTTTCCTGACCTGCATACAAGTTTCTGAAGAGGCAGGTCAGGTGGTCTGGTATTCCCATCTCTTTCAGAATTTTCCACAGTTTATTGTGATCCACACAGTCAAAACCTTCAGCATAGTCAATAAAGCAGAAATAGATGTTTTTCTGAAACTCTTGTTTTTTCAATATGTTCACTTCTGAGTATATTTTTGTCCATGAGGGTGGAAGGTCTTTTCAGGATCATGCATTAAGGTAAGAGACGCAGACAAGATTCACCCTTGAGGATGAAAGAGATCTACTATATAGCAAAATGATTTTGTTCACAATGCAGTCTTCTTACTTCAGTCTCCCTCATGTAAACTTAGGGCATGTGACTAGTTCTGAGCAATAGGCTGTGAGCAGCATTGGCAAGAGCTATCCTTAGCCCAAGGTAGATAAGAAAGGGTGTGAGTCTTTTACTCTTTGTATCTCTTTCCCTCATTTGTATGACTGGGAGTGAAGAACATCAAGATTTTGTGGTCACTAGATGATAGCAGCCAAGATCCAGCCTGGCTCCCATAGTTGACATGGATGAGAGTTAAACAAACCTCAAATCCCCATAGGATGTAACATGAGCATGAAATTACATCTAATGGATTAAAGCCACTGAAATTTTGGAAGTGTGCATTACTGCAGCACGCACATCTTATTCTATTTCAGCGCTATAAAGTTGTCAACAGCTACTTGGCTTAGCCAGTACCTAAGAAGAGGTTTGGTTTAGCTTCTAAGTGCCTAGTAGACCATTTCTGCATATAACACCTTTCTAGGTTTTCAGCCTCCGTTTTACAGTCTTCAGATGCAAAACACTTTATAAAGCTCCTTCTTTCCTTTGTTTTGCATGGGTGAATAGTTGCTTTATTTATTATATAGCTGGTGGTTGTTATGGAGAATTTTTCTTTACTATGCTTCAGATTTATAGAGCTGGGCTGCCCTTTTATTAGGCAATATATTCAGTTTGGCATTCTTAGGTGCCTAGAGAATTTGGCATAGATATACTTTTGTCATAAAAAATCCTCATAATGATTATTATTAGCATACCCTGTTGTTTATCAAGCCTCGGAGCTTGATAAAAAAGAAAATCACTTGGAGTTTTGAGAAGCTAAGTCTTTTGGTCTTTGAGTAGGGCGAAAAATGGCATAAGTATTTCTGGGTCTCGGTGGCCAATAAACACACAAGCTACTAACATTGCAAACAGGGCATTGTTGCCGACATCCTTGAAACTAAGGCTTCCCCACTCTACAATGGATTTAACACACCTGAAGTTCCCCCATTGTACCTCCAGGGCACAGTTACAATTTATCTTAATTTTGAAACCATCAAATCCCTACCAACTGTTCCTGGAAAGAGAAAGGCTCAGTTTCTCACCGCTAACACTGGTAAGCCTGGAGAAACATTGACAATACCTAATTGACACTGCTCGAAGGACAGGCAAGAAAAAGAGAGGCAGAGAAATGGGAAGCGGTTTTGAATGGAACAAAGCTGTTCGGGTCCAGCCAAAGAATGTTTATTGTGCATCTTTCTTCCAGACCGTAGCGTATGGAATGCTTGGGCCACATCGTGTGTCCTCCAATGTGAATTCTGTTGCCAGTCACTCTGCTCTACATCTAGGATTTAACAAAACATAACTATAGACAGTTAGGATGACTGTTATCTCAAGGCATTAACTACCACTATTATGTGTTGAACTCCTACTCAGTGCCAGAAACTAAGCTACAATCCTTTAATTCTCAAAAAAATCCCATGATATAGGAATCATCATCTTAAGGATGTTCAGAAAAGTTGAGGGACTAGTAAGTGACGAGTTATCTCCTTCCTATCAAGTGTTCCTATGCAACAATGTCTTAGGAACAAAGGAAAGAATCCTTATCTCCATTTTACACAAAGATAGATGTGACAAAGAAATGCTGAGCAAATTATTTAAAATATTGCCTTAAGTCAGCGATGGAGCTGAAACTAACTATAACCAAAGTCCCAAGAATCAGAGATTGTTCTCCTACCTAAACCTTAGTTTCTATATTGAAGTTAATGTCAGGTGAAGTTAAGAATGGAATGAATATAGACTGAAAAACATTTTTTTTCTCTTTTCAAACCTTTGTTTTCCATAGACAGTGAAGTGTCTACATAGTATGTACATTTCACGCCTTAAAATGTATCTGAGAGTATAGTTTCATTTTTTGGAATGGAAGAGGTAATTCGGCAGATGACAGCACTCAGCTGATGCTGTGTTGTCGTCATGGAAAAAAGACTATAGTCCAAGAGCCAGACAAGATCCAGACCCAAGGTCAGATTAAGGAAGATGCATCCTCATGTCTCAAGATAAACCTCATGAGCATCTACAAGCATCTCCAGTTCACCCAAAAACACTCCACTTGAAATTTTATTTCAGAGCTTCATTACTTCAGGAATGAGGATGGCTGCCAAAGGCATGGAATTTAGATAATCAAGGGTCTTGGAGCCTGCAACCTCATTTTTAAGATGAGAAAGCTGTGGTCCAGAGAGAGGTTGTGGCTTGTCAAAGGCCGTGCAGCTAGATTTGTTACAAAATCTAAACCAGAAGGAAGGTTATTATGAATCTCACATCATGGTCAGTCAAATATCTGGAAACCTGGGTATATAATCTGGACAAAATCATAATGACCTGGAAGTAAAGAAAGCTGAGAAACAGAAAAAAAGTGTCTGTGATGGTAACACTAAGCCAAAGGCAGAGAAGAGAAAGAAAAGTGGGATAAGAAATTGCTCTATGTACAGTTAGTTAGCATTTATCATTCCTTCCTCCATGTAAAAGCATAACTCTGGAAGGAAGAATAGTGAGGGGGGGGGGGAAATAATTACTTTGACCCTGTCTTAAAGGGACTCATATTCTATTATGGGAGAGTAGACCTGAGTCACAGAGATTGGAAGAGAGATATTTTGAAACAGCAGTGCAGATAAATTGGTACTTAGAGTCAGAAAAGGAACAGATTTCAGAGGTGATCAATCATCTTCAACCTACTTAACTTGAAGGAAATTTGCTCATAATTCGGAGGATATCACATTGTTAGAGCTCATATAATGCCTGCAGCTTAGGAATCCTTATGAAAAAGTACAGAGTGGCTAGTTAAAATAAAAAAGAAATAAAAGGGTTATGTCTTTTCTCCTCCACCTCACTCCAGGTGCATTATCTACTCAGGCTGTCCTGGCATGTTATCTTTCCTTTTAAGCTTATCTTATGTATTGTTGTTGTTGTGTAGTCATTAAATTGTGTCTGACTCTTTACAACCACATAGACTGTAGTCCACCAGGCTCCTCTGTCCTTGGAATTTTACAGACAAAAATACTGGAGACTGTTGCCATTTACTTCTCCAGGGGACCTTCCCAACCCAGGGATCGAACCTCTATCTCCTGCACTGGCAGGTGGATTCTTTACTTCTGAGCCACCAGGGAAGCCCATACCTTATGTGTTAATCCTGACTTAACTTCTCATTTACTGATGTTTTCTGTCTATTGACCACTGAGGATGCCACTTGATACACATTTCATCAACTAGCAACCTACATGATAGAAACATCATGTAATTAACTTTGTTTTAGATGGGAAATACAGAGCAAAGACATTAAGATGCTTTGTCAAAAAAGACATATAGCTAGAAAGCACTGGAGCCTGGATTCTAATTCTGAAACCAAAACTCTAACTATAATGGAAAAATAAACTGAGCTATAATAAAATTTATAATGTATATTCATAAAAGACATTGTTAAATCTATGTATCAATATATACAAATATATATATATATATAATAAACAACTATCTATCATCTCTATATCTGTATACCTAAATGAGATAGAGAGAGAAAAAAATTTTGTGTCTTAGACTATATTTTTTCCTCCCCATAGTGGATACTGGTGATATAAGGACACTATTCTCACCATAGTTCTGCCATATTAGGCAAGTCAATTTTCCTTCCTTGGGCTTCAGGAAAAGCAAAAGCTGATTAAACTGAAGAAGCATGTAATGAATGAAATGAAATATGCAGATGTCAGCTTCAGAACTTCCTGGTTGCAAATTCCAGGTTCAGTATATCACTAGCTTGTAGACTAGCTATAGCATCTCTCTGTAACTTAGTTTTATCATCTGTAAATACTCACCTGGTTATGCAAACATTAAAGGAGATCATGCATTTTAAATGCTCAATACAGTGCCTAGCACCACACAGTCAAAATAGACAATTGTGCAGTTTTTTATGTTTTGCAAAAGTGAAAATTTCCAGTTGTAGAGAGTAGGAATATTCTTAGCTTCTACTTGGCTGTGAATTTAAAAAAGAAGAAACCATGTAAGGGTTTCATAGAAGTAAAAGCCCCAGCCACTACTGGTTAGAGAAGGAATCAGGGAATTTAAAATGTTTTGGGAGTAATTTCCAGTTGCATATATGCTGGCTATGCAAATAAACACACATGGGAGAATGAGAAAAAGAAGTGTAAAAAGCAACTGGCTTAAATATATTGCCTTTGATTCTAACTCATTCAGAAACCTGATACTAACTCCTATTTTGCTGAAAGTGTCTCCCTTTCAATATTGCTTCTTCACAGAAGCTTTCCAGAACTCCCTAAAGAGAGTGAAGACCTCACATATATTGTGGGTACAGTTCCAGACCACTTCAATTAAAGCAAATATCAAAATAAAATGAGTTATAAGAATTTGTTTTTGTTTCTCATTGAATATAAAAGTTATTTTTATAATCTACTGTAAATATAGTGTATAAGTATGTGATAGTCTTATATCTAAAAAAATCAGTATACATATCTTATTTTAAAAATACTTCATTGCTAAAAAATATACTAACCTTCGTCTTGAGCTTTTGCTGGTGGAGGTTTGGAATATAAGGAAGAATTACCAAAATGTGATGCAGAGACACAAAATCTGCAAATGATGTTGGAAAAAAATGGTGCTGGTGTGATGTGGAGTTGCCACAAACTTTCAATTTGTTTAAAAAAAAAAAATGCAGTTTCTGAGAAGTACAATAAAGCGAGGCATGCCTGCAGTCCTCTTTTTAGATGGATTTCTAAAACCCTGTACTTCTTCGTATCACTGGTTTTCTAAGACTCCACATGCTTCTTTCTCAGATCATCCGCTGTCTTGATTATCATGTGATCATTTCTAAGGGCCTCATTTCTTCCTGTCTCCAACACTAAAAGGTTAATCCTATGGAAGCAGGAATATGTCACTCTTGTTTCCCACCAGCTCTCACTTTGCCTGTGACAGAACATGGCACAAGTAACAGACAAAATAATAGGAGAATAAACATGAATGCATGGGCAGTTGAAGTGAAAGAGAGGAGAGGGAGTGGAAATGTGGGAGAAAGAAGTGATGCTTGGATTTGAGTCACATCTTCTATAAGCAAGCTCAGAGCTTTTCCCTTTATTGCATCAGATTCCAACCTCCCCTCCTCTTTCCTTCCAAAATGTTTACTCCATGGCTGATTCATGTCAATGTATGACAAAACCCACTACAATATTGTAAAGTAATTAGCCTCCAACTAATAAAAATAAATGAAAAAAAAAAGTTTACTTCCTTCAAAATAAAAATTTTAAATATCATTCAGATCATTATGTGGTTGGATGCTGGACTTGCTTTTCAGAAGGTCAAGGGAAAGGTTTTCTTATCTATGGAATTGACACCTTCACCGACACTATTAAACTCAAACAGTGGAAAAAACACCTGGGCACTGTGATCACCAGCTCACTTTTTTTGTTGTTCTTCTGTCGCTAAGTTGTATCCAACTCTTTGCAACTCCATGGACTGCATCATGGCAGGCTTCCCTGTCTTTCACTATCTCCCAGAGTTTGCTGAAACTTGTCCATTGAGTCAGTGATGCCATCCAGTCATCTCATCCTCTGTCACCCCCTTCTCCTGCCCTCAACATTTCCCAGCATCAGGGTCTTTTCCAATGAGTCGGCTCTTCACATCATGTGGCCAGAATATTGGAACTTCAGCTTCAGCATCAGTCTTGCCAATGAATATTCATAGGTGATTTCCTTTAGGATTTACTGGTTTAATCTCCTTGCTGTCCAAGGGACTCTGAACAGTCTTCTCTAGTACCATAATTTGAAAGCATCAATTCTTCAGTGCTCAGACTCCTTTATGGTCCAACTCTCACATTCGCACATAACTACTTTTAGCACAGCCCAAATAAGGCACAGCTGGGGAATGATGGTGATTAGTTTGCCAACAGCTGGGCGCTGATGTGGTTACCACATCTACAACACTGCATCATGAGTGGGTACAGGTGCCTTTAACCAGCAGGACTCTTTGCCTCTAAATCTGCTTCAGTCATGAGTCATCTTGACCCTCCCCTAGGCTCAGGTGCCAATCTTCTCATTTTTGGTTTCTGGACCTAGCGCATCTTTACAGACTATTGAAAATAAAACTGCCTTCAGCAGTGATTTTTCTCAAGGAACATCCTTTTACACCCAGCGTTTCCTCTGGGTCTTGCTATTGACATGGACTAGTCTCCAAGCAGTCCATCCTAAAGGAAATCACTCCTGAATATTCATTGGGAGGACTGATGTTGAACCTGAAACTCCAGTACTTTGGCCACCTGATGCGAAGAACTGACTCATTGGAAAAGACCCTGATGCTGGGAAAGATTGAAGGTGGGAGAAGGGCACGACAGAGGATGAGATGGTTGGATGGCATCACAGACTCAATGGACATGATTTTGAGTAAACTCTAGGAGTTGGTGATGGACAGGGAGGCCTGGCATGCTGCAGTCCATGGAGTTGCAAAGAGGCGGACACGACTGAGCAACTGAACTGAACTGAGTCTGGATGGTAGACAGTGTTCGGGTTCAGCCATGACCCTTGTTATCAGGGGCCCAGCTTCTTCTGCATAATTATATTATTACCTGGGACATATTTAGTAGGAAACACAGACAAAACTATCCTCCTTCCTCCCTACTATTTAATAAATGATTGAACTATAGAGAGAAAATGATTTGACTAAAGCATCACATTATGATACATTGTGACACAGTTAGATCTAGATCCAAGTATCGCTGACTTGAGTGCTAAGTACCACTGTGGGAAGAAAACCAATTTTTTTTCTTTTTCCCTTCCATCCTTCCTTTCATTCTCTCTCTGTTTCTTCCTTTCTCTCTCTCCCTCTCTTGAGTTTTTTTTTTTCTTTTTATCCCAACGCATTGTAGGTACTGGGTCAAACCTAGGAATCCAGGCTATTTCTATGGACAGATATCCAGGCCCTTATTATGCATTCCAACTGTGACTCCCACTTCTCTCCTCTATTAAGTCAACAAGAAAAGTAAGAGGGTACTCCTCCCCTCTTCCCATGTTTACTATCAGATTTAATGTCAAAGTCAGCAAAATACCCACCCCACCCCTACCCCTACCTCACAAACATGTATGTCTTGATTTAGACTAAGACTTAATATCTACTGAATAGCCACTAAATACATCCATACACAGGATGGAGCCTGTTTAAACCTTATTACAGTTCATTTTAATGTAAATTTAGTGATCACTAAGGGCTGCCCCAAAGGCCATGACTCTGCTCCCCTAGTGCAACTCCCCTCCCCAAACATCTTGGAAAAATAAACAGAAAGAAACATGATCCACATTTTTTCATGTCTGCTAACTTTGCAACATGTGGCAACCAAGTAGGTTACTGTGATAGGAAACAGTTCTAATTAAACCCTTTTCTTGCCATGCCTTGTAGGAGCTGAGAGTCTGCTGGGAGTGATAAGAAAGTTCTGTTCTACTGAATGTTTTGACGTTGTCTTTTGAAATTTATAGCTATAGAGTATAAAACCTTTTTTATTTGGGTTGTGGGAGACTGAAAACCATATAAACAATTATATGTGAATTGGAAATACAATATCAAATGTTGAACAAAGGGTATATTTTCTCCTAATTCCAATAAGGCTGTATTTTTCTAATGGACTCGCATGATTTAAACATATTTAAATTAAAAAAAAAAAAAACCTTCAGTCTTCCAGTCAGTCATAAAACCCTGGTGTACAGAGAAAGTTTGCAACAGCATGGGAGTTCAT
Organism: Muntiacus reevesi; assembly: GCF_963930625.1. NCBI lineage: Eukaryota > Metazoa > Chordata > Mammalia > Artiodactyla > Cervidae > Muntiacus > Muntiacus reevesi. The sequence goes on from NC_089250.1 coordinate 244,964,390, forward strand.
AATCCTCCAGCAGGAGGATTAGAAATTTGCAATGAAAGAAGTCCTTAATCTTGCACTTACATAACTGCACATTTCTTAGATTTAAATTGTACAAATCAAAAAAATGAAGATCGTTTTGTTCTTTTCTAAAGGGTACTCATAGATAAATGATGACTAGTTAGAGCCTATTGAACATTTGAAACATTTGCAGGATGTAATTTATTGATACCAAATACATCAGAAAAGTAACTCTAGTGTTAAATTACAGCATGAAGAAATTAAAAGGCAAAAGTGAGCAGTTGGGTTTAAACGGATGCTCTGAGGTTTGTAGAAAATGTCAAAAGAGTTCAAATGTTCATAATGTGAAAGTAAATATTTGGGCATACTGTAAAAAGGCTTTGTCCTAATGTAAGGCAATACAGTTCTTCATGAAATATAAAGAGGAGACTGTTTAGTCTAGCTTATTTAATTTGCATATGTTTTATTAATAAACAATTATACCAAAAAGGTATGTTCTTGCTCCCCCTCTTCCTTATTCAGCTCTGTCTAGTTTTCCCATAAAGTTCAAATCAATTGTAATTTTCCTTTTCCTTACTGACTTTTTGTCATTTATCAGAAAATTTGCTGGATCAATAAAACATCTATCTATGAAGACTTGAAGTTAGGAGACTAATAATGGGACTTGGTCCATAGGCTGTAGCAATAGCTAAAGTCACCTGGTCATTATGCCTCCCTAACGTGTGAGGGGAGATACAGACACAAAGAAGTCAAAGGCAGGCAAAATACTGCATTACACATGGCTGGCTTTGACCTTAAACTTGGTAAACTGAGCCAATTTATATGCAGAATACATTTGATATTGTGTGATATTTTAAATGATAATTTTCTTTAAGCTTAAATTTGCATCTCGGGACTTATCACTTTAGTAAATCTAAAATAACAATATTAAACTGCAACAAGAACCAAAAAATATAAACAAAATAAAACAAAAACATAGAGCCAAAGAACAGAATAAAATTAAATTGTTTATTCTGAAGGGAATAACAAATATGCCTGTAATTCTATCCATGTATTTACCTAATTCCACATTTCTGCCTGAAAAATGTCCAGGCATCTCAACAGCAGGTTCAATGTACTTCTTCCTTTAAACTGATGTAGAATAAAGATAAGCAGGACATACTTAGGGCTTTGAGGGCAATGTTTTCTTAAACAGAACACCAAAAATTGTAACCATATATGCCAATAATGAAAGAAAACATCTTTATTCACTTAGATAAGTAGGCGGGCCTGGGAGGAGACTAGCATATGTAGTAAAACATTAATATTTGAGGAATCTGTGTAACATGTAACCATTAAGACTTTTTCTTGAGTAGGTTTCTGCAAATATCTAATCTAACAAATGACTCTTACTTACGATATATAAAGAATGCCTACAAATCAATAAGAAAAAAATATTTTTTTTAAATGTTAAAATATATGAATAGATACTCAAATTCACTAGTAATCAGAGAAGCAGAGTTAAAGCAACAATGTAGTGATGAACCTGTTTGCAGGGCGGGAATAGAGATGCAGGCAGAGATTAAACTTGTGGACACAGCAGGTAGAGGAGAGGGTAGGCCGAATTGAGAGTGTAGTATTGACATATATTGGGCTTCCCTCGTAGCTCAGTCAGTAAAAAATCTGCCTGCAATGCTGGAGACCCAGGTTCAATTCCTGGGCTGGGAAGATCCCCTGGGAAAGGAAATAGCAATCCACTCCATTATTGTCGCCTGGAGAATCCCATGGACAGAGGAGCGTGGCAGGCTACAGTCCATGGGGTCGCAAGAGTCAGACACGACCAAGCGACTGAACTACCACTACCACTACTATTGACATATATACATTACCATGTGTAAAATAGACAGCTAGTGGGAAACTGCTGTGTAACGCAAGGAGCTCAGCCCGATGCTCCATGATCACCTAGAGGGGCAGGATGGGGGTGGATGGGGAGGGAGGCTGGATTGGGAAGGGTGTATGTACACTTACGACTGACTCACATCATTGTACAGCAGAAACCAACACAACGTTGTAAAGCAATTATCCTCTCATTAAAAATAAATTGGAAAAAAAAAACAAACTACAACCAGAAGAGAAAAAGCAATGTAGTAACACAACTTTCCCAAAATTATGGGAAATAAAAGGAAGGAGAGATAGGGAGAGAGCTGAAGACAGAGAGAAAAAGAAGAAAGGAAAGAAGTAAGAAAAGGAGGAAAGAGGAAGAAAATGAATAGATAATACCAAGTATTGACAAGGATCTGAAGTAACCAGAAATTAATGCATACAAACTGTTAGCTAAACTTCTCATACCTTATTACCCTGTAATTCTACCCCTTAAGGGTCAGATTGTGTAATACTTAAGTATTACAAGAATATCCACACATTTGCCAAAATGCAAGTACAAAATATATATTTTCAAAAATGTTCACAACAACACTATGTTTGATAGCAAAAGCTGAAAATAATCTAAATGACCATCTTCAATACAGTACATAAATAAATTATTCTGTATCTACATCCTGGATTACAATATAACTTCTGCTGTATAACACAAGATGAATGATTATTACAAAGATTTAGCAAATTTTTTTTCAAACACTGAAGAGTAGATTCATTATGGTGCCATTTATATAAAGTTCAAACAGAAGCAAAACTAATCAATGATATTTGAAGTCCCAATAGGGGTTAATATTGATCTTGGACTGGGAGGATACTGATTGAAAGAGGGTTTTTTTTTAAAAGGCATTTGAGAAGAGATAATGCTGATAATTATATTTGTTGGTCTTTATAATGACCTGGTTGTGCTTATTTTATAAAAATTCACTAACCTTTGTGTTTAGTGCAATTATCTGCATATGTATTTATGTTTCATTGAAATAAAACTCAAAAGTAGAATTAAGATCATTACAGATGCCCTTTTCACCCAGAGAATATTTCTCAAGTTTAGCTGTTAGATGGATAATTTTACAAAAGGAAAAATATTTCCATCCAGAATAGAGATCCAAGGAGTCATTTTGTCCAGAAACCCAGTATGAATAATATTTAATTCAGGAATATAATATTCCAAGTGTATTAAACCCATTTTTCAGGGAATACCCTGGTGGTCCAGTGGTTTGGACTCAGCGCTTTACCATGGGCCTAGATTCAATCCCCGTGAGTAACCAAGATCCCGGAAGCCATACAGTATAGCCAAAAAACAAACAAAAAGAACACTTGTTTTCAATTACTGTAACCACAGCAAATAAGAAATTTTGTCATCCTAAATTGTATTATTTAGATTACTAATTTGTTTTCTTAAATCATGTGAGCCTTTTAGTCCCCAGTTTGAGAAGTACTAAGTGTGGCCGTCAGGACAGACTAGGGTCTCTCCTAGTTTTCCTATGGAAACACCAAAAAAAGTCTCATGATGTGAAAATAGTAAGTTTTATTTCTCATTCAGAACTCATGCTCGTTATGGATCACCTGACTCTGCTCTGTATCCTATTCGAGGACCTGGGTCACGGGAGAAGCACCAGTGCAGCTCATCGCTTTGGCAAAAGGAGAGTGTGTGAGAAGTCACAGCGTTTTTTAATGTTTTTCCTGAAAAAGTGATACCCATCAGTTACTCATGTTTCACTCCCCAAAACCAATCAACTGGCCATACCTACCACCAGCAAGGGTGGGACCTACAATCCTACCCTTTGCCTGGAAGAAAACTGCACTTGTTGGAGGAACTGCACTATTTATTTAGTTCTCACATCCATAAGCTTAATCTGAGTCCTTTAACAGTAATGTGATCAAATGACTCCAGGAACGCCTCCTAGACACACATAGTGATGTACTACCTGCAATGACTTATTACTACGGTCCCAGTGCTTGGCAGAGTACCTGACTTACGGCCTTTGCTCCCTGAATACTTGTTGAATGAATTAAGACAGCTGAGGGTATAATCAATTCTGTGCAAAGGTTATAAGTACCAGAAAAAGATACCAAAAAAGAGGTAATCTTTGAAAAAAGCATTCTTCAGAAAGGGGAGAAAAGGGGAGGGTGGGGAGAGAGAGCACAGCAGAAAGAAAAGTCAAAAACAAGGAATTAGAAAAGTACCTGAAGGGCAAATTGAAATGTTTATGACAACCAAGTGTATAGTGCAAATCAGCACAGAGGCCTAGAAATAAGAGGAGTAGGGTAAACAAGAAAACCCTTCCTCATCCACACAGTTCAGCCATTACTTAGTTCTAGCTAACTAATGCTAAGCAGAAATATGAACTCACTGTTTCCAGACCTTCCCATTTTTAAAGAATGTTTCCAAAGTTTTAGATTTTTAGTAAAATATCCCAATTTTCAAGCAAAATAGGTAAAACAAAGCATTTCTATTCCTTATATTTAGACTACGGACTCTTGATGTGTAACTATCTCACTCTTGTTACAAATGAAATTTAGGGAATAGTGATTGTGGAAAATACTGATTACCCTGGAGCTGAAGGTTGAAATCTGGTTGTGGAGGACTTCTTATGAAAAGCATTAACTATTTTCCTCTGCAGTTTACAGAGAGGTTAATAAAAGATTTGCTTGAAACTTACATTTAAAAAATCATTTTAGTCATTCCAGAATTTACCCTGGTTTTGAAAATTTCCAAGCAGTCACTGTTTCTTCTCTACTGGACAGAGAAGAAAATTGTTTTCTCAGTATTGCTGATTTTGGGGGATAACATTATAGTTCAAGAGTAGTGACAGTAAAAACTGCACAATTGTTCTTGGTGGTAGTTGCTCTTCTTAAAATATTCAAAACTATTTGCCTTTAATCATGGTCTAACATTTATTTAGCAAATATAGAGCAAAAAGTTTCAGCCTAAGTTAAGCAGATACACTAAGGTCAAAATGTTCCAGTAACCTAAACATTTCAGAACCAATACCCCATCCTCCCCCCAAAAGAATGACTCTCATTAAGTATTTAATTTAATTATTTTTGAGTGCTTGGGGCTAATAGTGCCTGAGCACATAGTTCTACTTAATTTCATTAGCAGGCATTTATGAGTCCCTGCTGTGGGTGGATATGAAAGAAATATAAACTTTAGGGTATTTTTCTTTCTTATTAAGATAAAAAGCAAAACAATTCATTGTAATTTTCAGGGTCAAAATAGAGCAGTCTTTCGTGACTGCTTCTGGGGAGCACTCATCACCTTCCCCATTCCACAGAAGAAGGCATTAGTCCAACTTTCTAGAACTAAAATTCTTTCAGGGGACATATTTTAATTTGAACACACAGTCAAACATTTCTGGGATATTAACTCTCCATTCTAATGAGAGCTCAAAGTAACCACTTGAGCTTTAATTTAGAATTCATTTCTGTTTTGTCCATATTTTCCATCATTTCCACTAAGAGTGGAAGGTGTTGAAAATGCCAGAATGAAGCCAGCAAGGAGAGAAACCTCATTTTCTGTGCAGGACTCATATAGTCTGAACAGAATAGTGCATTCCTGTCCAAATGCACACAACTAGAGTCTCATTTGATTGGAAAAGCACATCCTGACTATGAATCGTCTGACCCTAATGTCTCCTTCTCAGCTCTGAAGACTGTCAACAGCCTGCAAGGCACTTAGCCAGGCAAAGGCAGATCCTATTTCCAGCATGAAATCTGTGGAAATTACACCTTGAGTTTATACAAAAAAGCCTTACTCTGAGAAACAAGGAGGGAGGAGGGATACTAATCATGAATAACATGATAGTACCCTGAAGTGATAAGCATTTACTAAATTCAACAGTCTACTCACATCCAGATGTTCCACACACATGCTAAGCGAAGTTTAATGAGCATGGATAGATGTGCCCCACAGATAAGAACATGAGACGGAGTAAACCACGGAAGGGCAGAATTTTCCTTAGAAAATCCTGCCTATCCTTTCCTTGCAGAGAGTAGAGAAATCAAAAGAATGCTCCTGGTAAATGCCTCATTGTGTTCCCAGTTCATCTGGACTCAGGTCGGACAGAACAGGATGGAGACACAGCTTTGTCATGTATTAGTATAAGTGACACAGTGTGAATCACTTAACTGTACCTTAATTTCTCCATAAGTAAAAAGGGATTATGATAGTACCTGCTCTGTGTGATACTGTCCATTAAGTGCATCGCACAACACTTGATACAAAGCAGGAACTCAGTAACTACTGTCATTATCATTGCTTTAATAGTTGGTGCCGGTACCATTAGTTTATTTTTTTCTATTTCCAGAATATTGTCGGTTCACCATAACTGAGAATTGAATTAAACTTGAGTATTTCCTTAAATATTTATACTTTCCTCCTTTTTGTTTAAGAAATATAAGCTTGCTTATTCCAACTTTCTGATATTTACACAACTAAAGGAGGCCATTTCAGGTCCTTCTGGTTTCTATAAGTTTTAGGACATTGTTTCCATAAGGTACACACACACACTCACTCGCTCTCTCTCTCTCTCTCTCTCACACACACACACACACACAGAGCTGTATACCCATGGCTCTTTTGTTCCCAGTCACTCATGCATTAATCCACAAAAGTGTGTTTGCATGCAATAGCTCTGTTCTGTATTTCAAGATTGCCTTAACTGCAATCTGTAGCATCTCTAAGGATTAAAATTTGTCTGTATCTTTGATGGTTGTGTGTGAGGGTCAAGGGATTATAAGGGGACATGATTTTTATAGAATTGTTTATTTTTCAGCTGCGGAACTGCTGCAGAGCAACATTAAGTGAGTGGTATAAAGGCTTCTGAAAGTTTGCCTTCAGGGCAGAACCTTAGGCTTCCAGCAGGAGCAGTCTGCAAAGAGCCACCTTCCCCCAACATCACTCCCTCTAATCATGCCAAAACACAGGCTGCCAGTTCACTCCTCTTGCTTTCTGCCAGTGGCGTGGTTCAGGTTTAGCTAGGCATTAGCGTGTAGCTTGCTGACAGGCACGAGCCTCTCCTCAGACTTCACTCTTACCACACTGACTGGCATCTGGTCTCACTTCTGAGATTCTAACTGACAACCCATTCCTGAGTTTAGCTTCAAATGTTTCTCTAAACAGCAAGAAAAGCTCACCCCAGCCCCACTTATCTTCACGGGCTGTTTTCTCCTCAAAAAAGTAATTCCACATCAGGGACCACTTTGTGGTCATGGGCCTTCACATCTGTGTATCTGAATATCCTCCACTGGACAGACAGAAGCTCTGATTCCTCCTTCTTCTTTGCTCCTCCTTCCCTCTGCAAACTACCCGAGAACAATCTGAATCTCTAATCAAAGGAATTCTATTATTCCATACTTCCTAGCCTACCGGATGCACCAGCGTCCTTTGGAGCTTATGCCCAGAAGGCTCTTATCTGAATTTAGCTAGTGTCTCAAGAATTAATTGATCAAATTTCTCCAATTTTTGTTTTCGATAAGCCACTTTTATTCAGGGGTGATACTTTTTTTTTAATATGAGGTGATTATTTAACAACTGTTGTTCAAACCATTTACAAAGAAACATTTCCAGTTTTCTTGACTAAACCATGACTCTCCAGTATGATCTCCTCCCATCAACTCTCTGAACCTTGAAGTTTACTACTCACCCCCCGAAACACACACACTCAACAAGCAGAAAGAGCAGTACAAAAATATGTGGTATACGGGCAAACAGACATGGGTTCAAATTCCAGTTCAACTCCTTGCATGTGATAGAAACTGAGACAAGTCTCATAGCTTCTGAGAATCTCACAACACTCATCTACAAATTCAGGAGAGTGCCAACATTGCAGTTTCACTAAATATTAAATTATACACACACACACATATGTATATATGTTATTAGATTACAGTATCAGGGCTTCCCAGATGGCTCTAGAGGTAAAGAACTTGCTTGCCAGTGAAGGAGACATAGGGGATGTGGGTTCGATCCCTGGGTTGGGAAGATCCCCTGGAGGAAGGCATGGAACCCACTCCAGTATTCTTGCCTGGAGAATCCCATGGACAGAGGAGCCTGGTGGGCTACAGTCCACAGGGTCACAACAAGTCAGACATGACTGAGGTGGCTTAACACAGCACGGCATGGCAGATGATGCTATGTATGTGTGAAATCTGATCCCCAGTAAATACCTGATGAAAAGAAAAGCTACTTTCATTTTTCTTCACTGCAAAAAATGAAAACGTGAAATTTCCTTGGACTAGAAGTAATGTGACATTAGGTTTAAGACAGCTCCTCCAGCTGAAACTAAAAAATAAAAAAAAAATTACAAAATAAGTATTAATAGATAATGGTAGACTTGTAATAGATAAAATTAATGTTTAAAACCTTTGAGACTATATGTACAAGCTAAACCCATAAAATACCCACCAATTCCAACAAGATAGCCTCGGTCTACCATCTGGGATCTTTTCTGCTGACAAAATTGACTTAAATTCCACATTCTGCCCAGAGCCTGTGCATCCAAATCAGAAAGGAATTTGTCCTAGAAGTCGGTTTTCTCCTGCTTCTCCTTTCCTTCTACTTATATGGAGTCTGCAGCACTGGAAACTATAGCCCCTGAAGATTTTGGTTGGATCCCGTTTGTCGCTGTAATGTTGCTGCCAATCTCCTGCCCCTGGCCAGCTCTGGGGGGGTATCCCATCCAGGCTCCCACTGAGTTTTACCTCCAGCCCCACCAAGGCACTAATGTACTCTATCACTCACCCTTAGCCAGGGGACTAAAAATAGCCTCTGGCTTCAACTGCCTGTTTGAAAAGGGAAAACAAAAATTGAGAGAGAACAGAAATGATGACAGCTCTCCATTCCACCCTGCTGTACTGAAGACCTTCTCCAAGAGAAATACAGTCCTTTCAATTAGCTCACCGGATTACATCACCTAGGCTCCGTTGAGAGTTTGCACATGCTCGTGGGTAGCCTGGCTTCTTCCAAGCTTCTGCTCTCTCTTGCTTGATGTCCTTCTATGCCCCCAGAATCTTTTCCTGTCAGATGTGAGAGTCTAATTCACTGTCTTTCAGGGAAGTGGCGAGAGGCTTTCTGACAAGAGCTTATTAGAGGGAGCTCTGGTGAGACCACTCAGTTCAGAGAAACACAGTGACTGACAGATTGTGTTCTGATTTAGATAATTTCTACACATGTTCTGGGACATCTGTATACTTCAGATTGTGTAACATTCATGGGGACTATCATGTAAAGATCTCTGTGTATGTTGACATTCAAGGACCTAAGTTACTGTGCCCAAATCCACATTGTACCTTTTCACCCCACCCCTACTTACAGCACCCGGTTCCTTGTACAATTCCATGTTCTGGCTGTACCAAATTCACTTGCCTACCTCCGCCTAAGTGTGTTTTTAACAATTCTTGAAGCACCTAGATGTCTTTCCTGTCTTCATTTTTCCACTTGTATAAGACATGAAATCACTCTAAAATATCATCTACTTCAAAAGTTTTCCACTGAATTTTGTACCCTACACAACACTAAAATTAAAAACACAGACTCAAAGCCCTGAATCTGTTCATTTCTTATAACACAACACCCGATAACATACATTAATAATGTGATGATGATGATAAAAAATGGTGATATTGATGATAATGATATTTCAGGTGCATGTTTTGTTTCAGTATTAAAAGGTGAAATTCTTAGAGAATGAACTGAGTGTAACTTAATGTTAATGCCTCTTCAGCATGCTGAATGACACATAATGACTGCTCAACAATTTTAGTTGAATCGGATTTACTAATGCATGGAGAAAACTCAAACAAAGCAATCTATGTTCTTGATTTGGTGTTTTAAACTTCTGAGTTGTTTTCATTGAAGTGACATTTTTTTAGACCTTTTCTCCATCTTACAAAAATAGATTATATCTTTGGAAAGTACCAGGGTAAGGGTAATTGCAGGCTGGAAAATGCAAAAGATATAGGCCTTACATTTTGAACAATTTCTTTACATCAATTTTCTTGTACTATTTTATGGCCAGGATTTCTTATCTAAGCCAAAGCTAAGAGCATATTACTCTGAGATTATTCATATGTATTTTGGATTCCATTTGGCATTCAGAATTCTGATTATTTCTATTCTGTCTGGCACACTATTTCTTTCTTTTAAAAAAGTAAAATAAATGTACCTAGACGCACTCTTATAAGGAAAAAAAAAAGATAGTGGGTGTTTAATGATAGTAATTGTGGCCATTAAGATAACCATTGTGCTATATCATTTGGAACTTCCTTGAATTTTGATCCCTAGAAGATTAAAGTACAAGGGAGCAAGTAATGTGGGTTATTATTCCGTTTCTGGTCTTGGGTGGGATAAATAAGTCAGTTATGATGTCACAGGAGTAAAAAAGGAAGAGTGTCTTTGGAATCAGTCATGATATGATACATAAGTTATATATGGTAGGAGAGATATGCATATGTAAGCCCACAAAACAGAGCAGCAATTTGTTTTGTTGTTGTTGTTGTAATCTATAGAATTTTACTAAATGTACAATACTAAGAAATGTTTTCTGGGGTCTTAGCTCTGATAACTTTTAAAGTGACTGTGTCGAAGTATAGGCATTTAGGGACTTCCCTGGTGGTCCAGTAGTTAAGACTCTTAGCTCCCAAAGCAGGGGCACAGTTTGATTCTTGGTTAGGGAGATAATAGACCACATGCTATGCATTGCGGCCAAAAAAAAAAAAAGAGGTGTTTTTGTATTATTGGAAGAGACATTTCAGACATTTAGGTGGAGGAGGTCGTGACAGTCTGCTTGTTTTGAAGCCTTTGTAAAGAAATGGTTACCCTCACCCTTATCTCTCTTCCTCCAGTGTACTCCTAAGGGTACCCACTACTGCTGGGGCCCAAATGGATAAGAACCCATGGATCAGGTGCCATGTTTTGTCATTGCAGAGGAAATAAACTAATACCTAAACAGCTCAACCAACCCATATGTGGCACACTCAGTCTGGCTTTTTGAACCAAAATTGTGATACAGTCATAACAACAAAATACTAAATAATATTTGATCTAATCTACTATTTAGTAATGTGACCTGAGATCCATCATGATGCCTCCTGGGTTTCTCAGCCATTTGTAGCTGTGTCTAAAAGATTGAGACAAATTACTCTCAACCAAGATTGATTTCCCCATCAAGTGACTTTTTGGCAATGCTTGGGAACATTTTTGTCACATCTTGGGGGATGCAATTAGCATTTGGTGTGTAATGCCAGGAATGCTGGTTAACATCTTACAATGCATAGGACAGTCCTTTACAACAAAGGATTATTTGATTCAAAATGTCAACAGTGCCCAGGTGGAGAAATCTGATCTAGAGCCCTTGTACTCAAATTCTAGTCCCTGGACCAGTATCAGTGTCATACTGCAGTGTCAGCATCACACTGCCTACTTCTGTATAGTATGTCACCTTACCCCAAAGACCGAATCAAAAACTCTATATGGACAAGACTCCAAAGGATTCATATGCTCATAGTTTAAGAGGCATTGGGCTATAGTGTAGTTCTTCACACTTGAGGGTCACAGAGTCAACAGGGTAGCTCTTAAAAACAAACAAAAATAATTACCCACACTTGGCCACACCCTTGGAAATCATGATTCACTGGTCTCAGGTGGTGCTCCTAGCAGCAATAACTCTTAGAAGCATCTCAGATAACTTTAATGTGCCACCAGGGTTGAGACTCCCTGGTCTGGTGCAGCTCAGAGTGGGGAGAATGTGCTTAGAATGTACATACATTTTGGAATGTTTGGGACAACCCAATCTGTGTCATTTGTCCTAAAATATTAAATATTCCTTTTCACTCTCAGATATGTCCTGAACTTGGAGTAAGCAACAATATTTTTATTGTTGTTTATAACAACAACAATATATATTGTTTAAAACAAATAAAAAAGTACTAATAATGAAGGATCAATCAAACAAGATAAACTGGATCTTATTAAAATCAAGAACTGGGACTTCCCTGGTGATCCAGTAGTAAGAATCCACCTGCCAATGCAGAGGACATGGGTTTCATCCCTGGTCCGGAAAGATCCCACATACTGCGGGGCTACTAAGCTTGTGCACTGAGCCTGCATGACCTGGATCCCATGCTCCACAAAAGAGAAGCTGCTGAAATGAGAAGCCTGCTCGCCACAACTAGAGAAACCTGCATTCCACACCCAGAGAAAACCCATGCACTGCAGTGAAGACCCAGCACAGCCAAAAACAATAAGTACTTTTAAAAAATCAAGAACTTTGATTTATCAAAAGATACCATGAGTTTGACCAAGCTCTGGGAGATGGTGAAGGGCAGGGAAGCCTGGCATCTGCAGCCATGGGGTCTCAAAGACAACTGAGTGACTGAACAACAAACCATCAAGATTGTGAAAAAACCATTTACAGAGTGGGAAAAAGATATTGTCAGTGTATATATCCAACAAATAATTTGTGTATACTGAATATATAAAGAACTCCAAACAAATCTATAGGAAAAAAGATAAGATAATCCACTGTGGCAAAAGACATGAATGGGTGCTTCATAAAGGAAGCTGTGAAAATGGATAATTGACATACAAAGACATGCTCAACTTCATCCACCTTCATGGAAATGCAAATTTAGACCACAATAAGCTGTCAATAGAAATATGTTACAATGGCTGAAATGATAAAGACTGACGATTTCAACTATTATTAGGATGTGAAGCAAGAAGAACCGTTAGCCTTGCTAATGGTGAAATAAGTTGATTTAAAAAAAAAAAAAAACACTTTAAAAAGTGTTTTGCCAGTTATCCACCAAAAGTTCAGCATCTGCTTATGTATACCCATGATGAATACTCCTACTCCTGGATATATACACAAAAGAAATAGATCCATATGCTTACCAAAATTTTTGTATTAAATCTCTCATAGTAACACTATTAGTAATAGTTCAAGATTGGACACTACCCAAATGCCCGGCAGTGGAATGAATACATAAGTGGTAATATATTCACAACAATGAAATATAAAGAGAAAGCATGGATGGTGTTCAGCTAAATACAATTATATGAGTGACTCTCTCAAACCTAATACTGAATTAAAGCAACCAGACAAGAGCACATACTCTATGAGTTCATTTATAAAAACAAGCAAAACTAATCCATCCACCTAGAAATCCAAGTAGCAATTTCCCTCGAAGGACACAGAACCTGGTGGGGGATGGGGGGTGGGGAGTGAGGGAGATTCTGGTTTATTGTAATGTTTTCCTTTTGCCTTTGGGTTGTTGGTGTTTTGTGACATTCATTGGCTGGTATACTTTGTGCATTCTTGAATGTATTTACAACACTTTGAATTATTTTTTAAAGTGCCCTCTATTGGTTGATAATGTTCACAGCCACCTTAGCCTGATGGAATGGCCTCAGGTCAGCAGAGTTGGGCCTAAATAACAGTCGTCCAAAGTTTACCCATGGTGGTAGCACTCCTTCTATTAGCTTTCATAGATTATATGAGAAGCCTTCTCACCACACCTAGAGAAAGCCTGTATTCCACAGCCAGAGAAAACCCATGCACTGAAATGAAGACCCAGCACAGCCAAAAACAATAAATACTTTTAAAAAAAATCAAGAACTTCGATTTATCAAAAGTTACCATGAGTTTGAGCAAGTTCTAGGAGATGGTGAGGGGCAGGGAAGCCTGGCATGCTGCAGTCCATGGGGCATTTCATAAGAGAAATGAGGTGATCTCATGCTGATCCTCTTTAGAATAGTCATTCTCCACTCAAGCTGCACTTGAGCATCATCTGCTGAGCTTCTATAACTCCTGGCAATGTGTCCAATAACTTTTTTAGCTCCCCAGCTAATGCCAGTGTGCCCAGGGCTGGGAACCACTCTCTTAGACCCAGCTCTCTGCTGCCCTCCATCTGGCTGCTTCAGGACAGTTTTTCAGATGGTGCTGATGGGGATTAGTTGCATGCCCTCAGTTGGACATTCATTCAATCTTTCACTGTTTCAGTAAGCCCTATTTACTAGGTCCTGTGTCACATGCTATATGTTAGGCCAAGGTCATAAAAATAGTTTGTAAGCCTGGGAGCAGAAACCAAATCTTTTTAGTCCCATGTTGCAATCTCAGTGTCCAGAACTGATATACACATGGAGCCTCAAAAGAACTTTGGAGAACTTTTAGGGAAATAAGGGTAGAAAAAGTATTTTACATGGAAAAAAAAAAAAAGCAACATTATGAAGGCCAGGAGCCATTTCTTGTCATAGAGTGAATTGACCATTTTCTAATCTCGGGGCATCCAGAGCCTCAACAATTCTAAAAATGGAAACTATAACTCTAATAATAATGACAATATCTGTCATAAATAAGTAGATTTTCCCTTTATTTCTGTCTCTCTGTCTCTCGTCATTTTATCCTCAGTGCTCAGCACAGTGCCTGACATCCTAGAATTGGTAAGTAAATATTTGTTGAATAAATTAATAACTGAGCAAATGAAATAAAATATTAACTAGGAAAGGAAGGGTGAATTAACATTTACTGAACACTGAACACACTCTGGCACATGCCAGACACCTCATGCTCTTGATACCCTTTAAGAGTCATGGCACATTGTAAACAGGAGGCGTGATTATCCTCTCTCAAAGCTTAAATAACATATAAAACCCAGAGAATATAAAGAATGCCCCAAGATCACAGGGCTGGTTGGAAGCACCCAGATCCAAACCCTGATCTGTTGCAGTTTGGCTCCCCTGCTCTGGGCCTCGCGCTCCACAGAACAGCAGGACAGCAGTGAGCCTGGGACCAGATCCACCCAGGCCCATCTGGCCCCTACTGTCCTCTGAGGCCGCGTCCCTTACCACATGTATCCACCACCACCAAGCCTGTGCTCCCCTCATCACTCGTATTTATCATTCAACATCAAATTGTCTTATTAACAGCATGCTGATTAAGATATGAGAGAGATGCCACTATGGAATCAGAGGTGTTTCCAAGGAAACTCAGTGGCAACCCCCTCTCCCCAATCCTGCAGTTTTATTTGAGTCTCCTGAGGAGGGAAAGTAAAAGTACAGAATTTTGAGAATAGCCAGTTTTTGTTGAAATATAACCTCCAAAGCTGCAGGGAGAAAAGTGAGTAGAAAACCCTTTGATGTTAGGTGGGACTACCCCACTCCCTCCTTATTTTTTCTCCCTCTTTTTTCTCCTTCCCTGCTTCCTTCACACTGTTGAGGCTCTCCTGTCTCTCAGAGGTGTTTCCCCTCTGACCAGAAATCCAGAGCATAGCATTAAAACCACAGTCCTCAAGGGTCACTTCCATCTTGCCTAAAAAGTAAGGGCCTCCAAAGTCTTTATGGAAATGTTCAACTTCTGACTCCTTACGGATCTAAATAGTCTTTACTTAGAACTGCAGGTTCATCAAAGAACTGTATGGATCCCTGTATACTATGTTTTCTCCTTTTCTTAACTTTGGTATTAGTCTAGGTTCTCCAAAAGAACAAAACCAGTAAGATAGGTATTATATATATCTGTGCAATCAGTATCTCTGTGATCAGTATCTCAGTCTGTCTGACTCTTTGTACCCCAAGAGCTGTAGCCTTCCAGGCTCCTCTGTCCTTAGGTTTTCCCAGGCAAGAATACTGGAGTGGGTTGCCATTTTCTTCTCCAGGGACTCTTCCTGACCCAGGGGTAAAACCTGTGTCTTCTGCTTTGCAGGGGGATTCTTTACCATTGTGCCACCTAGGAAGCTCAAAATATATCTATACATACATATAAAAAACAGGATATACTATTCTGTATTTCTGTATTTATCTATATGCATCTCTATCTATCTAGAGAGCAAGAGAAGGATATTTACTAGAAGGAATTGGCTTTTGTGATAAAGGAGGCTGAGAAGTTCTAAAGTATGTAGTCAGCAAGCTAGGAGAGCCAGGAGATACCAGGATACCCAGGGTATCTCCAGGATACCCAGGAGAGCCAATGGTATAGTTCCAGTCCAAACCTGAGGTTGAAAGGAGAGAGCCACCCCAGCTCGAAGACTATCAGGCAAAGAAAAAGAAGTGTTGCTTCCTCAGCCTTTCATTCTAGTCAGGATTTCAAGAGATTGGATGAAGTCCATCCATATTGTGGAAGGTAATCTGCTTTATTCTGGCTACTGATTCAGATGTTAAATCTCATCCATAAACACTCTCAAAGACACGTCTAGAAACAACATTTAACCAAATATCTGGACACCCCATGATCCAATCAAGTTGACACATAAACTTCCATTTTAGCAATTTAATCCTTGTTCCCTTCAGTAATCTTATTGCCTGCCTTCTGAGGTGTGTTCAATGGGCTCCCACCCATTTGTCCACGGTTACCTCTTCTAATCTCAGAATCCAGAGTCTTCACAGCCCCTCCAATTCTAGACCATCACTGAGACAGACCTGTAGGCCACTTTCATTGTCTCTCTCTGTGACTCATTGCAGGCTCCGAAGTAGGGAGAGTCCTCCTCCCTTGGTGTCTATTGAAGCAGTAATTTCCAGAGTTTGTTCAGAACATGCTAGTTTCCGTGGCTAGTTGCTGGAACATGATAGGCAAATAGTTGCTGAAGAGATGGATAAATGTGAGTTAATCTGCAAAACAGTGCCATATGCAAACTGTTGAGAAGCACTAAATATCATATCCTTCCCCTGGATGTTTATGGTTTAATTTTTATTTTTATAATGCATATGACAGGATAAGGGCTCTAAAAGGCATTTATTCATTTCCTCAGGGAGTATCTATTGAGTGTCAACCAAGTATAAGGCCCTTGTTCTAAGCTCAGGAAAGGTAGTTATATAGGAAATAGTTCCTACTCTCAGGAAGATTGTATTTTGACTGGAGGGAAACAGATGGTAAATAAATAAGCACTATAAAGACAAATAAAATGGGCAAAGAGCTAAATCATTGGGGGATTTAGCCATAAAGGGCTATAAGAGAAACAACTCTGAAATACTATTTGAACAAATCCCTAAATGAAGAGAGGGAGCAATGTCCAGGCATATTACAAAGGAGCCATACAGCACCCTGCATCAGGAGTATGGCTCATAGGTTTAAGAAGGAGCAAACAGCATCGAAACATGTATATTATCTAGGGTGAAACAGATCACCAGCCCAGGTTGGATGCATGAGACAAGTGCTCGGACCTGGTTCACTGGGAAGACCCAGAGGAATCGGGTAGAGAGGGAGGTGGAAGGGGGGATCAGGATGGGGAATACGTGTAAATCCATGGCTAATTCATGTCAATGTATGACAAAAACCACTACAATATTGTAAAGTAATTAGCCTCCAACTAATAAAAATAAATGAAGAAAAAAAAAAAAAAAAGGAGCAAAAGCTGTGTGCCTAGAGCTGGGAGGGAAGGGAGGTAGGAGAGAAGGCTGGTAGCAAGGAACCAGGTTGTCTTCTGTTTTAGAGGCGGTGTAAGGATTGTAGGAACTTATGATATGACTCTGGAAGTGGTGGTTGGAGGGATCTGAGAAGACCAGTGAAGTAACCTGGCTGGCATTTCAGAAGGATCACTGGATGCGGCTTACATGTTGCAGGGAGGCAGAAACTGAGTTCAGAAGTTGCCATATTCATCCAGATGTGACCCAGCTGGACTTTGGGCTGAATGTGCATTAGTGGAGGTGGGGAGGAGTATGTAGATTCTAAAAGTACTTCATTCTACAGTGAGGGATTTGATTAATTCCATACAATCAAGTATCTCTCAAATTTACTTGACCATTGGCCTTTTCCCCAATTGACTCTCTCTTCAATTATTTTTAGAGTAAACAGTTCGAGTATAAATTACAGTTAGTGTATTAGCCTCTGATTAGTGAATGTTATATAGTTTATCTTCATGTCTAGTACGTTTCTACTTCAGATTATTCTTTTGTGTTTCCTGTGGGCATGCAAATACCCCTCGGAGTGGTAACATAAATCTACCACTAATAGATTTAAGTGGATTCATTTTTCCTTTTCCTTATGTGAAAATCTGTGAATGTGGTTCCCGCTAGTATGGACTAGAGGCTTCCTTTCTCGTGGCTACATTGTTATGTCTGTCCAGCCTAAGGGTCTTGCTGTGTTCCACCTTGAGATTCCTGTTCATCCTTCATAGTCTCTACCTGTGTGAAGCCCTTCCTGAACATACATGAAGATGCAGGTATTCCCTGATGGGTTATTTCAGAGTGTCCTGAGTCCATCTCCATTTTAGCATTACTTCCCGACTTGAGTATGCTCTGAATATGTCGACTAACCTGCCCACTGCACTATGGGGTTCTTGAGCTAAGGATTGTGTGTAGCCCTCCCTGTATCTGCAGACCCTCCCACCGTGCATGGCACAAAGCAGTTAGAAACAAATGCCCGGTGAGTGACTGAAAAGGATTTACTCTTTCTTTGTTTAAGAAATAAGAATATACTGGCTTAAGAAATATTTATTTAGGGCTTTCTAGACTCAAGGGGAGCAGGGTGCTTCCCTGGTGCCTCAGTGGTAAAGAACCTACTTGCTAATGCAGGAGATGTGGGTTCAATCCCTGGGTTGGGAAGATCCCCTGAAGGAGGGCATGGCAACCCACTCCAGTATTCTTGCCTGGGGAGTTCCATGGACAGAGGAGCCTGGTGGGCTGCAGTCCATGGGGTCACAAAAGAGTCAGACTCGACTGAGTGACTGAGCTTGAGCATGAGACTCAAGGGATTTGATACTGCATGCCCACAAACATATACATTCACTCCTATATTTGTATACACACATACTTGTGTACACATACATATGTATTCTCCTATGGAAAGAAATGATCAAGTCAATAGAGTTTTTCAAGACATGCTGCATACTATAAACATTACAAGGTGTTGATTGAGCAAAGTCTTTAGGCAATGGTATTTTGTTCAATGGAAATTCTTCCAAAAGTAAGCAGAAGGAAAGTCTAAAATGCAGGGAGTTTTTGTTTTCAGAAAATAATTCAGAATGATTGGGAGAGCTACAGGGAGGATGGTAATAAATGAAAGCAAAGGGGTAGATTAGAATTTGGACTGTATACCATGGACACAATTTAAGCACAGATTGATGTGGCTCAAGAAAAAAAAAAGTTAATTTGTGAAATGGTTGAATTCCATTTATTTGGGCTTTCTCCCCAGTTTTTCCTACAGTTGCTATTGAAGTCAACATTTTCTTCAACCAGTATATAGAGAAGTATCAGAAGATAAATATATCGAACAGAAGGTGCAGGGCATTTATCAGAGAACGTAGAAACCTGTGATTAGGGAACATGAGATCTGTCTCATAAAGATAATACAAACAAAGGGACTGATGAATTGGTGTGCTGAGGTCGTTCAGTGGTAGATGGGATTGGACCGAATTAATGTTGGGAAATGTTATTTATGTTCCCAGATTTCCCTCAGTTGCTTTACCTGAAGTTCTTGTGTTATTGTGAGGGAAAAAAATGAATGCTGGATACAAGTGGCATAAAGGGCAGCTGCAATTTGTATGAGGATAAGTCAAAATTATCTTTATCATAATTATCATCAGTATTTTTTTGCTCAGCCAATTAAATATATTTCACACTTTTTTTCTCCTTAGATCCAAAATTCAATACAATAGCAGTGAGCCTGTGCATTTAGGGAATATATAATAAAAATGATTTATATTCAAGTTAATATCTAATAGCAGTAGCTAAACTTCTTCTGTCTTTAGGAAATGTGTTTTGTGAATGATATTTTCAAGTTATATTTGTCTCTTTTTTAAGCAGTCCTATAAAAAAGGCCTGCTTCATATGGCTCATAATTTTTGAGGACAGAATATGTTCTATTGTTAATGAATACTTGAAACATACATTAAATAATTAAACATCAAAAAAAAGTTCATCTCCGTATTAGCTAATATGTTTTCTCTTTCGATAGGCTATGCATTAATCAAAGCACTGACTGTTCTTTTGGCCTTGATATCTAGGAAGCCCAGAACTAGATTTACTGCTAAAGTCACAATATTAATTTTTTAAGGATATTTTTCCTTCCATTTCAATGCTATTTTTCTTTATGCCTGCTATTTTATCATATGCCACTTCAAATCAGCCTTGGAAATGGATGGAATATAAATGAATGTATTAGCAAGCACCAGCATAAATAAATGGGAGACGAGAGACAGTAATATGGAAATGTAAGAACTGAAAGGGTAATTCTTCCTGTGTAAATTACAACCAGCAAATATAACCAGTTCTCCAGAAGTAATCCATTGTTCTAAAACAATGATTTGAAAATAGAAACAAAGATATTTGACAATTATGAAGAAGCGAGGGAAATGGGGAATGCATTGATGACGTGAAGAAACACTAGAAATTATTAAGATGCCATAATTTATTAATATCACTAGCTACATACAAAAAAGTTGGTAATGTCACATTTCGACCAAGTGGGGAAACAGACACTGCTCTGCATGGTTAGATGAAATGAAACTGGTGCAACCATTCTGCCAGGCAATTTGGAAATATCTGTCAGCATTTCAAAAACATGTATTTTTTGATCCAGTCACTTTTAGAAATATATATTCACTACATTCCCTTATTCAAGTGTACAAAGGTATATGTAAAAGAATGCTTATTGAAGTTTTTATTGCAATAATAAAGTTCTAGGAAATCTCTTTTAAAATACTTATCAACAGTGAACCAAATAAATGATGGCAATATATATGTAATGGAATTGTACTTAGCCAGTAAAAAGAATGAATCAGATCTTTGTGTATAAATATGAGATATTAAAGTATGTAATTTAAATTTTTTTAGAATACATGTTTCCTTTTAATATGTTTACTTATAAGCCATTGTTATAAACCAGATGGTGGTAGATAGACCGTAGGCTTATATATGCAAGCTACTCTTAATAGCGGTGTTTCTGGATGCTGGAACTGTGTAAGACATCAATATGGTATAATATTTAATTGTTTTTCATTCCAAAGTATTTGTGTTTTTCCAAGAATATCCATAATAT
Organism: Muntiacus reevesi; assembly: GCF_963930625.1. Taxonomy (NCBI): domain Eukaryota; kingdom Metazoa; phylum Chordata; class Mammalia; order Artiodactyla; family Cervidae; genus Muntiacus; species Muntiacus reevesi. The sequence goes on from NC_089250.1 coordinate 244,985,272, forward strand.
TTATAGTAATGATAATAAGACAAGTTTTAGAAAAGAGCTTATACAAAGCAAATGTACTCTAGAACACCAAAGGAACCATATCAATCACTTCTTCAACAAAGTCCAGGGTAGTGAGGATTAACTCATGATGACATTCACCAAAATATAGATTTATATGTGCTAATTATTTTGTTTCAAGATACAGGATAAAGTATATTTTTAGAAAAACTCTTTCTTGAAAGACTGACCATATTTTCTGTTCTTCAGAGTGAATGCAACCTTATCAATGAAAACAGATGCTTGCAATGGTGCTAAAAAATGCCTGAAACTAAACATTTTGTGAAAATGAAAGCACACAGCATGAAGCTGGGATAAATCTCACCGTCTCCCCTTTAAATCTCTTTCTCTTTCTTTAGTATTCTCATCCCTTCTCTGTATCTCCCTCCCATCTCTTCCTCCTCCTTTGCTCCATACCCCCCAACCCTGTGCCCAATTTATATTTCAAAACTCTTGCAGTTTTACAACTCCATGGGCCTTGAAATATTTAACACCCTCTGTTTTATAGATGAGAAAAATAAGATCTATAGAAAAAGAAAACATCTCAACCACTACAAACAAGTAATTGATAGATTATAGTCGTCTATCAAGTGCCTACTGACCACTTATATATGTTTTAATACAGGAATATGTGTATTTATATATATATATATATATATATATATATATGCAGGTATGTGTACATTATGTATATATATGTATGTATGATGTATGCATGTGTATATATATATTTTTTTTTTCACTGATTGAAACATGGCATTTTGCCAAAGTCTAGGAATTAGGAGATGGGGTGTTATCATCCCCATTTTTTTCTCAAGCTCAATAAAGTTGAAGGGTTAGAATTCTCATAAAGCAGTTAGTCAAAGGAATATGCCTGCATCAAATTAATCAGCATTATTCCACAGGCCAGGGCTTTGAAAACAGAGAAACATGACATCCAAACTCAATCCCTTCACTGATTTATGCCTAGAAACTCATTTTTCCCAGCAGTAAAATGATAGTAACATCCAACATAGAGAAAATAACATTCATCGGGAGAAATAACTCCAGAAACAAGGAAGAGATGTAGCCAAAGCAACAGCAACACCCAGTTGTGGATGTGACTGGTGATAGAAGTAAAGTCCAATGCTGTAAAGAGCAGTATTGCAGGGGAGCCTGGAATGTTAGGTCCATGAATCAAGGCAAATTGGAAGTGGTCAAACAGGAGTTAGCAAGAGTGAACATCAACATTTTAGGAATCAGTGAACTAAAATGGACTGGAATGTGTAAATTTAACTCAGATGACCATTATATCTACTATTGTGGGCAAGAATCCCTTAGAAGAAATGGAGTAGCCATATAACCAATAAAACAGCCCAAAATTCAGTACTTGGATGCAATCTCAAAAACGACAGAATGATCTCTGTTTCCAAGACAAACCATTCAATGTCACAGTAATCCAAGTCTATGCCCTGACCAGTAATGCTAAAGAAGCTGAAGTTGAAGAGATCTATGACCTACAAGACCTTCTAGAACTAACCCCCCCCAAAAAATGTCTTTTACATTATAGGAGACTGGAATGCAAAAGTAGGAAGTCAAGAAATACCTGGAGTAACAGAAAAATTTGGCCTTGGAGTACAGAATGAAGCAGGGCAAAGGCTAATAGAGTTTTGCCAAGAGAACGCATTAGTCATGGCAAACACCCTCTTCCAACCACACAAGAGACAACTCTACACATGGACATCACCAGATGGTCAACACCGAAATCAGACTGATTATATTCTTTGGAGCCAAAGATGGAGAAGCTCTATAAAGTCAGCAAAAACAAGACCAGGAGCTGACAGTGGCTCAGATCATGAACTCCTTATTGCCAAATTCAGGCTTAAACTGAAAAAAGTACGGAAAACCACTAGACCATTCAGATATGACCTAAATCAAATCCCTTACAATTATACAGTGGAAGTGACAAATAGATTCAAGGGATTAGATCTGATAGACAGAGTGCATGAAACACTATGGACAGAGGTTCGTGACATTGTACAGGAGACAGGGAACAAGACCATCCCCAAGAAAAAGGAATGCAAAATGACAAAATGATTGTCTTAGGAGGCCTTATAAATAGCTGTGAAAAGAAGAGAAGGGAAAGGGAAAGGAGAAAAGGAAAGATATACCCATCTGAACGCAGAGTTCCAAAGAATAACAAGGAGAGATAAGAAAGCCTTCCTAAGTGATCAATGCAAAGAAATAGATGAAAACAGTAGAATGGGAAAGACTAGAGATCTCTTCAAGAAAATTAGAGATACAAAAGGAAAATTTCATGCAAAGATGGGTACAATAAAGGACAGAAACAGTATGGACCTAACAGAAGCAGAAGATGTTAAGAAGAGGTGGCAAAAATACATAGAAAAACTATTAAAAAAAAAGATCTTCATGACCTAGATAACCACAATGTTGTGATCACTCACCTAGAGCCAGACATCCTGGAATGAGAAGTCAAGTGGGTCTTAGGAAGCATCACTACAAACAAAGCTAGTGGAGGTGATGGAATTCCAGTTGAGCTATTTCAAACCCTAAAAGATGATGCTGTGAAAGTGCTGCACTCAATTATGACAACAAATTTGGAAAACTCAGCAATGGCCACAGAACTGCAAAAGCTCAGTTTTCATTCCAATCCCAAAGAAAGGCAATGCCAAAGATTCTCAAACTACTGCACAATTGCGCTCACCTCACATGCTAGCAAAGTAATGTTCAAAATTCTCCAAGGCAGGCTTCAAGTGTACATATACCATGAACTTCCAGATGTTCAAGCTGGATTTAGAAAAGGCAGAGGAACCAGAGATCAAATTGCCAACATCCGTTGGATCATCAAAAAAGGAAGAGTCCCAGAAAAACATTTACTTCTGCTTTATTGACTCTGCCACAGTCTTTGATTGTGTGGATCACAACAAACTGTGGGAAATTCTTCAAGAGATGGGAATAACAGCCCACCTGACCTTCCTCCTATGAAATCTGTGTGCAGGTCAGAAACAACAGTTAGAACTGGACATGGAACAACAAACTGGTTCCTAATTAGGAAAGGAGTACCTCAAGGCTGTATATTGTCACCCTGCTTATTTAACTTATATGCAGAGTACATCATGAGAAATGCTGAACTGGATGAAGCACAGGCTGAAATCAAGATTTCTGAGAGAACTATCAATAACCTCAGATACACAGATGACACCACCCTTAAAGCAGAAAGCTAAGAAGAACTAAAGAGCCTCTTGATGAAAGTGAAAGAGGAGAGTGAAAAAGTTGGCTTAAAATTCAATGTTCAGAAAGCTAAGATCATGGCATCTGGTCCCATCACTTCATGGCAAATAGATGGAGAAACAATGGAGACAACAAAAGACTTTATTTTGGGGGGCTCCAAAATCACTGCAGATGGTGACTACAGCATGAAATTAGAAGGCACTTGCTCCTTGGAAGAAAAGTTATGACCAACCTATATAGCATATTAAAAAGCAGAGAAATTACTTTGCCAACAAAGGTCCATCTAGTCTAAGCTATGGTCTTTCCAGTGGTCGTGTATGGATGTGAGAGTTAGGGTATAAAAAAAGCTGAGCACCAAAGAATTGATGCTTTTGACTGTGGTGTTCGAGAGTCCTGAGAGTCCCTAGGACTGCAAGGAGATCCAACTTTCCATCCTAAAGGAAATCAGTCCTGAATATCATTGGAAGGATGTTGAAGCTCAAGCTCCAATACTTTGGCCACCTAATGGGAAGAACTGACTCATTGGAAAAGACCCTGATGCTGGGAAAGATTGAAGGTGGGAAGGGAAGGGGACATCAGAGGATGAGATGGTTGGATAGCATCCCTGACTCAGTGGACATGAGTTTGAGTAAACTCTGGGAGTTGGTGATGGATAGGGAGGCCTCGCATGCTGCAGTCCATGGGGTTGCAAAGAGTCAGACATGACTGAGCGACTGAACTGAACTGAATTGATCATCCAACTTGTGGGGTTATTGAATTGATTAACAAAAGAGACTATATATTAAAGGCCAGTTTATGCACTTATCCTGAGATTCTTAACCTAGAAAACCAAAACTCCCTGGGAAGGGTTTTGGGGGGGTCCTTAGATGAACTTAAGGCATGCATAGCCCTTTGATAGTCTGTATTTTTCTACACATAAGCATTCTTTCCTACAGGGGAAAAAAAAAAATTCCTCACTCTTATTCTCAACGTTGTGTTCCTGATTATTTTAAGAAAACTGACATAAATTGAAGCTGTAACTGCTGGTGTTAATAATAATTATTATAACCCAAAAACATTACTAATATTTTACTACAAATAAACAGTATTATTATGGTTATTAAAACTCAGTTCCTTGCATTGAGCTAATATTGGTGGATGCATAGAATTTAAAGCATTGGGAGCTTTGCTTTTACCAGGCAGAATGTTCTGATTTCTTCTTATTACAGGAGCCCTTGAGGTCTTATTTCACTCTGATCCACAAAGAGGAACTCACTTCCCCCAGAAAGGCAGGCTAATGAGGTCTGCTTAATTTATAGCTGAGTCCATTTATGCAGTCTCTTCTGTTAACGGGGATGCCTGCTTAATTCAATAGAATCCTCACATGGTACACATGGAAGACATCAGGACCCCGTCCACCCCACATTCATTTATAACTGTGATGCCTCTGATGTGCACAAACAAACCATGTTTTACAAACTTCTTAGAGATTTGATTAAGTCACATTGTGCATTCTGTTGTAACAAGAAGGGTGATTTAAAATCATTAGGCCTAAAATTTAGGCCTCGGTGTGCTTTGAAGTCAAGAGGAACAATTTGTCAGCTGGTTGATCTTTTGCTTCTAAAGCTAGTTAACTGATCAATCTAATGTCAAAGGAGCAGAGACAAATGGGAGACATTTTACTATGTGGAAAACTGTACATGAAGATAAATCCAGCAATCTGCTTCATTTCATCTGCAGTTATCTTTGCAGTAATTGCTTTGGAACACTCAAGGTGCTCTTTGCATAAAGGATGTGTTGGAAGCTTTAAGTTCTTTAAATTCTTGCAACAAATCTTGCTTTGCTCCATTTTGGGGCAGGAAAGGCCATAATCCCTCACTTTAAATGCATACTTGGCAATGAACAAAAGTTAGGATTTTTGACTAGTTGTTTACTCTGTAATTAGTTCACACATTTCTGAAATTTCCTGACATGTTTGCAAAGTAAATCTATTCCTTGGAGGATTTATTTGATTTTTGCTATGATCATAATGATGAAAATGGATCTAGAGTAAAAACTTCCCCATGAATAGATTTAGTTACACCAGCTGTTCAAGTAACCTACTGCTGCACAAAATCTACCCCCAAACTCGTTGGCTTAAAACAACAGTCATGTGATTATACTTCATAATTTAGTGGATTAGGAATTGAAACTGGGTAGGAAGAGTCAAGGTCACTTCTTGGCATTCAGTTAGTAGATGACCCTTAGGGTCTAATACACCTCCACTCGAGGGCCCGGTATCCTGGGTGAGGTGTAGAGGGGTTGGGACAGAAAGCTGTTCCCTGCTGGGACTATCTCCTACAGCACCTATATGTGGTCTCTCCAGCAGGCAGTATTATGCAGCCAAACTTATCTGACTTCTCAGGGCTCTTAGTGGGAAGCAGAAAGATGTCCACATCCATCTTTAATCTACCACACCAGCACATATTGATTCTTTACAAGCTTTATTAACAAATCATTTTACTGCCATCACCTCAAGTTTCTATGATATGTGCTAGAAGTTTCAGCAAGATGGGTGGTGGGGAAAGGGGAATGGTGATTGATTAGGTAGCTATTATTCCTAGAGCCCACAGTGGCAAGTTAACTCTTAGCAATAATGCTGCTTTAGGAAAATCAATAAGTAAATTTCTTGCCTAAAAAAGAGATTAGAAACTTTTATAGGGGAAATTTATTGTAGTTCTCCCCATTTTGACATACCCTCCTCTATATTCATATTGAAACATTGCTGTGGAAAATATCTTTTTCCCCCCATGATTCTGTGAACAGAAAATTGCTTTGGTTATTTTTACTGATTAGGAAGACAGTCTTTTTTTTCAAAGTGTTAGTTTCATTTTTTTTAATTTATTTCTTTTTCTTTCATATTGGAGTATAGTTGATTTACAATGTGTTTGTTTCAGGTATAAAGCAAAGTGACTCAGTTATACATATATATGCATCCATTCTTTTTCAGATTATTTTCCCATATAGGTTATTACAGAATATTGAGTGGAATTCCCTGTGCTTTACAGTAGGTCCTTGCCAATTATCTGTTTTATATGTAGTAGCGTGTATAGGTTAATCTCAAACTCCTAATTTATCCCTTCCCTCACCTTTCCCCTTGGTAACCATAAATTTGCTTTTCAAGTCTGTGAGTTTGTCTCTATTTCGCAAGTAATTTCATTTGTATTCTTTTTTTTTTTTTTTTTTGCAATTCTATATTTATGTGAGATCATTTGATACTTTTCTTCCTTTTGTCTCACGTTGATTTAAGATTTCAGCATTTGTTGTCCACCATCCTTGGAGACTGAGATATATTTTACAGAGCACTGAGCATAGAACTGTTCATGGGCTTCTCATGTTTGTCAGTACCCTGGACAAAGAACTTCAATGGGCACAATAAAGGACGGAAATGGTAGGGACCTAACAGAAGCAGAAGATATTAAGAAGTGATGGCAGGAATACACAGAAGAACTATAAAAAAAAAGATCTTCATGACCCAGATAACCATGATGGTGTGATCACTCACCTAGAGCCAGACATCCTGGAATGTGAAGTCAAGTGGGCCTTAAGAAGCATCACTACAAACAAAGCTAGTGGAGGTGGTGGAATTCCAGTTGAGCTATTTCAAATCCTAAAAGATGATGCTGTGAAAGTGCTGCACTCAATAATGCCAGCAAATTTGCAAAACTCAAAGCAATGGCCACAGGACTGGAGGAGGTCAGTTTTCGTTCCAATCCCAAAGAAAGGCAATACCAAAGAATGTTCAAACTACTACACAATCGCACTCATCTCACACATTAGCAAAGTAATGCTCAAAATTCTCCAGCTTAGGCTTAAACAGTACGTGAACCATGAACTTACAATGTTCTAGCTGGATTTAGAAAAGGCAGAGGAACCAGAGATCAAATTGCCAACATCCATCAGATCATCGAAAAAGGAAGAGAGTCCCAGAAAAAAACATGTACTTTGTTGACTATGCCAAAGCCTTTGACTGTGTGGATCACAACAAACTGTGGAAAATTCTTCAAGAGATGGGAATAACAGACCATCTGACCTGACTCCTAAGAAATCTGTATGCAGGTCAAAAACAACAGTTAGAACTGGACATGGAACAACAGACTGGTACCAAATCGGGAAAGGAGTACATCAAGGCTGTATATTGTCATCCTGCTTATTTAACTTATATGCAGAGTACATCATGAGAAATGCCGGGCTGGATGAAGCACAAGCTGGAATCAAGATTGCCAGGAGAAATATCAATAACCTCAGATATGCAGATGACACCACCCTTAAGGCAGAAAGCAAAGAAGAATTAAAGAGCCTCTTGATGAAAGTGAAAGAGGAGAGTGAAAAAGTTGGCTTAAAATTCAATGTTCAGAAAGCTAAGATCATGGCATCACTTCATGGCAAATAGATGGGGAAACAATGGAGACAGTGAAAGATTTTATTTTGGGGGGCTCCAAAATCACTGCAGACAGTGACTGCAGCCATGAAATTAAAAGACACTTGTTCCTTGGAAGAAAAATAATGACCAACCTAGTGATTTGGTGGTTTATACACTAAGTTGTGTCCGACTCTTGAGACCCCATGGACTGTTACCCACCAGGATTCTCTGTCCATGGGATTTCCCAGGCAGGAGTACTGGAGTACATTGCCATTTCCTTCTCCAAGGGATGTTCCTCATCCAGGAATCCTGCGTTACAGACAGATTCCTTACCAACTGAACTAGGAGGGAAACCAGATCAACCTAGACAGCGTACTAAAAAGCAAAGATATTCCTTTGCCAACAAAGATCTGTCTAGTCAAAGTTATGGTTTTTTCCAGTGGTCATGTACAGATATGAGAGTTGGAGAATAAATAAATCTTAATGCCAAAGAATTGATGCTTTTGAACTGTAGTGTTTGAGAAGACTCTTGAGAGTCCCTTGGACAGCAAGGAGATCCAACTAGTCAATCCTAAGGGAAATCAGTCCTGAATATTCATTGGAAGGACTGATGCTGAAGCTGAAAAATCCAATACTTTGGCCACCTGATGCAAATAAGTGACTCATTGTAAAAGACCCTGATGCTGGCAAAGATTGAAGGCAGGAGGAAAAGGGGATGACAGAGGGTGAGATGGTTGGATGGCATCGCCAACCCAATGGACATGAGTTTGAGCAAGCTCCAGGAGTTGGTGATTGACAGGGAAGCTGACATGCTGCAGTCCATTGGTTCTCAAAGAGTCGGACATGACTGAGTGACTGAACTGAACCCAGGTCTCCCACATTGCAGGTGGATTCTTTACCAGCTGAGCCACAAGGGAAGCCCAGACACAGAACAGGCACTCCATAAATAAACTCTTAATCATCAACACTTTAGTATGCATCTGTTAGACATGCTAAGCAAATGAAAAAAGCAAATGAGAACAAAGAAATGAAACACCATCTTGAGAATCTTCTTTTAGTTTATTGATGAATATACAACATAGAATATACATATGTATGTATTGCAAAGCAAAGAAACTTAATTTAGTTTTGTTTTTAGAGGAATTTGACTCTTTTAATTTGGAATTCCATTTTCCCCGTTGGCTAGCAAGACACCTTTGGACAGTTCTTATACTTTCTATTTTCCTGTCTCTGAAGCGAGAGTAAAAACTGGTAGAACTGTAGTCTTAAATGATAGGGATGCAAAGCTTTGATTTTCAACCAATGTTTCATGGGCTTAAAAATCAGCTAAAATCTGATACAAAAGCAGTGTGGTCCAAAGGAAGAGGGTCTGTGATTTTGCATTTCTAACAAGCTCCCAAGTGAAGCAAATGCCACAGGCCCACAGACCACGGTTTGAATAACACAGCAGCAGTGCATCTATTAATAAAAATGAGTACGCACTCTGAAATGTTGGTCTCTGGTCTCCACTTTCTTTGTCTCCCTTCAGAAATTTCTGCGAGATAGGAATGGATTTTTGTATTTGTCCTGCATCTCCAATTTGATGAGTTCTCAGTTGAGTTCCTTATTTAAAATATTATGGCTCCTGCACTTTGTTTAAACCTGCTTGACACGCAATGATTTGTGACTTTCTCTTTCCTGAGTGTGTTTATAAGAGGATGACCTTGGGACTGAAGACTCTCACTGTCTAGACACAGGGACACAGTAGAAGAACTGTGAATGGCTATTTTTTACTGTTTTTCTTTCCTTCTTTCTCTTTTTTCCTTTTCTGTGTTGTCTTCATATGCTAATAGAGTCAATATCCTCGTTTGCCATTTTAATGTTTCTTAGGAAGATCTAGCTCAGAATTTCCTATGGTTTTTATCCTCATTAGTCTTCTACATGAATCAGAAATTTCCTGTTATAACATCATGAGGTTTCTCAGTAGACCCTCTTGGCTCTTGGTTGAGTCTTTTGAACGATTTTATTATAACAAAGTTGACTTGAAGCCAGAAGAGGCAGAACTCCAGTGTGGGGCTTTCTTTCCAGTTTTATGGGTTTTTTCTCAGAAGCCTAATGCCAGTTTAATGAAGTTTTATAGCTATTAATACTCCACCACTCTTGCTGCAGTAAGAAATATGTAACTAAACAATAATTTGAAATAGGTAAATCCATGATTAAGTTACACTAAAAAATAATGTCTGTGGGTCATAGTTCATAATTTCCAAATACACATACTTTGGAATGATTGGTAACTGCAGCCTTGTAACTCTTTCAAGGAGAAAAGCTATGAGTTTAAATCACTACATTAAGCTGACAGTGAGACTCATATTTTCTGAGCTAAAGATATATTTTTATGGCCACACAGTGGACTCTGTTTATCACTCATCATAAACCATAGGAAACCATTTTTGTTTTAAATTAGGTGCTCAGGCTTTTGTCCTGTAATCTGTTTCTTTATTTCCCCTTTCCACTTTTGTTGGTCCATTTTCAACAGCTCCCAATTGTCTTCCATTTCCCGAAAATGGCTCATATTTTATACCTAAGCTTCTTTAAAGGTATTTCACCCTAGTTGAGGTCACCTTAATTTACACCTTAAATTATGATTCCAAAGCCAATTTTAATGCTGCTGATATTGAGTAATCCTGCTAAAGAGTCCAATTTTAAAATAAGTAACTGTCTTATCCTAAAATGCCAGACATAAGAAACCCATGAATTTTGCATATCTCTTTAGTACTTTTACTTGTTGAATTAAATTTATTCTCTTCTTTTGAGTCACTTACCCAATTAGGCTTCATTTTACTGCCTACTCTGGTTCTAGAGGATGTCCCTTCTTAAAGACAGTAAGTAAGTGGCTTTTTCCCAGACTAGCCAACAGCTTCAAATTGTTTGAAAGTTAAATGACCGTGGAATCTGGGGCTTAATATTTTAAAGCCATCTTGATTATACTTATTAAAATAGAAGATCTTGTCAAAATAAATTTCTTCCTTCCTTTCTCTCTCTTTCTCTCCCACCCACTTCTTCCCATCAATTGATCTTCCTGCTCCCCAATGTACATATCTTTGTTGCCTGATTTTATACAATCAGATCAGGGATACACACTGGGGAGTGAGTGGCCACAGCCCCATAGACAGAACGTGAGAGGGAAAATGATGGTCACAGAAGTCTCCTTGATGAAAAACACTGTACCTTTAATTCATATTCAATTTTTAAAAAGTACTTTTCAGTCTATAAATGGCAAAAAAAGACCTACTAAGCATAGGGTGTTGTATCATACTTAAAATATTTTTTATATTCCTTGTAATTTACTGGGCAATTAAAAGAAAGCAGCTCTGGTTCAGTCCTTTTGTATAAATAATTAAGGAAAGTTGTCCTATCCTTAAGTATCACAGAAACTAAAAATATGCATATTTTTCTTCTGAGTGCTCTTGAAAGGTGGGTTTCATTCTTATTTCCTTTGTTTTCTCACTCAGCTCTGTCCACCTTTCTATTGCTATTGTCTGTTTACAGGCATATCTTATCTTTCTAGACCTGAACAGATTAATATCAAAACTATTATAAGTTACACATTACAGTGGAGCATTAGAACTACAACTAGTACAAGCTGAGATGTGGATGCTGGATTTCAAAGATTTAATACAAAAACATAGGATGTAGAATGCACTAATGACACATTAATTACATGTTGAAATGATACTATTCTGGATATATTGGGTTAACTATAAAATATTAGAATTCACATCTCTTTCTTTTAACCCTCCTAGAAATTTTTTAAAATTACATATGTTGAGACTTCCCTGGTGGTCCAGTGGTCAAGACTCTGTGCTTCCAATGCAGGGGGTACAAGCTTAAATCCCTGTTCAGAGAAGTAAGATCCCACATGTTATGTGACAAGGGCAAAAAAAAGAAAAATCATGTAAGTGCTTCTAAAGTAGGAATTGGGTCTTTTCCTTTACCAAATAACAGTGAGTAGATCAGAAGGCACTTAGGGTTATTAAATGACTCACTGGTTATATTGATTAATTTATATTTATTCCAATGTATACTTCACTCCTAAATATAGCTGTATTCTTCATTATATGCATGTGTGAAAATCATTTTCTATATCTTAACTCAGAGTTTCCCAGTTTCTGCTTTCTGGCATTCCTGAATGGGTTGAAGTTAGGCCAAAATATTGATTCTGTTAGCCCTAGGGGCTATCGTAAGGTACATGGGGCTATGTGGGCCCTCAACTCTATTGCTTTCCATTGCAAGCAACCTCATCACTTTAATCCAGAATATTGTACAAATATGAGTATATTCTCTGTTTATCATAGTAAAAAATGACAGGGAAATACAGTCTGTATTTTATATGATGGAATTGAACTTCTTTATATTTAAAAGAAAAAACTCAACAGTTAATTTAACCATGAACTCTACTATAATCTTTTTTGCTTATTTGTTGCTTTTGTCTTTCTTTCTTAAAATTATTAGAACTGGTAGATATCAGTGTGAAGATTAATCTCACTTTAGGATGTTATAGATTGAGGAGTATTTCAGGTTGCTATAAAGTTTCCTTTCAAATCTCTCTAAATGTGGTAGGTATAAAATAGCATCATTCCTCTGGAGTATATTATCTTTCTGGTTTTATTAAGCCCAACCTAGGCAACATAGGTCCAATTTATCGGATACTCTGAGGCAGTGCAATGTTAGAAATTTGGTCATAATCCTTATGCCAACCTGAAGCAGGGACTATGTTTAGACTTACTTTGTAGTAAAGGAAATCAATTCACACAGCTATTCTGTTACATTTTGGTACATTGAACCTGATCCTGTATGTGTCCAATGCCTTTACTATATTTCATAATTGTGTTTCTTAGGGGAAAACAAGCAAGCTATAAGAATATCAATTGCTGTTATAATTTATTGAGACACAAATTTGAGTATGTCTTCCCTGTAGTTTCTCTTCCCTTTTAATTTTCTTGTCTTGGAGATTTTGTAAGACAGGAAACAATTGCTTGAATCCAAAGTTTATTTGAACATGAGTTTGAGCAAGCTCTGGGAGTTGGTGATGGACAGAGAAGCCTGGTGTGCTGCAGTTCATGGGGTGACAGAAAATCGGACACAACTGAGTGACTGAACTGAACTGAAAGCTTAGCCCTAAATACTGAAAAGCAAATGCTATGTGTCTTATTTTCTTGGGCTCCAAAATTACTGCAGATGATGACTGCAGCCATGAAATTAAAAGACACTTGCTCCTTGAAAGAAAAGTTATAACAAACCTAGACAGCATATTAAAATGCAGAGACATTACTTTGCCGACAAAGGTCTGTCTAGTCAAAGCTATAATTTTTCCAGTAGTCATGTATGGATGTGAGTTGGACTATAAAGAAAGCTGATGCTTTTTAACTATGGTGTTGATGCTTTTTAACTATGGTGTTGGAGAAGACTCTTGAGAGTCCCTTGGACTGCAAGGAGATCAAACCAGTTCATCTTAAAGGAAATCAGTCCTGAAAACTCATTGGAATGACTGATGCTGAAGTTGAATGCTTCAACTTTCCAATGCTTTGGCCACCTGATAGGAGTAACTGACTCATTAGAAAAGAACCTAATGCTGGGAAAGATTGAAGGCAGGAGGAGAAGGGGACGATAGAGAATAAGATGGTTAGATGGCATCACCAACTCAATGGGCATGAGTCTGAGCAAGATCTAAGAGTTAGTGATGGACAGAAAAGGCTGATGTGCTGCAGGCCATGGGGTTACAAAGAGTCAGACATGACTGAGCAACTGAACTAAACTGAATGTTTAATCCTAAACACTGAAAAATAAATACTATATGTTTTACATGGAAAGCAGAGAAGAAAGAGAGCAGAGATTGCCAAAATCTGAAGGACATATAACTGGTCCCCAACAGATAGAGTCCCAAGATATGTTTCCCACTCCCCTGACCTCTGGGGAAGGGAGAGAAAAGTTGAATCACTCCCTAATGACTGATAATTTAATCATTCTGCAGTGTAATGAAGCCTCCATAAACCTAAAAGGATTAAGTTCAGAGAGTTTCCAGGTTGATGAACTCTTGGATAGTGGCATACTTGGAGGAGCATGAAGGCTCCTGCTCCATGCCTTGCTCTGTCCATCTCTTCCATCTGGCTGTTCCTGAGTTATATCCTTTTATAATAAATCAATCATCTAGTAAGTAAAATGTTTCTTTGAGTCCCATGAGCCACTTCAGCCATCAATTCCAGTAAGGGGGTCATTAGAACTTCTAATCTATAGCCAGTCCATCAGACGAACAGATAACAATCTAGACTTGGGATTGGTATCTCAAGTGGGCTTTGAAGGATGGTCTTATGTGACTGAAGTCTTAACCTGTGAGATCTGGTGCTGTGTCCAAGTAGATAGTGTCAGAATTGTGTTGAATTGTAAGACACCCAGCTGATGTTGGAGAATTGCTTGTTTGTGGGGGAAATTCCTCACAAACTGGAATTATGGCAGGTCAGCGGTAGGATTTAGAGTTGAGACAGCACTAGCAAAAATACCTCCTTTTAACCCACAAAAGTCTTTGTGCATCCCTGTCTCCTTTTTCACTAACTTCAGAACCATTGAGGACCAGTCAGATGGAATGCAATAGGGGTCACAGTGGAAGCCCAATGATACAAGTGACTGCTCTTCCACCCAGCAGTTTCCACAGCTTGGTTAACTGTTCCCACCATGGACAAACTAGCAGTACTCTGCAAGATGCTTGCTTTCTCCTTGAAAGAAAAGAATTTCCTCTTTGGAAGCAAAGGTATAAAGGGAGGATGGGCTCTTCTATTCTCAGGAAATACAGTCCTTTTCAAGTCAGCTACATCTCTCTTTATGCCCTCTGGTCTACCTCCAGTGCTTAGCACTATTTATCAACCTTAATCAACATGAGTGACAGAAAGCCTGATGACAGACCAGGGCTGGTACTGCTGGTGGGGATGACCACTTTTGAAATGTCAGGCCTGAATAAGTTATATTTCCGTTTCTTTGGGCTCTAGTTTTTCAAAGATTGTCATCTTCCACATGGGGGGGGGGTGAAAACAAAATGTATTTTAGTATCCATCCAAAGTTACATCTTAGGCTAGCACTGCAAACCCTCCTTGTGCCTCTGTCAAGCTGAGGACTGCTGAGTCAGGTCAGGAGTCACCAGACACGGCAACTGCCATAAGAATCACACACTTTCAGTTCTGGCAATACTAAAATTCATCAAAAAACAAGGACACAAGATATGTTTCAATTAGCTCAAAGATGCCACCTTTACTATGCTGTAACATAAACTATAGGGGGGACTCTAGGTCAGTAGGACTGGGCTGGACCCCTGTTCTGTTACTTTGGTCACTTCTACCTTAGGGAAGCCCCCTAATGTCTCTGAGGATATTTCATGGTAGACATGGAAGAGAAAACAATATTTTGTTTCAGTGAAAACTGAATGATATAATAAAAAGACAGATGTGAGCCCCAGTACAACTATAGGGGTTCAGAACAAGCCTCCCTAAAATGTACCAATTTTGCATGAGAATTATTTTGATCTTAAAGAATTGAAACTATGTTTTCAAAAGAAACTTCCACCCTCCCCTTAACTTTCTAGAAAAATTTAATTTTTTTCCCCCCAGAAGAGAATTACTACTAGAGATAAATTTCATCTAAGTGGTCTCATCTATATGGCAGGGAAAACATCTCATTTCCAAACATCTGGTCTTCTTCTTTTTGTCCTGGGAATGACCCATCTGTTCCTTGGCAGCCCCGTGTCCCACTCCTTACCTCAGGACGGCACACAGACCTCATTTTGCCTTTCTCTGACCCTCTCATATATGTGAGAGCCCCAGGTTTATGAAATTAACTTTGATTTTTTCTCTTGTTAACTCATTCCACATCAATTTGTCTTATTTTTGCTGAAGTATGGTTGATTTACTCACATCCATTTAATTCTTAGACTAGCCAGAAGAACCTTGAAGAGAAGAGGAAAGTTTTCCTCCTCCCCAACACAATATTTCACATCTATTAAGTACTTTAGAAACCTTAACTTTGTCCCATTTATTTATTTTCCCCTAACCTTAATTAGGACCCTCTGACCAGAATAAAGAAAAATTATCCTGGGAAAAAAACTAGTTCCCTTCAGCATGTTCAGGCCAAAGCGTGATTAGGAAATGTGCGCTGGCTGGCTCCTCTGATTTAACACTTAGCCTCTCAACGTGCAGTGCGTGGTCCAGCAGCATCAGAGCTTCTTAGAAATACAAACTCTCAGGCCTCACTCTAGGTTCTCCAGAATGAGCATCTAAGTGAGATCCCCATGTGATTCCTACACATATTAATGTTTAAGAAGTGCTGCTTATGGAAACAGCACTAACTTAGGAGTTGGGAGATGGAACTTTCAGTTCATTTTTTTTTACAAACAAATAAGTACTCGATTCTGTGCTTTTGTTTCCTCTCCTTCAAAGGCAATGTCTTTTTTCTGCCATTGCTGGAAAGGTCAGTTGTGATCTGGAAGAACAGAAGCAACCCAGCCTTAAATGTGTGTTAGAAATAATGTGTGTATTTTTGGATGTAAATGCATTTAGATAAAACTGCAAAAATGAAGCCAAACTCACACACACACACACACACACGCACCCACACACAAACACACTTAATTGTCAGCAGCTGTGTCACCCAGGTGAAATGAGAAAGCAGTAAACCTCACTCCCTCGGATACTTCCTATAACATTCATCACTTTGCAGATGGATTTCTCCTATTTTCCTGTCTAAGAGAGATGTATTTGCAGTTCTGTGAAGCTGCCCTTTATCTAGTCTTGCAAGGGCAGGGACGCAGGAGAGAGGACGTCAAGTTTAGCTGTTGCACATGACAGTGGGTTGAATCTGTAATCAAGTCATGTAATTGGGACCTGTTTGCAAACAGCACTGCTGCTCGGGGACGGGTGTTATTGTAGAGGACACTTTTGAAAATGGGTCCCCAGAGGACAGGCTTTTATCATCTTAGGATCTGAGACGCTATTTTACTTCTCATCTTTCCTTATTCAAATTGCATTTGCCCTTTATTCTTTCAGGGGTTTATATTATATATTTCCCTCTGTGGTCAAAATAGCTGCACTCCTCCCTATTTAAAGATGTTTCATCATTAAAAATTATATTAAACAGTCAACCATCCTCAGGGAAGACTTAATTTCCACTTTCTGCTGCAGTCAGCATGGTTGAGGTTCAATCTTTCCATAAACTTGGAATCTATTTAAAGCTATTTCCATAAACCTGGAGCCATTTGATACCTTTTCATACTCTTGCTAACCAACTAACTACTTATTTTTAAGAGCCAGTAAAATTGACCTGATTTTGACTACAAGAGAGAAACACATATTAAAATCTGTAGAACTGAGAAAGTATAGAAACTGAGTTTATTGGGTGGAAGCAATAAAATTGCAAATGCAAATATTTAAAAGTGTTCGACTCGGGGGATGGGTGAGAGTAGATACTCTCACTAAAGCCATCTTCACAGTTGCTTTCAAGTCAAACTATCTTGTGATCTGCATCGGCATTTTTGGGGAAGGAAACCTTTATCATTAATGTTATTTTGTTGTTTATTAAACTAATGTACTCAATAAACTAAGAAAACACCTGAAATCTATGAAAAAGGAAAAACAAAATCCCTCTTTAATTAGAAACAAGATTCATGCCTCTGACTCATTTCTTTTAGATAGCTAGAAGATATCTCAGCAATATCTCCCTCCTTGGATTACCTGAGGGACTCAGACCATCTCAGTGGGTGGCCTGACTTATTTCCACCCTCAGGAAGGAAGAGTCCTGGTGTTTCTTCTCCCTGTTGGCTCTAGTGGTGAGGTTGGTCCTCATTAAAGAATGGTACAGGGCATGTGACAAAGAGGATTCTGTGACAGATAGAAATGAGGATGGACTTTAGACGAGGTGGTTGGTGAAATTTATCTTATATGTAGTAAATACTAATTGAGACCTGAAAGATAATGTAGCTCCCCAAATGCAGACTCTTCACCACCATGCCAGGAACATACCTCTTCAACACTTACATGCTTCAGCTAAGCAAAGGCAGACCTGCACATGCCCCCATCTCTCCCCGAGAAGTGGCTATCACACACAGATAGCTATCACACACTGCTATCACACACAGATAGCAGTGACTCAGAAGCAGATCCTCCCCTGCAGGAGGCTGGATCTCAACACTGACTGCCAGGGACCTTTAAAATATTGACAGCTGTTTCCACTTCCTAGTCAATTGTATAACAAAACCTAGGGTTGGGGAGGGACTAGGCATCAGCATTTTTCAAAGCTCTTCAGATAAAACTCTTCTAATATGAAAGAAGTGTTGAAAAGCACTTCTGCAATGGTTCACCAGTCAGCAGACCTGAGATAGTAAACAAAGCAATGAGTAGAGAGTTATGCAAGCCATGACAATAAAGATGTTTTCTCCTTGGAAGAAAAGCTATGACAAACCTAGTCAGTGTATTAAAAAACAGGGACATCACTTTGCCAACAAAAGTCAATATAGCGAAAGCTATGGTTTTTCCTGTAGCCATATATGGAGTTGAGAGCTGGACCATAAAGGAGGCTGAGCACCAAAGAATTGATGCTTTTGAACTGTGGTGTTGGAGAGGACTCTTGAGAGTCCCTTGGCCTGCAAGGAGATCAAACTAGTCAACCCTAAAGGAAATGAACCCTAGTATTCATTGGAAGAACTGATGCTGAAGCTGAAGCTCCAACATTTTGGCCACCTGATGCGAAGGGCTGACTCATTGGAAAAGACCATGATGCTGGGAAAGATTGAGGGCAGGAGGAGAAGGGGACGACAGAGGATGAGATGGTTGAATGGCATCATGGACTCAATGGATATGAGTTTGAGCAAACTCCAGGAGACAGTGGTGGACAGGGAATCCTGTTGTGCTACAGTCCATGGGGTTGCAGAGTCAGACACAATTTAGTGACTGAGTAACAGAAACAAAAGCAGAGAATTCTGTGTAGAGTAATAGATATGTTGATGGAAAAAACATATTTTTTTTTCCTGTGAGGAAAAAAAAACAATTTTTTAGTTCAATTTTCTGTATTTTATATAAGATGAAAATAAGGACATGGTAGAATAAATGAACTTGGCCAAGCTCTTCCAAAATTAAGATTATTTATATTACTTTATTTGTACTCTTTTCCCTTAAGAATCATCATCATCATCATCTGAAGACACAGCTATCATAGGCATTTCCACTTCAAATAGCCAGGAAACAGATCTAAGACAGCTGTTTGTGTTTTGGTGAAATTCAAATTGGTGGGTTCCCCATCTCACGAGGGTTATGCCCACAAATGGTTCTATTATACAAGTAACATTAGGACAACACTAAAATAAATAGGAGAAAAAAGTCCTTAATATTACCCACCTAATTCCCCCACTTTGGCATTTGAATATTCTATTCTTCCATATTTCATTTGAATCTTTCACTTATAGCTGTGTATACTTTGCATAGTTGAATTCATGATGTGGATATAATTTTGATTTTACACCCAAAATGTGTTATATCTTAAGCCTTACCATGTAATTTGTTAGGGCATCCCTAAGAAACTAATATACCTGTTAAAGTGTTTGCACTTTTTCTTTTTCAGCAAACAACCATTGGCATGCTTAAAATAACAGAGCATAGTCATATTGTAAAGATAACTCTGGGTGGAAAGTCAATGTGGAATTGGAAAACTGAGTGTTCTGAGGGCAGAGAGATTTAATTCACTCATTCATTTAAGCATTCATTCCTTCATCCATTCTCCACATAGTTATCACATACTGATGAACTATGTGCATGACTCTGTGTATGGTTCTAAGGACAGAGTGTGAAATAGACTCTGCACTCGTAAAACGGGATTTAGTGAAGAGACTGATAAGAACAGAGAGCAAATGAATAATCACTCACTGTGTGCACTGCAAAGAAGAAGAGGATGGTGAAGAAAGGAAGTGGGGTAGGAGTGGGAAGTAGATGGTTTGATGTAGATGTGCTGTTAGAGTCCCAGCAAAAAGGGAGGGCAGGCACGCAAAATCTCAAGGACAAGGAGAAGGCATCCTGGGCAAGAAAAGAGAGAACAGCATCCAGGGTAGAGGGAACAGCAATGTTCAAAGGAGATCTTGCAGCTGGAAAGGAAATAGAAAGAGAACAGAGTAGCCAGGCAATGTGAGAGAAGAAGAGCAGCAGGAAATGAGGTTGAAGACCAGAGAGAACCAGATTATACTGCAGCTTGTAGGTCACAGTTAAGAGTGTGAAATTGATTCTAGATACAAGAAGAAGCCAGTGAAGCCCTTTATGCAGATTAACAGTGAAGTTTGTGTTTTATAATGATCCTCCTTTCTGCAGGCTGCAGAATGAGAGTCAAAATGGGGTGGTCAGGGAGGATGCCTCCATAGTCTTCCAAACAAGAGATGATGCGGCTTAAAACTAAGACAGTGAAAGGAGAAAGGGAGAAAATTGTTCAGATCCAAGATAAATTTTAGAAACAGAATTAACAGTGCCTTAAAAATGTGAGCCATAGGTCAGGTGAAATAGGGTAATGGTTAATGGCTCTTGTCAAGTGGCTTTTCAATTACACTGAAACCATCACATTTTAGTATAGATATTTCACAGTAAGGTTGCCCTGTTTTCTATTAATATATATAGATTATGCATTTAAAGGGTTTATTATACATTTCTGTGATGATTTGAACAGAATGCATCTGTTAAACCCAAATGTGTTTCCTCTCACGTGAATTGTACATTTTCTTTCTATTTCTGTTGAGCTACTTCTTCATCAGATAGAAAGGTTATATTATGTCAGTTATATTTGGTGTCAGTATTTTTTCTTGCTTTGTATTTTTTAAATACAAAACGGTCTATCATACAATTTCCAATACAAGAATATTTGATTATACAATATCGAATTTATCTCTTCCTTTCTTATTTTCTGTATTGATTTAAAACTTAGGATGTTGTTATGCTTCGTAAGATCTGACTAGTTCTATTTTATTTGATTACATTTATATGAGTGTGTGTATGTATGCATATATTTACAAATCCATTGTTTGGGTTTTGGTATATGCTGTACAATGGGGTATAGACTAATTTTTATTTTTAAATAGCTAACCAGTTTTCCCTGCATCATTTGTTAAATGATTATTCTCTACCCTATAACTATGGAGTTTCATATATGTCATCAGACATTTTCCTTGGACTTCTGTTACTTTGATCTCGATTTTGTGTTTGTTTAAAGGAAAAGCATATCCATACTTTTTATTTCTATCAGCAATAAAAACATTCTGCTGGGGAATTTTTTTTATTAAAATAATACCTGACAGAAATATTTGCTGATTCTTCCAGGACAATAGGACTCTAGCAATTTTCATAATTTAGTTAAATGTGTACGTATTTTATGGAGGAAGGCACGGCAACCCACTCCAGTATTCTTGCCTGGAAAACCCCATGGACAGAGGAGCCTAGCGGGCTACAGTCCATGAGGTCACAAAGAGTCGGACACTACTGAACTGACTTAGCACAGCACAGCACATGGTATTTGACAATTATATATATGCATCTATTTCACATGTTTTATATTAAAGATTCCAGATTTAAAACTCTGTGGGGACACACCTGGCTTTCTCTCATTGACTCTTCAGCACTCAACATATAATATGACATCCATTAAGGGCTCAAAAATATCTTATGAATGAATAAATAAATCAATACATTTCAGTCAACTACATCTATATCTATAAAATAACCTGGAAAAGCAATATTGTTCCATTTTCTCATGCAGAAACTAGAGTGTTTATCTTTTTGTTTTTATTAATTTTATCTTTTAATTTTTAATTAGAGGATAATTGCTTTACAGTATTGCGTTGGTTTCTGCCATGCATCAGTGTGTGTGTTTCTCTTATGCAAGGCTCCTTTTATCTGTTTTATTCCAAACAGGTCACAAACGTTTTGTATTCTTAATACATTTACTGTAAAAGTATTTTGTTTTAGCATTGAAAATGAGATTTAACTTTTTTGTTTTTATCATCTAACAGATTACTGCTCTTTACAGAAAGACAATTGATTTTATTTATGTTTCAGTCAACCAATATAATAAGCATTTACTGATTTGAGTGACATTTTACTGAAACCTAAGATAACTTTTATTGTAAAATACACCACTGATTTAATAACAACTTAAAATATAACCACATTAAATAGACACATGATAGTAAGACTCATTTCAATTGAAGATTTTTTTAAGTGAGATCTAATATTAATGTCATTCAGTAGGTTCTATTTAATTATTTGGACTGTGCATAATTAATCTGTAAGACATGACATCTGTAATGCATGACATTTTCCTTCTTTTTACTATATTTGTGCATCCATCGTATTTTATGAAACTGACAAAAATTTCAAAGTGTGTTAATATATTATTTCCCTTACTAGGAATACCAAAAAAAGCTATTTTTTTTTTTTACTTATCAAATATTCACTGTGTCCCCACCATGGAGCACATGCTGATAGATAGGCACTGAAGACAACACAGGCTCGAGGGACATATCAAGCCCCAGAATAGAGAGCAGAGCTGTCCATTGTGTTACTTCTGGGTGAATTTAATGGGGGCAATCCCAGGGCCTAACTCCACTAAGTTTGAGAAGAGGTTTTGGACCCTTGCTGCACATGTGAATCACCCGGGATCCTCTCTCAGAGATTCTAGTTTATTTGTTCTTAGAGGGGCCCGTACACAGCTATGTTCCTCAGGCTCTCCAAGTGCTCAGGAATCAAGTCAGAGTTGAGTGCCATGCTGTGGGTGAATATGCTATGTTGGTGGAGATGTGTACAGAATACCTGCACCCCAGGAATTCTCAGCAACTTTTGTGGGCTGGAATACATTTTAAAAGTCTAAGGGGAGATATGAAATTACTAGACCATATCTGCTTGTATCTTTTCATAGCCTCACAGTTGCAATTTAATATTCATTTATTGCAATTTAATATTTTTTGTGTGTGAGAGTGGTAGACCAGTTTTGTCTTCCCCAGAAGATTCTAAGCACCATGCAAGAGAGGATCCTGTCTGATTTTATTCCCCATTGCACCCCAATAGCTATGATTTCCCAAACAGAATGGATCATGGCTTAAAAAAAAATAACTCACATGATTTTTATTCCAAAACTTACATGTTTGGAAAATGCTGCTCTAAAGGGGACTGTTTCTAGGGTTGCCACTCTTTCTATTTCCCAAGGTCCTTTCATTTGATGGGAATGTACAAATCCTCAAGGTGCAAATAAACAGAAAGAAGAAAAACCACGCTGATGTTAAAAATTGAGACTTCTCGAGGAGGTGATAATTGCAGAACAGGCAGGAGACAATTTCCAGTTTATTGACTACTTCTTTACTTCGTGAACAGTGAGAATGCATTTATGACACACCAGTCACTATGCTCGGTGCATGCATACCTACTTAGTCACACGGTCATGTCCGATTCTGTATGACCCCATGGGCTGTAGCCCACCAGGCTCCTCCGTCTATGCAATTTGCCAGGCAAGAATAGTGAAACAGGTTGCATTTCCCTACTCTGCTGCTAGGTATCAAATACAAATAAATGTTTATTAAAGGCTTTCCACATGTAAGAAATTGTGCTAGGTTCTAGCAAAGCAATGGTAAGTAAAAAAGGCATGAATTGGTCCTAACCTTATGGAGTTTGTACATCTTCAAGGAGTTTACCTTCTTTATGAAAAAGGTACAATTCAGCGTTTGACATCATTAACCATCCCCCATCCCCTCAATCTCTTCTCCTATCTTTCTCTTTCTTCTTTTAAATCTCTGCCCACTTGTTTGTACTTTTCCAAGCAAGGTACTCCTGCCTTAAGATGGTGTCCCCAGAGCTCTATTTTCTTTTCCGCTTTCTCTCTTCATTCTTTCCTTAATTTTATATCCTTAGGTAATTGCATTCTTTCTTCTGACTTAGCACATATATGCTAATGACACTGAAATCCTTTTATTATATGTTTAATGAATCTTTATCGTTCATAAACTCATTTATTGAGTCATCCAATTGCTTACCAGTTGTCCTGACTCATAGAAGATTCTAAATGCTTTGTAAGAAATGAGTTTACTAAATGCTCATTTGCTGAAATGTGCTTAATGTCAGAACTGTGCTCTAGATAGATGAAGGATGAATCTTTGCCCCAAAGAGTTCACATTCTGATGAGGGATGAGGGGGTTCAACACAGAATGGAATAGCTAATTCAGTTTTAAAGCATGGATCATATAGCAAAATTGAGATGAGACTAAGACGCAGTATTGAGAGTAGATTATAAAAGCATTGGAAACTCATCCAGTTCAACATTATCTACACCCTAGTAAAAGCTGACAAAATAACTTCTTTCCCTACAGTAATCCAGTTTCATTTGGCTAATTGCTTCTGGAGCTGGATGGGGAGAATAAAGTACCTGTAATACCCAGACCCTCACTTTCCCTGCCCTCGGGTCCCACCAGGTAGAACCTTTTCTAGAGTCAGAGAGAAGGAGGGGGCTGTCTGCCTGTAAATGATGAAGCCAGAGACAGGGCCAGCAGACAACTTTAATATCCAAAGCCTGTTTCCTCCTGACAGATTTTGATGGTCTCTTCTTGCTTCATGGTAAATATATGCTCTTGTTCATTAATATCACTTGCAATGGTAACAAATAGTAAGTGAATCTTGTCCATAGACAGTATACAAATTCCCAAGCATGCAGTCCTCATTAACTTGTTGATGCACAACATGGACATTTCCCTCAAGACTGCACACATTGCTGCCCAATTACCTCCAAAACTGCTCCTTAAACACCGTCTTCGCATGGAGCAAGCCAGACCAAGAATGGCTTCCCTTCTGTTATAGTTTCCATCACAGACACATGGTGTTTTTTATCATTAGCATAATAGAGGAGGGTGGCTGTTGCCTAGGAAACCAGGATGGGTGCAGCTCTGCTTGGTTTTTGCTGGGACTCAGAGCCACATGAATATTCTCCAACTATGTTTTTATCTCAGCCCTTGCTTGTGATGGCAAGAATGCAAATACTAGTAAGTTCTCTCTCCTTTTTTCTTCTTCTCCTCTCTTCCTCCTCTTTCTTGTGCTTCCTCCCCTTCTTTCCCCTCAAAATTCTTATTATTTTATTTTTACTTTCAAAATTCTCTTTGAACTCTAATATCAATAGCTTGACTCTTTTGTATCTAACCAATATTGATTCCTTTGCCTCCTTCAACACAATAAATTACATTTGTTGGCCAACCCAATTTGGATTAACCACCCAGTAGTTTCAATAATGTTACTTCAATCAATTCTTACTTTTATTTTAATGGCTTTAGCCTTGTTCTGAACAATACTTTTTAAAATAAAATTGCAGTTTCTATGCTGATTTACATTGTTTGAATATACATTAAATGATTAAAAAGTAAAAGAAACTTGTTCCTTGGAAGGAAAGCTATGACACATCTAGACAGCATATTAAAAAGCAGAGACACCACTTTGATGACAAAGGTCCATATAGTCAAAGCTATGGTTTTTCCAGTAATCATGTACAGATGTGAGAGTTTGTTCATAAATAAAGCTGAGCACCAAAGAACTGATGCCTTAGAATTGTGTTGCTTGAGAAGACTCTTGAGAGTCCTTGGACTGCAAGGAGATCAAACCAGTCAATCATAAAGGAAATCAACCCTGAATATTCATTGGAAGGACTGATGCTGAAGCTCAAGCTCCAATACTTTGGCCATGTGAGGCAAAAAGTCAATTCATGGGAAAAAAATCCTGATACCGGGAAAGATTGAAGGAAAAAGGAAAAAGGGACGGCAAAGGACGAGATGGTTAGATAGCATCACTGACTCAATGGACAAGAATTTGAGCAAACTCCAGGAGACAGTGAAGGACAGGGATGCCTGGTGTGCTGCAGTCCATGGGGTCACAAAGAGTCAGACACAACTTAGCTACTGAAAACCAACAACAAATAAATATACTAAAGGTAAAACCTGATAGTTTGATTCATTCCTAAATTCATCTTGTAAAAATGCCTGTTTTCATGCTATTTCTTCTTTCACACACTGATGAAGTTGGGAAAATGACATTTATTTATTTAGGGAACAGAAATTTTAGATCTTGTGCAATTCATCCCAGTCACACTGAACCACCTATGGATCTCTAACCCATAAAATTGTTCCATTGTATAAAGTTCTCATTTATTTTGTTCCTTCTTCCTATTATATTGGTATCTCACACTTAATAGCAGAAAACCCATCCACAAGTGTCTAGTTTGACTTAGGGACCCACTCTGTGTTCTCAGAACACCTTGATTCCTTTACCTCCTTCAACACAGTAAATTACATTTGTAGGCCAACACAATTTGGATTAACCATCCAATAGTTTCAATAATTTTAGTTCAATCAATTCTTATTTTTACTTTAATGGCTTTGTAGTCAGTAATTACATAATTACAATAATTATATAATTACAGCAATTATATAATTACATTCTTATATATGTAAATATAACTTTATATGAGTCAGTCAAAGAGTGCCTTAGGAGTCCAAAGTCTCCCTAAATTCTCCCTGTGCCCCCACGGCCTATTGTAACATCTGGCACAGAGAGGTCACCCAACAAATGCAAACTGAATTCAGTTGCATTTTCTTCCTTATCCTTACAATGTTTTCCTCATATAAACTGCAGGCACCTCCCTTAACAATCCCTAGACTATTTCCAAGTACAACCATCACATTCCAAGTAACATAAATTTTACTGTCTTGCCTTACTGTTTTCTTGAGTCTTTGACACTGAACTATTTAGACTCAGACACTTGGAGGATGAATGTATTGAGGAAAGGGATAAAAACACAAAGTAACCTTTATTTGATTGTTGTTTTCTGAACACATGGCAAGTTGGGAAGATTCACATTTAGTATACCAAGAAATATTTTCTCCTCATTGAGGACTTAAGTTTTGTGATAATCACTGCATATTAGTACCTTCAAGAAGAAGAAAACTGTCTCCATTTCCTCATAAATTTGCTGACAGTGAAAGCAAGTGAGAGGCCATGAGGACCAGGGTGACACAGCTGTAGGACCCCACAGAGGATCCTCTGTTATGATTTCCTAACATCAGCTGTTTAGAGTCAGCGGAGGTCTACACTGGCTCTGATCTTTTTAATCATGTGCCTAAGGTCCAGTCTAAACATACTTTTTCCTCCTCTTGCTTGCAACAACATCTAACACAACGTAGTTTCTCAGGCAATGCCTTTGCCTTCTGTCAGAGGCCTTGGACATGCTGCCATTTCTCAGATGCACACTCGCAATGCAGACACTAGTGCTGTGCGACCCTTCCTGCCCCCGCTCACTTTCCTCGTTGGGCCCAAACTCCTTGCTCAACCCAAGAGAAGGAGTCAGACTATGTGATTCTGTGCAGGGACTGCAGAGCGAAACAACCTGAATTCCAACCCCGGCTGGGTCACTTTTAGCTGTTGTCTAACTTCTCTGTTCCTCAGTTTCCATATATGTCAGAGAGACTGATAATGCCTAATTCAGAATACTTATTTGAAAATGAAACTATGGTCACAGTCAGTTACTTTTTTATCTTCTTACATATTGGTTCCAAAACCAATATAGGAAAAAAAAAAACAAAACCAAAAAACATTTATTTTGTCAGCTACTTTCAGATTTATTGAAGACTCATTATACTGCAGTGAAGTAAGTTTATTATTCTCAATTCTACTGATAAAGAAAATGAGGCTCAGAGAAGTCAATAATTTTGCCAAAGCCCACATTGTTAGTAAAAGTCACAAGTCATGTTTAAAACCCAGGCATCTCTGAATCCAAAGCATAGTTTTACCTATGCATGTTTCTGCATATGGTTCAGAAATTGTCTATCTGTCTGTTTCTGTAGCAAACGCTTAGTGTGTGAAGGTCAGGGACCCTCAAATCACTCTCATCTGCTGGGCCTCCCCCACTGCTTGATACAGGAGGACAGCCCTAAATATTCATCATAAGTCAGCCGACAAGCTCCTCTCCTTCTCTCCTATCCTCACAAAGCACTGAGGCACTTTCTGTTTTCGGGAGCACTTTCTCAGACTCTTTCCTGGGACTTCAGTTGCAGGAATGTTGTTTTCCAGTGAGAAATAGGGAAACAAATGGAACAAAAATTAAACTAGAATTAAATGCACCGACCTTTGCTGTAGCTTCTCTGCCACCCACCCTACTCCAAAGGGAAGAGCAGAGGTGCCCACTGCACCCTGCTTCAGAACTCTGCCTTTGCCCATCACAGCCTGTGTGAGTGGAAACCAGGGTTTCCTCACCGGTAAAATGGGCCATTGATCCCTATTCCAGATTTGTTATGAGCATAAGAGAGATTCCAGCCTGCAGCTGGCACTCCATGAATATCTATCCCCTCAGTGATGCCTTCTCTACCACTCTGATCCCAGTCCACAAAGAGGTTCGAGTTGGGCCAGTCGTCAACTAAATCTCCAAGATTGGACTCATGTCCTCTATATAACAGCCCCTGAGACCTGCACTACATTTCCTCAAGGTGAAGTTCTCTATTACATGCCTTCCACAATGCTAAATCCCCTTTTACACCATCTTTTGGTAGGGTCCAGTGATCATGATTTTAAAAGACAGACATGGGGCTATACAACACAACACTATCTTTTTTTTTTAAGTGTCTTGTTAATAAGATTGAAAAAATATTTACACACCATTCACTTGACCCTCCACTAACACTCTTCAGGTTCATAAATTCTTGATGCTCAAGATGATCAGAGTAGTTGGGATAATTATCTCCACTTTATAAATGAGACCATTGAGATTCAGAGAAGTTCAGATTTACATGTTAACAGAACACCTGTTTACTGAAGACCTCCCATACAGCCAGGAGTCATGTGACATAAAGGCAGTTCAAAGATGGTTTGGGAATAAAGCATGTAGCCTGAGTTCACATCCTAGTCACGTGACACTGAGCAACAGGTGCCTCTCTGTTTTCTCCTCTCTAAAAAGGAGATGGTGGTTTTATGAGCTGTGAAAGCATGAGATGCAGAATGAAAGACATTTAGCAAATTTGCCACATAATAAGTGCTCAGAATGTGTTTGTTATTATTAATAAATAATAAGAAATAGCCCTGCAATGGAAGGATAGGAAACAATTAAACCAATGGTTGATGTCAGTTTCACAGTGCAGGAATTAACCAGGGTCAGTCCATGCACAAAGAAAAGGGTAATTAGCTGCCCCAGGAAGGGAAAGCTCCAGGTCAAGGTGACTCTTCAGATAGCCAGCATACAGATTAGCTGGGCTGCTGGATCACCCAGTGATCAGGGATACAAGTGACCTTCAAGAGAGGTGTAACTTCCAACACAGCTCAGTCAATGCCCCCTAATCACTTTTTGTGGAATCAAAGGAATATACAGTCTGTGTCCAAAGTTGTCTCCAACAAAGATATAAAAATCTATCAAATAAATCTGCAGTGTTTTCATAAAAGTTGAGAAAACTACTTCCTAAAGAAAAGATTTAAGAAGTGCGTGAAAGTTAGTCCACCTTACATAGTCACAGGGAGCTGTTTCCTGCTCACACGTCAAGGAATGCCTAACCTTTCTGCGGAGCTCACCCAACGTTATATAAACAGAGGGAAGACAAGTTTAATCATCAGAAATATCAACTCAGAACTCTGAATTCATCATTCAGTTGTGTTTCCTCCCAAATAATGTTCTTTGGGGAGTATTTGGAAGAATCATTTCTCCTGAGAAAATATCACTGACTGACATTTCAAAATAATACAATTTCCAGTTATGAACCATCCTTTGCATTCCTCTGTCTTAACGAGAGAGAGAGAGAGACAAACAGAAGCAGTAGGGAAGGGAGTGATAAGTCATCCTCAGTTGCAAAAAAAAAAAAAAAAAAAAGAGAGAGAGACAAGAAAAGTTTACTCTTGAAAAATAAAATAAGCCTACTAGACTACCATTGATAAGAAATAGCAAATGTGGAAATTTAACAACATATCAGCACTATGCTGAATGCTTTATGTGTTTTGTTTTTTCCTTTAAATCCTTACACCAGGTGAGATAGGTATAATTTTTCCTATTTTTCATATATGAAAACTAGGGCTCATGTGTGGGAAGTAACTTGCCCAAGGTCACATGGAGACTAAGAGGCAAAACTAGAATACAAATTCAAGTCCCTCGATTCTGCAAGTCACATTTTAAATCATTATCATATTTCCAACTGACTGAGATTCACCTGAAATATGTCAGGCTTCAGGGCTGATAAGAACCTACTTGGAAATCCCAGTGTGGAAAGTGTGAAGATCCACAGGCTCCTCCTGTGATGTAAACCTTGCTTCTATTTAGTGTTTGCTAGAGTTTCAGGTGCTCGTGTGTCTTCCTCACACATAATGGAAATGAGGGGAAAGGTGGAGGTACCTTTTAATTCAGTTTGGGTAGATTCTTTTATCTTCTGTCATTGTTAGATGGATGATTGTCAGTGTCCTGGAAGGCAAAGCACCATTCTCTTATTGTCAGAATGTCTCAAGTGTGATTAAATTGTCTTGACGGTCAGGTCATCTTCAGACAGGTAACGGGGCATGGACATCACTGGAGTGAACTTCCAATTGGAGGACTTGACAAAGAAATATAATAAATAAAAGGGATGGTAATACATCCCAGGCCAATTGGAGGAACAATGCAATCATGTTCTCAAAGACCGTGGTGCCTGGCACATGGTAGGAGTTTTGTAAATATTCTCTCCTTCTTAACTGTTAAAGCAGGATAGTCATTATTATAGACATTAGTGAAGAATAGAAATTAAATAGGCTGTGCTACTGAACACTATATTTAATTTAAAAAAATAGCTCTCATTAGGAAATGAGTGGAAAATGTTTCTGCATTTGCAGTAGAGCAGAAAACAAGGCAATTATGGATATTAAGAATTGACTGTAATCACCAGTCAGAGATGAAGAACTACAACTCCAGCTTCTAAATGAAGAGTGAGGGAAAAGCCAGGATTAGAGTGCAAACATTTAAGGGACAAAAGAAAGAATATGAAAACTGTTCTGTGTTTACTTCAATAGGATAATTGAACATGGAAAAGAAGAAAAAGTAGCTACATAAAGTTTCCTGAAACAGACTGTGGAAAAATTAATGAATTATTTCAGGGAATATTTTATCATCAACACTGCTGCCATCAGTGTCAACATCCGTATAAGCCATCTTATCTATCTGTTTTATCTTATCTATCTAATCTATCTGTTTTCCCCAAATATGTAAAACTACTCAAATAACAGTTAACTAGACACTGCTAACATACTACCTTATTTAATGATAAAATGGGTCATCAAGGACCCATTTAAGGTAAGTATTATCCACATGCCCTAGATAAATGAGATGAGTGTTAGAAATGAATGCTCATCTTCAAATACTTGCAATTTAAATATGTGAGGTATGGAGATTACTTAATCTTATATTGAGAAGCTAATTCGAGTTGAGTATTTTGTCGGCATTATCTCATGTGATCCTTGAAGCAACCTATGAGTTTACTATCATCACATTTATTTTGCACATTAGGATATTGAATTTTACAGAGTTTGAGAAACTTGTCACAGATCACTCTTATAAATGGCAGAGGATTTGAGTCCCAGTTTGTCTGATTCTGCCAAGGCACTACACCTTGGGAAATCAGGCAAACACCCTATAATCATGTAAAGATAAGCTTAGTTTAAGACTGTCAGGCTCAGGGGAAAATCAATGATTAAAATCATGCCTAATGGCCCAGTCCTTTTCTTTCAACAGAGCCTGTTCATTCATTTATGGTCATTAGTCATACATAATCATGGTCAACCTGCCAGGTAAACAGCTAATTATTTTGGTTGTGCTATAAGCAAATAAACGTGCCTGTCTGCAAAATGACAAATGGGACCTGATAAACAGAGAAACAATTGTTCCAAGGTTGCAAACTCCCAGGAGTCTAATGAACAATGGCTTACTGAATGAGCAATTGCAAAGCAGAGAGATTACATTAGTGTGATTTCCTTAGAAACAGAGAACAATCCAGTGGCTTCAGTGCTTTTGCAATAAAGAACTCTGGTAGGTATGGATTGGGCAGCCAAGACAGCGAGCACCCTGGGACTGTTCATGCCTCAGGACAACATCCAAGACACCCCAGCACTCTTTGGGCACAGCCCTCCTTCACGGAGCACCTCCAGGATTGCCTGAATCCCAGAACTTCCACGAAATTACTGGCCCAGCCAATGGTAACACCACCTGTGCCAAGTCTAAGACTTTCTTACGGAAACACATAAAGCACACTTGTACTTTGTGAATGACTGGGACACCCAGGCCGTGTATGACAGTGCTAATACATGGAGGAGGCAGGAGGCAGTGTACCGAATGGTCAAAAAAGATGAACTTGGACTCCATCACAGCTGGATTTGAATCTAGACGCTGCTACTTACTAACTGCTCTTTTGGACAAGAGACTTAACTCTTGCAGCTGAGGCATTTCATTTATAAAATGTGGGCAATAATTCCTTACTTTACAATAGTTCCTTACTTTACAATAATTCCTTACCTCAGCATCCTTACAAGTATGAACTAAAAAATAATGAAAAAACAGCAAGCTGGAACACTGAGCCAATGACCACCTATGAGTGTGTGTGGGTCTGACTAACATTCAGAAAAGACAATCAAGATTGGTAGTTTTTAGCAGAATCTCCTAGCAAGAGGTGCTCCAGTCAGGACCATGTTTTTAGACTTTGTAATTTCCCTGAAATTTTTAAAAAATGAGGAACTGGGGAAGAAGGATCAACCAAAGAGCAGAGTAAATATAGTTAAACGGCTTTGAACAGATTCAGCTTATGCTCTTGTAAGTAGCTTATTCACTCCAGTTTTAGGAAAACAGGAAGTAATAAGATTAAGGATTCAAAGCTCAAATGAAAACATAATGTCAAAACTAGTCCAAGTAGGATTTGGGTTCAGGAAAGAGATTGAAATACTCCATAAAATTAAGGGAAAATGAATAGGCTTACGATAGGCCTGATGCACACATGCTCCATAATTTGTAAATTCCTAATGGAACACTAAATGGAAAATAATAAATTGAGAGGGTTTATTAAGGACGCCTAGTGCTTAGCAGGAACCATTAGCCATGTGCTTTCAGGACATGTACACTAAAGAGTCATATCCAGCATTTGTCATTAGGAAGTTAACAAGGAGTGGAGAAGTAGCCTGCAAACATTTTGACCACCATGCACTCATTAGGACAAAAAACCCCTAACTCTACTTGCCCTAACTCACTTCTATTTGAATGATCTTGGTTGAAACAAACAGTTGAAGAAAAATATCCCTACATTTGCTTACAATTTCTATCATAATATGTATAGACTTGTCTATATTAAGATTTTAAACTACAAGACAAAGTGATTCAAACTTATAAAAATAACCAGTTAGCTTTATCAATCATGTGACAACTTATTTAAATAGTAAAAATTCAGATGTAGTTCATTAGCAATTAAAAATCACTGCACAAGAATATTTGGGGTAATTATATGTATCTGTTTTAAAAATGGGTATAGATAATAACATAGTGAGACTGCAGTACTTACAAATTGTTAAGTCCAGTTAAAAGAATGTTACAGGAATGTTTTACAAATATGTGTTACACTCCCTCAGCAGACAACTGAACACAATAAACTTAATTGCTAATGAGGAAATTTAACTTATTGTGATTTTCAGTGAAAAGCAAAAAAAAAAAAAAGCATACTGATTCAAAATAAAACTAACATTAAATCAGTGATAAAGCTTTTGTGATCAAGTTGTGAAAATCTCAAAATTTATTTCTAAGTGAGCACATTCTTTGAACTTGCAAAGAACTGCACAAAAGTCAAAACTTCACTGAATTACTGAATAGTCCTCAGGAAATTTTAACTTCTTTGAGGCATTCCTACCTTTATCAACTATTAATAATACACTGAGGGGTTTACTAGTGAGTAGCATCCAATTGTGTATTTAAAATTAAAAAAATAAAATGAAGATCAATGTTTAGCATAGTAGGTGAATGCACTCATTGATTTAATGTTATAAT
Source organism: Muntiacus reevesi (assembly GCF_963930625.1). NCBI lineage: Eukaryota > Metazoa > Chordata > Mammalia > Artiodactyla > Cervidae > Muntiacus > Muntiacus reevesi. The sequence continues at coordinate 245,019,005 of NC_089250.1, forward strand.
AATAAAAAAATAAACTTCTTGTTTAGCACTATGTGCCAGGGGGCATTCTAACTGCTTTTATTAACTATCACTTAGTCCTTTAAATTTCTCAACAGTATCATTGGAGCAGACACTAGTATCAGCTTATTTAAAGATAAGGAAACTACTATATTACATGGCAAAACCTGATTTGAAAAATTCCTGTCTTCAAATCCTGTCTCTTCCACCTATTTTCTGCCCTTCACCAGCCAAACAATTTCTCTGGTCTCCATTTCCACCTCTGTTAAGTGTCTATGTTTTAAACAAATAATACATGTACAGTGGTTTATTTATAGACAAGTACATAGCAGATAATGAGTAAATGTTAATCTGAATCTGAAATTGAATTTGGCAAGAAAGAAAAGGAGATATTCAGATCATGTAGTCTGTGTCTATTATATCTAAACCTATTACAGTTTTCTCATGTGTGTTCCTTGAGACATTTTATATTATGCCTCACAATATCTTTATTTTACTAGCAAGCACTTAATATATACATATAGATACATATCTTCTAAAGTATATACACTTTAAATGTAGGGGAAGTATTTTCTTTTTTCTTTTTGGGTACATAAAGAAACTGGATAAAATTCTGTATTGATTCACTTAAAGAGGAAAGTATTGAAAAGAATTGCATATTTAATTTTACATTCACCATGGGATATCGAAGGGAGATATTTATAGATGTCTGCCTGTGATTTGAGTAGTATTTTCACTCTGAAATGTGGATACTATTCATGATATTGCCTTAAAAGGAAGGGACAATATAAAAACCATCTAAGACAGGTTTGCCACAAGAGAGGACATCAAGCAGGGATACTGGTGAAGTCAACATAAGTCTAATGTCACATTCTCACTCCAAAGTTGGCAAAACCCCACTTCAGCAGTGCACTCAAACATAATCAGAATCAGAGACTGTTTCTCATTAGTTAAATTCCAATGACACTGACAGATACAAATATTTCACTGTATTAACTAAGTCAGTTAGTCAGTTCAGTCGCTCAGTCGTGTCCAACTCTTTGTGACCCCATGAAACACAGCACGCCAGACCTGCCCATCCATCACCAACTCCCAGAGTCCACCCAAATCCATGTCCATTGTGTTGGTGATGCCATCCAACCATCTCATCCTTTGTTGTCCCTTTCTCCTCTTGCCCTCAATCTTTTCTAGCATCAGGGTCTTTTCAAATGAGTCAGTTTTTCACATCAGGTGGCCAAAGTATTGGAGTCTCAGCTTCAACATCAGTCATTGCAATGAATATTCAGGACTGATTTCCTTTAGGATGGACTAGTTGGATCTCCTTGCAGTCCAAGGGACTCTCAAGAGTCTTCTCCAACACCACAGTTCAAAAGCATCAATTCTTCGGCACTCAACTTTCTTTATAGTCGAACTCTCACATCCATACATGACCATTGGAAAAACCATAGCCTTGACTAGATGGACCTTTGTTGACAAAGTATTGTCTCTGCTTTTTAATATGCTGTCTGGGTTGGTCATAACTTTCCTTCCAAGCAGTAAGCGTCTTTTAATTTCATGGCTGCAATCATCATCTGCAGTGATTTTGGAGCCAAGTAAAATAAAGTCAGCCACTGTTCCCACTGTTTCCCCATCTATTTGCCATGAAGTGATGGGACCAGATGCCATGATCTTAGTTTTCTGAATATTGAGCATTAAGCCAACATTTTCACTCTCTTCTTTCACTTTCATCAAGAGGCTCTTTAGTTCTTCTTCACTTTCGGCCATAAGGGTGGTGCCATCTGCATATCTGAGGTTATTGATATTTCTCTCAGCAATCTTGATTCCAGCTTGTGCTTCTTCCAGCCCAGCATTTCTCATGATGTCCTCTGCATATAAGTTAAATAAGCAGGGTGACAATATACAGCCTTGACATAACTCCTTTTCTTACTTGGAAGCAGTCTGTTGTTCCATGTCCAGTTCTAACTGTTGCTTCCTGACCTGCATACAGGTTTCTCAAGAGGCAGATCAGGTGGTCTGGTATTCCCATCTCTTTCAGAATTTTCCAGAGTTTATTGTGATCCATACAGTCAAAGGCTTTGGCATAGTCAATAAAGCAGAAGTAGGTGTTTTTCTGGAACTCTTTTGCTTTTTTGATGATCCAGTGGATGTTGGCAATTTGATCTCTGGTTCCTCTGCCTTTTCTAAAACCAGCTTGAACATCTGGAAGTTCACAGTTCATGTATTGCTGAAGCCTGGCTTGGAGAATTTTAAGCATCACTTTACTAGCACGTGAGATGAGTGCAATTGTGTGGTAGTTTGAGCATTCTTTGGCGTTGTGTTTCTTTGGCTTTGTGTTTCTTTGGCGTTGTGTTTCTTTGGGATTGGAATGAAAACTGACCTTTTCCAGTCCTGTGGCCACTGCTGAGTTTTCCAAATTTTCTGGCATATTGAGGGCAGCACTTTCACAGCATCATCTTTCAGGATTTGAAATAGTTCAACTGGGATTCCATCACCTCCACTAGCTTTATTTGTAGTGATCCTTCCTAAGGCCCACTTGACTTCACATTCCAGGATATAATAAAGTGAGAATTATAACAACCAATGAGTCTTAAATGCAAACATATTGGGTCAGTAAATTATCCGATTATGGCAACTCTTCCAAATAATAGGTGTATTAATTAATACAGCCATTCATTCATTGAATACATTGAGCTGTGTACCTGGAATACAATTTTAGCAAAAACAGATATCATTCTGGGGTCTTGTCTTTCTGAGTCGTAGACATAAAAGTACCTAAAAAACTGCACAAATAATTGTAAAATTGCATCTGGGCAGATGGACAAGAAATAGTACATTACATAATGCTGTGTGAGCCACACGCCTAAATTCAAGCAGTGTGCAGGCAGTTAGTTGACTTTTCTTCAACTGTGAAAGGTTTGTGAACTCATGCTTGCATTTTCATAAAGATGAAAAATACTCTAGGCAGGCCTCCTCCGACCTGGACCAGGGATGATACTCCCAATTCTACAGATACTAAGTTCATATTTCTCTGTTTCCTGCACTGACCAGCCCTCTTCTCTTGTCACTCCCCTAATTGAGATGTGAGTAAAATCAATTAGGCTGGAGTTGAGGGTTACTCTCTTGCCATTCCTGCCACATCAGTGTGTCTTTTTAAGGCGCTTTCTACAGATAACTGAGTTCATCAATCAGGTGGTGGTTTTACTAGTGTTGGAGAAGTCATGCTCTTCTGGCTAAGTTTCAACACCTTTGTACATCTATTTATGATGTTGAATATGACCTCAGGATGGAGAACCTTGACTGTTGGCCCTCTGCTGCTGCTGCTGCTGCTAAGTCACTTCAGTCGTGTCCGACTCTGTGTGATCCCATAGACGGCAGCCCACCAGGCTCCCCCGTCCCTGGGATTCTCCAGGCAAGAACACTGGAGTGGGTTGCCATTTCCTTCTCCAATGTGTGAAAGTGACAAGTGAAAGTGAAGTCACTCAGTCGTGTCGGAGAAGGCAATGGCACCCCACTCCAGTACTCTTGCCTGGAAAATCCCATGGATGGAGGAGCCTGGTAGGCTGCGGTCCATGGGGTCGCTAAGAGTCGGATGGCCCTCTAGCTTCATCTAATTGTGCTGGAAGCGGGCTGGTCACAAAAGTTTTCCTGGGATTATTTCATAGAAACCTAGAGGCAGATATTAACAGGCTGACCACAATAAATGTTTGCTGGTAGAGAGCATCATACCTGAACAGTCAAGGGCAGAAGGAAAATAGCACATGAGAGAGTCCTCTGGGAAGAGGCAGGTAGTCAAAATTCAATAGTATCTCAAAAGTTAGCACCTGACTTCTTGTCTCCTTTTCTAAACTTTTTCCTCTATGGTCTGCTCTGAAAAGTAGGTGAAGTAGACACAAGTATGACCAGGGTTGATGTCCATGGATTTGGTTTCCTGCCATTTGAAATGTGTATATAAAAGCTAACCATGGCTTTGAAGGCGTGATGCAGTGGCTGCATGACTCCTTACCTAGACCACACTCCTGTAGCTTTCGCTATAAGTCAACTGGCACACTTCTATTACTTCCATTGTTTTAAAACCATTTCAGGCCTCAAAACTAAAGAGCCTAACCAGTTACAGACTTTAGGGAAATCAGTTCATAATTTGGAGTCTGGTTGATCATGTGGCATATAGATGAGAGTAAAAAAAAAAAAGAGTCTTGTCTTCTTTTTTGAAGATCTAGATACTTGAAAACAACCCTTGCTGAAATTCATCATGGAACCAGCCATGCCATTCTAATTAAATTTTCAATGTCTGTTGTTAAAAGGGATAGTTCTTACTGTGTGGAATAAATTATACCCAGCAATTCCAACCAATAATAGTCTGTAAAAATAACTCCTTAATTGATTGTTGAAAGTAATGATAACATGACTTAAAATATAACATTGGCACCAGGAAATTTAATGCAGAAGACCAAGTTGAGGATTGAACTGTCAATAAAGCAGTCCATTGAATTTTTCTAAGCTAATTTAAATGAAAACACTTAAGATTAAAAGTGATAACAGTGCCAATGAGATAGGAATTTCTGCAAAACTAGATTACAGTCTTCTTGTGGCCATAAAAACCATGTTATCCTTGACATTACTAAATAAATCACTGCAAGAGAATTATCTTCACAAATTCAACTAGTACTTCTTGTTTGATCCTGCTCTTTAAGAAAGAAAAGAGGTGGTTTTTTGTATGTTTGTTTTTTACATAGTTCTTGTCTGAGGAGCGATGGATGCCTCACAACAATCTTTGTGATAAAGAAGTCATACCATCTGCCTGTAGTATCACCAAAGATATCACTTAATTTAAAAGGAAAAAAAAAAAGTTTGCAAAGTATTGAATTATGAGATGCAGCAACTTTTACAACTTGTCAGTTAGCTACTTATTAACCTGCAGTCACAACTTGTTCAAACATAAGTTTATTTTTGTGTTTGTGCAACACAGTTAACAATTTCCTGATACTTATCTTCATTTTTCAACAATTTCAGGCATCTTTGAGAATAGTTTTCATTTAGGATACTATTTCTCCTTTCAGTAAGAGTTTATTTTATTGAGAACTGGTGTTCTTGGTCTTCTTCTTCAGTAAAACAGCAAAAAAAAAAAAAAACAGTAGAAAGCTCTTGCATTGATATAAAAAGAAAATCAAATCGCACAAAGCAAATTTAGGGCCATGATATCCTGAACATTGTCTGCCCTGTAGCAAGTGTACATAATAAGAACACAGATTTAGAGTTTAGAGGGTCCCAGGGTTGATCCAGCTACATTACATAGCAATTATATGAGCTAGGGAAAACTGTATAACCTCTCTGCCCTGAGTTCCTTATTGATAAAAAAATGATATAATAATTTTTATGCGGCTGGTATGAGAATTAAATTAAGCACAAACTATGATGCTTGACCTATAGAAAGCACTTGACATATTGAGTTATTATTACTACTATTATCATTAACATCTTCATCAGTATTGTATATACATTCACATTATATCTATGGAAATAATAATTATTAAAATATGCTGTCTTGTTTACAGTTTCAACTCTGTTTCCTCTATCTGAAAGACCTTCAGATTTTAATGGTGGCCTGACAAATATTCATCACCTTTGAGTGATGAAAGTATTTAAGTATTTATTTTAAATACTTAAGAAGTTGTGCATAAGTAGAAATCAACAAATAATCTTCACTTATCCTGGCAGCAGACTGATTGATGCCATTGCCCTTCTACTCAGGGCTGGCCATCTTATAAGAACTTCTATATTGGACTTTCACTTTTTATGGTAACCACTGGCAATACAATGAAGACACAATTTTCTGTGAAGGGTGTATTATGGAGTAAACTGTGTCTTTACCAAATTCATAGATTGAAACCCTAACACCTAAGGTGGTTGTATTTAGACAGAGGATCTTCAAGGACTCAATTAAGGTTAAATGAAGTCACAAGGATGGGACCAAATCCAACAGGAACAGTGGCCTTATAAGAAAAGATGTGCTCTCATAGATAAAAGGCTGTGCGAAGCCACCGCAAGAAGGTAGTGCTCAGCAAGCCGAGGAGGCAGGCCTTCAGAGAACTGAAATCTACCCACACCTTGATTAGTAGCCACCCGGTCTGTGAAATTCAGTTATGACAGTCCAGATGACTAACACAGATTTTAAAGGTTGTGTCTAGATTCCTTTTTGTGCCTGTGTTTCCAGTACCATTTGCTGAAAAGACCATTTTCTTCGTTGCATTGCCTTTGATTCTTTGCAGAGATCAGTTGATCATGCCCATCCCCTGTTTACGTCCTCTCTATTCTGAGCCATTGATCTATATGTGTGTTTTTTTTTCAATACCACATTGTCTTGTCTATCCTTTTTTCTCCCATATAAAAGGGCTTTTACTTCTTCTTGCACACTTTAGAATCAATCCATCAATATCTACAAAAGACCTTGCTAGGACTTTGGTTGAAACTGCCTTGACTCTTGATTAATTTGACAAGAATTGACATCTTGACAGTATTGAGTCTTCTTTATGCTTATGGAATATTTCATTTATTTAGTTCTCCTTTGATTTCTTTCATCAAAGTTTTATAGTTTTCCTCACATGAAGATTGAGCATATTTTGTTAAATTTGTTCAGAAGCATTTCACTTTTGAGGGATGCTCATCTAAGAAGTGTTGTGTTTTTATTTCACTTGTTCTTGCTGGAATATAGAAAACCAATTGACTTTTGTACACTAACCTTGTATTCTACTACCTTACTGTTCTTGCTTGTTAGTTATAGGGTTTCTCTTCTTGGGGGAGGTTGTTTGTTTGTTTTTGATTCTTTTAGATGTTCCACACAGACAATTATGGCTTTTGCAAACAAAAGATAGTTTTCTTTTTTTCAATCTGTGTACATTTTGTTTCTTTTTCTTCTACTAGTTAGTACTTGCAGCACGATCTTTAAAAGGTGTCCTAGTCAGTGGTACCCTTGCCTTGTTCCTGACCTTAGCAAGAAAACATCTAGTTTCTCAACACATTTTAATTTTCTTTTTTTAAGATTTTACATAAGAAAATCACACTCAGCCATAGAAAATATTTCAAACTGAGTTCATTCCTTGTGTTTCCAGGGCCTATTTTCAGTCATAGATTACATTTTCCTACCTGTCCTACACTTAGAAAAAAATTTAAAAGAAAACAACACCTATGTCTTGATAGTATCTATTTGATCATTGTATTTATATTTTATTTAAACTTTCTGCTTTGTCCTATTCATTTTCAACAAGGAGGAAAAAACACACATTCTAACAATACCCACCCTACTTAATTCTTCTTTTCTTCAAATGGAAAGCAACACTACATTAAATTATAAACTTAAAAATAAAAGTCTAATTTAATGTGTCCTTTTTGTAGACAAATGGATGATTTGGTTGAAAATTAGCAAAATTATTTTAGTTCTATGCCTTGGGAAAAGAATACTCTGAGACTAGGAAACAACAAACAGGAGAGAGCAAGACAAAAAAATTATTTTTATTTAAACTCCAAAGTAACAAAAATAACTTACAAATCATAAATCATTGTTGAGTTCCACATATTAGGTTCAGCATTTAATCTCAATTTGTTGTATACAGGTCACAATTTGGAAGCTGCACTTTGCATCACTAATAGCCATAAAGGGACTGATCATGTGTTCTATCTGTGGTAACTAAAAGATTGTGATAAATATTGCAAGACATTTTACTTTTTTTAAAGTGCAATTAACGATATTCCTATATAGCAACTTGGTTACAATACTGAAAGTCACCCAAAAAATTTTAAACTGATACAACTCAGGTAAAGATGCAAAATTAGAATTATAGGAATGTCTTTCATAACTCTAATTTGGTTGATTATATGAAGAGAGAACGTGTGCAGAAGCTGCTGCAAAATGTGAACATAGTCTCCAATTTTTATTTTAGAAAACAATATCCTCTAAGAAAATTAGTATATTTTATTTTTAATCCTATTTTTCAAGTATTATTTTATACCATCTTCATCTTTAAAAAATGTTATCTATTTCTAATTTGTGTATGTCAGGAAAAATACAAGAAAGTAGGCCTAAAATGACTAAAATATTAAAGATATCATTTGTTTGAATGTTTCCTTTTGTTCATTAGACTTTACTAGATAGTGTAACCTTGAGCACTGCCAACATTAGATAGCTTGGAATTCCGAATCTGACCTGTAAAATCACTCCAGTGTGTGACTGGGTTTACTATGTAATTTTTCTTTTCAAATACATCCCTCTTGTAGTCTTCCACCTAATCCATAAGAATACTGTTATTAACTTGCTTTTAAGTTTCTCAATAAAGCAACATTTAGGATGTATATAAAAACACTGTGTTTTTATTAAACAGCCACACAGAAATGAAAGGTTATTATAATAGTCACATCAATAGTATAATTCTGTGGTCTTTTCAATTAGCACTGGCTTGCCAACCTCCTTAAGTACCGTCACCATGTCCAGGTGTGCTAATTAATAGATTTTTCTCTTTGTTTTTTTTACAATTAACCAGTATCATAAAGCTGTTTTAAGAACATGTCCTAGGTTTTTCAAGGTAAATATTACCTCTTTTCTCTCTCTTCTCTCCTCTTCCCTTTTTCTTCATTCTATCTCTATCTCTCTTTACCCTTAACCCCCTGTTTTCTAAGGATAAGCTATGTTTGGAGAGATAGATATGATAGACACATGGATAGATAGATAATCAGATGAAACCATAAAAAGATATGAACCAGGGCGATGCTACTGGCAGCACAGAAAGAAAACAGATTTGAAAACATTTATATTTAAAATTCATAGAATTGGATGATTGATTGTTATAGAGGTGAGCGAACATGAGAAAGAAATTTGTAGTATAGAAGAATTATCAAGTTCAACATAAATATGGGTTATTATAGCTGATTTTTATTTAAGGCTTAACATGTGCCATATACTTGTTAAATTATTTTTTCGTATGCTGGCTGTTCCATTTAACTCTCAAAACTTTATAGAAACACAGACTAAGATCCAGGAACGTTAGGAAATTTGCCAAGTCATGTCTATAATTTGTGCTGAGTGGGGATTTATGGCCACATTCTCGTGCCAGCAACCACTCTGTTAATGAACGTCACCTTTCCTTGCTGATTTTGAGATGCTTATGCTTCCCAGGTGGCGCTAGTGGTAAAGAACCAACCTGCCTATGCAGGAGAGGTAAGATACGTCTGATCCCTGGTCAGGAAGAGTCCCTGGAGGAGGATATGGCAACCCACTCCAGTCTTCTTGGCTTGAGAAACCCACGGACAGAGGAGCCTGGTGGGCTACAGTCCACAGGGTCACAAAGAAGCACAACTGAAGTGACTTAGCAGGCATGCACGCATGCATGCCCATCTAGGTGACGTCCAGCAAAATATCATGATGGATATGAGAAAGCAGGAGGGATGAGTTTTGGCATTCAGTAGACTTCCCCAGGAAGCAAGAACAGGTTTAAAGTGGTGGTCCACAAATAAAATGCCAGGAAATATCAACATTTACAGGAAGGACTGAGGAAAGAGAATACAGTAATGAGACAGAGAGTTAGATTCACAGAAGGCGAAGAGGAGTCAGAAGATGCAGAGAAACCAGTGGCAAGGGTGGTAGATAGTCTTAAGAAATAGAAAATGACCAGCATCAATATGTTCATTAGTATACAGCATACAGCAGAGAAGTCAATTGTGAGGAGAAAAGCATCATATCCAATGGGACAGACTATTAGATCTCTTCAAATCTTCTCCAAGAGCAGTTCTAGTAGAGAACCGGAGAAAAGATGAGGTTGCAGTGGGTGAGGAATAGGTTGACAGGGAAGAAATGTGGGGTTTCAGTGGGCTAAAATGATAAGACTGCCCAGCAGATGCTTTCACACGTAGCATTGTCACCAAAAGCATTATTATGTTTATATGTATTCCTTTATGTTGTGAAGCCTATGGCTAGAGTAGCGTACAGAAATTTCACACAGAGATGCAGATAGAAATAACCTGAAATGTGACCTCTAACTTTTCATCAGTGGGGGCAGATTTTAATGGAACGGTATTTTGAAGATTTTTCATGTAAGCAGCAGAAAATGCAAAAGAGATATTTAAGTTCACCAAAAGAGGTTAATTTGGTAAAGCAAAAATGCCATAATCTTTTAAAATCAGTACTTTTCTCTAAAACTGAAAACTTCACACGTTTTACATTTCATTTGCTAACTTTCACAGCAGGCCTCCCAAAACCCAACTTCCTACTGAAGTGTGTTTCCAAGCAATTTAATTTGGAAACTGAGAGCTGCTTTGACCTTTTCATGGGTTTTAACTCTGTGTCCTAAAAGACTTCAGAGACAACACTCGACAGGTGACCAAACAGTCCAGAATAATAGGATCCCTATTTTTAGATAGCATTTTATAACTTAAAAAAAAAAAAAGATTATCCAATTTTTCTTTCTAAAGGCCTTCTGTAGAAGCAGTTTTTACATCTGAGTTTGTATGACATTTACCACTTTGTGTGTTCCATTAAGTATCATTACAAGGCCTTTTACATCTAGCAATATATGGCTCTAACACAGAAAATTCCAGTTGTTTCTGGGCACAAAACTATAGAAAGATAGCACTTTACGATCTTCTGTGCTACAAGGAAACTTAGCCCTTCTCAGAGGTTTGCTGAGACTTCCTCAGAATGAAACAAGTTCTATCAGAGAGGAAAAATTTTGAACTGGGAAAACCATTCACTCCCTTCATTCATTTTATTTTTTCAAGTTCCCTGCAACTTATTACTTTTTTAAGAAAAAGCATTATTTTATAAGTGGCTAAAAATGTAGATCCGGATCACCAGCTTCATTTTACCATTGAAAGAAAGTGAAAAATCAAAGTGTTAGTTGCTCATTCGTGTCCGACCCTGCAACCTCGTGGACTACAGCTTGCCATGCTCCTCTCTCCAAAATCCACCAGGCAAGAGTGCTGGAGTGGGTGCCCATTCCCTTTTCCAGGGGACCTCCAGGGGACCTTCGAGACCCAGGGATTAAAACCGGGTCTCCCTCATTGCAGGCAGATTCTTTACAGGGAACTGAGGTCTAAAGATTCAAGAGGACACATGTAAATCCATGGCTGATTCATGTCAATGTATGGCAAAAACCACTACAATATTGTAAAGTAATTAGCCTCCAACTAATAAAAATAAGTGGAAAAAAAAGCTACTCAAGAAGATATAAGGACTCATTGGAAGGATACTAGACTAGCCCAGACAATCCAAAGTATAAGAGCCCAAAACTCAGGTTGGAAGAAACCAGTATAGCTATAGAACAGTAGCTGTCAGGATTTCTCTCCAGAACAGGGCCTTAAGGAGACTCCGCGGCCAAGTGGGAGCCGAGGTGGTCAGCACCCACAAGGGAACATCTGATTGGCTGAACTAGACTGACAGGTGACTCTGCCTCTGGATCTAAAGACTGAAATTAGTAGAGGCATGGCCTCTAACCAAATTCTTACAAGTCTCACACTCAACTTTGGCTCACTCATGGCATAGTGTCCACATTGCCTGGTCTTCTGTTTATGTTCTTTTTGCTGACATTAGCGTCACTTGGGGAAATTTCTGTTAAAAAACACCAGCACTTAGGCTGTATCACTCAGACATGATTTACTTACTCTGAGCTGGGCTGGGACCTGTTCATTTATTTGAGATGATGGTGCCTCCAGTGGAAGTTAAGGGAGAAGGAAAGGATTAATGATCCCCAATAACTGAAAGAGGGCAACATTGCTTGACTGATAAGGAGCTCAGAGACCACCCAGCCCCTTTATTTCCGTACTTGTGCTGGTTGGATTAACCAAAGGAATCTGTTCGAAACTCCAGATTATAGAGACCCATTCTAAACCCATTAAATGAGTGAATAAGAAGGGATTCCTCACAACCTGTATTTTATTTTTTTAAACTCTCTTCAGGTGTTTCTCATCTAGACACATGTGCACTGGACCTGCAATTTTGAGCACCAGCTCATTGACTGTGCTCATTCTAGGCCAGTGGGTCTTAAACTTAATATATCGGCATCACCTGGAGGGCTTGTTAAACTCAGCTCGCTGGGCCCCACCCTTGTTGTTCAGTGGCTAAATCCCATCTGACTCTTTGTGACCTCATGGGCTGCAGCACGCCAGGCCTCCCTGTCTTTCACCAGCTCCCAGAGTCTGCTCAAACTCATGACCATTGAGTCAGTGATGCCATCCAACCATCTCACCTTCTGATGAAAGTGCTAGACAAGGGACTTGAAGGAAACCTATAGAGGCCCCAAGTCCCTGTCTTGGTCATGCCTCATTTAGCTTTCCCCTTTTTTCAACTCTGTACAGTTTTCCTGGACAAGTTCTATGAACCAGACACAAATTGAGCAAGCTATTGCCTTCCTGTATTCCAGGCCTGGTCATCTCCCCAGAGCAATCATCTTAATACTAAGGTCCCAAGCAACAAGTCATAGAGTTTTCCTCCCAGTTTAAAACCAGATATATTTTCTATGGCAAATAACCAAGCACTTTTGGCAAAGAGAGCATTTACGTGAAAGTGAAGCTACTAGGGTGACTTTTTTCTTCCCTTCTATTTTAGAGTATATATTTACATTTGGGGGAAAAATAGCAGGTAAAACCCTTCCTGAAATTTAATGCATGGTTTAATACCTTCATTTGTCAAAATGTCAGCTGCCAAACACAGCACAGGCAAACACTGTTTCTAGGGAGTTTGGGAGCTTGCCAACTTGGAAGATAATGTCTCTAAAGGGAGTTCGAAGTATCCAAGAGTGAACAAAGTTTCCCTTTTCTGTAAATTGATGACTATTAAGGCAAAGGTATAGGAAAAAAACATGATGGGCCTGCATTGGCCTCGTAATTGTGACTTTGATATTGCAAAAATGGACTGTGGTTTTCCCATTTTTTTGGATGATACTTTTAATGATCTTTTTTCCCCAGGGGCATTGAATTTACGTGGTCGTACATGAAATTTAATTCTGATATTGCAATAAAGCTGTCAACTTTCACCCTCACAACATGAAGCAGAAAAAACTCATGAAGTAGAAGAGATCATTGTCTTTTCTTTTGAATGAACAGAAAACTTTGACTTATCCAGCCAGCATCACAAAACTGAGAATCTAAGAACCAAAACACAGGTTTCAGATTCTAAGCCGTAAATTCTTTTCTCCACCTGCCCCTTCATCTTTTAAGTCATCAGTAGCTTGTCTTTGCCCATTTGTTCTGTATAACAAAATCCCACCAACTGGGTGGCTTATAAACAATAGAAATGTACACCTCCAGTTATGGAGGCTGGAAGTATGAGCTCAGGAAGCCACCTGGACTGGTAAGCATCCTCCTCTGAGTGGCAAACTTCTCATCATATCTTCACATAGTGGAACGGTGAAGAGAGTTCTCTGGGGTCTCTTTTAGAAGAGCATTAATCTCATTCATGAGGTCTCTGTCCTCATGACCTAAATACATCCTAAATGTCACACCTCCTAACACCATCACCGTAGGCATTAGAATTTCAACATACTGATTTTGGTGGTGTTGTTCAGTTGCTAAGTCAAGTCCAACTCTTCGTGACCTCGTGGACTACAGCACATCAGGCTTCTCTGTCATCCAGTATCTCCCAGAGTTTGCTCAAGTTCATATCCACTAAGTCAGTGATGCTATCTAACCATCTCACTCTCTGTCACCCCTTTTTCCTCTTGTCCTTAATCTTTGCCAGCATCAGGGTCTTCACCAATGAGTCAGCTCTTCACATCAAGTGGCCCAAGTGTTGGAGCTTCAGCATCAGTCCTTCCAATGAATATTCAGGGTTTAATATGATTTCAGGGTGACACAAACATTTAGACCATAGTCTAGCCCATGTGGGGAAAGTTCAAGAGCCTCAGTTCCCTCACGTTCAAATTTGGATAAAGATGCAGACATCACAAGATACTTTTGGAGACAAAATAAGATATCTGACATTTTACTACCCCTGTCCCTCATTCCTATACACACACAGACACCCACACCCACACCTACACCCACCCTCCCCCGCACACTCTCTTTTTATCATGTAAGAAACAGAAAATCCCTGTGAGAGAGCAGGGATTTTGCTTTGGTTCCTGTTGAATCTGCCATGTCTAGAAATGACCTCTTCAATAATGGAATAAATGTATCAGTAAAAGTTACCAAATACCTGAAAACTGCTATGTGTTATTTCCTTCCTCTTCTATATTTTTATCGTCTGCATGCTTAACTGTAGAAGTTTCTCAGACCTCATTTTACAGTCTACTTTGTCTGACAAACACAAAGTTCTCCAGCAACATCAGCAGAAATCAAACTCATGGGATGACTGCACATCCATGGGGGACAGCTGGTATCCGAGGCAGTTCGTAAATAATAAATTTAGCATTTGAAAATCACACATAGGTCTTCTGATTTTATTAACCTAGACAACTTATAATAATTATGATAAACACACATTGTCATTAAATATAGCAGCCATTTGATAAGATTAAGCATAATGCAATACATCTTCCTTTCCATCCGATTCAGTATAATAAATTACCCCTAGGCTTCTAAATGAAGCATTTTATAATTGAGAAAAACAGATCGATTTTTAGGGGTCCTTATTTATATGCAAAACAGACTTTTTGAGAATGGTAAACTTGATTAAAATCTCTCTAAGTGCAAATCACAAATAACTTCTTCTCACAAGCCATAACCATCCTATTAATGTATAATTTATTGCATACAAGGATAGTAAAATTCGAATGTGCTTAGGATCCAGATGGAAGAAAGAGTTAAATAGAGAAAACAATAAACCATATAAAATGGGAAGAAAATGGAATTGAAATTTGACAAATACTGCACAAGATAGTATCCCAGCTGGTGCAGATGCTATCGGAAAACAGTGAGTGGGCTAGAATATCATAGTGAAATCAATCTCAGAAGAATTTTAAAAGAGGTAGATTCTCATGGAAGTTCTAGATTTAGAGAGGAGAAAAGTACCAGTTCAGAAAAAGCACAAGCAACGTATTATATGTGGAAAACAATTTTTCAAATATGGCCTCTTAGAGTCTGTTTGCACTCCTCAAAATCATAGGTCCCTTTTGGCCCCCACCCAAAAACTAAGAGATGATGCCCTGGGTGAGTGAACTTCTTCCCAACTACATGTCATCTCAAAAAAAAAAAAAAAAGAAAGAAAGAAAGAAACATGTGACTTTTAACCAAAAGGACACATGAGTTAATCTTGTAAGATTAACCTATGTATCATTCAAAGCCAAGGCCCAATTTATATCAATCATGGCTCCTCTGAAAATACCCACATTAGGCCGATTTCACATGGCTCTCCTGGGTCCCACCGTAGAAGTGACTCCAGCAGAACTGTTCTGTTGGAAAGAAGACTTAAGAATTCAAAATCCTTGATTCATAGCCTCCAACCAGGCTCTTCATGAGGGTACATGTTATACACACATAAAATTAGCAATATTCCCTATTCTGAAATAGACAACCATGACTAATAAGGGTACCTATTACTGAGACAGAGAACATGATAGTCTTCTCTAGTAAAGGTAAGGACTGGATAAAGTCTCCAGACTACCCAATGATTGCAGGAAGTTGTTCATATGTTGGGATGGCTTTGAATGTTGGTGTGCCTACATCTAGGCCTGAAACTCTTGTACTGTCCTCAGTGTACTAATTACTGATTCACTCAAAATTACTTATTTGTCAACAAAGGTGTGATGTCTGGTGCTTTTTGCTAAAGTATTTTTAAGTTATTTTAAGAACTTTTAAATTATGAAATATTTCAACTATATACAAACAACATGGTGTTGTTGTATAAAGCCACAGTTTATACAAACATATTTCATTTAAAATATATTTATAGGACATGAACGATGGTGGGACTTTGCCCGACAGATGCAGTGATGCACAAGATAGACACAGCCCCACCCTTCAGACTTAGAAGACAGACAATCGATTCTTATAAATGACATGATAGCCAAGCTCTAGGGTGATGGGACCATATGGCAGAGTGCAGGAAAGCTTCCTGGAGGGTGAAAAGGATCTTTTTTCTGAACTCAGAGTAATAAGTCACCCTTAAATTACAGAATGAGGCATTTATAAGGAGCAAAACAGATCAATTTAGAGTCTATATGCATAAGGAAAGCAGGGTTTTTGCAGCTGGTAACATTGATTTGGAGCTTTAAAGAGTGCTCCAGGAGGGGGGAATGAGATGTGTAACTCATTCACTGAGAGGTATGTCACTGTTCCTCTCACAACTCAGGTGATGGAGGAAGTACTCAATGTTCAGTCTGGACGAGGAGCCCCTACACAGAGAGGGTGCAATACGGGTACAGATGTTACCAGCCTAAAGGTTGTTGGTTCTTTGCAAATATATCTTAAATACATTCCATCTACTGACCAACCCAGAACATGATATTTTGATAATATGTATCAGTTTACATTTAAATGTTGTCCCAGAGCACTCATTTTTCTCATTATGCTGGTTTGGTAGGTAGACTCAGTGCTACTGTTTTGATTAAAAGTAACAGAGAAAAGAGATGCTGATATTACCTCAAAGTAGTTTAAGGTTTGAGCAGTTTTCTGCAAAGGACAGGTTGTGATGATATCAACAGGCAAATGTGGGAGGCAGAGAAAGAGTGGACCTGAAATCAGGAAGTTAGGGTTCAAATTCTTCTTGGCCATATATTCTATGTGATCTCACACAGTTACCATTATGGAAGCTCCGTTTCCTCATATGTAAGATGGACACAGAAATACATTGCTTGTCACAAAATTTACAGGACACCAAACAAGACAAGACCTGTAAAATGTCCATGTTCTAATAGTAGTACAAAAGTCTGAGATCATTGGGTACAGAGTCAGAGTTCCTGAGGGAGCAGAATTTTCCAAGCTAATTAACTGTCCTGTAAATTCACACTGTGGGCAACTCCCAGTTGAAGCCATTGTGCAAATCCCTAACTTGTACGCCTCAAAATTGTCAAGATCACCAAAAACAAAGAAAGTCTGCCAAACAGTCATACTCAAGAGGAGCCTAAGGAAACATGATAACTGAAGGTTATGTGGTATCCTGGACAGGAGATGAAAACTAAGGAGGAAATCTAAGCATGGACATTAGTTAATAATAACATATCAATGTTGGTTAGTGCGTTTTAGCATATGTACAATGTAAGATATTAATAAAAAGGGATACTGATTGTGGAGTATATGGGAACTATACTTCACAGTTTTTCTGTAAATATAAAACTATTCTAAAGTAAAAAGCTCACTGAAAAATTTTAAAATAGGAAATTACAAAAATTTAAAATTTTAAAAATTTCCAAAAGAGCACTATGGAAAACTCCCATTAATTGATTTACCCAACAAAATAGTGTTGGCCAGAGACTTGCCTGGTGGTTAGTCACTAAGACTCTGAGTTCCCAATGCAGGGGGCCCGGATTCTATCCAAGGTCAGAGAACTAGGTCCCACATGCTGCAATTGAAAGAGTTCACTCGCCACAACTAAAGACCCTGTGTGCCACAACTAAAAAAGTTCCTGCAAAAAAAAAAAAAAAAAAAAAAAATCCCACACAATGCAACAAAGATCTCATGTGCAACTAAGACCCAACATAGCCAAATAAATAATACATTAAATAAATAATTAAATAAAACAAACAAAAGCCAGCATTGGCCAAACATACTACCCTAGGAACAGGTGACAGGATGATGAACAAAATGAAGTCTTAACCCTCCCTCAAACAGTTTGTACAACAATGGGGGAAGGAAAACAAATGAAATATAGATGTATTTAAAATTATATCATGTGGTGCTAAGTGCTATGAATGAAAGAAACACAGCTTAAGAATGATGGGGAGAGAGACTGGCAAGGTGGTCAGGAGAGGCCTTTTGGAGGAAGGACTGTTGAGCAGACAAGAATAAATGGGTGGAGAGGGGCAAGTAGCTATGCAAAAACCTGTGATGAGCACATGCTATGTGTCAATAATAGTAAGAGCTCTGAAACCAGAGCAAACTAGCGGAGATCTAGGAGCAGCAAGGAACCCACCATCATTGGATAAAGGAGAGAGAGGGCCAGAGCATGAGCAGATGAAATCAGTAAGGTAGTCAGCCAGGCACCATATTGTAAAGAGCCTTATAATCCAAAGTTTTTATGGGTTTTATGCTGGATTTTATCCTAAGTATGCTGGGAAGTCTATGGAGGGTTTTGCATAGAAGAGAGAAATAAAGATATTTCCATTTCTCTGTATTTTACTATGAAAAGTGTCAATCATGCCAAAACATTGAAAACATTTCACTGTGAATACACATGTAACCCTCACTTAGACTCCATAATCATTTTGCTATAATTGTTTTAGCAATATCTATCATTCCATCAACCTATCTTATTTTTTTATGTACTTCAAATTAAATTTTAGACCTCAGTGCAAGTCCTCCCAAGTACTTCAGCATAATATTAACTAAAGTTCAATATTTGTTTATAGTTCTTTATACTTGGAATAAAATTTTTATATATTGAAATACACAAATATTAAGTGTATCCATTCCATGATCTCTGATAAATATATGCACTCATGTAATCAAACCCATTTTAAGATATAGAGAGAATATAGGATGAACCCCAGAAAGTTCTATGCTCCTTCCCAGTCCATCCTCATTCCTACTTTTCCCTCAGCTTTATTTACATGTAATTGACAAATAAAACTGTAAGATACATAAGATATGCAACATAATTTGATATACATATACATCATAAAACTTTCTTGCTTTTGACCCAGCTTGCTTGATCCTAAAGCAAAGTGCCCAATAATTGTAGATTGAGTGAAGTAACAGCTAAATAAAATGATTGAGGAACTAATGCATCCTTCTCTGAAGATGGGACTTTGGGGGGTGGGGAGTGTACCTACCCCTCCACCTTTAGGTAGAAATTCCCCAATCTGAAAACCCTTGAGGTAGTGCCTATACATCCTGCACCATATTCTTTTTTCTTTTTCTTCTTAAACCTTTATTCAACAATTTTGTTCATTGACCTGAAACACACAAGCTAACTTCAAGACAGCATTTTTTTGAGGAATCTTGTTCATTTCTGTCCCAGGCACCAACTAGATTAGAATTATTTGTCACAGCACTTATTGGGTTCTTACTACACACTGAGACCTTAAACTTGGTGTCAAAAACAGAAGGAAATCATACATGATTACTCCTAGATAAAGTATATAGAGAGAGGCATAAAAAGAATAGTGAAAAGGACCTGTGTGGAAATAGAAACATAAGACTCTAAACCAGACTGGGTGAGAGAATGGAGACAATCATATAAGATTTTCATAAATTTAATTTGGTGACCATCACAAATTGTATTAACACTAGTTTTAAAAAATAGTGTTATCATGTAGGAGTTTGACAAGCGAGCATGCAAGTCCCTTCTGTTACAAGTGTCATGAGAATTTAATTGAAATTAATCCTTTGTGCATCTATTATGCCTAAGAAAAAGATCACATGCTAAGTTCAAGCTCAACTAGATCTTCCTTTGTTTGTCAGGTTGTAGAAGAGTTTTATCTTCTTAAAAACACTCTTTAATTTTGTAAACAAAAAACCACATGTATGTTTACCACTGTCAACTTCAATATGCATATATACATTTTTATCATGCATATGAGCTTATATTCTATATAAGTTTTATATACTTTGGAACCTTTTTTTTGAATGTAATTAATATCACCTACAATTTTCCAAGCCAGTTAATATATGTCTACACCATCAATTTAATTAATTACACAATAATTCATGTCATGAATATAATCTGAATTATACAATCAATCCCCTATCAGTGGATATTTAGGTTATTTCTAGTTTCTCACTTTTATGACATGAATGACCTAATTTTGCCTGGAAATGAGGCTTAGCCAGATGTTGTATACATTGCCCTATATTACTTTCAGAATGCCATTTAAACAGTTTTCTCCTCTTCCCCTCTAATGGGAGGTAATAAATGGCACTATTTAGTGAAAAGAAAGGGTTTCTAAAAGCTCAGGTGTTACCCAGCAGCTGATGCTTGCAGGATCACAGCTCACCCTAATGCAGGGCTCATTAATCAAGGCATAGGATTCAACCTAAGGAGAAGTCGGGGGCAAAGAGGAGGGAAGACACCTGGCTTTGTGTACAGGTAACCAGTTATCATTAACTCTATGACCTTGAGTAAGTTATTTAGCCTTTTTGAAGCTTTATTTCCACACTTTCCCAAAGGAAATATTAATAATGTATTATCATGGAATAGATTGAGGGCCGAAGGAGAAGAGGGCATCAGAGGATGAGATGGCTGGATGGTATCACTGATGCAATGAACATGAACTTGGGCAAACTCCAAGAGATTGTGAGGGACAGGGAGGCCTGGCGTGCTGCAGTCCATGGGGCTGCAAAGAGTTGGACATGACTGGGTGACTGAACAATAATATTTCTCATGAAATTGTTGAGAAAATAATGAAATAAGGACTGGGGGTAATATTAAATGAATTTTCCAAGGCTGTTTGTTTATTGATGACTGTGTCCCACATATCCTGATATTTCTGAGGAGATTTAATGCATCCAAGTAAAACTTTGACAAACATTACATTGTTTAATAAACAAAAATTCCTTAAACTGTATGACATAATTCTAGTGTTTATAGGTTTCATATAGGTATTAAGATTTTTCAAGGGAACTTTAGCCCACAAAGACACAAACAGGAAGCTTTTCTGAACCTCATTCTTCTCCCAATATAGGTATGCAATGTTATTGTTCTTCAGTTGCCAAGTCCTATCCAACTGTTTGCAACCCCATGAACTGTAGCACACCAGCTTCCCCTGTCCTTCATTATCACACAGAATTTGCTCATATTCATTTCCATTGAGTAGGTGATGCTCTCTTCTGCCACCCTTTTCTTCTTTTACCTTCAGTTTTTTTCAGCTTTTGGGTCTTATCCAATGAATCAAATCTTCACAGCAGGTGGCCAAAGCATTGGAGCTTCAGCTTCAGCATCAGTCCTTCCAATGAATGTTCAGGGTTGATTTCCTTTAGGATTGACTAGTATGATCTTGATACTATCCAAGGGGCTCTCAAAAGTTGTATCCAACACCACAATTCAAAAGCATCAATTCTTTGGCACTCAGTCTTCTTTAGGGACCAGCTCTAACATTTAAACATGACTACAGGAAAAATCATAGCTAAAGGTATGTATAGTCAAAGCTCTGCTTTTTAATATACTATCTAGGTTTGTCACAGCTTTCTTTCTAAGGTGCAAGCATCATTTAATTTCATGGCCACATTCACCATCCACAGTGACTCTGGAGCCCAAGAAAACAAAATGTCACTTCTTTCACTGTTTCTCCTTTCTATTTGCCATGAAGTGATGGAACCTGATATCATGATCTTAGTTTTTGGAATATTGAGTTTTAAGCCAGCTTTTTCACTTTTCTCTTTCACCTTCATTAAAGAGGGCCTTTAATTCCTCTTGGTTTTCTGCCATTTGAGTGGTATCATCTGCATACCTGAGACTGTTGATATTTCTCCCAACAATCTTGATTCTAGCCAGTGATTCATCCCGTGTGGCATTTTGCATGATGTACTTTGCATGTAAGTTAAATAAACAGGGTGACGATATACAGCCTTGCCTTACTCCTTTCTCAATTTTGAACCAATCCGTTTTTCCACATCTGGTTCTCACTGTTGCTTCTTGGCCCACATACAGATTTCTCAGGAGACAGGTATCCAATAAGTTAGGTTTAAATCTAAGTCTTGAAAGGAGGGCCAGACTTTGACAAACACAGAAGAGATCATTTGAGCCAGGGAAGTCTCAATAAAATGCCATGCTATGGTGAACCTGGAACAGAGAACTTTCATGTCATTCTTTCTTTCTCTCTCTCGGCATTTGTTATCATGGTGATAAAACCACTTATGCTTAGTCAGTTATCGGACTGGATCTTCCAAAGTATCAAGGTTGACAGATAGAAACAGCCTCTTCTGTTCACCTCCTTAAACTTAGCACCTTGCTAGGAAGAATAATGGTCAAATGACCATGTTTGGTGAAGCCTTCTATAACCACAGTACCTGGAATAGTAGACACATTCTGGTTACTGATTTACTCCAGTATTCTTAGAGCTAACCTCACATGTTGGCAAAATGGTGCTTTAAAGTTTGCATAAATATTTCATACATTATCTCATTTAATCCTCATATTGTGTAATGTGTGTGTTATTGGATTCATTTTACACATTACAGTGTAAAGTCCAGAATACATACAGCAGCTGGATCTAGTGTCTGGATTGTAGCCTAGCACCTCTGTTCATGCCATGTACATGGGGGAGTATGATGTAATGACCCTGCAGGGGAGGAAAAATCATTTTCTCAATTCCCTTCTAGGTTCTTGGCTGAGACTCCTCTGCAATAAAAAGATTAAAAGGAGAAAAAAGCAATTTTAATTACATACATATGTACTTATGGGAGCCTCACAAATATATGAGCGTCAGAAGGCAGCCATATGATTGAGGTTTATTTACATCTTAAGCTTAGAAAAAGGATAAAGATCTTGGGCTTCAAAGAGGCAACTCTGGGTGACACTTGTAAACAAAGATTTCCCTACTTGAAGATAAGTCTCCCAGGTTAAAAAGTGATCTCTGCAAATAGCTCTCTTCCTGGCACAGGTCCTATTTCTAACATTAACTTACCTTATGAAAGGATAACTTCCACTCAGTTTTTCAGAGTTTTCCTGTGTCTGCAGTTTCTCAAAATAACCCTTATACAGAAGAGGGCCATCTTGAGGTGGCGTATTCTACCCTTCAATCCTCTGGAGTCTAGATGAACAGATAATCAGCAGGGAGCCATGCTGAGCCAAGCTCTGCCCTCGGCACTGGGAAAGAAGTAGCAGACCAGGTCTTTTTAAGTTTCACTGAGGAAAAGATCCTCCTCCCTGCTTCCCTAAATGAGAGACAGTCTTGTATAGGTCACATTCTTAGGACTGTCCTTCCTTTCCTTTTGGTGGACACCTAACAGACAGCATGGGCCAGAGGCACATGGCATGTCCTGAAGATAAACATGCACATGTGTAAACACATGTGCATGCACACACATGTGCCAGGGCAATCAACTTCTGCCTTAGAAATTCCAGCGTAAGAAATGTAGGAATCATGTAGCGTTTACAAAGAGCTGACCCTGAAAGGCCCAGGTCTGGACCATTGAGGCCGGAGGGTAAACAGCAGCTGTGTTGTGTGGGGAGAGAAGCTTGGGAGCAAGGATGCCACTGGGAGTGGAAGGGATTCGGCTGAAGAAGAGTCCAAGGGGGAGGTCTCCACATTTCAGCTCCCAAGGTCCCAAGAATAGTTTTCACTCCAGAATTAATTGTGCTCAAGTGGAGGTCCTATGCTTTCCAGGACCTGATTTTTCAGCTCTTAAACATTTTCCTTGACACGTACTGAATTTAACTGCTTTACCTATTACAAGAAATAATTTGACAGAACTTCAGTGTCTTACAAGCAAAATGACCTGCTGAATCATCTATTTGTGCGCTGCCTACAGCAGCATTTGTAACATAGTTTGGAAACAACTTGAATGGCCATCATTAGTGAGCTGGATATATAAATTCTGGTATTTACTTTCTTTTAAATATAATAAAGCAGGAAATGAAATTGTGGTACATTCTATGTAGTGTCAACCTAGCTTCTTTTACTTCTGTAGTGTCTCGTATTTCACAGGAATTATGTGTGTATTAATACATAATATACATATATTTTCTTTTGTATATATTTGTATATAAATACATACAATTTAATATATATTATCTTCCATAAGAACATAAATATTATAATACATATCACAGAGTACTGTCAAATAAAACAAAAACAGAAATTTTAGTGCACATGTAAAATAAAGCTTTACATATATAAATATATATATAGCATATAAATAGACACATAAGATTGAAAACTTCTTGGGACAGGATTAGAATCATTAAAAAAGAAAAAAAAAATAGAAGGGAATGACCTGTACATGTATTTCTTTTTTAGTTTCTTTTTGTAACTAAAACTAATTTTTTAAATACATTGAAAGAAAATCAAGTAAGTAAACCACAAATTTCACGGTTGTTTTGCTGTATTTCATTTTTCCTCCTCCCATCCACACTACTCTATATGTAATAAATGAGGCCATTTTGTTGTGAGTCCTCACTGTTCTGAAATAAGTGTATAAAAAGGGAATATTAAGTTACTCTAAGGTCTGAATCTGCCAGGATTATTTTTTTCAAGTTCAACAATATGGACATGGATAAAAATAAAACATAAAGCTTGAGCATTTGTGTTTTCCATTAAATAATACCAATTACAGGACACTTCTCAAGCCATTAAACATAATGACCCAAAAGGAGCTTATTTCTTCTTTTAAATATTAAAGTACTTTTAAAATACAGTCTTTTAATGACTATCTTAAAAAATAATGGAAGTGTTAAATCTATTTTATTGTGTACTGTGTATCTTTGTTTTGAGAGTGTGTATACCAGAGTCCTCATATAGATGAAAATATGAACATGTTTTAGCTAGCAAAGGAGAAATCCTCTGGGTCCAGAATGTGCCAATTTAACAAGATGTTAAATTTAACAATTTAAATATGTTTATTCTTGTATATATGCACATGGACATCAGGCTTTAAAAAACTTATCCTATATACATGGGAGAGGAATTTAGAGATTCAAGTAGTTGTGTGAAGAGGCTGCTTTGTTTATTTTTTCCATAGGGTTTGTAATGCATTTATTAAAATAATCACTATATATCCGTATGCAAAACCAAGGCAATTCAAACTTGAGCTTCCTATGACTTAGCAAGATGGTTGATGGTCTTCAGGAGAAAAGATGTGAAATCTAGAGGTCAGGACTTGGGAAACAGACCCACTCCTCCCCCAGAATGGAAGCTGGATACAGCCACTGAGACTTTCAATGTCCAGCTTCCAATATGGGAAAGTGAAGGAAACAGGACAGATGCACAACTTGGAAGAGCTCATCATGAGAACATTACGGACATTCAGACCACTCTCAAAGTCAACTGGGAAAAATTAGAGTTCACATTGAGATGTCCAAGAACAGGTATCCAGACTAAGGCCAGGGAGCTGGCAGGAAGTAAGTGAAGAGCCTAGGTTCTAGCAAAACAGAAGCAGAAGGCAGGACTTATCAGTGGAACAGGAAGAATTCAGTTAGTGATCCAAGAGCAGTCTTGTCTGGGTCAGTGTAGTAGAAAGTAGGAGCCAGCATCTTAGGGAGCCACAACAGTCATCTAAGCTCACCATTATCTAGTCTATCTCAGGACCATTAGGGGAAAAAAACAAACAAACAAACAATCAAAAAATGCTGATACACACACTGATGGGATAGACTTGGCCCATGTGCCTCCTGCCCTAATCAGTAATATTTTAATAACTGGCTTGAGACAGAGCTTTTGGGTTGCTTGCAGATCCCAAAGTGGGAGCTCAGTGGAAAAACTATATACCAGTTTTGCAGATGCATCTAATATTTCCTGTATAGGTGTAATATCTGCTATTGCCTTAGTACATTTTTATATTCACTGAGAAGGCCCCTAGCCTAGTTGGTAATAAAAATAAAACTCAGTCTACCAATGCATCATCATAGTGATTTTTACTTCTCTCCCATTTCAGAGACTCCCCCAACTTGTAAGATCATAATCACCATTTTTCAGAAACTCTAAGGCACTAGCTGGCATAACCTTCTACTATTAAAAAATGAGCAGCTAAATTACAGAGCAGTTGAGTAACATGATCTGCGTCCCATAACCAGTGATGCTAAACCCAGAACTTAAAATGCCGACCTCGGATTCTAAGGTGAACTTCCTTCCACTCCACACTGTCACCTTTCTGTAGAATCTCTTCTGTTTACCACCTCCCTCATTCAGTCTAATTGTGTTTACACAATGTTGATAGACTCAACTCACTGTTGACACCTAATTATTTTTCTAAGGGAGAAAAATGATCACCAAAATAGAGTCCCCTTACCGAAGCCTCATCAAAGTGATCTCCATCTACTGTGATATTTATAAAAGCTGCCACAGTATATAAGGTCACTGAGAAATCCACCTGAATTCCCCTTGCGAAGATAGGCATGCCCCCAGACAAAGGGCCCAGCACTTGTATCTTGATTTTAAAAGGCACTTAGCAGCAAGCCTCTTGTTGACCTACATGTTTTCATAATTACAGGCTTGTCTACATTTGAGAGCGTTCTTTTGAGTCCCCTCTCTCTATGTACTGAATACTTGTTTTTTTGCAGCTTCCTGGAAATAGCTAATGAACCTGCTTAGGGAACCAGGTGAAATATATTTTTGGAACAGGATCACCCTACCCTTTGCAGGTCATGAATTCCTTTATTATTTGTCATGGCAGGTGTCGCTACCCCAAAAGTTATTATCTGTTCAATCTCAGTTCTAACCTGCAAACAGATCTGTCTGAGGAGCCCATTTATTACTGATGTAACAGCACCAGGGAAGATGAGTTTGCTTGTTTAAAGAGATGAGCGACACTGGCAACGCAATCAATTTTCACATACAGAAATCCCACACATGGAATTTTTTGTAGTTATTACAAAATCATGCATAGCAATGTTTCTATCCCTCATACTCTATTTGCTGGGATTGCACATCGATCATGGTTTGTTCCTCTCTAAATGGGTTTGTCTGTCAGAAATTCGTAGCCTTGAGGGGTTTTGCCAAGCACTAAGCTGTGAGAACAGAAAGATCATGATGCCAACTATGCTTGACTCTATGTTTTACCATCAGTGGCCCATATGATGCCCTCTGCCTGTAACTTTGCCTTCTCTCGTTATCAGCTTCGTGTCATCAGTCAATTCACTCACAAATTTAATTTTGTTAGGCATACTCCCAGGGTCTCCAAACTGAGAGAGTATGGGGTACAGGACAACATTGTGGAATATAGATCACTGTGATGTTGGCAAAAATTACACACACTCACACAGAGACATACATACACAAACATGATTATGCACACAATTCACTGGGTAAGAGAGATCTAGATTCTAACCCTGCTTCCTGCTCACTTGCTGAAAGAACTTGGGTGAATCTCTTCCCTTCCTTGAATCTGTTTTTCATTTAATCTGTAAAAGGGAATAATGAAACTCGCCTAAAAGCAATATTTTAATAAATAAGATAGCACATATGAATCATTAACACAAGTTCTGGCACATAGTAGTTCTCATTAGTTAATATTAATTAATACTAAACCATTAATATTAACTCATTAACTAATATTAATCACTTGATGTTATATTATTTTTAATTACAACAGTGTTGATGATAAATACCTGAGATGGACTTCCTTTGAAAACAGGTTATCTAATGCTGGACGTGAGAAAGGCATAGACACACAGGCAGTTAATCAAAAAACAAGTCAGTAGTAGAGAAAATCTCAATGCAAGGGAAAGAAAACGTACTCTGCTGGTGACATCTGGCAAAGTAGATCAAAGGAGGTAACAAGAAAATGTAAATTGAGTCAGACTTTGAAGGAGTGTTCAGGGCAAGAGAGAAGCTTAATTCCAGCTATGCTAAGCCAGAAAGGGAATATATTGGTTAACAGAATTGGAAGTCTATGGTCTGTCTTTAGGCACATTGGGATCCAGTGGATCAAACAATGGTTCAGAAACCAGCCATAGTACTTAATTTTGCTCAATGAGTGAATGCATAAGTGGATAGTCAGCTGAAAAAGCATACATATTTATTCCACATTTATAAATAATGAATGACTTGGAGATGTTTAGTGACTTGTTTGAGGTTAGGCAGCTAAGACTTTAGAGGTTTTGTTTTTCATCTCTATCAGCCCTGGCTCAAAGTTGAGTTTTCTTGCCAGTCCCCGCCCCGCCTCCCATTTTCCCCCATCCTTCAAACTCTCGCTTTTTCCCAAGTTTATCACAGAAACCTGAACCCTTGGGACTCTTTGGTAAAATTTCATTTACAACTATTTCTATTGTTTCTCAGCCTCTTACTTAAGGCTTTGAACTAAATTACATTTATATCCCAGTAACTCACAGGTTTCCAGACACATTAGAGTTGGAAGAGATATGTAAGCCATCCAGTCTAAAGGACATCCCACAGTCAAGTGTTTAAGTGAGTGTTTATGTCAGAGAATGAAGGACTGGAAGCCAAGTCCTCTCTTCTGCTTCCCAGTGACTGAGTTACATCTCTGACTCTTCTAGTGATTTCTCCAAACGTGACTCTAACAAATGCTCCACAGGCCCTCCCTTGAATAGAGTTGCAGGAGTTCAGAGAAATAATGAAGGCGCAGCAAGCCTCTCACTCTCATGGAGACTGGAACACAGTGTCCCCCCATCCCCCCACCCCGGGTAAAGGGCAGCTGCCACCCACTAGGATCCAACATATGGAACACCCACACTTAAAATAACAAGATTGGAGATTGCTGCACTGCTTTTACTGCCCCCATCCCAGCCACCTCTTCACATCCCCAAATCCCTTTATCATTTAATAAAGACAGCCACCTGTTTGGCTTCATGAAGTAAGCCAGCTGGACTCGAGGGGAACAGAGGAAACTGCTGTGTGTGGTCTTCCCTACTCTGCTTTCAGACTGTGCTGAAAACAGAAGTCACTTGCTGCTTCTCCCTCTCCACCCTCAACACTCAGTTTTAAGGAGATTTTCACAGTTTTGCCGCTGGGCAGGAATATCACGATTCCCCATCTCCAGATTACAGTGGAGTTTAGGGCAACCTCATGCTCTGTTAGCAGCAAGGTTTAACCAGGCATTGTATGCCCATCCCCTCTCATCAAACTCCCCTCCACTGCCCCCACCCCGTACTTATTAAGTACTCAGACTCCAGAACCCCTGACAAGCCTACTGAAATACAATCTTGGAGCGTCCTAAAATATTTTTGAACTCCCAGCGGGATACACAATCTGAAGTGTGAGAACCTCAACCACTCATTCTCCTGCAGTTTCACTTCAGAGGAGTCTTCCCACATAGCAGAGCAGGTAGGAAGGAAGGAAGGCAGAGTGAAAATCAAGCTGTGTCCAGGGGATAGAGGATATGGAAAGCTGCTTCTACCGACTCAAGGTACAGATCTGGGGCTGTAAGAGAACTAAAAGTCCGTGTGGTACTATCTCGTTCTTTAGGGTGAGAGATTTTAGGGCCGAAGCTCTACTTAGATGGAATGGGCATTTACCTGAAATGCATTTTGCACCACCTATTGACTTATGGTAATGCTTTTTAATCTTTAGATCAAAACCCATTAATGGGCATGAAACCAGTTTAGTAGATCATGGCCATGCTAATAAAAAAAATATGAGAAGGTATCTTTCATTGTAAGAATAAGAATTGTCTTCTGAAACTTCTGTTTCAGGTGTAAGTGTGAGTGGTTGTGTCTTGGGTTGAGATGACCAATGTAATTTTTACCATGGGCTGTGGTCCAAAAAATGTTTGAGAGTCATTGAGCTAGGAAAGTTAGAGTGTCAGTCAATTTGATAAATGTTTACATATAATAATTATTAGGCTTATTATACATATGGGAATACTGTGGCTGAAATACAGTAGTATAGGCAAAATTCAAAGTTTTTGAATCATAGAGCCCAACTGACTTAACACAGAGAACCAGGGAGAAAAACGATATCCCATTGTCATAGGTCCACATAAGTCCTCATCAACCATCTCCCTATGCCATTCAAGTAACCTGACCCTCTAACCTTGTGTTCCTCTCCCAGTATTCTATTATCAATAATTAGTTCTACACTGTAAAATATCTTCATATCAATTGCTGAGCAGTGTTGTGTGTTTAAGGCTTTTTGACAAGAACTCATGAGGAGTTGATAGAGTCTTGTTTGTTTAGCTTTTACTGAAGGTCAGACGAAGATTCACTGCCTCACTGGAGAACTGGAATTAATATTCAGACCTTCTCTCCAATATCAAAGGAGCCTTGTTAAGGGCTCTTCCACAGGCCATCAATGATGGCTTTGTTTACTGCCTGAAGAATCTCTTCAAGAAATTAACTGATACCTACTCAATACATGACTCATTGGTGGCAAGTGACAGAAAACTAGTCTCAAACTGGTTTAATCAGAGAGAGGAACTCTATGTTTTCAAGTAAATTAAGCATAAGAGGGAGGGCTGGCTAGGTTCAAGCTTGGATCTAACTGGGCACAAATCGTAGAAGCAGGATAGGATGTCACTCCCTAAGGTGTTTCAGCTCTGGTTCTCTGTTGTTGAATCCACTCAAGAGGATGATCTTCCCTAATAGTTACAAGAGAATTACCATCACATCCCCTGGCAAGTCATGAGCATACTTGATTCCCTCTGAGAATCATAGGCATTAGCTAAGTGACTGCTCATTCCTGAACCAATTACATAATCACTGTAGCTATGCAATATGGCATGCAGATTGAGGGAACTCCACATAAAGGCACTGGAGTGCACTGAGGGTGAATTCCCACTTTCAACTCAAAGGAATAAGATGAAGTAGTTGCAAGGCTAAATGGATCCTAAGTATCAAGATTCAGACCTTGTGCTAGGCAGTCTGCAATAGGACCCCTTTCTCTTAAAGAGCTTACAGTCATGGATTCAGTCATTCAGAGGCTATTATTGTGTGTGTGTGTGTGTGTGTGTGTGTGTGCACATGCATGTTTTACGTGTAGATTCAGGTGCTGAGCACTGTGATAGATCTATGGAGAAATGGTGAGAGTTCTTCAGAAGGGAACTTGTAGCCCAATAAGCAAGAAAAAACATATATGTCATTAATAACTTTAATGATGTAAAGTTATAAACTACCATTCATTCTTCTATGTAGGGAAAGTGTAGAAGGCAGAATATACAAAGTTCAAGCCAAGCCATTAGCCCAGGTAGGATTTAGATGTCTTAAGAAGACTTATCTACATCAGTTGAACAAGTCTGGTGAGCGGAGTGGGTAACAGGAGGCTGTGACATTTGGAACATGTAGTTGAGGAAGGAGGAAGCCTGGGTAAGGGAGAGGTCAGAGTAAAGAATACCAGGTCTTGGTGTTTAGGTTTTGGAATCATTGTGAGATAAATCAAGCTTTACAAGAAGGGATACACCAGCTCTGTGTTACAGAAGTCACGCTGACATAGTGATAATGAGGGTCTTGAGAATACTGACAGTAGATGGGTATTATTAATCCATACTAGAGATTATTTGCATGTGAATTTAAAACCCATGACAGATATTAAAAAGGGAAACAGCTACAAATGTGACATAAGAGAAAGATGTGCTAAGGACCTTGCAATTTCTTAGACCTTCTGTGATTCTAAAAACCTGTCTAATGGGTCTGAGTGATATCCTCTCAAGAGGATGGCATTTGGGAATAAACATTTCTGGGCTTATAACCAGTTATCCCCATTTGCTTGAGATGGATTTCCAGTCATGGGGAAAGGTAGGAGGAACTTCCAGGCACCTTGGAAGGGCTGTTACAAATGCATGTCACCACTTTGTTAGTTTAATAATATTTAATTCTTTGAGCCATACCAAAATGAGGCATTGACAACATCTTCATTTTGTAATATATAAGGAGCCCAGTTAGAAGATGAGAAAATGAGAAGAGACTTATTCAAAATCTTCGCACCTAGCAGGTGGCAAAACTAAGGTTCAAGCCTTTGTGGGTCTGAGTGAAAATCTGAATTCTTTCTGTCACTATCTCTGTTTGGAACACTGACTTCTTAAATTTTATAGTGAAATATTTTACAAATGACTACAAATTATTGCTTAAAAATTAACATATGACATCAATGTTTTAGTCAGTGAATTACATATTCTACATATCTCTTTGACTATTCACTTTTTTTTAACATAACATAAGCATTAGCAATATAACTTGATTACCTTGGTAAATGTATTATTGGAATAGCAAGTCTTTCAGTAGATGCCAATTAACATCTTTGTTACACAGATGTTCCAGGATTGAAGAATAAATATACTGATTAATACCTCCCTCAAATCCCGGGATAGAGATGAAAGTATTATATTATCCACTTGCTGGCCAGCACAATGAATTAGATTAAAGAATGAATGAGAAGCCATCCCTCCAGGCTTAACGAAATATGGGTTTAGCAGAGGAAGCTGGTTAGAGTTGAGCCTCCTCATAGAGACATCTGTTACCAAACAATGTTTTTGTTTTGTTTTGTCTTCTTCCTATTATTATTATTATGATTAACCTCAATGGTGACCCAATATTCTTGTTGCTGCCTTTGGGTTTTAAAGATGTAAAATGACCAACATAAAATAGATGTGATCCCAATGACTAAAACTATGAGAAGAGAGAGAAGCAGTTTGAGCCATCTGGGGACAAGGATATGAAAAGGTTGCAGTCTCTTAGTGCCATAGGGGAGCAAGATGAGAACACCTATAACTCGGGGGACACTGGCAGCGCACAACACAACCACACACTCTTCTGTGAGATAGGAGTTGAGAGGCTTCCTGCTGGCTTATAAATGGCTGAAGATTTTCTCTGCCAAAAGAGGTCACAGCCACATCTGTGCTCTATTAGGACTTGAAAGACATTTGTGGGTGTTGGTGTTAAAAATGCACTCATTTATCTTGCTAAAATATGTTGAATAAATGCAATTTTAAGCATCTTCTATATATTTCACCCCAAATCCTTTCTTATTTAAAGGGTTAATATTCTCTCATATTTGGTATAATCAAATGAACAGTCTTTTTTGATGGTCTGTAAGGCCCTGATTCAGAGAAGGCAATGGCACCCCACTCCAGTACTCTTGCCTGGAAAATCCCATGGACAGAGGAGCCTGGTAGGCTGCAATCCATGGAGTCACTAAGAGTCGGATACGGCTGAGCAACTTCACTTTCACTTTTCACTTTCATGCATTGGAGAAGGTAACGGCAACCCACTCCAATGTTCTTGCCTGGAAAATCCCACGGACAGAGGAACCTAGTGGGCTACAGCCCAAAGGTTCGCAAAGAGTCAGACACAACTGAGCAACTAAGCACAAGGCCCTGAGTGGTCAGGTTTCAACCCACTTTTTCTACAGATGTTGCCCCACTTTTGTGCTCACTTACTCCCCTGAGCACTACTGACCTCCTTTCACTTTCTTCCACTGCTGGGCCTTTGAACAGGCTGTTCCCTGTGTCTGAATGTTCCTTTCCCCCATCGTTTGCCTGGCTTTCTCCTCATCCAGCCACTGACTCAAAGACGTCTTCCTTATCCCTCTTCTCTAGATCCCCACCTTTCTCCCAGCCACCATGCCACTGACGATCATTTTCTGTCACACAAGACTGTGCATCTCCTGTGTATAATTGTCACTGGGCATGCTTAACACTCTGCTTTCTTTTTAAACTAGCTAAAATTAATTGAATAATTATGTGTCAGCCAATTTCTATGTATTTACAATTGTCAAACACTTTGATCTTTATTACACCAACATGAAGCGGGTGGAATAATTAAATGTTCTGTCTTAGGTCAAGAAACAGAGATTTACTGAACTTAGCTTGCTTACCAATATTTTAAAACCAGGTAGAGGGCCAGGATTTAAACTATGGAAGTCTTTATCCAGAGTCCATGCTCTTAATTGCAATTCTTATGACTCCCAACCCTCACATATCATTTATCACTCATAATTAAAAATTAAAAATTCAGGGATTACTGTACCTGTGTGTATTACATAACTGTATTCTTATTTATTTATTTATTTATTTATTTAATGGCCATGCTGCACAGAATGCGGGATCTTGGTTCCCAGACTAGGGATCAAACCCTCACCCCCTTGTGGTGGAACTGCAGAGTCTTAACCACTGGATGACCAGGGAAGTCCCTCATTGTAACCTTATTTAAAACAAATAAAATAATTCACAATGTTGGCTAAAATATCCATAGCTAGCTAACTATAGATAGATACGCATACACATAACTGTGTTGTTGTTCCGTTGCTCAGTCGTGTCCAACTCTTTGCAACCCCATGGACTGTACCACAGGGGCTTCCCTGTCCTTCACCATCTCTTGGATCTTGCTCAAACTCATGCCCATTGAGTCGGGGATGACATCCAACCATCCCATCCCCTGCCCTCCCCTTCTCCTCCTGCCTCAATCTTTCCCAGCATCAGGGTCTTTTTTAATAAGTTGGCTCTTCGCATCAGGTGGTCAAAGTATTGGAACTTCAGTTTCAGCATTAGTCTTTCCAATGAATATTCAGGGTTAATTTCCTTTAGGATTGACTGGTGTGATCACCTTGCTTCCCAAGGGACTCTCAAGAGTCTTGTCCAACATCACAGTTCAAAAATAAATTCTTTGATGCTCAACTGTCTTTATGGTCCAACTCTCAAATCCATATACAGCTACTGGAAAAACCAAAACTTTGACTAGATAGACCTTTGTCAGCAAAGTAATGTTTCTGCTTTTCAATATGCTGTCTATGTTTGTCATGGCTTTTCTTCCAAGGAGCAAGTGTCTTTTAATTTCATAGCTGCAGTCAACATCTGCAGTGATTTTGAAGCCCAAGAAAATGAAGCCTATCACTGTTTCTGTTGCTTCCCCATCTATTGCCATGAAGTGATGAGACCAGATGCAATATCTTTTGTTGCAATATCTTTTGTTTTGTGAATGTTGAGTTTTAAGCCAACTTTTTCACTCTCCTCATGCACCTTCATAAAGAAGCTCTTTAGATCCTCTTCACTTTCTGCCATAAGGGTGGTGTCATCTGCAGATCTGAAGTTATTGTTATTTCTCCCAGCAATCTTGGTTCCAGCTTGTGCTTCATCCAGCCCAGCATTTCTCATGATATATTCTACATATAAATTAAATAAACAGGGTGACAATATACAGCCTTGATGTACTTTTTTCCCAGTTTTGATCTAATCCATTGCTCCATGTCTGGTTCTAACTGTTGCTTCTTGACCTGCATACAGGTTTTTCAGGAGGCAGGTCAGGTGGTCTGGTATTCGCAGCTCTTTAAAACTTTTCCACAGTTTGCTGTGATCCACACAGTCAAAGGCCTTAGTGTAGTCAATGAAGCAGAAGTAGATGCTTTTCTAGAATTCTCTTGCTTTTTCTATGATCCAACAAATGCTGACAACTTGATGTCTGGTTCCTCTGCCTTTTATAAATCCAGTTTGGACATCTGGAAGTTCTCAGTTCATGTACTGTTGAAGCCTAGCTTAGAGAATTTTGAGTGTTACTTTGCTAGCATATAAAATGAATGTAATAGTGTGGAAGTTTGAACTTTCTTTGGCATTGACCTTCTTTGGGACTGGTATGAAAACTGACATTGCCCAGTCCTTTAGCCACTGCTGAGTTTTCCAAATTTGCTGGCATATTGAGTGCAACACTTTCACAACATTGATTTTTAGTGTTTGAAATAGTTCAACTGGAATTCCATCACCTCCACTAGCTTTGTCCATGGTAATACTTCCTAAGGCCCACTTGACTTCCCACTCTAAGATGCCTGGCTCTAGGTGACCTAGACAAAACATCATGGTTGTCTAGGTCTTGAAGATCTGTTTTGTATAGTTCTGTGTATTCTTGCCACCTGTTCTTAATATCTTCTGCTTCTGTTAGGTACATACCACTCTGTCCTTTATTGTGCCCATCTTTGCATGAAATGTTCCCTTGGTATCTCTAATTTTCTTGAAGAGATCTCTAGTCTTTCCCATTCTATTGTTTTTCTCTGAATTGTTCATTTAGGAAGGTTTTCTTTTTTTTTCCCAATTATTTTTATTAATTGGAGGCTAATTACTTTACAATATTGTAGTGTTTTTTCTTATCTCTCCTTGCTATTCTTTGGAACTCTGCATTCAGATGGATATATCTTTCCTTTCCTTTTCTCTTTTGTTTTTTGCTTTTCTTCTTTTCTCAGCTGTTTATAAGGCCTCCTCAGATAACCATTTTGCCTTTTTGCATTTCTTTTTCTTGGGGATGGTTTTGATCACCGAACCTCTGTCCATAGTTGTTCAGTCACTCTGTCTATCAGATCTAATCCCTTGAATCTATTTGTCACTTCCACTGTATAATCATAACTGATTTGATTTAGGTCATACCTGAATGGTCTAGTGATTTTCCCTACTTTCTTCAATTTAAGTCTGAATTTTGCAATAAGGAGTTCAAGATATGAGCCACAGTCAGCTCCCAGTCTTTTTGTTGCTGACTCTATAGAGCTTCTCCATTTTCAGTTGCAAATAATATAATCAATTTGATTTCGGTATTGACCATCTGGTGATGTCCATGTGTAGAGTCTTCTCTTGTGTTGTTGGAAGAGGGTGTTTGCTATGACCAGTGTGTTCTCTTGGCAAAACTCTGTTAGCCTTTGCCCTGCTTTATTTTGTACTCCAAGGCCAAAGTTGCCTGTTACTCCAGATACCTTTTGACTTCCTACTTTTGCATTCCAGTCCCCTTTGATGAAAAAAACATATATTTTGGTGTTAGTTCTAAAAGGTCTTGTAGGTCTTCATAGAACCATTCACCATCACCTTCTTCAGTTTTAGTGGTTGGGGCATATACTTGGATTACTATGATAGTGAATGGTTTGCATTGGAAATAAATAGAGATCATTCTGTTGTTTTTGAGATTGCACCCAAGTACTGCATTTCTGACTCTTTGGTTGACTATATTTATATAAGACATACCTATATATCAGGCACAGTGCTCTTCACATTAATATTTATAATCTAGAACTCAAAGTTAGACTTAAAAAAAAGAAAAAGAACAGAATTTGCTAAGGAGCTAAAACAACTGTAAACCCATAAGTGAATGTTCCACTGTACTACTTATTAATGAAATGAGAAACCAGTTCCTACTTCTCTAATTAGCAAGGATTAAAAGCAAATAATACCCATGCTGGCAGGAGTACAAGAAAAGACTTTGTCATGTGTTAGTGGTGGGAAAGAAAGAAGTTTACAGCCTCTGGGCAATACAGATTTGGAAATATGTGTCAAAGAACTGCAAGTTTGCCTTGTATTTGAACCAAAAAATCCAGTATTAGTAAATTGAAAAGTGAAAGTGAAAAATCACTGTCTTGTCTGACTCTTTGCGACCCCATGGACCATACAGTCCATGGAATTCTCCTGGCCAGAATACTGGCGTGGATAGACTTTCCCTTCTCCAGGGGATCTTCCCAACCCAGGGATCCAGCCCAGGTCTCCCGCATTGCTGGTAGATTCTTCACCAGGTAAGCTGCAAGGGAAGCCCAAATTAACTTAAAAAAAAAGAAAGAAAGAAAGAAAAGTACAGGATCAGACCTTGAGATTTAGGCTAAAAAATTTTTACTAGAGTTGCATGTGTGTATAAGCAAAAATAAAATGATGATAATGTAAATATCCAGTTATGTCAGTTAATCAACAAACATTTACTGTATACCTACTGTGTACAAGAGATTGGGTGACATGCTGGAGATATAATGGTGAATGAGTAGATGGGGGCATGGTCCTTAACTTAGAATGCAGTGCCTTGCGGGACTGATTAAAGACACACTGTTAAAGTTTGCACTGGGAAATGTTAATTAACTATGTTAATAACATTTTCATGAGGGCATCTGAAAGCAAGATTTTGGAGAATATTTATATAATAATGATTAAAGACCTATGAAAAAGAATGGTGGCATAGTTAGGGAGCAAATGAGTCTGATTTTGTGTAAAGTGGATAATGTACTGTATATCAATATATTAAAAAATGTATATAGGAAAAATAGTGTAGATTAAAAAAAAAATCACCAGAATTTTATTGGTATCTATTGCTAGGAAGTGGAATTAAGAAATTGTTTCTTTATTTTCCTCAAAATTTTCCATACAAATATTTTATCAAGGGAAACACTAATATTAATACCAAAATTCCAGGGTAAAAAGATGGAAACAATTTTGTAATTATATGGTGACAGATGTTAACTAGACTTATTTCTTCCCCTGCTCATTGGCTGGCAACTCACCTCTCCCTGAATGTCACAAAAAGCATTACCTCTTGCTAAAATCACACCAGAGCCCCACTTCCCAGACACAATGAAGTCACCTCCTTTATCTGCTCCCCAGCTTCGTAGCATTTACAGTGTGTCATGCCTCAGTTTGAGGCAGTTTATTCTATTGTGAGTTCCTGAAGAGTGTGAAAGCACTGAGCTCATCCTTAACACTCAGAATTTATAGAATTAGTTAATTATTGGCTAGCTGGTTAATTAGTAATCAGAGACATAAAAGACTCAAAACAAGAAAGCTGGCAATTAATACAGAATAGCACATCATTAAAAGGAAGGCAGCCTTGTAGGATGGAAAAATGTTTGGTCTCTTATATCAGTCACATCTGGGTCACAAGCCTGTCCTTACCTCTCTATCTGTTGCAACCTTAGTTGTGTATACCCTTGGACTCTTAATATCCTCCTAGGCAGATTAAAATGGAAGGATGGTGAAACTATTATAAGATAGTAGGGATAAAAGTATTTGTCACATAGTAGGAGTTTAGGATAAACTAGTAGATTGCTACTCTCAAGTTTTTTCTCGATACAGGATATGATTTATAGTCTTTTTTTCCCCACTGTCTCTGTCTTTGTTTTTTAACTTCTTACTTGATTCATTGACACTCTAATAGATTTTTTTCAAGTCTGTCTCTGAAAGTCAGTGTTCTAAACTGACTTTCAAATTGCAAAAAAAGCAAACTTGATTTCAGAGGCAAGTGTGTGTGTGTGTGTGTGTGAGAGAGAGGGGGGGGGGATTTCATTTGCTTATACCACAAGCTTTATTGTAAAAAAATATTTGGCTGAAACCAGGTTCCTTTGTTTATACTATAAAGCAAAGGGAGAAGGAAGAATATAGAGAATTTACTTTTAATTACAAAACAGTTTTACAGACACTCTATTAAGCACTTTACATACAGTGTTTTAATTCTGACAGCAATGTCATAGGGAACACATTGCGCTTCCTTGCTTTTTGCATAAGAGAAAATCCTGAAAGCTTAAAGAGGTTCAGAGGCGTGTCCACGGTTCTGAATTTGTCCGTATTAAAAACTGAATTCAAATTCAAGTCTGAGTCAAAAATCAGTGTTGACAGAGGTGAAATGAGCTGCGACGTACATGCCCTAACTTTCAGGCATTTGTTGTTCCTGGACCTATTTAAATACCTTTGCAGCAGAAGAAAAAAAAAAAAAAAAGAGTAGCCTGTGACCCCATTCTCCACCCATCTGCTTACAATCCTGTTTGGAGACTTCACTTCCATCTGTAACCCATTGTGAAGTTATGTCATTAATGAGACCCTGAGAACAAATAGAAATGGTGCTTCTTCTCATGGCTCTGCTACAAACTGCCTAATTGGGATTTATAAGTGGCTGTGATAAAATCTCTGCATAGCAAAATCCTGATATTTCTCTTGAACTCTTAATAATGGCCAACCAAAGCCTTAAGGACTGAAGTAATAGAGGGCTGAAGATAGAGATCAAATACAACTCCACATTGCAGGTGTGTGTGTGTGTGAGAGAGAGAGAGAGAGAGAAAGGGAGAGAGAGAGAGCTTAAGCGTGTTTATGTATGTGTTGGGAGAAAGAGAAGCAGATGGTTTACACAAATTAGGCTAATATGAAATTCTATAGCTTCAAATAATGTCTGATTTTTATTAATTCAGTCCCAAGGTGGATTAAGTTCAAGTAACCCTCCTAGTATCATTGAAGAGTCTTTCATAGTGTGCAGAATTTGGTAGTTTGTGTCTCTAGATGCCATCCTCATTCTAGTTGTTGAATCCATTGTATCGCTTTCAGATACCAGCAAAAATGGCACAGTGCCAGTTGAAAACCATCACTCTCTCTTCTTTGATGAGAATGTTGGAAAACAATGGTGATAACTATAATTATGCCGGCTGCAACCCACATCTTTGACTAGTAGCACATAGGTATGAAAAAGACTTGTATTAATTAGATCTAATATCATCCAACCATCCAATGAATTAGGTAGAATGACTTCGTTTTGTAGCAGAGAGAAGAAATGCTCAGAAAATTGAAGTAACTCACTCTGGATTGAAGTTTGAAGCCACAGCAAAGCCAAGATGCGACATGACACAATTGTTTTCTATAACAAGTCTTTCACCATTACTTAAAGTTTTTACCCACATAACTTTATTAAGATTTTTAACAGTTAGATAAGTAGACTGAAACAGTATGTGTGCTAAGTCACTTCAGTCATATCTGACTCTGTGTGACCCTATGGGCTGTCACCTATGGGGTTCCTCTGTCCATGGGATTCTCCATGCAAGAATATGAGAGTGGATTACCATTTCCTACTCCAGGGGATCTTCCCTGCCCAGGGACCAAATCCACATCTCTTGCCCCTTCGTGACAGGCAGGTTCTTTACCACTAGCACCACCTGGGAAGCCCCAGACTGAAACAGCATGAACTATTAAATGGAGAGGTTAGACGACCACAAAGAAAAGAGAAAGCCTGTGTTGTTGTTGTTCAGTCCCTAAGCTGTGTCCTACTCTTTGTGACTCCTTGGACTGCAGCCCTCCTAGCTTCCCCGTCCTTCACTGTTTCCCAGAGTTTGCTCAAACTCATATCAATTGAGTTGATGATGCCATACAACAATCTCATCCTCTGTCACCCCCTTCTCTTCCTGCCCTCAATCTTTGCCAGCATCAGGGTCTTTTCCAGTGAGTCAGCTCTCCTCATCTGCTGGCCAAAGAATAGGAGCTTCAGCATCAGTTCTTCCAGTGAATATTCAGGACTGATTTCCTTTTGGATTGACTGGCTTGATCTCTTTGCTGTCCAAGGGACTCTCAAGAGTCTTCTCTAGCAGTAAAGTTCAAAACCATCAATTCTTTGGAGCTCAGCCTTCTTTATGGTCCACCTCTCACATCTGTACCTGACTACTGGAAAAACCGTAGCTTTGACTAAAGCATGTGAGTACGGCTTAGATTGCCAATGAGAATTTAAGTGATGGTGTGGGTGATGATGGAAGTGATGATTGAAGGCAAGAATGCCCAT
Organism: Muntiacus reevesi; assembly: GCF_963930625.1. Taxonomy (NCBI): domain Eukaryota; kingdom Metazoa; phylum Chordata; class Mammalia; order Artiodactyla; family Cervidae; genus Muntiacus; species Muntiacus reevesi. The sequence continues at coordinate 245,059,935 of NC_089250.1, forward strand.
GACCTAAGTAGAAAGGCCTGTGTTGATAGTGCTTGTAATTATTATTGCCATCTCTCTCCCCAAACCACCCAACTTGGTCCATGAATGTCACAGTAATCTACCTAGTCACTCAAACCAAAACTACAAAAGCCATCCTTAATTCCTCTTTTCCTTTCCAGCCCACATCTAAGCCATCACCAGCCACCACTAATACCCTGGCTAATAAACAATCATTCCTGACCTCCAAGACAACACAGTTTCCTTATCATTCTCCTCATCTCCATGCCTGCCCTCTTGCCTCACTTTGCCCTCATTGGGATTCTACAGTAAGATTTCCAACAGCTAAAATCAGACAAATTTATTTTCCTTTTTAAAAATCCTGCAATATAGTTGATGGTATGATACAATTTTTGTTCCTTTTAGGTTTAATAATGACATTAACAGTACGCCTAAAATAAGTTGTTGTTTTGTTGTTGTTTTTTTAATAATATTTAAAATAGGACAACTTAGAGATGACATTTTCTTACACCTGGGATTTGCTTTAGAGTCATCTGGAGAGTGAAGACAGTGGCTGGGGATATTCAAAGACAAGATTGGCCCTGAAAAGCTGGGTGATTAATTACATTAACACAGGTAACTTTTAATAACTTAACTTAGAAACTGTCCACACAAAAAAATGTTAAAAAAAAAAAAAAAAAAACCTACTGATGGATTGTCTTTGAAACCAGAATTAAATAAAAATATCCCCCCATAGCCTACAATGTCATGTGTGATCTGACCGTGACCTGCTTCTCACGCCTCATTATGCTCCTTTCTCCTTATTGTTCACTCTGCTCCAGATCCACTGACCTTTCTGGCCTTTGAAAATGCCAAGCCCTCCTTGTCTCAAAGGGCTTTGAACTTGCTTATCCTTCTGCTTAAGATTTTTTTTCTCTCTTAACCTTGAGGTGGCTACTCCCTTTCAACATTCTGTCTCAACTCAATGCAGCCTCCAAAGAATGTCTTTTCTGATCCCTCCAGAAAAGTTACACACTATACCCCTTGCCTTGCCACTGTATTATCTTGTTTTCTTCTATAGCATTTAAAACTACCTCAGAGTGGGGTTTTTTTGCACATTATTTTTGTTGTTTTTTTTGGTCTATCACATTATCTTTTAACTCCCTTCAAGGCAGGTAGAGTTTTGTCCACTCAAATTGTCCAATATCACAAAACTTCCTAGTGCATAGAAGTTGTTCAGAACATACTGGTTGAATATTTACATATTGGTTACAGTATTGCTCAAACTTAATACTCCTTGGTGATTTTATTAATTGTTGTCACAATAAGTGGGCAGCACTACTGGCATTTAGGACCCAAGGAATCACAGATGCTAAAAAGTCTTGCGGTGCAGCCTGTCCAATGAGAAGTTTTCCGCCCCAAATTCCAATAATGCTCTCACTATAAAAGCCTCGACTGCAGAAAGGCCATCAGGGATGGTGGTGTTGGGGGAAGTTTGACAGTGCAGAGAGGAGTTTGACATGAATGGCTAGAGGAAAAATAGGACTAGACTAGGACAGGCCTAATAATTTAAATAATTTAAATTTAATTTTAAAGAAGTTGCATTAGCCTTCTATTGGCTACCTAACGAATTACTCCAAACTTAGCTACTTGGAACTATCCAAGTTTATCATCCCCCACAGTTCTCTAGGCCAGAAGTCCACATGGACTCACCTGGGTCCTCTGCTTAGGGATTTGCAAGGTGCCATCTGGCAGGGTCTTCACCCGGAGGCTCTGGAGAGTGATCTGTCTCCAAGCTCCTTCAGGTTGTTGGCTGGATCCAATTCTTGGTTGTAGAACCAAGACCGCCTTCCTTGGTGCTGCCAGCTGCGGGCCTGTCTTTGCTCCTTAGCGATGCCCACTTGTTTTCTCCTTCCTCCCAAGTGACCACCTCCACAGGGTCGGGTCCCTCTCAGGCTTTGAATCACTCTGGTTCCTCCTTCTGGCACAACCCTCTACCTTCACCTGGAAAAATTTCTCTGTTTTTAAAGACTTATGTAATTACATTGGAGCCACCTGGATAATCCAAATTACCTCACTTTTGAAAACCTGTAATCTCAATTCTATCAGCAAAGTTCCTTTTGCTATTGAATATAGTATACTCATAGGTTCCAGGAATTAGGTCATGGACACCTTTGGTAAGGCATTCTGCCTACAACAGGAGGTATTGAACATTTCTAAAGAGGCAAATTAAATTACTCAAACCTCTTTAAACAAGCATTCCTTCCTCATGGCTATCTTTTAGCAACAGGCTTCCTTCTGCTCCAGGAACTATGGCAGAAATGCCTGCAGGGACTCTGCCGGGAACGCCATTATAAGCCAGCAGCCACATGTCAAACCAAGTGGTGCTCCGGCCCCAGCTCCAGATAGATCAGAGAGGAAGAGAGGGTGCCTGCTTCCACAAATGGTGGGGCTCAGCTGCGTCTCCATTTCTGGGAGAATTTATGAGTGGGGCACATGCCAGGGAGCATGGAGAGCTTCTCTCCCAGAAGCAGATGCTGCTGATCCCCACACAGAAGCCACCTCACTTTCCAGCACTCCCAGACACTGCCTGCCAGATGGCCACAGCTGAATCCACAGCTGAATAGATATTTACTGTTGGCACCAAATACACCTCTGTGGGACTGGTTAAGGACCCGAGGTGGTATGGCAGGGCACCAAATACACACAAACAGTAGAAATGCTTAGGATGTGCCAGGTACTATGCTAAGTACTTTGCAGGTATTAACCTACACACAACATTCTCAGGTCGACGGTGTGATTTTTATACCCCTGTACACAAGGAGAGACCAAGGCTGGGAGAGGTTGGGTAGCTTGCAAAGATAATAGAATATATAACCAGAACAGATAGAATTTAAATGGAGGTGAATATTATGTGATCACGGTCTCCAGAGTCTGTGATCTATGACACTGCACTAGCTGTATCTGATATTCAGAGTCCTTTAGCCCTCTGCTTCAGATTCCACTGCATCAAACTTCACTTTGCTGCAGCTCAGATAGCCCAAATCCTAGCAGCTGCCCTCTGATGAACCAACTTTATTTATAGGTCAGTGGCCCAGAATATTTTCCTCCTGTGGAACAGTGTGTAAAGCTTGAGGAGAGGAAAATTGACGCTAACACCATAAAGCACAATTGTCATCGTAAAAAGCTTAGGGAACTGAAGCCAAGCATAGAAATGACACCAGAAGAGGGATGCAAAATGTAAGAAAGTGTTGTGTGACTCAAGAGTCACCTTTGGAACACCGAGTACCCAATGTAGAGCTACACATGAAGGGCAGATGTCATCATCCTGAACATGTATTGAGTGGAATAGAACAGGAACTAAATTATACCCATTGCACAGATGATCTTATTTAATTCTTACACCATCTTTACAGAAAATTTAGTACTCCTTGTTTATAGATGGAAAACTGAGTTTGAATGATGTCAAGCAACTGTTTCAGGTATCATGACTGATAAAGGCAGTTCTGAGGTTTGACCCCATGCAGTCTGACCTGAAAAGTAATTTAAGTTTCATGTTTTTTGTTCCAAAATGTCACAAGACATTTTTAAAGTTAGTTCTTTGGGTATTGGGTTGACTCACTCTGTTTGGCACCACACTGCAACCGGTATGAACCAGGTGAGCATAAGCTTCATGGAAAGATGCCCACAGATTAAGAGATGTTCTACTTTCTACCTATCATTTTTTCATAAATGATTACAGAGTCAGTTAACTGAACCAAACTGTAAGAGTAAAAGCATGGGAGAGATCGTCTATTGTTGGATTGGTGAGTCGTGGTAAGCACGCAAAATGCAACCTGAACGGAAAGATGAGGTTATGTCTTGAATTTAAGCTCTTAATCAGGTCCAATGCACTGTTTGGTGTTACCATTCGGGCACGAAATGTGACTTGGGTCACTTTTTCCATAGGACCATCAGGTGTGCACTGCCGATGCCAGTGTGGTACCAACTCTGGGCTCTATGGCCATTATCTCTCAGGCTGGCTCAGGGCATGTTCAGGTAGTTAAAAGGAAGAGAAACCTAGTGACTACTATAAAGTGCAGGTTACAGAGATACATCTGACCAGGGTGCATAACAATTAAATGCCAACTGAATGGGAATTTTTAAGAAACCCGCTATTTGTATAAATGGCCAAAGACAATGAGCATTCTTCTTATATGGATATATTGGGCACTAAACTTCTACCAACACTGGCAAATTAAGCACGCATGTATAAGGTTTTTTATATGAAAAATGAAGGTAATTTACTATCTTCATAGAGTTGTAATAGTTGAAATACACTTAGAAACATGTCTGACAAGGAGGAAGTAGAATGTATATGATAAATGAGTTAAAAAAATCACAAGTATCTACAAAGGAACACGATAAAGATGCAATAAAGTTTATTTTTTTCTCTTTTTTTCTTTTCAAATTATCAAGTGTTCCAGCTGGGGCTTCCCTGGTAGCTCTGTTGGTAAAGAATCTGCCTGCAATGCAGGAAAACCTGTTGCAATTCCTGGATCGGGAAGATCCGCTGGCGATGAGATAGGCTACCCACTCCAGTATTGATGGACTTCCCTTGTGGCTCAGTTGGTAAAGAATCCTCCTGCAATGTGAGAGACCTGGGTTCGATCCCTGGGTTGGAAGATCCCCTGGAGAAGGGAAAGGTTATCCACTCCAGTATTCTTACCTGGAGAATTCCATGGACTATATATACTCCATGGGGTCACAAAGAGTCGGGCATGACTGAGCGACTTTCACTTTCACTTTCACTAGCTGTCTTTCACCAGTTGCTATAGCCACTTGTTGAAATTTAGGGGCATAAAACTCATAGATAAAATGTTTCACAGATTAGGATGTAGATTAGGATGTGTCGCAGCTGGATGTTTCTGCTAAATAATACCCAGAACCTCCAAGTCTAGGGCTGGAATCCTCTAAAGCCTTCCTCACTTACATATCTCACTGATCTATCCATATCATATATCATATCTATTGATATATCACATATGATACCTAGAACTATGTCACATTATCAACTATGGACTGGGAGTTTAAATGAAACCATCAAAACAATCAGCCAGAACATCTGCACAACTCTTCCTATAGCCTGTGCTCCCTCACAGCTTGGTGGTTGGATTCCATGGACAAGCATCCTGAGAGGAAGACAGGTTAAAGCTGTACTCTGTTCAGGGAATGATGAGAGCAGTCTGTTCTCACTCAAATTCAAGAAAAAAGTGTATAATTCACAAAAAGTACACTTATCAGCTTGCTAATTGTAACATAGAAAGGGTACTATAATCAAATAATTTAAACAGAGTAGGACATGATATTTGTTGTAAGATTTTTCAGAGCCTTTAATATTTTCCTCAAATCCTGTTTTAATGATGTACTTTGTTTTGCAAGATCACCTTAGAGGGCTAGAGGTCCCTAGACTATACTTTGAGGAACACTGAGATGGGTCCATCATTCTTAATTTGTGTTTCTAAAGAATACAGTGTAATAGAGACAAGTAGTCTTTCCCCGAAAAGACTGAGAGGAAAAACAAAGGTTAGTTTATGCAATGTTACATGTCAGTCTCCTTATTTATTTCTCCCCATTGTGGCATCTATTGCATCACCCTTTTCTAAGATATATTTTGAGATTGCATCTTCCCAATCTTCCTTTTTAATAGTAACAATTTACCATTTATTAAGCTCATATCATGGGTTAGCCCATGTCAAATACTTTGCATAATGGCTTCATTTAATTCTCTAAATGACCCTAAAATATTGGACCTATACCCATTTTCTGATGAAACTGAGGCTCAAAATTTTAACAAATTCATCCAAGGTCATAGGTAAGTAGCAGAGGCAGGTTTTAAAATCAGGTCTAAAGAAGGCTAGTGAACTATGCCAACACACAGCAGTCTGGCATTTTTACTTCATAGCCACTTCTGTAAAAGTAATGGATGAGCCTTCACATCCACAGATTACTCATTAGTAAATTAGTGAGTGTTTAATCCATGTCCCAGCTCATCCTGCACACCAGTTTCTGACCCATTTTCAACTTTCTCATGGTGGATCTTAAAACTGGATGATGATGAAATCGATGACATTTGTGCTGCTATTGCTGATGATGATAATGATGATGATTTATTCATTATTTTATTGTTATTTATTTATTAGTATCACTTTATCATTGGCTATAGAACCTGACTTTTGACATTTTTTTTTCTAGCTTCAATTAGTGTTTTCTTTCTTATCTGAAATTTTAGGATTTTAGATACATATAAATCTGACTTTTTTAAATTAATTTTTTATTGAAGGATAATTGCTTTACAGAATTTTGCTGTTTTCTGTCAAACCTCAACATGAATCAGCCATAGGTATACATATATCCCCTCCCTTTTGCACCTCCCTCCCATCTCCCTCCCCATCTTACCCCTCTAGGTTGATACAGAGCCCCTGTTTGAGTTTCCTGAGCCATGCAGCAAATTCCCGTTGGCTATCTATTTTACATATGGTAATATAAGTTTCCATGTTACGCTTTCCATACATCTCACCCTCTCCTCCCCTCTCCCCATGTCCATAAGTCTGTTCTCTATGTCTGTTTCTCCATTGCTGCCTTGTAAGTAAATTCTTCAGTACCATTTTTCTAGATTCCATATATATGTGTTAAAATACGATATTTATCTTTTTCTTTCTGACTTACTTCACTCTGTATAATAGGTTCTAGGTTCATCCACCTCATTAGAACTGACTCAAAGGTGTCAACTCTGACTTTTGATTCCAACCCCACCACTATGTGACTTGGATTAGTCACCTTTCTGAGACTGATGTCCCTTATATGCAATTCAAGTAGAATAATATCAAAGGATTTTCAGAATAATATCTAAAGATTTTCCAAGGACTGAGATAATGTATTTTAATCACCTAACACAGTATCTGGCACATATTTTCAAACTTAATCTACGATTCCCAAATTTAGATTCTACCATAATTTCTTTTGGCACCCATATTTGTTTGGCAATAATGTTAATCATTTCAGTTCAGTCACATCCGACTCTGCGACCCCGTGGACTGCAAAACACCAGGCCTCCCTGACCGTCACCAGCTCCCGGAGTTTACTCAAACTCATGTCCATTGAGTCGGTGATGTCATCCAACCATCTCATCCTCTGTTGTCCCCTTCTCTTCCTGCCTTCAATCTTTCCCAGCATCAGGGTCTTTTCCAATGAGTCAATTCTTCACATCAGGTGACCAAAGTATTGGAGTTTCAGCTTCAGCATCAGTCCTTCCAATGAATATTCAGGACTGATTTTCTTTAGGATGGACTTCTTGGATCTCCTTGCAGTCCAAGGGACTCTCAAGAGTCTTCTCCAACATCACAGTTCAAAAGCATCAATTCTTCGGTGCTCAGCTTTCTTTATAGTTCAATAATGTTAATGACCTTACCCAAACACTATGCTCTTTTGACTGGGAGATACCTACCAGTTTGTGATATTTCATTACTTTAAAAAGTTCCATAATTGGGCAAACCAGTCTCAACTTTCGATTCCAAGTTATGATACAAAATGCCTTAAATTACACCAGTGTTATGCACTTTCCCTCTTTGTAATCTCAAAGACTATAATCACAAATATATGCATATGAATACATATGCAAACATACAAATATGTATACATTGTATACATATGTATACATGCATACAGGTATATATGTATACATACATGTATACAATGTATACATAAGCAGTGTGAGGGACACTTTTGATATATGCAGTTGTTTACATTTTGAATATATTATCAAAGCACTAAAATAATTTCTGGAGTTCTGAAACAGTGGTGCTGCTGGCAACTGAATCCACACCTTATCTACTACTTCTGTCCCAGGCTATAAAAAAACAATACTATTCATGGATAATTTCTCGCACTCTTTCTCGCACTCTTTCCTGCTGCTAACAAAATGGGTACTTTCTTTAATCTAGAAAACACACTGTCTAGCATTGCTCACTTCAATTGGCCAAGGGTTCCATATGACCAAAGCCACAGCCTGTGGGTAGACAGCTCCCATTTCTTTGAAAAAAGTTTCAATGGTCTCTAATTCACAAGCTTCCATCTACTGAGGCTTCAATGCATTTAATTTCACTAGAGTATGGGCAGCAAGAAGAGTATATGACCAAATATAAGTCGATCTTCTGTTTTCCCACTATAAAAATCCAGAAAAACATCATTAAATTATTGAATTATTAATTAGGTTAAGATCCCTTTATCATTCAAATGAAACCTCAAACTTTCCTCTTCCTTCTTTGAAATCACTGTCTTTGTGTCATCTTAATACACATTTTTAGAGCACTTAATTTTCATTTCCATCAATGTCTAAATGTCAGAGATTTTGAGCTCTTAGAGGATGATGTCACTTGCTCCCAGTAACCACTCCCGTAATATGCCCTTTGGTTGCTTGTGTTTTTCCAATCCTCCTATTAGCATGAATTTCTAGACTTCTGTAATGTAACTACTTACCCTATTTCTTTTCTTTTTAAAAGTCTTTTTTAAGAGGCTTGTTTACAATAGCATCTAAGCTTGTAATTGTGAGGAAAGAGCTCCAGGAATAATTGCAAAATTGAGTTAAATTCCCTTGCCTTTTTTGCTAATTTTTAACTGATTCTGCCACTGACCTCTTTAAGCAAGCCAAACTAGTATTGATTGAGGCCCTTTCTGGCTAATGTGCCGTACTTTATTCAAGCTACAGTAATTGAGAAAGTGCTCTATAGTATGAGATGTTTTATTAGGACTCAAATATGAATCTTCTTGTATGGTGAGGTTGATGTTTCTTGAAGGGAAAGAAAACATTGCTTCATATGTAAATACTTTTTTTCATTGCATAAATGTCACTATACCCCCTCTGCATGTGAAGAAAAAGAAGAGAAAAAATAATGTTTCATGGCATTCTTTTGCTTTGAGCCTGGCCTCTATCTTTCTTAATGTTGTCCTGTAGACAACTCATTTTGTAAGCTACTCTAAGACTGACTCTACTGTGTATATTCTTCTGTTTAGCATTTTATTCCATATAAGCATTGGGATATTTTTTTTTTTCCTTTATTTTTCAAATATCACTAGATAGGTGCTCCCAGCAAACTGTGAAGCAGGTATTTCTGTTCTGTCTATTTTGAAGAAAAGTAAAACCTAGGCTTAGAGAAATTAAGTAACTTGCCAAATATTACACCTAATCAGTGGCAGAGTTGAGTCTCAACTTCATGTGTGTGTGTTAAATTGCTTCGGTCATGTCCAATTCTTTGCAGCCCTTTGGACTGTAGCCTGCCAGGTTCCTCTGTCCATCGGATTTTCCAGGCAAGAATACTGGAGTGGATTGCCACACCCTCCTCCAGGGGATCTTCCTGACCCAAGGATCAAGCCAGCATCTCTTACATCTCCTGCATCAGCAGGCAGGTTCTTTACCGCTAGTGCCTACTGGGAAGCCCCAAATTTCATGTGTGTCTGATTCCATAAGTGTGTGTTTATATTGAATATAGTATACATAAGCAGTCCTATCACATGTCTACAAAAGAAGCAGTTTTAGACATCTCTAGGAAACAGAAAGGTTGTTTTATTGTTAGTAAATGTATAATTCACTGACCCCTAGTTTCTAGATTTCAAAAATCAAAGGATGACCCTGCAATTTCATTCCTAGCTATTTAAATAAGAGAAATACAAACATATGTTCACACAAAAACTTGTATATAAATGCTCATTACAGCTTTATTCATAATGGCCTCAAACTGGAAACCACCATATATCTGCAAATATCCACTGATAGGTATATTATTTTGCAAATTGTGTTACAATTCAATGGAATACTATTCAGATAAAAAGGAGAAAACTACTGATACATGTGACAACATAGATGAATCTGAGAAGCATGTTGAACAAAAGAGCGAAGCACAAGAATATACAATGAATGATTTTTATATGCAGTTCAAGCACAGGGTAAACTCACCTATACAAACAAAAATCAGATCAGTTATTACCTTCACTAGAGGTTGGGATTGATTGCAAAGAGGCCCTAAAGTAACCTCTCAGGATGATAGGAATATTCTGTACTTTGATTGTGGTTGTATACTTATCAAAAATCTCTGTAAATGTACATTTAAATGAGAATCTTTTATTTTATGCAAAATATGAAATATATCTCAAAGTTGATTAAAAATTAAAGAAGGGGATTTATGGTTAAAGCTAGAAATATTTGGGCATTAAAAATAAAAATTGGCTAATTTGAAGACAAAAGTATTGAGAACTGGAAGTCAATTAACAAAGGCAATAATGAAAAAATGAGAGACCTTGAAAACAGATGATTCAAGGGAAGAAGTGGACAGCCTTCAAATATTAGTCACAGGTTATATGTAAGAGGGAAGAGGTTTGAACAAGCATTAAACATGGCAGGAGATGGAGATTTTGGTTCAACATAAGGAAACCAGTGTAACAATTATATTTTCCCAATGCAATAGGCTGTCCTATGCAGTGGTAAATTCCCACAGAAGTGCTCAGTAGAATTTAGGTAAACAACTATAGACAATTTGAAAGGACAAATTAGAAAACATATAAATAAATGGAAAACCCAGTTTCTTTCCAGCTGTCTGTAAATTCCAGTTCAATTTAAAAAACACATGTAAGTACACCTAATTGAAGGGCAGCTGTCCATGTGCCAACATTTGGAATGGTTCATTAAATTAAAATGCACAGAAAATTGTCCTTAGTTCTAAAAAAGCATTTGGGCCTCCTTAGGAATGAAGTATGTTTATCCCTTTACTTCCCCTTCAATGAAATGTTTCAATTCATCACATTTCATGAAGTTACTATTAAAGGTTGAGAAATTAGTTCTAAGGCATAGGAAATATATATATATATAAATAGATAGATACATATAGATATATAGATAGATAGATAAAGATATAATCACACACAAGCATATCAATACTAATTTAATTGTTGGGGAAAGGACCACATATATTACAACCACAGCAAGTATGTAACCAGAGAATCAGTTCAGTTCAGTTCAGTCACTCAGTCATGTCCAACTCTTTGTGACTCCATGGACTGCAACACACCAGGCCTCTCTGACCATCACCAGCTCCCGGAGTTTACTCAAACTTATGTCCATTGCGTCAGTGATGTCATCCAACCATCTCATCCTCTGTCATCCCCTTCTCCCCCCCCTCCTTCAATCTTTCCAAGCATCAGGGTCTTTTCCAGTGAGTCAGTTCTTCACATCAGGTGGCCAAAGTATTGGAGCTTCAGTTTCAGCATCAGTCCTTCCAATGAATATTCAGGACTGATTTCCTTTAGGATGGACTTCTTGGATCTCCTTGCTGTCCAAGGGACTCTCAAGAGTCTTCTCCAACACCACAATTCAAAAGCATCAATTCTTTGGTACTCAGCTTTCTTTATAGTCCATCTCTCACATCCATACATGACTACTGGAAAAACCCTCTAGCTTTGACTAGACAGAACTTTGTTGGCAAAGTAATATCTCTGCTTTTTAATATGCTATCTAAGCTGGCCATAATTTTTCTTCCAAGGACCAAACCTCTTTTAATTTCACGGCTGTAGTCACCATCTGCAGTGATTTTGGCACCCAAAAAACTAGTCTGTCACTCTTTCCCCATCTATTTGCCATGAAATGATGGGGCCAGATGCCATGATCTTAGTTTTCTGAATGTTGAGTTTTAAGCCAACTTTTTCACTCTCCTCTTTCACTTTCATCAAGAGGATCTTTAGTTCTTCACTTTCTACCATAAGGGTGGTGCCATCCACATATCTGAGGTTATTGATATTTCTCCTGAAACAAAAATTATCATGTACAAACTGCTCTGGTGAATGAAATGCCTGCAAGAACCTAGCTTGCAAGTTTCTGTCCATTGGCTATCTCCACCGAGATATAAGAGGTGGATGTAATCAAAATCAACATGGTGTCACCCAACTGAAAAGCTGCTTCAAACAGCTTTCACTTCTCGGAAATCACTAATCTCTAAGGTCTAACATAGTCCCTCCTCGCCAAAAAAATACTTTGATTTGATTTGATATTCTGGTTGGATCAGGGGCCTTTTCAGAGTTTTTTAGTTGAAATTCTCCATTATAATAGCTCTTATCTCACAGGCTGAGGCCCTAATGTGTGGGTTGTGGAAACTTGCAAGAATCTCAATCTTTTAACCATTAGAGGACTAGGGAAAATGGCCACAAGGTGGGTCCAAAATCAATGGACCCACCACCTAACATAAATCATATTTTGGACAAGACTCCATTTATTATTTGATCCCCAAATGACCTCACTTTTAAAAAGAGAAGCTATGATGGTTCTTTGCTCAAAAGTTTCCTTGGCAAGTTTCTCGACCTAGAACCCATTGACTGAAGAAATGACTAGGTCTCTGTGAGGCTGCCAGGGTTAATTCCATGACAGGCAGCCTGGACCTAAGTTTTAGCTTTCCCCAAAATGGTAAGATTCCCCACCCCGATCAGGTAACCTGAAGCCAGCCAATCAATATGCGCCCAGTAAGAGACAAAGGGGAAAGCTGAAAAGCCCGCGAAAGCCCAGGTTTGAGAAAGCCCGCGAAAGCCCAGGTTTGAAAAAGCCCGCGAAAGTCTGTACCAATAGAATTGCTTTGTAAACATGTAACCAATCCGCTTAAGCCAGCTACTAATTGATTATGCATGTCTTATAAATTTCTGTAACAGCTTGGGCTCAGGGCTTTTCTGACCCTGCACCACTGTGATGGCGGAGGCAGAAGGCCCTGGCTCGAGTCAGTAATAAACTTCCCTTTTTTTGCGAGTTGCATTGCCTTGGAAGCCTTCTCTCTTCCCGCTCGGGGATTCGGACATCGGGCATAACAGTCTCCAGAAAGAAGTACCTTGTAACAAGATGACAAGTATATACTATAATAATGTCCCTCCAAGAAACCAGTGAGTTGTTAACTCAAATTCCTCATCCCAGGGAAATTAGTTCATTCTCTTCTCATCCTGAGTGCCCTTCTTGAATGAATCAAAATTGAGAAAAACTTGAAAGTCTCCAGAAAAAGGAGAACCAAAGAAGAATTTTGAAAAAAAAAAAAAGACAAAGTAAAAATGCCTTTGATTTCAGCATAATATATTTTAATCAATATTTACCCTAAATCGCAAGTGACTATAGATGACTGGGAAAAGGGGACTGCACATGCAGTGCAAGGACAGATGAACAAAGACTCTAAATTGATATTGATACTCATAGATTTAAAGAACTCCACACCCCACTCCTTCCATCCACTGCATGGAAAGAGACTCCTGATTCATCCCCAGTCTCCAGAACCTCCTTCTGTACTGCTGCTTCTAAAATACAAGGCAAACAAAAATGTCTTCTCCCTCATTAATGTTCAATTCTCAAACCATAGTATTGAAATTACTGATATCTGACCTTTCATTCTAAAAGGCAAATTTCTCATCCCAGGGAAATCAACTCATTCTTTCCTCATCCTGAAGACCCTTCTTGAATGAATCAAATTGTGAAAAACTTTAAAGTCTTCCAGAGAAATGAGAACTGAAAAAGGATGTTGAAACAAAAGACAAAGTAAAAATGTCTTTGATTCCAAAATACTATGTTGTAACTAATTTTACCCAAAGTAGCAATATAATACATAGGTTATACTAATATATATATATTTTTTTATTTAACAAATGAGGAAACCATTTCATGGAGAAATTAAGTGACTTATTCATAGTCTTATAATAAGAGTAGCAGGATCCTACCTTGTCTGGATAAGTCACTTAATTTCTTCATGAAACTGTTCCCTCATCTGTTAAATTGTTTTTTAAAAGTTAGATAGACTCAATTACATGAAAGTTCCTTCCTTTCTCCAAACCCACAACACTGTTCCTATAAGATTTTAAAGAACTTCCTTCTGAAATGTTTGAAAATTTGTGAAGTCTCCAAATCAGTGTGATATTAATGAGTTTTCTTGCACATGGCTATACTTTATCCCCTTGTAGCTACATAATGCAGTGAATTTTGTATTACTTTTGAATTTCTTCGCATTTGTTACAACCTGTATGTGAAATCTTGGCTTTTTCAAGATATCGTGCCATTAGGATTCAAAGCAAACTAATTTTCCTGCCAAGATTTCTCCCTTTGTTATCTCATCTTTTCATCAGAGGCTCCATTCAGTCTGTTACAGAAATAGGGCAGTGCTTAGGGCTGCCCCCTTGCATGGAGTTTGAAATCACTGGCCATCTTTTCCAATGTATTTGCACACAAAGACTTGGTATAAAGGTTAAGAATCCATATTGATATTATCACTTGGGTAATCAAAGAAGTAATTACAAAATGCTCTTGGAAGACAGGCAGCATGATTCAGCCTTGGAAAAGCAATTTATTTGCCTTTTTATTTGAAAAAAAAAAACACACATTTGGCATGGGTCCATGATTAACTTAACATTTACTCAACATAGCAATGAAGGAGGACCTCTTTATTATACACAAATTATTACAATCGAGTTGAGAAATGATTGCATATTTAAACATGTGATTATATCATAGTTCATATGCTGAATATATGAATTACTAATTAAGAGAATTATAATGCTTAGGGCTTACCAAATACACTCCAGTAATATCTTTTTGTTTCAAATCCTTTGGCTGACTTGCTTTCCATAAATCCTCAAAATCACTGGGCTGGAAGGATGCACACAAGAAATTTTTGAAGTGTGCTCTATGGAACCCCAGGGTTCCCTAAGACTGACCCACAGGAGACACAAGAAGGAAAAATAAGGCCAAGTAAGTGAAGTTTCAAGGTCTTTGACCTGCTTCAACTTGAGCAGTTCCTTTTTATAGAGTTTGAAAGCTATTTCTGCTACGAAAGGAGCTCTATTTAATTTAGTTTTCTAAATATAAATTCTTGTATCACATTCCCTCCACTGGTTATCTCATCTCTGCATGAATCATTCAAGTGATAGGACTCCCTCTACTTTTGAGGCTATCAGCTCTATTTTCAGACGGATCTCAGGAGGTCCTTTCTCATTTGAACAATGATATGTATCCCTACAGTGTACAATCTAAACTTGAGTGAGTTGTTTGGAGACTTCCCATTGTGTGGAACAGGTTGTGTTCTCTAAGGAAGTGGCTCAGAGGTAGAGATTAGTACACAGGGTGTTTATTAGGGAATTTCCTTGGAATCAGCACTTGTGGAAGAATAATAGAGAATAGGGAAGAGGGGGGAATTCAGGTGAGATGCAGGTACAAAGCTCACCTTACAAAGAGTTCTGGAGATAAGGTGAACAGCCTTCTTGATTAAGAAGACTCAGGATTCAATTTTACACATTCTACCCCAACTCTTGCTATTATTCCATCCTTGAAGGTTTTTTAGAGAATAGTCTTTTGTGTGTCTTACTAGGTTCAGCTCATGTAAAGCTGTGCTATGGTGCAGTTTAATCCTAGCTACAGGTCTAGGGTCAAGGAGAGGAGTGAAGAAACACCCTGGGGGCTGTTGTCATCTCTTGGAAGTGAGGTCTCTGAATCGCTTTCAAGGAAGGGGAATGTGCTGCTTTTTAAATAGGGAGGGATATGTCACTTCTGCAGGCTCAGATGGTTCAGGGAAATGCAAGAAATTAAGAATTTCTTCAACCTAGATGTCCCTGTCTGATTTTTTTTTTTTTCCAACGAGGGTTCTGACCTTCGCATAATAGATTTGCCTTGTATTTTTTAAAAGAATTTATTTTTAGAGCAGCTTTAATTTCACAGCAAAATTAATAAGAGGAAGGTACAGAGATTGTCCCTATTCCCCTTACCCCAACACATTCATATTTCTTCCCCATCAACATTCCCACCAGAGGATGCATTTTTTACAACCAATGAAGCCATATTGACACATTATTACCCTAAGTCCATAGCTTACATTAGAGTTCACTCATGGCATTGTACACTCTGGTTTTGACAAGTGTACAATGATATGTATCCATCACAATGACATGTATCCATCATTGTAGTATTGTACAGAATAAATTCACTGTCTTAAAGGTCCTCTGTGCTCTGCCTTTTTATCTCTCCTGATCCCTGGACTCTGGCAAACACTGATCTTTTTACTGTCTCCATTGTTTTGCACCAACCAATAAATGAGTTCCTGTTTTTCCACATCCCTATCAGCATTTAGTATTCACAGTGCTTTATGCTACGAGCCATTCTTATAGATGTGTAATAGTGTCTCTTTGTTTTAATTTTCTATTTCTTAGTATATATGATATGGATCATTTTTTCATATCCTTATTTGACCTCTGTATATCTTCTTTGGTGAGATATCTGTTAAGATCTTTAGTCCATTTTTTAATCAGGTTGTTTGTTTTCTTATTGTTGAGTTTCAAGAATTTTCTTGGTGTATTTTGGACAACCAATCCTTTTATCACATGTCTCTTTTGCAAAATATTTTTTTCAATCTGTTTCTTAGCTTCTCATTCTCTTGACATTGTCTTTTGCAGGACAGAAAATTTGAGTTTTAATGAAGTCTAGCTTATCAACTTTTTCATTCAAGGTTGGGGTGTTTAGTGTTGTATCAAAAGAAAAAAAAGATTATCATCATACCCAAGGTCATCTAGGTTTTCTCTTCTAGGAGTTTTACCATTTTGCACTTTATATTTAGGTCTGTGGTTCATTTTTAGTCAAGTTTTATGAAGGGCGTGAGGGGTTTTTTGTTTGTTTGTTTGCTTTTGCATGTAGATGTCTAGTTGTTCCAGCACTGTTGAAAGACTATCTTTACTCCATTTAACTGATTTAAGTAAACCTGTTGAATAAATCCTTATCCCCTTCTATGTTGCTTAGCTCTGCTGTTTTACTACAGAGGATGAAGACATTTTCATATGCTGCCAAGGATACCCTCTGGCTTTCAAACAGACTTTCAATTACCTATTAATCACTCTCAGCCTCTGCTATACCTGTTTAGAAAGAGAAAGGAAGCTACTATCTTCTGTTGTTCTTGTAGATATTATATCCCCCATTTTTCTCAAAGGGCCAACACACTGCAAGAGCTAATGCATTCTTTACTACCAGCATACAACTCCAATCCACCATGAGCAGAAGTTTAACAACTGGTGCATCACTTTGTATCAGGGCTTCTCTATGTTCTGCTTACTACTGTGGAGCACTCATTGCCTGACAGACAGCTAGGGATCTAGGTGCAACACGCCACCTTATCAACTGCTATGTCACACCACCACTGGCACAAATTTTGCAGGTTTGTTTCTCCAGGACGCCAGTTTTTGTTCAGGATTCCTCTTGGCATCAATAGCTGTGAAAGGGAAAGGAAGGAAGCAAGACTGGGCAGAGAGGGAAGTCAAGCTGAAATGTCACTTTAATGACAACCCTGCCCAATCTTATTAGATTTTTAGTTAAAATGGCCCATCATAGTCATCCCACACTGGTCTGAAATAGACTAGTGTTTATATGCTCACTTGAGGGAGGCTTTGGATGTGAGCCACTTCAGGACAATGGGCAGAGGAGCTCCTAGTAGACATTATGTTGATGGCTTTTTCTCATTTAATCTTCAAATTAAAAGTTTTCATTTCTATATTAATTTATGCAAAAACTTTAAATTTCTGAATCCATTTTATATAGAAAATAAATGCATTTCAGAGAGAAAAATAACACATTTCAACTTATAGTTTCTGAAAGGAGTTGACAATTCAACTGAGTCCTGAAGGACAAGCTGTGACACAACAACACTACCATTTCTGCACAGATATTGAACATATACTTCAAGCTTCACACATTGAAATTGAATCACTTCTGCTTCCTCATCCCAGTGATGATGACTCTGCCTACCAATTGCTCAAGCTAAAATCTCTGGAATGGCCCTTGACTACCATTATTCTTACCTGCCCCACATCCAGTCCTTCATGAAATCACGTTGGCTTTACCTTCTACATACAGAAGGAATCCAGCCACCTCTCACCATATCCAGTGCCATCACCATGGATAAGGCACAGACATCTCTCACCTGAATTGATACAAGTCTTCCTGATTCTATTACTACAAGTTTCCCTGATTGTCTTTAATCTATTCTCAATACATCAATTAGAGTGATGACTTTATTGTCAAAATTCTGCCTTCTTATTTCACTTAGAGCACAATTTAAAACCCTCTCCATGGACTAGAAGGCCAAAATGATCTGTGTGTTTCTTTCTGTGTGACTTCACTGTATAATAATCTTGTTCTTGCTCACTCTACTTCCAGCACATCTGTTAGTATATCACATATACGGATTGGCAATGAGAAATGAAACCAGTTCTGGATGGATCAGAGCAGAAAGGGCTTTGCATGATATAACAAAATGACTGGACATTTTTCTTTTTGAAAGTAGTAGAAGATATTGAAGTATTTCAAACAAGAAAGTAAAATAATTAGAGGCTTGTTTTGAAAGATAATTTGAAAGCTCATATCAAAGATGGACTAAGGGAATGAAACACAGGAGACAAGAAAGAAAGATAGAGCTGTTGCAATAACACAGGTAAAAGAAGATAAAAGTCAGAAAAACAGTACCAGCAGCAGAGACAGGAGGAGACAATCAGAGCTTCAGGGATATTTAGAGTGATATGATAGATGGCCCTTGAAGTAACTGAATGATTTGTACAAAAGATGAGTAAGAGGGATTTCCAGGATCCTGGATAGCACAACTGGGAGGATAAGGGTACCATTCATTAGGATAAGCAATAAAGGAAAAGAAACAAATCAGAAAACAAGATACTTTCTGTTAGGGATGTGGTGAGTTGAATGTACCAGCTTTTCCTGCAAATGAGATATTTTGGAAAGAAGTTAATCAGACAGTTGAAGTTATAGAACTGAAATTCAGGAGATAGATCAAACCCGGGCACATAGATATTTGGAGTCAGCTTAGAATGGTAGTTGAAATGAAAAAAGAGAGGCTTTGTTAAGTCAATGGCCAAGTATAAGTAGGAGTAGCAGGTCACTCACTCAAAATTGACAAGGAGTTGTTGAAGTTTGGAGTGCAATTGAATTGCCTTTTTAAAAAAATAATTTATTTCTTTTAATTGGAGGATAATTTCTTTGCAGTATTTTGGTGGTTTTTTCCATACATCAACATGAATCACCCATGGGTGCACATGTACCCCACCATCCTGAACCCCCCCTACCACCTCCCTCCCCACCCCATCCCTCTGGGTTGCCCCAGAGCACCAACTTTGAGTTCCCTGCTTCAAACATCAAACTTGCACTGGTCATCTCTTTTACATATGGTAATATACATTTTTCAAGGCTATTCTCTCAAATCATCACACCCTTGCCTTCTCCCACATAGTGCAAAAGTCTATTCTTTACATCTGTGTCTCTTTTGCTTCCTTGCATATAGGATCACTGTTAACATCTTTCTGAATTCCATATATATGCTTTAATATACTATATTGGTGTTGATCTTTCTGATTTACTTCACTATGTATAATAAAGTTCCAATATCATCCACCTCATTAGAACTGACTCAAGTGTGTTCTTTTATATAGCTGAGTAGTATTCCATTGCCTTCTCCCACATAGTGCAAAAGTCTATTCTACACATCTGTGTCTCTTTTTCTGTTTTGCATATAGGGTTATCATTACCATCTTTTTAAAATTCCATATATATGCGTTGGTGTATTGGATTGTTATTTATCTTTCTGACTTACTTCACTCTGTATAATGGGCTCCAGTTTCATCTATCTCATTAGAACTGATTCAAATGAATTCTTTTTAATGGCTGAGTAATATTCCATAGTGTATATGTACCACAGCTTCCTTATCCATTCATCTGCTGATGGGCATCTAGGTTGCTTCCATGTCCTGGCTATTATAAACAGTGCTGCGATGAACATTGGGGTGCACGTGTCTCTTTCAGATCTGGTTTCCTTGGTGTGTATGCCCAGGAGTGGGATTGCTGGGTTATATGGCAGTTCTATTTCCATTTTTTTTAAGAAATCTCCACACTGTTTCCATAGTGGCTGTACTAGTTTCCATTCCCACCAGCAGTGTAAGAGAGTTCCCTTTTCTCCACACCCTCTCCAGCATTTATTGCTTGTAGACTTTTGGATAGCAGCCATCCTGACTGGCGTGTAATGATACCTCATTGAGGTTTTGATTTTCTTTTCTCTGATAATGAGTGATGTTGAGCATCTTTTCATGTGTTTGTTAGCCATCTGTATGTCTTCTTTGGAGAAATGTCTGTTTAGATCTTTGGCCCACTTTTTGATTGGGCTGTTCATTTTTCTGGTATTGAGCTGCATGAGATGCTTGTATATTTTGGAGATTAAGTCTTTGTCAGTTGTTTTGTTTTCTCCCATTCTGAAGACTGCCTTTTTACCTTGCTTATAGTTTCCTTCATTGTGCAAAATCTTTAAAGTTTAATTAGGTCCCATTTCTTTATCTTTGTTTTTATTTCCATTACTCTGGGAGGTAGGTCATAGAAGATCTGGCTGTGATTTATGTCAGAGAATGCTCTGCCTATGTTTTCCTATAAGAGTTGTATAGTTTCTGGTCTTATATTTAGGTCTTTAATCCATTTGGGGTTTATTTTTGTGTATGGTGTTACAGGGTGTTCTAGTTTCATTCTTTTACATGTGATTGATCAATTTTCCCAGCACCACTTGTTAAAGAGATTGTCTTTCTCCATTGTTTATTTTTGCCTCTTTTGTCAAAGATAAGGTGTCCATAGGCGTGTACATTTATCTCTGGACTTTCTATTTTGTTCCTTTGATCTATATTTCTGTCTTTGTGCCAGTACCTTTATGTCTTGATGACTGTAGCTTTGTAGTATAGTCTGAAGTCAGGCAAGTTGATTCCTCCAGCTCCATTCTTCTTTCTCCAGATTGCTTTGGCTATTCGAGGTTTTTTTGTGTTTCCACACAAATTGTGAAATTATATGTTCTAGTTCTGTGAAAAATACCATTGGTAGGTTGATAGGGAGCGTGTTGAATCTATAGATTGCTTTGGGTAGCATACTCATTTTCACTATATTGATGCTTACAATCCATGAACATGCTACATTTTTTGCATCTATTTGTGTCCTCTTTGATTTCTTTCATCAGTGTTTTATAGTTTTCCATATACAGCTCTTTTGCTTCTTTAGGTAAATTTACTCCTAAGTATACTTTTATTTTCATTGCAATGGTGAATGGGACTGTTTCCTTAATTTCTTTTTCTGTGTTTTGTTGTTGTTGTTGTTGTTGTTGTTGTTGTTGTTGTTGTTAGTGTATAGGAATGGAGGGGATTTCTGTGTGTTAATTTTATATCCTGCAACTTTGCTATATTCATTGATTAGCTCTAGTAATTTTCTGGTGGCATTTTAGGGTTCTATGTAAAGAATCATGTCAACTGCAAATAATGAGAGCTTTACTTCTGGATTCCTTTTTTTTTCTTTTTCTTTTCTGATTGCTGTGGCTAGGACTTCCAAAACTATGTTGAATAGTAGTGATGAGAGTGGGCACCCTTGTCTTGTTCCTGATTCTAGAGAAAATGCTTTCAATTTTTTGCCATTGAAGATAATATTTGCTGTGGGTTTGTCATATATGGCTTTTATTATATTGAGGTATGTTCCTTCTATGCCTGCTTTCTGGAGACTTTTTATCATAAATGGGTGTTGAATTTTGTCAAAGGCTTTCTCTGCATCTATTGAGATAATCATATGGTTTTATATCTCATCTTGTTAATGTGGTGTATCACACTGATTGATTTGCAAATATTGAAGTATCTTTGCATCCCTGGGATAAAACCTACTTGGTCATGATGCATGATCTTTTTAATATGTTGTTGGATTCTGTTTGCTAGAATTTTGTTGAGGATTTTTTAATCTATGTTCATCAGTGATATTGGCCTGTAGTTTCTTTTTGTGGCATCTTTGTCTGGTTTTGGTATTATGGTGATGATGGCCTCATAGAATGAGTTCAGGAATTTACCTTCCTTTGCAATTTTCTGGAAGAGTTTGAGTAGGATAGGTGTTGCTGCTGCTGCTGCTGCTAAGTCACTTCAGTCGTGTCCGACCCTGTGCGACCCCATAGATGGCTACCCACTAGGCTCCCCCATCCCTGGGATTCTCCAGGCAAGAACACTGGAGTGGGTTGCCAATTCCTTCTCCAATGCATGAAAATGAAAAGTGAAAGTGAAGTTGCTCAGTCGTGTCTGACTCTTATCGACCCTATGGACTGCAGCCTCCCAGGCTCCTCTGTCCATGAGATTTTCCAGGCAAGAGTACTGCAGTGGGTTGCCATTGCTTTCTCTAGGAATGGTGTTAGCTCCTCTCTAAATTTTTGGAAGAACACACCTGTGAAGCCATCTGGTCCTGGACTTTTGTTTGTTGGAAGACTTTTTCATTACAGTTTTGATTTCCATGCATGTGATGTGTTTGTTAAGATTTTCTATTTCTTCCTGGTTCAGTTTTGGAAAGTTACACTTTTCTAAGAATTTGTCCATTTCTTCCAAGTTGTCCATTTTATTGTCATATAATTGCTCATAGTAGTCTCTTTTGATCTTTTGTATTTCTGTGTTGTCTGTTGTGATTTCTTCATTTTCATTTCTAATTTTATTGATTTGATTTTTTTCCCTTTTTTCTTGATGAGTCTGACTTATCTTTTGCCTTCTCCAGGTTATTACCAGTAAACAAAGATGAAAGGAGCCATCTGGGGATCAGTAGAAAAATATTATCTATATCCCAATAACTCTTAAAACATACTACTCTGAGGAAAAGTTGCGTTTTCTTAAAACCCTACCAGTGAATGTATCCCGCAATCTATATTGTCTATGCTACCATGCTGATGAGCTGCTAGGTGTATTTGGTCCATGGATAATACTGGTGGAAGATTAAGGGAGTGAGAAGTAAGAAAGAAGCAGAATTTTCCTCTGCCTTCTCTATGGTTGTGGGCACTTTAAGACAATAGTGGAGTATCATCAATGGTCTAGCTTCTGAGTACCCCTTTCTCTATGGAATGAAACAAACCTGTCTTAGATTCTAGCTCCCACCAGATAGGAAAACTCTGGATTTTGCTAACACTTTTCAACTCTTCTATCACTTGTGTAACCACCAAGTCTTTATATATTAAGCTGTATTAAACTCTGAATTATTCAGTCTCTTTTCCTAACGATGTGATATTGATTCATATGTTTGAAAAACATATCTGAAAACTAAAGACAAAAAATGTAAAGGCTCCTAACTAATCCTCTTTCTCAGACAGTAACCCTCAAATAACAAAACGGGGGGGTGGGGCACATTTTGACTATTTTTAACAGCCCTAACCTGTCATGTATGAGTTGAATAGTGAGAAACTGGGAGAAGGGGGTGGAGAGAACAGGTCTATTTCCCACCTGAAGACTAGGGGCTTAAGTTGAATCAATCACATCTGTGGGCAGAGAAAGAAAGCCACGAATTTCTTTTATAGGCTGAGAAATTACCTTCTAGTAAACAAAATCTAGGGTCTCAGTCATCTAACCAATCAAATAATACAACATCAAAGTGAGTGAATTAGTCCTGCGTGTCTTCTTTTTGAAGGACTGAATCACAAGGAAAGAGGAGCTCTCATATGCTCACTCTCACCACACCATCTTTGAAGGAATGGAAGCTCTAGTGCCTTCCTTCTACTGAGGGCTATGGTCTGGGAAATTAATTCCTCCCTGCAAATAACTAGGGATCCAGGAAAACTGGTGTGATTGAGTCCAAAGAAAAACTGAGCTTCAATAAGAGGGAAAGATCAATAAGATTAAATGTTCCAAAAACCTCAAATTAAGCTAGCAATTGAAAATTAGTTATCAGATTCACCAACCAGGAGAGCTTTGATGAGTTTTAATGAGCAGTTTCAGCGTTATCATGGAGGCATTAACCAGACTCCAGTGGCTTGGGAACTGAATAGTAAAGAAGCAATGCCAATGAGACTGGGCAGTTCTTTTAAGAAATTTAGCAGGAAAGGGTTTACAAGGGTGAAAAAGGAATGGAAAGATGAATAAGCAAGCCTTAAAAAGTAAAAATATTTGTATGTGTTTACATGTTGATAAGAAAGAGACCACAAAGAGAAAAATATTGAAAATAGACTAAAAAGAGAATGCATTAATGAAGCAGGATCACTCAAGTGTCAAGAGAAAATAGGATGGAAAATATAGTGGATAGATGAATCATGGAAGAAACTTCTTGTCTTGAAACAATAAAAAGAGAAGTAGAGATAAATATAGATGCACATCAATTTATTGAATTCTTTTAAACATCTTAATAATTTTCCTTTTAAAATTAAGTTACATGTATTATTGCTAGTCAAAGATCTTGATTAGAATACAAAATCAAAATAAAAACAAAAACATTAAGATTAATGTTTTCTCACTGATTTGATATGATTACAGCCAAAGAACAAATATTCCCAACGTCCTCTGGTAGATGAAGCCATTTCCCCTTACTGTTTCCCTGACTTTGCCCATCTTTATCATCTCTGCCAGTGAGGGTAGTGCTGAACCAGTGTAGAACAAAGAAATTGTTTCAATGGCACATATATTAAACCAGCAGTTTCCATATGCATTATCATGGAATTACATGGAAAAACTACTTCATGAGATAAACAATATTAAATATTTTACTGCAAAATACATTACATGTCTTGCTGTTGATTGCCTCAGGTGCAGTGTTCTCCACCACTAGCACTGCACTGCAGAAGATTCTTATTAGTGGCAAACACAAAGGGCAGGTATCATGTCTCTGTAGGGAAGTCATACAAACTGTGCCACTTCTACCTTCCAGGGTCTTTCTATGTGAAAACAATCCAGTGATGTCAGCAACCCCAACTTCATTTCACTGGGTCCTAAACTCATTTCTAGGGATGCTGTAAAAATGCTCATATGTAATGAATTTGGCCCTGTCTTGTCAACCACCAGATAGGAAGTGATGGCCTGAGCATAAAGTTTCTACACCCATTGTCAGAATCCCTCCTCTTCCTTACTCTCTTCTTACAGGATCTCTATTAAGCTATTTATTAAATGGAAAACATCTCAAGAAGGATGGCAGTCTTGGAAATAGCAAACCCTGCAGCTGGCATCATGACAATGTATTTTCATGCTTTCTTCCATCAAAAATTTTAGTGATGATACCATCATAACTAGCTTGATCTGCTAGTTGGCATCATGGCTTTAAAATATCAACATTGAAAGACTCCTTTTATAACTTTTCTTAAAATATGGTCCATGGACTATTTGAGTTTAAGTAACTAAGGTAGTTTATTTTAACATAAACCCTTCTCTGGTCCCAAGAGTAATGTTCTCTGGAGATAGAGCCCTGAGATCTGTTGTTTTAATAAACTTCCTGGGATTATTGTTTAAAATTATTTATTAGGCTTTAGTAATTCTTTAATCAGTTAACTTTTCTAGGTTTTAGTAAACTAATTAATACTGCCTCAGAAATCCTCCACTCTGATATCCTCTTTGCTGTCAAATTTTATTAAGAAATAACATACACAGAAAAGAACACAAAGTCATAAATTTTTAAAAACTGAATGCATCTGTATAGCCAGTATTTATGTCAGAAAACAGTAATAAATCAGAAACCCGGAAGGCCCCATGTACCCCTTTCTAGCCACTCTGCCACTGGAAGACAACCACTCTCCTGACTGGTCACACTGTCAGTTTACTATACCTATTTTTGAACTTGATTTAAATGAAATCAAATAATGTATATTTGGGGGTTACTGGCTTCTTTCACTCAACATTATTTGGTGAGATTCATTCGCACTATCGTGTTTCATTGTACTTGTTGCTGATCTTTACTATACAGTATTCTATTGCATGAATATGCAATTTAACTATCCTTGCTATTGTACATAAACATCTGTGTTGGTTTGAGCTGTCCCAAAGATTGCTGCTATGAACATTTTTGTACATATCTTTTACCAACATATGTACGTATTTCTATATGTCTAAGGATTTGTAATTGTGCACTCACTAAGTCATGTCAGACTCTTTGTGACCCCATGGACTGCAGCATACCAGGCTTCCCTGCCCTTCAGTATCTCCCAGTATATGCTCAAATTCCTGTACATTGAGTAGGTGATGCCATCTAACCATCTCATCCTCTTCCAGCCCCTTCTCCCTTTGCCTCAATCTTTCCCAGCGTCAGGGTCTTCTTTTCCAATGAGTCAGCTCTTTGCATCACATGGCCAACATATTGCAGCTTTAGCTTCATCATCAGTTCTTCCAGTGAGCATTCAAGGTTGCTTTCCTTCAGGATTTACTCCTTTGATCTCCTTGAAGTGCAAGGGACTCTCAAGAGTTTTCTCCAACACCACATTTCAAAAACCTTCTTTATGGTCCAACTCTCACATCTGTACATGACTACTGGAAAAACCATAACTTTGACTATAAGGAACTTTTTCAGCACTGTGATATCTCTGCTTTTTAATATGCTGTCTAGATTTGTCATAGCTTTCCTTCCAATGAACAAGCATATTTTAATCTCATGGCTGCAGTCACTGTCCACAGTGATTTTGGAACCCAAGAAGATACAATGTGTCACTGCTTCCACTTTTCCCCCTTCTGCTTGCCATGAAGTGATGAGACCAGATGCCATGATCTGAGCTTTTTGAATGTTGAGTTTCAAGTCAGCTTTTCCACTCTTCACTTTCACCTTCAAGAGGCTCTTTAGTTCCTCTTCACTTTCTGCAATTAGAGTGGTATCATCTGCATATCTGGGGTTGTTGATATTTCTTACTGCAGTCTTGATTCCAGCATGGGATTCATCCAACCTAGCATTTCACATGATGTACTCTGCATAGAAGTAAAATAAGCAGGATGAGAATATACAGACTCATCATATCCCTTTCCCAATTTTGAACCAGTCTATTGTTCCATGTCTGGTTCTAACTGTTGCTTCTTGACCTGCATACAGATTTCTCAGGAGATAGGTAAGGTGGTCTGGTATTCCCATCTCTTTAAGACTTTTCCACAGATTGTTGTGATCCACACAGTCAAAGGCTTTGGCGTAGTCAATGACGCAGAAATAGATGTTTCTTCTGGAATTCCTTTGCTTTTTCTATGATCTAACACATGTTGACAATTTGGTCTCTGGTTCCTCTGCCTTTTCTAAACCAAGCTTGTACATCTGGAAGTTCTTGGTTCACTCACTGCTGAAGTCAAACTTGAAGGATTTTGAGCATAACCTAACTAGCATGTGAAATGAGCACAATTGTATGGTAATTCTTTGGCTTCGCCCTTCTTTGGGATTGGAATGAAAACTGACCTTTTTCAGTCCTGCGGCCACTGCTGAGTTTTCCAAATTTGCTAACATATTGAGTGCAGCACTTTAGCAGCAGCATCTTTTGCTTATACCTCGGAATAAAATGCTAATTGCTAAATTGTAAGGCTTTTTTTTTCAGCTTTAGAGTTATTTCATTGTGTTGTGTGTGTATGCATATTTCTTTCAAAGTGATTGTGCCAAGTTTAGCACCAACCAGCAGGATACAAGTTTCCAGTTCTATATCCTTCAGCCCCTCACTTAGTGTCATGTGTCTTTTTCATTTTACTCACTGTGGCTGAGTTTACCAATATTACATTGTACTTTTATTTGGATTTCCCTAGTGATAGTTAAGCATTGTTTCCTATCTTTATTGATTATTTCAATATCCACTTTTATGAAGTGCTTATTCAAGCCTTTCACCCATTTTTAAAAACTGAATTGCCATCTGCTTTTTTTGCTTATTGTAGCAGTGCTTTCTACATTCTGAATTCAAGTCCATTGTTGGATATATGTATTTTTAATATAGTCTCCAATCATGTGGACTGTTTCTTAACTCTCTAAAGCGTTATTTTTGAACAAAAATTCCTAATTTCAACATGGATTAATTTATTACATATCATTTTCTATGTCTTTTCTAAGAATTGTTTGCCTTCCTCAAATTGATGATTATCTCCTCCATTTTTCCCCCAAAATTTTATTATTTGTTTAATATTTTACATTGAAATGGGATTACTGGCCACAATTGATTTTTTTCTTTGGTATGGAATGCAGTAGGTATCTTCTCTTTTATATATATAGATAGATATAGATAGATAGATACAGATATATAAAATGAAGAAAGGCTAAGTTGTCCCCAAGATTGTCCATGTAGTACAAAAGCAGCCAGATACCGTGTTATAACCCACCTTGCTACCCGCTTCCTTTTATTCATATGATTATAGTTCTTAGTACCGATTCTCCAGGCAAAATAACCTCATCAACTTATGGCTTTGTTTAAGTTCTTATTTCCTGACCACCTTTCTGATCTCAACCACCTCCAATTCCCCTACTCCTTAACCTTCTTATCACATTCATGGCAAAACAGAGATAGCAAAAGAAGCTAAGTCCTCTAACCCCTGGGCCATCTCTGTGATACATGGAGTACCATTTCTCCAACAGGACCATAAATCATGATCCCTGGATACCCCGGTTCCATGCTAGTCTTTGTCAGTATTTAATTACCTAGACAAAACAAGAATTTCAACATCTTTAAAATGAAGGAGTAAGAATAAGATCCCCTGGAGAAGGGGATGGCTATCCACTCCAGTATTCTTGCCTGGAGAATTCCATGGACTGAGGAGCCTGGTGGGTGATGAGCTACAGTTCATGGGGTTGCAAAGAGTCAGACACAATTGAGCGACTAACACCCCCGCCCCCCCGCCCCAACACACACACAGTGAAGGAGTAGGCTGAGGTTGACTCCAAATTTCCTTTCATTTCTATAAAGGAAAAAAAAATTATGATCCCATTAGTTTATTTTCAAAATAGCCAGTCTCTCTGTAATTATGCCATTGTATGACACATTTTCTCCTTAATCATTCACTGAAAAATAAGAATGCCTAGATATTATTAAAACTTAAGGACATTCTGTGAAAGCAACTAAAAGTATTTAAATTCTTGCAATCCATAAAAAGCATGTTATCTCCTTACTGCAGTTTGCCAAAGGATTTCCATTTTAAAACACAACTTCAGTCTGACACCTTCATTAAACGCACAGATGTGTTGTTTGATGTGTTTTTCCCTTCTAAAAAATCCTGGTTTCCAACCAGGCAGGAAAGACAGATTGAGAATGAGACCAAAGAATGAGTTTTATTAATGATTGCTGGCTGTTTTTGTATACATATCTCAGTTCCCATCCTGAGAAATTCTTTTTCACTCAAGCCATTTCTATTATAGTTCTGCATTGTGTTACCACCTCATTATCTGTCTGAGAGACTGATTAAAAGTGAGGTTTAACATGCTGAGCATTTGGACAGCAAAGAGCAAGAATTTTTTTTTTTTCTAGCAGGAGATTCCTGGGAGGTCCCTGGCCACTTTCTTTTTATCGCTGACAAGTTGGTTTTGATATTTGAAAATGTAGAGATCAATACTGACTTAGCCATCAAAATGACTTGATAGAAGAAACTCTCTAATACTGTGCCAGGAAAAATACCTCATATCTTTGAGACTCATGTTATAAACTTTACAACAATTTCTGAGTGCCCCTCCACGGGGGGATCCCCTGGAATAACTTCAAAAGATCTAAGGAAGGCATTTTTACCCAGTTCTAGACCAGACCCACTCATAACCCTCAGACCCAAGTCTCGACTTCATTGAATGTGGTATTAGGGATCTGTGAGATACTTTCTTTATTTTAAAAGACTGAAAAAGAATGGCACTTATGGGCAATTGGACCGTTCAATGCAATTAAAATTCTACATCCCTTTACTATTGGAAAAAAAATTTTTTTTTGTTTTTTTGGAAAAAATTTTAACAAATTATTTTAGTTACTCTGGTTCTCTCACCCTGATCAGAAGTTGTGATTGGAAGATAAGTACTAGAAATAAGAAAATAAAGAATGAATTAAATTAAATAACCCTGAGCAAATAAGGTTAGTTTAAAAATGAGTCCCCAGTGTTCTGTTCTAATGGTGGGAGTGATTACATGTGTCTGTGCATTTGTCAAAGCACATTGAGCTATATGTCCAAGAGTCCATTTTATAGTACATAAAAGTACACACACACACACACACACACACACACATATATACACCTTTTAAATTTATTGATTTTTAATTGGAGGACAATTGCTTTACAATATTGTGATGGTTTCCATATATCAACATGAATCAGCCATAGGTATATGTATGTCCCCTCCCTCTTAAACATCCCTCCCACCTCCCACCCCATCCCACCCCTCTAGATTGTCACAGAGCACCAGATTTGAGCTCCCTGAGTCATATAGCAAATTTCCACTGGCTGTCTAATTTACCATATGGTAATGTTTCTGTTTTAATACTACTCTCTCAATTTGTTCCCCAATTCCCTCCCCTCATGTCCACAAGTCTGTCCTCTATGTCTACGTCTCTGTTGCCGCCCTGCAGATAAGTTCATCAATACCATCTTTCTAGATTCCATATAGATGTGTTAATATACAATATTTGTCTTTCTCTTTCTGACTAACTTCAGTCTGTATAATAGGCTCTAGGTTAATCCACCCCATTAGAACTGA
The DNA here is from genome assembly GCF_963930625.1 of Muntiacus reevesi. Classification (NCBI taxonomy): domain Eukaryota; kingdom Metazoa; phylum Chordata; class Mammalia; order Artiodactyla; family Cervidae; genus Muntiacus; species Muntiacus reevesi. Next base: position 245,090,398 of record NC_089250.1, read on the forward strand.
GTCAGATGCATTCCTTTTTATGGCTGAGTAATAATTCCCTTGTGTATACATAGCAAAACTTCTTTATTCATTCATCTGTCAATGAACATCTAGGTTGGTTCCATGTCCTATCTATTGTAAATAGTGCTGCAATGAACACTGGGGTACATGTGTCTTTTTCAATTTTGGTTTGCTCAGGGTATATGCCCAGTAGTGAGATTGTTGGATCATTGTTTTATCCCTAGTTTTTTAAAGAATCTCTGTACTGTTTCCTCATAATGGCTGTATCAGTTTACATTCCCACCAACAGTGAAAGAGGGCTCCCTTTTCTCCATACCCTCTCCAGCATTTATTGTTTGTAGATTTTTTGGTGATGGCCATTCTGACCCATGTAAGGTGCTACCTGATTGTAGTTTTGATTTGCATTTCTCTAATAATGAGTGATGTTGAGCACCTTTTCATATGTTTATTAGCCATTTGTGTGTCTTGTTTGGAGAAATGCCGTTTAGGCATCTCTTCTGCCCACTTTTTGATTGTGTTGTTTGTTTTTTTGGTATTGAGTGCAATGAGCTGCTTGTATATTTTGGAGATTAATCCTTTGTCGGGTGTTTTATTTGCTATTATTTTCTCCCATTCTGTGGGTTGTCATAAAATTACAAACTTACATTTAAATCAGTCCTTTCAAAACAAAGCAGGGATAATGAATCTTTCTCCTAGATAGAAGATGGAATGCTTCTAAGGTGACATGGTGGGGAGAGAGAAAGTCTTGACTGGAGCTAAGGTAGCTGAGGATCTTGATGGAAAGAGATACCCAAATGTGTTAGGGTCACCCCACCGGGGGGATACACTGACCTTCTAAGTCCAAGGGGAAGCCAAGGGAGACAGATAAGAAGCTAGGAACCGGAGATGGAAACCTGAAGTGTCACAGCTGGTCCTTCAAGCAAAAGAGGTAGGGTAGAGATGGCCCAGAATATCATGGACACTGAGAAAAAACATAGTCAAGTGGAAGCAGGAGATCTCAGATGTATAACGTAGAACTCAGACCATAATGGGAACCCAGGGCAGGTTTTACTGTATTCTATCTTTTTAAAATAATTTATGCAAGTCAAGGAGTTTTAGCCCCCTGGCTCTGCACTAATAGCAATTTGAACCGTCTCCTTTTCTCTGGACTTCAATTTTCTCATTGCCAAAATGGGAAGACTGTGATGGGTCATCCTCCTGGTCCTTTCTAGTTGAGAATGTCATGTGAACGAAAAATTTAAATCAGAGTCTCTCTTCTATAAGCTTTCTCTTAATGTACATGACACAAATGTTGTTAATTCAGGTGTAAAAGTCTCCTTTGTGATAGACGTAATACCTCCCATGTGCTTTTGACCTTTCAGCCCCTTAATTTCTATCTCTGGAGCAAGTGGAGGGTGTAGAAAACTAAGTAAGTTTAACATAAATTATCTATGATTAGTTCTCAGGTTTTCACCTACGCCATTTTACTTGGTTAACCTTGGAAGTGGTGGATAAGAAATATAGGCTCAGATGGGCTTTAGATATGTTGGACCAAGCTGATTATATGTTTATTAGAATTAGGCAGAGCTTTCTCATTGGTTAGTGGATGTATGCTACAGGTATCAGTGTCCCTCCAGTATCCTTTTGAAGTTGTGGGATGCTGAAAGAGCTTTTGATGACTCTGGCTGTACATCTGAACCCTTCATCCTGGCCTGGCCAATCATAGTGCTCCATTCCTTCTTTCCTGATGCAAAGAGATTGGTCCAGGGGTAGACATTGCCGTAACAAGGATAATCCATATAATTGTCTTCAATAAGATTCAGTATGGAAAACTGAGAGAAGAAGAGGGAAAGGCAAGGAAGGAAATGAGGGGAGAGGAGAAGCAAAAAATAGAAAAAAGAAGAAGGGAAGAGAGAAAGAGAGGAAAAGAGAAGACAAGAGCTGTCTTCCTGATATGAAAAGCTGAAAGAATATTGAAAATAAGAGGCTACCAGGTCCATTTTTCTGCCCATACAGACTGAATAAAGCTAAAAAGAACAAACTAAAGACAGAGAGGAATAAAGAGTGGGAGAAGAGAAAGAAATCAGAATATTATTATCACACTGAATTTTTAATTACACTACCTAATATACTTTTTTTTTAGTGGTCTGTTAGTTTCTAGTTTTTCTGTCACTTGTGGTAGTCCTACCAATGCAGCGGATGGGGCTTGATGCCCTGGGTGCATCGTTACCCAAATCTTTCTTGTTTCTGAGATTTCTACATAGATGAGGTACCTGATTTCCTTCCAGGAGTCTACAATCAGAACACTCACCAGCTTCTGTTTCCAGCGAAGTGGTAGAAAGATGATCATTATACCAACTGGGATGATGTGAGAAGAAGAAATTTTCACACACACATGTTGAACAAATGAGAGAAGAAATTTACCATGTATGATGTGAATCACTGGGATCATGAGAAACTCAGAACAAAATATTCAGGCAAAACAGTGTCATAAAGTCAAATTCTGGCACACACACAGAAAATAAACTAACCTATTAGTTGACTACACATTCAAAAGGGACTTTGTAGGGAGATTATATGGAGATTGTAGGTATAACTTTATTAAAAAAAATTTTTGATAGTATAATTCCTCTTTCACATATGATAAACTGGAGATTTAGGAAATGTAATAACTTGCCTCACTGGTAAGTGGCCACATTCATAATTTTAATGAGACTTATCTCAATTTTAGCCAGTATATTCTTTACTATATCATTGCAGTGTAGAGGAAGATAGTCGCCAGTCAAAAAAATGTATTCCCTGTCTCATGAGGTAGATAGAACCACTCTGGGGCATATCACTCCTAAATAACTCATACTGTTTCCCTCAAGTTGTATCCCCTTGTATATCCATGCCTACCATGGGCAGACTTTTTTTTTTTCTTCCTGGCTGAGCCATGTGGCTTGCAGGATCTTAGTTCCCTGACCAAGCATGGAACCAGGGCCCTCATCAGTGAGAGCCTAAAGTCCTAATCACCTGACCACCAGGAAATTCCCAAGCAAACATTAAGAAAGTGACTCTGGAATGTTCAATGGGGATTGAAGATACACAAAAGGAAGAGGAACATACAGACTGGCCCTCCCCTGAGAAATGTACATTCTACTAGGGAAGACAATGGTGAACACACACTTACAGTATGACTTGATTGTGCAAGGCCAGAAGCACAGTCAGGTGCTAGGGAGCACAGGGCACGTGACTCATGCTTCCTGGGAGTTTCAGGAAAGACTTCACAAACGAAACTCTATTTGAGATGGACCTTGCAGGCACATGCAGAAAAGGGGAACCGTTATGGACCTACAGTGTTAAAGTATCTTATTTGCTTAACCTCTCTGTGGTGGGCAACTATTTTTTCTTTGTCCAATATACCATATTTCTCTCTCTCTCATTTCTATATTAATAAAAATGAAGGGAATAGCAATCCACTCCAGTATTCTTGCCTGGAGAATTCCATGAACAGAGAAGTTTGGTGGGCTACAGTCCATGGGGTCACAAAGAGTTGGACACAACTGAGCAACTAACACACACACACACACACACACACACACACACACACACACACACACACACTCACAGACACTCCTCTTTAGAAAACCACACTTTTTTTTTTCAGCCCAGAGGTTTCATTTGTCTCTGATCTCTGCCTAGTATATCATAGTTAAGACAGTGATTCATTTAGAGATTGAGGCATGACCTACATTTGACCAGATAAGAATCACACCAGTAATTTTTGCATTCATTAGTTGTTAGAATATAAAGATTTCCTCAGAGCAGCTTATTATTTGGAAGGATGTAAGTCTACAGGGGCCAAAGCTTGTGTGTATGTGAGGAGGACTTGCCTAAGAATGAAGTCAACTAGAGAAAGACTAAGGAAAGAGTTTTGATGACTTTTTTAAAGTACCCATAACTATCTATAACACCTTTATACACCATAGGTAAATTAACCAAAAAATTCAAATGATAAATATTTCACACTAATACAGTGAATGCTACTTAAGTAATATTTGCATTTTATCTGGGACCTTCAGAGTCACCTTCTTATGCCTATTAATAGTGGGAGGTTTCTATACATAGCACATATTCAAAAAGTATTTGTAAGTCAACTATACATCAGTAAAATTTTTTAAAAAAGCATTTGCTAGTCACATCATCAGCCATCAGCTGTGGGCCTGCTGATATGAAATACTGGTGTTGGCCTGGGGATATAGATAAATCACAGAGAGCCCTTGAAGAATAGAGATAGGCACAAAGCAATGATAGAAGGAGACCAAAGAGTATGAGATGATTGGATGGCATCACTAACTCAATGGACATGAGTTTGAGCAAACTCTGGGAGATGGTGAAGGACAGGGAAGCCCAGTGTGCTGCAATCCATGGGGTCAAGAAGAGTCAGACACAACTGAGCAACTGAACAATAGTCAATGCAATGTCACATGTTAAGATAATATGAAGTTTAGTCATAGTTTGTTTATTTTAATGCAAAAAAAAAGAAAAAGGAGAAATAATCTTTCTGTGGGAGGAGAAAGCAAGCTTCCTGGAGGAGACAAGAGAAACATCCCATGTTTCTGACAATGGAAAATGAAGCAAGACTTCACAAGACAGGAAAATGGGATTAGAGGTTTCCAAAAACAGAATCAGTGTGTTCTCTAGGCAAAGCGTAACTAATAATGTGTTCAAGGAAGAGCAGGTTTTTCTGTAGTAGAAAAGCAAAGCGTGGACGGTGAGATTGGTCTGAAATGCATCTGAAAAGCATATTGAGGTTCAATGATAAATGTGTTTATGCTGCACCAATCAATTTCACCCTGTGAAAAATAGGAAGCCCAAAAAAAGAAAAGTATTTTTTTAAAAGAAACAAATTGCTCAGATTTAAATTTTGAAAGATGCATCTGTTTGTAAGAGGGGAGATTTGATATTGCATGAGGCAGATATAGAATAGAAATAGGGATGTAAAAACAAGTGTTACTATAATAGACCAAGAGAGAGATGGTAGGGCAGACTAAAGGCAGTTGGAATTGGAATGAGAAGAAGGGTACAAGAAGGAAAAAACCAGTAAGAAAGGATGACACAATACTCGATGAACAACTTGGGAGAGGTAATTTTACCTCTTTAACTTTTATTGCAAATGCAGATCAGTGTGCCATGCAGTAGAGGGGCTCTAGGTGAACTTGACCCAAATACCTGCACGTAGCAAATACTTCAGTGGCAGGCATCTCACCTACATTTGGGGGGTCCTACATCCATCTTAAGCAGAAGTCTTTCCTGCAGGCATTGACCAGCGAGCTGGAGTTCTTTCACTGAAATAACATACCCAGAGCCCATCTAGCAGCCAGGCTCCACTGAGGTTTTCAAAATGCAATTAACATCATCCTCAGTCAACGTACACCTATTACGTGCAAAGTACTATGTCAGAGGAGCCTCCTAAGCATTAGGGAGTTCTCACAACCATCCTATGAAATAAGTAGTATCGTAATCTCCATTTTCCAAATGAGAGAAATAAGGCTTAGAGTAAGTTCACATTTCTGTTTTTTTGTTTGTTTGTTTTGTTTTCTTTTTCTATTTAAATCATCTTGCATATATACATTAGACTCCTTTTTAAAAATATCCTTCATATGTTTTCACACCTTTATATAATATTTGTAATAGGATTATTAGGCTTGTACTAAATCGGTGTATCATCATTTACCTTGGAGGTATTTAAGTCACTCCTGTTTGTTTGTTTGTTTCCTGGTGTTGTAGATAATGCTGAGATAAACATTCTTATTTAATGCAAAAGAACGGATCTCAGGTTATCCTCTGCAATGAATTCTTAGAAATAGATTTACTAACATGAACATGTCTTAGTCATAGTATCTTTCTCCAAATTTTGGAAAGGATTACTAAAAACAGCATTGCAGTTAAGTGATATTGTAGATTATCAGAGTTTTAAAACAAGGTTTGGAGAAAGAGCAGTTTGTTTAATAAAAGAAGATTTGGTAATGCAGTCAATTATATTTCTTACGAATTCAGTTGGCCATCCACCCCCCCGCATCATCATTGACTGACTTTATTTTCTTGGGCTCTAAAATCACTGCAGATGGTGACTGCAGCCATGAAATTAAAAGACACTTGCTCCTTGAAAGAAAAGCTATGACCAACCTAGACAGCATATTAAAAAGCAGAGACATTACTTTGCAGACAAAGGTCCATCTAGACAAAGCTATGGTTTTGCCAGTAGTCATGTATGGATATGAGAGTTGGACCATAAAGAAGGCTGAGCACAGAAAAATTGATGCTTTTGAACTGTGGTGTTGGAGAAGACTCTTGAGAGTCCCTTGGACTGCAAGGAGATCCAACCAGTCCATCCTAAAGGAAATCAATCATGAATATTCACTGGAAGGACTAATGTTAATGCTGAAGCTCCAATACTTTGACCACCTGATGCGAAGAGCTGACTCATCAGAAAAGACCCTGATGCTGGGAAAGATTGAAGGCAGGAAGAGAAGGGGACAACAGAGGATGAGATGGTTGGATGGCATCACTGACTCAATGGACATGAGTCTGAGCAAGCTCTGGGAGACGGTGAAGGACAGGGAAGCCTGGCATGTTGCAGTCCAATGGGTCACAAAGAGTCGGACATGACTGAGTGACTGAACAACAAAGCCCATCACCACCTAATCATAATGCTGTCTTAAAGTGAATCATATTCGAGAAATAGAACAATCCAACATCATAAATCATTTATTACTGATTTATCACTTGCTCTCTTTTTCTTATGCTATGAATTTTTATTATTTCAATATATTTTATTTGTTGATAATACATGTTTTAACTGTGAATGTTTGATAATTTTGTAAATCATTTTTAGCAAGAAAATCACATAACAATAGAAAGTCTCAAGATGTTCTCTCCATAGCATGAGCTACTTTCAAAATTGTTATTTCTATTTCTTCATGAATAGATTGTGTACTTAGTATGAGGTTAGATTTAAGGGATGATGATTTGTCTTTAAAATTACTTTCTTAAAAAGTTGAACTCACAGAAACAAAGAGTAGAAAAGTGGTTGCCTGGGGGAAGGGGTGGGAGATAGAAAGAGGAATCGGTGAGCAAGTACAAATTTTCAGTTATAAGAATAAGATCTGAGTCTGATGTGTAGCATGGTGACTATAATTTATAACACTATATTGTATAATTGAAATTTGCTAGGAGGATAGAGCTTAAACATTCTCACACACACAATAAATATGTAAGATGATGGATATGTTAAATTGATGGGGGAATTCCTTCACAATGTGTAAGTATATCAAATCATTATGTTGGGCACCTTAAGTAGCTTATAATTTTATTTGTCAATTATAGCTCTATGAAACTGAAAAAATAAAAGTAAATATAAAATATTTTGTCATATATGTTGTTAGATATATAATAAATATCTTCAATAGATCTTAGCATTTCCAGGATTTAAAATTCCCTTTATAACTATTCATCATCAGTTAACCTTGAATTATTTTAATAAGGTTTATATTTGGAATGATTAGAATTTACAGAAAAATTTGCAGAGATAGTAAAGACTGTTCATGTTATATCCTTCATCCAGTTTCTCTTAATTTTAATTGTGTATACAACTATTTATGAAAACTAAGAAATTAACATTAATACAATACTATTAATCAAACCGTAGACTTCGAGTTTCACCAGTTTTACCACTGGTCTTTTTCTGTTTCAGAATCCAATTACTACAGAAGCTAAATACTGTATTGCATCTAGGCTACCTTTTGGCTTATCTAATTCATTAATCTGACTAGATTGTTATTACGTTAATTTGAAATGTGGCTGATGAAATATCATCATCCAGAGTAGCAGTTTCTTTTCTTGTCTACTTCTCTGCTTGCCTTATTAGTATTATCGTCAATTAATATTCTCTTTTCGGGAATTTTAAAAGTCCACTTCTTTTAAATGGGTTAATTTAGTCAAACCCAGAGTAAGTAATCCATAAACCTACAGGACTTCAAACATAACCACAGTAGAATAATTGCCAATCTTGTTAAGTTACGGCATTCTCAATTTTTCACAGAGTACATTGGACATTGTTTATGACTTGGTATCCTCTGAAAGATCGAGAAATTAACAGCACCAGGTTCGATCAATGTGTAAGTATCAGGAAATTTTTTTTCTCTGTTTTGAATAAACAGATATAAATTCTATTTAAATACAGGCATACCTTGGAGATATTTCAGGTTCAGTTGCAGACCCACACGATACAGCAAGTATCACAGTAAAAGAAGTCATACAAATAATGTTGTTGGTTTCCCAGTGCTTATAAAAGTTATGTTTACACTATTCTGTTCATGTTTACATTACACTATAGTGTAAGTGTGTAATAGCATTTTATCTAAACTAATTATCATCTGAGCCTTCATCACGTTGTAGTTAGAACAGCAAAGATCAGTGATCACCAATCACTGTCACAAATATAATAATAGTGAAAAAGCCTGAAATATTGTGAGACTTGACAGAGTATTACACAGAGACACAAAGTGAGCAAATGCTATTGGAAAAATGGTGCTGATAGACTAAGTCAATGCAAGGTTGCCACAAACCTTCAATTTGTAAAAAGCGCAGTATCTGCAAAGCACAGTAAAGTGACGGACAAAAAAGCAAAGTATGCCTGCAGATGAACGTTAAAATAGAGTCCCATGTTTTCTTCCCATATTACCATAGATTTGCTTGACCTACGAGATGAATTCTGCCCCCATTGGAGGCTTCCCGGCCTCCATAGCCTTTAAGGATGCTGGAAGAAATTAACTGTGCCACTGAGGCTGGTGTGGCCCCCACCCATAGCCTTGCTTTCTAGTCCTCACAGCTCAGGAATGCTTCCTTATTAAACCAGGCTCAGAAGCTCAATGTATCTGCTTTGAGTCACTGAAAATATTCCTGGAATATGACATCTGCAGTGTTAGGGAGAGCACAACTTTGTTGTGTGGCATTTAAACTTTCAGCAGGATCACAGAATGTCTGTTATTTCAAGTTGGACTTGATTATTATTTTTTTTTTAACCGCCAGACTTTCAGACCATACAATACCAGCTTTCTTCAAATGTAACTCTTAAGTTCCTTTTATGGTAAAGTTTAATACGGTGAACATATGGAAGGTCTGAACGTCTGCCAAATGTTTTAAAAGACACGGTTATAAATACCCCGGCAGCGAGCTTTGTTCCTTAATGTATGGCTCTGTTACTCGGAGTCAACGTGGAAGATAAATCAGAACATAGAGCTGGCTTGGGCATTAACTTGATATTTCTGGCAAGTATTCATACTATCTCATTCGAGAGAGAGAGAGACAGAGAGTAGTGTTTGTTCTGAGGTAACGTTAACAGAATGCTAAAAAAAAAAAAAATTATAAAAAGCAAAGAGTAGAATTACAGCTTAACTAAAACATCTGAAATGTGAATACACAGTCCAATTTTCTCACCAGAAAATTGAAGCATGAAGAGACATCACGAAGCCCATGGGACTAGATATTAAACTATTTGCCTGGTTCCTCTAGGTTTGGAATAGATACCTCTTAATTTCCTGGGTAATGGATCCCCCATCCCACCTCAAGCTCAGCTCTTCACTAATCCCCAGGGCTCTATTCTCAAGTGTCCCTCTGCCCAAATTTGAGCTCATACCCACCTGACTCAGCTCAGGACCCACCACCATAATTTCTCTGATTCTGCTCTTTCCCTAAAAACAGGGATTGGCTGACCTGCCTTAGCTCTCCCCAGGGTCTGACATGGCTGGTCCCATTTGTGGCTGGGCTAACAGGCAAAAGGGCCCCTACTAACACAGGATGCACTATGTCAAGCCTGGGCCAAACACGTCTTTGAGACGAAGCCTCTCGGGTGAATAAACCTCAGTATGGCATAAGGAAGGCTCTTTGCATGAACTTTTCAGGTCACTAGAATAATGTTGAATGATTCATGTCCTTCTCATGTAAGTGCACTTAAGTATCCTGAATGGCTAAATGTAGCTTCCAATGAGTCCAGAAACGGCCAAGACTGAGCGCATTTATGTGACAGAAAGTGATTAAGGGCAGAAAGCTAAAGAAGGTATCAAGAGAACTTCACTATTTTTTCCACTTCCTGGTTGAGAATCATTTGTTCTTTTTTACATAACATCTAAGCCTGAGTTTCCACATTTCTAAAATGGGAATCATAACAAACCTGGACTTACTTAGAACATTAACATGAGTCTCACATGACATAGAGTCTGAAAAAGCTCAAAAGCACCTAAAAAGTGCTCTTGCTCTTTGTATTTATGAACTGAAGCGTTCTTGTGTAACAAAGAACCTTCAGCTCACAGTGGATTACAAACACAGTTTCATCTCTCACACATGATACATGTTATCTGTAGGTTTCTTGCCACTCTGCTCCAAGTGTCTGCTACACTCCAGGATCTAGGGTATCCCTGCACCGAGAACTGTTTTCTGGTAGTTGAAGGAAAAAAAAATAATAGAACCCTAGGGTGATTCTTAAACCTTTGGCTCCAATGTGACATGTATCAAAGCTGATCATATTTCATTAGTCAAAGCAAGTCATACTAATAGACCTAACCCCAATTGGGTAGAAAAATAGACATATCTCATAGGAAAACAAAAAATCTGCCCAAACTCTCTCTTTTCTGCCTTACTTGTAGCCCTTGACCAGCTATTATGAAGTAGCCTAGAAAGAAGGGACTCATCTGAAATTGAATAGATAGGGACGGAAGAGAGGTTAGGTTTTAAGGAGACAGTTCGAGAGAGGAAAAAGACAATAAGGAATGAAAAGAAAGAATAAAACATCACACACAACACTTCTGTCCCAGAATTTGTGAAGGAGATGTTGTAATTCATAGCACAAGATTAGAGGTGCACTTTTAGTGAAAACCAGGGTTCACACACCTGGTCTGTCAATGACTGTGACAACTTACATTAAACTCTGGGTCTCACTGAACTCTGGTTGTGTGGGTGCATGCTCAGTCACTTCAGTTGTGTCCAACTCTTTACAACACTATGGACAATAGCCCGCTAGGCTCCTCTGTCCATGGGATTCTCCAGGCAAGAATACTGGAGTGGATTGCCATGCCCTCCTCTAGGGGATATTCCAGACCCAGAGAGTGAACCCACATCTCATATATCTCCTGCATTAGGCATACTGGTTCTTTACCACTGGTGCCCCCTGGGAAGCCCTGCACCTTGGTTACTTGGCTGTAAAATGAGAAGCAGGTAGCCAAGTGCATCTCATAAGTTTCAATGAGATAAGTAGATAAGGAAGTGTAGATCATAGACCTATCAGGCAGAAATAAATGTTAAAGCAACATTCGGGGTGGGGGGGGGTGAGCTTATTTGGTTTTGCTTATTCTAACAACAGTCATGATAGAAAGACCCAGTAGCTATCATTCTCTCCTCCCACCCACCCAGTCATCAGCCAACAAGTCATCCATACACATATCCAACCTATATCTCCCTACACGAATGACTTAAAAAATTGAGACCTCCATAAAGATGACAAAAGTGTTTGCTGAAAATAGCTGGCAGGTACCATAGCCCTGTTCATAATTACATAGATCTACGTGTGACCATATTTAGTATATGCACATTTCTTTCTGCAGAGCAGATGAGGGGAGGGAAACTCAGAAAACTGGCTGCACAAAGCTCAGGGATATTTGGTTGTAAGCAATGGAAACAGAAGCTAAGCTTAAACAAGAAAGCTTAACGCTTTCTTAAGTTTGAACCTTCCTTGTATAATCAGAAAAGTTGTAGGTATATATGAATTGAGTCACAAGAGATGAAAAGACGCTGTCACACTCATTATCATCTTCATCACCCTCACCATCCTTTCACAGTATTTTCCCCTCCCTCCTGTTCTTTTTCTCCCCACTCCTTCTTCAGCCTCCCTCCCCTCCCAGTTCCCTTCCTCCATTACTTTTCTCTGTATCTCCATTTCTATTTATCTGTCAGTCTGAGTCTATACTGTTTCAGGTATGGTTTCTTCCTGGAGCTGGGAAAGTGGTTCTAGTTAGCAAGGAACCCATATCCTTAAATTTATCATGCAGAAGGAAAAGTAGGTCTTTTACCCTCATTGCTGCTAAGTCACTTCAGTTATGTCTGACTCTGTGCAACCCCATCCCTGGGATTCTCCAGGCAAGAACACTGGAGTGGGTTGCCATTTCCTTCTCCAATGCATAAAAATGAAAAGTGAAAGTGAAGTTGCTCAGTCATGTCCAACTCTTCGAGACCCCATGGACTGCAGCCTACCAGTCTCCTCCATCCATGGGATTTTCCAGGCACGAGCACTGGAGTGGGGTGCCATTGCCTTCTCCGTTTACCCTCATAGAGGGTCCTAATTTCATGGAAGAATCTGCTTGAGTCCAATGTTCACCCTTCTATCCAACTCTGTGGACAGGCAAATGATAAAAGACAATGTGCTTGCAGGAAGGAGTATGTAAGATTATCCCCTGAGAAACATACAGGGTGGTCTGGCACAGCTCTCACTGGAACAGGACAGGCACAGCAACAGAAGCCCCTGAGAGCACCTACTGTATGCCGCAGTCATTGCTACTGTGCTCCCTATGACCAGCGAGAATGTCTACACCTGACAATCTTTAATGACTTCAGAGCAGCAACTGTCTACCTTGCCTACACTGATCAATTAATATGAGCTTCCCACTCCAAATCCCCAGGCTTTGAGGAACCCCAGATTACAGTCTATCCCCACAAAGTTAGGAGGAGCCCACGATATACTTTGTACTGCTATTTAATGATCCCTACAGAGCATTACTCCTGAAGACTAATAAAAAATATCACTTTTTTTTTCACTTCTCTTCTGCAATTCACTGGAATTACAGAAACAACTATTATAATTTTCTATCTACATTAAAAAATTAAATGCAAAATGAGTTAGGTTAGAGTGCAAGTGTTATGGCGAGAAAGTTATTTTTAAAATGCATCAGTGGCTCCCACACAGTGGGACCTTAATAAATGTTTAATAATGGCTATATTAGTTTACTTCCTATAATTGTTTCTGCCATTAAAATGCACTTCTACCTTCTAGAGGAAAATGACAAGTGAGAAGGGTTAAGGTTTGGAAACAATATGCCATTAAGATGACATAAAGAACATTTTTTTTCCTAGCCAGAACCAATAGCTCAGGGGTTTGTACTTTTTACTTTCTTATTTAATCACGCATAGATTGTGTATGTAGAGACTGCAGAATTCATCTAGTGGCATCCAGCACTATTTTATTCCTCTCTCTCCTAAATGTTGTGATTTTGGAATAATCTGTGAGCAAACCAGTTCACCAAGCATTTTCAGAATGCCCCCAGCAAACAAATAAAGGTATCAAGTGATGTGAGCAATGCAGAGATGAAAGAGCTGAGAGTTTCTGAGAGATGGGGAGGAAAGATTTTCGTTGAACATAAAATATGTTCTAAAATTGTCTGATATGATTATTGTGTGTGTGCTGGTTTTATAAAGCCTGACATTCATACAACAGAACAGAACTCATGTTTTTTGAGGCACACTAGCAAGCATCCATTCAAGTTAATTAATGTTCCATTCTAAACTTAATCATTTGGTAAGAACAGCAAATTCTTACAGTGTATTAGATAATCCATTAAATTCCTCATTCCAAACTATCTAATGTGTCATTGTTTTGTACTAACCTGCAGAGACAAGTAGTCAGCTAGCTTGTTCCTATCTTTCTTTTGTTCCTTTTTTTTTTTTTTAATAGCAACATAACTGGCATTTTGAAAAACAACAAGTGCTAGGAATTATAAATAACCAAAGAAATAAGAAAAACTGGGGAGATATTTCACATCTTATCAAGCGTTATTTACTACCACCCATACTTTTAGTTGTTTTTTTCCACTAAACACGGATGTGTGATGTAGTCTTCTGTTTCATTTTATATTATTGCAATCCCTAGAGTAACACGTTCCCCTCTTTACTGGCAATTAAATTTTCTGAGCTACTATTCACAAGATATGAAATCAGACTTGATCTTCCAATAGGGAAGATCCTTTGTTTGAAATGTTTGATGTGTTTAAAGAACCATAAATAGTTCTTTGGGCTTCCCTGGTGGCTCAGTGGTAAAGAATATGCCTGTCAGTGCAAGAGACACAGGTTCAATGTCTCAATTGGGAAGATTCCCTGGAGAAGGAAATGACAACCCACTCCAGTATTCTTGCCTGGAGAATCCCATGGACAGAAGGTTATAGTCCATGGGGTCACAAAAGAGTCGAATGTGACCTGGTGACTAAACAGCAACAAATAGTTCTTTATATCTGGTTACATAGATACATCCTATTGGAAAACCCAAATGAACTTTTTAACCATCCAATATACGTAGGTATCGAAGGCAAGAATGGTGGACAGCAGCTGGTGTCAGGGGTTTTCTGCATCATTTCATAATGTTAGCTATGAGTAAACAATAGAGGATTCTAAGCATTGATGTAATCCAATACGTTTCTTAGAAATGTCACTCCGGTGATTAGCCAATGGACAAGATGGATTAGACAAGATCACTTCGAAGGTAGAAAGAATGAATATAGGAGGATCAATAGGGGGAAATTTTGGTAAAGCCCAAACCGGCCAGCAGTGGAGCAGACAGGGGGTTTGAAATCCATCAAGGAGCAAACACTATCAGACTTATGGGACAATGGAGCCTGGGACTGGAGGTTCAGGTATGCTAAAGAAACAACTGGGTAGATAGATAGGACCAGGAATTGCTCATTTTCTCATCTCTCATCAGAAATTCTTAAAGGTGGTATGATCCCTGAGAAAATATATTCATGTGGAAGTTAAGAGAAGCCCACCGAAACCACACTGTTCATGGGAAACCAGGCCACCCAAATTCTTATTAATGGCAAAAGATGGGACCTAGTTATAAGCTTTAAAAAAAAGAAGAAGAAGGAAGGAAGATTCTGCCTTATTGTTCAAGAAATGTTTGATTATTGGCCCAAATAGAACTATCACTTTAGATTGAGGGGTGTGGAAGTTACCTATATATTACACTTATAGTCAAAAAGGCAGAACTTAATTTTGAGCAACAGTTATGAGTTTTATAGCCAAAACTTTATGTGATATAACTGTTAAAGTACATTACATGGGTTTACATGTTTAATTCTTGTAACAATGATTTGAGACAGGTATTATTATTAGCTTTACTATGGGGTTGTAAAGAGTTGGACATGACTGAGTGACTTTCACATTCACCTTAGGGATAAAACCAATGAATTTCACATAAAAGATCTTGCATCAAAAAAAAAAAAAATGGTTGTGAAGGAATAATTTATCATTGTAAACTCAGACTTTAGGTATAACTAAACATGAGTGTGCTAACCTTACGGATGTGAGGTCAGAGGGAAAACAAAGTGACAAAAGGTGTATGTTAATTTTATTTCTACTTCAAACTTCTAGTTTGAAAATAGTGATCCAAGAGTTTGGCACCTTGGGTTTTTGACATAAGAAATTAAGAAATTATTGCAAAATACTCTTTAAAATAATTTTTATTTTTATTTTATCATTTTTCTTTCAAATAGTAAATTCTTTATGGAATAGTTTCTTGTTATCAATATTTATAATAATTGATCAATGATTCTTTAGTTTATAAACATCATATAGAGAAGTTGGGAGGGCTAAATGCTCCATTTAATTGAATAAGTTTTCATGAAGTTCTTTAAATAAGTTCTCATGAAGTTCTTACATATCTAGATTTTATATCTATAATATATGTGATCATTGTAAGTTAACAGTTTACAAAACCATACTAAAGAGCATAGCAAAGTCAAAAGACAAAAGGGTGAAGATTCTATATTTTTTAAATTTATTTTTAATTGGAAGTTGATTGTTTTACAATATTGTGTTGGCTTCTGACATACAACAGAGTGAACCAGCCATAAATATACATCTGCCCTCTCCCCCTGGAACCTCCAGCCCACCCTCCACCCCATCCCACTCCGCTGGGTTGTCACAGAGCACCTTGTTGAGCTCCCTGTGTTATAGAGCAATTTCCCATTGCTCAGTTGCCAAGTTGTGTCCCATTCTTTGAGACCCTATGGACTGTAGCCCACCAGGCTCCTCTGTCCATGGGATTTTCCAGGAAAGAATACTGGAGTGGGTTGCCATTTCTATCTCCAGAACTTCCCATTAGCTATCTATTTTACATATGATAATGTATATGTTTCAATGCTACCGTCTCACCTAATCCCACCCTTTCCTTCCCCACTGTGTCCAAAGTCAGTTTTCTATATCTGTGTCTCTGTTCCAGACCTGCAAATAGATACCATTTTTATAGATTCCATAAATATGTGTTAATATATGTTTTTTCTCTTTCTGACTTATTTGTGTAACAGGTTCTAGGTTCATCCACCTCACTATAATTGACTCAAATGCATTCCTTTTTATGACTGAGTATGAAACTGCATTTGCTAACACAGGCTAGCCATTTGTGAAACTCCCCATGTCTATGTTCATTTCATACTGCCCTCATTTTATCTAGCACTCTGTTTCTCTGAACCAAAATTTAGCCTCAGGATCCTTCTCAATATAGGACTTTTGTAGCGATTACTAACAAAGCAGAGTTTTGCCCATAAGATGAAACTTTGTTGAGAATAAAACAAACATGCCTTCATACAGGTGTCTCACTTAGGTAAATCTGAAACTGTTTCTGCAAACCTTTAAGGAGAACAGCTGCCCCCATGTGCTGAAGAAGTGCTGGAGAAATTGAGTCTTTTCTTCAACCTTCTTTCCAGATGTAACTCTTAATAGCCTTTCTCCTGACTCTGTTAAAGACCTGAGAAAACCCTCTGCTGAGAATATTTCCTTCATAGACTGAAGATCTATTTGTAGGCTGGGAGAATTAATAATAATGTTACCTAGGCAGTAGGTGTTAGATTGAAAAGGGAAGCCAGCGTTCACTCGTGTTAATGGGGCAACAGAAAGACTTTGGGACCCCCAACCTGAGCACATCCTTGCTGCTGCTTCTCACACAGGCCCCGTGACGCATTAGAAAGTCAGGAAAAGAAGCATCACGCCTTTATTTGTCTCTGGGCTCAGAAAAGGTGGTGTGGGGTCTGAAAAGTGCCTAGAAATTAAAGCCAGGTAATAGGATTCATAAATTAGTTACAGTAGTTGTTACTACCTCTTGGGGATTATGCAGGTAATACCAGCAAACGAATTAAATGGCTGATGTTCTAAGGTGGAAATCAAACACACCTCTCTGAAGGGATCACGGTGTCCGAAGCCCCCTGAACACCGCGACTTGGCGCTAATGGTTGATGCGCTTAGTCGCTTCAGTCATGTCCGACACTTTGCAACCCCGTGGACCGCAGCCCGCCAGTCTCCTTTGTTCCTGGGATTCTCCAGGCAAGAATACTGGAGTGGGTTGCGATGACTTCCTCCAGGGGATCTTCCCAACTCAGGGATGGAACCCGAGTCTCTGGCGAGTTTCCTGTATTGCAGGCAAACTCTTTACCTCTGAGTCACTGGGGAAGCCCCCAGTAATGAATGATGTGACTAACTATCGAGTCAGAACAAGTCCATCCAGAAGGTGGGAGGAAGTGGTCTGCCATGGACATCTAGTAAAGGAGAGTCACAGAAACACATGCTGGCAACGTGTAAAGGTGTCTGTGTAAAGACGTCTAGGAGGTGAGTCTTAATGAGGTGAGGAGGAGTCTTAATCAGAGAGAGCTTTTTTTGAAATAGGGAGGGGTGTAGAACAGTAATTCTAGGATTCAGTGACCTTCTTCAGATACATTCAGATAACATCTTTCAAGGAAATGACAATGTCCCTAAATCCCTAAATTCTTTTTTCCCCCTAAGTCCAACCTGTATATTTCAAAGCAGCTACTTTGAAACTAAAATATCTAATTATGAATAAAAGTCTACAGCTCACCTCTTGAAGAACTACCCTGATGGGGTTGTTCTAACAGCAAGAACAAATTCTTTTCATCAATACTTTTGTCTAAAAGCCAACATTTTATGCTGAGGAGGGCAGGAGCAGTTTGAATCCCAGGAGAAACTTTTTTGACTTTAATTTTTAATTAAATCGTTTCTTGCCTGCAATAAAATAGTTTAGGGAAAGGTCATCCACAAAAAAAGAAAAAAAAATCATGATTTTAAATGGAGCTGAGAATAGGAAATGTTTAAAATCTTCCCTAATTTCCCACAATACTTTTAGAGAGTGATTCAATGTTTAATTAAATGCAATCAGCATTTATTAAATGCCTACGTGTCACAAATTCTGAGCTGGGGGTTTAATTTGCTACCATCTCAAAATACCCATGAGGTCTGATCCTAGCTTTATGTTGATTTTTTTTCAAGTGAGGAAACTAAATGTGTGGATGGCATGAAGTAATGTGCTGCTGGTTGTAGATCTGAAAATGGGACCATCTAAGACTAAAACCTCAGGTTTAGGAATTCAATACAAACTTTCTCAGCCATAATCTTTCTCAGAGAAGGAAAACACAAAAGAAACTTGAAAAAACACAACACAAACAGTAATATGTGCAGCCAGAATCTGATAGAAATTCAAATTTTCTGAACACTTTCCTATGAAATATAACAATCAATCCTGCCACTTTTCTTAAATTGGAAACTACAATCCACTGGGTTAACAATATTCTTCTTTTACTGATACTTGATACATCTTTTTCTCAGTAAATGTATTGTGTTTGAGCAAATATGCATATGTGGGTGTATAATGTTTGCTTCTAAAACAAGAGGGTTTCTGTATTATTCTTCTCAGATACCCATTCAAATTAGCCATAGGGGAAAAATTATAAAGTGATGAAATCATGCATTCATGCATACATTCTTTTATTGTCAACAGTACTGTGATCAGTTAACAAGGTAACACTGGTAAAAAAAAAAAAAATCTTTATTTTGATTTTAAGTAGAATTACATCTCACTGTTCTTCAGAAATGCAGAGAAACTTCACATTACTATGGATGCCATTTTTAGACTTTTAAGTACATAGCAGCCAATCATCCATTCCCCCCCACCCCGCCCCCCGCTCTGGGGGAGAACTTTGTTGCATGCTAGAAACTTATAAATGAAATTCTGAAGAAATTAAAATACTTATGGAACTTAGGGAAAAGGACTACATAATTATGCATTGTAGTGGTTTGGAGCACTCAGTAACCTGATAAACACTTATATTAATAAGATCATCATTGTCTCTACTCCAACAGGGTGCTCTGTGTGAATTGCTCTTATAAGCCAATCAAAATCACACTTATCCTTAGGAAATAAAAAATAGTAGCAGTGCCTAAGATGCCTATAGTGCATTCATATTTTTAAGAGTTCACTGTGTCATTAGTCCTCACAAAAGCCCCAGGAACAGCAATAATTTTTCCTCTTCAGAGAAGAAGACAGAGAACCAGAGACTTATGCCAACTGCCTAATTTGACTAATATAGTCAGTGGAAGGAGAAGGCAATGGCACGTCACTCCAGTACTCTTGCATGGAAAATCCCATGGACAGAGGCGCCTGGTAGGCTGCAGTCCATGGGGTCGCTAAGAGTCTGACACAACTGAGTGACTTCACTTTCACTTTTCACTTTCACGCACTGGAGAAGGAAATGGCAACCACTCAAGTGTTCTTTCCTGGAGAATCCCATGGACAGAGGCGCCTGGTAGGCTGCAGTCCATGGGGTCGCTAAGAGTCTGACACAACTGAGTGACTTCACTTTCACTTTTCACTTTCATGCACTGGAGAAGGAAATGGTAACCACTCCAGTGTTCTTTGCTGGAGAATCCCAGGGACGGGGGAGCCTGGTGGGCTGCCATCTATGGGGTCACACAGAGTCGGACACGACTGAAGCGACTTAGCAGCAGCAGCAGCGGTTAGTGGAAGAGCTTTGACTTACAATACATTCACCTTCTGAGGCTAGAGTCACAACTTCCTACCACAACTGCCCACAAAGAGCTCCAACAGTTTGATCACTTGACCCACTACCGGACCACAGTGCTGTAGACTTCATACTCATTTACTGACCAGACATGGAAGTGCCTGCTCTGTGCCCAGGACAGTGCTGGACCCTGGGGATGCTGTATGGAGCAAGCACTGTCACAGTCTAAAGGGCCAGGTTAATAGTAAACAAGGCAAAGCCTGATTATAGAAAGACCATCAGGTGAGCAAACCAGACAATGTATTTATAGTGTGTATGGATCAGCATGTTCTGGGCCAAAGAGACAGAAGGAGCAAGGCTCTTCGATATGATTCCTATGAGCTGAGGATGGAGGAGTAGGGTCAGACAATAATAGGTCCGTTAGGCCATCAGGATTTACTATATCTCTGAAAGTCAGTATGAGGTGACTAAAGGGTCATACCACTGTGGGTAGAGAAAGGGTGATGTGATTACATGGTAGACTGACAATCTTAAGAAGAGTTTACCGAGTTGGGATCTCTGAAGGCAGCAGATGATATCTCCACCTTATTCTCAGCTAAAATAAGCAATACCAGATCAAATAATTAAACCTTATATTTTTTCTTTTTAAAAAAAGTCTCATGTTGCAAAAAGGCTGGCGTAAGGCCACAACATTTATTATCAGACCACAAATATTTGGGATATAAAAAAAAATTGTGTGTAATTTCAGGAGTGGAAATAATCTAAGAAAAGCCTAAGTCGTAGCCCTTCCCCTTACTGACAAGGAAGCCAAGGGTCAGGAAATGAGTTATCAGAATTCACAGAGCAAGTGAGAGTTAGGAGGGGAGTTTTCTTGGCTGCCTTAGCATTTTCCATTTCTAGGGAGATGTGAGCAAATTTCCAAGGGATTAATCTCCCCTCTTCATTCTGTTTGCAACCAAGATTCTACAGTACCTTTAGATAACAAAGAGTAACAGCTCTCAGTTGACTGGCAAATATCCATTTCAGAAGCAGTGGGGATATTAAATGCAGGAAGCACGTACACATTTATGTATTTTCCATATCAGAAAATGACCTTGTTAACTGTCATCTTCCCATTGAACCATCTCCCTCAGCACAACATATATTAAATTTATGAATACAAGGTATAAATATAGTCACTAGCCATTCGTTCAGCCAGCATGTATTAATCACTCATGTGCATAGCACCATAATTCAATTAAATTCAATTCACATTTATAAGTATTTGGAAGGCAGCAAGAGGAAAGAAAACCAAATACAATTTTGAATCACGCTTTCAGTACTTCCTGAGAGAAATGTTAGGTGAAACATATAATAACCTCTGCAAGTCTCAGTTTCCTCGTCAGGAAAAGGAGGATAATAAATAATGACCTCATTGTGGATAGGAGCAAGTATATAAAGTCATTCTGTACCTAGTCCTTGCACATAAGTACTTAATATATGTTTTGTAAATGTACAAATGACTTAAAAACACTTTGGGCTTTTTCACTCTTCTGTTGGTGATTCTCTGTTTCTGCACAGATATTTTGGTATTTCTCTACTAGAAGACCGCTTAAAACAGAAATGGTCCATTTGTTGTGTTCAGCAAAAATGAACCCATTACTGTAAAATTGCCTCAAGGATTATGAAGTGGAATCAGAAAGTTGGGTTCCATTTTGCCAGGACTTGAAACACTGTCCCAAGCAGAGAGGAAACACCACTCCTTTCTCAGGCACTGAAAGATTCTTCTAGACTCATTATATTTCCACCATAAAATTAAATTGACTAGCAGCCACTTTAAAATTCCTTCCTGCCACATTGTGGTTTGGCCCGTGCATGAACTGCTAACTGGCTTCCCAGAGTCCTGGACTATTTCTGTGAACCGAGAACTCAGCTCAGCTGGGGAAGCAGCAATGTCTGATTACATTAGTCTTGAGTGCCAAGGACAGGATGGCAAAATCCATGAACTGCTGGGAGAACCATTTGTGCGCTATACTTCTTTGACCATGTGGCTGTTTTCCCCATGTGTCAGTTTCTGCTTAGAGTTTAGGATGTGCTTGACAGTGCTCATCTTCAAAATGAAGGAGATGGCTCATATTTGAAAACTGTCCTTACCGTTTGATCTAATAGACAATCTCTTTATGTATTTAAACATGAAGAATTCTACTGCTTCATGATACACATACACAGACACACACACCCAAATATAAGTACACTATGTACTTACACTGTACTTAAAAATATGCAGCTGGATATAGTTAAAAAGACACGGGGTTCAGAATCAGTTGAATTTGGAGTTGATCCTAAACTCAATCTCTTGCCAACTCCATGACTTTGAGCAAGTTTTTTGCCTCTCAGAGCAGGTCCAGGAGGAAGGTGGTATCAGAGAGACACCTAGAGTGTACAATTTAAGAAGTCACACATATCCCTGATAGTCTACTTTCCTGGTGTATTAATTTTGTACCCCAGGAATCTTGTTTGCCTCACCATCATGCTAGTACTATCTTGGAGCTTCAGAATCTTATGAATCAAGACATGTAAAGCACTTACTGTGTTATTTACCACAGACAGCTAGTAAATGGTGCCCTTTAACCAGAAACCTTCACGTATATGGGAGTGAGTGTGCCTGCTGCCATCAAAACCACACCCAGCTATAGCGCCTGGCTCCCTTCCATGCTAGGGCAGAGTAGGTCCTATGACCACCAAGGGGTCCACCAGAAAGCAACTACTGATAACTTGGCAGGGATTTTGAGATACAGCTTAAATAGCAACATGTGAGATTTCTGGGGCAGTCCTGGTAACCCAGTCCAGCCACACTCCTCATGGAGCCATCAAACTAAAGCAAAGGAATACCAAAAAAAGCTTTCCTGCTCATTTGAGTTAATTTTAAGGAACAAGTAAAATACAAAACCAAACCAGTATTCCACAATAGAGTCACTGTTCATTTCTGGGGTAGTTTTTTTCCTCTATTATGCATACTTGCACATAATTGGGCTTGCATTCCATTTAAAGATTTTTGTTGTTGTTTCTTACTAAAGATTTCATCAAGACTATTACTCCATGTCATTAAATGTTTTTACATTGCAATTGCTAATGGCTAAAATGAAGGCCATTTCATAGATGTACCATGACTACTGGATTTTATAGGTTTTGAATTTAGGTCTGAAACATATAATATTTTGATGACTATCTTGTACTCATTTATCAGACCACATGTTTGTTTATGTATTAATATTTGTCAATGGAATTATGCATCAAATGTCATGAACATGTTCAAGGCTTCTGATGCAGATTGCCAGATGCCTTTCTAGGAAAGTTGTACCAATTTACATTACCCACAGCTGATGTGTGTCTGATAGTGTGTCAGAAGAGGACATGGTTGGCAGTTGAGGGAAGAGGCTGAGTGTTAAACTATTTAGCCAGGGACAAACCTTCTCCTACTTGTGATGACTCCTCCACTCAGCTACCAGCCTGTTTCCTTAGCCACTCTACTTGTG
The DNA here is from genome assembly GCF_963930625.1 of Muntiacus reevesi. Classification (NCBI taxonomy): domain Eukaryota; kingdom Metazoa; phylum Chordata; class Mammalia; order Artiodactyla; family Cervidae; genus Muntiacus; species Muntiacus reevesi. The sequence goes on from NC_089250.1 coordinate 245,113,775, forward strand.
TCCCATCTCCACAGCTATAATGCCCCCTTGGTTCCAACAGAAAATCAAGCATCCATCATAGCTTTGCTACCTCATTCTTCTACAAAAGCAAACTACGGTATAAAAGAGTGAGTAGTCTGTGCTGGACACAAAGCAGGAGGCACTGCAGAAAACTGACCTTATGTGAGAAAGTACAGCTGGATAAAAGACAAGAAGTTTCCAGGAATTAGTTAAATATGTGAAAAAACATTCTGCATCTCAAAGAGTGATGGAAAAAGTGGCTGAAAAGGTTGATCTGAGTCATTTTTTTAAATTACTTTTTATTCAGCACAATGTATTTTATTTTTTAAATTCTTGTTAAAGTCTTGTGACACGGGCTATTATTATTCTCATATTAGGTGAGAAAATAAGTTCAAAGAAGTTCAGAGAAGTTACATCCCCCCAATCCCTCACCCCCAGAAAAATCAACTAGTTAACCACTAAGCCTGGATTCAAACCAGCCTGACATCCATGGTCATCTTCTTTGTCTCAAAATGTACTTTGGCACCAGGCAAACTAATTTGGATAGTTGGACTTCGTAAGTAAATATTTTTAATCCTTCTGATCTCAACATTGTTTTGAAGTGGTTTAGCTTGTCCAACTGTCTCTCTCTGAAAATAATGACTGGTGGTAACTCAGTGTTTCTGCTCTTCTATGGCATTTTTCCAAGAACATTACTTCTAAGAAGTCGTTTAAACCTCAAATATCCCCTCAAGGTAGTTACCATCATTCTTATCTTACACTGAGGGGGAGGAGGAGGCTCACAAAGGTTGAGAAACTGGCTTGTGGCTGTGCAGTGATTGAATGGGATAATTGAGCTTCTCTCCAGATCTTCATGATTATGTTCTGCTTCAGAGGTATTCTTGGCAACACCTTACATCCTACTGTTGACCCAGAGGTGGAATCTGCAAGAACCCCCTGGAATGCATTAAAAGCATAAAAGCAATGGGTAAAACCCCATAGGCAAGTGGTTTTAGACATGGGACTTATCAGAGATTATCAAATAAGTATAAAAATTCAGCTGCCTCTATATCGTTTGCACCTAAAATGTATTCAAAATGACCGACCTTGGCGGTGCCTCACCATCTTTCCTGTGCTGGGTTTCAGGAGTCTGACCTTTAGACACATAATGCTGCCTGCATATCCATGCCCTCCACCTGGCCCCTATTAGAGTGAGCACATGCTCAACATTAATTGCCTGAATAACTCCAACCGCAGAATGGCAGATGAATTTAAGCAGCCAAGCATCCAACAAAGAAATTTCCATTAATATTCACAGAACTTAGAGTGCAGTAGAGCAAAGATTCAAATTGATGCTGGTTTTAATCTGGTGATGAATACATTCCTATACTTCTTAGCAGGGGTGGGGGAGGTTGGCAGTGTGCAGATGGGGACAGTTTCTTCCTGCAACCAAAATACAGCGATTCCCCATGCTCTAGTGTGGACAGAGCCAAGTTCCATCTGCAATATGACCTTCAGATTCAGGTGAGATTTTAACTCCTTTAAAGACCTGGGTAGTTCCACATGCCGCTGCAACATTTGAGTGGAGAGTAAAACATATGGTGGTTCTTCCAGATATTTTTTCCTTGTTGAGCATATAGATGTTTCTGTATCTTCAAGTATCTGGCACCAAATAGCAGAAGAAAAATTCAGGTGATAGATTACATTTTTCCTTTTACATCCACACATTTTTGTGGGGCATGTGAAATGGTGTGCTGCAGGGATCTATTTCTGGTTTGAATGAATAAACTAACCCACAAGTGTTTTGCTATTTTCTCCAGCCCAAACAGAAAATAGCCACACACCACACAATCTCAGGGCTTGATATTATATCTCACCCTGCCATGAAAAATCTAGGCATATTATTTAGCAGAAAGAATAGAGGCTATTTGTAGGATGGGGGAAGGAGAGGGACAGTGTTATTTCTTCATAACATGTAGAAGAACTTTGAAAATATTTAAGAAAAGGAATAGAAAATTTGGAAAGAACAAGGCTGAGGAATCACATGAATCTTCCATTTACCAACTGTGTGATGTCGAGATAATTGCAAAACCACTCTGATCTGTGACTTTAATTTTAGGGAAAGCAAAATTCTGTCAGTTGCTATAAGAACTTAGGAGATGGCTTACATTGAGCCCAAAGTGGCTTATATTGACCCCTTATTTTGTAACACTCTTCTAAGCTCTTTATATAAACTAAGTCACTTTAGATACAAAATAACCCAATGAGATAGGAACTATCACTTTACAGATGAGGAAACTGAGCCTCAGAGAGATTGAGAGTTGGTTTATATAAATGACAGAGACGGGGTTTAATGAAAGGCAACTTGACCTTGAAATCAACGTTCTTAAATATTATACAACATTGCTTCCAATATGTCAGAAATGATTTATAAATGTCTGCCATCTCAGGATTATCTGTTGCACAGTTGACCAAGTTCTCTGAACAAACTCTTCACAAACAGAATACTCACAGGTGTAATCCCTAAGAGTGGCCCCAGGGTTTCAAACTTGAGTTCCAAACATTTCATATATATTTCATGTACCTTATGATTCACTTGTACATGAGGGAAAACACAGCACAGAAGTAAAAAACACGGGCATTGGAGTCAAGTTGTTTTGAGGTCTAAAGCCCATTTTGTTAGCTAGTAACTGAGTAGTAGTCCATGCACAGGCTTAGTTTGTTTATCTGCTTGTTATGTAGACTAATCAGTACTGTAAAAATAACACCATTAAAGTTCAACAAATATTACTGATTGCGACGATGGAGTCACAGCAGTGGTACAGAGTAGTAGAAATAATTATAGTTGCAATGGTAATCATAGTAGTAGAAAAATAGGTGTATAAGCTTGCAAGGGCCACAATAACAATGTATCCAGTACTATAGACTGAGTGGCTTTAACAACAGAAATTAATTTTCATCCATTTTCTCTGGATACTGTAGGTGTCTGAGATCAAGGTGTTGTCAGGGTTGATTTCTTCTGAGACCTCTCTCCTTACCTTGTAAATGGGTTTCTTCTCCCTGCATCTTCTGTGTGTGTCTGTGTCCCAAGCTCCTCTTCTTATAAGAACACCAGTCATATAGGACTAGGACCTACCCATATGACCTCAGTTTATCTTAATTACCTCTTTAATTACCCTTTATCCAAATACAATCACATTCCGAGATACTAGAGGTTAGGCTTGTGATATAGAAATTCTGGGAGGCACAACTCAGCCCATAATTTCAGGTCTTACACAAACCAGTTTCCTGTAAGTCAAGAATCCTTCAGAATGCTTAACATCATGTAATTCAGGACACTCAACCTCAGAAGTAATGATTTAAGCAGTGGTTCAAATAAGACATTGGACAGGTGGCACTCCACCAAGGAAGCACCACAGCATGCGTGTTTTAATGATGACGGGGATCGGGGGATACTGGTATTTGAATGGGGGGGGGAGGTGAGAGAAACAGTCTTGTACAATGAAAACTTATCATGTATTCTGTATGACTTTTGAAAGTCCCCAGGTAAATTAGGTATATTAAAACCTCTTTATAATCATATGTACCTAGATTCTAGTCCATTTCTTATATAAACAGAGTTTATCTCATTGCTTTAAAATGCACTGAATTTTTCAGAAATACAACTTCCGTGTAAATTGGGAAGGTAGATTTTTAAGATCTTACCAAGTCAATTATACATCCATTAAAATAAAAATATTACAAACAGTTATTTACCTTTTGGCAAGTCATTAGTTTTAGAAATACCACTTACTGATGTCTATACTGCCAATATGACATATCTGCTTCAGTCTGCATTTTTGGCTATTCCATTCATGGTGATTTTATGTATGGATGTAGGTGTCTTACTACTTCATTATCTTCTATAATGTCATGTCACACATTATAACTTAACTTATGGGAAAAAGTTATTAATATTATCACAGTAATACTTAGAGGGAATAGCTATTACTTTATTATAATCTATCTATCATCCTTAATTTCTCTTCTGTATCATGATTAGGGCATTGTACCAATTTTATAGAATTTATATAGATAATTTATATTATTTATGAATTGCATTTCAGGATGACAAAGGGAGTGTTATAATACATGTGTTATAAAAAAGAGGCATTGGATCAATAGGATTTAAAATAACTACACTCATCAGTGCACCCAGGATTAGAAAGTCTACAGTGGCTAATGGGTTGAATATTGGACCCTGGAATTGAATCCAAACTATCAAAGCCAGAGGGGGAAACTGAGTCTGAGAGAGACCAAGTGACTTGCCAAGGTCACAGAGCAAGAATTAGAATGTCTGTATTGTAGAAATGTTGATGATATTAGATCTCTGACTCTGAACAAGGTTTTCCATACTAACTTTCCTGGTAACCCATGAGCATGCATAAAGGGCCTTTGGATTTGAGAAGGAAAGCTGAGTTTAACATCCAAAGTTTGAGCACCCTAATATGTCACTTTTATTGGTGGTTTTGTTTGTTCATGGCCCTAAATTAATTTCTCAAGTTTGCTCACTCAGCTTGGAACTCTATGAAGGAAGAAGATAAAGCACAGTAATTAGCTTGTTGCCCTGCAATTATTGAAAACCTATGATGGCAGTCCCCATAGGAATCTCCCTTTGTGTTACACTCTTGGAAGAAAATATTACTTTATACATAGCTTAGTTTTGCTTATTTTATGGTGAACCACATGATTCTGCCAACAAACTATAAGTTAGAACAGACAGAAGCACCCTTCTTTTAGCTTTAGATGAGTGAACTGCATCTCTTGTCTTCACTATAATCATCCTGTCTCAGAGAAATATCTCAGTAAATTTGAGCCATTGATTGACAAACCAAATTCTGTCAAAATCTGCAGCGATCCTCCTCCACATAGATGATAAAATTCAGATACTCCGGAATGGCATTTGAGCCTGTCCTTATGATTTCCCCATTGATTCAGCCTCATCTCCCATCCTGTCTCCTATAATCCAGGTCCAATCCAGCCACACATAGAGTAGGAGATTCATTATCCATCATGGCCTCCCATATAGACTGTTTCCAATGCTGGGATTCCTAGTCTACACAGTATTAAATTTATCCTCAGTATCAAAGACCCAGGCCACATGAGAAGCATTTCTGTTCATCATCTTTCTTCCCTTTCCCCTCATGTCTTCCCTCCCTACCACATGCCACTTCAGAACATCATCAATGATGAGCCAAGGTCTGTGGATCCCACCCAATCAAGCTGTGAGTTTTTCAAAGGAAAATATTTTTCATATTTATCTTGTAGTCCCAGAAATGAGGACAGTGTTTGAGACATTGCAGCTTGGTCCTATTCAGTGAATAAAATAACTGATGAGTATCCAATGCAGAACGTTTGGCCTCCTTGTATTATAGAATCATGAGAGAGAAGTGATACTCAAGAACTGGAAGCAGTTAATCAGAACTACTGGTAGAAACTTGTAAAAAGTGGTTATTTCCTTAAAAGATATAGGCTGGTAAGTCAGCCTCAGTTGGGATAACTGTTTTTGAATCTGGGGCAGAAGCATTCAGTAGAGACTTCTGGTGAGGGCATAGGATGCTAGAGGGCCCTCCCTCTTCCTGCTGAAGCCACCAAGGCAGCTAGACACTCTAAGGGGAGAACAACCCTCTCATGAACAGTTGGCAGGAGGAGATACTGGTGCAAACTTTCTAGGGAGGAATGTGTACATCTCTGTGTAGAAATTTTTATTAATAAAGATATGAGCATATTCCTTCTAGAATTACTGATATGAGACACCAGTGAAGAAATTAAATGTTTAAAAGTAGGAGCTAATTCTAGTAAAACCATGTGATGTCTACATGATGAAATATTTTGAATCATCAAACGCTTATTCCAAATAATAAGAATACCAACCACACAGCTAGACAATTTTAAACATTAGCCATTTTCATTCCCATCATCAAGATATTTAAGATATATGGTCATTATCACCCCCCAGTTTACAAAGAACCTAGAGTAAAAACAAACAAAACACACGTTGTCTTGCTTAACATTACATGATTACGTAAAGCTGTGATTAAAACCAGATGTGCTGAATGAAAAATATCTGTATTTTTCCCACTTTACTGAATTTCTTGTAATACTTTCAGTGACATAGAAAAATGTTCAGGCTACAGTGTTACATGACAAAGATGATTATAGATACATGCACTGATTTAAGACCATGAAGGAAAAAAACAGAAAAAAAAAAAAAAAAAACGAGAGAAAGAGAAGGAAATGATAAAGTTGTGTCTTGGCTATACACAACTTTTCTTTTCCTTTTCTTTTTCCTGTTCTTCCTATCTATTCTATAATGAGCAGGCATCACTTACATAATGCAAATATGAAAATAATATAGGACAAGGAAATAGTCTAGTATTATTGTAGATATCAATTAAGATGGCATTCAAAAAAAAAAAAAGGAAAAGATGGCATTCACTTGTCATTTTCAGGCAGATCCGAGTGTGCCTACTGAGCAAAACTAGGCAAGAAAGAGACGTTCTCCTGGTCCCATCAGGTCCTGCTGCATTTATAGCAGCGTCACAGAACAGCATGGGTGGGAGAGCTGGCGTGGTCAAGGTGACAAATGATCCAATCTGGTTGAAGGTAGTAGCTACCAAGAAAAGCCATTAGACATGGTGATTAGAAGGATACTGGCAGCACGTGCCATAGTCGGTGGGGTGTCAGGTCCAGAGCCAGACCACAGGGTGTGAGACGAGGAAAATGTCAGCAGGTGTATGCCACTTTCAATCAATGGGAGAGTAAATAGCATGTCAATTGAAGTGTGCCCAAGTTTATGTGAAGGTTGCCCATTGTGATTCAACAGTCATTTTAAATTTCTCAACCGCAAATATTTATACACATTTGACAGGAGGTAGAAATTGTTGTTGGTTTTTTTCTAAAGAAAGGTCTAAGACTGAGCCATTTTGGATTGCCACCTTCATACTCTGCTAATTTCTGGAATAGAGTGTTTTCAGTGGCCTCATCTTGAAAATGGGGTTGTCAGTGCAATAGGAGTCTCGGTGTGGATTAACTACTGATTTGAATCCTTGTGAACTAAACATTTTTGCTCTATGTGGCTTTCTAAGAAAAGAATACTACATAAGAAGCAACTGCCATTAGCTCAGCCTGCCCTGGGAGAATCTAATGAAGAAAAGGAACATGGGGAGAAAATAGCACTTTTTAGATACAACCTGGATACCTCATTTTCACCAGCTTCCCCATCCTAACTTGTCTAAGCAGGATCCCTTTTTCTCCTGAGCCCGGAAAGGTTTGCCAATCTGCCATCCTTTCTTTAAGTGGCCGCCTACAATTTAACATATTTATTGGCATCCTCAAGTGAGCCTTCAACAGAACTGAGCCATTTAAGGGTTTGCCCTCATCTTATTATAAATTAGGTTTGAATATCTCTCAGTATGCACAACATTCCTCAGCTACCCAAGTTAGAACTCCTTATTAGACTAGGAAGAATTTGCGTTTTAATTAGTTTTACCTCTGGTGTACGAAGTCCACTGAGATTACTACACTTAGTAAAATTTAATTAACTTGACAAAAGATCCTAATTGTTTTTGTGCCACTGGTCCTTTGCAGGGCTAAAATTAATGCCCTCCAAATTAAGCGGCCACCACAAAGCTTCATTCTGACTGCCCTATATTGAAAAAAAATTCAAATTATAATTCACGGGAAGTTTTTGTTTGTCAGACACCAGGATTTGGGTGCAGAGGCAGAGATTTACAACCCTCCTAGGAAGAGCTATCTAGGGGCAGGGATGGGAAGAGGGCAGCAGGAATGAGCACCCCCCCACACACATGCACACACACACACACACACACACACACACACACACACACTCTCTCTCTCTCTCTCTCTCAACTTCATTCTTGTAGAAAGCTTTGTGGAAATGAGATGAGGAACATATTGATTTGTTCAACTCCTCAAAGACTGAAGCAGATATAATATATCATGTGAATTAATAATGAAGTCTTATAATAAGTAAAAAGTGCTGAATGAATAAATATTCATTCATTCATTTAGGCCTTTAATGTGCATTCCCCAAGTGCCTTTGGGGTCAGGTACTCACAATGGAATATCTGACTGTAAGAGCCTGGACCTTTGCAGTGTCATTCTCGATGTGTAGCTTTCCTTTCTGTCTGCTCACTCCAGCTAATATCCTATAACCTTCAAGACCAGCAACATTTTTTGCTTACTCCTTTGTGTTCCTACTGTTCTGTCTTCCTGTCCTCATAATGCTAACTGCATTGGAATGCTGTGTCCTGACATTGTGTGCTCCTGCTGTTGGCTTTTGTTTGTTTGTGGCAAGGGAGGTTTTAACCTGATCAATCTTGGACTTGGTACAAGAAAATCTTTGTATTTCAGTCTTCCCTTCAGAAGTGATAACAGCCTCTTGCTGGTGGAAGCTCGGAAGGATTGAATGAGAGCTTAATATAAAAAGAACAAGATTTGACATAGAGTTGATGTTCAGTATTTTATTTTGAGTGTCACGCCTAAGAACCAAGTCAGTTCCCTCAACTCCGATCCTACTTGGCCTAATTTCCCTGTATCCTTCCTTCGGACCACCATATAATTTGAGAATGCTCAGGCCTTATGATTAAGCCCATCTCACGGTATATTTTGACCTGAGAATATTGTCATCATCATTATTATAATTTATCTAATGAACACAATACTATGGCTGTTTCAAAAGCTGTATCCATTAAGTGTGGCTAAAATTTTAAAAAGAGTTAATATTGAGTATAAGCTGCAGCATTTTAAGAGGCCCTAGTTTCGCTTTGTTGCAGAATCAGGCCACTCTGCCACATGCTGGAATATGGTGGCTGTGCCCGGAGCTATACTTTCTTTGCTCCATTCTAACTTGCTGCCCTTACCAAATTAGCAAGGACTCTGAAAAAGGTTTTTCACTTCTTTCCTCCATTTCTGAAAAGGCATACTCCTCATCTTGTATTTAGTAACATCCTCCTCCCACTCCATCCTCCCACTCCAAAACATCCTTTTTGGGGCACATCTTTCTTCTGCTGATGCTGCCAATCACAAGTGTCATTAATGGTGAAGAATCTGTTTACCATTGCCAGAGACATGAGAAACTCATGTTTGATCCCTGGGTCGGGAAAGCTACGGCAACTGACTCCAGTATTCTTTCCTGGAGAATCCCATGGACAGAGGAACCTGGCGGGCTACAGTCCATAGGATCACAGAGAGTCGGACACGACTGAAGCGACTTAGCCCGCAGGTATGGCAATCACAGCACTCCGTCCTTTGTGTACACATGTGAGCCGGGTCTGGACACTCAGGTGCCCCAGCCCAGTGGCCACAATGGCCGCAGAGTGGCGACTCTGTCACCACTCGGGACTGTGTACAGACAAGTTAAGCGCTCCGTCTCCTTCAGGCTCAGACTAAGCTGGTGGAAACCTGGAGTTGCCTATGCCTGGGACTCTCCTGTCTAGCTACACCGAGGATGTCTGACTAGGGAAGGAAAGACAAAGGGCCATCTACTGAGAAAATTAAAGCTAAAACATGTAGAAAGAGAGACCAAGAAGGAGAAGAGAACTGGGGGAAAGAGAGGAAGATGACAATAGTCCTGAAGTCACTGGAGACTTTTGGCTCTGAACCTCAGAATTCCTCATTACGTAAGAAAGTAAATCTCCTCCCCCTCTCCTCTTTCCAACCCCCATCCCACCCCTTGCCCCAGGTTAGTTTGAGTTAAATTCCTTTTACTTATTACTGAAAGACTGTTTTTTAAAATATTTATTCACTTATTTGACTGTGCCAGGTCTCAGTTGCCACATTCAGGGTCTTCGATCTTCAGTTGCAGCATGAGAACGCATAGCTGCAGCGTGTGGGATCTAGTTCCCTGACCAGGGATAGAACCCAGGCATTGGGAGCATGAAGTCTTAGCCACTGGACCATTAAGGAAGCCCCCCACTGAAAGGCTTTTCCTCCATTCCTTTGTACCTTCAACCTCTTTATCACGCCTTCCTTCAAATTCTTTTCTTCAACAAGGACACGAACAGCTCCAAAGAAGGAGCTGCCACCAGTGCACGCATTTATGGGAACGCAGGTCAAACACGGAGCGCCCGTGAGGGTGCCGGCCTTCACCCTGCCTCCAGGCTGTGTACATCTTGGGCACACCAGATGGCGTGTTGTTTCAGGGACTTACTCTCTGCTCGCTGATGAGTTCTGATGGGGTCAGCCTTAGAGAATCTCAGCCTCTTTCAGCACCAAGGCCTTTACAAATTTGAAGGACAGCCAGAAATAAATGAAAACTCTTCCAAATCGCTGCACTTCTAACCACACATCAGACTTATGGCTCAGAAAGGGGCTTTTTTTCCTGCTGAAGCAGATATACCTTCTTGGCAGTTTCCCCCCTACAAGATACAGTTCAACTTTGCACCACATTTTGAATGAAGTGAAGTTATCTTTGTTATTCAAATACCATATATTTCTAAGTCAACCATTAGCACAATATTTATGAACTTTGACAAGCCCACATTTTAGCACAGGGGAGAAATGTGTATGTGATTGATAACCACAGCCATATCCATAATCATATCTACACCTTTACCCGTTATCCATAGCCATTGCCATTATCTGTGTCTCTCCTTGTTCTAAATTTCCCAGGGACCACAGCGATAACATTTATATTATAAAGAAAATCGTCCCTAACCTTGTTTAGTCTATCCACAGCTACTCTCACTCAACAAATCATTAATGAGCACCTACTATGTGCTGCTGAAAGGTGTCAGGAAACAAAGATAAGGGAGACAAGTCCCTGTTCTCAGTTTATAGTGAACCAGTCTGCCCTCTATGTCAAATGTCACATTTTGCACTTACTGTCTTTCTTCTTTCTTCAGTACCCACTGCTTCCTGATGTGTTTATCCACATTCCTCCCAAACTTTACAATCTATGTAGTCATCTCTGATCTAGTCAATGTGAACATGGTTTCTTTTCTAGATTTTCAGTTTATTAGGTGTCTGTCCCTTTGGAAATATAATACATTTGGTCATTTAGTAGTTATGTATGTGCATGTCATCTCTGCAAATCAATGATTCTATTATAGAAATGTAGACATATATGTATACATATGTATGTATACACACATAATACACATGTGTGTGTATGCATGTGTACACATCCTAGGTAGCTCCAACTAAACTGACTGCGCTTAGTACCAAGTCTGACACATCGAAGGTGATTAAAGTAATAAAAGAATGTTCAGTGACAATACAAATGACTGACTCAAATTCCCCATTGAGTGTAGAATCCGTCCCACTAAGAAATACTCTTTAGAGACTCTTTAGTGCCTCTCTGAGATTATTGCATTCCCCAACAAGAATGCTGAGGTGTGTTTGCACTGGACAGAATGAATTGCTTCCCTCTGACTCAAGCATCTGTTTGAGGGATAGAATTACAAGTTCCTGTAATGACCACCGAAAAGGATTATATTGATCTCTGAAATTGGCAGGCACATGTCCTACAGATGGAATATTCATTTAAGAAAATTATAAGGATCAATAGCTTAAAGGTTATCAAGAGAGATGACAGATTGTAATTTCAATATATGGCCTGCCACAAGCTAATGAAGAAGGAAAGGCCCCATTTGTCACATCTGGGTAATAAGTCTCCCATGTGGCTCTTTATTAAACTTAAACTCACGCAAGCTGTCTGCGGCTGTGGCCTGGGCATCCTAATCTGAGAAATGGGGTAAGGTTTACTCTATTTAACAAAAATACTGTCCCAAGGAAAAGAAGTGAAGGTAGAATTTGTTAGAGGCATGAAACACATGCCAAACTTTGCAAAACACACTTTCACAAGTGCTATCAAGTCTCATACTCACAAAAGCCTCATGGAGCAAACAATGTCATTCCGGCTTTTCAGATGGAAAAAACAAAGTCCTCAAGGGTGGCAGGACTTAGCACAGTCTATGGATGCAAGAGGAAACTGGGGTCAGAACCAGCATCTAACTGATTCTGGGGTCCAGAATCTCAGCACTAAGCCTTATAGAGCAAAGACTCCTCAGGAGAGCAGTTGTCACATGGACTGCATTCCAGAAAGATCATCTCAATCCCCAGCTGGATCCACCAAATCCTTCTGGCTGACATTTGTTCTCCCAGCCCCAGTCCCTCCTCTATGAAGTGGGAATAAGATGTGTGAGAAAGGTATTTAAGTACTGGAGGATTCTTGAAGCTTTTGCATGTCACACTTTGAAATGTCAGAGCATTTTATTTGTGTATTCAGATAAAATATTTTTACTGTAAAGATGAAGGTAATGCCACATTTTGGAGAGAAGGCTTTTAATTTTTTTTTTATTTTGTTATTCATCTATCTAATTCATTTATGATCCAATCCATTAACATTAACACCAGCCCTGGGAATATAACCCTTCCTCCATCACATGGAGATAGCAGAATTCATTTGGGATTCTTGGTTTCCCCAAAAGTCCATGCTTAGGGTCCTTTTCCACTCACTGTGAAATATACATGCAAATCTCAGATCTAATCCCTCCAAAGTTTAGAACAAGAAAGGGAGATGGTATGAATATAGATGTAGTATAGATATGAACGTTAATCACATACACACACACATTTCTCCCCCTGTGCTAAAACGTGTGCTTGTCAAAGTTCCTAAGGGCATGGAATAACATGCCTCCTGAATCCGAACCCTTAAGACTTAGGCAATGGAAACCAGCCTCCCTCCCTGAGGGTGTGTTGATGGCCCTAACATATGGTCTGGAGCTGCAGAACATTAAAAAGATGGCAGATAAGAGACGAGATACTGGGAGATGCTTTGGAGGAGGGCGAGGAGACAGGAGTCACACACTCAGGACTCACTCTGTGACAGGCCCAGTGCCAAGTATGCTGCACGCAGCCCTTGGTTGACATGTCCCGACATCATGAAGCAAGGCTGTGATTTTTGCAGATGAGGCCACTGACGCACAGAGAGAGTAAGATTCTCTTCAAGTGCATGACTGGGAGGACAGGGGCCCAAGTGGGCTGACATCACCACTGCGCCTCTGTGGCCGCAGAGTTCTTGGAGACGGGCTGCCCTTGCCCTCCAGGGATTCGTTCCAGCAGACTGCACGGGTTTTTAATCTCTTCGCAATTTAGAAAGTGACCAGAGAAAATAACTAGCCATGGTAGATGAGAGGTGGGCATAGGGCCACTGGGTGTGCATTTCTGGACAGAGAACCGTGAAGGAGGGGGGACAATGAGAGGCTCTGGCAGCCTGGCCACAGCCTAGGAGGGGAAATGGGCTCTGCACCAGGCCTTGTACTGCAACTCCCGCCTCCTGGGGCCAAGGCCACAGACCTTGCCCCAGGAGCGCGGCAGTGCGGACAAAGGCCTTCTCTTCCTCCGAGCTCCTCTGTTATTTCTGGATCCTCCACCACTTTTGATCTCTCTGGCCACACTGGGAAGTCCTGCTCCAGTAACAACCTGTGAAAGTTATTGCTCATCTTCCCTTCTGTTCTTTGCCCTCTGTGTTAGCCCTCTTGCATTTTTAAGATACTAAAATATTGTTTGTCACAGCATTTTCTTTAAATAATAAATTTATGACAGCAAAATTGGAACAGCCTTCGAAGCACATTCTTTGAGGTGAAACTTGACGTGATGTATTACCACATTTAAAGCTGGAATTTCACACACAAATGACTCATTGGGACCTGAAATGATTAGATACATATGGAAAAAAAATAGCAGTAATGGGAAAGGCAGGCCCATCTCTGACCTTTGCTTCCCACAGTCAATAGTAATCTTGTTTCTTTTTTATGACACCCAAAGCTCTTACCTAATGAAAAATTTCCCACTATGAGCTTCTGTCAGAACAGTGCACCAGAATGATGCACATGTCCACATCTGGGCACATACAGGAGTATTAGGGCTTCCCTGATGGCTCAGCAGGTGGAGAATCCACCTGCCAATGCAGGAGACACAGGAGATGTGCATTCGATCCTTGGATCAGGAAGATCTCCTGCAGAAGAAAATGGCAACCCACTCCAGTATTCCCACCTGAAAAACCGCATGGGAGGAGGAGTTGGGTGGGCTACAGTCTACAGAGTCTCAAAGAGTGGGACCCAGCTGAACAACCAGACACGCAGCACAGAAATAAGGACGAGCCTTCATAGTAGCACATGCTTCTTTTCCAAAAGCTGCTGGTAGCTATTCCCAATTTGTGCTTATCTCAAGGGCAGTTAAAAATTACAACAAGTTGGCATAAAGAATATGATTCTTCGGCCCTGATTTAATAATACAGGGGCAACTTGAGAGGCATAGTTCTAAATTACCCTTTCAATTTATTTTGATACATTAACCAGCCATGGAAGGAAGTGAATGTAATTACCACACTTTTGGGGAGACCATACACTGTTTGCCAGTTGACACTTCAAAATAAAGGTGGCCCTCTTGAGCAAAATGTGGTTCCTTAATTTTGTGCTACTGCATTTTAAGTCACCTTTGAGATTTTGTAATAGCCTATAATTGATTGTTTTAGTGAATTGCATTTTAATTGAAAAGTATAATGTCTAAAAGCTATTTTAATTAGCAGTTATAACTGCATTTAGCTGCTGCAGACCCAAAGAAAAGAAATAAAGAAATGAATAAATAAGTACATAAATGATTTGCCAGCTCTGTCTCATGGCAGTGTTCTATTTCAGAACATAGAGCTGTGAACTGGAGCTCCAGGGGTAGTTACAGAAAGACTAAAATCAGCACCTCTTATATGGCTTAACTTCAGTCCAGGAAAAAGTGTCTGATTTTTCACCCTAGCCATCAAACCCCATTGAATTTTCTTCAGTCACTTACCCAACTGCTGTTTGAAAAACCAGGTCTTCTGGACAAAGCTAATTTTAGATTTAGAATCATGGATTCTTTACATATAATTAAAGGAGTATGCTTCACAAGGAATTTTTTTTCCTATATTATTTGAGGGTGGGGTGGGATGAAGACCTATGAAACTAATGCTTTAAATCCACTTTCTAAAAATCTGATTTCCTTCAATACTGCAATATTGAACAGGTCAGAAGTCACTCAACTCTACATTAAAATCTCTGCATTTACTATATGTAAATTGTGCCTCAATTTAAAATACACAAATATTAGGAATATGTAAACCTAATTTACCTAGATTTATGGCTTGCTTGGCTAGTTTAATGTGGCATTCAGTTCGAGTGAGAAAACAAAGCTAAAGGTTTTGTGCCAATTCATGTTTACAAAGATGATTATCATATAGCACCTTCTATATCCAAAGCATGCATTTTTAAATGAAGCAAACAAAAATGTCTCCAATTTTGGGGAAAAAGAGTTGGGAAAATTTGCAAAACCAAGTGACATGGAATTGTACAACTTTAAGCCTCAGGGGGAAAAAACAGAAAGAAAAAAGAGAGAGGGGTGGGAGTATAAACTGAATGTGTTTATAATATATTTAATCAGCCAATTACACTGTTAGCCCACAATAGCAAATTTCTCTCTAAGTACTGCTTAGCTGTTTCTCCATTCATGGCATTAATTTTCTTCCAATTTGCTACTGTTTCATAAAGTTTTGTCAATCATAAGCATTTTTTTAGAAGATTGAAATGGCAAGTTAATGTTTTACTCTAAAAAAGACAAACACCGGGGAAAAAAAACAGCTGCAGTATTTAAACATCGATAGAGAACAGCGAAGTAATGAAGGAGCAAGCTCACAATTAAAGGGAAGGAAGTGCTCTCTCAGAATGAAATCCTGAAGTGGGGAGTTCTCTAATTTGTAAATCTATTGAGGATTGTTTAAACATGTTCCCTTTGATCAGTGAAAATCCTGGTGGCCATTTGCATTCCCTATGAATGTCCCCAAACTGGTATCTGCAAGCTTAGCAGAGTTGAACACAAATGAAATCAAGGCAAACCCAAAACTCTCGTGTGTGCATCGTTTCTACAAAACTTTGAACTTGAGCAAAAACGGTGTGGATCTTAAAAACAGTGAATTGAAAAAAATCAAAGAATGTTACAAGTGTCTTAGAAAAAGAAAAAAAAAAATATATATATATATATATATATGTCTTAGAAGAATTCAAGTTCAGAATTCCCACATTGTCTTTTCTTTTCTTTCTTTCTTTGAAACCTGTAGAAGGATGGAGTAGGATATGAAAGCAGAACACCAGTATTTAAATCTCTGCATTAGGAAGCTGGGCGTATCCTAAATAGATCTGGGGAGGAGGGTGTGTCTGCCACAGAGAGTTTGCCACAAAAGGCTTTCCTTGCACTTAACTCTTTATGTTTATTCTGTATGCTTAAATTTACTAAATCTGTTACTGACATCATCAGATAGAAACACTCTTCTGGTATGTGCTGCATATTTTTGTTTTAAGTGATTTCTCTTGGCTTAACCCACACAACATTTTCAAACCTTTCTCATACTTCCCCTCATTTGGTAGTGTGTGTGTGTTTTCTTATTAACAGTATTCTTTAATTTGCTCTTTTCTGCTATGGTCTCTTGCTGCACTTCCAGTCTATAAATTCCACTGGGTTCCACTGTCATGAGCTGCCTTGGGTAAAAAACCTCGCCCTTCTTTTGCTCCTGAAACCCAATGACTGGGGACATCCAGGGACCCCCTCATCACAAGTAGGAAGCAAAGGGAGAATGTGGTACTATTTGCCCCCAGAAACCTGGGACCTTCAGCTCTGTCCTCTGCGCATAGCAAGAGCAAATCTTACTCTCTGTGATGAGGGGTAGATGGGAAATCAGGACTATGGGTAATTTCTGTTTATTTGTTTTAAGAAGAAATTTTAAAAGTAAAGGATTATCAAATGAGCAAAATTTTCCATCGAAACTACAGATGAGTGAATGAAAAACTCTTACCTGTTGTTTCACAGCTGGGAAAACTGAGGAGAGATGCTCTAAATGACTAGGCTTCGACTACACTGTACATTATATACACACTCATATATTATTAATGGACAAACAAAACCTTTTCCTTTTCAAGAAATACCCTATGCCAGTCCCTCTGCTAAGTGCCAGGATAGAGTGGTGGCCACGGCCCTCCAAGAGTTTACAGGTTAGTAGAGGAAGCACTCAGAAACTCACATAACAGGGGATTTGGTTTTGTTTTGGCCAGTGTGAGGAAAGCAGTTAATTGTGATGTTCAAATTTAAATAGTTAAATGATTTTTCTGATTGTGGAAAAATGCGTGCTCATTCATAAACATGGCATCACACCATGTGTGCTGCTCCCTAAGCTGCTTGTAACACTGAGCAACTGAAAATGTTTTCCAACATCAAGATAGGCTTCCTCTATTTTTTGACGGGCTGCTCGGTAGTTCATTGCACAAGTGAACCTCTTCCCCTAGTTTTCAGTCCTTTCTCCCTAAATCATAATACTCCTGTTTGCATCAGACGGTAAATATGGTTCTTTGTGATTTTCCTGTGTGTTTTGAAAGCACATTAGACAAAATGTTTGAGAACATTTTATAAGCAATGAACACAACGCAAACTGTTATTTTTCTGTTTCTTTACTATTTCAAGAATAGCCTAGTATTTTGCTTCACAGAAACAGTGATCAAATCCTGGTTCTACCAACCAAATGGGGATTTTTGTCTTATTTTATTTTTCTCTCTCTCCAATATATGCTGCTCATTTTTGAAATCAGTATACTTACATCTCGGGGTTCTCCCAAGGACTAGGGGTATCAGTTCAGGCTAAGTGCCTGGGATGTGAAACTCCCAATACATGTTAGGTGTCTTCATTGCTATCACTGCACCACTCTTGTGGTGCACCACGCTTGTCACCTCTATACAATTTACTCCCACCTGGACTCTCTTTATCTAATCAGTCACTCCACACTGCAGAAAGGCTTGAAATGCTCATAAGTGCCTGTGTGTATGAATTCAACTAGTCTTCCAACAACCCATAGGAGGATACTATACCACAGAGGCAGAGAAGTAAATTGTCTAAGATCATTCTGTCTATAGGTATTTCTCTACAGTGGTATACAAACTCGGAGAAGGGAAAAGTTAAAGTCGACACTAAAGAGATAGGCAGAAGCCATAAGACAATAAGCCATTTTGTGCATTTCAATATAGAACATGAGTTCAAAGACCTCAGCTCCACTACAACTGCACATAATAGGATCCAAGTATAAGAAATCATCACTGAGGGGCCAGCATGTTAAGCCTGAGGCTCACGGTCATGTCACCAAGGTATGAACTGGCCTGACAACAGGGATAGCGTCACTTACTACTTATTAAGCATGTAATATACAAGTCACTGTCAGAACTGGAGAAGGAGTCAAGATTGAACACCAGGACTGCAGCGCTCACCACCTTTCTGAGTTATCCCTATGTGAATAGGACCACATTTATGATTCTAAAACAGAAATGTTCAGTGTGGTCTCATTGATTAGACATTCCAGGAAGAGAAGAAAGCAAACTGCTAGTCATTCCTGTTATCCACATTTTAGTTCATAGACATTTTCTAAAAAAAATAAAAAGGACAAAAATTTACTCCCAAAAGTATCCTTTGTCACAGAATTCTTTTAAGGATGACAGATGCTGATAGAATGCAGTCATATGTACATGAGTAGCTTAATATGGAGTAAAGGGAAGACTATATATTATGACAGACAGCAGCATGTGGAGGAAAATTCCATTGCCACGTGACAACTTCTGCTTAGATAATACATTAAAGCCCTACAAGAAGTCTCTAAGGAGTGTGGTCTGATGGGCTGGGGTAGAGGAAAGCCCAGCATAAATAGCCATTTATGTATGAGATCATACACCAAAGAGTTGCTTTCACTAAGATTGAAGTGGCTAACCAGAACCCACCTGACAGCAGGATGGAGTAGACCCTCCATAATGCATACGTGTGAGAAGGGCTGATATCTCAAGGGGACCCCCATAATAAAGATGCTGATGTCGTTTCCGAGAAGGGTGATACTACCTTATCCTGGAGGACGCCTGAGTTACAGAAATTCAGTGTTCCCACTTTACCCACACTCATTACCATCAAGAAGTGCCCCTGTGTTTGATTGTGTTGAAAACTACTGGCTAGAGCTGGAATCAAATTTTATAAATTATTCCGATTTCTTACATGATGCATACAAGTTGGCAGAAAAGCATTCCATTAAGTCTGAAATCACTTACTTAAAAAAAGATTCTAAAACAAATCAAAAGGATAATTTTACTCTGGTGTGGAATGGAGTACCATGTAATCCTACACTCAGGTGTGTCCGGCTCTTTGTGACCCCAGGAACTACAGCATGCCAGGCTTCTCTGTCCACCATCTCCTGGAGCTTGCTCAAACTCATGTCCATTGAGTCGGTAATGCCATCCAACCATCTCATCCTCTGTCGTTCCCTTCTCCTCCTGCCCTCAATCTTTCCCAGCATTAGGGTCTTTTCAAATGAGTCAGCTCTTCACATCAGGTGGTCAAAGTATTGGAACTTCAGCTTCATCATCAGTCCTTCCAATGAATATTCAGGATTGGTTTCCTTTAGGATGGACTGGTTGGATCTCCTTGCAGTCCAAGGGACTCTCAAGAGTTTTCTTCAACACCACAGTTCAAAAGGATCAATTCTTCGGCACTAAACTTTCTTTATAATCCAACTCTCACATCCATACATGACTACTGGAAAAACCATAGCTTTGACTAGACAGACCTTTGTTGGCAAAGTAATGTCTCTGCTTTTTAATAAGCTGTCTAGGTTGGTCATAACTTTTCTTCCAAGGAGCAAGTGTCTTCTAATTTCATGGCTGCAGTCACCATCTACGGTGATTTTGGAGCCCAAAATCTGTCATTGTTTCCACTGTTTCCCCATCTATTTGCCATGAAGTGATAGTACCAGATGCCATGATCTTAGTTTTCTGAATTTAGAGTTTCAAACCAACCTTTTTACTCTCCTCTTTCACTTTCATCAAGAGGCTCTTTAGTTTCTCATTGCTTTCTGCCATAAGGGTGGTGTCATCTGAATATCTGAGGTTACTAATATTTCTCCTGGCAATCTTGATTCCAGCTTGTGCTTCCTCCAGTCCAGCATTTGTCATGATGTACTCTGCACATAAGTTAAATAAGCAGGGTGACAATATACAGCCTTGACATACTCCTTTCCTGATTTGGAACCAGTCAGTTGTTCCATGTTCAGTTCTGACTGTTGCTTCTTGATCTGCATACAGATTTCTCAGGAGTCAGGTCAGGTGGTCTGGCATGCCCATCTCTAGAAGAATTCTCCACAGTCTGCTGTGATCCACACAGTCAAAGGCTTTGGCATAGTCAATAAAGCAGAAGTAGATGTTTTTCTGGAACTCTCTTGCTTTTTCGATGATCCAATGGATGTTGGCAATTTGATCTCTGCTTCCTCTGCCTTTTCTAAATCCAGCTTGAACATCTGCAAGTTCATAGTTCATGAAAAGGAAAGAGTCATGCAGTTGACAGTTATAAGGCAGTGTGATTAGTTCTATGATGTTTTTGTTTGTCCGCACAATATAATAAGAATGATGCAGTTTATCTTAAAGTGCAAAGGATAAAAGAAGATAAGATGACTCACAGGCCATGGAGCCCCTGAGACTTTGGCTAGAATGGACCAATTCCTGAAGGTCAAGATAAGGATAATATGCAAAGGAAGTGTTTTTAGCACAGATAAATCACAAAACAGCTAGCAACTTTGAGAATATTCTCTGCTCTAAAATATGTTGCTTCCTGAAAACAGAAAAAAAACCTCACAAAAATAGCATTTACCTCTCAAGTTGTGAAAATACAAGGGAACATGTACAAGACCCAAGCAGTGTACCTACTGTATAGTTTGTGACCACTATCACTTTTTCTACTGCTTACCCAGAACCCCTCGAAGCACTAGGCCATCTCTGACCATGCTGACACTAACCCTATAAATGTGGATCGTTATTCCGAGAGAGCTTAGCTCTTCAGTATCTTTCAACTCCTCTGACATTCTAAATATGTAAAAGCAAAATTCTATCAACAAGAATCCATTTTAACCCTGCAGTTTAGACCTAATTATGTCACCATGTCAACTTACCATGTCCACCACTAAGAATTACTGAGCTTCAAAAACTGGCTTTCCTAAATATGTGACTCCTTTCTACTTCTCTCTTTATGTCAGTTTCATCAGTTCAGTTTCTATGAAATAGCACACTTCTCTACCCAACTCATAAAACCAGAGGACACTTCAGTTGAAAAAAAAAAAAAAACTATCATTTGTGGCTTCTTGTGATAGTTACTATCTTAATAATTAATAGCAAATCAATATTTAAAGTCTGTTAATAAGTTTTAATTCTGGTTTGACCTAAGCTTTGAATCTGAATTAATGAATACCTCATCAATAAAATGGAGTTAATGTTAGTAATAACTATTGCTTCCAGCATGTCAATTCTGATAGATGCTAACAGATCCTACAGTAATTTAACTAGATCCTTGAGACAGGCTCTATTGGAATTTATCTAACAGACTTCAAAGCCTGTACTCAAGCACTGTGTGGCCCTTAATCCCAAATGCTTCCCCAAGAACTTGCATGTTCTCTGGTTGTCTCCTCCCCATAGCATCCTGGACCTGTGTGAGATACTCATGACAACTGCTCTTGTATCGCTTACTCAGGTGGATGATACAATTTACCAGAGAGAGAAAGAGAGACAGACTGACAGAAACAGACAGTGAGAAAAAGAAGTGGAGGGTAGGGGCACCCACAGATCTAAAGGTGTCCTCACTCTTTACTAGTATGCTGAGAATGCTGGCATTTCACTAGCAAAGTTCCTCTCACAGTTAAGAACTCACTGATCATAAAAAGGAGGCAACTTACCTTTCTGCTTAGAATAATACAGACACTGAAGTCTGCAGGAAACTTTTCTAAACCACTTGGAAAACATGAAGAATTAGGTATCCGACCCCATAGACCTACTTTTGGACTCCCTCTGAGAAATGGAAGAAAAAACAGTGTTCCACTCTATAGAAAAATCATATTCCCTAATGGTGCCCCTGGTCAAGCTTGTATGAAGATAACTACCATCATTTAAACAGATTTGAGACTAAAATATAGAATATTGATTCTAAAATATCATGGGGAGAAAGCTGGGAAATGGCAAAAGGAGAAGAAACCCCCAGCATCTTAGATTTTGAAGGGTCCTTGAAAATCACACAGCTCCACACCATAACCTTGAATCCTCCATTGCTTTGAAGGCAATTATCCAACACTTTCTTAAAACGTCCAGATACAGGAAATTCCACTACCTTCCAAGATAGTGCATGTGGTTTGTCTCTAACATTGCCAGAAGTTCTTGCCCCTATTTAGATGACTTTTGCCTCTCCAGTTCCAACCTCACCTAGAATGAGAGTGGTCCCTCTTGATCATGACACACATTAAATAAGACAAGAGGGCATCACCCTCCCTCCCCTAACCCCTTAAGTGTTCTCTGAAGTGCAAAGGTTGGGTCTCAACTATTTCTGGGAGAAGAGATTCACTGCAGATTTAAGGTGGGAGAAGCTGTCAGGAAACAAACTGAAAAGGATAGTACTTTATCACATCTTGAAGGAAGAGAAATACGTCCCAAGTCTTTTGTGGGTTTTTGGATGCAAAAGCAGCTCTGGTTCCTAATATGATTTGTCAACCCAGGACTGATACTCCATCAGGGTGATTTTCCTTACAGGCATGTAATAATGAGAGGAAACAGGCATTATTCATAGGAATCACTGTGCTTCTATGGAATACTGTTCCTCCAACAAGCCCATGCATTTAAACTCTTTTCTTCCTGTGCCTGCCTTTCTTGTCTTCCACACATAAATGTTTAATTCTCCTTCTTGCCATCAATCAGCTCACTGCTTTGGGAAGGGTCTGTGGATAAAAGCCACTGGGTGAGGTCTGCCTGGACCTCCCGATGCATTCAAGGCTCCGAGAGCTTCTAAAGAGCTGGTGTCAGGATAGGGCCCTTGAGGAATGATTCCCTGGGACATTCTGACACCCCTGCAGGGATGGGGGAGATAAGAGCCCAGACAAGATTGTTAGAAAGCCCTGCTTCAGAGGAGTGAGGTCAAGGTCAAAGACATCAGCAAGTCCACCACAAATCCAAGGACAAAGTTTCCTCTGGAGCAGCAGTGTTTGCCTGCAAGGCCAGGAAGAGAGCAAAAGATCACATTATGGTACTCAGAAGCAAGCGGGAGATAAAACAGATGGAGTTAAAGGGGAGAGCAGAGACAAGAGGAAAACTCCACAAATAAGTGAGGCAGAAGGCGCCCGGGGATTTGCACTGGAATATGTGATTCCATTTATCAGAGGAAGGACTGTTTTGTGTCACCAGCCTTTGGGTCTGCTCACTCGGGGGGAGGGGAGGTCATCTGCTCAAGGCAGGAACATCTCAAAGTATAGGACTTTTTTTTTTAAATTGCAGCTCTAAATTTCTAAGAGCTGAAAACAGTATTCTCCCTGGCATGTGTCCTTAAACAAGGAAGGTGACTCTAGTCTCCCACTTTAAGAGAACATCTCAGGCCAGGAACAGTTGCTATTACAGACAAACTCATATGATCCACTCCCAGAAGAGGAGGAACAAGAATTTTGTCTCCTTGAGTTTATCCCCTGAATATTTAACCTCTGCTGCCTGCACCCCATCCCACTCCTTCTCCCATGTTGCTTGAACCTAGGGCTTTGTCCCTCTCAGCTTGGATTATCACAGGAGGCCTCTGGTTGGCTCCATGGCATGTGTCCTAGTATCCTCAAGTTGGTCTCTAATATCAGTGATGCGCAGCAATTAGAACAGTGTGTGTGTGGTGGGAAGTGGGGTGTTTGGGGAGAAGGAGGGAAAGGTTAGCATTCAGTGAGCATTCTTTAAGAGTGAACCAGTTTAAAAATATGTATGTGTGTGTATTGTTGTTGTTCAGTTGCTCAGTTGTGTCCGGCTCTTTGTGACCCCATGGACTGCAGCACACCAGGCCTCCTTGTCCTTCACCAACTCCCAGAGCTTGCTAGAACTCATGCCCATTGAGTCCGTGATGCCATCCAACCATCTCATCCTCTGATGTCAACTTCTCCTCCTGCCTTCAGTCTTTCCCAGCATCAGGGTCTTTTCCAATGAGTCAGTTCTTCACATCAGGTGGCCAAAGTATTGGAGCTTCAGCTTCAGCATCAGTCCTTCCAATGAATATTCAGGATCGATTTCCTTTAGGATTGACTAGTTTGATCTCCTTGCAGTCCAAGGGACCCTCAAGAATCTTCTCCAGAACCACAGTTCAAAAGCATCTATTCTTGGGTGCTCAGTTTTCTTTATGGTCCAACTCTTACATCCATACATGACTACCAGAAAAACCATAGATTTGACTATATGGACTTTTAGCATTAGAGTAATGTCTCTTTTTTAAGATGCTGTCTAGGTCTGTTACAGCTTTTCTTCCAAGGAGTGTCTTTTAATTTCATGCCTGCAATCACCATCTGCAGTGACTTTGGAGCCCAAAAACATAAATTCTGTCACTTTTTCCATTGTTTTCCCATCTATTTGCCATGAAGTGATGGGACTGGATGCCATGATCTTAGTTTTTTGCATGTTGAGTTTTAAACCAGCTTTTTGACTCTCCTCTTTCACTTTCATCAAGAGGCTCTTTAGTTCTTCTTCACTTTCTGCCATAAGGGTGGTGTCATCTGCTTATCTGAGGTTTCTGATGTTGCTTCTAGCAATCTTGATTCTAGCTTGTGCTTCATCCAGCCCAGCATTTCTCATGATATACTCTGCATATAAGTTAAATAAGCAGGATGACAATATACAGCCTTGAAGTACTCCTTTCCCTATTTTAAACCAATCCATTGTTCTATATCTGGTTCTAACTGTTGCTTCTTGACCTGCATACAGGTTTCACGGGAGGTAGGTAAGGTGGTCTGGTATTCCCATGTCTTTAAGAATTTTCATGCATATGAACACATAGCTGAGTATAAATATGTATATATTTATTTATTTCCTTATTTATTGATATAAATAAATAAATATGTGTTGATATAGACATATACCAAGGAGATCCAACCTGTCCATCCTAAAGAAATCAGTCCTAAATATTCATTGGAAGGACTGATGCTGAAGCTGAAACTCCAATACTTTGGCCATATGATGCAAAGAACTGACTCATTGGAAAAGACCCTGAAGCTGCAAAGATTGAAGGTGGGAGGAGAAGGAGATGAGAGAGGATGAGATGGTTGGAAGGCATCAATGACTCAATGGGCATGAGTTTGAGTAAACTTTGGGAGATGGTGATGAACAGGGAGACCTGGTGTCCTGCAGTCCATGGGGTCGCAAAGAGTTCAACATGACTGAGCGACTGAACTGAACTGAACTGAACTGATAGACATATAGAGAATAGTATCTATCTGACTGCCTAACTGTCACTTGAATGTACCCTGTGACTATGGCATAGACCCTTTATATTGTAATTCTTAGACATCTAGTGGAAAAATATGTCCTGATTATAGGATTTCTTAAAAGTCCCTCCTGGCTATAAATTTCTCTGGCATTTGTCTGTTTGAAATTACGTTACTTGTCAGAGGGAAAAAATGTTGACCCTGAACTTTATTGTTCGAGGATTATAGCTTGAAGCCATGTCTGTCTAGTCATTCATTCATATCATTCAGTAATTGTTGAGGTACAGACTAGGCACTGTATGATAAGCTGGAGTTAAAATGATGAGAAGAATTCAGTGTCTGCCCAAAAGGCTCAGACACTTCCCTGGACTTCCCTGGTGGCTCAGTGGGTAAAGCGTCTGTCTACAATGCGGGAGACCCGCGTTCAATCCCTGGGTCAGGAAGATCCCCTGGAGAAGGAAACGGCAACCCACTCCAGTACTCTTGCCTGGAAAATCCCATGGACGGAGGACCCTGGTAGGCTGCAGTCCATGGGGTCGCTATGAGTTGGACACGACTGAGCAACTTCACTTTCAAGTGGCTCAAAGTTTATAGGAAGAGATAGGCAAATAGAAGGACAGATTTCAACACACTGATAATTTCGGTAGCAGAGGGGTGCTCAGAATATTTTTTATCCACCTCCTCAAACAGAACATATCTTCTTGTATATGCCAAATAAGATATGGAAATCAGAGACTGATATTAGGATGTGGTTTTGCTCAAACAAAAAAAAAGGGGGAGGGGTTTACAAAATTATAGCAACAGATAGTTTAAACCAAACAACTAAACATGTCTTGACCTTGCTTTTGAATAATTTTTTTGTTGTTGTTGCCAAGTAGCCACTGTCTCAGCTGAGTCTCCCTCAGTGCTAGACAGTCCTGTAAAGGTAGCAAAGTCAGCTGCATTTTGAGTGTTTTGAGCTCCCTGATCAAAGACCAAGAGACAGTAAGAAGACACAAGGGGTAATGTAAAAGCTTAAGGGAACAAGTGTATAATGTTTTACTGTCCCATGGAGCCCCACTGCATGGGAAGGTAGTGAGGGAACCTCTGATACATCCTATGGGAGAAGCAGCACAGACCACAGCCATGTCGTCCTGAGATCCTCCTGCTTCTGGCTGAAGAAGAACCACTGGCTGCCACCTCCGTGGGGTGAAAGCATGGAAGGCGAGGCAGGTGCTATTGTGCACATGAGAGGAAGACACCAATGAACCCCTCATGGAACTCTTAATCTGCTTGGACTGGAAAGAGAAGATGGTCAAAAGCCAAATGAAATCAGAATCATGATAAGAAGAAATAGCTGAAACTGAAGGTTTAGTTTCATCATCTGTAAATGGTGACAATAATACACACCTCTTGCCAACCAAGGGCAAAGGTAAAATGATGACATTTATAAAGCCCAGTATCCCCTACTTCCTGCAAAGAATTAAAGTCTGATAACTGGTAGCCCAACATTCTCTCTGTGAGCATGCCCTTAGCCTATCTGTCTGGAATGATCTTGATGACTTTTCCCCGCATTCATCTTCGGCGAGTCCTGGAGGCCCAGACTCCTTCATTCTGACGCACGTTGTCTAACTGAAGCAGATGATACCCCAGTTCTTTCCATCCCAGCCTCTCCTCCCCTAGATGTGGAAACCAGCCAAGAACGGAGGAGCCCTGATCCCTGGGGAGTTCTGAGGGAAGATGAGCCAATACCCAGTCAGTTATCAGGCAGGAAGCACAGCAGACAAGCTTTCTTTTCCCAGGAGACCAAGGCTCACCAGCAAAACGGATTCCAAGCAGGAAATGCAAAGCCTCGAATCAGACACTTGACTGCCTCAGGCATCCTCACTGCCTTGCAGTGTACTTGGACACCTGTCACTCCTACCAAAAGTACAACTGAGAACCTTCTGCTGTTGTTGTTATGAATAGAGAGTCTGAAGAATCTGGGGGCAGTACAGCAATGGAAACGAGAAATTAAGACTCTGAAAAGCAACAGGGTATGGTTGGGAGAAGCACAGATACTCTGAACATGAAAGGAAAGAACACATTGGACAATAAGCCTATAAATTAGTCTTAAGTTCTGTGTAATCAAGTGCATGAAAATTTAAAAGACATAATTTGACTATTAGTTTGGCAAATTGAATGAGTGAATTAATGGAGACATAATACCCAGTACTAGAAAGTGTTTTGGAAACTAGAACCCTAATGCATTGTATAGGACCAAAACCAGCACCACCTTACTTATTAATGACAGGCTTGACAAAATTTTAAACATGCTCTGTGCCCATTGGGCTCCCCAAGTGGCTCAGTGGGTAAAGAATCCATCTGCAATGCAGGAGACATAGTCAGATGCGGGTTTGATCCCTGGGTCAGGAAGATCCCCTGGAAGAGGGCATGGCAACCCTCTCCAGTATTCTTGCCTGGAGTAATCCCATGAACAGAGGAGCTTGGCAGGCTACAGTCCACAGGGTCACAAAAAAGTTGGACACAACTGAAGCTATCAAGCACTCATGTGTGCATGTGCCCATCAACCCTAGAAATTTATACTAAATGAATTGTTGGATAAATATACTGAAGAAGAAATAATTATGTTTCTCCTTACTCACATTCTACTTCCAGAATGTTTCTAATACTGCTGGTCACCAAATACATAGTGGTGGGTAGGGCAATTCCATACCAAATAATTCTCAGACATCAGCAGGGGCCTTACAATTTTATTCAAATCGGATACTATCTACCTGGAGATAGCCCCAGAACCCACAGGTCAAGGACTCGGTCCCACAAGATTGCCCCCACTTCCAGTCACTAGCCTAGGTTGTCAGCTGTGCTTCTGACCAGCTGGCTATTATTCAGAGTTCCCCACAACCCCTTTTTTATTTTGATAATTTGCTAGTAACACATGGCAGTCAGTAAAACAGTTTATTTACTAAATTGTGGGTTATTATAAAAGGATACAACTCAAGAACAATCAGAGGAAGAAATGCCTAGGGCAAAGTATGTAGGAAGGGATAGAGAGCGTCCATGCTCTCCCTGGATATGTCAGATTCCAAATATCTTCACGTGTTCGTCAGCTTTCAAGCTCTCTGAACTTATAGCTAAGGGACTTATCTAAAGGTTTTATTGTGTACATATAATGTGCGTACCATTGGCTATTGGTGATTGATTGAATCAGTCTCCAGCCTCTTTCCCCTCTCAGAAGGTCTGGACTGGACTAAAACTTCCAACCCTTTAATCACCTGGTTCCTTTGCAACAAGCCCCCATCCTGTAGTTATCTAGGGGTGTTCCAAAAATCACCTCATTAACATAAATTCAGGTGTCATTGAAAGGGGATTGTTGTGAATAACAGAAAACACCCATTCTACTTTTCTGGATCTGAAAATATTTCAGGAACCCATGAATAAAACCAAATCATAGAACAAAAGATACCCTTTCACTCTAATCACTTATTTACCTACTAACTAAATGACAGAGATTATTCTAAGGAATTTACATGCTTCATCTCATTTGAGCCTCACAACTTCTCCAAGGGCAGATATGATTAAATATTATTATTATAATTCATATAGAACTGTATAAAAGTCAGGCAACTTCATTATCTTTTCTCACACAATTAATTTTTTTAATTAAAAAATTTAGAGAGCAAACAATTAGAAACATTTTAAATGATATCTTGGGATTTTTGTATTAATATAGGAAAAACCAAAAATAAAGAATTTGATAGAAAAACATACCATTAAAATTTTATACATAGTATAATCTTAATTGTAAAAAGTTCGTGCAAACTCAATGCATAAGGAGACTGGTGAAAAGAATGCAGCAAAAAATTTGTAGTTGTTTCTTTGAGCTATGAATTAAGATGATACTGAGTTTTATGTTCTTCCTTTAAAACTTCAACATAAACCTGAATTAATTTTATAATAAGAACACTTTATAACCATAGGTCATATGTTCAGATAAAATACTAATTTTAAAAGAGTATAAACATAAGTATTTAAATAAATACATTAAATATGTAAGTGAATACACTAGTACACATTTTCTTTTACTCAGTTTTACTGAGGCCTGAGATAGTCTGGTCTTATTTCTATTCCTATTTAGGATAGAAAATGAAAAAGAAAAGGAAAGAAATACAAAACGATGTATTCCTGGAATGCTATAAGAGAACTGATGTTAAAATGCCTTCTTGACATAGAATCTTAATCTTGCGTCCATGTTGTAATCACTTGGTGAACTTTAAAGGTTACAGAAGCCTGATCTTCAACACCAAGTAATTCTGATTTAATTGGTGGGGTATGGGACCCAGGAATCTGTGTTTTTTGTTTTCTTTTAAACCTTCCTAATTGCTACTGGAGCTTCTCTGGTAACTCAGATGGTAAAGAATCCATCTTCAAGCAGTAGACCTGGTTCGATTTCTTGGCTAGGAAGATCCCCAGGAGAAGGGATAGGCTACCCACTCCAGTATTCTTGGGCTTCCCTAGTGTCTCAGACAGTAAAGAATCCTCCTGCAATGTGGCAGACCTGGGTTCAGTCCTTGGGTTGGAAAGATCCCTTGGAGGGACTGATTTATAGCCTTGGCTGAAAATCATTAAGTTGCATCCTTTAAATTCCAAAGGCTGTTTCCAAAGCCTGTGGCAAGCATTTCAGTGTAGGTGTTGGAAATATTGCCCCAGCCTCCCTCCATACACATACACTCAATGGCTTGACCTAAGCCTATTTCTGAACTGGACACTATTGCAAATTTTCTTCTATCTTCTCCTCCATTTTCCTTTTCAAGTTTCAGACAATGCTCCAAATAGTATCTTAAGATTTCAGATTTTTTTTTATCCTTTACAACATACTCTTTTTTTAATTTAGATATAATTGACATGGTGTCTAACTTGAAGTTGTGAATGTTTAGGTTAGATACATTCATATATTGTAATATGATTAGCACAGTAGCCTTCAGTTCAGTCCAGTCACTCAGTCATGTCTGGCTCTTTGTGACCCCATGGACTGCAGCACACCAGGCTTGCCTGTCCATCACCAACTACCGGAGCTTATTAAAACTCATGTTCATCAAGTCGGTGATGCCATCCAGCCATCTCATTCTTTGTCGTCCCCTTCTCCTCCCACCTTCAATCTTTCCCAGCATCAAGGTCTTTTCCAATGAGTCATTTCTTCACATCAGGTGGCCAAAGTATTGGAGTTTCAGCTTTGCATCAATCCTTCCAATGAATAGTCAGGACTGAATTTTGTTAGGATTGACTGGTTGGATCTCCTTGCAATCCAGAGTACTCGTAAGAGTCTTCTCCAACACCAAAGCTCAAAAGCATCAATTCTTTGGCACTCAGTTTTCTTTATAGTCCAACTCTCACATCCATACATGACTACTGGAAAAACCATAGCCTTGACTAGAATGGCCTTTGTTGGCAAAGTAATGTCTCTGCTTTTTAATACACTGTCTAGGTTGGTTATAAATTTTCTTCCAAGGAGTAAGTGTCTTTTGACTTCATGGCTGCAGTCACCATCTGCAGTGATTTTGAAGCCCAAGAAAATAAAGTCTATCACTGTTTTCATTGTTTCCCAATCTATTTGTCATAAAGTGATGGGACCAGAGGCCATGATCTTAGTTTTCTGAATGTTGAGTTTTAAGTCAACTATTTCACTCTCCTCTTTCATTTTCATCAAGAGGCACTTTAGTTCTTCTTCACTTTCTCCCATAAGGGTGGTGTCATCTTCATATCTGCAGCTATTGATATTTCTCCCAGCAATCTTGATTCTAGCTTGTACTCATCCAGCCTGGCAATTACAAGGCAAGCCATTCAATATCACAGTAATCCAAGTCAGCAATACTGAAGAAGCTGAAGTTGAACAGTTCTATGAAGACCTACAAGAACTTCTAGAACTAACAACAAAAAAAGATGTCCTTTTCAGTATAGGAGACTGGAATGCAAAAGAAGGAAGTCAAGAGATAACTGGAGTAACAGGCAGATTTGGCCTTGGAGTACAAAATGAAGCAGGTCAAAGGCTAACAGTTTTGCCAAGAGAACGCAGTGGTCATAACAAACACCCTCTTCTAACAACACAAGTGAAGTCTCTACACATGGATATCACCAGATGGTCAATACTGAAATAGGCTGATTACATTCTTTGCAGCCAAAGATGGAGAAGCTCTATACAGTCATCAAAAACAAGACTGGGAGCTGACTGTGGCTCAGATCATGAATTCCTTAATGACAAATTCAGACTTAAATTGAAAAAAGTAGGGAAAACCAGTAGACCATTCAGGTATGACCTAAATCAAATCCCTTATGATTATACAGTGGAAATGAGAAATAGACTCAAGGGATTAGATCTGATAAAGTGCCTGAAAAACTATGGACTGAGGTTCGTGACATTATACAAGAAGCAATGTCAAGATCATCCCCAAGAAAAATAAATGTAAAAAGGCAAAATAGTTGTCTGAGGAGGCCTTACAAATACCTGAGAAAAGAAAAGGAGCTAAAAGCAAAGAAGAAGAGGAAAGATTATAATCATTTGAATGCAGAGTTCCAAAGAACAGTAAGGAGAGATAAGAAAGACTTCCTCAGTGACCCATGCAAAGAAATAGAGAAAAACAGTAGAATGGGAGAGACTAGAGATCTCTTCAAGAAAATTAGAGATACCAAGGGAACATTTCATGCAACAATGGGCTAAATAAAGGACAGAAATACTGTAGATCTAACAGAAGCAGAAGATATTAAGAGGTGGCAAGAATACACAGAACTATACAAAAAAAGATCTTCATGACCCAGATAACCACAATTGTGTGATCATTCATCTATAGCCAGACATCCTGGAATGTGAAATCAAGTGGGCCTTAGGAAGCATCACTATGAACAAAGTTAGTGAAGGTGATGGAGTTTTAGGAATCAAATCCTAAAAGTTGATGCTGTGAAAGTGCTGCACTCAATATGCCAGCAAGTTTGGAAAACTCAGCAGTGGCCACAGGACTGGAAAAGGTCAATTTTCATTCCAGTCCCAAAGAAAGGCAATGCCAAAGAGTGTTCGAACTACCACACAATTGCATTCATCTCACACGTTAGTAAAGTAATACTCAAAATTCTCCAAGCCAGGCTTCAACAGTACATGAACCATGAACTTCCAGATGTTCAAGCTGGATTTAGAAAAAGCAGAGGAACCAGAGTTCGAATTTCCAACATCTGCTGGATCATCAAAAAAGCAACAGACTTCCAGAAAAACATCTACTTCTGCTTTCTTGACTAAGTCAAAGCCTTTGACTGTGTGGATCACAACAAACTGTGGAAAATTCTGAAGGAGATGGGAGTACCAGACCACCTGACCTGCCTCCTGAGAAATTTGTATGCTGATCAAGAAGCAACAGTTAGAACTGGACGTGGAAAAACAGACTGGTTCCAAATCAGGAAAGGAGTACCTCAAGGCTATATATTGTCACTGTAGCCTTAGCTACTAGCTAACACCTCCATCATGTCACATGATTGTCACTGCATTTTGTGGTGAGAACATTTAAGATCTAGTCTCTTAGCAACTTTGAAGTATATAAGACAGTACTGTTGACCATAATCACATCACAATGCTCTGCTTTAGATCTGTAGAACTTATTCATCTTCTGATTATATCTGTATACCCTTTGGTCAACATTTCCCCAGTCCTCCCACCCCGCAGCCCCTGGAAACTGCCTTTCTCTGTTTCTGCAAGTTTTGCTTCTTCAGATTCTGCTTATGTCGCATCTGGTTGATTTATCTCACTTAGTATAATGTCCTCAGCATCTACCCATGTTGACATAAGTAGCAAGATTTCCATCTTTAGCATGGTTGAATAATATCCCATTCACATTTTCTTTGTTCTTTCACCCATTTAGGTAGTTTCTATATCCTGACTATTGCAAATAATGCTATAATCAAGATGGGGTGAAAATGTCTTTTTTATACTGTTTTCATTACCTTTGAGATTACTGGATTACATGGTAATTCTACTTTTACTTTTTTGGGAAACTATATTTCATGGTGTCTGAATTTCATAGTGCTTACATATCTCAGTTGGT
The DNA here is from genome assembly GCF_963930625.1 of Muntiacus reevesi. NCBI lineage: Eukaryota > Metazoa > Chordata > Mammalia > Artiodactyla > Cervidae > Muntiacus > Muntiacus reevesi. The sequence continues at coordinate 245,147,177 of NC_089250.1, forward strand.
AAAGAATCCACCTGCAATGTGGGAGACTTGGATCTGATCTCTGGGTTGGGAAGATTTCCTACAGAAGCGAAAGGTTACCCACTCGAGTGTTCTGGCCTGGAGAATCCCACGAACTATACAGTCCATGGGATCTCAAAGCGTCGGACACGACTGAGAGACTTTAACTTGCACATTCCCACCAACAGGGCACAAGGATTTGTTTTTCTTCAAATCCTTAGCAACACTACTTATTATTTCATGTCTTCTTGATAACATCCATTCTGACAGATATGAGGTTATAGTCATTGGGGTTTCGACGTGCGTTTTTTTGATCATTAATGATGTTGAGCGTCATTTCATGTTCCGGTTGGCCATTTATATGTCTCCTTTAGAAAAACGTCCCTTCAGTTTCTGTGCTCATTTTTTAAGCAGATTGTTTTTCAATATGGAATTGTATGAGTTCTTTATATATTTTGGATATTAACCATTTATCAAGCACATTGTTTGCCATTGAATAACTTCCCTAATCCCCTGAAGGAGGAAATGGCAACCCACCCCAGTATTCTTGCCTGGAAAATCCCATGAACAGAAGAGCCTGGTGGGCTATAGTCCATGGGGTCACACAGAGTTGGACATGCCTGAGCAACTGAGCACATGCAACTTACCTCATGTTAATTCTTCGGTTAGCTCTTTTAACAAGCTTGAATATTTTCATGACTCTGGATATTTTGTATATTAAAGTCCAAAAAGATTTCTATCAATTCCCATGCCCTCCCATAGCATGAGTTTGCTAGTTCATCACAAGTAAATGCCAAATTACTCCGTTTTTCAGTTTTTTATTTTATAGCAAATGAAAACACTCATCTGTGTCCTCATTTTTGACCATAGATTGTTCTTCCCTACTTGAGAATTTTTCTGTACCAATGTCTATTATGATCTGGGATTGATTTTATTATCAATATGTGTACATTCTATAAGTGTTTCAGATATCATCAACTTTACTGATGATTTAAAGCCTTTTTTTTTCTGAATCTGACTTAATGTTTTTGTTCCTTTTATTTTACAGTAGAGAACATTTTAATTTTATGAGAGACAGAACTGTGGATTTTTCCTTTAAGATTATATCACTTCAAAATGTATACATATTTTCTGGTAAAGTGTCAGTTTTATTTTCATTTTTTGTGCTCAGATTGTCTGTAAGTCCTTTATCCATTAAGAATTTATATTAGTATATAGATGTAAAGGATTTGTTGAAATTTTTATCCCCTCAAAAATTAACTAATTTTACAAATATCATTTATAACATAGCCCCTGCTCTCTAATTATATAATGCCATGTTGCAGTCATATGGGTACCTACACATACAGGTTTTCCCTTCTGTCTCATCAATTCATTTGTCTGATTTTGTACAAGCACCATGCTGTATTATGCTTTTGCTGCTGTATAATATAGTTTTATACCTAAAAGATCTAGTATTTGCCATTTCATTAAGCCATTATTTGACATGTATATGCCCCAATATACTTTATAATAATTTTATTTTGCTGTTGGCATTTCCTTTTCATGTTTTATTTAGGATTAAATTAAATACATGCATTAACTTATAAACTAAAGACATGTTAAGCAAATGGCTTTTTTGAACAGTCAGTGAAATTTTCTAATACTTACAGCCACCATTGGGAATCAAAGAAAAAGATGATTACTTTTTGTCTGCGTGCATGCATGCTAAGTCACTTCAGTCACGTCCAACTCTTTGAAACGCTATGGACTGTAGCTGGCCAGGCGCTTTGTGACTCTGCTGAGGACTTCATTTTGATACTACTCCCTTGGAACTGAGTTTTTTACCTCCTAGAGGTCTGAGTGCTATGGAGAAAAATCACAAGATTTTCATTTCTACTTTCTGACAGAGACACTAAACAAACAGGGCAGTAACAAACCTATGAATGGCACTGGATTTAGATTTTGCCGGCAAACAAAGCATGCAGGGCCATGCTGAGCTTGGATGCGTAATCTTGCCTCATAAAAGAAAAGGCTCGAGGCAATTACACAGGGCAGTCACGTTAGGGTGCCAGCCTTTTTCCTTGCTCAATTCAAATATTACTGCTTTTAAATGTCAGCGTATTGCCATTGTAAGCATGTGTACTTATTAAAACTTCTTCCTGAGCCATTTCAGGTGGACACCTTGGAACATGATATGTGTTTAAAATGTTAATCACAACTCCAGGAACAGTGAAGCTTGGATTGGAGCTGAATTGTCTAGGAGATAATGAAATTTAATTAAGGTCCCGCCATAGGCATGCTGCAGCGTTAAGCATGTTCAGTTCTCATGAGGGCGGGATGTTTTTAAATTCCCATTCTACAGATGATGAAATTAAGTTTCAGACATTGGGAATTGAAGTGAGCCTCAAAGGACACCCAGGTCACTGCCCCAGCCATTCCTTGCTCATGGGCATTGTCAATATCTCACTAACATTGCAGAGAAGCCTTGTTAAATACACACTGTCTGTACACCTCTGAGGATATTAGTTCATGCCTCTTCCTCCAAAGCGAGCTCAGTCCATTCTGGTCTGACTGTTTAAAAACAAACAGAACAACACTCTTGATACCAGACCGCAACTTGTTTCCTGACCCTTTCTGACCTGAGACTTTATTTGTGTCTACTATAGTCAAAGAAGAAAATTCTTCTCTCTATTCACATGTGACTCAGAGGCATCTCGGGGGCCAAGTCATTCCCACGGAGTGACAAACTCAGCGTTTGTGAGACAGAGAAACTGGCGCCTGTTCTGATGTCTGTTAGGAACTCACAGTGCCCTGTCTCCTTTTCGAAAGACCACCTCCTTCATCCTAGGGATATCAAGGACACCTGGTTCCCACCCCCCCACCCCCCACCAGATGTCAAGACTCATCAAAAACCCCTGGACCTCACCTTGAGCCCAGGGAAGGAAAAAAAAAAAAAAATGTGTCCTCAACATCCATTTCTGAGATCTCTGTGTTCTAAGAAGAGGTAACCTTTCCTCTTCCTAGAAAGTGGAGGGAAACCAGAATTTTACACTATTGTTCTCTTCTCCTTTGGAATCTCTCAGACGATAGTTTTTCAGTATCTTGTTTGATTCACCCTGGAGTCCCTCAGAGAATGTGTGGGTGACTTGTCCCTTGCCCGGTCTTCCTGAAATCTCATTTCTCTCTGCTCTGCTTCAGAGAGGAGATGGAGACCAGGCCATTTCAGGTTATGCCCTCTAATGAAGGCCTGGAGTAATAGCATCAGGGTAGGGGATTTGATGTCAGGAATGATCAACGTCCAATCAGTATGAAATTATTTTCTGACTCCAGCTGACCACGCACTTTTCTTTGCCGCTGCAACTTCATTAAATGGAGGAGTGAATTTCCAACAAGAAAAGGTCAACATTTCCATTCGGGCATTCAAACATCTCCAAGATGGGTTTGAGGCTTTAGTGTTCTATTGATTCAGCCATCCCCATGCTGAGCACAGAACTTTGCCTGGAATAGATGGGCTGTGTCAATCAAGGCTTACCAGTGGAGCTATTTATTTTCCCTTTGATTCACAGGGCTATCAAATATTGAAGTTGAAGGGGGCTGAGGTAATTCTGCTTTGGTATAAATGTGCAAATGGGGCTTTACTTTCACAACTGTTACATTACTGAAACTAAAATTCATGAAGAACACTATGAAATGGCAAGACTTTCTCCATGTTTAGCAAATATCCACTGAACATAAAAAACTCCAAAGCAGGGATCTCTAGAGGAGACAACTAAATCTGTCTAAAAGAAGCTATCATAATTAGATGACATAGAAGTATAAAGCACTTTTGATCAGGGAAGAGGCAGTCGATAATTTAGAATATAACAGAGACTGGTGGCATTTGTACATACAGAGATGAAGGATACTCTCCTGCTGGAAGAAATAGTAGTAGCTTACCTAAATGATATTAATACTCATAGCAACTTCTTTAATTTTAACTTTTTTTGTGTACTTCTATGGTGTTTAGTTGTATCCTGTAATGGTTTTATTTTTAAAAAGCATTTTTATATTACACTTGTAAGCTTCCTTTCTCAATATTGTAAGCTATATGATAGATGTTGCTTATCAATTATTTTTATGAACCCTGTATTTGGGAGCTTTTTTTCAGGTTTTCTCCTTCTAACCTCCATAAGATAAATTTGCACTCTGAGTGGGTTCATCCCCACTCCACTGCCTCCAACCCCCAACTCCCCCCCACACACACTTAAAAGATTCAGGTTTTCTGGAACCTTGGAAATTCTTTGTTTTCCAAGTTTGCTTCTGTCTTTCCATTCCCGATTAACTGGCTTTAATTTCAAGCATATTCAATTAGCAGTGAATATATCAAATCAACACTAAAGAAAATGATTCAATCACTGATGATCATACCCCTCTACCCAAAAGCTACTTATAAACCTTCAGATAAAATGCCTGCCCCTTACTTCTTTAAGTGTGCCTGCATCTCCAGCATCTTTACATCTCTAGCACTTGGCTGATTGATTTCATAGATTTTATATTTTACTTTTTTTTTTTTTTTGGTAAAGAGAAAGATCAATTTCTCCCTCTTTACTATCTTCTCTTTTGAACTTTTCTTTAGAGATGTTCAAATTCTGACTTTCCTGAACCAGAATTTAATGCTTATGTTTAATATAAAATATATATGCCATCTCTTTTAAAAAAGTATGAATAACCGTTGACTCTAGAGGGTAGTTAGATATTACTAAGTCTCCATATGTGAAAGCTCTGTAGCAGGAGAAGAGCCCGCGCAGGGTAAGTCATATTACCCCTGTGGTGTTGCCATGTGACATGAGTCACAAGGGCCACAGCTCCTTCTACCCTTTGTGTTTGGAAACTGGTTGTGCAGAATGCAGTCATGAGCTCATCTTGACTGGTCCCCAAGGAGATGCTTCAGGTGTGCCTAGGAGCAGGTCCTCTTGCCTGCTCTGCACCTCCTCATCCAGCTGCCTTAACTCACTCTCTGGCAGTGGCCCTGAAGTCCCCATTTGTCTAGGAAACGCTGTGCAACGATGGTGGCTGCGCATGCCTCCACTCTGTGTTCCTCTGCCTCCATGTCCTCTGGTCCTAGAAGAAACCCCTTCCCCGGGACTCACCTAAGGCTGCAGAGACATGGCCAGCAAGGCGCATGAAGGTTTTGCTGAATATCTGCTTATAGCAGAGAGAAGGACAGACTATCCTGCTCCTCCTTGGAACACAGACCACGCTGAATGCCTCTACAGGAATCAGACTTTCTCATCCTGGTTCTTTTCCTAGTCAAGATGTCTTCTTCCAAGGGTGATTGATAGCTAGAGTCCCCATTCCCTTTAAGAAACACTCTCCCAACCCCATATCCCCAGCATTTGTCATAGGAGACCCCCTTGAGACCCCATCACAGTACACAGACACTTATTTCTACGGATATGAGTTACTCAATCTCTCATATCCCTGCGTGTGAAATGACCTCAGTGTATGCCAGTTCTCTTTAGTCTCTCCTTTCTAAAGGCTTTAGAAAATCTTGATGCCAATAGTTTTCTCATCATGACCAAAGAAAGCACAGTCCTCACACAATAAACCAGTTCACTCAATTCATCCTGTCTCTCCACAGTAATCTGAACCTCATCTTTCTTCTTGATTCCATTCTTTTCATATCATCATGGACTTTAGAGATAGAGACTAAATTCAGCAAACAGTGTGTGAGTACCTGTGTTGAACCTGAGCTTGAGTGAGCACTGTGGTTATGATTAATTTTAAGAAGAGAGGTCAGAGGAAAGGTTCTGAATATTTGCGAGGAGAAGAGTAACCTGTTTTGACTGGAGTATGTGGGGGGATGTTATGTAGGTAGTATCGTAAGAGTTTGCTCTAGAATAAAGGTGATTATCCAAGAACAAGCACCCACTTATTATTCAGGTAGATGCCAGGAATATTCTCTATTTGTATATCATTGATATGGTGATATTTCCTTTCGCTTGACACTACAAGTCTGATATCCAGCAGCTCATTCCATCAATTCTTACCTAGAGACTCTGGCATGCTTTCTCTGTGTCTTAATATTTATCTTTCTAAGAACTCCCATACACTGCATGGAAATGTAAATTGATGCGGAAGTCTCGCAAAGCAATTTGGCATTAATGGATCGAGAGTCTTAAAAATGTTCACAGAGGGTTATTATGAGCCAGCAATTCCACTTCCAGAAATCCATCCAAATGAAATAAACTAAGACATAGGGGAAAATAAACATGCCTAAATATATTTGCAGAAATATATTTATCACACCATAGTTTCCCATCCTGTTGATATAATAAAAACCTTAAATAGATAATAAAAGAAATTATTAAATGATAACTCATCTATATGATGGATGGTTATGCAGCCATTAAAATAGTGCTAATGAAAAATTGGTAACATAAAAGATACATGTGATATACTTTAGGAGAAAGATGTAAGGTGCAGTAATGTGCATGGAATTTGATCATGATCATGTAAAACTTGCATCTGAAACAGGCTAGCAGCAAATAAGTAGAGTGGGGGAAAGGAAAAGCACTAAAATGTTCACAGCTGGATTCTATATGGATTGTTCTCAACTTTTCTTTCTACCTTACTGAATATTCTCAGTACTCTTTTTTTTCCCATTTATTTTTATTAGTTGGAGGCTAATTACTTTACAATATTGTAGTGGTTTTTGTCATACATTGACATGAATCAGCCATGGATTTACATGTATTCCCCATCCCGATCCCCCCTCCTACCTCCCTCTCCACCCGACTCCTCTGGGTCTTCCCAGTGCACCAGGTCTGAGCACTTGTCTCATGCATCCAGCCTGGGCTGGAGATCTGTTTCACCCTAGATAATATACATGTTTCGATGCTGTTCTCTCGAAACATCCCATCCTCGCCTTCTCCCACAGGGTTCAAAAGTCTGTTCTGTACATCTGTGTCTCTTTTTCTGTTTTGCATATAGGGTTATTGTTACCATCTTTCTAAATTCCATATATATGCATTAGTATACTGTATTGGTCTTTATCTTTCTGGCTTACTTCACTCTGTATAATGAATGGACAGGCATCTTTTTTTTTTTTTTAAATGTATGTCTGCAGTCAATTTTTAAAAGGCACCTCTTCATCAAAAAGTTTCTCTTGTTCTTGCCAGGCTATGTTTTGTACATAGGCACACAGCCCAGATGTCTCCACTTGCCTCCCTTCATTATCAGGCTTGAGTGCTCATAAATTTCACGTTTGAGGCTTCTCAGCCCACACACGCAACATCAGTCACTGGGGCCAACTCGCTCCCTCCCTGGTAGGGATCATTTCCACCCAGCCCACCCACAGAGCCCAGAGAGTCTGGCTACTTTAGTATACAATAAACATACATATTTCTGTAACTTGTCTGATGTCCCTGACCCCTGCATTGTAATAAAGAGAAAATTCCAACTTGTTTGATACAAACTTTGGTCTTGATTAAGCTCTTAGTCCTATCAGTCTCTCTACATTGTCTTGAGTTTGGGGTCCCACAAATGTCACTATCAGCTCTTTTTGGAAGGTCTCTGCACCTGACACTACAAGCCTTCAGTTATCTTAGCAAAGGTGCATAGGTGTTTTTGCCCATAAACACCTGAAATTCATGTTTAGCAAAGCCAGTGCATTCCTCCCACATCTGATGGACTCTTTCTCATATTTTGTAATGACATGTTCATTGTCCCATGTCTTCCACTGCCCATAGCTCTCATCTACCCCTGATCATCCAGCCTGAGATTTACTGCAAGTAAGGAAGTGAGACTGCTTAGTAGCCTCCTCCACAGTTTGGTCTGCTGCTAAAACATACATCATCTGATACTGGTCACTTTCTTGTCTCTTTCTCTCTACCTTTGTTTTTCTTCCCTCCTTCCAGAAGAACTACAGCATAGGCAGTTTTGCTGTGTGCAATTAATCAATAATCAATGCACTGAGGGCCTGCCATATGAAAAGTATAGTGCTGTCTCCATGGGAAAGTCAGAGAAAGAAAAATGGGCATCCCTACCTTCAGAGACTGAGCTGTCTAGTGAGGGAGAAAAGATAGGTTTGGTTAGCATGTAAACCTAAGGCATAACAGGTAAGTGATACAGAGGAAGGGAAGAAAGGAGGAAGGAAACTAATGTTTATTAAGGCCCTTTCATATGCTAAGCTGGTAAAAATCCGCTACAGAGAAATAAAGCCAAAAATTTGAAAGAACTCCATAAATATTCACAACTGTATTTATCTTCATAGAAAGAGCAGAAAGATAAATGCACACTCAGTGTGTGGGGGGAGGGATGAATTTGTAGCAGAGTTTCAAAAATCCAAGCTTAAGAGATAGAAGTTTGAATAGATAAAATTAAAGTGATAAAATAAGCAAATAGAGATGGCATGTGGACAAAACATTCACTCATTCCCTCATTTGCTATATTACACACTTGTTACGGGAGAAAAACAATTCTAGGACTTCTAAAATGGTGGAGTAAGGAGGCTGGCAGATAGTTTCCCCAGCAAAAGAATAATTTAACTCGTGGAAATTATAAAAAATAAAAATAGATTGCTTAAGGTATCTGGAAATGGTCCCAAGAACATATTCAAATGAAGATATATGTATTTAAGAAAATTTACTAAGTTTCAGTATCAAAAACAAGAGTCCATAGCATCTGAGCTAGGACCTGCTCCCTTCCCTCCTAGTCCCATGTCACAAAAACTCTACCCTGGGCATTATACTCTGGAGTCAAGAAGAGAGAGTTTCCTTCCCCAGCTCATGATGTGGGGCTACTGGTCTACCCAGGATGGGCAGGCTACCTGTGGTTTTTATCCCACACCCCTATGTCACAGGGGCTCTATTCTCTATTTCAATTATCCCTCATTTCTCAGGGGAAAGAATACTTTTAGCCCCAGCCCTCCATCAATCCCTCCCCTCACCTCTGCCCCAGCTCATTCATAGAGAGGAGCATCTATACTGAAGAGGCAACTGAGAAGACTGTGAACTTCTGCTTCCCCATAGTGCCCAATGATGAAGCATTGATATCACTCATGGAAGAGTGGGTTCCATCCCCAGTTCCATCCACATTTCCCCTGTGACCTGAAGAAAAACAGGTCACAGGACAAAGGCTCTACACTCTGCTTCCTTACCTGTGAGTGCTGTGGTCTGAATGTGTTTCTCCCAAACTCACAGTTATAGTCCTGAACCTCAAAGATGATGATTGTACTGGGTGGGGCCTTTGGGAGGTACTTAATACACAAGGATATGAAAGAGGCTCCAGAGAGACACCTTCCACCATATGAGAACACTATGAACCAGGAAGATAGTCTTTACCCAACCATGCTGGCACCCAGATCTTAGACTTTCAGCCTCCAGAACTGTAAGAAGTAGATGTTGTTGTTGATAAGACATCCAGTTGGTTTCATTACAGCTGCCCAAAAGGACTAAGACAATAGATGTTGTGGAGAACAAACAAGATCTTGGTGGAGAGTAGCTCTATTGTAGAAACAAAATGGCAGAGTCTGTAGAAGTTTAATAGAGAGAACCAAGAAAACAGGAAAGAACATAAGCAAAGCATTATTTGATATAATTCATAGCAACGGTTTCTTCAGTCAGCTTCCCAAAGCAAAAGAAAAGCAAAAAATAAACAAATAAACTTACAAGCTTTTGCACAGCAGGGGAAACCATAAATGAAACAAAAAGACAACCTACAGAATGAAATAAAATATTTGTGAATGATATGACCTAAAAGGGATTAATTTCCAAAATATGCAAACAGCTCAAAAAGTTCAATTAAAAAAAAACAAAAAACAAAACTCAAGAACCCAATCAAAAAAGATGGGCAGAAGATCTAAATAGACATTTCTCCAAAGAAGACATACATATGATCAACAGGCACATGGAAAGATGCTCAACAATCCTGATTATTGGAGAAATCCTGATCAAAATTGTAATGAGGTATCACTTCACACCAGTCAGAAGGTCATCATTAAAAGCTCTACAAATAATAAATACTGGAGAGGATGTGGAGAAAAGGCAACCCTCCTACACTGTAAGATGGGAATGTAAATTGGTGCAGCCCCTATGGAAAACAGTATGGAAGTTACTTAAAAAACTAAAAATGGAGTCACTACATGATCCAGAAATCCTACTCCTGGGCATACATCCAGAGAAATCCATAATTTGAAAAGATACTGCAAAACCACAATGAGGTACCATTACACACCAGTCAGGATGGCTGCTATCCAAAAGTCTACAAGCAATAAATGCTGGAGAGGGTGTGGAGAAAAGGGAACACTCTTATACTGTTGGTGGGAATGCAAACTAGTACAGCCACTAGGGAAAACAGTGTGGAGATTTCTTAAAAAACTGGAAATAGAACTGCCATATGACCCAGCAATACCACTTCTGGGCATACACACTGAGGAAACCAGATCTGAAAGAGACACGTGCACCCCAATGTTCATCGCAGCACTGTTTATAATAGCCAGGACATGGAAGCAACCTAGATGCCCATCAGCAGATGAATGGATAAGGAAGCTGTGGTACATATACACCATGGAATATTACTCAGCCGTTAAAAAGAATTCATTTGAATCAGTTCTAATGAGATGGATGAAACTGGAGCCCATTATACAGAGTGAAGTAAGCCAGAAAGATAAAGAACATTACAGCATACTAACACATATATATGGAATTTAGAAAGATGGTAATGATAACCCTGTATGCAAAACAGAAAAAGAGACACAGAAGTACAGAACAGACTTTTGAACTCTGTGGGAGAAGGTGAGGGTGGGATGTTTCAAAAGAACAGCATGTATATTATCTATGGTGAAACAAATCACTGGCCCAGGTGAGATGCATGAGACGAGTGCTCGGGCCTGGTGCACTGGGAGGACACAGAGGAGTCGGGTGGAGAGGGAGGTGGGAGGGGGGGATCGGGATGGGGAATACGTATAACTCTATGGCTGATTCGTGTCAATGTATGTCAAAACCCACTGAAATGTTGTGAAGTAATTGGCCTCCAACTAATAAAACAAAATTAAAAAGAAAAAAAGAAAAGATACATGCACCCCAATGTTCATACCAGCAGTTCAATCCAAGACGTGGAAGCCACCTAAGACATCATCTGTTTAGCTAGAATACTCACTTGAATAATTTGTTTCATCACACAACTTTCTGAGTTCAGTTGGATCCTCTCCCCTGGAATTATTCAGTGTTGTTAAGGCTCTAAAAGTTCTGCTCTGGTCACAAAGCAAAGTCCCCAACCCTACCAGAAAAAATGTATTTTCTTAAATTTAAGTGAAGTAGCAACTAAGGTGTGAGAGCGCAGGCACTGGTTGGAAACCCCTCTTTCTGCCCACATCAGGAACGAACAAGACTATTTGGGGCAAGTCTGCTAGCCTGGAGTGGAACTGCACAAACAGATGATGGAAATACACTTACACAGCTGTATGAATAGACACAGGTGGCTTCCTGTACCCTCACAAATGCCAGATGGGCCTCGAAGTGACTAATAGGGATATACCAGGGAAATATCCCTTCTCATCCTCGAACTGAAGAAGATCTCTCTAACCACCAGAGGTTTGGCACCAACACCTCCAGCCATCCAATTCTCCTCTTTGAGCATTTGAGTGAATTCCTCTCCAAGAAGTGTTGGCCTATCTGTTGCTTAGACTACTAAGCAGATGGAGTGTAGTTTATAGTTCAATCAGGAATCCAAATTAAAGTCATTGGCTTGTTCTTAATGGGATTAATGGGAGTTGATGAATTCATCCTGGCAGCTTGAGAAGCTGCCTGGTTTTGGCATTAAGCCCACCCTGTGTTAAGTACACATAGGTATGCCAAGTGGCAAGATCCCCACCTTCTGGGATTTCGGATCTGGACCAAAAAGCCTGCTGGCAGGATGGCACAGGATGAAGATGTTTTTGTTTATTAAAGCCCCCAAGTTTTGTATCCTAATACAATTATTTTTTCATTTATTTTATTTCGGTGTAAGTTATATGCAGTAAAATTCATACTTTAAAGAGCAGAGTTCTGCTAGTCTTGACAAATACAGACAGTCTCATAACTACCACCATAATTAAGATATAGAAGAAAATCCCTCCATTTTTCTTTATAGTTGACTTCTCCCCCACCCCCAACTCTTGGCAAACACTGGTCTACATACTGTTCCTACAGTTTTGTCTTCAAAAAAAGGTCTCAGAAATGGGAGCATGTAATATGTAACCTTTGAAGCTGGCTTCTTTCACTGAGCATAAATGCTTTTGAAATCCACCCGTGTCGTTAACCCTATCAACAGTTCATTCTTTTTATTTGATACACCACAGTTTATCCATTCCCAGTCATTTTTATTTCACATGGTTAAATACTGAAGAGTAGGAGTGCCTCACTTTATGAAAAACTGCTGAAAGGTTTTCTAAATTGGTTGTAATATATTGCACACACCAGCAAGGTGTGAGAATTCCAGTTGGTCCATGTTCTCACCAACACTTGGTATTGTTGTTGCTGTTCTCATTGATTTTATGTTAACCAGTTCTGAGAGGTGTCTACTGGTAGTTTTCCTTGTGGTTTCAATTTGTATTTCTTCAGTGACTAATATATTAAGCACCTTTTCATGTGTTTATTTTCCATCCACACATTTCCCTTAGTTTAAAAGAAAAGCTAGATTTTCTTAAAATGGGGCTTATATCAAAATATTTATTGTAACATTCAGAATTATAGGTGTCTAGGTCTATAATACCCACACCCAACCCTAATATTCCTGGGATTTGGTAAGAGTATTTAGAAATGAAAAAAAAAAAAAATGAAGGACCTTTAGATTTCAGTCTAAATCCCTGAAAATCAATATATAAGCAATAACCCTAACCTGTAATTCTATAGTATCCGTGTAAATACCACCAGTAATGGAAAGCTTATTTTCCAAAGACATACATTCCATAGTCCTTCTTTACACTGAGAATAAAGTTTCTATTATTACTACTCCCACCCTGTATCCCACCTGGAGGAAGCCTAGCCCCATCCCATAGGATAATCCCTGGGATTATTGTCAGTCCTAAACATCCAGACAGGTCTGTTTTGTAGACTAACAGGACTGTACCTTCGACCTTCATCCTTGTGAAATGGTTTTAAGATCCTTTATCACTTAGATATCAATTTGTTAGTGCTTTATGGCAACTGGGATTTTCATATCTAGAAAAAATTCTGTAGTTGTGATGCGACCGGGGCAGACAGACATCTATCATTCCCCCCCTTTATTCTGTTGAACAAATAAAGGGCTGCACTTGGAATACAAAATGATTATTAAGGGATTTTTTTTTTTTAGCTCTGCTGGTTCTTCATTGTGGTCCACGGGCTCTTTGTTACTCTGTGTGGGCTTTCTCCAGTTGCAGCGAGTGGGAGCTACTCTCTAGTTGTGGTGTGTGGGCTACTCTTGGTAGTATGGTCTCTTGTTGCAGAGCATGGGCTCTAGAGTGCACGTTGAATAGTTGTGGTACGCGGGCTTAGTTGTTCTGTGGCACGTGGGATCCTAGTTCCCAGACTGGGGATTGAACTGGTGTCCCCTGCATTGGCAGGCCGATTCTTATCCACTGCATAACCAGGGAGGTCCCAAGAGAAGATAATTAATGCCATACTGAGTGGGTTGACTAGAATAATACCTGCAGTAACTCTAGTCACACCTTTTGTCTGCTCAACACACCTATTGTCCTCCTTCCTCTTGTATCACTTTTCTCCAAGATATCTATTCCATATGGTACAATGGAGGCTGCCTTTTGTTCCCCATTCCCACTCTTGTTTAATATATCATAGCATTTACTGTGTCACCATGTTACCTAGACATTTTAATCACTTTTGATAGCTGTATATCAATCCTTTGAGAGACTGTGTCATAATTCCTTAGCTCATATCACATGCTAGACATTTAATTTGCCTCTGATACCACTGATGACTCTTGTGAATACACACATGCAGGCATTTTTTCTGTATTTGGGTGACATCCCTGGGTAGATTCTCAGAGGTAGAATGATTGCTCCTATGACATTTTGGTTAGGGTCAGTTCAATCACTCCATTGTATCTGACTCTTTATAGTTCCATGGACTGCAGCACACCAGGCTTCCCTGTCTATCACCAACTCCCAGAACTTGCACAAGCTCAAGGCCATTGAGTTGGTGATGCCATCCAACCACCTCATCCTCTGATGTCACCTTCTCCTCCTACCTTCAATCTTTCCCAGCATCAGAGTCTTTTCCAATGAGTCAGTTATTCGCATCAAGTGGCCAAAGTATTGGAGTTTCAGCTTCAACATCAGTCCTTCCAATGAATATTCAGGACTAATTTCCTTTAGGATTGACTAGTTTGATCTCCTTGCATTCCAAGGGACTCTCAAGAGTCTTCTCCAACTCCATAGTTCAAAAGCATCAATTCTTGGGCACTGAGCTTTCTTTAAGGTCCAGCTCTCAAATCCATACATGACTACTGGAAAAACCATAACTTTGACTATATGGACCTTTGTCAGTAAAGTAATGTCTCTGCTTTTTAATATGCTGTCTAGGTTTGTCACAGCTTTTCTTCCAAGGAGCAAGTGTCTTCTAATTTCATGGCTGCAGTCACTATCTGCAGTGATTTGGGTACCCAAGAAAATAAAATCTGTTACTGTTTCCACTGTTTCCCCATCTATTTGCCATGAAGTGATGGGGCCGGATGCCATGATCTTTGTTTTCTGAATGCTGAGTTTTAAGCCAGCTTTTTCACTCTCCTCTTTCACTTATATCAAGAGGCTCTTTAGTTCCTCTTTGCTTTCTGCCATAAGGGTAGTGCCATCTCCATCTCTGAGGCTATTGATATTTCTCCCACCAATCTTGATTCCAGCTGGTGATTCATCCATCCTGGCATTTTGCATGATGTACTCTGCATATAAGTTAAATAAGCAAGGTGATAGTATACAGACTTGACATACTCCTTTCCTAATTTGGGTTAGGGTACAGATTGCCAAATTGATTTTCCAAAGTAGTATACTGATTTACACTTCTGTCATCGAAACACCAGTGTGTTTGTTTCTATGAATTCTTGCCAGGATAAGTACTATAATTTTAGTTGTTTTTATTTGTTTTTATGTTGGTTTCATTGAAATACAGTAGTTTAAATGCTATTTTAGTTAAGTATGTTTGTTTGATTACTTGTTGATGATGCTATATACATGATTTTTTTGGTTTATTGCTAGTAGGTGCAGTTACTCTTTCGTGGTTTTCTCATAATCTGTACTCATTTATCTATTAGTACTTTACTGATTATTTGAGTCATCTGTATGTTAAAGATGGGATCCCTTTACCTGCTGTATTTCATGGAAATATTTTCCCTTCTCTCCCTTTGCCTTTCTAGCTCAGTTATCTTTGCTCTAGCTATTCCCACTGCTTGAAATACACTTACACCACGTGTCTGTGTGATTAGCTATGCCTCCCCTTCACAGCTGTACTCAAATAACAGCTTCTCACTGAGAACTTCTCTGGTCAGACCATTTAAAATATGAATAACTTCTCTTCCACTTGACAATTCTTTTCTAATTTCACTGGTTTATTTTTTTCCTCCTTACCACTTTTTACTATACAGCTATATATAACTTTAATTATAGCTATATATAGATATAGATATAGTATTATGTGTCACTGATTTGTCACACTTCCTGTCTGCTCTCTCCCATTGCCAAAATGAAACAGTAGTATCAGTTCAGTTCAGTTTAGTCGCTCAGTCATGTCTGACTCTTTGTGACCCTGTGAGTCACAGCCTCCCTGTCCATCACCAACTCCTGGAGTTTACCCAAACTTGTGTCCATCGAGACGGTGATGCCATCCAGCCATCTCATCCTCTGTCGTCCCCTTCTCCTCCTGCCCCCAATCCCTCCCAGCATCAGGGTCTTTTCCAATGAGTCAACTCTTCGCGTGAGGTGGCCAAAGTATTGGAATTTCAGCTTCAGCATCAGTCCTTCCAATGAACACCCAGGACTGATCTCCTTTAGGGTGGACTGGTTGGATCTCCTTGCAGTCCAAGGGACTCTCAAGAGTCTTCTCCAACACCACAGTGCAAAAGCATCAATTCTTCGGCACTCAGCATTCTTCACAGTCCAACTCTCACATCCATACATGACCACTGGAGAAACCATAGCCTTGACCAGACGGACCTTTGTTGCCAAAGTAATGTCTCTGCTTTTTAATATGCTATCTAGGTTGGTCATAACTTCCCTTCCAAGGAGTAAGCATATTTTAATTTCATGGCTGCAATCACAATCTGCAGTGATTTTGGAGTCCAAAAAAATAAAGTCCGACACTGTTTCCACTGTTTCCCCATCTATTTGCCATGAAGTGATGGGATCAGATGCTATGATCTTAGTTTTGAATGTTAAGCTTTTTTTTTCCACTCTCCTCTTTCACTTTCATCAAGAGGCTTTTTAGTTCCTCTTCACTTTCTTCCATAAGGGTGGTGTCATCTGCATATCTGAGGTTATTGATATTTCTCCCGCAAATCTTGATTCCAGCTTGTGCTTCTTCCAGCCCAGTGTTTCTCATGATGTACTCTGCATATAAGTTAAATAAGCAGGGTGACAATATACAGCCTTGACGTACTCCTTTTCCTATTTGGAACCAGTCTGTTGTTCCAAGTCCAGTTCTAACTGTTGCTTCCTGACCTGCATACAGATTTCTCAAGAAGCAGGTAAGGTGGTCTGGTACTCCCATCTCTTTCAGAATTTTCCACAGTTTCTTGTGATTCACACAGTCAAAGGCTTTGGCATAGTCAATAAAGGAGAAATAGATGTTTTTCTGGAACTCCCTTGCTTTTTTGATGATCCAGCAGGTGTCGGCAATTTGATCTCTGGTTCCTCTGCCTTTTCTGAAACCAGTTTGAACATCTGGAAGTTCACAGTTCATGTATTGCTGAAGCCTGACTTGGAGAATTTTGAGCATTACTTTACTAGCGTGTGAGATGAGTGCAAATGTGTGGTAGTTTGAGCATTCTTTGGCATTGCCTTTCTTTGGGACTGGAATGAAAATGACCTTTTCCAGTCCTGTGGCCACTGCTGAGTTTTCCAAATTTTCTGGCATATTGAGTGCAACACTTTCACAGCGTCATCTTTCAGGATTTGAAATAACTAAACTGGAATTCCATCACCTCCACTAGCTTTGTTCGTAGTGATGCTTTCTAAGGCCCACTTGACTTCACATTCCAGGATGTCTGGCTCTAGGTGAGTGATCACACCATCATGATTATCTGGGTCATGAAGATCTTTTTTGTACAGTTCTTCTATGTATTCTTGCCACCTCTTCTTAATATCTTCTGCTTCTGTTAGGTTCATACCATTTCTGTCCTTTATCGAGCCCATCTTTGCATAAAATGTTCCCTTGGTATCTCTAATTTTTAATCAAATCTGATTCTCCTTATATTCTCCATTCCACTCTATTAAAAAAAAAAAAAAAAACTGTCAAAATGTTTTGTGCCAAGAATACTGGAGTGAGTAGCATATCCCTTCTCCAGGGGATCTTCCCAACCCAGGAATTGAACTGAGGTCTCCTGCATTTGAGGAAGATTCTTTACCAGCTGAGCTACCAGGGAAGCCCATGAAAGAGAGAGAAAAAAAAAAAAAAAATTGCCAGATTGTTTTGTACCTCTAGCCTCAAGGATATTTGCCCTGGAGAAAGCAGACATAGCCTGAAGTCAAATAGCTTTTTAAGCTGTTTTATGAAAGATTAAACCCAATGAGGAAATAATAACAGTGAGAGGAGAGACATTTAAGCCTTCACCTCTGGTCTCAAGTAAGACAAAAAGGTGTGATGTTCTTCTGATGGGACTGACCACAAGACCCACAGGTATCTGCTGAGCACTACACTGATGTGGAGATAACAGACTATACCTCCGGTTTTCAGAACATTTCCAGATTCGAGTGCAACCCCAAACAGAAAGTTGAGGGGCAATAAAGGCTGGGGTGGAATTCATCCAGTTTGGCAGATTGGACATGCCCCCATAGATTAAATAGACCTAAAAAAAATGGACAGTGGTATTCTTTGCAGTACCAAGGTTGCAGTCTGAGATAAAAAAAACCTATACAGTTTCCCAGTCAGAGTTGGTTGCAGCTCAACCCACTTTGAGCCACAGGCTTCAAAGCAAAGCAATAGAGCGTATGTACTCCAGGTAGGATGTTTTGCCCACGGACCCCTGACCTGAGAGGGACTTTTTCAAACAACTGTGGCAGGCTTGTGGGGACCTGAAGGAAACATATTAACAGGATACAGAGTAAGACAGGAATTTGATGATGATTTTCAAGAAACTGGGTTTGAGGCTTCCTTTGGGCAGGATTGCTGTCATACCCTCGTAAGTAGTAATGGCAAGAGGACTCTCAGATCTATTGCTGCTTGTTTTTCCAATCTCTGTTTACTTAATATGAAATGTCTCACCTGAGATAGTTTTGTCATTTTCGGTCACATCCTACAGGCTCCATTCCAGACCTGCTGAGTCAGTTTCCAACAGGATCCCAGGTTACTTCACACGCACATTCAATTCGTAGATGCGCAGGCCTAGATGGTGCCTGGTGAAGGCTCCTCTCTGTGCATCGTTAGAGTTCAGGGGTGAAGAATTCCCCCTGAGGCACTGGCCTTGGGTGGAGAATGTAAGAGAGCTCTGAAAATTCAGTTCTCAAGATAAACACAACTCAAGGCAAACTTTTTTTTTTTAAAGTCAGAATTAGTCCAAAAAACTACAAGATGAAGAAAATATCAACTTTCTAAATAAAGGCAGAATTGGTATTACTAATTTTTCTTTTTCCTTCTGGCTCCAATATTGCTAGATAAGGCACTGCTTAAAAAAATACAGATGTGTAAACACCATCCTATTCTAAAACAATTGGTTTGGTATGAGGGCAAGATATTAGTAGAGGAGAGAGAAATTTTCCTCTACCCTTCCAGATTCTTCTGTGTGGTCTAAGACTCAAATTGATGTAAGACATATTAACAGGAGAAAATCAAACAAATGTTACTAACACGTATATGTGGAAAAGACCCAGGAAAATGGAGAAATGTGTCAAAATGGTGGAAACCCTCATCCTTAAATACTATCTTTAGCTAAAAACAAAAGAGGATATCGGGGTCCTTCAAAGGGGAAGAATGCAATTCACCTAGAGATGAAATAGCAAATGTTTGGTAAAAAAAAGGTTTGCTGGGCTCTGTGGAGGCAGTGGGACACAGAGAAAAATTTTAACAAGCAGACTCTGCCGGGTCCCTCCTGTCTACACACCTTGTTCATAGTATAGTTATCTATCTATCTTCCTTCGTAAAACTTTCCTTTAGATGGTCAGGGAGAAGCCCAAAGTTTCTTCCTGAGTGTTGGAGGCCTTAAAAATAATCAGCATAAATTGATTCTTATGCCAGAGTGACACATTTTGAGCAGGCAGGTTTTGCCCCCCAACATTATCAATAATAGCAACAAGCAACAACAGTAAAGCAAGATGAACATTGTCTTTATTTTTTATTAGGGAAAATATAAAACAAAAGTAGAAAGAAGAGTATAGTGAGCCCACATGTACCTATCAGATAACTTCAGCAACTTCCCACACATGAGCTATCTTATTTCATACACATACCTTACCGTTTCCCACCGCATCCCGGCCCCAGTTTGTATGTGGCAAATTTTAGACATCATAATATATGTATGTGTACATATAGCAAAAAGAAAAAACTTTAAAAATTGAATCATGCTAGCAATAACATAATGAATAATATAATGTCAAATTATTATCAAATATTAAATGATATCCAATAGCTAGTGTCCAACTGACTTTGTGTGTGTATGTGTGTGTGCATGTTTATTGAGCATTTTGTTTGCTTAAATAAAGATCCAAGTAAGATTGAATAAGGATCCAACATGTTTTATTTGGTTGCTTTATAGCCCACATCTTATTTAATTTCTAAGTTCCTCCTCCATCATTTTCTGTTACAATTTAATAGTTGGAGAAATTCAGCCATTTGTCCTAACAATTTTCCTATCAAGTTATGTACCTGTGTCAATACTTCATTACCATCTGAACATCACCAGTAGAACTAGCTCCACATGAAGGCAGGCACTTGGTCTATTTTGCTGTTGTTGTTTTCCCTGGGCAGTGATGAGTGTCCAGCTTATAGTAAGGTGTTTAATAAATATCTGCTAATTTAAGAACATATAAGATAGGACCCATCCACACAATATAATATTATTTAAGAAACTTAATATAATTTAACCAAGTGTTAAAAAGACCTTTTGGTGTTGGATACAGCACATAGGTTAAGTGAAACATCAAACTGTACAAACAATATAAACCCAATATTCCTCTTTTTTTTTTTTCCTTCAGTGTTTCTATATCCTGAGAAAGAGGGTTAAGGTTACTTTTTAAAAAATCACTTTTAAAATTTAAGCCTGCAAAGAGGGAAGAAGAAGATATATAAGAGTGTTTCTTCAACATTAATGAGATTGAGTCTCAAGTTTCTTTCTTTTTCTTTTCTTCCTATAGTAGATAAATCACCTTTACATAGTTGTGGGAGAAGCCTCTATGGGCTACTAAAAACCTGCTACACTGTCAACATACTGTTGGATAAAATCATTGGCAGGATGATCATATTAACTATTATCCATAAAAGGCCATTTAAACAATCTGCTCTAGAACCACAAACAAAAACTGAGACTGCCTCAGGGAGAACTAACATGCCCATAAGAAGTACCCTGCCCTTACTTGTTTCTGATAAACAAACAAGAAGTATGGCTTCTTGTTTGGGATAGTTGCATCTTCTGGACTTCAGTTATCTTGCTGACAAGTTTAAAAAAAAAAAGTCCACATAGTGAGTGGTATCTAGAATATTTCATTCCATTTGGAGTTTTATCCATAGTGCTGAACAATTGAAAGAGAAACTTTCTGAATTTTATATGGGTCTAACTTCTAAAACAAAGCAGGCTGCCCAAAAATTGGTCGTTTGATTTTTGAGGGTGGGAATTATGTGCATTTTGCATACATTACAGGTAAGAGCAGGTGTTTAACATTTAGCAGAATGACTAGCAACTACCTTTGTTCCTTCTCTACCACCCCACCTGGGTTTAATAACGCATCATAGTTTAAGCAAAAAATGTATCCCATTAACTAGAAACTCACTTCATGGCAAATCTTTTCACATCCTTGTGGGTAGTTAGGATGGAATTTTGAAGCTTTCTTTCACTGAAACATTGGGTACCCAAGAAAATGTGGTCAGAAGACTGTGCACTCACAGAGGGCTGTAGTCACCTCCTGTAGAGTCTGTTCTTTAGCACTGGGGATGCCTAGTTTTTGGTGCTTTTTCTAGATGATGGAAAAGCTAGAGGGAAAACCTCTCATAAGGAGTTAACAATTGCTGATCAGTCACTGCTCTGAGTAGCTGAAATGCCTGTATTGAAGGAGTGAATGCAGGTACACTGTATCTTCTCTGATCCTCATTTTGTTGACAGCATCATTGCTAGTAATAATTGGAACTGAAAGAAATAGCTGAGTGGATTAAACTGTATGTTGAATGGATTAATGCTGTATGTTAAAAACCTAGGGTTGATAATGCTTATTGTTATTGATTGTTCAACAATTACTTATTGAGCTTTTTATATGTCAGACACTGCTCTAGATTCTGCGCATATAGAGATGAACATCACAAAACTACAGTTTTCATGGAATTTTCATCACAGTAGGGCAGGGGACACAACAAATAAATGGTACATAGGTATCCTTTATAATGTCAGTTAGTGCTAATTGCAGTGAAACAAAAAAAAATGAGATAACAGGCTTGGAAAGGAATGCAGAGAGAAGGAATATTTTATATAAGGTGGTCAATGTAGGCCTTTCTGAGGTGACATTTGAGTAGATCAATTGTGGATATAAGGAGAAATCAGTATATCTGGGCAGGAATAAAACACCTGGCAGGAAAAAACTGACTCGATGGTTGGTAAATCTGAAGTTCAGTTTTCCTAGAACTGAAAGAAAGGTCATGAACAGAAAATCTGTATTCTCTTTCCAGATCCTCTTCTTGATCCTCTGATTTTTTTTTTTTTTTTTTTTTTTTTTTTTTTTTTTTTTTGCCTGCCTGGGTCTACATCGCAGCATGTGGGCTTTCTTTTGTACTGGCACAGAGGCTCTAGAGTGCATAGGCTCAGTAGTGCATAGGCTCAGAGTGCATGGGCTTAGCTGCCCCACAGCATGTGAGATTTTAGTTCCCTTATCAGGGATCAAACCCACATCCCCTGCATTGGAAGGTGAAACCACTGAACTGCCAGTCCTCTGACACTTGAATCAAGATAACTTATGTTCTAGGACCTCAGTTCCGCTGCTGCTGCTGCTAAGTCACTTCAGTCATGTCCAACTCTGTGCAACCCCATAGATGGCAGCCCACCAGACTCCCCCATCCCTGGGATTCTCCAGGAAAGAACACTGGAGTGGGTTGCCATTTCCTTCTCCAATGCATGAAAGTGAAAAGTGAAAGTGAAGTCGCTTAGTCATGTCCGACTCCTAGCAACCCCATGGACTGCAGCCTAGCAGGCTCCTCCGTTCATAGGGTTTTCCAGGCAAAAGTACTGGAGTGGGGTGCCACTGCCTTCTCCATGAGCCACCAGGGAAGCCCAAGAATACTGGAGTGTGTTGCTATCGCCTTCTCCGAGGGCCTCAGTTCTTTCATCCATAAATAGCCAGTGCTGCCCAGACTCTCAGGAGACCACTGAAATATCCCTTCTTTCCCCACCCTCTGCCCAGTCAACATATTTGAGTAATATGTACGATTTACATAATATACATTTATCTTTAAATAACACATTGTTTATCTAAACAGATGTATTTTTAAAGGTTTATGCACCCAGATCCAGGGGGGAGGGGGTTGGAATTTCCCCACCAGCAAGTGATTACTGGATACAAACTGGATATCATATAGTGTTAGTGTCAGTTGCTCAGTCGTAGCTGACTCTTTTTTGACCCCATGGACATGGTCCGCCAGGCTCCTTTGGCCATGGGATTCTCTAGACAAGAATACTGGAGTATGGAGTAAGTAGGCATTTCCTTCTCCAAGGGACCTTCTCAACCCAGGGACTGAACCCAGATCACTCACATTGCAGGCAGACTCTTTACTGTCTGAGCCACCAGGGAAGTCCAGATATCCTATAAGTCAGTTCAGTTTTGACAGTATTATGGAGGTGGTGTTTTTACCAAACCATGGGACTGAGGGAGGAAAGGAACAGGCTGAGCTGACTCCATCTTGAAAAAGAAGGAAACTCCACCTTGCCCTTTCAATGAGCTTTGGACCATGTGCTTAGTAGCCATGGGGATAACATACCTAAGGCCGAACTGGCCTCCCAAATAAACACCAGACTCCATACCAAGAGTTCCCATTGCCAAAAAGAATGTGATAACCCCCTATGTAGTCAATCACCTTTGTCATCTTTATGGCTCCCATTGGTGTAGGCTAGAGTGTATAACCAGCTGACCTTCTGATTATGAATCATGGCTGTAACCTGATTGCATCTCCCTTTAACACTTTCCAGGCTAGGTTTAAGGAATTTGGGGATGTGCGCTTGAGCAGTACACTTAAGGTATTTAAGGCTTTCACAGAAGTTGGTTGGGGTCCTTGGCTAAGAGGAGACTCTGCCTTGGGCTTGCCGGTGTAATAAACTGCACTCCACTATCTGCATTGTCCTTCTGAGTGAGTTTGTTTCCCGGAACGCGTGGCTGAGCATTCAGGCCTGTAAGACTACCACCCCTCCCCTGCCCTATTTCAGATGCCAGTCACAAGTCCAAATTGTCACTTGTGCTTACCCCTGATTGACTATAGATTGGTGGTTTCAACCACCCCTTCCTTGGATTTGATTAATTTGCTAGGGAAGCTCATGGAGCTCAGAGAAACATTTTAGTTACTAGATAACTGGTTTATTATAAAAGGATTTAGCACAGGAACAATCAGATGGAAGAATTGTAGAGGCCAATGAAAAGGAAATGGGCATGGGGCTTCCATGTTCTCCAGCACCACTCTCCTGGAATCTCGCATGTTCACCAACCTGGAAGCTCACAGAACCCTCTGCTTTTGAGTTTACAGAGATTTCATCACATAAATATGGCTGATTAAATCATTGGCAATTAAATCTATTGTGATTGACCTCTCTCCCTTCCCTGGATGGTCAACAATCAGCCTCTGGAACCTTCAGTCAGTTCAGTTCAGTCACTCAGTCGTGCTCGACTCTTTGCGACCCCATGAATCACAGCACGCCAGGCCTCCCTGTCTATCACCAACTCCCGGAGTTTACTCAAACTCATGCCCATCGAGTCAGTGATGCCATCCAGCCATCTCATCCTCTGATGTCCCCTTCTCCTCCTGCCCCTAATCCCTCCCAGCATCAGGGTCTTTTCCAATTAGTCAACTCTTCGCATGAGGTGGCCAAAGTATTGGAATTTCAGCTTCAGCATCAGTCCTTCCAATGAACACTCAGGACTGATCTCCTTTAGGGTGGACTGGTTGGATCTCCTTGCAGTCCAAGGGACTCTCAAGAGTCTTCTCCAACACCACAGTTCAAAAGCATCAATTCTTCGGCACTCAGCATTCTTCACCATCCAACTCTCACATCCATACATGACCACTGGAGAAACCATAGCCTTGACCAGACGGACCTTTGTTGCCAAAGTAATGTCTCTGCTTTTTAATATGCCATCTAGGTTGGCCATAACTTTCCTTCCAAGGAGTAAGCATGTTTTAATTTCATGGCTGCAGTCACCATCCACATTGATTTTGGAGCCCCCCCCAAAAAATAAAATCTGACACTGTTTCCACTGTCTCCCCATCTATTTCCCATGAGGTGATGGGACCGGATGCCATGATCTTAGTTTTCTGAATGTTGAGCTTTAAGCCAACTTTTTCACTCTCCTCTTTGACTTTCATCAAAAGGTTCTTCAGTTCCTCTTCATTCTCTTCCATAAGGGTGGTGTCATCTGCATATCTGAGGTTATTGATATTTCTCCCAGCAATCTTGATTCCAGCTTGTGATTCTTTCAGCCCAGCATTTCTCATGATGTACTCTGCATATAAGTTAAATAAGCAGGATGACAATATACAGCCTTGACGTACTCCTTTTCCTATTTGGAACCAGTCTGTTGTTCCATGTCCAGTTCTAACTGTTGCTTCCTGACCTGCATGCAGGTTTCTCAAGAGGCAGGTCAGGTGGTCTGGTATTCCCATCTCTTTCAGAATTTGCCACAGTCTATTGTGATCCACAGTCAAAGGTTTTGGCATAGTCAATAAAGCAGAAATAGATGTTTTTCTGGAACTCTCTTGCTTTTTTGATGATCCAGCAGATGTTGGCAATTTGATCTCTGTTTCCTCTGCCTTTTCTAAAACCAGCTTGAACATCTGGAAGTTCTCAGTTCACGTATTGCTGAAGCCTGGCTTGGAGAATTTTGAGCATTACTTTACTAGTCTGTGAAATGAGTGCAATTGTGCAGTAGTTTGAGCATTCTTTGGGCTTGCCTTTCTTAGGGCTTGGAATGAAAACTGACTTAAGTGTGTTCAAAAAGTTCCACTTAATTAACACTACAAAAGACACTTCTCTCTCTCTACACTAAGGAGGTTCTAATGGGTTTAGGCATTCTTGGTGACTCAGAGATAAAAGAATTCACCTGCAATGCAGGAGACACCAGTTTTATCCCTGGATGGGGAAGACGTCCTGGAAAAAGCAATGGCAACCCACTCCAGTATTCTTGCCTGGGCAATCCCATGGACAGAGGTGCCTGGTGGGCTACAGTCCGTGGGGTCAAAAAAGAGTCAGACACGCCTGAGTAGTTAACACATTACTAGAAAGGGGGAAGTGTATTCCAATCAGAGGGAGAATTGTGTGTATTTTATCAGTTCACTATTTTAAAAGAAGATGCTATTCTCTCTTTAGTATTGCTAATAACATGTAAATAAACTTTTTCTTCCAACCACCAGAGAAATGTAGAAATGCACATTAAAACTTGGAAAACAATGGACAAGGATGGACTATTCCTCATAGCCTCCAGGTGAAAATGAGTCCAGTTGACACTCTGCATTAGTGGGTCCTGCATCCGCAGATTCAACCACACAGATGGGATTTTTTTTAATTCCAGAAAGCTCTGAGATGCAAAATTTAATTTGCTGCAGGTCAGCAACTATTCACATAGCATTTACATTGTATTTACAACTATTTACATAACATTGACATTGAATTAGGTATTATAAATGATACAGAGATGATGTAGACAGGAGGATGTGCTTGGGTTATAAGCAAATAGTCTGCCATTTTATATAAAGGACTTGAGTATCTGCAGCAAAATTGAGAGGAAAGTCTGGGAAATCCCGTGGGACCACAGTCCTTACACAGCAAAATGCAGTATCCATTTCTTAGAGGCAGTTTAAAGCCTACCCTAAGGCTACCGGATCAAAGTCTTCAAAAGAGAAACCAAATCTCTCTTGACTTCACTTTGGATCAGAGGTTACCTCTTGCAGATGCTAGAAAGATCAATTTATGGTAGAAAACAGCCCAAATAACAGCAGAAACAATAATAAAGTCTCATTTGTGCAGCAAGTCATACATTTAGTTATTTTCCTATTCTAGGTCAATCATTCCTAGAGTTCTTGGAGGAATGCCAGACAGAGACTACATATCCCCACTGTATTAAAAAAAAAAAAAAAAATGAGACCCACAGAAGTTAAGTAGAGTTCCAGGGCTAGGAGTCACATAGATTATCAGATGACACCTCAGTGATCTGCTCAGTGCATCCGGGCCCAATTTCATCTGACTGTGTGCTGGGTAAATATCCAGTCATGTCAAATCTAAATCCAAAGCATTATTAATGGTACTATCAAAATGTGGAGGCGGAGCGTGAGGCAAGGTACCCAGAGGAATCCTCACATACACATTTCCAGTAGTTTAAAATGCTATAATACCTAGATCATAAAATGAAGAACTTATTTTCCTTTGCACATTCATCCTTATATTCCTGCCCCAAACATTTACTCAGCACCTATTCTGGGCTAAGGATTCAGAGAGAGAGAGAGAGAGAGGAAAAATAAAAAGGTGGGTTCCCCACTGATCTAGTTTGCTTGGTCGCCATCATCAAACTAACTACCTCTTTACTAATTTATCAGAGAAAGCATTTTGAAAATTATATTTCCAAGCACTATTATTTCATTCACATCTCAGTTAGTGTTTGGAGGAAGAAAAGAAAGAAAATTACCATAGCATGAAATAATTTCCAATTTCCTGAGTGCTAAATGAAGTAAAAATTGTGGTTAAATTAAACTCATCAGGATTGCTATTTTTAAAAAAACGTATTCTAATAAAATTATATGTCTTCAAATCTAAATATTTTCAGAGTTATGTCTTTTAAAAAGGATTCCCATTGTTTGAACAAATGAGCAAAGATATATCAAATATGAAATTCACTGTATTAAAAATGTCAAAGTTGGTGCGGTTCTTGACAACCTCATCCAAATTTCATGTATCACTTGATATATAGTTTCTACCCAATTAAACACAATTCATAATCATGTAAATTTATTTATTGTCTTCTAATGAGACACTTAAAACCTATTTTACCTGGTGCTTTGCCAAAATGCTATGCACTGTAGTCAAACAGGTGAATTCATCGATCAAGTAATCAACCTTATTATATATATATGTAAATATATAACATATACATGAAAAGTACATATTATAATTAGCCTGGCCTGCTGCAGTCCATGGGGTCATAAAGAGTCAGACATGACTAAGCAACTGAACTGTTATGCCCGATGTCCGAATCCCTGAGCGGGAAGAGAGAAGGCTTTCAAGACAATGCAACTTGCAAAAAAGGGAAGTTTGTTACTGACTCGAGCCAGGGCCTTCTGCCCCACCCATCACAGTGGTGCAGGGTCAGAAAAGCCCTGAGCCCAAGCTGTTACGCAAATTTATAAGATATGCATAAGCAATTAGTAGCTGGCTTAAGCAGATTGGTTACATGTTTGCAAAGCAATTCTATTGGTACAGACTTTCGCAGGCTTTTTCAAACCTGGGCGTTCGCGGGCTTTTCAGCTCTCCCTTTGTTTCTTACTGGGCGCATATTGATTGGCTGGCTCCAGGTGACCTGATGGGGGTAGGGAATCTTACCATTTCGGGGGAAGCTAAAACTTAGGTCCAGGCTGCCTGTCATGGTATTAACCCTGGCAGCCTCACATTAACAACAACAACAACTATATATATATATTTGGTGGTAGTAACCCTGCCTATCCTAAGCTATGGTATGCCAAACTATGTTCTACTGTTGGCTCAGGCTAGAATGATGAGAGAGTACATTGATTTTGAAGAGGAAAAAGGAGGTATAAAGAAAGGAAATTTTTCCCTTACATGGTTCAGCAACCTGGGACTGGGAAAAGGATAGTCACCCTAATAATATAATTGCTACCTTATTTTAAGCATTTGCCTTGTCCTAGAATCTGAGTGGCTCTAGAAACATGAGCTCATTTATTTGTTACCACCACAGGCCATATTATTTGCATTGCACATTTGTAGAAAACGGTATTCAGAGAGGTCAGTGTACCTGGCCAAAGTCACACAGCTAGTAAGTGTTGGAGCCAGGCTTTACACACAGTGGTGCAATGAATGCCCACCCAACAAGGGTGGGTAGGATACAGCTTTTACTCTTGAGCTGAAGATTTGAGGTTTGTGAGGTTTGAGCCTTAGACTTGTGTTGCCTCTATGAGCCTGTGAGACATGACCATGTGCCAGCCATCAGCTGATTCAAGTGGCAAATAACTGTAAAATCACATGTAAAAAATGTATCATGACACCTGGAATAAAGAATGCCCTGTGATCCTAAAAATGATCAGCCGAGTTAGTCTGCAAGATGAAAATTCAATTCTTCCTCTCAGCCTACTGGGGCGTGACAAAGGCTCTAGACATTGACCTTTTCCCGCCAGCACAGTTTTATTGCAACGAAGAGGATGAAATATCAAACTTCTCTGTGAAACATATTACAAACAGCTATGACATGCCTTATCAGTTTCTTTTATATTTGATTATCAACAGCCATCTTGTAAAAAGACTTCAAACCCCAGCAGAAAGAATTCATAATCCTGTCTCATGAATCACTTTGGACTTGGAAGGCAGATTAGGCATTCAGGGCTCTGTGGTGAATAGCAGCTCAAAGGACTGTCCATCCCAAGTTCTTACTGCCAAACCTGAGCTAAGTCACGGATGATGAGGAATAGCTATCATGGTTAGCTCTTTAAAGGATAAGCCCTTGACACCAGTTGGGAGAAACAGGATCTATTCCTATCCAGCTTTGACAATCATTTCCTGTGTATGTGTTGAAGAGATGCTTAGCCTCTCTGGTCTAATAAGGTGAGGATCATAGCATATCCTTTGTCTTCTCATAGGAATCAGTGTAGTGTATCTAGTACACATTCTCCCACACAGTACAGGCTCAAAAAAAAAAAGCCTCATTAATTGAAGAAAAAAATAATGCATTAATTAATATCCCCTTCTTATTTTTCAAAGCATTTGACATACATGAATAAGGTTTATGCCTACTAATTATCCTTATTAATAAAACTAAAGCCAGCATTACTCTTCAACACCAGAGGGACTTACATTACCATCAAAACACTCCTTTAGAGTTGGGAGAGAGCAGTGAAACCCAATTAGACATACAGTCACTCCTGAGACTTCACCCCCTGATAAGTCTTACTCCACATGCCCAGCCCTACTTCTCTAGTGAGCTAAATGGCAAATCCATATTTCTCATTACCTAGTTCCACTTAGCTGCCACAGAAGCACCTGCAGTTTACAAGTCCAACCCAAACTTAATTCAACTTCTTTGCCCCCACACCACTTCTCCTTTTAGATTCACAATCTCAGACACCAAGATCACAATCCACTCAATTTCTCAAGTAAAGAAAGCTTAGTATCACACAGGCATTCTCTAGTCAGTCATCAAATCCCAATCAGTCTGCCTTATTGGGTACCATCATCCATTCAAGTTTTGATTGCTGTGTTTCAGGCACAATGGAAAAGATTGGGCATACAATAAGAAGACAAAACCTCTACCCCCTTGAGGCTTACATTCTGGTGGGGCATTCAGACTCACAGATAAAAGAAAAGCCTATAAGCAAAATAAGTTTACAGAGTTGTAATAGATACAAAGGAGACCAACAGAGGATGAACCTATATAGATGGAAAGGGGGGCACATTTTGTCTGTATGAGGAACTAATAGGTGGCCAGGGTGGTTGGATCACAGTGCACTGATAGGAGAATGAAGGAAGGTGAAGTTGGTGAGATTTGCAAGGCACTAGTCATGTAAAGCAATATTTAAGACTTTGGAAAGCCAGTGAAGAGGTTTAAGGTATGAAGTCAGGTGGTCTGAGTTGGCTGTTTGTATCCCTCTGGCTTCTTTGAGGAGAAGCTGGGAGCAGGAGGTCAATTTAGGAGGCTATTTCCATCTTCCAGATCAGAGATGATGATGGGCTAGGCCCATCAACAATAAAGTTGACAGCAGTGCAGAAGCAGCAAAGCCTTGCCTCCTTTCCATCACCAATTTACTGAATTACTTTCGAATATTTATGTCACATTTTGACATTCATAAAAAGCCTCTTGACATGCCTCTAGCTGTATATGATCCTAATGTGTCCACACTGCCTGCCAGATAGATTTCAGAACTCTTTTCAGAGATCCCAACTCACCCCTTGCTGTCCTCCAGAGGCTCTCAAAGAGATGAAGGACGTTGCATAATCACCCAGGAGCAATTTCAAATACTATTGACCAGGTCCCATCTGATTCACAAGGCTATCCTCTCTGGGCAACCTGAGTGTATAATTTTTAATAAGGTCTCCAAGAAATGTAGATCATCTGCTCTCTTACTTTCCCCATCATGCCAGGAACACTGGTTTATAACATGCAACTTAGCAAACACAAGGTCTATCCAGAAAAGTCCTCCATTCACAGTTAGCATCTCATTGTCTTCTGTTACACCTTTGATTTGTTTCCTTCCCTCAACCCTTAAGGATAGGAAATAGCCAGATGCATTGTCTGGAGAGGTAGGTGGGTACAGAGGTAAATAGGCGATTAACAGGATAAGTATTTTGGAACAAGTTTGGAAAGACTAGAAGATATCAAGGAAGCTTCTTCATTCTGTATCTGAGAAACTACTACAGGGTCTACAAAATACATTTTGATGAGTGAATGAATGATGGATGGAGCAATACCTACTACTGAAGGACAAGAAGAATAAAGCTGTGCCCTTTCTTGAGTTGAATCCATGTCATAATGCAGTGATTACTTTATATTGAAATAAGGAAGGACCACTTAAACTAAAGCTTGCTTTTAAGGGAATATGTTCCAAATGAAAAAGGACTCCACTAGTCAGGAAAGACACTTTATTTGAGAGCTTCTTAAAGGGTTCTACAAACAATAGAGGCTTAAAGTAAAAAAGAAGATAAAAAGGAAAAAAATGAAAAACAAGTATTTTAACTATTGAAAAAGTAAACAGCCTTTTAAAAAAAATTTAAACACAAAAATGTGAAAATGTAGTTGTCAAATCTAATCCAAATACATTCCTAGAAAAAAGGATCATCCATGGTGACGGGGTTACTTACAGCTGTATACTTGTTTAAGTGCTATTCATTTTCCTTTTGAATTATTTCTTCACTTCAAATTCAATTGGAGATCTGTGCAAACCTAGCAAAATATTCTTTGGATTACAAAAACTATATAAAAAATGAACAAAACTTGTCATTATGGAAGTATTGAGAGTGTGTAATCCTTCACTGAAATGAAAGATTCCAATGTGACATCGTCCACAGAATTTATTCCATTGAAGTGTTCAGACAATTTGATTCAAATGCAAAGGAATGTGGAAGTGAGCACTTCATCAAAACATTTCTCTTTGTATGCATTTTGACTGAGTCATAAAAATAGTCTGTAGCAGGATATCAAGAAATTGCTTGAAACAAACTCCCACAATAAAGTTTAAAAAAAGAGAAGATAATCTAAAAATTATCTGCAATCCAAGAGAAAGCATGTGCCCTGTGTCTAGGGGAAAGAGAAAAAGCACTTACAGCACAGAATGACCTGTGTGTTCTCTCCCCAAGTATTGCTATGTTTTGACCTTTGGCCCTACAGAGCAGGTGAATCATCCCCCACAGAAGTCGCAACCCCTAGGCAGCAAGATGGGACTGCAGGAGGCTGCAGGCATACTCACAAAAGGCATTGACCTCCGAATCCCACCAGGGTCCCTGCCCTCTGAGCTTATGGCTCAGAGCATATTTTAAAACAAAGGTTCAGAAATGAATTGCTCTTTCTTTGATCAAACTTTGAAATGCCACATTGTTTTAAAAGGAGTTACAATTATAAAAAGAAAAAGAAGCAGTTTCAACTGTCAGAGTCATTATGATAGCCTGGTGAGATCAAAGTAAGGAAAACTAGAATAACATTGGAGGTCTGATCTTATAACTACATGTTGCAAATGTATATTTTTTACTCTTCACCCCCGCCAACCCCCAAATGCTCGGTGTGGGGCAATAACATCCACATCTTGAACTTTAGAGTTCTAATATTTTCATTCCCACATGGATTCATTTCTCATAACCATCAAATTACTGATATACAAGATAAGTGCATATTATATAACAAGTATTGCAAAAATCATAGACTGACCTAGATCTTTAGCATCCTTCTTTGATAGAAGATGTGTGTGAAGAAAAGCTAAGAAGCTAATACCAAGAATGTACAAAAAAGCTTTACACAATGTTACAGACTCTTGTCTGAAAAAAAAAAAAACATTTGCAAAACATATCCAATTTTAAATAAACAATAAAATCAGCAGACTATAACAGATCATAAATAGGGTTATGAAAAGATCACAAATATCTTAAATTAGAATTATAAATGGGTAATTAGAAATACTTAATTGTTTTCAATTGTTAAGAATCAAACCCAGAATTAAAAAAGAATCTTTTTTATTTCAAAGGTTGCTTCTTATATTGAAGCTCATATTAAAGCAACAGTACAATGTTCATAAAATATAAGTGTGATGCCGTAACATTTCTTACATGTCAGAATACTGATATTCGTATGTATACTAAAATAAGAACTTTAAAATTGTACAAATAGATACATTAAAAATGACATAGAAATAGGGCGCCTCTCACTGAAACA
This sequence comes from Muntiacus reevesi, assembly GCF_963930625.1. Classification (NCBI taxonomy): domain Eukaryota; kingdom Metazoa; phylum Chordata; class Mammalia; order Artiodactyla; family Cervidae; genus Muntiacus; species Muntiacus reevesi. Next base: position 245,180,352 of record NC_089250.1, read on the forward strand.
AGACAGTTATATCTGGCACATATTAGTTTAAGATGAAAGTAGAAGCAAAAAGATTTACAAGAATCAGCAGTAACAAGATTGATGCTCAAGAGACATAATTGTACATTGTATTGTACATACATTGTATGGGTTTAAGCTGGCTGAATATTATATATTTCAAGTTTAAAAATGCACTACATATAGAGTGTCCATAGTTTAAGGCGAAATTACAGCTCAGAACTGTTGTCCTTTCTAATTTTGTGGAAGCATCTTTGACAAATTAAAAACAAAAAGAAGAAAAAAAAAAGAGTTCAATGTTCATGACACATAAACAATTTCCCTTCATTGTGAGTTCACCATTAAGACTCCCCCTTCTCTTAAATATTTTGTATGCCAAGTGGTTTTTCTCTAGCCAAGTTGATAAACAACTTCAATATTTGCCTTTTTGTGAGAAAAGGTACTTCACAGTATTTACCACTTTGATGTCCTTGCAGTTTTATTAAATGTATCCTCTCTGTAAAACTTTGCTTGTTTTAAATGAGCCTTTCCTTGATTTAAAAAAATACCTGTTTACATATCTTCTAGATTCCTCAGAACGCCAGACACAGTTCTTAAGGCCAAATTTGTATCGTTATTGTTAAGAGTCGTCATCAAAAGTGTCTTTGGAACCATACAAGTCCGCTAGTTTCTTAAACCGAGGGCCCCAGTTCTGTAGGTAGTCATAGTCCAAGTCTGAATCTGTGGTAGCCGACTCTAAGGAGCTCAGGGACCCGGCCACGGAGCCCCTGCCTTCATAACCATAGATCTGGATGGAGTCATAAGGAGGGGCAGTTGGGTCATTATCCGCTTCCTGTATCCTCGTGTTGATGAAGTCATCCACATCCACACTGTTGGGTGCTGGCCGGAGCCCAGGTCTAGGCATGTACTGATACTCAGGTTTGATGTCTTTGCGAGGGATAAATCCATTGATACCGTCGGGGTTCTGGAGGGTGGCAATATCAAAGGCTTCTGTGTCTTCTTCCCCACCGCCCTCGTCATCATAGGTGATGATGTTCTCACGGACATCCTCCTCCTCGAAGACGATGAGTGGTTCTTTCTTTTGCCTTCTCAGGGTCACGAACAACACCACAATGACTACAGGGAAAGACAAAGAAAGAAGCAAAGGTTAAGTCCAGTCTTCTGGGGTTCTTTTCCCAGGGGAACTCTGCTTACCTTAAGCATGGAGTACACATGCTTCAGAACAGGGACCAGTCTATGAAATGAGTGCCTTACCTGGAATCCTCAAAGATGTGCAAAAGCTGCCCTCCACCTGTCTCTTCCTCTGCAAAAATGCTGCCAGGAAAATATTATTATCCAAACAAACCGGCAAGTTGGAACTATGGTGAGCTTTTTACAAATCAATCTGATACTACTTGGAAGTCATCTTCCAAAAAATTAGGAAGATTCTAAATATGTCTGTCCGTCTGCAGCCTCTTAAATGTGGGTTATGCCTGTCTCTTTTTGCAAAGGAAAGCAGCTGCCTCTCCAAAGTTTACAAATGAAGACACGAGAGACTTGAGGTCCTGTCTAAAAGAGGTTGCAAGAGCTCTTAGGTGAGGCCAGCACTGAACCCACTACACCTTTATAAGAAACTGTATCATAAGCATAGCTAGACTCTCTTCAGACCACCATATAGAAGAGAGGTAGCTTATAAAGACCCCCAACAGACAAATGAAAAATCTCTACTTGTTTGAACAGTAAACTGTGTCAGCTGAAACTCCAGATGAAACCACAGTTATTGTCTCTTCTCTGAGAGAGGGGATTCCACTGAACTCAGGCCATCTAGGATAAGTGAGTAGAGTTGCTTACGAGGAAAGCTCAGCCACTGCTTCATTCCCCTGACAATCCCCCCACTTCCCCATAAGAGGCTTCCACAGTCTTTCATTGGAACACATGGGCTTCTCTGGTGGCTCAGTGGCACCGAATCCACCTGCCGGTACAGGAGACATGGGTCGGGAAGATCCCTTGGAAAAAGAAATGGCAACCCACTCCAGTATTCTTGCCTGGAAAACCCCACAGACAGAGGAGACGGGCATGGGGTCACGTGGTGTCCACCGGGTCAGAAAAGAGTCAGACACCACTTGGTAACCAAACAGCAGCAACCACATGCTCAGCAAGACTGCAGAAAATGTTTGTGACTGAATCTGGCAAGTGACCTTAGAGCCCCTCTGCATCCACCACACAGTGAGATGCAGGACGAGGGTGTGCACCTGCCTAGACTCTGAATGGCTTCCAGTGCTCACTAGGCAGTGTTTTTCCCCTGTGCCGAGCTCCTAACAACACCTTCACCAGGATCACGCCTTTTCACTTTCTTTGCTTGGATGACTCTTTATCTTTCATCACAAACATCCTTCCTGATATCCCATTCTGATACCAGACAGGACTACTGGTATCCGCTCTCTGTATCCACCTGGCCATCACCATGACACCTGTTACACTGCTCACACATCTGCCTCCCCCACTCGATTATGAACTTCTCAGAACATTTCTGTTTTCTGCCCCCTCTGCTTGGACTATCCATCCATCCCAGCCCCTTTTCCTCAGATGGAACACTCAGCATCTGATAGGTGTGTTTCATCCTCCAGAAAGATGTCTCTGACCTTCCCATTCAATGTCAGGCACTTTCACCTCTTGGGCCCCCACTGCCTGTTATGTTCATATCCCCATCACAGTGCTCACCATGTGCCTCTGTATTTATCTGCTCATGCCTATTTTCCTCAATAGATAACGAACATTTTGATCACTGAGATCTTGTATAATTCTTCTCTTTATCTCCCTGGGCTGAACACAGGGCTTGGTATCCTGAAAATACTCATTAACTATTTGTTGAATTCAACTCGTTGGCTCTTCCCTATGCATTGAGGATCCATGAATTCATTCAGTAGACAACTAACCATCATGGAACAAGTATAAATTGATGTCTGACATACTTAGGTTTGAATTCTGACTTTTTCGTCATGCATGATTTCTGAGACTTTGGGACTACTGATGCAAGCTTCCTGAGGCTTTCCTGCTATTACAGAGTAAAACACAGACAGGATCATGTGCAGAAGAAGGGCACCAAACTCAGCCGGCAAGTGCAGGAAAAGCTTCTCCCAGGTCCCTCCGAGCTGAGGCATATACCCAGATATAACATATGACAATTGGGCTGGGGAACCAAGATCCAGCTTCAGCCAGGCCAATCTGCACCCAGTTCCTTGAGTCCTCCATAGACCCTCTTTGGCATCACAATTACTCTTTCTCCCTCTAACTCTTCTCATTCTTCTTGTAAGGCAAATGGTTGTTCATATACTAGGTCTCTGTCTAAATTCCTCTCCTGCAAAATATTCCGATGTTCTACTCGGTTCCCTGTTGATGCCCCCAGATGTATTCTGCTAGCAGTCCGGTGATGCCAGCATTTTGTTCATCACAAAGTTCCCCCAACTCTGCTCTAATGCTCGTTAAGTCACTTGCTCCCCACGCCCCATACCCTGAAATACATGAGCAGGCAGACACCACTTCTTTTTTGTCCCAACTTGCAGCCACAGTATATAGCACATGTAACTTGAGAAATACACGTGTGTCAAGGATGGGCGTCTGGTTGAAAGGCCCTTCCCACGAGTGGTCGGGGAGATCCCTTACCCAGGAGAATGACGATGCAGGCGAGGATGGCGATCAGCGCCCCGGTGCTCAGGCCGGCGTTGAGGATGTAGGCTTCCGCGTTGCAGGACAGCAGCGCCCCGTTCACGTCACACCCACAGACCTTGATGGTGAGGGTGTTGGTGCTGCTCATGGGAGGGATCCCGCCGTCACTGATCACGATGGGCAGGAGGTACAAATCCTGCTTCTGCCGACTGAACCCTCCGCGCCGGGCGTACACGCCCGCGGTATTATCTGTGGGAAGAGGGGAGAGAAGGCGCACTTGGAGAGCAAGGCCAGGGCGACACAGCCTTCACTCTGCCCCTTCAGCCTGGCTGATCTGAGCCTGCTCTTCTCACCGCCAAGGCTAACAACCAGAATCGCCCCACTCGTTCTCTAATCTAGACATCTATAGAAGCCGCTGCCATTCGGCATGACAAAGATCCCTGAGTTTTGTCCCATCTGGAAACAAAATTCAGAAATTGGCTCTTTTTTATTTTGTCAATATGAATGCTTTCAGTGGTTGGGTAAGGACACCATTTTCTGTTTGAGTGTCTGTCCTTTTCCTCAAATACAAGGACTTACGGGCTTCAACCACACCCTCTGTTAGTGAAGGATGCAATTAAATAAGATAGGCCAGTGTGCACTTTCCCGACTTCAGGACAAGCCTTTGGCCAGTTTTTGTTAGTTTTTTGAGAGATTTCTAATCCACTCTCCAATCTTGCCCAAACTACGAACCCACTCATAAGTCCGAAAGGGAAATGTTGTCTTTGAAATGAAAATATTTTATAAACCTAGCAGCAGGTTTGCAGTTTCTCTGAAATTCAAGCAACATCAGCCACCCAGTTGAAAATATCATTCCTGCTTAAAACAATGATGGTTTCTCTGTTGCCCACGCGACACAGCCCACATCCACACAGTGGATCACCAGATAGTTCCCTGATCTAGACTTTACCTTGCCTTCCAGGCTCACGCCTGCTGTTTCCCACACCCCCCAGTTCAGCCTGCTGTGCAGAACTTAACGACTGTTACTCAGCACACCATATTCTTTGTAGGCCTTGACTTTGACCCTTTGCTTTAAAATGCCCTCCCACCCACCTAAAGTTCCTATAATCATGACCAGGGAGTTTCTCAAGCCTCAAAACTGAATCCAAAGTCACCTTCAGGAAGCCCTTTCTAGACTCTTCCCCCCATCTCCATTGGGACCCAGCACACTGTACATTCCTATACAAATCAGTCTCCCACTCTTCTGTCATTATTTGTTGGCATAAAATACTTGGTTCTCTCCTAGACTGTGGACTTCTGGAAAACAGGAGCTTTTATCTGCTTCATCTCAGTCCCTCCAGTGCTGGACACACAGCAGACATTCAATAAATATTTGTTGAACAAATGTTGTAACCATGTTCTGGGAAAGGTTTCACCCAAGTTCCAGATGTTGGTTTTCATGTATTTCTCAATCTTTTGTAACCTATTCCGAAATGCTTCCTCATCATGTTTTCTGCATATCTCTACCCGCCAAAAAGATTTTTTTCTAGACCATATGCTCTGCCTTGGAAAACATTGCTATTATAAAACAGTGGAAGTTTTGAATATGCTCCATCAAATTACACAGACGCAGACACACACACACACACACACATACACACACACTCAATATGGTATGCCTCATTTTGTGAGTTAGAAATCAGTAATTTATAGCAAGGTTATGACCAAGATGATGGCCCATTGCTTTGAATGAATTGATAATACCATGAATTAGCTCTTGCGGTAGGAAAAATTATCCTAGAATCTAAAAGCTGAATTCATATTTTTAAGTTAAAGAAAATGTAACATATTCTGTGTGAGATTAAAAAAAAAATATCTATACCAGGTTCAGTCTCATTTAGGACTGAATAGATATTCTGAGTATTGCAGAAGCTAAGGTGTGTGTGATGGCTGGTTTTTGGCAAGATTTATTAATGACATATCTTCTACCCTTTGCTGCCAATCTCTCAATCAAAACAGGGCAGAACCGCCAGCCTTCATCTCTATATTTTCTGGTTTGTATGATTAACATATATTGTTATCACTGGAGAAAAATTATATGTACTATGAAAAACCATGATTTTTTTTTAAAGCTGGTCAAGTAGAATGTAAACTTAACATTCCATTTGCTGAGTGTTCTTTCCTATTGTAGTCTATACCATTGTTCTATGTTTAACAAATACCAAAATATTGACATATCTTCATAAATTACTTCAAATGTTATTTTTTCCTTGTCATAATTTTATTTGAATTGAAGACTTTCACAAATTAAATTTTAAAATATTTATTATATTTTAATGATCTGAAATGTCAAAATGCCATGCCATTATGAATAAAAATAAATATGAAAAAATTTATGAAGAAAATAAATTAATTAAATTGCTTGGTCAAATATATCTCTCTGATATGAATGACATCCCCAAGAGATGTCACCTACTGAGTCCCACCCTGTTACCCATGGTGCAGTTTGGTGGGAACATGACCTGAGTGTTTTAATTTTTTTTAAACCTGCGGCGGCCATGGCTTAAAAATACACTCTTGAGTGTGCAATCCATGCAAAACTGTTGCTCCAGATGACAGCAGGCTGGCTTATACATGAAGGTAACTGAAAACCAAACACTAGTGGAAAACATGTATCTGAGCAGGACACCAGCCTGTGAATTCAAGATGCTTCATATTCTGAACAGCTGAGTCCCCTCAGTCACACTGAAACTAGGAAATGAAAGCTCATCAAAGTACCCAGCTGACTGAACCATTTATTGTCTCTGCGTGATTCATCAGTAGAATCTCGAGAACTTTTAAAAAATGTTTCACATATGGATTTTAAGATTAGTTTGAGAGGTGGAAAGTAAACGGACTGAAGGTCTGTTCCTGGGCATATTCCAAACACATGCTTTAGAATGATTCATTTGTCCTGCCAGAGCCTCACTTGTTCATCTTTAAAATGAGACACAAGTTGATATCAAGCATGCCTCATGGGGTTGCGATTAGGACCAAATAATAAAAACCTTTGGTTGTCCTCTGGGTTGTGCTTCCAGGGAGCTCAGGAATCCTTCTAACTGGAAAACTTAGCACCAGAATCCAGGTCCTCCAGTGCTGGTGAACTGGTGAGGGGTAGGTATAGTTAGATGAGAAGCATGTCTAACCAGATTAGCTTGGCACTTAGGTGGTTACTGTTGCTTGAATGCATATAATATCTGCCCTTTAGATCTAGACCTCAGCACCAATGGGAGGATGAGTTTTTCTGCAGGGAGGGCCGTTATCAGAGGAGACAGCACCATGTCCAGTGATGGTCTTTCTTGTTGTCCACTCTGGTCACTGATTCTTTACTAACAAAAAGGACCATTATAAGCAGGGACTCCATAGAAAACAACTCTAGAAAAATAGATGGAAAATGAAACAAACTGACAACAATAATAAAACCTCTGTAGGAAATCATTTTTGTATCCTAGGTTTGGCTACAAATTCCCTCATTATTTTAATTAGCCAGCTATTCTATATCCATCTTTGAAAGGGTTCCCTCAATTTGGACATACACATTTCTGAGATGTATGGGTGATGCAAGAAAAAAATTAAGAGCTTTTGTAGGACATATTTTCAGGGAAGTGTCAAATTGATTCCATGGTTAATAAGATGAGACAGAAAATGACAAATGTTCTATCAATTTTTAAGTTTTCATCAAGAGATTTCTCAAATCCTTCTCCTTTATTGTTTTTGTTGTTGTTCAGTCACTAAGTCCTGTCCAACTCTTTGCCACCCCATGGGCTGCAGGCTCCTTCATCCTGCTCTGTCTCCTGGAGTTTGTTCATATTCATGTCCATTGAGTCAGTGATGCTATCTAAACATCCCCCCTCTGCCACCCTCTTCTTTTGCCTTCAGTCTTTTCTAATGAGTCAGCTCTTCACATCAGGTGGCCAAAGTATTCTTTATAAAGCTTCCAAAGAGCAAATCTCAGTGTTTGGGGTCAAACAGATCTGGGTTTGAATCATGACTCTTCTACATATTAATTGCCTGACATTTAGACATAGCAGGTAAATGTCTTGAGTTGCTATATTCTCATCCAGGAAATCAATAGTTTTTAGGGTTAAATTTGATTCCATTCATAAAGGCACTTTGCACAGTGCCAGGCTGTTGCAGATGACCAGTAAATATCAATTATTTTCTGGAAGCTCTCCTCTTTGTACAGTAGACTAATGAGGAAGAGAAACATATTGGCAAAGAGAGGAAAGTGAATTCTTAGGAGTGACATTGCAGCCTTAAATGCAACTGCCTACAGAGAAGGGTGCATCCTTCAGAGGTAGGAAGATAGTTTATGCTCTTCAGTTCTGGGTAAGGTATTTCCCATGGTAAGAAAATGTTTTTCAGTCACCTTGGTCTTTCATCCTGACACCTTATATTCTTCTCCCTGTCCACAAACATAGATGCCTTTCCTTTCCCCTCCCCCCACTTAGGCAAAAACTTGCAAACGAGGTCATTAATTACTAGTATATGTCTTGTACAAACTGTAATATTTCTATTAATGGTAAATAAATTCAGGTTTCAAATTTTTATGTCTACAACCTAGACTCCTAACTGGATGCTATTTTTATCTGCATACTTTGTCATTACATTAACAACATGTAAAAGTTCTTCATAACGATGGTCTCCATGGTACCAGTTTGGAGATGCAAATATAAGGGCCATGATGATGATATCACCCAAGGGAAGGATATATACAAAGGATATTAAAAGGGAAAATTATGATAGGGAAGCAGCCTTTTATACGTCAACTGTACTGGGTGCCAATCTTGTATTAGCCAAAAGAAAAACAACCAGGGCAAAATGGGCAATATATGGGCAAACTCAGTTGTGTCTGACTCTGTGACCCCATGGACTACAGCCTTTCAGACTCCTCTGTCCATGGGATTTTCCAGGCAAGAATACTGAGTGGGTTGCCATTTCCTTCTCCAGGGGATCTTCCCGACCCAGGGATCGAACGTGGGTGTCCCACACTGCAGGCAGACTCTTTACCATCTGAGCCACCAGGGAAGCCATATATGGGCATAGCAATCTGAAAAGAGGAATCACTGCAGCAAAGGATTAGTACTTTCTGCTCTCATCATGATGTCAGCAGAGAGGCTTGGCTTAAAGTGAGAGAAGAGTGCCCTAAAAAGCATTTTAAGACACTCTTCCTTACCACTTCTTTTACTCTGTCCCTCTCTGCTCCAAAGCTAAAGATTCCCCTACTGATCAACTTGATCAGAGATACTAATACTTTAGCCTGTGAAGACAGACACTGTCTGCATCCTACTGGAGCCCATCTCTTGAGACTGTAAAAGATCGAGGCCAAGCCTTGCTCTCATTTAATTCACTTCTGACCTAAATCTACCTAATTTACCCTTTCTGCTCAAACCTTAGCAACAAACTAAATCCATCCACCCCATTAAAAGCTTCCACACACTTGAAGACAGTGATGCAGTCCCTAGCAGAATAGTCATTATGTGATTATGTTCCTCTGGGTTTTCTCTACTTTCCTTAGATATGTGGCAATAGCTCTATCAGAATAATGAATATATATATATAAAGTGCATCCCAAAAGTATTAGTGAAGTTTCAAACTTTGAAAATTTCAGAGACACACATGCTACAGAATTATTGTACAAAAGACATCATTGAAAAGTCTAGTTATTTAGATTTTTTGGTACTCATTTACATTTGTGATTTTTGAAAAAAATAATTTTAATTTTTGATGGCACTATTTGTGACACCTTGAATCTGAGGGAGGGACTGAAATAATAGAAATTTCAAATAATGCTTTTAAAGTTTGTAGCATTAACTTTCTGAGATGACTAAAGCTTAAAGGTAAACTTGATATCTGCATCTTTTATTGTCTTTCTAAACACTGTACGAGCCACCTATCTACCTGTAGTCATTACTCATATTGACTATTTCACAATCTATGGCAACTATTTGAATGTGTGTCTTCTCCAATGGACAGTAACATCCCTGAAGGCAAGAACCTTGCTTACTCATCTTTGGTCAGCAGTGTTTTGTGAGCTAGAAAAGTAAACAGTTGAAGGAGTTTTCTTTCATTACATTCAGCATCCATCTGGCTTTTCCACACAGTCAGATTTTACTGACTTAATAATTTCCAGACTGCCTATCTTCTCCCACTTTGTACTTTTGAACCCCACTTGATCATCACTGCCTCTATCGATATTACAGATTTTGTTCCTGGAAAATATCATCCCTTTATCTCATCATTTTTTTCTTATTATTTTGGGTGAGTCAGATTTAATTAAATAACATTTATTGAGCTGCTAATATGTGCAAACCTTATTCTTTGTTACTTCCGCCTACTTAACCCCAAAGAATTTTTAAACTATGTGCAGAAAGTATAATTACCTTTATTTTATATGAAAAGAAATTCAGAAACAAAGAGGGAAGCAACTGATCACAGTAGCAAAACTGGGATTCAAACTCCTCTAGGTTTCACTGTATTTTTACCAGTGCACAGAAGACCCTAGAATTCTGATATTATTGCATGCTACATTTGTTCCTTTTTTTTTTAATACCAGATTTCTCCAACATGGTTAGTTAATAATATGGGCCCCCATCACAGCCTATAACTAAATCCTTACAGACTCAAGTCCCAGATGAAAGAACTGCTCTTAGAACGCTAAGAATTTTATGTCAGAGAGACCTACAAAGGATTTAGGGCACTTATTCAATACTTCTCTTCCCATAGCATTTCCAGAAACATACACACCTTCAAAAACAAACCAGTATGCAAGACGTAAAAAGAAATCTATTATTTTCTTAATATTTTGGAATGATGGAAATACTACAGTGAGGTAAATTCTTTGAGACTAGCCTTAAAATATTAATGCAGAAAATTGTTTGATCCAAGACTCAGATGGCTATCATATCTCCCCTGTAAATGAAGGTCTACATCCTACAGAGGAAGGGGGATTATGATCTTTTAATTAAATCTCTGATACTGAGATTCAAAATTCAAAACACAACAAATAACATGGGAACAACTGCCTATGTGCATGTGTATATGCACATAGAATTGATGCTTTTGAACTGTGGTGTTGGAGAAGACTTTTGAGAGTCCCTTGGACAGCAAGGAGATCAAACCAGTCAATCCTAAAGGAAATCAGTCCTGAATATTCATTGGAAGGACTGATGCTGAAGCTCCAATTTTTTTGGTCACCTGATGCAAAGAGCTGATTCATTTGAGAAGACCCTGATGCTGGGAAAGATTAAAGACAGGAGGAGAGGCGATGGCAGAGGATGAGATGGTTGGATGGCATCACTGACTCGATGGACACGAGTTTGAGCAAGGAGTTGGTGATTGAGAGGGAAGCTTGGCATGCTGCAGTCCATGGGGTCACAAAGAGTTGGATACGACTGAACTCAACTGGACTGAACTGATGTGTGTACAAGGCATCTAAGTGTGCACTCTTTGTTGGTATCAACAGACTTTTCAGGTTGTAGTTTATCACATTCCTTAGAGTCAACCCTCCTCCCACTTTCGTTAGAGGATAATTTTCTCTTGGTGATAGGGAGGGAGAAAGGAATGTATTTCCTGGTTTTAGAAAAGGAAAACTACCAGGGAATTCAGTGGGAGATAAACATTTAGGGTCTTTTAGTGAGTTGAGAAATCTCAACGGTTAAGTCAGTGACCAGAGCGAACCTTGAAAGAATAATCTGTCTAATTCACCAAAAAGACCTATTCCTCCTTCTGTTAGGTTGAGGAGGAGGTGGGTTTCCAGATAAATTGTGTTCTGTGTTGGAAAAACTGCAGCAGTGAATCTCAGGCAGAAAAGGAACATAATTATTTATACAGTGAAAATGGCAGGGCATTAAAAGCCATCTGCCATTTTGATCTGCCAACAGAGAATCTTCCATATTGAAGCAATTAAGGGGGGAAAAGTCCCACAGAAATCTGTTTGATTATCTTTAAATTATAAAAATGAAAAGCTAGAAGCATATTTGGATGCTTTTTGGTGCTGCTCATCAGAAAAAGAATTGTCATTAGTTTAGACCAAAAAAAAAAAAAAAAGAAGAAGAAAGAAAGATGTTTGCCAATTGGTCTAATCAGGATGAATCTGTCTTGGCTATCTTTCCTTACCCAGCCAAACCTGCTTTCCATACAAACTTTTTTTGTTCTATTTTTTAAAATATTTTTAATTAATTTATTTTTTATTGAAGGATAATTGCTTTACAGAATTTTGCTGTTTTTTGTTAAACCTCAACATGAATCACCCGTAGGTATACACATATCCCCTCCGTTTTGAAGCTCCCTCCCATCTCCTTCCCCATCCCAACCCTCTAGGTAGATACAGAGCTCCTGTTTGAGTTTCCTGAGCCATGCAGCAAATTCCCCTTGGCTATCTATTTTACATATGGTAATGTAAGTTTCCATGTTACTCTTTCCAGACGTCTCACCCTCTCCTCCCTTCTTGCCATGTCCATAAGTCTGTTCTCTATGTCTGTTTCTCCATTGTGGCCCTGTAAGTAAATTCTTCAGTACCATTTTTCTAGATTCCATATATATGTGTTAGAATATGGTATTTATCTTTCTCTTTCTGGTTCACTTCACTCTGTATAATAGGTTCTAGGTTCATCCACCTCATTGGAACTGACTCAAATGTATTCCTTTTTATGGCTGAGTAATATTCCATTGTGTATATATACCACAAATTCTTTACCCATTCATCTGTCGATGGACATCTAGGTTGCTTCCATGTTCTAGCTATTGTAAATAGTGCTGCAGTGAACAATGGGATACATGTGTCTCTTTCAATTTTGGTTTCCTCAGGGTATATGCCTAGGAGTGCGACTGCTGGGTCATATGGTGGCTTTATTCCTAGTTGTTCTATTTTTTTTTAATTTGATTTAATTTGATTTTTTTTTAGCAGTTAAAACTTAACTCTGAATATATCATATATCAGAACTCATTTGATCTGCAACATGACGCATATTAGATAATATACTTACAAATTTAATACATTTGAAAGTCATCTTTTCCTGCATTCAAACCTTAGATGTCCAATATAACTTTGTGCAATAATATATGATGAAAGGATAAATGGATGGAAGGAGTGGGTGATCTGGCACTGACTCCTTCAGAAGATTCCAACATAGAAAGAAGGGTTGTCTTTTTAGCCTGAAGCTTATCTCATAACATAATCATCTTTCCACAATAATAACTAAGCCCCCAAATGACTGAAGCACATTACATGTCTTTCTATCTACTTTTTCCATTTTAATCCATGCATTTGGTCAACCCACTTTTTTTAAATTTTGGGATTTCAGAGCTCGTATTCTAATGGGAGACAGAGAAATGTATGCTTGGAACGCAGAGTGATTAAAAAACACTAGAGGTTAGTGCAGTGTTCCTGGAGCACAGAAGAGGTAGCATTCAGGGGTGGACTGGAATGCCCAGCAAAGCTTCACCTAAGAGACTTCATTTACAATGCCACTTGAAAGAGGAGGTATAATAGTCAGGGATGGGGGTACATTTTCCACAGAACAAAAGCCAGAAAGATAAAGACCAATACAGTATACTAACACATATATATGGAATTTAAAAAGATGGTAACAATAACCCTATATGCAAAAAAGAAAAGGAGACACAGATGTACAGAACAGACTTTTAGACTCTGTGGGAGAAGGTGAGGGTGGGATGTTCTGAGAGAACAGCATTGAAACAAGTATACTATCAAGGGTGAAACAGATCGCTAGACCAGGTTGGATGCATGAGACAAGTGCTCAGGGCTGGTGCACTGGGAAGACCCAGAGGGATGGGGTGGAGAGGGAGGTGGGAGGGGGGATCGGGATGGGGAACACATGTAAATCCATGGCTGATTCATGTCAATGTATGGCAAAAACCACTACAATGTTGTAAAGTAATTAGCCTCCAACTAATAAAAATAAATGGGGAAAAAAAAAAAAGCATGGGCATGTGAGAACACAGCATATTTGGGAAAATAAAGATGGTTTGAAGCTTTTGGAGCACGGTTTATTTATGGTAACAAGAGAAAGGAGATGATAGATGCAAAGTTTATGGGAAGGAGGTCATATCATTTCTTGCTCACTAGGCTATAAAGTTTCAGTTAAAGCCATAGGAAATGGAGAGTCATAGGAGAATTCTAAAAAGAAAGACATTATCAGTGGGGGCAAGTTAAGTTAAGTGGGGGCAAGACTAGGGTCAGACAGCCTGTTTGGAGGCCACCGTGATAGTTACAGCTCCTCTGCAGGTAGGTCATGAACAGTCACTATCAAAATCACCTGTGCTTTCACAAAATACCTAATTTTGCTGCATGTGCTTTTAGGAATTTCCTGATACATGGGACTATGTCTCACTCACTGCTACAGCCAACATTTAATCTTTAACCCTTGCTCTTTACATTTCATCATTATTTGGAATAGAGGTTTGGAAATTAGAAATGTGAAGTTCAAAATCAGGATATTTCAATTTAAAGTATCAATTAGGTCAGTAGTCAAAATCATACTGTCTTATTATTAGTATCCAAAAATTGTGTTAAAAAGTGAACATCTGTTTTTTAAAATAAAATTAAAATGGAAAGGAAACGTCCTAAAATACACACATACAACACAAATCTTAATTTTAATATAATAATCAATATTAAGCTTAACAATAAAACTCTAGAAATAATATCCCCATTAAATTAGTAAGTAAAGCCATTATTATTGCTATTATTTAGCACATAAAGCACAAATCTATGCAGTTTGTCAAAAAAACCCATTTTTTTTAAAAAGGATGAAGCAAATTGTCATTATTTAATTTTTATGTAGTTGTCTCCCTAGAAAACCTAGGAAAATAGCTGAAAACTTCTCAGTGTCCAATAATAAATGAACTAAGTAAAATAGCTATAGTTTATACTAAAAATTGTCACTTAGAAAATATACATAATTTAAAAAAATCTATCCTAGGACAGCATCCAAAATATAAAGTAGCTAGTCATTATCTTAATAAGAAATATGAAGAACAAAAATGAAGAAAACTATAAAATATTCCTGATGGTAATTAAAAAGAGAAAAGATTCAATGGGAACTCAGATCATGCTTCTGGATAGGAAGAATATTTTAAAATTGTTAGTTTTTAAATTAATCTGTAAATTTAAAGCAAACGCAATAAAATTTATGAAAATACTTATCAAGTACCTAAAAAAATTCTAAATTATATCTGGAGGAACAAAGAAACCAAAATCTAAGAAAGAGTAACAAAAGGAAAACAATGTGGACAAAATACCTGTCAGATTTTAACATAATATGTGTGAAATCACTCATGAAAAATATGATACTCTCATGAGAGTAAATAGAATAGGAAATGTTGATAGTCCATAAAATCTAGTAGTATGTAATGCAGGTGAAAATAAGGATGGTGTTATAAACAAACTAGAAATGACTATTTCTTAAATGATAATTAAAAAATGGCCAACAAAGGGAGCTTGTGTATTTATCTCATATGAATAAAAGGTTGGAATGGGAAATGTGATATATAAGAAAGCAGATAAGCTAAGTGAATATTGATGTCAATTTTTCATGAGAAAAATCTTGCTAAGAATAATATTACATAAAAAATGAAAGGTCATGTACACACTGCTATATTTAAAATGGATAGCCAACAAAAACCTATTATGTAGCACATGGAACTCTGCTCAATGCTATGTGCCAGCCTGGATGGAAGTGGTGTTTGGGGGAGAATGGATACATGTTTATGTATGGCTGAATCTTCATTGTTCACCTGTAGCTGTCACAACATTGTCAATTTGCTATACCCCAATACAAAATGTTTTTGGTCTTAAAGAAGAAATTAAAATGAAAAAAAAAATCTTTACTTTAAAACACAGCATAAACAGGACTGAAAGGACATTGAAACAGTGAGGAAATTATGCAGTAGGTATGATAAGACATGCTATCAAGGTTCTGTTCAAAATTCTTTATGCAGAGCTTCAGCAGTACGTGAACCAAGAACTTCCAGATGTACAAGCTGGGTTTAGAAAAGACAAAGGAACCAGAGACCAAATTGCCAATATTCCCTGAATCATAGAGAAAGCAAGGGAATTTCATAAAAACATCTACTTCTGTTTCATTGACTATGTGAAAGTCTTTGACTGTGTGGATCACAACAAACTGTGGAAAATTATTAAAGAGATGGGAATATCAGACCACCTTGCTTGCCTCCTCTGAAACCTGTATGCAGGTCAAGAAGCAACGGTTAGAACCGGACATGGAACAACAGATTGGTTCAAAACTGGGAGAGGAGTGAGATAAGACTGTATATTGTCACACTGCTCACTTAATTTATATGAAGAGTACCTCATGTGAAATGCCAGGCTGGGTCAAGCACAAGCTGGAATCAAGATTGCTGGGAGAAATATCAACAACCTCAGAAGATACCACTCTAATGCCAGACAGTGAAGAGGAACTAAAGAGCCTCTTGATGAGGGTGAAAGAGGACAGTGAAAAAGCTGGCACAGCATCTGATCCCAACACTTCATGGCAACAGAAGTGGAAAAAGTGGAAACAGTGACAGATTTTCTATTCTTGGGCTCCAAAATCACTGTGGAGGATGACTGCAGTCATGAAATTAAAAGACACTTGCTCCTTGGAAGGAAAGCTATGACAAATGACAAACTTAGAGAGCATATTATAAAGTAAAGACATCACTTTGACAGAGGGTGAGATGGATGGATGACATCTCAATGGACATGAGTCTGCGCTAACTCCAGAAGATGGTGAAGGACAGGGAGGCCTGGTATGCTGCAGTCCATGGGGTCACAAAGAGTCGGACAGGACTGAGTGACTGAACAACAAAAGTGTGTGAAAAGAATGTGCTTAACCAACAATAGTCAACTGATATCATATACCCTTATAATGAAGTCAGGAGGTTATTTTGGAAAAAATGTTGACATTAAGTATAATGATGCTAAAAAATGCACATCATGTATTATTATGTAGAGAAAAAAGAGAACATTATTTTATGGTTGCCTTTTTTTAAAGATCAAAATATATGCCAAGAAAACAGCTAGAAGGCTATAAAAATTAGCAGTGATTATTTTTAGATTGTATATTACCAAGTTATTTTATTATTTCTAAGTTTATTTCTGCTTATTTGTATTTTCTAATTTTCCTACAAGGAATATGTATTAATTATGCAGTAGAATAAAATTATAAAATTTGTCCTTCACAAATATGTTTTACTATAATTTCCATGACTGATTAAAATTACAGTTTGTCCTTTTCTCTTCATACTTTCCTGGAATCCTAGATTGATGAATTTTAGATCTTTTTCTCTTCTAAATACTATTGTTATTTGATTATGGGGTAAACAAAGATTTTTTAAACAATAATTCCAAAATCAAAAATTAGAAAAGACACAAGCTCTATATTCATAATATACAGTGTTACTACACCTGACAGAACCCAGGAAACACAAGCGTTCTAGGTCAATTTATTTATTGGCAGGGTGACCTTAGGTAAGTCTCTGAATCTTCTGACTTTTCATATTCCTTCCTCATCGAGGAAATGGGGACAAAAATATCCAAAATGCCTACTTTCTGGGGCTGCTTAGGAATTAAGTACAACAAGGGGGATTAGAAAGCTTTAAAACCAATGAAAAGCTACATATACGAGAGGTGCGATTCTCAGTATTTTTTTTTCTTTGTGCTTTTCTTATTCATTACATGTTCCTCATGTTTTTAAAAGATGCCATAAGTCTAGTATTTTCAAACTAAATGCATCTCAAAGCCTGGGTGGATCGGCTCTTCATCTCCCCAAACGGCACCACTCTTGATATTAATAGCCAAAGATGGACTCAGATGTCGAAGAGTTACCAATGTTCTACTTCCCGGCTGCCTGCTGAGTTGTCTTTGAAGCTCCCGTGCTGTAGAATGGAGTAAGATAAAATATGAAATAAAAGGTTTGTGTATATTAAGATGGCTTCCCCTCTTATATTTTTAAAGAGGCCGAATGCTTCCACAGAGTTTAGGCAAACACAATCCTGACTATTTACATGGCATAATGGAAGTAAACACTCAAGGAGAGAGAAAGCTGATGCTTTTACTCAGCATGCTATAAACCATTATCTCATGTTTTCTATGGAAAACAGTCTCAGCCGGGAAATTTGGTAACTCAGTAGGCTATTAATAGGATGTGGAATGTGATTACTCTTTTTGGATTACTTCAATATGTAATTACTTTTAGGAGCTGGTAGAAAGAAACTCTATTAAATGATAATTATAGGACTGTATTTGCTTTAAGGTTTTGTAATAGCTCTAAACATGGGAGTTTTCATTAACTGTTTGCCATAGTTAATAAAGGCATTTTTCTTAAAAAGTAGCAATTCCATGCAAAAGTGGTGGCTCCACATAGAATTAGTTTCTTATAGGAAAGGGCAGGGGAAACTGATCATGCTATAGGTTGGCTTCTCCATGGTAATATAATGTCCTTGAAAATATAGGTGGCATCTCCAAAGTATTGTGACAAAGTGAACTATTTATAACTCCCGAGAGAACAATAGGTCTTAGTATAATGCTTTCAGAGGGTTAACAGCAACTAAATATTAAAGAACACATAAAGTGAAGACAAGGCAGGTGATGGCGGTGAAGTTGGCACAATAAGAAAAGCCTAGAAACACCAGCAGTTTCAGGAGGTGTCCAGTGATAAATAGGGATGTTGCCAGGAATACATTCAGGAGTGAGACCTCAGATGTAGACTGGGAATTATATGAATACAGAGATATGAGGATCATAATGAAATGCTCAAATCAGCCCAAGAAGTAATAATGAAGTATGTTAGACCATATCCCTTCAAATCCAAGGAGCATGGGAAACACTTCTCTCCTTTAATAATTCACCCAGGAGGGCAGGTGGTTCAGGCTGTTACCTCTAGCCTTCTGTAAGCCCAGCTTTAAAATCTAGGTCTCGTTCTCACGTGGCTGATTTACCCAGTGGCCTGTCCCTCATTTTCCTCATCTTCAAAATGGGAATGATAATAATTCTTACTGTTGAGAAAATTTAATAGAGTACAGGAAGAATCCGGGCATGGTGTTTAGAACATAGTTTGTTGTGGTGGTTGTTTAGTTACTAAGTCATGTTCGATTCATCGCGACCCCATGGACTGTAGCCCACCAGGCCCCTTTGTCCATGGGATTTCTCAGGCAAGAATACTGGAGTGGGTTGCCCATCTCCCCATTCAGAGGATCTTCTCGACCCAGGGAGCAAGCCTACATTTCCTGCATTACAGACAGATTCTTTACCACTGAGTCACTGGGGAAGCCTCTAGAATATACTAGCTGGTATTTATAATATTGATAACACTGATAATGGTGATGGGGAAAGTAATAGTAATTAGTTTAATTTAAGAAGCTTTAAGCCTGATCTCAGTCACCAAGAAATCAATATATAACCTCCCACATAGCTAGCATGTATCTAATGAAAACGTGTGAAGAAGGACCACCTTTTTTTCCTATATTGAATCATGGCATTTGTCTTCCTGTTTTTACAGACTTGCATTGTCACAGGCTTATAGCAGCAGGTGCAGACCAAAATAGTCTGGCCAGGAGTCAAGAAACTTATTTTTTGATCTTGGCTCTGCTGCCAGCTTTGTCTAGGGACTGAACTGTTTGGGCCTACACAACAACAACGAAAAACAACTACTGCAAATAATTTGCAAGTCTAGAATCTCCTTGACTAATGAAATACGAAGTAGAAATCCCATCAAATTTTGCCATGTTTACAGCAGAGAGACTAATGCCCTTCAGGCAATAATTCTACAACCACTTTTAGGTATCAAGCTCTGTACCCAACACACTACAATACAACTGTGCTGGAAAGGGAAAGACAGCTGAAAGATTACATTGCCTTACAAAGCTGAACTAATCTCTTTTAATGCTTTTCTGGATATCAATATTCATAAAGCCATACTGTCCCCTAAGGGTTTATCAACCTCTTAAAAAAAATAAATGAAGTTGTTTGCATATTGACCCTGTAAGCGTCCCTACTTGGTTTCCCCAGCACTTCGTGAATATCAAAGCCAACAAGGACAACAACAAAACCAGTGAAATAAAAATAGACTCACTTATTCCTATGCACCAAATGAGCCCACGTCTCAAAATAAAGGTGGCATTATTATTTCTTGTTTGTTCTTCAACAGAAAGGCATTATTAAGATTAGGGGGGAAATACTTGTGCTCTGCAATATAAAAGCCATTTGTTTTCCATTTCTACTTCTCTGAACGCACAGGAACCTTGGTACGAACCTCTGTTGTCTCTGACTGTGAAATTTGGATTGTGAATGATTTCAGGGGGTAGACTGAAGATAAATCTTGGTCCATTGGCTGTGTCATCCTTGTCATCTGCACTAATTGTAACAATTGGCTGAAAGAGAAAGGTGGCCCATAAATAAATCATGCTAACATTGACACATCATTTATTCAAAAATTCCTGGCTGGCTAAGAAGCCTGATTTTAATTAGAGAACTTAGCTCTTGAACTAAACCAGGGCTCTGAAGCCTTCTTGGGCAGTTGGGAAGTTTCTCCAAGGGATGCTCTCAAAAGCAAACTCTGGTTCTAAATGATTGCTCCTAGCCAGGGCAGGGCAGCATTACCTGGTTGGAATGTGGCTTGGTCTGGTCACTCTCACAGATGAAACCTTCATAAGGGGCAGCAAACTTGGGAGCATTGTCATTAACGTCAAGGACCCTAATGGCCACAGGGACTTTGGCTTCCTGATGCCGGTTGTCTGAAAGGAGAGAATTCAGGTGGTAAACGTGTACAAGAGAAGGATCTGTGTTGGTCCAAGGTTCCTCCCGGGAAAGAGTGAGCTCCAGCTTCACTCAGGCCCTGCAGGCAGATGCACTGTTAGCACAGAAGTCACCTAAAATCCGAAGCATGCCAAGTGCAGTGTGAGGGTGATGTCCTAGAATAAAGGCCAACATTAGACTGGTAAGAAATAAACCACTTTTCCCTTTCTGCTGAGGTTTAATCCCAAACACTTGTAGTGTAGTGTGGCTCCTGAGACTGTAGTCTACAACAGCAGTTCTCAAAGGAGGGTTCCCAGGACAGCATCAAACAATTTGGGAATTTGTTAGAAATGAAAATTCTCAAACCCAACCCAAGACCTGAGTTAGAGGCTCTGAGGGTGTGGTCCAGAAATCTTTGTTACAATAAGCCCATCGTGATAATCCACTGCATAATCAAGTTTGAGAATCTCTGGTCCTTGACTCTTTGCAACCCCATGGACTATAGCCTCCATGCTCCTTGTTCATGGAATTCTCAGGAAAGAATACTGGAGTGGGTTGCCATTCCCTTTTCCAAGGAATCTTCCCGACCCAGGGATCGAACCTGGGTCTCCTGCACGGAAGACAGATTCTTTACAATCTGAGTCACCAGGGAAGCCCCTTATAGGTAAACAAAAACCCATTAATAAATCTTGGCTCTAAGAATTCTGCTGCTCTGGGTTTAAACAAAACTGAGGATAAAGTGGGGAATCTTTCAGTGGTGGTGAAGTGTTTCAAGCTGCAACAGGCTATCAGCTCATGTGCCAAGCCTGTATCCAGTTCTGCCAAAGAATATGAAAACAACTCCATTTGCTTATATGTCTCTCTAGATAGATGACCAAAAATAAATTTTAAAGATTGAAAAACATGTTTAAGACTAAAAAAAAAAAATTGTTCTATCTCAGCTATCTGTTATTTTCCAGAATATAGATAGTCTGAAGGAATAATATTTGGCAAAGTAGAATCAAAACCCTTAGGATAATACTTACGGATTTCTGCTGCAAAAACTGATATGTTGAGCCAGGCAGTTTCTTCTCTATCCAAAGGTTTTGTAGTTTTAATAAAACCATCCTCTGGATTAATAGTGAAAAACCTGTCCAGGTCAGTGTGACGATCGATTGAATACCTAAGCAGAATGCAAATGAAGCAATTAGACTGAGACATTCCAAGCAGCTTAATATTGGAATATTTTCTCCATGCTATATTTAAAGCAACTTTTTCTATGACTTGCTTGAGCTAGATTTTCTTTTTAATCAAATTTACTTTTCAAACTCTGTACATGAATCTTTTATAGAAATCATTTTGCCACATTGGAATTCTTTATTCGGGACAATGAATGAAAGAGCTGTTTAGCATATTTGATTGAGAAACAGAATAACATGCTGCATATTTGATTGAGAAATGGAATAACAGGCTGCATATTTCTTCATATTTACTACAATCATCCACCATCTGAATATTTATGAACTTGCATTTGGGAAGCGGGTTTACCTTGCTCCCAAACTACTCAGATAGTCACAAGTATATAGAACTTTTGCCAGATTTTTGCATATGAAATATTAAATACTCTTAAGTTTACCTAAAGTTATCATCAAAGATCATTCACAGTCCAGAAAAAAATCAGTTTTCTTCATACTTAAAGGAAAATGATAACTACAGTTTGAGTAAATTTATTCAATGTAATTGGTTTTAGCGGTTCTCAGGTAGCTTGGTTCTGAATTCCATTGTGAAATATGTAAAGCAGCCTTGGCCATTCATTTGTAGAGCATTCTCCCCACACTTTAATGACCCCCTGCTAAGTCTAACACCATAGTTGGAAGGTTTCAGCTACTCCTTCATGTCCACTAGAAAAATTTGCCTTTTTCTAAAAAAAGACTGAGTAATTTCTAGAATATTACAGGGCAAGGTGAGGAAGAATATGGGTCAAGAGGAATGGTCTTTACTGAGGGGTAGTAAGGTCAAATAACTTGCCCAGGATAATGTGCTAGAGACATGGCTCTAATAAGTGTTGACAGTTGTCCATTGGTTTCCATGAGGGACTGGATCCAGGATCCCTGAGGATACTAAAACCCATGGATGCTCAAGTCTCTTATATAAAATGGTATAATATTTGCATATAACCTACACATATCCTCCTGTACACTTTCAATTATCTCTAGATTATTAAAATACTTAATGTAATGTAAATGTTATGTAAATAGTTGCTGGTGTTCCACAAATTCAAGTTATGCTTTTTGGAACTTTCTGGACTTTATTCCCCCAAAATATTTTGGACCTGCAGTTGGTTGACTCCATCAATATGGAACCCATCAATGCAGAATCCATGGCTAAATATGGCCAGCTGTACATATGTCTAAAGGCATTCACTGAGAGTCATACAACCAAAGAATATTAGAGATGGCAAAGACCCTGGGTGCCACAGAGTTTAATCTCTTTAATTGACAAATGATGGGATTTGCAAATGATCTATCTCCTGGTTTCTGGGGAGCCAGTATTAGAACCTGGATCTTCCAGTTAGAGATCATGTTCTTTCCAACAAAGAGGAAATAAGTATGGTGCAGCACTTCATAAAGTATAAAACATGAGCTCATCCATGATACCATTGACTTCACAGCTCCCTATGGAAATGGAATGATGAGTCCCCTTCCCCAGTGATAAAACAGAAGATAAACTATCACACACCTCATAAATGTCAGTAGAGGCTCAGTGACTGAGCTAACTGAACCCTAAGCAGAGCTCTATGTGGAAAAAAAGAGAAAAAAATAATAGAATATATTTTCCCTGACACCAGAGAGTTTACTATCTACTTGACATGATAAGACAGGCTCATGAGAAGAAAGATAATTAACAAAAGTGTTATTCTATACAGTGGAGCATGTGGATTTTGGTTTTGTAAAGTCCTAGGTACAAGTTCATGTCCCACTGTATATATATCAAGTGATACTGGAGAAGCCACTTAAGTTCTTTAAATCTCAGCTTACTTATCACTTAAACTAGAATATTAATAGTACCCAACTTTAAGGTCTTCTGTGAGAATGACATGAAATAATAGATGTTGAAGATGTATAACCTAGTGCCTCACATATAGTAAACAGAACAACAAATATAGCTGCTATGATTTTTGCTGTTGTCACTGCTATCACACACTGGATAGATCATGGAAGTTCTCAAATGTCAGTCTACAGAGTATGATTTTCATCCTATAGCCAGTGAAAAAATCATGAAGGGCTTTCGATCAGAGGAAAAACAGACTGAATCAGACCATCAGGATGATGAATACGATAGGGTGGGCAAGGTAGTCTGAGCTAGTGAGAGTGGGGGAAGGAGCAGAGGAAACTTAAGGAGCTGATGTAGTTTTTAAGGAATATGAGGTGATAAGAGAGTTAGGTGTAGGAGTGAGAGAGGGAATGAAAGACCATGTGATAAAGACAGAACTAGTAGGATTCAGTTGATATTTGGAGGTCTGTGGGAAGCTGGGAGAGTCCTAGAGAATTTTTAGCATGGGTGTCAGAGAGGGAGGCATTGGGAAATACAAAAACAAAGTCAACTTAGCAGGAAGAAGAGACTGGAATTCTACTAGGGCTATGCTGCCATGCCAGCAGAGAAAAGATTCAAGTCTATCATAGGCTTCACAAAGTCAGGAGTAGAATTCATCTTCTTCTTTTTAAAGTATGTCACACAAAGTATAGGCTCAAATATATCTTTCTAATGAATGAGCGAGGAAAGGAAAAAGGAAGTGGGTAAAAATGCACAGCAGATAGCAGAAAAAGTACAGAATTAGAGTCAGGGAGAAAGATCAGTCTAGAGGCAGAAAATCTGGAGCATTAACTCAATTTAAACAGCAGAAATGGAATGAAACTGTAAATAAGTGGACACAGGGAGAAAGAAAATCTGAGGTCAAAGGTTGAGTCTCAGGGAGTCCCCAGTGCCTGGGCTGGGATGGAAAACTAGCAAAGACACCATGTATGTCTCAGGCATGAAGAGGTTACTGGCAATGAAGCTAAGAGGAAAGAATATTTCAGGAAGGCAATGGTGAAGAAAGGGTCTCTAATGCTACAGAGTCTGAGAAGAAAGATTTGCAAAAACTTCCAAGCAGCTAAGAGTTTGGGTGACACTATAAGGCCCTACCTGTATGTCCAAGGATACAAATTCCCTTAAAGGTGAAGATAAGCACTCAGGAAAGTAGGTAGTCTGGCTAGAAAGCTTACCGAAGAAAAAACTTTAAATGTTTTTCTATGAATTGTTTGGTAGTTCTAAGAACTAGGACCTGAGTGGGTGAGGGAAGTTGGTTCAAGGTCAGTAATGAGCATCTCTGGATAATTATAGACATGAAAAATGCCTTCACACACAGAATTGCTTCCATTGAAAATATGACCCAAATAACCAATCACAGATGTGGATCCCTAGAAAAAATGAGGTGCCAAGGAAATGAGCGGTTGTTCCATGTGTTTTTACGTCACCACATTTAAAACGCTGTTAATGTACCTCAATATTCTAGGCAAAGCTAATTCATTTAAAATTAACACCATGAAAATTTTTGAGTAGTTTAAAGGTGCTATCAAGCTCCTCAGTCGTTATGTATCTTCTTGCATACAGAGCACAGTACTCAAACTTTCCTGGGAAATCTTTCCATTAGTGCCTGCTCAGCCAGAGTAAACCACCCAAGGCAGATCCGGATTAAAATCCAGTCTCCAATACTGACTGGTCATGTAACTTTGAGTAATTCACGCCAGCACTTTGAGCTCCAGTATTTCCATCTAATGGATCCTAAAGTGATCACTGTCTCAAGGTTGTCTGAGGATTAACTTATATAACTTAGTGCAGGGTTATCTGGAGTCAAGAAAATTGTCTTCCTTTCTCCCCAGAGGGACAATGTTCAAAGACTTAAAGGCAACTGAACATTTACATTTGGGACTTCCTTCTGCCCCGTCAGCAATGTTTTTGGTATAAATAGAAAAACTCCACTATCCATGATATTTTTTTTTCATATTCAGATATACTTACTTTTCTTCCCAGCTTTATTGAGGTATGATTAATGATAAAAAAAATCATCTATATTTAATGTCTAACAACATGATGTTTCAAAATAAGTATACCTTGTGTAATGATTACCATGGTCAGACTAATTAACATATTCATTGCCTCCTCGCATAGTTACCATTCGTGTGTGTCTCTGTGTGTGTGTTTGTGTGTGGGGGTGGGGGCAAGAACACTTAAGATCTACTCTCTTTGTAAATGTCAAGTCCACAATACATTATTATTAACTAGAGTTACCATGCTGGTCAATATCCCCCCCCCCCCATTTCCCCTACTCTCTAGATCCTGGCAACCACTATTCTACTCTCTGTTTCCACATAGGAGTAACATGCTCTATATGTCTTTCTGAGTCCAGTTTATTTCATTTAGCAGTTGTTGTTGTTTATTTGCTAAATTGTGTTCAACTCTTTGCTACTCCATGGACTGCAGCAGGCCAGGCTTCCCTGTCCTTCACTATCTCCTGGAGTTTGCTCAAACTCATGTCCATTGAATTAGTGATGCTATCTAACCATCTCATCCTCTGCCGCCTCCTACTTTTGCCTTCAATCTTTCCCAGAATCAGGGTCTTTTCCAGTGAGTCATTTATTCACATCAGATGGCCAAAGTATTGGAGCTTCAGCTTCAGCATCAGTCCTTCCAATGAATATTCAGGGTTGATTTCCTTTAGGATTGACTGGTTTGATCTCCTTGCTGTCCAAGGGACTCTCAAGACTTCTCTGGCACCACAATTAGAAAGCATCAATTCTTCAGCGTTCAGCCTTCTTTACAGTCCTGCTCTCACATCCATACATGACTACTGGAAAAATCATAGCTTTGACTATATAGACCTTTATCACTTAGCATAGTATTCATCATTTAGCATTGTATCCTCCAAATACACATATGTTATCACCATTGGCAGAATTTTCTTTCTTCAGGCTAAATAATATTCTATTATATAGATATATCATGATTTCTTTGTCCATTCGTCTGTCAATGGAAATTTAGACTACTTCCATAACTTGTCTATCGTGAATAACACTGCAGTGAACATGGGAGTTCAGATACCTGTTCAAGATACAGCTGTTATGGAAAGCAGTATAGAGGTTTCTCAAAATGCAGATGGTGGCTTGTTCTGCGGGCTGTAACTTATCAACCCGTGACCTAGACAGACATATCCCCGCCCTCTTTGAGTACACCAACGGCAACACCGTGTACGCTGTCACTGTGATGCAGCAAGGTAACCGCTGTGAGGTAGAAGCTGCATCCAGTCTATCTCAGGGTCCCTGGGAGAACTCCTGGAGGACATGGCACCCAAGTGCAGGTGGGAAAAATGAGTACCATGTTGCAAGCTGGAAAAGACAAGGGAGAGAGCTCCCACCAGAAGGAAGAATATACAAAGGCCAGGAACTAGAAAAGGACAGGAAATGGCCTAGTCTAGCTGCAACTGAGAGTCTGGTGAGAAGGGAGGGGAAGAAAGCAGAGAGACCAGCAGTGACTGAGGGGTGGGGTGGGGAGGGGCCTGAAAAAGAGCTTAAGCCGAGTGAGAGACTTGAGATTATTTTGGACTATGAGACAATGAGAAACAATTTGATCGTTGACTTTTTTGTTGTTGTTGTTGAACTGAAGCATGACATGATGTTTGGATCACTCTTGCTACAGGATGATGGAAAGGTAGGTGGTAGTCTGGGGGTATGGAGACCATGAGGAGGCAGAGGAAGGAATCTAAGCAAGAACAGAATTCGGAGAGTGGCCATGAATGGATAAACACCTGCTAGAATCCAGGGCAGGTTTCAGTCAACTTTCCATTCCTGCACTATATAGACATGCCTTGACTGTATGACTCAAGCTTCCTTCCGGTCAGCTTCTTTCTCATCACCGTCTCATCTTCATCATCAACCTCACTGGTTATCAGCTCAGGTTGGGGAGACAGGGGAGGCAGGGTTCTATTTTCTAGTTTTCTTTTCTAAGTCACAAAAATTTATTCATGATAAGAAAAGCACTCTAAATTTGAGGGTCACTTTATTTTCTCTTCAAAGTGTTCAGCAGTTAGATAGACAGGGCTTGCTTTCTGAGCCCCCTGATCACTCTCTGGGTTCTTTGGTTAAGTCACTTTGTCCTGCAGAACCCCATTTTTGTCTCAGTTTAAGGGATAATAATTCCTATAAAATAACGTTGAGAGGATAAATTAGTTTATGTATCTGATTCCCCTTAGTGAAGTAACTGGAGCATAGAAAGGTATTCAATAAATTAGAATTACAGTTATTATTTCACAACCATTATTTATACTTCACCACAGTTCTCTGAGACAGATGGGTGAAGATAAGGGTTATATCACCTAGTATAACCAGGAAATCTGCTTCAGAAATTATGGAGCTTGAATGAGTCTATCCAAATCACTGGAGTAGAATTTTCATGTCTCCTAAGTCTTCATCTTATTTACATTGAGTGATATCTTGGACCCTTCTTGAAACTGAAGGATGTGGCTCCTGTAGGGCTTTCCTAAAACCTTTTACCTCTAGAATTCCCCATCCAGACTTAAAAAATAAGTTTCTCTGTACCTTATCGGGCTGTTGGCAGCATCAGGGTCTTTGGCATGCACTCTCCCCACCACAGTGCCAGGTGCTGCATTTTCTTGGACTTCGTGGATGTAACTTGGGGCCAAGAACATAGGGGGCTCGTCAGCATCTTCCACTGCAATCTTGACCGTCACGGTGTCCTTGAAAGGCCCGTTGCTGATGAACTTCGGGTCAATGTGCACATTGGCTGCCTCTACCTTCAAGTTGTATGCTCTTTTGGTTTCAAAATCTACAGGCTGACAAAAAAGAAGAGAAGATTGACAACCAATTCCTTGAAAGAATAATGGAAAAGAAAGACCTGATTGTTTTTATAGGGCAGCGTGAATAGTTGTTCAAAGAGAGAAAATCAGTGTCTATTCAATATCCAATTACCTGAGCCATTTGGTCAGAAAATCAGACAAATCAATTGTTAAAACTTGGAATGTGTTTAATGGGTAATTCAAGGAGCATGGCAGACTCAGAAGGACCCCATCATCTAAAATGAACCACATTCTCTGAACACACTAAGGCTTCCTGATTCAGTCACTAAAATCACTTAAGGAAAGAAATTAAAACATTACAAAAATAAATGTTGTAGACCATTCTGAAAAGTACTAAGAATCTTGGTAATAAAAATACTCAATGAATTTTAGTCAGAGAAAAAAGTGATGTCTTGTTAGATGACTCTCCCCTCTACCCATACACACTCTGGCTTAATCATATTAACAGTCTCATTTTTAAAACTTTCTGACCACAGAGCATTTCTCAAAGTCAAGAAATCTTACCAGCAGTGGTCCATAATCTAACTTAATGTGGTTTATGTGGGTGGGTTTTTTAATGTGGTTAATTTGAGTGGGTGGGTTTTTTGAATGACATTATCCTAATTATTGATACTATTATCCCTTTTCCAATTCTTCCATTCCCAAACACATCAAGGACATCTCAGTACTATTTCTTACCTGCTATGCTTCCTAATCTCCCTTTTGAAAGACTATAGAACTCACTAGCTAGAATGGAATGACATTACTTTGTTTGGACTGAATTCATTTTTAGGTTACTTCCTATTTATGGCAAATGATATAGAACAGTGTGAGTACTTCCCAGTTAAAAGAATGTATATTTGTACAAGATTCAATTGAAAGAAAAACAATTATAAATAATATAGATTTTACACAGATGTGAAAAAAATGGAGTAACATTTGAATGGCTGTCATTATTAAGAAACTGATGGTAAGCACTCCCACATTCTGAAGGAGGGGCGGTTCTGCGAATCAGCCAGCAACGGGTGAAAAGTAAAATCACGGAGGAGAAACAAGCCTTCCTGCCCGGAAGCAGAACTTTCTAATTAGCACTCTGAATGATTCTGAAATCCCAAATGTTTGCAAAGAGTTGGGTCTTTTAAGGCTAGCATCTGCCTGCCATGTTGCTGTCATCTGCCTGGTATTATTTTGAATGGGCATATAATCATAGGGCTTAGTCCTAACCTAATTCTACAGAATTCTAACTGAGGATGGCTCCAATTTCAGGAAGGTTAAAAGCATTCAACGCCCTTGACACTTTCCTCCCCAGATTCAGAGAACACTCCCTTTTCTTGAAGCAAAACCTGTCCCCAGCTGTTCCATGTTACCCAGAAGTCTCTTTGTTCTTCACTGGGTTACTGAACAGCAGAAAGGAATGGTATTTATAGGCTGAAGGTGTGAGACTGCTGCAATTCCTCAAAAATCTCTGTGACTATCAGACAAGATGAAAAACATGAATACGACAGTTCTGAGACCAGGCAAGAAGAAATTTTCTTCTCCCAGATAATCTGTTGATTCACCTGGTAACAGAATGTTTTGAACTTGACTTAGGTACATGCCTAAGGACCCAGAGCACTATTTCCACTGGAAAGCCTTGTTAATGTTAAGGTTAGTATAGTATATTTTGACTGGTACTTGCTGAATCTAGAGCAAAGCTCCCCAGATCTTTGCAAATGCTTGTCTGGAACACCCTTTCTAGTTTGGTGAGACTTTACTGTCTTCTGGTGGTCATCCCAGGCTTATGAAATCCTCCCCGTCTCCCCCAGACAGATTGGTCTGGCCCCTTAATTGCACATCTGCAGTCCCTTGTCCCCCACCCCTCCTGAGTGAGGAGCATCCCAAAGAACTATACAGAGTTTTGCTGATCTTTGCTGCCCTCTGCCTCCCCAGCACCCAGGAATGACTATACCAAATGATAGCATGCACCAGTCACTGTGATTGAAAGGAAAGCAGAGCTGATGGACGGACAACATTTAAGCATCTGCCTCTAATTTATTCCCTGCCTCCTTCCAAAAGAGACTTAAGGTAGTTTCCCTATCCATGTTATGAGTAGTTGAAATAAAGCTATATGAAGCAACATACTACATAAACCATAAAAATCTCAATACTCCCGAGTTTACTAATCCCAACTCTAAAAATCCTGCCTGAGGGATTAATTCAACAGAAAACCAAAACAAACAGTATTCAAAAATGCATGATGCTGTTTAGACATCATTGAGGGGTTATATCTAATCCTGGGAAACACACACACAAAACCCCAAACCCAACTGTGAGATTTTATTAAGGAAATAATGGTCCATCAATAGGATGGGATGTTATGTAGTCATTAAAAATGATTATGTATATTATATAACAGCATGTAAAACATTTATGATGTGCTATTAAGTTAACACATCTGATCACTCTGTGACTGCAACTGTGTTAAATGTTACACGTCCACATCTATATGTATGTGGACAGAGAACATAAAGAAATAATCAGGCATGTGTGCATGCATGCTAAGTCGCTTCAGTTGTGTCTGACTCTGTGACCCCACAGACTGTAGTCTACCAGGCTCCTCTGTCCAGGGGATTCTCCAGGCAAGAATACTGGAGTGGGTTTCCATTCCTCCTCCAGGGGATCTTCCCAACTCAGGATCGAACCTATGTCTCCTGCGGCTCCTGCATTGTAGGCAGTCTTTTTTTATTTTTTTCTAACCACTGAGCCATTGGGGAAGCCATAATCAGGCATAAAAGTGGCTTTATTAAAATTGTTATTTTAAAAATATTTAAAATGCCTTCTAATGCTGCTCTGTCACTGCTTTACAAGGAGTTTATTTGTTTGAAACTGAATAACTCCGAGACTATGAAGAGATCTCTCAGTAATAACTGGGAATCCCACTCAGTCAAAGCTGTTGCAGCATTGGATTTTCCTAAGTCCACCAAGCCACCTACAGGTCTCATTTTTACTTTGCACTGGTTCTTCTTCAAGTAGTCACACAGAGATCATCTCAATATCCCAAAGGCAGCTCCTCCGTCTCTCTCTCTCTCACGAGCTTATAAGCCTGACACTTAATGTGTCTGACACAGGGTATTCAAGAAATATTTATTACTTTCTAAGCTATTCAGTACAAGAAAGTGAAAGTGTTAGTCACTCAGTCATGTCCAGCTCTTTGCGACCCCGTAGGCTGGAACCCTTCAGGATTCTTTTCTGTCCATGAAATTCTCCAGGCAAGAATACTGGAGTGGGTAGACTTTCCCTTCTCTAGTGGACCTTCCCAACATAGCCATTGAACCCGGGTCTCCTGCATTGCAGGCAGATTCTTTACCATCTAAACCACCAGGGAAGCCCATTCAATACATGAATAACTCCTAAGTAACTCTTGAATTCTTTATGTTTATCTCTTCTGCTTTCTTCCAGTCTTTCTAATTTCTCTCTTGAATTCCAGCAAGAATTTTTCAACTGGTCCCACTGTATCCATCTCAAAATCCTCAAGACCGAACTCACTCAAGTTTCTTAAATGTGTTCTGTTTTCATCAAGACCAGTCCTTCATGCACTTGTTTTCTCTGACCCTCCTCTCCTTATCCGTTTGATAAACTCCTACTCACCTATGAAGACTTAGCTCTAGAACTGCTCCCTGTGAGCGGTCATCCATGACCCATATTCATAGAGACTATCAGGCGTTATCACAGTTGCTTCTCAACCAGGAAGTGATTTTGCTGTACCTCACCCCAGGGAGTATTGGGCTTTGTCTGGAGCTATATTTTATCATCACAGCTGGTGGCGCTGGGTGTGTGCTTTCTGACATCAAGTAAGGGGAGATCAGGAATGTTGCTGAACACCATACAACGCACAGAACTGCCCCCTACAACAAAGAAGTCTCTGTCCTGAAATGTTAACAATCTCAAGGGTCAGAAACAACCTCTCTATTTTAACTGTCTTTTTTGCTTAACTGTCCTGTTAAATTCTGATCTCCCTGTGACCAGAACTCTGTTTCTTCCATTTTAGATGTCCAGCCTCTCACAAAGGGCCTGCCTGACAAATAATAAAAACTCAATCACACTTGGTAGAAAAATAAGTTGAATGAATTAAGAAACAAGTGGAAAAAAAAAAACAAACTATATTAGAGAATATTTTTAAAAGGCACAAATAGTTTCATGGGTCTCTCTACATCTTTTTATATTATTAAATAATATATAATGTTTCCTATAAGGATCCATCATTTTACTCTATTAAATTCACCTCTCAATATTTTTTTTTCCTCCTGGACAGTTAGAACTTCATGCTATAAGTTTAAGCAAATATTCTTTTACAAATGAATGAATATCCTACTCTGTTTTCAACCTAAAGATCAGTGCTTTATGGAAGATTATTCTCTTGCCTGAAATAAACACATTGAATTGGGGGGAAATGTGCAAATTAATCATATGCAGAGAGCTCATTTGCGATGTGTTAGTCCCATGGGGTGATTTAAGTGTTTCAGATTTTAGAGACACGGTGTGTGTTTATACCCTGAATACACTGAAAACAGGTGACAACCTTAGCATAACCAACTACCCAATTACTTGAACAGCCAAGGATGCAGGCAGGAATCATTGATGTCACCGCTCGTATGTCAGTGTCAGACAGAAGGGATAGTCATATTAATTAACAAAGCAAGTTGACAGCTCTATGCTACAGGCCAGTTCACACAGCTACTTTTCCAGAGGAGAAACCAGAGGGAGTGATTATCCCAGCCCCTTGTGGCTGGTGATTATGCTTTGGTGACTATACCATTCATCATCACTAATGTTGATTTCTCCATATATCCAAAGTTTACCACAATTTCCATACTCTTTTATGACAGAGTCACTCTTACTTTCTTTTCCTTTGGGTCCCCTCATACTTCTCCCAAACCCAACAACATTGCTTTCATATGTTGTGAAAACTGGGCTTCTGAGAACACATCTCTCCCTGCTTCCTTTACTAAAAGATTCCTCCCAGGAATCTCCCTCCCATCCCACCCTTGCCTCCTCTCCAGCAGCTGAACTCTTTATTGATTCTTGAAATTAATTTTTTCATCGGTGTTCCAGTCCAATCTTTCCCATCATACCAAGGAACTTAATATTCAGGCTACAAAACCAAGTTGAAAATGAATGTTTGATTAAAACCAAGGAAATTCCATCATCCAATTCAGATTTGATACTCCATATACTTTAATGATGTAGAGGTATTGATTTCTCAAGTGGTACATTGGGGGGTAATCGTTTTATTAGAATATCCACTGAAAGCCAATCAAATCTGGCTCTCTTTTATAAAACCTTTTTGGTCCAGCTATTTCCAAAATGCCTTAAGTGGGAAGATGTTCCAGAATACACTAATTTTGAATTCCATGTCTTTAAATTGCTAGCTGTGTGATTACAACAGGATTAAATTATTTAATCTGTCTGAGCCCCAGCCTCCTCCTAACTAAACTAAGATATCATTGCCCCCTGGGATACTACCATCTACTTTATATGATTTTCATCATATAAAACAAACAAAGGTTACTATGAGTTACAGGCTGTCTCTGGCCAATATTTAGAATTGAGTAAATGTTAGATTAAAAAAAAAATCAAGAATAAACAATAAGCTCATCTTTGTAGTGAATTAATCCCAGGAACACATTTTTAGCAACAGTTTAGCTGACTATGAGGGAAGATCCATTATTTTTGTTTCTCAGGCTCAGTTTTGACAGAAAATTGAGCAGAGGATTTGGTTCACATTTCATAGAAGGCCCAACAATGTAACAGACCTTGGATGTTTGAGATGGGAAAAGTTCTGGAGAACCTATATTAATAGATTCAGCTTGGCAGATCCAACAAGGAAATGTCATGCATGCTGAGGGCTGCTTCTCCAAAATATAGGTTTATCTAAACATCTTTCTTTCCCTGAGGAAACTGTGCCAAGTCATACAAGAACTAATCAGTAATCTCAGGGCAAGTATTATCACCCCCTCTCTTTCTTCCAGTTTTACTGAGATATAATTGACATATAGCACTGTATAAGCTTAAGATATACAGTATAAAATCTGACTTTCACACATCATGAAATCATTACCACAGTAAGATTAGCGAACATTCATCATCTCATATAGATACAGAAGAAAAAGCAAAAATTTCTTTTTGATGAAAACTCTTAAGGATTTACTCACTGAACAACTTTCATATATAACATACAGCGGTATAAATTATACCCCTAATACTTATTCATCTTATATATAGGAGTTTTTCCCTTTTGACTGCCTTCATCCAACTTCACCTTTCCTCATCCTTCACCTCTGATAACCACACATCTGATCTCTTTGTCCATGAATCTGTTTTTTGGTTTGTTTTTGAAGAATAATTGACTTACAGTACCATGCTAATTCCTGGTGCACAACATAGTAATTTGATATTTCTATACATTTTGAAATGGTAAATTGATTTTCATCTGTCACAATAGCAAGATATTACATTATTATTGACTATAGTCACTAAGTTGTATAAAAACTAACTATAAATCTCAGTTAGGCACCATCAGTGCCTTCTGCCAGCTCCCTCTGGAATATAGTTCTGTTATCTCCCAAAAACTCAAAGCTCAACCGCAAAGTCTGAGGTCCAGCCCTCAGTTGTCCATATTCTCAGTTTTTAGCTTTCAACTCTTTGTTTCCTGCAGTCTTGTCCTGGCAAAGCAGGCCACATTGCTGCCACATCTGATTCCTCACCCCAACTCACCTTTTTCAGTTTCACCACGCCCTCCTGTGTTTCATAGTCCGTTGTGATTTCAAACAATTCCATCCCATCTCCATCAACAATATTATACGTGACTAAGCCATTTTCTCCAATGTCTGGATCTTTAGCCTTCACTCTTCCCACTTCCTCCCCTGGGACAGCTGCTTCTGACACAGACATCTGGTATACGCCTAGAAGAAGAAGATATCTATTTTTATTTTCCCTTTTATTTGGCAGCTGTAAGACTTTAGATTTCATTGAATCCCAATAAATTTCTCAAAGGGTTTGACATTGAGCTTCCTATTGATTGAAAACATGAAAAGAAGTGAATGGATGCGAGGAAGATCCCACACAGCTTGCTTGTCAAAGAAATGTTTTCTGTAAAGAATGATGAAATAATATCAGGGTCCAGGGTGGTAGGGTGGGGGTACCTGCCACATGTGAGAAAGGAAAACAATGCTCAGTTACATTTCCCATCAGGAACTGATGGAGGGCCATGTACATCTTCACACGTTCAAAAAAAAATCAAAACCTCTTTTCACGTCTTTGAAATGGCCCAAAGTTAATTCTAAGGCTCATATATGGCACTCGCAGGTGCCCAGAAAGAGAATGTCTTCTCTGTTTAAAAGCCTTCTGTAGCTCCATATTTATTTTAAAGTCAAATGCAAATTTTGTCCTTCAAGGTCATGACCCTTCTAACTCTATATTTGACTCTCTTCTTATTTTACCTCCTTCACCATTTGATGAATGGATATCTTATATGGAAGGTTTCTCACAGTGTGACATTTCCACATAGATTTTTTAAATATGTATTGGGAACCTACTATATGCTGAGCACTGTCCTAGCCTTTGGAAACTCAGTAGTAAATTAAAGAGACAAGATTCTCCCCTCATTCTACAGAGGAAAAATAATCAAATGTATACATACTCTGATATCACTGCTACGAAGGATAAAAATACAGTAAGGGACAAAGGATAATGAAAGAGTATAAGTGTGCCTGTGTGTAAGTGTATGATGTGTGTGAGTGTGTTCATGTGAGTGTATGTGAATATCTCCTGAAAGGACTGGGCCAGATAAATCATGTGAATATCTGGGGATAAAAGTACAAACAAAGCAAACAGCAAACTGCAAAAACCCTAAAGTGAAAACAGTGAATATGTACAGAACAGTAAGACCACAGGTGTGACTGCAGCCTTCTGGTAGGAAATAAGTGTAAACAGGCTGGGGCCTAACTGCACAAAGTGCATTGCAGGAGATGGAAAAGACGTCAGATTTTCTTTAAAAACGTGTAGGAAGTCACTGAAAGGTTTCATTAAATAAATAAGATGAGATCATCTTAATTGTATCATCAGAATTAAAAAAAAATATTCTCTGTGAAACACTGTGGAGAAGCAAG
This sequence comes from Muntiacus reevesi, assembly GCF_963930625.1. Classification (NCBI taxonomy): domain Eukaryota; kingdom Metazoa; phylum Chordata; class Mammalia; order Artiodactyla; family Cervidae; genus Muntiacus; species Muntiacus reevesi. The sequence continues at coordinate 245,216,788 of NC_089250.1, forward strand.
GGTCAGAAAACCTGGCCTCTATCACTGCCAAACCTAGTGGTTTGGGACAAGCTACTCAAGCAATTTAAGCTTTAGTTTCTCCTTATGTGGATTTTATCCATTTTAATACTCTGTGTACATTTGTCTATATTGTTTGGCTGTGACTGCTTTCAGCTCAAACCCATATTCAACTTAAACTCACCATGTCCTCCATGATAAAGGACAAGTCGGAGATGGGAGTCTCTGAATATAATTACCAATTTATATGAAGGTTTAGCAAAACTTGCTCTCAGGTAATTTTCTCTAAATCTCATTCAAGTCCACAGCTATAAAACTGGTTATCTTCACAGTAGTGATGTAACTTCACTCTATGCTTGTAGGGGAGCAAGGACATTAATCACTGCCTGCTAATAGTCCTGCATGGTCCTTTCCATCCAGCATACCAGGCAGGTTTAGAGTGTGGATAATGGAGCATGCAGTTTCTTACAGTGCTCTATGAGGCTTAAGCTTATTGGGGATACTGAACCTTGTGCCTGACCAAGCAAAGTAATCTTCATCTCTTTGGGGACTTTATGAGAACTGGCTGTTACCCTGTAATCCTCCACCTTAATGTCTCCCTTCCAGAGACTTGTCTTTGCATTCCTTTGAGTGACCATGGTGCCCATCTGGGGCCACACTTGGTGGCCTTCCCTATTTTCTCACTTGTAAAAAGTGCCATCTCTCTGGCAATAAACTCATAGGCTCTACCAGCTAATCTAATAAAGAAGCTTTCATGGTGAAGTCCCCATGATCTATCAGCACCAGCATCATTATGGTTATATTGTACCTCTGTCTGTACCTACACTGTATACATAACCAGATTTGTGTTCAAAATCTAGCTTTGCTGTAATCTTTTAGGCAACTTACAGCACCTTCCATGGAACCCGGTTTTATCTGTGAAAGAGAGGCTCTCATATAGATTTGCAATAGTAGTAACTATTCATTGAAGGGGTTATAGTTGTTGTAATTATGATTATTAGTAATGACCTTTCAAATATTTTTTTTTCAAATATTTTTTTCTTTTATTTCCTGCTGCAATCCTATTAATTTTGCAGGACCATAATCACCTAGATAATAATGGCTAACCTTTGTTGACAGCCTATGCCAGATATCATTGTAAGATTCTACAGTAGCTCATTTAGTTCTAACAATATCCTACTAATTAAAATTTTTTTAAAAAAATATTTATCTGTCTATTTTCCTGTGTTGGGTCTTAGCTGTGGCATGCAGGATCTCGGCACATGGACTCTCTAGCTGTGGTTCGGGCTCAGTAGTTGCAGCACGTGGGCCCAGTTCCCCCAGAGCATGTAGGATCCTAGTGCCCCGACCAGGGATTGAACCTATGTCTCCTGCATTGCAAGATGAATTCTTAATCACTGGACCACCAGGGGAGTCCCAACATCCTATTAACTGAGTCTTGTGGAAGATTGTATTTTGCAAAAATAGTCCAAACAGTATCTCCCAGCTCACATGCTTCTCTTTCAGAGACTTTAACAGTCCTTCCCTTGAAAGGTGGGGTCTATAAGAACTCCACTTAAATTTGGGCAGTCTTATGACTACAGTGGAAATGATGCTATGTAATTTCTGAAGCTTGGTTATGACAGGAAATACGGTTTCTACCTGATGTCCTTGGGGCTCTCCTCACTTTCAGAACCCATCCAAGCCACTCCTTGGAGAGGCTGACATGGACGGGAAGCAACAGCTGACATTAACTTGCCAGCCACGTGACTGAACCAGCTTGGAAGTGGATCTTCCAGCCTCAGTCAAACTCTGCCAATGGATGCTGTGAAACAGAAAAAAGCTGCCTCTTTCAGGTTTTGCCCAAATTTCAGACTCATGACAAAAATAAACAATTATTATTGCTTTAAAGCACAAGATTTGAAGTAGTTTGTTAGGTAGCAATAGATAACTGATCCAGCTACTATTACATATTCAGGTTAGAAATGAGAACACTGAAACAGAAAGGTTAATTAATTACTACATCACATCATGAGTGCCTAGTAAAATGGATTTTTCTCTTCCTAGGGTTGTGAAATTTTCTATGTCTCCACTTTCTCCCACTACCTCTCCTCCACTTAAGATTTCTGTTGTCATTACTGTTGTCTTGTGTGTGTGTGTGTGTGTGTGTGTGTGTGTGTGTGTGTGTGTTTCAAGAATGTTATAAAGAGCCTCCATTACTCTAGATTCCTTCTGGAAAGTTGAGTATAGCAGGGATGGGTCAGAGAAAAGAGTTGGCTGTGGCACCACTGGAAAGTGAAAACCAAGCCCACCGACTTACTCTGCGGAAACTTTGGTGGGTTGTCGTTGACATCGGTCAGTGTGATCGTCACTTTGGTTGTCCCTGAGAGTCCACCCATGTGTCCACCCATGTCCTTGGCCTGGATCACCACATGGTACTCCTCCTTGGCTTCCCTGTCCATGTTGGGAAGAGCCGTTCTGATGATACCTGGACAGGTGAGCAGGGAACACCACAGATATTCATTAATTACATTGTAACAAATAAGATCTAGGCACGGGGAAGCCACGATGAATAAAACAGCACCTGTCTTCACAGAAGAGTCACCCCAGCATATTTATCATCAAAAGTAGCCATACTTGGAGCATCATATGGACATATTTTCCAGCAAATTACCATCGTTATTAATGTAGCATTAAAATTTTATGTTTTATATGTTGTACTATAAATACAAGTAATAATCTCATCTGTCTCAGGTGTAACACGTAATTAAAGATGCTAAAGATTGATACATTTGAGGACCCACTACATGAGCATCCATAACATAAACCCATGCTTTTGGACTGTCAGCAGAATCCTCTGACTATCAATGCATGCATACAATTCTTAGAAACATTACTCTGGTCTGTTTTAAGTTAAAAGTAGATGGCAATATATTAAAATGTTAATATTAGCTTTTTAAGTGTATAACAAATGGGTTAGAAATATACACAAAGATTATGTCAACTCTAGTTGTTTACTATCACCTATCACTGACAAGGATACATTAATAATTGAATTCTACATGATCTCTGGATATTAATGCATTACTGGTGTGGAAACCATGTTCACTTCAAATCTTTTGGGAATGCATGCAAGCTTTTTTCTGTCTGTAGATGTAGCAACATTTACACTATAAATTTAAGAGAGTGCCATGGAAGCTCTAAGTCCTTATCCTTTTCTGACCCTGATGTTTGTATGTTTCTCAGCAACATTCTTCAACTTGCTGAGCCTCGTTTTTCTTGTCTGTTAAATAATTTGGTAGGTTCAAATTGCTGCTTCCTAACATGAGTCCCTGAGATAACAAATATTGCAACTAGAGTCCCTCCAGCAATTTTAGTATCTCAAAAACTTAGATGCAATTCCACATTTATCCTTGGCAAAATTAATTGTTAAATGCCTTTGATGAAATCATAGCAAGTAGCCCCTTAAATTGTGATTCAAAGAATAGTGTCTACAAATAAATGATCACTTAGGTAAGTGGAAATTATATTCAGTAAGTGGGCAAAATATCTGATTGGCAGGCTATGCAATATAATATTATACACACACACACACATATACATGTATTTGATAAATTTCAACTGTATTAATATAAGTGGATTTTTTTGTAAATATCTTGCAAACATATGGGGGTATATTGTGGAAAAAAGAAGGGAGTTTGAGATATAATACTGTGGACTGACAGTTTCACAGGATTTTAGTGTTTATTCTAATAAAACGATCCTAGAATCAAATTTGGGACACATGGAGTGAAACATCTTGGTGTGGGTTTTGGCTGGTATATCTGTTCACTCTTTTGGTTTGCTATTTGTTTTCTGTAAGGATTTGCAGAACCTCCTTTTTGGATGTTAATGCCTGTTGGGAACCTCGAAGCTCCGCGGAGGAGATAGGGATGTGCCATCTCCCAGACATACCTGAGCCTCATCAGCTTCCACCCCCACAATCCCCAACCTTGCACAGCAGTCTTCAAGCTTTGAGAGCTGCCAGTCTTAACCAGTCCACAAATCCTATGGTCTCTTAATTTGGATCCACAGTTGAATTTTATGATAAAACATATTTGAAGATATATTTTTAAGTTGAAGTTGAATTTTAAGAACTGATATCACGAGGAAAGTTGCAGTCTAGGATTATATTTATTGCTGTGACATGGTGCAATACAAACGAAAGCAGTCACAAGTATAATCCATTGGGTGCTAACTATAGGCCAGGCAATGTGCAGTGTCTACACTGCACAATAGTTTTGTTAGGTGGCCCATTTTGTATTTTAGAAAACTGAGACTCAAAAAGGTTTCAACTAGCAGACATGGACTCCTTATTCACAATGTGTCACAAATCACAACGCCATTCCACGGTACCTGTCTGTGCTTCTACTGAAAAGTAGGGTTGTCCTTCCAGGATGCTGTACACTAACTTGGCACTGTTTCCATAGGTGGGGTCATCTGCATCTGAAGCTGTCACCTGGATCACTGACGTTCCTTAAAAGTGAAACATTCATTAGAGACAGTCCCTCCACTTTTCAAGTTATATTGTAGTTTGCAAATTTTGTCTTAAGATTAAAAACTAACAAGAGCCCCCAAATTATTCAATATGCTTTGATTTTCCAGACTGAGATGCAAAAATAATTTCCCTCCCTCCTCCCGCCCTTTTTAATCCCCATAGCTTAAAAATGAACTTTCTATATTCATAGTGCATCCTGCTATGCTTAGTAGTTAAAATAATAATGTGAACATTATTGCAAAAACATTCTAAGGCCCATACAACTGGAATGTTCAGTATATCAAATAATTAAATAAAAATCTTCCCAAAGAGTATAATAAAGGATAATTAATGATGAATTGCTTTTCATGAAAGGACAGAGTGCAGTCTTCCATCTGTAGCAGAGCAATAAATACATCATTTTATTGTTGCTTTGCATGTAATAAAATGACTGCTAATACTACATTTTAATTAATTTATGGCCATAAATATTGTACAGAGTGTTGTTCCCTACTGGCATGAAAATTGCATCTTCCCACCTCCAATGGGTCTGGTAGTCACACAACAGAAATCACCAGTAGACATCTGGTGAGATATAAGGCCAGCAATTGTGAGCCACAGTGGAAGGAAACCAGGGAATTGAAAGAAGAGGGGATTCTGTTTTTCGTAGGAAAAACCTTTGTTCCTTGATGGTTCCAAATGGGGCAGGGGAGATGGTCGAGGGAGAGAGCTGGTAATTACAGAATTCCTCTGTGCCAAGCACTGTTTGGGGCAAGTTCCAAGTATCCTGCCCCTCCGCTAGGTGCTTTTTACGTTAATTGTGCTTATGAGTTACTGAGTATGACAGGTAGGAAGTTCTGCAGTCTGCTTTGCAAAGTGGGTCACTGTCAGGATTCTAACCTCTACCCAGCAAACAACCAAGCCAAGGCTCTTTCCGTGACAGTTTCAACAGAGGAGCCAGGTTCTACATGAGAGGCAAGGCAGCCCATTTATATAGCCTCTGTCAGCCCTCTGATCTACAAATTTGCTGGTGATTTTCACACAGCATAAGAACAAATTTTACTCGTTTTTTTAAAAAATTCTGTACTTCATTTTTTCGTACAAACAACTTTTGGGGGAGGATTCTTGCCACAAAACTAGGCACTATTTTAAATCATGGAGATTTGTAATGGCATTAATAAGCTCTACTCTCTATTTTCATGGTAGAGCTTGGGAAAGTATTTTTTTTATGCTTAATTTTCTTCAAGAAATCCACTAAGTTCATTATAACTCTTTGTATTTCACATCTATGTTTATTTAACCCTCATCAGAGTTTACATTATCCTCATGGTATAGATGACAAAATGAAAACTGAGAAAGATGTAAGATGTTTTCTGGGTTGACCTGGCTGGTCAGAGGCAGAGCCATGATTCCAACACAGTACTGTCTGACAGCAGACAACTCTCATAGGCCACGATACAAAATCTGATATTAATCCTTAAGCACCAAGCTGCCCCAAGACATGGGGTCAATGAAAATTCCCCTGGAGCATCCTTTTTGATGACTGGCCTTTTTCCCCTGGCTCAGCTGCTGACACTGTTGTCCTCTATTTAATGATTTCTTTGATGTCTGCTGTTTCTCATTAAAAGTCCCCAGGTGACTACTGAGAAACTGAAGAATTGGGCAAGGCAAAGAGAAGGCAGAATAGGCCCAGTTGGGTTTTTATAAAGTATGAGAAGGGTTTCACATTAGTTGGAGGAGATGAAGAGGGCTATTTTTTTTCCCCCAACACAAGCTCTATATGCAAAGTGGAAGGAGTAGAGTTTTTTAAATCTTTATTTATTTGGCTGCCCCTGGTCTTAGGTACTTCATGCAGCATCTATCGTTGCAGTGTGCAGACTCTCTGGTTGTGGCTCATAGGTTTAGTTGCTCCAAGGCATGTGGGATATGAGTTCCCTGACCACGGATTGACCCCACGTCGCCTGCACTGAAAGGCAGATTCTTAACCACTGGACCACCAGAGAAGTCTCAAGGAGTAGGGTTTTAGAGTCACTTCTGTATCTAACTTTCTTGGGCAAATTGATTCTCAGTCTCTGTGCTTGGTTTTCTCATCTGTAAAATGGGCAGTTTGGCCCTGATGATCCTTAAGCTCATTAGAACTTTAAATCTCTGATTTCATAACCATACTTACTCCTTGATCAGAACAGCCCTGGTCACTGTCTGAAAAGCAAACCCTTCTTAACACGAGGCATGCTTCTCAAAAGCAAGCACAGCTACCTGCATTCTATAAAGTCAAACAAGAAGTATTGCCAGGAGAATTGTCCACTAACAATGTTAGGTGTCTGTACGCATGATGAAAAACATAGCTGCTTCTGAATTATTCTAACAGATGGTGACATAGTGTCATGGTGAGGTGTATATCCTGGTTCCACTTAATAGCTCAGATGACCTTGAATAAATTATAATTAACTTGTTTCTACCTTTGGTTTCCCATTTGCAAAATATGTCAAATAGGACCTACCTCATTGCAAAAATGAGTCACTGCAAAGATTAAATGCAACAGGGCATGTAAATCATTAATGAGCACTGTGCCTACATGCTATAAACTCTGCTGCTATTACTTATTGAACATCAACATGCACTAGTGACCAGATATATATTATTTATAATCCTACATGACTAGAAACTTTTAGTCCCATTTTACAGAGGAGAAACTCAGGCTAAGAGAACAGATGGAACTGATTCCAAGTCACAAAGTTAACAAGCACCAGGATGGCCTGGGTTCGATTACATTTTTCCTATTCTTCTATGCCTCCTCGTATTTTGTAAGATTACAGTTTAAAACCTCAGGGCAATTTAAAATATTTGAAACTTCAACTATATACATGAAAATTTTTTGCTTGTTATTTTGCCATAGAAGCTACAGCATAAATTCTATATCTTGGCTTGGGAGAATGGGCACCAGCCCACCCACCTGCAGACACACCACGCCTGCAGGTGGAGTAGGTCTGTCCTTCCCCCCCCCTTACGTACCCACGTTGGACCTCTCGGGCACGTTGGCGTGATAGGTCTCATGTAAGAACTCAGGAGGGTTGTCATTAATGTCCTGGACCTTGACAATGAATTCCGACGGTGGCTCCAGGGGCCGGTTGGTGTCCCTGTCCACCGCCTGAGCCATCAGCGTGTACTGGGCTCTCTCCTCTCGGTCCAATGTCTTGGTGGCATGAATGTTCCCTGATTTGTCATCAATCACAAAAATGGTTCCGGCTCCTTCACCTGAGAGAATGTATTTAATGTTCCCATCACCAGAGTCAATATCGGAATGAAGCTAGGAAAAGAGAAATGGAGACTTGTAATTCCATGGCGGATGCTCTGGGGAGGTAGAGACACACTCACATGCTGTTTGCTACAATACACTGTTTACACGCAGACATACCTACACTGAAAGGGAGACACTCTCACCCCATTTACAAATGAAGAAATGTAATCTTAGAGAAGATAATTGTCTTGGCTAAGGGTACATAGCTGGGGAGCAGTGAAGCCAGAGTCCAAATATATTACATATGCACACATATTACATATTACATGTGCACACATATGAAACACATATAATACACATTAGTAGAGCCATCTTGAAAGAAATATATGCATATTATAGAAAGTAAAAGACACACATTTGAGCAAGAAGTAAATCTTCTAAGTTCTGATTGCCATACCTTCTTTTTCCCTGTGCAAAGACAGCTCTTGTTACCAGTGTCTTGTGAATCCTCTAAGACATATTCTATGCATATGCCAGACTATCTATACAAATACATGTGCTCTGGTTTATTTTTACACAATAAAGTGCAGAGCGCGCACACCACTCCTCAACTCCGTTTTCCTACCACAGTAAATTCAGACGACCCTTCCAAACCGGTACATATATATTGATCTCATCCACTGTATACAGGTTATTATTTCAGTCTTCTTCCAAAGGACACTAAGGTTCCAAAGGACACCAGGCTTTTGTTACCACAAACAATTCACTGATCAGGATTTCTGGATGACCTGCTGAGTGGCACAGCAAGTATGAGGCTCTGGGGATAGACCCTGCCTGGAGGACCACCCCCCTTCTCCTCATAAGCATGGAGTGCGTGGGGAGGGTGGATAGACATGCAGCTTCTTAGACTAAAGAAAGACCATCTCCTTGAGATTTTCCCCTCCCTTGACAAAGCCAGGCAAAATGATGGAACTCGCCTAAATCCACACCTGGCAGGGCCAGGAGGTCATCCAGGTCACCTGACTACCCACTCGTGCCTTCTGCCTTCCTCTTCTGTGCTTTGTAACATGCAACTCCCCTAAAGACCACATCCAACTTTCCCATAGCAATAAAGTCTTTATTGTACTTTGTTGTCCAACCTAGATTTCTGCCGCTATCATCTTAGTCTGAGTTCCTTTGCCCTCATTTTACCCTTTATGGGAAAAGGTAAGCATTACTTTCACTGTTCTCAGGGGCTTCAAGAATAGGCAGGTGGATAAAAAGCGCTTGGTTCTACCTACTACCTAAGAAAGCCTAGTGTAAACTAAACAGCTTTATTCTCAGGGAAGTAATAATGATAATAATACTTATTACTTAAAATTATTATCTTAATGTTTATTATAGTGCCATTTTAATATTATTATTAATGTGATTTTAATTATTATTATTATTATCATGAAACCAAGACCTAGAAAGCTTGCCCAGAATCACAAAGCAGGATAGAATACATTGCTTTTTAAATTTTTTTGTATTGTTTAAATTTTCCCCAAAATATCTAATGGGTTTGCATTGCCTCAGTGAAACACCAATTATTTCAGCTCAGAGGGATACCTGTAGGTACAAATTACATTTTGATTTTAGTCTATAGTGCTTCTTAGGGGGAAAAAAGCATACTTTCCTTCAGAACTTGTTATTCATAACAAGCTATGTGTTGTCATGAAATTATGGCTACACATTTCTTATGAATAACACAGTTTGTAATATACAAAGCTATCTGAATATGTGGAAGCTCCAAAGGATGACTCAAATTGCCCCAGTCTTCATACACGTTTCCACAGTGGGGGCAGACATTCCTCTGGCTGTCCTTCTAACCCCCAATAATTGTTTATATTTGTTTTCTCTGCCTCAGACTTGTCAAAAGTCAGGGGCTCAGCCATGACTGTGGAATGTGGAACAAGGAAGTCAATGCAACACTTCCTTTAATGGGAGTCTAGACAAGGAATGTTTCTAGGGAACTTTATATATTACATAAAATTTGGCAAGACTTGGGAATTAAATTTCATGATCAACCAAGTAACTGAAAAAATTTAAATATAGTGCTCATTATTTTTTATCTTGCTTTCAGAGTTCAAAGTTGGATATAAATTCCCTTTTGCCCCCTCTCCAACAACGATGAACCACACAACTAACAATGACATTTATTAGCTCCGACACAAAAAGCAGTTTGGAAATCCATTCAGTCCTATCAAAGGATCAGTTGCTGAGGCAGACACGGCCAATTTCTAACTCCCAAGACTGAGGCTATCCCCTAGGCAGAGCACAGCATGATGCAGACTCTGCTCCCTGCAGATCTAAAAGTCCACAGCTTGCCAAATTCCACATTTTCAGAACATCCTAAATCACTCAATCTCGAACGACACCAAATCAAGGTTTTTAGGGAACAAGTCGTCTCGTCTAATCCTCCTATTCATGGAGAACTAGAGATCAGCATTATCTCAAGAGGAAGTTCCATAGGATCTAACCACTTTCTTTTTCTTTCTCTCCCCATCCAATCTGACATCTGGCTCGTTCTCACATGCCTATATTTTTCCCTCCTCTTGTGTCTGCTGCTGCATTTTAGTAGACACAACAGCTGCTTGCTCCACAGAGATGCCTTCTAGGGCCTGTGTCTTTTGCCCTCCCCACCCTAACACACCCTGCTCCCCACGGAGAAAGTCCCTGTGGCACAAGTTCTGTTTTCTCAGAACAATTCACACACACTCTCCACGTTGTTCAAGCCACACAGCTCCTGCCGTGGCTCAAGTCTCTTCTTCCTCTCTGTGCACAGAGCCTGTTTCGTTGATGGAAGGAATTCTATGTGCCGATTATTTCCCTGTGCTCCATTTCTCAAGGATACTTCTACTTTGGGTGTGATCTTTCCATTTTGGGTATAAATGATGAAACTGCTCTGGTACATCTCTTCAGAAAGACAGTTTTCCAACCCTGAACAATATTATCAGGACACTAATATGAACTTCCTCCAAAGATGTCAATTTCATAAATATGGAATGGTAGTCTCATGTTAAGCAACAACTAAGATAACTTCGTTGGAATCTAAGAGGCTCAGAAATGAGAACCCCACAGATCTGCTCTTGTCCCTCTCCCGCTTCAGTAGATAACTCCTGCTGATCTTTCAGGTCACAAGTTACTACCATCGTCTCCATGAAGCTTCCCTTCATGCCTCCTAAATTTTGTGACGTAAATTCATCATCACTTCTAGTGAATTTCTTCATTATCCTATTCCTTATTTTAGTTTTTTTTTTTTTTTAATTGCTTAGGTAAGTGTCTCTTTTTCCACTAGTCCTTGAACTCTTTGAGGCCAGGGACTATTCTACTGCAGTTTACCATTTGCCTCCCTCTGGACTGTCACATAGCAGGCTTTCTGTTCTTATGTGTATGAACATTTATCTCCTTGCCATTAATGTCACTTGCATCTGAAAGATGGCTGTATGTTTTACCACAAGTGATAGCTGGCAGTCAGTTTTTCAAATATATTTTGTTTGTTTTTATTTTGGGGTTTGAAATTTGGCTGCATGGCTTGCAGGATCTCAGGTCCCCTACTGGGGATTGAACTAAATCCCCCATCAGGGGCTCCTCAGTGAAGGTGCCATATCCTGACCACTAGATCACCAGGGAACATGCCCTCAAACATATTTTGGACTCTTTCTACTCTTGCACTTTTGGAGGGGGTACTCAGAGAATGCAGGATTTCTCAGTAGTACTAGGACTCTCAAGTCTTCTGAAATGGGTTTTGCCATCCTTGAGCCAAACTGGATAGAATTCCACCCATTCCCATGATGCATCCATTCATCTTGTCAAATATGCACAGAGGTGTCCCCAAAACTGGGCTTTGGTGTCAGAACCTGGGGATACAAACTGAACCTGTTTCTCATGAAAGTAGCTCAGGGTCCAGTGAAGGAGACAGAGGGATACACAGACATGTGTACTACAGGAAAAAAGCTATGATGAAAATAGTACAGAGCCTTATAAGAACGCAAAGGAAGGCATCCTAGCTGGGGTTTGGACGTGGTGGGGGAAATGCCCCCAGTTGGAGAATGGTTAAATACATAATCATCATTTCTATTCAAGAGACTACTGGGCAGCCATTAAAAACAGAGTTTTTAGAGTATAATGTCAAGTGCAAACAGAAGTGTTCTTAACATGGATGTCTAGGAATTAGAAAAAATAAAATAAATAAAGCTGGAAGGATGAATGAATAGGATTTGGCAGATTTTAGAGATGATCAGACCATTGCTACCTTCCCTCCTAGATTTTTGTTTTGCCAGGACCCCAGTCCAGGGAGGGTGGGGAGTGAGAAGTGAGCATGCAGTTAGAGCAGCCTTACCCTGCCCACGAGCACGGGGTCGGGCCCCGTGTACTCCTCGATCACGAAGAACTGGTTCCAGACCCAACCCCTCTTGGAGCGCTGCAGCACCTGGCCCTCCTTGCCCTTCTCGTGGTGCCCGTGGAACGAGGGTCGCAGGTGGCTCCTCCGGTCCGTGGCGAAGGCCTGGCTGTGGCAGAGCATGCCCAGGCACACCAGGGCGGCTTGTAAACAGTAGTTCTCCTTCATTTTTGGTTACGCGGTAGGCACAGGAGAATGCGGCTGTCACCCCGTCCGCCGACCGTGCGGCTGCCTGGCGGATGGCGGCCTCCCCAGACGCTCACGCAGACCTCGCTCCGGCTGGAAGGTCTCTCCCCGCCGAGTGCATCACGTCAGGGCTGCCCACGTCCCCGGTCGGCCTCTGCGGGGAGCAGGAAAGGGCAGATTAGTCACAGGTTCCATCCCCACTTCCATTCGATTCTGTAAACACTGACCCACGCTGGACCCCTGAGGGCTTTGCTCCGGTAATGAGGAGGCAGATGCCAGTGAGAAATAGTCTCCACGATCCGGCCAGTCCGCCTCCCCGGATAAGATAAACATACGGGAAGAAACCCCTCAAAGTCTGTATGAGGATAAAACGTGTGTGCTGTGGAGTCCAGCTGCCCAAGTCTGAGAATCAGTTTTGCCATTTACTTAGCTCTGAGTTTAGGGTAAGCCAACATGGAGCTCAGCGTGCTCATGTATGAAATGGGCCGGGGAATCCTACTCAGCAGAAGGTACAGATCTGAGTCTTAGCTCTAAGTCTCTTAGCCAAGACCTGGTATGTGGTCAGCACTTCACATTCATCTGTTATTACTAGATTAATGATCATGGGACTTCCCTTGGTGGCTCAGACGGTAAAGCGTCTGCCTACGACGTGGGAGGCCTGGGTTCAAACCCTGGGTCAGGAAGATCTCCTGGAGAAGGAAATGGCAACCCACTCCAGTATTCTTGCCTGGAAAATCCCATGGACGGAGGAGCCTGGTGGGCTCCAGTTCATGGGATCGCAAAGAGTCTCAGACACGACTGAGCAACTTCACTTTCTTTCGTTATATTAATGATCATAATCGTTCTTGGCTATGTTTTTGTAGTAGGGAAACCTAGGGCGCTATGGGCATTCCGTAGAGGAATACATAGCTGAGGGGGATTGAGGATGAAGACGGCAGAGTGGGGACTGTTAAGGAAGACGTCCAGAAGGATGGGATGGCAGGGCTTGACTCTCAGATGAGTTACTGTGGTAAGAGTGGTATGGATGGGATGTCCAGGTAGAAGGAACGGCATTCCCCAAAGCCCAGAGCTGTTCACAAGCACAGTACTTCCCAAGACTGTTCAGCTTACTGGATGGCATTATGGAAAGAGGAAGCCAGCAATGACTCTTAAGATATGCGAGGTCAGGGCAGACCTTGAGATGGTCAGTGATGGCCACTAAAACATTTGTCATTGAAATAATGGGTCAAATTTGCATTGTTGGGTCAATATAGTGTCAATTCAATAAGCACGATTTGCTTTTGTCCGGTCAAATGTCCACCCAAGAAGATGAAAATCCTACCTTAACCTGACAGTCTTTCTAAGCATACTCTATAGGCTCCCTTCAACAAGGAAAAATAAAATAAAACAGCACTCCCCACCAACTGGTCCAAAGGTCATGTTCCTGGCACTCAGTCATGACTCCGCTACTCCTCAACAGTAAGGATGAGCCACTAACACATTTCCAAGCCTCTGTGGTTTCTCCCCTACAGTCACTCTAGTCTTCTCTCCAGCACTCTGGTTCTCTCTGATCTTTAACTCCTGCCTCAGGTTTCTCGGTTTCTTTATGGGAATGTCTTTCTGGTGCCAGAAACTTATTCTTCCCCAAGGAACTTCCAGTGCTCATTCTCCTGTCTTAGGATTCCACACCTTCTTCTGAACAATCATCATCTCCTCTTGGAACTCGAACACGAGTTGGAGCCCATGTTCCCAGAACCAGATGATCCTCACCACCACCCGTACTTGTAACATTAGGAGCTCTCAGAAAGTTGCTGGGCATGGAGGCTGAAACTATATTTCAACACCTGTGGGTCTAAATGAAATTGATGAGCTTCTTTATTTTTTTTAATTGAGAGGTATAGTTGATTTACAATTGTGTCAGTTTCAGGTGCATAGCAAAGCAATTCAGTTATATGTACCTGTGTGTGTATACATATTAATGTTCTTTTTCATATTATTTTCCCTCATAAGCTATTATAAAACACTGAATATAGTCCCCTCTGCTATACAGTAGGCCCTTGTTAGTTATCTGTTTTATATATAGTAGTGTGCATATGTTAATCCCAAACTCCTGATTTATCTCCCTCACTCCATTCCTTTTTAAGGGAACTCCATTTCCCCTAAAAGGGGAAGAAATGATAAATTTGTTTTCTGTGTCTGTGGTTGTATTTCTGTTCGGTAAATAAGTTCATTTGTATCATTTATTTTAGATTCCACATATAAGCAGTATCATGATATTTGTCTTTCTCTGTCTGGTTTATTTCACTTGGTATGATAATCTCTAGGCCCAACCATGTTGCAGCAGAGGGTTTTATTTTATTCTTTTTAATGGCCAAGTAGTATTCCATTTAAATGCCACATCTTCTTTATTTCTCTGTCTCTGGATGTTTATTTAGGTTACTTCCATGTCTTGGGTATTGTAAATAGTGCTACAATGAACATTGGGGTTCAGGTATCTTTTCGATGATAGTTTTCTCCGGATATATGCCCAGGAATAGGATTGCAGGTAGCCTTATTTTTTGTTTTTTAAGGAACTTCCATACTGTTCATAGTAGCTGTACCAGTGAAATTGGTAAGATTCTTGAACATTGTACAAATAAAAACCATCACCTAATTCTTTGCTATCTGATTTGGACAAAGTGGTTAGATGGGGAGAGAGGTGAACAGAAAGGAGATAGTATGCATCTTGGCAGAATGGAATATATCTAGATTTGGAGGTTGGGTTGACCTGAACTGAAATATCATTGTATAGTTCAACCTGGGTGGCCTTGGGCACATCGGTCAGGCACAATGAGGCTCCAAGGTCTAATCTGAACCACAGGGATGAAAAGAGCTGGTGTACACATGCGGGGCTAAAGACAGAGGGAACTGGGCACACACTGGGTCTCCTCCTCTCTCTCCGGAGCTCCACGGTCCAAGTCTATGGGCCTCACTCAGCAGAAGGAAGTGCTCTGACCTGCAGGTGGAGATGCCCTGAAGACAGGGGTGAAGTGCTTTCTCTAAGAGAGGAATTGAGGAATAAGAGTTACATGGAGATACCAGAGCCATCTGTCCTTAGAAGTCTCAGAAATAAGGGAACTGGTGGAATTCTACTTTGCTGGTGACAACCTCTTTTCTTCTGAGGCTCTTTGATTTCACCAACCCAAGCCGTTCTGAGGCTTTGTAATATGGCAAAATGGTATCTGGGGAGGTCACACATGTACAGTCACTCCAAGTATCCATCACTGCCCTCAATACTATTTTGTGATGTATTATGTAAGTCCCTTTTCAAGGAATAAGGACTTCAGTATTTGTTGTAGACAGACTCCAGGATATGTTAAAGGCTGTGTAGAAAAGAGAGAAAGATTCAGGAGGCAGTGTGGTCACTTAACGTCTTCACCCGAGACTTGGGCATATCAATACTACATCAAATGCTGCTTCTTGTAAGGCAAACCGACTGCATGGAAGGGACCAGGAGGAGTTAAATCCTACAGTGAGGTAATGCGAAGTCACAGGAAGATGCCTGCATTTAAGTTAGAAAGCCAAAGTTACGATTAAGAATCTGGCACTGAGCTTGTGGTGGGGCATGCCTCAGCTCGGAGAGTGGTAGCTGTGCCTCATTCTCTGTAAAGAGAAGCCAATGGGTGACATTTTCTGCAAGTGGTTTCCAGGTTCACATTCTCGTTTGGATGAAAGATTTTGGAGGTATTTCTGATTCATAACACCATCTCCTTACTTCTTAATGGTTGGGATGATATCTTACTCACAACTGGGTGGCCAGTGCCTGAGCAGGACACCAGTAAAAGCTAAATATATGATTTGAACCCCATACTTCAAGTGCAAACTTGATAATGCCTCCATAGAATCTCGAGAGGAAGAAATAGAAAAGTAAAAGCATATGGTGCAACAAGATCTCTGCCCATTTCACACCACACCAAGTATTAAGTGTTCATTCACACAGTGATAAATTATTCTTGCATATACTGTGAAGAGTATTTAAAAGAAAGGGTTTAATTAAAGTTGATATTTCTGCACCTCTTTCTTCTGGCTGCCATTTTGCTGTAAAGTGCAATTATTTCTGACACTAAATGTGTTGAAACTAGATGACAACTGTTTTTTTCTTTATAAAAAATTTCTAGATTGATACTAACGAATTTAAGTTTCCACGTGACCAATAAACAATAAATTTTGCCCTTTGTTAAAAAGGTGATACATTTCACCCTTTGTTAAAAAGGTGAAATTATCTATTTTCTTCTGTTGGAAAGAATAACAAGATCAACTTGCTTTTAAAAGTAGTTCCTTGAAACCATTATTTATAAGTGCTTATATGACTGTGTGTATTATATAAAGTTATTTTAATGGTAAATCTCAGGTATGTTAAGATGAATTTTTAAGACATTGTTTTTTAATTCAATTTTGGAATGAAAATATACTGAGCAAAATCTTTTTCTAGCCACTGCTCTAAAATCTTTATAAACAGTAACTCATCTATTAATTTCTATAACAAACTTATAAATGGGAACTGTGAATATTCTTATTTTAAAGGATGGAAACTAAGATCTGGATAGATTAAGCAATTTATGCAAAGTTATGCTTCTGATAAATCACAGCACTGAGTCTGAGCCCATGACAGTTGGCTCTGGAGTCTGTCTTTAACCAGTGAGCGACACCAGCTGTCACTGCTTGTTGGCTTCTGAGGTTCATAAGGGAATGGTATGGACACTGTGATAGAAATAGTAACCTAGATGCAGTGAACCAATAGGAGAACTAGGTTTATGTTCATAATATGATTATGATGAAAATGGTAATAACAGCTAACATTTGCCCAGTCTTATTGTTTGCCTGGGCTTCCCTGGTGGCACAGATGGTAAAGAATCTGCCTGCAAGGCAGGAGACCTGGATTCGATCCCTGGGTTGGGAAGATCCCCTGGAGAAGGGAATGGCAACCCACTCCAGTATTCCTGCCTGGAGAATCTCATGGACAGAGGAGCTTGGAGGGCTACAGTCCATGGGGTCACAAAGAGTTGGCCATGACTGAGTGACTAACACTTTCACCTCTTTCATTGTTTGGCTATCATCCTTCCAAGTGCTTTCAATGAGTTGAGTCATAAATTTTCATAATAACTCTACACTGCAGTATTATTGTAATCCCCATTTTACAGATAGGTAGTCTGAGGCATACCAACGTTAAGTAAGTTGCTCATAGTTACAGAGACAGCAAGTGGAGGAGCTGAGATATGAATACTGGATAGTTAGTTCCAAGACCTGCATTGTTATCCCCCACAATGCATGTGATATTGCCTCTCTTAAGAGAAGACAGGAGGCCACATATGAATACATATTATAAGAAAACAGTCTCATGATGAAAATAATTTAAGTTTTGGTGGTAGGGGGTAATATGGTAACTAAAATGTTAAAACCAAACCAGAAAGAGGAAGATAAAACATTTTATAGCAGTGATCAAAGTGAAGATGAATAGGAGGTAATTATATCTGTTATCTGATTCTGTGTAGCAGCATATACCAATATAACCAGGTTATATAAACAGTTGGTCAGTTGACGTTATAACCAGTTAACCAGTATACAGGTTATAACAAGTCCTTGAATAGTATAATCAGATCCTTGGACAGCACCAGTACCCAAAAGTAAATCTTTGACTTCTTAAACACAGTTTCAGAATTTTCAAATGTATAGGTTAAAAAGATCTGTTCAGAAAGATTATTATTAATATTATTTAGAAATGCTTCTAAAATCTAGAGATCTGGTTGATATATGCAGTGGTACAGAGTTTGCAAGATTCATGCATGAAAACAGGAGACTGCCCTCCTAAGAAGACCTTGACATTGGCAACAACTAGGGAAATATATCAATGTTCTAATTGGTTTTAATAAAGACCCACCCCCCCTCCGCCCCAAGGCAGTTTTTGAACAGTCCTTCCATTAAAGCACTTTCTAGCAGTATGCCAGAAATGTCTAAGCATTGAGGTTCTACTAAAACATATAGGAGGACTTTATGATGGAAGCATATTGCTTGGAAGGAAAAATAAATGTTGTTGAAAGTCACGGAAGTAATAACACGACAGGAAAATGGATTTGCAAAACCGCCAGCTCTAAGTGGAAGGCTCGCCCCTCTATCTTGAGAGCAGATAGCCCGTCACGAGCTACCGCGCCTTGAGCATAAGACTCTCTTGCTGCGCTCGCTTTTGTCTCCGTAAAAGAAAATGACATAGACGGGTGTTTAAGTATATTTGGACTCCTGCTGGAAATTGTTATCGGGGAGAAAGAAAGACGAAAGCGCTTAGCACAAAGCAAGCGGCTTTGGTTTTTTAGCGTTCTCCTCCCCCACAGAGCTGGAAGGATCAGACAGGCTGACCTGTTCTTTTTATTTCCAGGGAGTTAATTTACAGTTAAAGGCAGGTTATCACTACATTAAGAATATTATTGAGCCCACTAGAGCTCAAAACCTTATTCTGCAAGTGCTCTGTCCTCCTGTCAGGAGCTCAGAGGCTCTGGTCCCCACTGCAACAAACACAGCTTTGTAACCAATCGGATTCCATTATGCAAATTAATTCAAGCATATTTTATTCCCAGTTCAGATCTCATCAGTCAGCACTGAGCTGGTCTCTAGTTTCAAATCAAATCACAGGAATTATGCCATGTCTGTGGAAATCACAGAGAATGGGGACAGGAAGTAGTACAGGAACTATTGAATCACATTTCTTCCCTCATTTCTACACTTGGAGCAAAGCATAAGCTTGTAGTAGTAATCACTTCTGCTCAGGTGCAAAATACACAGCAGAGATGCAAAACAGGCATTGTGTATCTTACTCTACTCCCCGATACCAAATTCAAATGTTAAAGTAGGAAGCAAACGGGGCCCCTTATCAATGACCATGAAGGTCTATAAGGGCAAGTGGAATGTTTAAAACTGCTCCAATGTAAATGTGATTCTTTGCTTCTAGAGCTAGAGAACCACGGGAGTGTCAGCTTTGAAAGTGAAAAGATCACTCCCTGCCTGGTGTTGGGAAGGCCTGGGTCCAAATCGCTCATCACTTGTGGACAATATAAAATTAGGTAATGAGAGCTAGAATTATCCTTGATGAGGTACTGGATTTGTCTGTACTGCTGGGCAGTATACTCAGGGCTTGGTATACAGCATTTAATTGTATTTCCACTACAACTATATGTAAATATCACCCATGATATTATCTACAAGGAAACCAAGGCTCTGGGCAATTAAGTAAATTACTCAAGGGTACACCCTGAAACAGTGGTAAGGCTGCACTTCAAATTCAAATTTATATGACTGCAAAACCCATGCTTTGGTTTTACCTGGTTCCCAAACACTAAGATCTTCAACATGTGGAGGGGCAGGATCCATCTCCAAGGATGGTCTAAACTCCATATAGTATTTGACATTGAAAAGAATTTTTGTTAGAGGTGAATTTCATTTATTTTAAGCATGTACAATCAGCTTTTATATTCTTAGGCCACAGAGTATCACAGAAATCCAGCTTAAGTCCCCAGACCTCAAACACACAGAATCACTCACTGATTATTTATTTATCTTTTCAAGTAATTAAATCATCTCCAAATGATAAGATGACTAAACACAATGTGTGCTGTGAAGAGCTTATTATTTTTGCTCTACTCAATCCTTAAGATAGTATTTTTCTCACTGTAATATTTTTAAATGTTAATCATTAAGATGAATGAAATACATCAACCCATACAGGAAATAACACTGTCACCAGTGTCATCTTGGGCTATGAATAAACACCTCATATGAATGTGTGGACAGACAGAGATCTTATTTTCCATTTTTCTTTTGCATGAGTGAAAGTACCAGAGGGAAGATCGGGGCAAAAATGGTAATGATAAACAGATGCTCAACATAATGTAATGTCATTGGTGGTATCAAAGGCCTATGTGTAAATCCCTCTTTGTCTATAAAGTTTTCTTTATTTGCTGGTTCCTTCATTCAGCAGTAACTTTTCTCAGTCTCACACCTGAGCTGGTCTCTGGAGATACATAGCTGCAATGTGTCTCTGATCTGTAGACTCAGATGATGGTGAGACAGTTGTCTGAGCAGGTAGATGATGGTATGACATGATAGGTGCAGACAGGACTGGGTACCAGAACACAGAGGCATCCGTGGCCCCAGCTCTGCAGATGAATCTGTAACATATCCCTCCTGCCTTTTGGAACTTGCCTACTCCAGCCTCTTCCAAGTGTTAATAAATATGGCTATTAACAATCTCCCACATCTGGAACTTCCCCTCTCACCCTGAGCCACAGCTGATTGGACCACATGTAGTCCAGTGACACAACCAGACCATAAACCAACCACAGATTGTTTCAAACTGTGTAACCTGGTCAAAATGATAATCTGGGTGAGTTAGATTCACTGGGATACTTGAATGAAAGGAAACAGAACCATTTGGCAGTTAGTAAGGGAGCTGAAATCCCATGGACAGAGGAGCCTGGCAGGCTACAGTCCATGGAGTCACAAAGAGCAGACACGACCTAGTGTCTATATACAACGAAGGGAGCTGAAACAGAAAGGTCATGAGGCATATAAGGGATGGAATAGCAACAAAGTGACATCTGATGGCCAAGGTTTTGGTAAAATCAAGGTATGAACAAGGTATGAGAAACCAAACAGAAACAAGCATGGCCTCTATCCTTCAGCCATGTAAATGGCAGAATGCATGGACCTTCCTGGTCGCTGGTCAGGAGATTGATGGAGCCCGAGCTGTCAGAGGTACGCAGGATAAACGAGTCTGAGAAATGGCATTTCCGACAAAATGGTTGAGAGCATGGGCTCAGGAGTCTGATGGGGTTAGAGGATTACAGCTCAAGAGTTTCTGCTCACTAGGTGTGTGACTCAGCCTCTGTGAGTCTCCACGCTGCCTTACTGAAAATGGGAAAAACACGAGGACAGTTCTTAACAGGGGAGATCTAAAATGAAATGAGATGGTTCACAGAGAGTTCCTTGTAGTGCTTGACACTGGCTGGCACACAGAAAGCAATAAAGAGGATAAGTTAGGAGTTTTGTCCCTTGAACGAGAATACATAAATATGTACTGTAAGCCCTGGATGCCTGAATGTGACACGTAATATACATACAGCATGCCATAAGGTACAAGCTTTACAAAGGGCTCCAGGAGGCTGTCCATAAAAGGCTGTAAACACAATGAAACTTACAACAGGATTGCTGAGTACACTGATGCTACTATATGAGTCCAGGGAGACTCCTGGAGTCACTGCAATAGTCCAGGTGAGAGGAAATATGGTTCTGAACTAGAAAATAAGGCTCACGCGGAGGCAAAGCGGACTTTCTAGAAACCATGCAGGCGTGAAGGGCTCTGGGACCTGGACAGGTTGAGGATGAAGGATGAGATTTCAATCTGAGCAGAGAGAGAAACAGCGGTGCTGTTCCTGGCCTCAACAGAAGAGACTGGTTTGGGGATAAAGAGCATGAGTTTGGTTTAAACATATTAATCTTGTAAAGCCAGTGGATTGATGCTCAAGTGGTGAGCTCAGTCTAAGTTCGGTTTCCAAGTTCTTCTAAAAGTAGGTACTGTCAATGTCAGCATTTCTGTTTCAAGTTTGGACACCTTGTTGCCTCAATCAATCCTAGAATCTCAGAACTGGGGAAAACCCTAGGTAGACTTTCCATTATTAGTCCTTATTCCACAGACAAATGGGAAAACTGAGATACAGAAATGAGAAGTAACTTGCAAAATAGGAGGCAACATGAACAAAACCTAAAAGCCCTCACTGTACAGAGGGAAAATACAGGGGGAGGAACAAGTATGAATAGTGAAAGGAAATTTTTATAGCATCTACCGTGCCCTTTCCTCACAAAACCCGGCTTAAAAGCAGTCCTCCTTTTCAAAAGATTTCTATGGAAACAGCCAGTCCAGGTTCCATAAGGGAACAGACAGTCAGAAATGAGGACCTGGGAGCTCTTTAAAGATGATCAGTGGAGAACTGGAAGAGGAAAAACAATCTACATATTCTCACTAGACTGTGACATCCTGCAGAGAACCACTGTCCACAAAGTCTGTTTCTTAAAGCACAAACAATAAGAGGAGGAATTATCCCAAGGTGGCCTTAATAACTGACAAGGGCCTGATGTGGTTTTTCTGAAATAATTACTAAGGCGAGGAGAGAGAGTGCCTCCAATCAGCACCTCCAAGAGCCTTTATAATTCTGAGAAGGCCAGCCTGTGACCCCAATCCACCTCGGTCCGTGTGCATCCGTCCAGCTTAATCAGCCACCAAACCAGAGTGAGGAAAGCACAGACTCAAGCTGCTTCCAATTATCAGAGGCATGATTTTTTTTTTTTAAATCTCACTGTGGGTGGGCTGTTCTGGAGGTCTCTTTCCAAAGGCCCTCCTCAAACTATGCTATCATGCTAAGAGTAGACTAAACTCTGCATGTTTTTAAATGGATTTTTTTTTTTTAATATCTTTACACACATCATAGAGAATCCCCCTCCTTGTTCTCAGAAAGCAGACACCAACAATAGCCTCATAATGATCCCATTGTGGTTTCAACTAATCCAATCTCTGAAGCCCACTTCTTTCTTTTCAAGTGCATTAATGTCATTTATCAAAAGGAAGGGGATTTTTTGAAAAAAAGTTAAGCATGAAAGAAAAGTAATGGGATACAGCAAACTAGTCAAGTGCCTTGTACAGATGTGCGCCGAGCATTTTCTGAAGCATATACCCAACACTCAGACAGGCAGGACTTTCAAAGGCAACGTTAAGTGTCTTTTGTGGGTCTCAGATAATGTGGTTCACTTAATTAGATTTTCTATAATCCCAGGTTAATCCTATTGTGAATTACAGACGTGAGTTCACTTGCCTGGCAGAAACATCTACTGCTACAAATGCATTTCTGGAAAAAATATATACCTTACTTACAATTCATTACCAGAGTCATTTTTGCAGAGACCTGCTTCATTTTCTCCCTCCACTAGGTAGAAGAAACCCTTTCCCATTCCTTTGGATCACAATGTCCTTTAAAGCAATTTAATTGTTTATTCCTTTTTCCTTAGGATTAAGTTCCCTAAGAGTTGGGAACACAGCAGTTAACTTCTCATTGAATACCTTGCACCTGACTACAGTAATGTATATGCTGACATGAGGACCCAGGAGTCCTTCTGTCCCTCATGGAACTTAAAATTTAGACTTGTGTCTCCAGATCTTGACTGCATATTAGAATTAACCAAGAATGGGGGGAAAGTGAAAGTGAAAGTCGCTCAGTCGTGTCTGACTCTTTGTGACCCCATGGACTGTAGCCCATGGAATCCTCCAGGCCAGAATACTGGAGTGGGTAGCCTTTCCCTTCTCCAGGGGAAGTTCCCAACCCAGGGATTGAACCCAGGTCTCCCGAATTGCAGGTGGATTTGTTACCATCTGAGCCACCAGGGAAGCTTGGGGCTGGGGAGGGGGGTGTTTTAAAAATCCCATTGCCAAGGCCTTACTCTAAACCAATTAAAAGCAAAGAAACTGGCAATCAATATTTTTTGAAGTTCCCTGGGTGGTTCCAGTGTACATTCAAGATAAGAACCACTGGTCAAGAGTTATACTATCCAATATGGTAGCAATCTAGACACATATAGCTTTTTAAATTTAAATTCATGTAAATTAAGTGAAGGGCTTCCCCAGGGGCTCAACAGTAAAGAATCTGCCTGCAATGCAGGACTCCTAGGAGACACAGGCTCCATCCCTGGGTCGGGAAGATCCCCTGGAGGAGGGCATGCAACCCACTCCAGTATTCTCACCTGGAAAATCTCTTGGACAGAGGAATCTGGTGGGCTATAGTCCATGGGGTCACAAAGCCAGACACGACTGAAGCGTCTTAGCACACAAATTATATAAACATTAAAATTTACTTCCTCCATGCCCTAGTCCCATTTCAAGTGTTCAATGGTGATTTCAGTCATCCAAAAAAAAAGAAAAGTTCTGTTATTCATCAGTGTTGGTCTTGGGCACTAAAACATCCTCATCTGAAGCAGAAATGTCTGTCCCCTGAATGAAGGTGGACAAAGAACACTGCATTTAAAGACCTGCCATGAAGTTACTGCCTAATTCCTATCATCTAGACCTCAGTTTTCCTCTCTGTGAAACAAAGGGCTGGGTAAGGTGGTGAATTTCTACATGACATTAGCAGAAATGCCTGAAAAAAATCAAGGGACAGGGCTACCCCGGGTGGGGCCACTGAACCAACTGGCCCCTTGTGCGTGTACAGGCTTTACCCTTGACCGACTCCTCGACCCCATGGACCACAGGCACCAGGCTCCTCTGTCCATGGGACTGCCCAGGCAAGAACACTGGAATGGGCTGCCATTCCCTCCTCCAGGGGATCTTCCCGACCCTGGGATCAAACCTGCGACTCCCGAGACTCCTGCATTGCAGGTAGATTTTATACTGTGGAGCCACCTGAGCTGGCCCCATGCTCCACAGGAATCAGAACATCCAGCTAAACTGGCCAGAATGTTTCCTTAAAAAGCAGTTAGCTGCATTACAAAAAAAAACAGAGGAAAAAAAGAGAAACCACTTCTGAGATCTTGATACTTCACAGAACTTGCTGTCTCAGTCCAGGGATGGTTAGTAAATTCCTGCTTCAGCGCCCATAATCTCCTGTTTCAGGAAGGAGGTCGGGCTCAGGAAACTGTAGGACCCCTGACAACCGACAGCTCCCTTCACCTCTCTGAATCTGTTTTCTCTTATGAAAAGGAGGGCAAACGATGCATGACCTCCCTGGCCCCCAAGTTAATCTGAGGGTCGAATAAGATAATGGTTTGGGAAGCTCTTTGTAAAAGCATAATGTGGGCTACATAGGTGAAGACAAATCTGATGAAATGCTGACAGGATTGGCAACATCTATTTATTTGAGTAATTTTTTAAAGTTTTGGCTTTTAACCTTTAGTGGTGTGGATTGTAGATGAATGTAAATGACCTGTTTTTGTTACCACCAGTAGGGTGTGACTTTACTCCTTTTCTCTGACAGGGATACAAAATCTCTCAGATGCAGCAATGGACATGGGCATCCTTTCTGTTTGCCCCCTGGCCCAATGGGACTCTGTAGAGGTGACTTGTGAGAACACTGTTCTCCTTGTCTAGGGGATGGTGTGTGTGTTGGGGAAAGTGGGATGGCTGATTCCAACAAGGCAAGTTGTGACAGTGCATTAGGGCCCCCAGACTCGATAGGGATACAGACCAGAAGTCCCTCTGCAGAATGTAAGGGTCTTTCAGTTATCCTTGATATGGGATGAGTATGCAGTGATCATGGGGAATGTGGACAAAGATGCCCAATGCTCATCGCAGGAGCAGGCTAGCTCTCTTGACTGGATGAGTTCTGAGAGGCCACCTTAGAGATCCCTTATTCACCATTTAGCCTCCATTTGAAACAGCCCCATCCCTGGGGAAGAGGCGTATGGCATCACTGTTACTAAGTCATCATCTACAAACTAGCTGCTATGTTTCTGAGAACCTACTATGGGGTAGGTGCTTTGCTAGGTGCTATACGTAGATTCTTTACAGCCTCTCTCTCCCCAGCACCTTTGAGAGTTTTGCATTACTGCCTCCTTTGCCTAGATATGGAAGCAAGGGCTAGGGACACTTCGTTTTCAGAGCATTCTGAAAACTGAAGTGGAATTTGAAGCCATATATGGCCCATTTGGAAGCTCTTATCTTTCAGCCTTTGATGATGAACTTCTCTATAATTCTCCCCTGAAAGTCTTAATTTTTCCTTCCAGGGATGTTTAGAGTTCAGTGAGATCTCATTCCATATGGCAACCATTTGATAAATATTTGTAGGATTTCCACAGTAGTTAAATGCTACAAACTTAGGTGAAACATATTTGCTCTCAAGTAACTCAGGTTACTATCTTTTCAGAGTGTGCATTCCCTCTAAGAGTCTTGCAATTAATTCTCCGCTTTGAACAGTACCAGTCTGTTAACATTTCCTTAGAGCAGCTGCCCCAGCCCTTCCCTAGATGTTCTCCAGCCTGCCCCACTCTTCCGAACAGCCCTCGAAGGAATGAATCATGACTTCCAAACCCCTCTCTCTCTCACACACACAACATTTTCCACTTTAGAACAAAATTTTGCTCTACACCCTTCACTGCCTCAGCCTCAAAGAAGGTGCTAATGAGTAATAAGATGCAAGCAGCACAGGGAACTGTAGGAGGGCAGTCAGACAATAAATACCTTCCAACAAAAGGACCCAGCCCAACAACGTGAGACAGCTCCGAGAGATCTCACGTGCTAACGTCGTTGAAAAGATGAGGTAATGTCGCTCTTGGAAGGAGGGATTATGCTTTGGTGGAGGCAAGTCCCACACGTCAATGGTTCACCCAAGGACATTCAAGGTGAGACTCAGAAGTATGCCTTCCTCTCAGACAGGAAGACCACCACACTACCCACACTGCAAAGGAGATTCAATCCTGTTTTTAACAGCAAACGGAAAGGGGGGAGGGGGTGACAATAACGTAAAAAAAAATAAAATAAAATTACATAAACAAATAAAAGCATAAAAACTTTAATCAGTGTATAGGGCACCATGGTGATATTTCCCCAGACATGCATGACACCTTCCCAGGGGAAACACGTGCAGCAGGGGACGGGCACTGCTCTTGCTCTCAAAAATCTTGCATCCTTTAAGCAAGTACCTCTTTCCAAAACGATGTTATTGGAAGGACAAACTTGCAATCCATGATAACGTAGAAAGGGCGCTTCAGCATCACCCAGTAAGGG
The DNA here is from genome assembly GCF_963930625.1 of Muntiacus reevesi. Classification (NCBI taxonomy): domain Eukaryota; kingdom Metazoa; phylum Chordata; class Mammalia; order Artiodactyla; family Cervidae; genus Muntiacus; species Muntiacus reevesi. Next base: position 245,243,897 of record NC_089250.1, read on the forward strand.
GAAGCGCCTTTGGACCAGAGCTGCCCCAATCTCACAAGGGGTAGATGAAGACAGAACAAAGCAGTTATTGCATAAGTCATGAACTTTACCATCAAGGACTTAGCTAGCCTTCCCAGAAAGACATCCATAACAGAGATGCCCACTCTTGCCTCTCAAGGATGGCTGCCCACGGGGTCATAAAACATGGCTTCATCTCCTCATTCAGTGTGCTCCTATGAATGTGAATCCAACCATGACACCGGGTATCCCAGACTGGGGCCCTCTGCATCCCCAGTGTCTAAGTCCCCATCCTCCATCTCTTCTATGCATAGATATTTTAAGATCTAAATTCCAGCAACCTAATAAAGCTCACCCAGAACTTACAGGGTGTGTGTGTGGGGGTGAAGAGGGTGGGGAATGGAGATTTAGAATTTGAAAGCTAGCTGATTTGACAAATACACTTATTCAGAAAATACCAACAACGCAGATCAAGTCAGCTCATTAAAATGAACAGTAGAGATAAACATTCAGAGAGGTCAAAATACACCCAGGATGGCACAGCCACTTCACCAAGAAAGGAGATAGGACCTAGATCTGGAAACAAACGTGTAGAATTTTGAAAGGCAGAAATGGAAGGACGGTAATGTAGCCTATTTCTTATCCCTCCTCCAAAGACATGCTCTCCACATCAGGAGTTGATGGGAAACCCACTACCTGGTCCTCACCATGACTGCTGCTCTGCTGATATGCCCATCTGGACTGCCTAGAGCTTTGAGGTTCCACCTAGGCAATGCTAGGTTTTTCTCTCTGGGGTCTGCCCCCTGCCTCTGACATTTTACTTCTTGGCGTCTCCCTTCCATTTGTGCAGAGGAGACAATAAATGATGCTGCCTCCTGCCTGTATCTTTCCCAGATATATACCCTTTAGACCAACCCATGGCAAGGACGCTGGGATCCTGGGGTCTTATTACTTTCTATTGCATTAGAGTTGTTCTGGCTAATGGCTCCCACCAAACACACACACACACACACACACACACACACACACACACACACACACACACGCCTGTGTCTCACTTCCCCACCCTTCCCCACCCTGCTGCTGAGATGACCCAATAGACCCTCACACACACACACACACACACACACACACACACACACACACGCCTGTGCCTCACTTCCCCACCCTTCCCCACCCTGCTGCTGAGATGACCCAATAGACCCTGTGACAGAGATTTTGCACCTTGCAGCTATTTCACCCTGCAGGGAGTGAACTGAACCTTTAGCTGCTACAAAATTTAAATCTTTGTCTTCTGTCAGTATTTCACCAGCTTGCACATCCTCTTCAACAGATGGTCAATCTTCAGTGCTTGGGTAATATCTTCCTACTGAAGAGGAAAAGTTTAAGTGTTACACAGGATACATCCTGGCAACTGTGTTTCCACAGACAGAGGGAATCTGCTTTTCAGATTGTATCCAGATTGAAAAGTGACTCTTACCATAAAGTGAGCAGAAGAGTATAGGTTTCTTGAGGGTGAGGAGGGGATAGGGGTTTCACTATGAGAAATACCCAGAGTGAAATATCAGTGATATCTAAACCAAAAGCCAGAAAAGAAAATTTTCTGGGGTCATAAGAAAAAGCAGGCAGACATTTCATTGAACATACTTAAAAGAATCAGTCTCATTCAAATTGTTACCAGTCACAGACTTGGCCTGAGTTTGCACTTTAAGCAGATACATTTTTCCCCCTGCAAAGAGTAAGGAAGACCTTAATACAAAGATGTGATTTTTTCCCCAGTGAAGCCATCTTGGAACAAGAAAGCATGACAAAAAGGAGAAATTCAGATTACAGCAGAAGAGTGACAGCTATTTCACTTATGACTGGCTAAAGAATTTTAAATCAGTTCCTGAGTAAGCATGGAGAATTGGACTTTAGTTTGGAGACAACAAGACATCATGTATACTGGATAAATGGATGGCTTCAGAGGAAATTGTTTGCCAATATGCTATTGTATGACTCTGGTTATCCTCAGTACAGTTACTTTCTCAACATCTTGCATAACAGAAAACAGCATTTTTTTTTAAAAGAGAGAACCTATCCTCAATGGGCACACACCTGTTATGTGCAGTCAGGCTTGTGTGCTGAAATGACAAAACTATGTTGCAATTACCCTGGAGGAAGCTGTTTTAATGCTGCTCACTTCTACTGAGTTGGATTGTGTTGAAACAACTCTTTGCTAAAATGGGGCAAATTTCTAGGAATAATCATCACAAACTTGCAAAAAGCAATGTGTGTCAGAGTAGAAAAATTTCCAGTTCCAATCATATGATTTAGGAATGAATACTGGTTTAGGACTCAGAAAACCTGCATGTTTCCAACTTGGTCATGCTAATGTGAGGCCTATCAAATCATAATGGGCAGGTGATTAAATTTAATGAAAAGTAGAGGAGCCCGGGGCTTCCCAGGTGGTGCTACTGGTAAAACAAACAAACAAACAAACAAACAAAAACCCACTTGCCAATGCAGGAGATATAAGGGATTCAGGTTGGATCCTTGGGTCGGAAAGGTCCCCTGAAGGAGGACATGGCAACCCACTCTAGTATTCTTGCCTGGAGAATCCCAAGAGCCCGGAGGGCTACCATCTATGGGTGGCAAAGAGTCAGACACAACTGAAGCAACTTAACACACACACACATAAACACAGAGAAGCTAGACTTAGCAAATGAAAATATAGGACATCCAAATAAATTTGAGTTTCAAAGAAACACCAATTATTTTCAGTGTAAGTATGTCTTACACAATGTTGGGAGATATAGTTATACTAAAACATATCTTTGTTGTTTATCTGAAATTCAAGTTTAACTGGAAGTCCAGTACTTTGTTTGACAAAGTTGAAACATTTGTATAAATAAAAAGCCAGACTAGGCAAGCCAATCTTCAAGCTTCAAATTATGTTTATCTTAAATCCCAAAATCATATTATCTTCGTATACCTTTCCTGTGAACTCAGAATGCTCCTGCCCACAGAAGCAACATCACTGGGCAGGAGAGATTGCATCTGGGGAAATGTTGACAGTTTGGGAACTTTTAACAACAGCGTAACTGAGGTCAGAAAAATCCAAAGCAGGAATTTAGATTTCCCCAGGGAAGGTAGAATAGGCCGTCAGATATTGACAGGTGACCTACAATGTAGAAAGCCTAAGGATGAAAGGCTTATCTACAGTGCTAATTGATTGAGGAATTAGGAATAATGTTCTCTTTCATCCTCTGACTTGACACTGGCTCTGAGGAAACAGCCAATACCTAGGTCTGAGAGTCAGGATCATTTATAGTAGGAACATGTACCATGCCAGGTTAGCAGGCAACTTCCAAGGTCATTTTCAGAAGGCTGCATGCATGGATCTCTATTCTTTCACACACACACACACACACATAGACACACACACACTAATAAAAATGAATTAGCCAACAATGCCCTCAGCATGACCTGGGAACCCAGTGTTGAGTCAAGCAGAGGGAATAACAAGAGGACATTGTCATGGTCCTCAAGTCACCGAGTGTCTCATGGTGCTGGAGGCAGACTGGGCAGCAGCCTAGAAAATGGGGAAATGAGATGCGGAAGGTGCTCTGCTGGGGAAATGAGAGAGTGGAGAGAGTTCATAGGAGACTCACATAAATGAGGGCATGAGGATGAGGCTGGGCGGGGAACACTTACTTGATAAAGCAGAATTAAGTCTTGAACTATATGAATGAATCAGATGTTCAGGGTTGGCCCAGCAGGAGTAAACATCTATGGCATGAAATGAGATGCTGTGTTTGGGTAACAGTAGGAACAGTGAAAGCACAGGGTCTGCTCAAGAGGAGGAAGTGGGTGAGGCAGGAGAGGTGGCCACAAGCAAAAATAATCAATCATTACTATAATACCCACAGCATTCACTCTTTGGCCAGTGCAGGTGAAGGAAATGCTTGGCTTCATACCCATACTGCAGCAGTGCAAAGAGGGAAAATTGGCAGCGAGTCAGTTGACTATGCAAAAATAGTCAAATGTCCACCACTGTGGTTATTCCCTGTCAACATAAATGGGTGTCTGCTTCAATTATTCATTTTCCATCTGGATGCATTAAGACCTGAGAACTCAGAAGCAGCAGAGTGCCTAACACTCAGATTTAAGGTGGGTGTGTTATAGCCATGGGGAGAAAAGAAAACCAAAACAGCAACCAGCTCTGCTCCACCCTTCAAGGATTGGTGGGTGGGGAAAGGGAAGAAGAACAAAGGAAAAGGCGAATAATATTGTATCCCTTGCCTACGAAGATATTAGACTTCGAGCTAGAAGCATGAATGATGCTTGAATTCCTTACAGTCTTGTGATGTAGGGATAACTATTCCTACTTGACAGATGAAACGAAGAATCACAGAACTTCAGTTTCCCTAGTTCTGTCGCCAGACAAAACGGCATAACCTCCATTTCACCCCAACTACAAGAAATAAGCTCAAATACATGTGTCGAGCATTCTACCAATCCCCAACAAAATCAGCCAAAGAAACGCGGCTCATGATATAACAGAGGTGGTGCCTGTGCAAAGAAGGAGATTCATTTCATTCTGATTTTCCCTGATCTGCACTGTATGTACCAAATCAGAGCCCTCTTTGCAAAATTAAGGGCCTTAGTTATCTTTCCATTCAGTCGGAGTGGCATTATACTTGCACACGGACGTTCCTAGCTAAGAGGAGGAATATCAAGTTTTTACAAAATCATTCATCAAGAGGTGAGACCTAACCCTGATTAGCGTTTCAATAAGAAGCCTAAGACTAAATAGAGGCTAAGCAGACCATCACAACGGCAATTAGGCATCTTCTAGACAGCCAAGCTTTGCCTCACACCAAACGACTTGGAGCAAATGAGAATTTTTTTTTCCTATCTCTCTCTCTTTTTTTCTTCCCCCTCCTGTGAAATGAACTGCCTTAAATAACTGATGAGGTGACAGCAAATTCGTTAAAGAAAATGTTTGCCCATTAAGTGAGGCTTAATTAAACAGAGCACAGGCTAATCGTTCTTCCATCTAATAAGTGGTACACTATGGTTAAAATCATCCTATTTGCAGTGCTTGGTCTGGGAGGCCTGTGATGACACCCCACCAGTAAACTAGGGGGAAAACACACTCAGAGACTTTTAAGAAATCACATGCCACGCTGCAAAGCAATGGCTGAACTAGAGATGTGCATGTGCAAATGAAGTTAATCAAATATTAATATTTTTCTCTGGTTATTCTCTCTCTAGATTTACTCGGAATAATGAAGCTTATCCCCAGGGCAAGGGGGCTGCAGTGAGGGAGGTGTCTTGTTGTTGTTGTTTAGTCAGTAAGTCGTGTCCAACTCTTTTCAACCCCATGGACTGCAGCCCACCAGGTTCATTTGTCCATGGGATTTCCAAGGCAAGAGTACTGGAGTGGGTTGTCATTTCCTTTTCCAGGGGATCTTCCCGACCCAGTGATCAAACCTGCATTTCCTGTGTTGTAGGCAGATTCTTTACCACTAACACTCACTTATCCACTAAGATGAGCCATTTGGAATTACTGATAAAAGGGCTTAGCTGTAGGACTGTGTCTAGGACTGAAATTCTCTAAGAGTGCATCATCAATGCTCCATGACAACGGGGGTCATATGTGTTTTATTCATCATCCTATCTCCAGTGGGTAGCTTGATATTGGGCACATGGGAAGCAGTCAATGAAAACTTGTTGACTGAGTTTGTGAGAAAAAGACTTAGAGTGGACACATTTGTGTCTTAAGTGGTAATCCTAGAAATAAGCTTGGAGGTGTTATAGCCTGAACTGTTTCCCTAACAAAGGCTTGACTCCTGACTCCCAGGACCTGTGAAGGGAAGGTGATCTTATTTGCAAACAGGGTCTTTGCAGATGATCAAGTTAAGATGATGATAAAGTCATCAGGATAGTCTCTCATAAGGACCATCTTCCTTATTAGAAGAGGACATTCGGACTCTGGGAAATGCCATCAATATCCCAAAAACTGCCCACCAGTAGCTAGGAGAAAGGTGAGCACAGAGTCTCCCTGCCAGGCCTCAAGAAGAAGCTCACTCTGCCAGCACGTTGATTTTGGACTTTGGGGCTCCCAAACTGTGAGGCAATAAAATTTCTGTTGTTTAAGCCACCCAGCTTGTGCTGCAAGCCACTAAGCTAGCAGGGAAGTCATGAGGGAGTGTCTAAGTCCTCCAGGTTACTGCACTAGGTAACGTCCAGAGCTTTATGATCATTATTTTATTTACTCCTCACAGCCACTCATGAGGTAAGAATACTATCCATATTTTACAAATGAGGGAAGTGAGGTTCAGGAGTCCCTTGGAGATTCTGGGCAAAGTCACAGCAGCAGCTGGTGTTCAAACCTGGTGGAATTACAGAGCTGCCCAGCTAACCATTGTGCTCCACCGCCTGCTGGCATCTGAAGTGTCACCCCCTGCTAGGACGTGGCTGGCACTGAGCAGTTCCTGACAGTTCAGCGGTACTGAAGACTGCAGTGTCAAATCCATCTGCCCATAGTTTATAGCCACACACTTAAAGAGGCATAAATGCTTTCTGAATAGCAGTGGTTCTCCTCCTTAATTTTCTGCATTGTTTATGAGATGCCTGGAGTAGAGCAATCACAATAATAATTCATACTTTAGAGTACTTTGTAACTTACAAAGGGCTTTCACACACATTAGCTCGTGTTACACATCATCCAACAAAAGTAAGGGTTATTATTATCCTCATTTTATTGATGGAGAGTGAAAGGATAAGTCAGACTCTTTAATGTGCAGAGATACCAGCGAAGGTGAAGGCTGCTATCTGCGAGTAGGGCTTAGGCTGAAAATCCTGCTCGAAGAAACGAAAGAATTTCCCTGAGGGTGAACAGAGTTTCCAAGATCAGCTCCCATTTGACCTTCTTCTCACCCAGGACAGAGCTGATTAACAGCAGCCGGTGATGAGGGGGCTCACAATCCCCGGGTGATTACTCCATGCTGAATATCGAGCCCAGCACTCTGCGTGCATGCTTTATTCTGATAATCTGCACACAACCCTGTGGGTTTATACTACTGTTCTCCCCATTTTTTAGGGCTTCTCTGTTGGCTCAGATGGTAAAGAATTCACCTGCAATGCAGTAGACCTGGGTTTGATCCCTGGGTTGGGAATACCCCTTGGAGAAGGGAATGGCTACCCATTCCAGTATTCTTACCTGGAGTATTCCACGGACAGAGGAACCTGGAGAAGACCCTTGAAAGTCTTTGGACTCCCAGAAGATCAAATCAGTCAATCCTAAAGGAAATCAACCCTGAATATTCATTGGAAAGACTGATGCTGAAGCTGAAGCTCCAATACTTTGCTTACCTGATGTGAAGAGCCAACTCATTGGAAAAGACTCTGATGCTGGGAAAGATTGAGGACAGGAAGAGAAGGGGGCAGCAGAGGATGAGATTGTTTGATGGCATCACCAACTCAAGGGACATGAGTTTGAGCAAACTTTGAGAGATAGTGAAGGACAGGGAAGCCTGGCATGCTGCAGTCCATGGGGTCACAAAGAGTGAGACACAAGTTAGCGAAACAACCCCATTTTATAGGTGAAAACATGGAAAGTCTGAGAGGTAAGATGACTCACTGAAGGTCACATAACTAATACCACCCTGACCATCTGATCTTAGAGGCCCTGCTTTTAACAATTCAACTTTAAGGATTGCTCAATTAGTATAACCTTTCTTATAGAGAGAAAAAAAAAAATAGGATTTGTTTTTTTTCCCACCCCCAGAGCCTTCTGACTCTCACTGCACTTTGCACCAAGTCAGATTCAAGGCTAGATCTGTGTTTGATTCAAGTGTTGGCTTCATTCTGCTCAGGACTCTTAGAGGCACTGGATCTGATATTGCACCCACTTGGAAGGTGCCTGCTGTGTTCCTCCTCTGTACAGGACTGTGGTTTTCAATTAAAGAGTTTAATTCTGTGTAAACACCGGAATGAAAGTGAAAGTCGCTCAGTCGTGTCCAACTCTGTGTGACCCCATGGACTATACAGTCCATGGCATTTTCTAGGCCAGAATACTGGAGTGGGTAGCCTTTCCTGTCTCCAGGGGATCTTCCCAACTGAGGGATCAAACCCAGGTCTTCCACATTGCTGGTGGATTCTTTACCAGCTGAGCCACATGGGAAGCCCAAGAATACTGGAGTGGGTAGCCTTTTCTTTCTCCAGGGCATCTTCCTGACCCAGGAATGAAACTGGGGTCTCCTGCATTGCTGGCAGATTCTTTACCAACTGTGCCATCAGGGAAGCCCAAACACCTGAATGCATGCACATCCAAATGTCCTTATGGAGATGGTTTCTGAGTCACAGAAGACATGCAGACCCACCTCATCAAAGTCACAAGTCACAGCTCACCACAACCCCCATAAAGTGGCAGGAACTCCTCACTGCCTACACCCCTCTTATCTCTGGATGACTCTGACAAACTTCCAGTATTCTCCCAAGACAACTTCCAATGTGTGTGGGGAAGTGAGCTCCGAAGGCTACACAGGGCACTCGGATGTGGAGTCTCAACTTGTTTGCAAATTCCCATCACTCAACTTTGCCTAAAATAACTCAGAAAAAAGAGGATCTGAGGTAGGAAGGCAGAAGGCTGAAAAGGAGACAGCAGGGCAGATGGAGATGTTTTTCTCAAGGAGTGTGGGTAAAAGGAAATGATGAAGTCAAATATACCACGGCCTTGGCTTTCTGACCACTCGGGAGGGAGAGTGGAGACCAGCGGGGGTGAGCGGGTCACCTCATTGAGTGCAACGTGCATCCGGGAAGTGGACCACCCGGGCTGAGGCAGGCTCCCTGCTGCAGCAGAGAAGCCCCGCTTTTGGAATCTGAAGTATTAATTCAGTTTCCTTCTTCTCGAGTCACTTGCCAGCTGTGAGGCCTCAGGCATATTAGTCACCCTTTCTCAGGCTCTTTTCTCATTTGCAAAATGAAGATAAAATGCTCCCCCTACCCAGGACCAAGGGATGGGAATTCAGTGAGACAAAGAGAGCACGCTTATGTGTCTGACACCTAGTAGGCATCTTCGTCTTTCTGCTTTTTTCCTCCTCAACACTGTATCCATGACTGTTGTATCTTCTAAGTAGAAGAATTCACCACCACCACCCCCACCTTAAGCGTGGAAGCCTGAGCTCAGATCCTCACTTGTCTGGGATCCACTCATTACAGAAAGTGCCCAGTGCCAGCCTCCTGTCTACCCCATCACATGGCCCAACCTGAGCCAGGAGCACCCACAGTTAGAAACCCTCCTGAAGGTTCATGAAAGGCAGGAGAAGATGAGAGCTGTTTTTATTGCTGTTGTTTTGCAATGCACCATTTTCCCTGAAAAGCCAGTGAACAACCTTTAACATCAGCCTGCTCTTTTGGAGGTTCACGTGTGACCATTTCTTAGAGTCTATAGATTTTCAGCAGAACAACCGCTGGACCCCGGAACTCCTGAGCCAAGCCCCTCCTCCTAACCCCAGTTTGCAGATAAGAAAGAGGTGAGACTTGGCCAGGCTAACACTGTTGGAGGGAGCATTGTTCAGATGGAACTGTCTCTGTAGATGGGCTTCCTTCCAGAGCTGAGAGGAGTGGAAGCCTCCAGGCACTGCCAGACAAGGCCACTGTCCCTGCCAGCAGGCAGAGCAGGGCAGTTACAACTGTGGCAGTCCCTAGCTGTCTCTGGGAGGTATGCAAGCAAATGTCATTATCAGTGATTTTGAGCAGGAGAGGACGCATTTAGTGAGTTATCACTATGAGCTGGGAATGGCGCTCAGTGTTTTACAAGCATTATCTCATTCAATCCTTGCAGTAGCCTTCTGAGGGCAAACAATGCTCTGGTTTCACAAAAATGTCCACGTGCTAATTCTCAGAATCTATGAATGCATTGAGTTGTATAGAAAAGAGGACTCTGCAGAAGTGGTTAAAGTAAAGGTCTTGAGATGTGCATAGCATCCTGGATTATTCATGTGGACTCGATGTAATCAAAAGAGTCTTTTTAAAAGAGAGGCAGGAAGGACAGATCGAGAATGGGTTGGAGGAGCAGAGGACGGGATGATGAACTCTGAAGACATAAGAAGAGGCCATGAGCTGAGGCATGCGAGAGGCCTCCCCAAATCTGATAAGGACAAGAAACGAGATTCTCCCCTCGGATCTCCAGAAGGAACACAGTCCTATCAATAATTCAATTCTATCCCTCAGACCCATGCTGGGCTGCTGGTCTCCAAAACTGTAAGATAATAAAGTTGGGTTGTTTTAAGCCACTAGGTTTGTGGCAGTTTGTTACAGCAGCAACAGGAATCTATATACCCTTTTAACAGATGAGAAAGTGGATGCTTTGTAGGGTTAAAATTCTTGGCAGAAGTCACAGTAGTGAATTCACAAGGGAGCTGAGATGATACATGGGTGGGGGGAAGAGGGAGGCCATCACTCCTGCTCCTCTTACTGAGCTGCATCATGCTGGGGAAGGAGGAGGAATGTACAGTCTCATAATTTAATCATGCAAGTCCTTCTTCACCCTGGAAGACAGTCTGTTTCCGTTAAAAACAGAAACAAAGAATCATGACCACAGGAGAGAGTCACTGTTCTGTTCAAAGTCACAGTTAGAGGAATACCCGAAATTCCAACCCAAGTCACTTCAGTGAAACCACCCCCATCCCCACCCCCTCTTCCGCCCCTGACCCATGCACTCCTATCCTGTATTTTCTGGGACACTTTAATTGGCATTACCCTTCTGTAAAGAGGAGCACCCCATCCATGGGAACTAATATTGCCACCTCCGCATGCTAACACGCAGGCCAGTTCGAGAGTGTGCCAGCCCTCCAGGGTAAGCCTGCATGCACGTGTTATACAAACCTGGCTATGATCTGGATTCCATCAACTACTGCAGATTTCTGTCTACATGGACCCAAATCTGGAAATACCTGGATATTTGGAACTGTATAGACTCAGACACTACCATCACCTCCATCCTGAGTCCTGTTGAAGAAGCCCTCTTCATGTGACAGGCTTTAGAGGTAATACCTCCATCCACTGTCACAAAATCCCTACAGAGTAGATGCTGATCATCAGGTGATTACAATAATCACCCCACTGTTGACTACATTTGACAAATTAGTAAAGAGGCGCCCAGAGTAGTCACTTTCCAGCATGAAACAAGATTAGAACCTGGGCTTTCCCAGCCCTGAGTCAGGATACCAGTCCAGACCCTTCGATGAGGGGAAAAAGGCAAACCCTCTGAAACAGACAGGGGTATATTTCAGGAAATATTAATCTTTTTTATTTAAAAAAAAATTCTTTTAACTCTTTTAAAAGCTAAGAAAACTGTAATGAAATTGGGAAAGAGGATTCTGCTGCTTGACAAAGACACCCGTTTCCTAAAGCTCAGCTCCTTTTCACTTTGCAAAGATCTTATTTTATTAACGCATCCTGAACGCAGCCAAACAGCGGGGACTGCCGGGATGTGGGTTCTGGCGGGAGATCGCAAACAGAGCTTTTGTTTTGATCTCAATGCTTAGGTTAATGCGTTGTGATTCCCCCACCGGCTGTTTCCCAGGATGCTGTTTATTCCAGTGTCTGCTGGGGGAGAAAATGTCCCCGTGAAAGTAAATGCAGTGCAGCAGTATTTACAAATCCCGAGTCAGGTTTCCATCCTGTCCAACAGGATGAGAATTCGAGCCATTATTTACACTAGTAAGCTGAGAATGACATCAAAAGCTCTCTTATGAACTGCGGGGGAGATAATGATGTAAGTGACTTTAATCTAGACATGTGCTTTACAATACAAACGTGTATCCGCTCTTTCCACAGAACAGCACTGACTTCTATGTTACACTCACAGGACACCCAATTCCAGGCCTTGTTTCTAAATATCCGTGGATTCCCACATCTCTGTGGTTTCATTTGGAAATTTTGCTTGCACTGGAGAAATGGGCTGCATATACAGGTCCAGGGAGAGACAGAGCCCTAAGTGGAGGTGGAAGCACCCTGAATGCCTAGAGAACAGAATCCAGTGTTCTTTAAGCAGACTGGAATGCGGACGTGATCTCCTTCTCCTTAGACACAGCCCACCTCCACAGATGCAGGCACACCATTCCAATCACTCTCAGAGGGATGCAGTAAGAACAGAGGAGAGACGAGAGAGGTGTGGGAGCTCTGCAGAGGGAAGTCACTGTTAGTGTTGTCATTTGTGTTATTGTGACATTCTAGGAGCTCTTTTTTTCTGGGCACCAGCAGTGTGGTGGGGGAAGCATCTAAACACTGGAGCCAAGAAGGGCTAGAAGTGAAGTCGTGGCCTGACTATTCACTGTGGCTTCATGGGCAAGGGACAAACTGATCTGACTCTTCATTTGCTCATCTGAAAAATGGGTATGTGCTGCCTTCCTATCCATGCTAGTCTGTCTCATCCCTTCTTTCTTTCAGAACTATGCCCAACTCTCTCTGAACGTATACAAGACTTGCTGAAATTTAACACTTAAAAAATAATAGATTTCCTGAGATATAATTCACATAAAGTCTACCCTTTTAAAGAATACATAGTTCAGTGTTTTTAGTAAATCTTCCAAGTTGTACATCAATCCACACATATCTATTTCCAGAACATTTCATCAATTCCCCAAAACAAAATTACAGCCACTAGCAGCTATTATATTTAGAATAAAGTTTCCTATTTAACATCCTGTTCTTCCTCAAGGTGTAAAAAAATCTTCACCAAAGTCCACAATGAATTATTCCTCAACTTACAGTCAGCACCAAAGCATTAGGTATTTGATGTACACCCCTCTGGCGCTTCCAGGCTGACAGCTGAAATCTGCCCAGCCTACCCAAACTGATGGTATGTTCTTGGAGTGCAAAGGCCGTGTTGCCGGCATTCTCTTTCCCCCAGCACCTCAGCTCATGGATGAACACACACGTAGGTGCTCGGTAAATGCCTGGCTCCCAACCGACTGACCAATTGCTGCTTCTTCGGAAGACCAGCACGTTTGTCATCTGTCTGCTTCTCTGAATGCCAATGCCTCCACAAGCTGTCATGTTCCATGATTATTCTCCCCGAAGCATGTGCTGTTAATTTTTCATCTTAATGAACTGTCCAGTCGAGTTTAGCAATGGGAATAGTGATAGAAGCACAATAAAAATGGCTTATGTCTTTGCTATTGTCAGAAACCTTCTCCCCACAACACCGGCACATAATTGAAATAAAAATATCTCAACAGCTACAAACATCATTTGTCAAGAATAAAGTGGGGTTTAAGTGCTATTTCAAAAATTCATACTACGGGCTTCATAAACACGGATTATTGGAACGTTCCTCCAATTGATATCCGCTCAAGCATTTAAGTGCATAGCTATTATTCTATGTTTGCTTGAGTGAAACCACTTTGGGTACCAAGCTACATGTCAGCCCCAATTTTCCAGAGTATTACAGATGCACATTCTTTCCTGGCGGGAGAAGGGTCAGGCAAGCCAGCGCAGGCCCGAAAGGCCTGTGTTAATGCACAGATGCACATGCGGGAAAGCCATTATGCAGCTGTTGGCATCCTCAGAGTCGAGTGCTCTGGGAACCAATGTCACTCAAATCCGAATGATGGCCCAGGAGGAGCCCAGAGCAGGAGAGAGAGGATATGAGGAATAGAGGAGAGAGGCCTGAAGATTCTGAACAAGCCAGCAATATGGAGAGGCCCACACTCCAGCCCTCGGCCCCACACGATTTTCTAAGGCTGGCAACCAACCCTCATATTCCTGCCGACCCATAAGAGAAACGTTCAAGAATTAGGTATTGGCTGAAGTCATTCCATTAGGAGCTATTTACTGAGCTACAATTAGCCTGGACCACACTGTTCTTGATGTTGAGCATATAGGGGTGGGCAAGGCAGACCATATCTCTGAACCTCAGGGGGCTTAGACTCTCATGGGGGAAACAGACAATAAACAAATAAACAATGAAGGGAAATAGACATGATATTCACACATTATGATGACTCCGGTGAGGGATAAGACAGCAGGATGAAATAATGAATAACAAAGCAGTGGGTGTGGCTTTACAGGTGGTGATGTCAGGATAGGCCCTAAATAATGAAGAATCAGGCATGTGAAGGGACTGAGACTAAGGGAAGAGAAAGCGCCAAGCCCCCAAGGCTCCTCCATTAGACAGAGTGCCCGGAGTCCACAATATTTCTAGGGACTCACAGGAATGTTTCAGTTTCTTTTCAAGTCGGAAGAAAATTTGACCTTTGAGGATAAAGATTACATGCATCTTCATGCTGAAGCAGTCATAAATAGAGTATTTAAGTTTCTTTTTTTTCTACATATATACATATAGAAAAAAAAAGAGCTCATAAAGACAAAGATGCCCCGGGCCCATGAAGACCCCTAAGGAACCAAGGACTCCGGTCCAGAACCCCACCTGGAAGATAGGGGCCTTCTCAACCTCTTCAGACAAATGGAGCCTGAGAAGGAGAACCAGCCCAAGAGCATGGAGGGTTAAGCATCACGGTATTCGGGACTCCCAGTAACACTGTGTGGATGGAGAGTTAACTGGGAGCGGGGAATGAGGTTCAGGAGATGGGAGGGGGTGGGGGCTGGAGCAAGTCAGTCTTAGGAGCCAGGCAGAGGACCCTGTGATTTATCCTGCTAAGGGTCACAAACTTCTGAAGCTTGGGGCTTTTCACTGAAAGGAACTCAATACAATTTAGACTGAAGCTCGGCAGAAAAGGACTGGGGATGAGACCAGGGAGCCGGGTGTGCTCCCGTGAACCCAGTCACAGGTACCCTGGCCCTTCTTGTGTGAGCACGGGCTGCTCCCTGCCCCTGTGGGGTCCAGCACAAGCCCTGGACAGGAGTGCGGCCATGCAAGCATCCAAGGCCTTTTCTTTGCCCAAAGCATGATGTAAATGGTTGAGGGGCAATGAATAACAATTCTCCTGAATCCATTTCTCAAGTGGAAATTCTGAAGAGAGATTGGGAGTGTTGAGAGGTCCAAAACAGCATCTGTTATGGACAGAAATGTGATCCTTAAGGAAACTTGCTAGACATTCCTTTAGAGAGGTTCCTTCTCACGAGTCCTTGCAAGTGTGTGGCCAAACTTTTAAACATCCATTTTTCTTTCAACACAAATGGTTGTTATGGCAACCTAACATCATTTCCAAAGGTGCTTAGAGTCTAAAATTCAGAGCCTCCTGAGAAGATGAGCTCACTGGCCCCTCCACGGTTTTTCTGAAGCTCCCACATGGAGGTGTCTGCCGGGTGTCCGGTTGCAGCCTTCTAGATCCTCAGCAGACACAATTAGTTGGTGGCAGATTTTGTCCTGTTAGCCTTCCTTCTCTGCTTTCTCAAACTGCCTTGAGCTCTGAGTCCCCCACAGGGCACAGGGTAATTTGGGTTAGTAGCCTCCAGAGGAAACGATGAGTCTCTGGCTTAGAAAGCAAGTGGAGTTGGGAGGGCTGTCGGGCAGTGTCCTGATTTTTGTCCTGAAACATTCTGGGAGCAGCTGAACCTTCCTAATGGACCCAACTGAAGGAAACAGGTAGACTTAGAAGGGGGTCAGGGGAGCCCCATCACTGGCACACGATTCCATGAGAACAGGAAGTGCAGTGCGTCACAGATGCATATATGGATTTAGCACAGGGCTTCCCAGATGGTTCAGTGGTAAAGAATCCACCTGCCAATGCAGGAGACGCAGGTTCAGTCCCTGGGTCAGGAAGATCTCCTGCAGGAGGAAATGGATACCCACTGCAGTATTCTTGCCTGGAAAATCCCATGGACAGAGGAGCCTGGCGGACTATAGTCCATGGGGTCACAAAAGAGCCGGACATGGCTGAGTGACTGAGCAACAACAAACAGCCAGTAAATGTGCCTCATGTATGAATGAATCAGTTACCGAATGACCAGGAAGTCATTCCCTGGAGGTTTCACCCCACCCCTCTCAGGTTCACCTGTTTTCTTCAGGCCAGATTCATCTATCACCCCATAGACACTGAGCACCCAGCCTGCACAGAGCATGAAAGAATGTCACGGTGTCTTTCAAGAATTATTTGATGAGTGAATGAATGAATACCTGAAAACAATCCCCCTGGGCTCAGAGCACTTGACTGCTAAACCATATATCACTCTGTCTTCTTGGATTGCTTACCGTCTGTCACAGTATTCAAAGTCCCTCTCACATGGAGTACAAACTGTCTCTTACCATGTAATGCACAGAGGAAATGCGCAGAGAAACCTGGGCAGCTCAAGCACTTTGATCTTTGAAAGGAGGGAATCCTACACCAGCCTTTGAGATGCCGTGTTGACTCCAACAAGCAAAAAAGAAAAGTCACACTATCTAAATGACTGGTTGTCGGAAATGAAGTGATTAGATTTCAACGGGACTGTCTGCTCCCCCCACCCTGGACGCCTGGGTCCAGAAGGCAAGTGTGTAGAGAGTTCGATCACCTGGCCGAGACTCCAGTGCTCACTGAGATGGGAACGGATCCTTTCCCAAAGATGAGCATCAGATGGGCAGTCTATGGCCAAAAGAAGGGCCCTTCCTGCTGTCTCCATCCTGAGGGTACATTTGCTGTTTCTAGAATCTCAAGGAAAATGACACAGACAGGAACGTGTTCTTGGTTTCAAGTACATCTTGGTCATCTTCTAAATAAGTGCTGGGGGGAGAATGGAAGCTCACCTAGGTGTCTGGGTAACTGATGTCCAAGCTGTATCTCGGTCAGGCATTAAATTCATACAGTTGTTGCATGGAACGTGAGTAATGTGATTTTTTTAAAAAATCAATGACTCTAGATGAAATGTTTATAGGAAGTAATTGTACTATCAATATTTTCGCGCTTTTCTGTAGGTTTGAAATGTTTTAAAACTTAAAGAAAGTTTAAAATCACAAGCAGCAAAAACAAAGGGGAATATTTAAAGTCCTCTTTTTTTTAATTAAAATATAAAGTGCAGAACAGTGTACATACTAGTGCTTACAGCTGGGTGCTGCCAGTGTACACAAATGCGCAGGAAACAAGTACATGGGTGTGTGTGGTTGTAGCTTCATGACTACTTGGAAACTCTCTGAATGGCCACATAGAAAACTGAAACTAGTAGTCGCCTCCACAAGAGGAGGAAGGGACTAGAAGATAGGATTGAAGGATACTTAATTTTCTGTAGACCTTGTAACTGTCTTGTCTATTATATATATGTATCTTTGTATATATGTATCTTTTGAGTGTGTATATATATATATACGTGTGTGTGTATATATATACATATATATATATAGGCATGTATATATACACACAATTGGGCTTCCCTAATGGCTCAGTTGGTAAAGAATCCACCTGCAATGCAGGAGACCCCTGGGTTTGATTCCTGGGTTGGGACATCTGCTGGAGAAGGGATAGGCTACCCACTCCAGTGTTTTGGCCTGGAGAATTCCATGGACTGTATAGCTCATGGGGTTGCAAAGAATTGGACACGACTGAGCGACTTCCACTTTCACTATATATACAAATAAACCACCTAGTCATGAAAATTTTGGCTCAAGAACTTCTGCACTGCTCTTTGTTTAAAAAATCCTTTGTGATTGTCTCCTGGTAAATTCTGACTTATGTGTCATATCTCAACCCACAAGTCACCTCTGCCCTGAAGCCTTTCCTGATTTCCTCTATCAGAGTCAGTCCCTCTGTGCTCCTGCGAACCCATGGCGCTACCTCCAAAAAACTCTACACCATGGCTATCGTCTGCTGGCCTGGCTCCATCAGAAGGAGGGGTGCTCTTTAAAGACATGATTTTGAGACAACTGTTGTGTAGATACATATGCATCGGGTTCATTGGTTGTAGCTGCACCTAGTCCACGGCCTAAAATGGGAATGCTTTCCAAGAGATGATTTATGAATGAACACATTCGGGATTCTTTTTTCCTCTCCCCACGGGTTATCTCTCACTCAGCTCACTGCTGCATTAGCCGGAAGCACTTGGCCCACATGGAGATTTAGGACATGACCACCAAAAGAACTGTAATATAACCCCACCCTCCAACTTGGTTAAGATCGGAAAGCATGATTCCAAAGAATCAGAAGAGACACGCTGGGGGCACCATGGTACTGCACTGGGGCGTGGAGGCCCCGACTCTACACAGAGTTCACTGTATGGCCCTCGACAAGTTCATTAACCTCTCCGAACCTCAGCATCCTCATCATAAATGAAGCAGGACCACGGCACATACCAAAGCATTGGTGATGTCACACAAGACAATGAAGGTAAATCAGGTAGCCCAGTGTCTGCACACGGGCATCTCATTAAATCAGCTCTCACTGTTCTGATCAGGAGGGTCTCTGCATTGTGTTCACCAGTCCTCAAATAAAGCAAGATCAGAGAACCACAACTTCCATTGAAGTTTGTCCTTTCAGTACTGATTCTGGCAAAGGTAGGACATTTCCACTGCCTGGCACACGGGAGCTTCCTAACTCTTGGTTGATCACGTTAGTGACAGTCACGCGGTACACGATGAAGATCTGCAAAGGAGTCAGCAAGTGAACCGACTGTCTGTTTATGATTCTCATGGCACCAGCTACAGACAGAAACTTGGCCTCTTTCTCCACAGTGGCCTACATCCCAAAATAGGAAATGCCTTCACAGACAGACCCAGCAGGCAGAGGGGGTTAGGAGGCAGGCTGCCAACATTTCAAACTGTCAGGGACAGAGCAGAGCCTGGAGGATGTTCCAGCACAGGTGAGTTGCCCGCCCCCACCCCACCCCCGCAAGCAGCTTTTTAGGATTGATTTTTATGCAAATGAAAGGTAATCAGTGACCTGTGATGAGCAGCCCCTGCTGAGTAATCAGTCAGGAGGGTCTCAATGTGTGTACACTTTTCATGAGTCTAAGAGCAAATATTTTTCACTTTAAGACATTCGATCTGTGCCCCACTGCCCTACTAAAAGCTCTCTGAGGTAGCACGGCCGGGAAGCTCTGTCCTGTAGCTTCTTAGGTCACCCCTCCCCTGCTCTGGGAAGATGCCTAAGCCAGTCAGAGGTACCAAGAACAGAAGTTCAAGTGGATTTCCCTAGAAGCCAGCTGGAGAGCTGATCCTGTAAGTACAAACCACTTCACCACCATTTGTAAAACGTGTTTCTCTCTCTCTACGCAAACCCCATATCCCTCTTTTCCCTTCCTATTAGGATTCTGGGTACTTTATATAGAGCTCCTTGACTGTAAGCTCCTTGAAGAAAGTGAAAGCTACTTTATCCCTGCCTGCATCCCAGCAGATCATAGGCACCTGTTTAAGAAATGCTGGCATCATGAATGGACTGAGGATCAAGAATCTGAGTCTTGAGCCAAAGTTGTATGTTAGTTTCGTTTTGTTCTTCCAAAACCTTGTACTATGATCATGAATAAATCCTTTCCTCTCTCTAGGCAAAAAAAAAAAAAGAATCCTTTGTCTAAAACAAGAAGATTATTCTGAAAGATCAAAGGACTGTTAAGGACTGTTCCATCTGTACCATGCTGTGTTTTTTTAAGGGTGCTGCAAACATCAGAATAGTATACCTTCCTCTCCTTGAAATAAAAGTGATGCAGAACTCTTCAAAACAGGCTGTTCTTAATTTCAAAGTGGAAGAAAAAAAAAAACCTAAACAATTTCCTAGAAGAGAAATTAAATTGAAGTACTTTCTATTTAACTTCTGACTCGGTTTCACTGATACCTCATTCTAGTTGTCAGTATTATTGAGAAAAATAGGAAATGTCAGCTGCATGGCCTATTGAAAAATTCGAAGGACCGCTGAAATGAAGAGACCTATTTGGCTTGGCAGAAATTAAATGATCGTCATTCACGGGCATTTCCACAGGAGGGATGCGTTTCCTCTGCTGAGCCAGGCTTCAGAGCAAAATATGCTAATGTGAGAGGAGCCAGCCACATAATTTCCAAATCATATTGGTACATTTGCAGGGAAGTATGGCCCTGCTTCCACTAAGAGTGTTTTCATTCAGTGGTTTGCTCCCATGACAAATGTCGACCAGAACATGAGAGAAGATGAGGGAGGGCTCCCCAAATTGAAATTTTGTCCCCAAACAAACCCACATTAAAACATGAGTGAAAAACATCTGGAAAATCACCAAAGATATACATGTCCCAGTTACAGGGGCTGACCATCTAAGTAAAAATAGCTTGCGTAGGCTGCAGAAAAAGTCTTCAGCCTGCCATAGAGGACATGTCTTTTGTCCATAATGGACCAGATTCACTTATGGAGAAAACAAAAGAGAGGACTGCTCAAAGATAAAAGTTTTAGCTAAAGTCAAACTTCCAAAGAAAAGTATGGCAATATGGTCATAGGCAAGTTACTTATCTTTTCTAAAACTCAGTTGTCTCATTTATAAAATGTTAGATATTAATAGTGCCTATCACAGTAGGTTTTTGCAAAGATTAAGGGAAGTGATACCTTTCAAGACTATATGTTCCTGACATAGCATAAGCACTCAATACTTGTTAGCTGCCAGTGTTGTGACTTTCTCTCTGTGTTAATATCAGGCCCCCTTTCCTATCTTAAAGTCTCTACTCATATGTTTAGTAAATATTTATTGAAAACCTACTTGGGGCCAGAATAGTGCTTACAACCAGGAACCCGGTGGTCCTAAAATAAAGCCAATCCTCAAGAACCTCCAGGTCTAGTTAGCAAGACAGACGCCTAAACAGACAATTACAACCCATGTGGGAATCACAGTAAATGGTATAATCTTGGTGACTAAAGCCCAGGGGACATCCATAGCTCAGTCTTCAGCAATCAGAAAGAAATCCTTAGAGGTAGTGAGGTCCAAGCACAGGTGTAAAATGAGTAAAAGGTAGTTTGTGAGGAAAGAGAGATCACTGGGCTCTGTGAAATAAAGGTTGTGCCTTGTAGTAGATCTAGAGTGGATGAGTACAGTGAAGGCTGGGTGTGCAGAGACAACAGCTGAGTGGGGGTCTAAACAGCAGAAGAGTGGGCCCATTACTAGAGGATCCTGAAAGATTCAGAAGGAATTCAGATGCCTCAAAGTGAAAGGATTAGTAGCAAAGTAACATAATATCTGGATTTAGGGACACTGTTCAGGATATGTATGAAAGATGGATCACGCTGGAGTTGACAGAGGGAAAAGGAACCCTGGAGGCATAAAGATCTGGTGGGTGGCAACTGCAGCAAAGTCTTGGAGAAAGGGATTCTGGCTTGCATCTGATGGTGGCAGTGTGGGTAGAGAGAATAAAGTGTTTCAGAGATAATCAAAGAGTAAACCAACTGGAATCAATTACTCTTGGAGATAAGAGGCTACGAGGTATACAGGAAGCACTCATGTTTCAGATGCAGTGAATTTTGATGCTGACACTGAGATGTGCACGCAGGACAAGGTAAAGGTTTGGGGGAAAGATCATGACTTGCATTTGGCCTCTGAATCTAAGTCACTCTGTGGACACTCAACGGCAAGATGAGCCACTGACACATGCAAGGGTGAGTCTAAGATGGTACTGTGTGGGAAGTCATGCTGCTAGAATTAATTCTTAACATTTTATCTGAATATTTCAACATCCTATAAAAATAGCTTCAGTTACTAGTGAGCTGATAAAGGAGGTAAGTGTATCCATAGAATCCTAAAACTTATGGACCATTAGTTACTCTGGACCCAACCACCTTTGTGGCCTAGAGAAGAGTTTGTTAACCTAGGGGCACACAGACAGTGAACGATAGAGCCAGGTTTGGGGCAGATGTCAGTCTCCCAGCTTAGGATCCAGTGCTTTGTCTTTTGAGATCTAAAAGATTCAGCCTCCTAGCAACCTCCTTACCTTGTGGGATGTAAGCCACCTTGCACACATTTAAAGAATTCTTTTCAGAAGAGGAAAAGGAGATAAAGAACAACATGGGAGTCGTGTTAGTCTCTCCAGCCAAGTTTTTGCCATGGAATTATATAACCCTTTTAGTTCTTTTTATCTCCTATGAACCTTCTATGGTCCAAAAAGGAAAAAAAAAACCCAAAACAAAAAACTATCATCTTTGTACAGGCACATAATAGGTGCTCCATAAAGGTAACCCATTAATAACAGGAATAATCACATTCCTCAAAGCCCAGGATTACTGGCCTGTCAAATTCTACTTGGGATCTGTGAGGGTAGGCACATTTGTGGGATGGGCCTGGAAACCATCATTTCCATCCCCACAAATATAGTAACATTTGATACACTCAGTAATGCTGGTCCATCTTACCTTCTTCACCCATTGGATACTTGCTGCCAGTTTCTGTAACACAAAACTCCACCCATCTGATTGGTCATTCAACAAATGGCAACGAGAAGGATCCTCAGGAGACCTCTGAGCCGAATATACAGCAATTTCTGCAAAAAGTGAAAGGATCATTAGTAACCTGGAGGTGACATGAATCAATAGAATGATACACTCCTAGACACTGGGGGTACACAGTTGCCTAGGACACACTTTTCTCTTTGACATGTATAACGTGAGAGATGTAAATAAATGATCACAATGGTGTACAAAGCAGGAAAAACTTGTCATGAATTTAGAGGTACCACAGGATGGTTCCTGTGAACATTATGCATTCAGTTCTTTGATAACAAAGATAAAAGCAGTCATATATCCAACGTCTTGTACCATGCTACATAGTTTACACGTATTTGCTCTAGCACTAACAACAAACCTGTGGGGGAGATAGGAAATCGTAGAGTCAGTTGCTGATAGAATCCACATTTTACTGGCCTCCAAAGCCAGTTTCCTCCCTTCTAAAGAGAGAAGCACCATCCTGGTGCTGACAAATCCTGGTGGAGTGACAGACTCAAGGGCAAAGAGTGACAGCGGTGGCGGTCGTGATAGGAGATGTCATCCCCACGCGGGCAGAGCGGAGAACTGGGCTGACAGAGCTGCAATTCTTTATCAGGACTACATTCCTCTGTGTTCCCCCTCCTGCTCCACATCACATTCTGGAGCTTCTGTGTGTGGGGGCTGTGTTCTGCCTGGATGCTGGGCTGATTCATCTTCATATCTCCCGAAGTGTCTACCACTTTTCCTAGCCCAGAGCAGCTGTTCAATGTATATTTGCTGAATGAATGAAGAGAGGAATATGGAGTGTCTGAACAGCTGCCGTCTTCAAAGAACCAAGGCACTGAACCAAGGAAGGTGCCGCTGGCATAACTTCCCAAACACGACAGCAGAAAGGAGTTCTTGAATGTCCTTCCTCTCTAGAACATCTACTTTCGAGGATCAACTCGGGCTGCACTAAGGGCTTAAACAGCTTCTTACTTTGACTTTAGGTTCATCCCACAGTCGTGTCTGACTTTTTTGCAATCGCATAAAATGCAGACTGCCAGGCTCCTCTTTCCATGGGGATTCTCCAGGCAAGGATACTGGAGTGGGTTTCCATGCCCTCCTCCAGGGGATCTTCTCAACCCAGGGATCGAATCTGGGGTCTCCTGCATTGCAGATGGTTTCTTTACCATCTGAGCCATCAGGGACACCCATTTGACTTTACTATCCTTCATTTTCCCAGACCCAATTTTCCTTGTTTCATCTTGGCTCCATCTATCAACTCTTCACATACAATGCCTTCTCCAAAACAACAGGGACAACAGCGACATGGGAAAACCCATCTGCACAGGGCTGAGGATGGGCTGTACATCTACTGAAATCTGTTCACGGCACCTTAATTTGGTGACTGTAACAAGAACAGTAAAACTGTCCTGTGCATGTGTGCTCAGTCCATCAGACTCTGCAACCCCATGGACTGTAGCCTGCCAGGTTCTTCTGTTCATGGGCTTATGCAGGCAAGAATACCAGAGTGGGTTGCCATGCCCTCCTCCAGGGGATGTTTGCAACCCAGGGATAGAACCCGCATCTCCTTTGGCTCCTGCCATGTGTGCTATCTCCAGGATGTCAAGGATGGAGCAGGGCTGGGGTTATTCCCAGATGTATATGGAGTCATGGAGAAAAAGCCACAGGGGAAGGACCCGTTCATAACCCCAGAGGAAGGACCCAACTCGCAACCATGTCATAGCCACTCTCCAACAGCCCTCCCTAGATCAATCACATGCCCAGAGAACCATACCCTTCTGTGATCCCCTTCCATGTGACTCTGAATTGCCCTGGGGTAACCAATGAAATATCAATAACCTCAGATATGCAGATGACACCACACTTAAGGCAGAAAGTGAAGAAGAACTAAAGAGTCTCTTGATGAAAGTGAAAGAGGAGAGTGAAAAAATTGGCTTAAAACTCAATATTCAGAAAACTAAGATCATGGCATCTGGTCCCATCACTTCATGGCAAATAGATGGGGAAACAGTGACAGACTTTTTTTTTTTTTTTTTGGTCTCCAAAATCACTGCAGATGGTGACTGCAGCCATTAAATTAAAAGACACTTGCTCCTTGGAAGAAAAGTTATGACCAACCTAGACAGCATATTAAAAAGCAGAGATATTACTTTGCCAACAAAGGTCCATCTAGTCAAAGCTATGGTTTTTCCAGTAGTCATGAGTGGATGTGAGAGTTGGATTATAAAGAAAGCTGAACTGTTTATAATAGCCAGGACATGGAAGAAACCTAGATGCCCATCAGCAGATGAATGGATAAGGAAGCTGTGGTACATATACACCATGGAATATTACTCAGCCGTTAAAAAGAATTCATTTGAATCAGTTCTAATGAGATGGATGAAACTGGAGCCCATTATACAGAGTGAAGTAAGCCAGAAAGATAAAGAACATTACAGCATACTAACACATATATATGGAATTTAGAATGATGGTAACGATAACCCTATATGCAAAACAGAAAAAGAGACACAGAAGTACAGAACAGACTTTTGAACTCTGTGGGAGAAGGTGAGGGTGGGATGTTTCAAAAGAACAGCATGTATATTATCTATGGTGAAACAGATCACCAGCCCAGGTGGGATGCATGAGACAAGTGCTCGGGCCTGGTGCACTGGGAGGACCCAGAGGAGTCGGGTGGAGAGGGAGGTGGGAGGGGGGATCGGGATGGGGAATACGTGTAACTCTATGGCTGATTCATGTCAATGTATGACAAAACCCACTGAAATGTTGTGAAATAATTAGCCTCCAACTAATAAAAAAATAAATAAATAAAATAAAGCTAAAAAAAAAAAGAAAGAAAGAAAGAAAGCTGAGTACCACAGATTTGATGCTTTTGAACTGTGCTGTTGGAGAAGATTCTTGAGAGTCCCTTGGACTGCAAGGATATCCAACTAGTCCATCCTAAAGGAAATCAGTCCTGAATATTCACTGGAGGGATGATGCTGAAGCTGATGGGAAGAACTGACTCAAGATGTACAGAACAGACTTTTGGACTCTGTGGGAGAAGGTGAGAGTGGGATGTTTTGAGAGAACAGCATCGAAACATGTATATTATCTATAGTGAAACAGATCACCAGCCCAGGTTGGATGCATGAGACAAGTGCTCGGGCCTGGTGCACTGGGAAGACCCAGAGGGATGGGGTAGAGAGGGAGGTGGGAGGGAGGATCGGGATGGGGAATACATGTAAATCCATGGCTGATTCATGTCAATGTATGACAAAACCCACTACAATATTGTAAAGTAATTAGCCTCCAACTAATAAAAATAAATGAAAAAAAAAAATAAATAAAAAACATCCAGTTAAAAAAAAAAAAAGAAAGAAAGAAAGAAAGAAAAGACCTTGATGCTGGGAAAGATTGAAGGCAGGAGAAGGGGTTGGACAGAGGATGAGATGGTTAGATGGCATCGCTGACTCAATGGACATGAGTTTGAGTAAGCTCCGGGAGTTGGTGATGATCAGAGAGGCCTGGTGTGCTGCAGTCCATGAGGTTGCAAAGAGTCGGACGTGACTAAACTGAACTGAGCCAATGAAACACAGCAAAAGAGACACTATTAATATATGATTTCAGAAACTGAGTCCTAAAAACCTGGTAACCGGTCTTGTGTTCTTAGAAACGTTGCTCTGGGAGGAGTCAGCTGCCATGTCTGGAGTCTGAATGCTCTAGACCCCCATGCTGAGAGGAAGCTCCAACTAGCCATGTGGAGAAGCTGCATGGATAGTGAGAGAGATGGCCAGCCATCCCCAGCTGCTGCGGGCATCCAAGCTGAAGAGTCAGGTGGTGAGTGAAGATGCCGTCTTAGACATCCAACCCACCTGGACATTCACGTGACTCCAGCCATCTGACTTTACACCATGAGACCCCAAGCAACAACTGCCCAGATGAGTTCACTCAGTTGCAAGAGGTAAGGATAGATAGTTGTTATAAGACACTAAATTTGGGGATGGTATGTTACCCAGAAATGGCTAAATAGAACACCATGAAGAGGGATGGAACAGGCCTTTGGTGTGGTCCTTAACAATGTAGTCTCTTTAAATGTGTATATCCACTCTGGGTAGCATGAACCCATCGGGGTATCTCTCCCCAGTCCCTAAAGAGATCAAACTTTTGCCCGGGGCATCCAGCCCATAACACCCACGGTGGGATCAAAATCCAGCAGCACTGACTTCAGAGCCTGTGTTTCCTCTGTTTTTCTTCTGCTGTCTCCAATCAGTTCATGACACATCTATGTCTGTGGCCAGTGGGTTTTTAAAACTTTAGTTGTCAAATCTATAAAAATGGATTGAACTCCCACTTTGCCTTGCATTCTTTAGTGTTAGTTGCTCAGTTGTGTCTGACTCTTTGTGACCCCATGGACTGTAGCCCACCAGGCTCCTCTGTCCATGAGATTTTCCAGGCAAGAATACTGGAGTGGGTTGCCATTTCCTTCTCCAGAGGCTCTTCCCTGTAAAATATCTCTTATAAAACCCCTCTCACCAAAAGCCTGCACTGATTATTAAGAGCTTTGGAAGGAAAGTAAAAATAAATGTGTAAATTTTCTATGAATTCTGATTACTGCAAACTTTTGAGAAAGAGGGGCTTTAGGTTCTATAGACAACGTTGGTATATAATTACACCATGTTTCTTAGAAAAAAAAATGAACAGAAAAAAATCTAAGTTGTTTTTGTCCTTTTTCACAGAGTTGATGGGGGGAAAAAAAAAGAGTTCAGTGGGTCTGAGAGAGCTGGGCAGTGTACCACAGATGCTCTGTTTCTGCAGTGTTGGTGTTCTGGGTTGGAATGTTCATTTCCCTGCCTGCCCCCCACACCTAATGACCGCCCAAGACCTGGGATCATGTGTTCCCTCTTGTGACAGGGACATACAACCCAGCGCTGCAGCACCCCCTCCTACCTACTCCCAGGGCACCGTCCTTTAGTCTCCCCAAGCCCTGCGTGCCATCACGGGCCCTCTTCACCTACTGCCCTGCTCTCTACCAGCCCCTCCCCATTGCTGTGCTTGGCCACCCACACTACTGAGCCTCTTAGAATCAGACTCTCCATGCCATGCACTAGTTCAGAGAGATTGAGAAACAGGAAAAAGAAATCCACAAAGCCAAGGGTGTAAAGTGGGATGGAGAACATACTTGGCAAGGGTAGCAAAACCAAGGAGGAAACTCAGCGACGGTGGCAGATTTCTTTCACTGCACTCTGACCGAATGGAAGTCTTGGTACACACAGGGCCACATCCTCCCCTCTGACCCCCGAGTCAAACCGCCATCCCTCTCTTAGGGTTTCTGCTCCAGATCAAATGCCCTGGCTCCTAGCTCTCCACGTGTGGGTCTTCTTCTAGAATGTGGGCTCAGCCAGGCCAGGTGTATGCCTGGATCATTGTCAACAGCACATCGCCAACACCAGCGACAACATATAGTGCTGTGGGGTGGGGGGCGGTAAGGGCTGAGAGTCTACGTGAGTTAGATGAAAGCAGTCTCCACCCCACGCACTCCATCAGCGCCTGCTTCAGGACCCTCAAGTCACTCACTGTGTGTGGAGGTATGCCACAGCAGGGATGGGTATAAAAGGGGAAGAACTGCCACTGAGTGGGGGGGTTGCCCAAGGAGAGAGTGACAGCTCCATTTTACAGGTGAAAAAACTGAGGCTGAGTGGCAAACACCCAAACATATAGGGCAATGAAGCAGCAGATCAAATCACTAAAAAAAAAAAAAAAAAAATCCACCCCTTTCCTGCCAACTTTAAGAGTCCATGACAAGACCTACTTGCCAGGGTAAATCATGCCTGTTCCTCTGAAAGGTGATCGCTCATTTCTGCTTTTTGGTATAATACCACAGCAGGGAATCTGAGATATTTTGGTATGGAACTGAGTAATATGAACTATGATTAAATATATTGTCATTGAACAAATAAAATACCAGCTCTTTGAAACTTTTATAGGGCAAGGAATTCAAGCAAAGGCCACATCCTTTCCTGTTGGTCTAGGAATACCAAGCTGTGCCGCTGCTGCTGCGTGTTCTTGCTCTTCAGGCGGGAGAAGGGGCAGAGGAAGCTGAGGCTGGGTGTCTGCAGATGGGGGCTACTTCCTCGTACGGGGGTCACATGTTCCTGACATTGTGGAAGGGATAAACCAAATATAAACCAAAATAAACCAAAACAATACTCAGCACTGGGTGTTTTTCTTTCCTATTATCACCCAAGTTCCAAAGCCACATGATGAAGCATATTTTCTAAGATAGACAGGTTTGCAGATTATGATTTTAAAAAAAATGAGGGAAGAAGCAAGTTATTAAATGTGAGGGGACAGGAGTTAAAATTCAGGCTTTGCCTCTTCCAAGCTAATTTGACTTTGGCAAGAACTCTTTGAGCCTCAGTTTCTTCATTATAAAATGGGGATATCAATAACTTTTGTGGGATTATTGATTATTGTAAAGAATAGTGAGAATAAATACCTCACTTAGAATAGACACTCAATAATTAGTAGCTGCAATTACAAAGACATGTAGGTTATGCTTTTTCAATTGTGTATGATTAAATTGCTTTACCTTTCATTGTATATTTGCTATTTACAGAACTCTATGGTAGGTGGAAGTTTCCATATATTTGTTGTTGTTGTTCAGTTGCTAAATCATGTCTGATTCTTTGCAACCCCATGGACTGTAGTACACCAGGCTTCCCTGTCCTTCACTATTTCCTGGAGTATGCCCAAACTTATGATCATTGAGTCAGTGATGCCACTCAACCATCTCATGCTCTGTTGCCCCCTTCTCCTCCTGCCCTCAAACTTGGCCAGTATCAGGGTTTCCCCCCACTGATTCTTCGAATCAGGTGGCCAATGTCTTGGAGCTTTGGCTTAAGCATCAGTCCTTCCAATGAATATTCAGGGTTGATCTCCTTTAGGATTGACTGGTTTGATCTGCTTGCTGTCCAAGGAGTCTTCTAAAGAGTCTTCTCCAGCACCATAATTCAAACACATCAATTCTTTGACACTCAGCCTTCTTTATGTTCCACCTCTCACATCTGTATGGGACTATATTTGCATATATTAATACATACTCATGGAATATATAATTAATATTCATCCATAAACATTTCCCACCCCATTCCTTTTCAGATGAGGAAACTGAGTTCTCAGAGAAGTTCAGGGACCCCTCAGAGTTCAAAGGCTCAGCTTAGACCTCTGCTCCCATAAGATGTTGAGGGCTGCCAGCTGCCCACAGCTCAGGGCTCCCTGCAAACTCTCCATGGCCAGCTACTTGCCGCTTGTGCAGGATGATGCCCACCTTCTGGCTGTAATTACAAGGAAACATCCATAAAGAGTTCCTGGGCTCCAAATGGATTTGACACAGTGGCCCTTTAAATCAAACTCTTAACACGATTATCTTGATTTCTCTTTGGTAGTTTTTCTAAGTAAGTCATGCCTTTAGAGGCAACTAATACAAAGTGACAACCTTCGCCGTTTTCCGAAGCACCGATGGACTGGCCCAGAGAGGGCCCATTGTCAACATGGTAATTACCGCACAATACCTGACGGCCAATAGACAGTCAGGAGGCGCAGGCAGCGGCTGAATCCGGCATTGTCCGGGCCCGATAAAAAGATTAGAAGCCCTGAAAAGCCGGGGAGCGGGATCTCACAGCTCTTTCGCTGGGCCCTGAAAGGCCCATTGTGCTGTCACCATAAATTCTGGGTTCCCCGGGCACTTGACAACTGAAGCCAGGGACAATAGAATTCTTGTGTCCAACAAAACACTCCTTGTCCAGTGTCAGTCTTATCAGCCGCATTTACAAATGTCTTTCGTTGTACCCAAATAATTCCCTATTAGAAGGGCTATTGGGAGCAGAACTAAATAAATATTCACAGCCTTTGTAATATCTTTGGGAAATGAATAAACAAACAGTCTCCTAGCATATGAGCAAACCTCCTGCTACTCTACATTTTATCCCTATTTCTTGCCCAAATGATGGAGTTTCTCTTTCTACCCTTTCCCATATTAACAACTTCAATACAGGATGCTCCAGTTTTACATGTACCTGCTACATAGCCCCAATATATATAGCCTTGGTGCCTCTACATGCATTTTTATTTTAATTAATCTTCCCAACAGCACTGGGCAGGGCTTGTTTTATTCTGCTCCTACCTCCTAAAAGAGAAAGGAATCAGACCTCAGAGAAGTTAAATAACTTGCCCAAGATAACAAAGCTAGTTAGCAGTAGAAAAAGAATTCAAATCTAGGTTTCCCGTGCTCACAAGGATCTGCCTTCCCATTTTGCCATGATGATTTCTCTAAAGAATAAAAAAGGAATGCAATGTCAGAAAAAGAGGAAAAGCTAAACACATCCACTATAAAACTCATATACACACATGAGTCTATTGTTATAGAACCTGGGAACATTTAGAAAGAAAATGAAAAGCTTTTGTCCAAGAGAGTATATATGTATTTTTTGCCCTAAAATAGCAGCAATTTTACTTTTTAAGTTTTGAAGGGCTCATGGTAAAGAGGAGATAGAAAGCAAATAAAAATAAATATAATCCAGCTTCAGGAGAATATGGGGGATGTCCATCAGATCAACTGGAAAAGTTGTAGAAAGAATTGCTGGGGTAAACAAAACAAGCAGGGCACACATGATCACACCTGTTCCAGAACAATATTCACTCCTTCTTCTGAAGTTTATTTAGCTTGTCTACTTGTTGTCAATGAACAAATATCTCAACATTTGACAGTAATTCATATGACAGAATAGAAACTTCCTTGGACAGCGATCTTAATATTTTATTTTTGGTTGCACTGGGTCTTCCTGGCGGCTTGAAGGGCTTTCTCTAGTTGTGGCTGCTCTCTAGCTGTGGTTCACAGGCTTCTCGTTGTGGAAGCTTTTCTCGCTGTGCAGACAGGCTCTAGAGTGAGTGGGCTTCAGTCACTGTGGTCCCCAACCTCTAAGCATGGCCTCAGTAGGTGTGGGGCACACGTTTACTTGCCTTAAGGCATGGGGATCTTCCTGGACCGGGGATGGAACCCGTGGACCCTGCACTGGCAGGTGGATTCTCAACCACTGAACCACTAGGGAAGCCTGAACAGCAGTCTTTACATAATGATTTTGAGAATATTTAAACTGTAAATGGTTCCCTACCAGGTGAAGACACATCCACACTGCTCAACACAGCTGATGCGATTCCGCCTGGCCTGTCCCAGCTTCACCTCCTGCCCAGGTAAGGCCTGCTGTTGCCGGCAGGCTATGCACCTCCATTCCTCCGGGCACATACTGTTCCTCAGCTGAATTCCCCTCCCATTCATTGCTGGTATAACTGGTGGAACTTTCCCTGCTCCCTGTTGTGGACTTGGGCGTCCAGATTCCCTCAGTATACCCTATTACATCTTGATTTCTCCCACGGGTAGAGTTCTTTGTTACTATGACTGTCTGCCCCTTCCAACATTGCATCCCAGAAAGCTTTGAGATCCTAGAAGACAGAAATCAAGTCTTACACTCACTTTCTGTCTGGCCTGGGTCAGCCTGCTAACCCTCTAAAGGGCTTGGCCTACAGGAGAAATGCAGAAATGGCAGAGGTGAAATAGAGACCCACCATAAAAATGTATTTTTTAAATTTTAGACCACTGAAAACCTGTTGCTTTTTTATCTACTTGATGTCAAATGACAGGTAAAATTCATAATTTTTTAAGGACTATAATAATATACTCCCTTGGCCCAAATTACTCAGGTTTGATAAAAGCTATGTGGAGCTGTTCAGTTTGTTTTCTAAAATAGTTAAGATTAGTAAAATGGACTATCATTTTGTGAGCAATTGGCTATTAACAAGACTGGTTAACCAATAGGTATTTCCTTAGTGAGTGACAGTAAATCCATGTGTTTGTACAAGTACTGAGTTTGAAAAAGTGTGATCAATACTTCCCAAATACTTCCGATGCCAAGTGAAGCATTTAATCATCTCCGAGGACTCGAGGGTCTGGTTATAGTCACGTACATATGATGCTAATTCTTTCAGCTCTCCTGCACCCCCTGGAGCTGGGTGGCACCAGATACACCTTCATCCAAACAGCTGAGATGATTTCTAACATTTACTGAGAGTTCACAATGTGCCAGGTCCTAGGCTAAGTACTTTCCTATCATGTAGAATTTAATCCCATAACCATCCTACACATCAGGTGCTATTTAATTTCATAACCAGGAATCGAGACACAGAAAGGCTGAATAAAGTTGCACCTCATTCAAGAAGTGGCTAAACAACAAAGCCACAATTTGGACACAAGCAGTTTGAACCTATGGCAATTCATCCAACCACGACATTCAACTGTTTTCTTCAGACATAAATTAGGGCACTAATTTAGGGAAATAATGTGGTGATTGAAAAAAAAGATCAAGGACTACTACATCACCTTACTAGGCTACTGACGTATCCAGAGAGAGAGAGAGACGGAACAGACATTGATGAAGCACCATCCCCCAAATGAAACGATGAACAGCAAAGATCTCTGACCATGACCGGAGGCCTGAAACAGTAATTTCATCACATTTCATCAAATCTGAGCAGCCTCCATACAGCTAAGAAAGCCATTTATTTGCAAATGTCTATATTTACATTAGATAGTCTTTACACACACACGCCCACACACACACTCTCTGAGAGTTTTTGCTATGTGCTAGAAGCCATGAAATTAAAAGATGCTTACTCCTTGGAAGGAAAGTTATGACCAACCTAGATAGCATATTAAAAAGCAGAGACATTACTTTGCCAACAAAGGTCCATCTAGTCAAGGCTATGGTTTTTCCAGTGGTCATTTATGGATGTGAGAGTTGGACGGTGAAGAAAGCTGAGCGCCGAAGAATTGATACTTTTGAACTGTGGTGTTGGAGAAGACTCTTGAGAGTCCCTTGGACTGCAAGGAGATCCAACCAGTCCATCCTAAAGGAGATCAGTCCTGGGTGTTCATTGGAAGGACTGCTGCTGAAGCTGAAACTCCAATACTTTGGCAACCTCATGCGAAGAGTTGACTCACTGGAAAAGACTCTGATGCTGGGAGGGATTGGGGGCAGGAGGAGAAAGGGACGACAGAGGATGAGATGGCTGGATGGCATCACAGACTCGATGAACAAGGGATGGACATAGACTCCGGGAGTTGGTGACAGGACAGGGAGGCCTGGCGTGCTGCGATTCATGGGGTTGCAAAGAGTCAGACACGACTGAGCGACTGAACTGAACTGAACTGAACTGAGAAACAGTCACAGTCTCAGACTTCCCAT
Organism: Muntiacus reevesi; assembly: GCF_963930625.1. Classification (NCBI taxonomy): domain Eukaryota; kingdom Metazoa; phylum Chordata; class Mammalia; order Artiodactyla; family Cervidae; genus Muntiacus; species Muntiacus reevesi. The sequence continues at coordinate 245,277,468 of NC_089250.1, forward strand.
AGGAAGAAGAGCAAACTGCACTGGCCATAGCAATATGACTGCTATATGATGTAGTAGGAGAGGGTTCTCTCTTGAGGTCATTTGTTTCTTTCTTCAGAAAGAAATAAAACAAGGCTTCTCAAAAGTAAATAGGACTGTCCTTCTGCAGTGTAAAATTAAGTTAAGAAAAAGAAAATGCCATTTTGTTATATCTCTTCCTAAGACACTTACTCTGAAGATACAAGCTGTACAAATTCAAAGTGTCTACAAGCTCCACAAGGGCAGGAAGCATGAATGTTTTCTTTGCGGTAAATCAGGTGGACAGAGGCACAAACTAATGCTCCCAAATAACTTCTGAACAAATGATCAAAAGTAAATAAAGAAGTGAGTCCCTAACAGCAAAGTCCCACCTGTGCCCAGGTGCAGTGAAGGCCCACTGTGGGTAGTGACTTGTAGTTTTTCTTCAGGAAGAAATATGAATTTGGCCGCAAATTCACAGAGAGGTTATACGAGCCAGCAAACTAGTCTAGCGGGCACTCTGCATCCTTATCACACCTCACTAAGTATGCTGGATTCATTCAGGGTCAGCAGGGGAAGTGGGCCATTAAAAGGTTTCAGCTATACTTTGCTGCACTTTATTGGTAGAATAATATTCTCCACTGTGTGCACCAAATTTGAGATTCTTAAAGAATGGCATGCCAATATCAAGAATCTAATATCCTCATAAGAAGCATTTTCTAGGCTGATCCCCCTGGACTCCCCTCCCAGGCAGAAGTACGTATACACACACACACACACACACACACACACACACACACACACACACACACACACACCATCGTACATTTCTTTCTTTTCATCTTTTAAAAAAAATTCTTCAAATGACAAGTGAAGTCCGCTTTTACCAATTTCAATGATAAAAACTGAAACTGAAGATAAAATGGCATTGACCACAGTTGCGGAGAGTTGGGTCATCTTATTAGGCTGAGCTTAGATCATTAATGTGGAAGTGACAGGCAAATGGCCTTTCTGTACTCAGATCAGAGGCTCTGTGAGGTCTCCCACTGTGCTGGGTGCATGCTAAGTCACTTCTGTTGTGTCTGAGTCTTTGTGTTCCCATGGAACATAATCTGTCAGGCTCCTCTGTCCACGGGATTCTGCAAGCAAGAATACTGGAGTAGATGGCCATGCCCTCCTCCAGGGGATCTTCCCAACCCAGGGATCAACCCTATATCTCTTGTGTCTCCTGCATTGGCAGGCTAGTTCTTTATCACTATCGCCACCTGGGAAGCCCCTTCCACTATAATGTTCAATTGTTAAATCACTATCTTAAGGCTTCAGCTGAGAAAATCGGGCTGAATTTTGAAACAGGGTTTCTTTATGCTTTCTGGGCTTTGATATCTTCAGTTACCTGATACTGTAAGTGTGTAAGTTACACACACACACATACTATGAACATGCTAATTTCTTAAAATATTTAAAAAGCATTCCATATCCAGCAACTTACACAATAAATTTTGACCTGGGCTGGACTTGATGGTCAACAAGGTTCTTTCTTATGCTGAGTCTACAAAATTCTGTAATTGAAGCAATCAGTTCCCCAGCTAAAAGCAGCCCAGCTCCTTCCCACAGAGTTCTGACCATAGTTGGGAAAATACTGAGCTAGAAGATCTCTAGGCTCTTTCCCTCCCTGATAGTCACTGTGAATCTGTGATTTCAAGAGGCAAACCTGATACCAGGATGAAGCCATCTTTAAGAGGACACTGCATATGCAGGAGACCGTGAGGGCAAACAAAGTCTTCCTTTAGCTCTCGGGGAGATATGTAAACACAGCCAGATTTCACAGTCCCTGACAAGATGGTCTGGTCACCTCAGGGAGAGCCAGGAAGGAACCAGACCAAGTGGGCGTGTCACCCAGCAAGCAGCAAGAGAGCAGGGAGTCCATGCTGTGGATCAGACGGACCCTGGCAGGAAGCGCAGCCCCTGCTGGGGTAGGAACTTGCTCTCCTGCCTGTTCCCATTTGGGACTTAACTCCTCAACAGCTCCATGACTCAGGACTGTTTCCTTATCTGTAAAATGGGCATCACATCATCCTTTGGAGCCTCTGGTGGTGAGGACAAATGAGTTAATATATTCAAAGTACACTATTATTTTCTGGCACAAATTAATTGTTCACTAAGTGTTAGTCCACATCATCATGATCAAAAGTCTATCACATTTCTGTTACACTGACTCTATGTAAAGATGAACAATGAGTGCAATGCCTGACACAATAGGAGCCCAACAAATTACTGTTACTATTATTGCCATTAAATGACAATGAATCAGGAAGTAGAGAAGTACCTTTTCAATTATCTTTCAGTCCTGATTTCAGCAAAAGCAATGTCTCCACTTGTGGTGATCCCTGAAAAATCTCTCTTTTAACTGAGAAGGTAGTCTCAGGTTCAGAGTAGACTTGACTATATTGTTTCCTTTTTATTTTATCTATTTGGGGGCTACGTTCTATTTAGGAGGGCTTCCCAGATGGTACTCACGGTAAGGAACCTGCCTGCCAATGCAGAAGACATAAGAGACACAGGTTTGATTCCTGGGTTGGGAAGATCCCTTGGAGCATGGCAACCCACTCCAGTATTCTTGCCTGGAGAATCCCGTGGACAGCGGAGCCTGGGGGGCTACAGTCCATGGGGTCGCAAAAAATTGGACATGAATGAAGCGACCGAGTTCTCTGTAACATTCAGCACTTCTATTTAGAAAGGAGACTTCCCTGGTGGCTTGGATAGTAAAGAATCTGCAGTTTAGGGGACCCAGGTTCAATCACTGGGTTGGAAAGATCCCCTGGAGAAGGGCATAGAAATCCACTGCAGTACTCTTGTCTGGAGAATCCTATAGACAGAGGAGCCTGGTGGGCTATAGTCCACGGGATCCCGAAGAGTGGGACAGGACTGAGCAACTAACACTTTCGATTCATGATGAGGTACTAGTTTGCCATTGATGATACATGATATAATTTTCTTTAAAAATATTGAAGAAAAGCAGAATGAGCCAAAAGAAAATATGAAGTAAATAACAATGAGGGTGGTACTCATATATTGTGAAGACCAGCATGAATGACTGACTGAAAGTGGTGGTGGGGGCCCTAGAAGGAGAGACCGAGGCCCCAAGTGGGAGGTGGTAAGACGCAGGGCCCACAGAGACCATGCCCCCGGCAGCCCACGGTTTCTCTGCAGGAGCCTCAGGGTGACCAGATGTCAGATCCTGTGCATGAGGGGACTGCAAGGAATGACTATGGCTGGCTTTCAAGGGTGGAGACAGAATGACAAGGAAGAGACAAACCTCACTCCCTACCTGGTGGTGGAGGCGAGAGCCAGAGTCTAGAAATCTCCAGGAATCGAGGTCTTCCTGAGAAGAAACTAGGTTGTAAACTCATTGGACACAGAATCTACCCTGCCTCTCTCTAGAATTCATGTCACACATCTTATGCACACCCTATTTTATCCCAGAGGGGATCTAAGGCTGCCTGCAAGGAAGCCTACAGCACAGAAAACATATAGTATTGCTTTACATGGTAAAAGCAAGAAGAGGAGAAATGGCATCATAGAATAATTTGAACGAAGGTTCACAGGCAGAACTCTGGCTAAGAAGTCAGATGGTCGCCCAGGCTACACCACACCTGGGGACGGAAAACACGCTCAGGTGCAGGGCCACGTGCCCACGAAAGGAGGGCTGGTCCTCAGATCACCGTCATTCCAGATACTGAGGCCAGACAGTTATTTATCCCATTGGTACTCACAGGGATGACCCTGCCTCAGGCAACGAGCAATATCCTGCAAGTAAACATAATGGAACTGGAATTATTTGGCAGCTTAGAGAATCGCGGGTGTGTGGAGGACATGCAGAGACTCTAGCAGGTGAGAGAAGGAAGGGGTTGTGGGAGGATGCCAGCAGCATCTCTCTCCCTGGAGGACGTGAGGGCTGGTCCATCCTCCACAGACTGGTACATGCCCACTCTGCACCGTGAGCCAGCTTGTGCCGCTCCGGGTTTCAAAGAATGGAAGTCCTCCTTGGGTTGGCCTCTTCAGGTTTTAGCAAGCAAAATGGCTTTGTTATAGGGCCTGCGCTTACGTGGATCACCACATGAATTAGCAAATGGAGAAATGTACAACAGAGAGGCTGAGTTAATGCACCCCAGCCCCCTAAATTATAGGGCTTCAAACCCTGGCAATCTGACTTTCATTCTCACGCCACCCTGACCCCCCACGGGATGCCCTTCATGAGCGAGCTCAGCCAACTTTCAGCCTCACCAGGGGCAGCTCCTTCCAGGAACTGATCGTTTTTGGCTCCACCTCCCATATGATCTCACTCTTCTCTACCTTTGATCCCACTTTTGTAGTGCACAGGATGCATTAAACTCTTTTCATCTTTTTAAACTTCCCCTTGTCCTCCAAGCCCCTAACAAAATGATGACCTCATGATAATTCACCTTCCTTTCCCAACTTTACACATACACATACACACCAGCTCCTTAGGGCATCATCACTACCAACCATTCAACCCGACCCCCAATGCTTCTTGAGCATCTACCATGTGTCAGATCCTGCTCAGGACAATAGGGTCCAAACATCAGGGCTGCTATCTCTGCAGAGCTTCCATCCAGTGGCAGAGTTAGGAAGCGAGCAGAAAAAATAAACAGCAAACAATTAGTGATGAGTAACAGAAAATTTTAAATGGTTAATGAAACAGAATTGATCACGTCTTTTTCTTGGGACCCCTTTAAGTCAACTGTGATGCTCAACCAATATTTGATGGAATGAAGGGCTTCTCAGGTAGCGCTAGTGATAAAGGACCCGCCTGCCAGTGCAGGAGACATAAGAGATGCGGGTTCGATCCCTGGGTTGGGAAGATCCCCTGCAGGAGGGCATGGCAACCCACTCTAGTATTCTTGCCTGGAGAATCCCATGGACAGAAAATCCTGGTGGGCTACAGTCCATTAGGTCGCAAAGAGTTGGACACAACTGAAATGACTTAGCAAGCACGCACAAGGCAATATCTACTGCTCACAATCTTTATCAGCCATTCTGACCTTATGTCCTAGGGTACCTCGTTGTTTTAGGGAACCATTACATTTACCTGCCACCCCCTATCCCTGTGAACTTACAGAGATCAGAAGCTCTGCATCACTTGTATCTCCTATAGCACCCACTATATCTGCATTTGTTACAAACTTTAAGCACAGAGACGCAGACTTGAAGGTTGAAGGTCACCACAAATCTCAGGATGTAAGAGCCAACTGGAAACTCAGTGGTGATTTAATCCAGTGATTCTACTAACTGTGTTTAGCAGAGACTAGGAAATTCCCAGATTCCCCAGAGGCTACTGCAGGGGCTGTGGTGGATGAGGGCAGCGTGGGTGGGTGGGGTTCTGGGATCCTCCCATCTTCTTCTTCTCTGTTTAATCCACAAGAGCTCTGTTTTGTCCATTTTATACATAGCAGGGGTGAGAGTAAGGTTTCTTTTTAATTAACTTATTTATTTTAATTGGAGGCTAATTACTTTACAATATTGTGGTGGTTTTTGTCATACCTTGACATGAATTAGCTATGGGTGTACAAGAGAGTAAGGTTTTATTCACAAAAATCTGCAAGAAATTCACAGAATCACAAAGGGAAAAACAGAAAATTATTTTTATTTGTATGCTCATTAGAGCATACAACAGAGAGATGACTAGGCAGCCAGAGAGAACATACATGTGAACAGGTTAAATATTACATCGGGCGCAGGGGGTGCATGCAGGAAGTGGAAAGAGGAGGGTATCACAACAGTAATGGGTATGCATTCAAGGGAGGCCCCATGGTTCCCTCACTACAAGGCTTTCTTCTCTACAGCTCTCACCATTCATTCTTTCTTTCACTTACTCAATAATAACGTGTTGAGTAGTTCTATGTGCCAGTTTTTTTGCAGAGATAAACACATAGAATTGAGGACCAAGTTAAGGTGGGACAGAAAGGAATGGGGAGGGAGGGAGGATGGAAGGACGGACGGGAGAAAGGAAAGGTGGATGGATATGATAACTGCAAGCTGAGTGGGGGTCCTGACATTCCCTGCCCCCCCTCTCATCCCCAGCACACAGACACCCATGGCTTATCCAAAGCAAACGCCGAGGGCCAGAGGAGGCAGGAGGGCGAGAAGAAGGAAGAGAGCTCCCAAAATAAGAAAGGATGAAAAGAAAGGCGAATGGCAGCTAACTTGGATCTACTAGACTGTCTATTTTCAGGGGCCTAAAGAGGACCCCCTCCACAACCCCGCTGGATTACAGTGCAAAGAGAATTAGCCAAAGCCCTCCCGACCTTCTCTTCCAGGCTAGCTCATCACCAGGTCACTTTTGCAGCCACATCCCCTCAAACCCCATAACCTCCTACAAGGACGATTTTGACCTGAACATGAGTGGATGGGTTTATTTCAGCCATTTTCTGCCTTTCTAACTGTTTCTCCTGAAGAAGTTTGAAGACCAGGTTGGCTTTCCTAAGTACTCAGCTTTCATTGTTTTTTGCTTTGGTTGTTGTGCCTGCCAGTTAAATGCTACCCATTTTCAGAAATGAGGAAAATGCTTCTGGCAATTAGGAAGGATGCTTGCTTCTAATGGCATCTTAACATTCTAAATTATTAAAAATAGAGAAAAGGACCACAAAATTCTGATATTGGCCAGTTCTCGGCTTCTCTGTGCATGTTTCAAGTGTTCCTTCTTCCATTAAGGAAACAGGACACTTGAGCTTTAACAAGCTGTCTGATATGGAATAACTGACTTGAAGTACAGGACCTTCTAGGTATGGCAAATCTTTTCTAATCCTATTCTATTTCACCCAGATTCTCAATAATAACTATATCTTTCTGTTCACCTAAAGCTAAAATTGCCTTGTTGTAATAGGATGATTTTAACATAAGACACAGTACACACCCTGCATGAAATTGCAGTCCTTCCCCAAACTGAAATTATGTGAATTGTAAAGCAATGTGGAAGAACATGTTGGAATATTTCAGCATGGTTCATTATGAAACAAAATCTTCACTCCAATTACAATGATGTAAAAATATTCTTAAGTTGAGTACTGGAAAGGAGGAGAAAAATAAGGACAATTTATGAGTCAGAGTGGAGTAACTGTGGGTGGTTTTTCCCCTCTCTTCTTCCTCACTTCTTATATAATGTAAAAAAAGATATTATCTATCTTAGACATAAATTTGTAATTGTATAAAGTCTCATTAGGCAACTGGCAGTGTCTCTCTTGCATGGAAGATACATGAGGTGGCCACACCCAAAGGGAACCAGGAATCTGATACTGAGATCCAATCCCTCCATCAATTTCCCGTAGAGCCAAAAAAAAAAAAAAAAAAAAAAATTCTGCCGAGAGATACCAAAAGAACCAGCCACTTTATTCCAAAATAGAAACAGGAAAATAGTTTATGATGCTAAATGACTGAATCATCAAAGTGTCCAATTAAATATTGATACCATCAATTTGATTCTAAAGTACCCCTTGGTGTGGGAGGATCCAAGAAGGGAGTTCTGCAAGTACCAAAAAGGTAGCACGACTAGATTAGAGGGTTATCCCTGGAGGCCCCCCTTCATGTCATCCAGTTCCTTCATCCAACACACACCTACTGACCACCCAGTGGACATGGGGCTGTGTTGGAGCTGGGGACAGAGGGGTGGGCAAACTTGGACTCCACCCTTAATGAGCAATGTCTTCCTCTAATGCTGGCTGCTCTTACCTCCAGCCTGGAGAGAGTTACCCAGAAGGCCTCTTGAGAGAACAACTGAGCCAGTAACAAGGAAATGTGCTGTGATCGACACATCAGGGGTGCTGAGTACATGTCCAGACTCTGAGTCTGTGTGACCACGGGCAAACCCCTTTGCTACTGTTTCCTCATCTGTGAGTAAGCTGAATGTCTTAGGAAGCCTGAAGCTCCATTTATTCTATGAGGCAACAGACTCTTCTGTACTTAGGGTTTTCAGAGACCTCAAACTTAACTACAGAGACTCCAAACAATCATGTATTATATATTTGAAAGTTGCCAAGAGAGTAGATCTTAAAAGTTCTCATCACAAGAACAAAATATGTAACTATGTGAAGCGATCCATGTTAACTGAGTGTGGTGATCATTTTGTGCTGTATCCATATACCAAATCATTATATGGTGCACCTTGGGCTAGGACAGCATTATATTTCAATTATATCTCAGAAAAAGGGGAAGGGAGAACCCTAAACCAGAAACACTAGAACATGGAGAAAACATAGGGCACTCTCGTGCCCACGAAAGCAAACACCTACCCAGTAGGGAAGAGAAGGAAGGAATTCAGGGAGTTAGTGACTGCAACATCCATGGAAAAGTTTTAGAGTATTGCAATCCTGAGTTCAAATCCTCTGCTTTGTAATTAAATGTGACTTGCAGTGAATGACTCAACTTTGTAACTCTGTCAGTTCCCTGATGTGAAAAGTGGTGTGTCTAATGCCTACCTCACTGGACTGCTCTGAGCAGAAAACGGGGTGATATACTCGAGGAACCTGGTACCACTCTGGACACAGAGAGGGCGGTCAATCAGCTCTACCCCAAGTTAAAATGATGAGTTAACAAGAAGAGAATAAACTGGAAACTCCCACTAAGACTGATTCTTGTTCCCTTTTCTATCTGCAGCACCTGGCATAGGTCAGCCACAGAGAAGGTGCTGGGTGAATAAATAAATGTTAAGGCTGATTAACTCATACTGATTGGAAACGCTGATTGGCAATTATGTATATATGATTAATTAAAAATGAGAACACAGATCTGTTATTACTTTATAACTGCAGTTTGTTGTGGGGGGAGTATCTTTCAAAATGTGAGATAAAACGGTACTGAAAAGGTCACAGACCCCAGGATGCACCAACAAAACCAACCTCCCACATGGCTTCTGAGATCAGCAGAGGCGGATGCCAAAGGCATGAGTCACGGCCCAGCGATGAGGCGACCAGGACCCGCTGGAAGCGTGTGCTGTCCCAGTAACCGTCCCGAATGAGCTCTTCATTCATTGAACACACAGTTCAAAAGGTCCTTTGAGTAACGCCATGGTGCCCTTTGGCAGAAGAGAGGCAAACAGAGCTGACACCAAGAGCAGAAAATGTGAGCACCCTTGCTCACAAGAAAGTGCTCCAAGTAGAAAATGAAAGGAGATGGATGCAGGGAAAACAGCAAGCCTGTTAACAACCCCCTGATAAAAGCACGGGATCGCTGTCCATTAGCAAAGTACCAGCATAGCAACGAGGAACATGCCAGCCTTCAATCATGCAGCTGCACAATACACATGCGCACACACACAGACGCCCATGAATCCACACGCATGCATCATACATGCATCCACATGCACAAACACACACCCCAGGAAGTAGAGAGGATTCTAAAATGAGTCCACTCTGAATCACAGTGAACCAGCCCTTATGATCCATTTATTATGATGAGCGGGGGTGAATGTAGTGGCTCCCTGTAAGTAGGTCAGACACCAATTGGTAGTCAACTCCACAGACCCAGGAAGATTTAATGAGCAGGAGACCAGACAAAGAAAAGATGGAAAGAGTGCCCCAAGTGCGTCCCCAGGCACCACAATCTGGCAGCCGGGCCCAGCTCACGCCAGTTCTCTCACCAATGGGCAAGGACAAACTTTCCTAAACTCCTAAAATAGGATCAGCAGTTCAGGCTGAGCCTCCAGCCCTGGCTCTGGCAGCAGCAGCGCCCAAGCTGGAATGAAAAACCAACCTCAAGTCAGCTGGAGGTCGGACTCGTGTAGCAGTAACAGAAAGCAGAGCACATCGTACAGACCGGTCCGGAGGGGACAGCTGCGAGAGCCCGGGCGGGGCGTAAATGAAACCCGCACTAAGCGTGTGTCCGCCAGAGCCTGTTCCCTTGGCCGGGATCCCTGGGCCACCATTCCTGTCCCTCGTCCGGGCCGGCCAGTGCGGCCGGCACCGCACGCGGGCTGGCAGATGGAGAGGCCAGGCGCGTTAAATCCAGTGCCTACTCACTGCACCATCACAGGGGTCACCGCGCGGGCGCTGGCCGCCTAGAGTCTTCCTTGAGAGGCAGGAGCCGGCCGCGACAGGGCCATCTCCAAGGTACCTTCCCTCCTCGATCCCAGGGCACCTCCCACGGGGACTCCAGAGGCTGCAGGGCCGTGAGAGGGCGCGGCCCAGCTCTGTACTGGACAGTGGGGAGCGGCAGCCGGCCCGGGCAGCCAGAGAGGCGGCCACGATCCCTGGCACCGCCGGCAGCCTCGTGAATGAACCACTGTAGCGAGACACACACCCCCTGCTAATGAGTCCCACGCGGACGCCAGCCAGGGAGGCAGGAGCAGGCAAAGATGGGGCGGGCAGGGCCACCGCGGGCCACCTGGGCCGGCAGAGCAGGGGAGACCGGACCACCCCGTCCTCCCCTCCAAGGAAAAGCATCTCTGCCCCGCCCCACTCCTGGCCTAATTAAAAAGAAAATGGCAGCCAAAATTTTAGGGACTACTAAAATTTGAAAGGCAACTACTATCGTCTATTGCTCTCGTTTCATTGTTTTAAAGAGCGTTTTAACATAAAAAATGTAAAAAGGGACAGATTTTTCAGGATAAAAAGACACTTGGCAATCTAATACTTGAACACTGAAGGAAAAGAAGCCTGCATAATTTTGCTTTAGAACTTTGAATACCATGTAAATTCATTTCCCCCTCCCTCCCCCACTATTTTCTTTGTAGATTTGTTAAGTAGTAAGGAGAGTAAGCTCTGGAGCAAGTTGTCTGGATCTGAATTCAACCCCTGCTAGTTACTACTAACTGGACAACCTCAGACAAGCTGCCTTAACCTTTGTACCCCTCCATCTCTTTAGCTCTAAAGTGGAAATAACAATGAAACCTCTCTCTTAGGGTTCCTGTATAGATGAAATAAGTTCATTCATGTAATGCTTTTAGCATACTGCAAGCCCTAGATGAACGTTACCTACTTACTTTGATCGTTATCAGCATCATTAGTATGATCTATGTTCAGGAGTCAAACTGAACTTGGAGTTTAAATGTTTCGGTTATAATAGTCCATTCTTTGTGTGTAATCACAGCTATGGAAAATCCAATAGTATAGAGGTATGCAGACCAAAATAGAAACAACTCAATGCAATTTCACAAGAAATCAAAACTCCCAGGCCTTCTCTATAGCCTTTTCTCCCACTCTCTCTCCCAAGGATCCAGAAAGGAGAAAACTGAGGATGTCCAGGTACCTTTAATTTAAATATATATATATATATATATATATATATATATATATATATTTAAAATATTGTATTAAATATTGATCACATTGATCACTGCGTTTGGAGCAAACTTTAGACCCTGCTGAGTGACTCACTCACTTTATCCTGGCCCTGGTTTTGGCTGGGAGGTACTGGGCAAGTCACATTAATTATGGGAACAAGGGACATTATCAAAATGCATATTTTGCTCCAGCAGGTGTGGGGAGAGAGCTGAGGCCTCCTGAGGCTGCTGAGCTTGGGACATGGGGAAGATGAAGTAAACACCCGAGCTTCATTTTGGTGTGTCTCTTTGATGTCATGGTTGTTTTCAGACAACTTGGAAATTCTTTCATTATTCATATTACAACCACTGTTGTAAAATCTGAAGCTAAGTCCTCGGACCCAGAGGCAGGGAACACTCGTTGTTTTGTTCTAAATCAAACAAACAGAATAAAACAAATACGCACTGACTCCCCATGACTGCCCTTTGGGGCATTCATTTAACTTTCTCTTCCCCTCGCTCCTCTGCCTGGATGTGGAAGCAGGGACAGGAATGTCACAGAGGACAGGACAGGGCTGTGCATCAGTTAGCACTGCAAAAACACCAAGGCTCCAAAGGGATTAAGTTGTGATGAGCGTAATAAAACAGCGCTTGTTCAACATACCCACATTAACTGTCTTTCAATGCCCTTCAGTAAAACTCCAGGGAGGGACAAGAATACAGCTGCTTTGGACTTAGTAACTTGGGGTTCAGGGAAGCCTAGCGTGCTGCAGTCCATGGGGTCACAAAGAGTTGGACATGACTGAGCTACTGAACAACAACCTTAGGTTCAGATGACGGTCGGGTTAGCTGTGTGACCTCAGGCATGTGACTTAACCTCTCTGAACCTTCTTTTTTATTTGGAATGTAATCCTAACGGTGTCTACCTTAGAGGATTGTTGCAGTGAGATAATTCATATAGATTTATGCATGATACATGAAAAATAACATTACCTTTCCTGAAGTCCAAAAAAAGCACCCAAGCACTTGAACATTAGTAAGACGCTCCCGTGGACGTACCCTTGTAATTTTCACCTCTGTTTCCAAGCCCAAGCCTTCCTCAGAGTGTGTGTGTTCCAAATAATATTCTTCCTAACTGTTATACAAAATAATGCAGAACTTATTGTGGTGATATTAAAGTGTCTTCCATCCTGGGGTGGAAGAAACGGTTAATATTCTTTATTAAAATGCTTGTGCCTGGGACTATCCTTTCAGAAGGAAGAAAGCACCCCTAAACACACACACACACGTTCACCATTCTCCTCCCTCATATCCCAGCCCCTCCAGCACAGAGCACTGTGTCCTACGCATGGTGGATCCTGGCAACAAGAGCAGACGGATCCCACAGAAGGATAAGCTTGCCTGCCTGGTGATCTGCTCCTCTCCACCATTTTGGGGTGTGTACTGCCAGCCTGGTTTGCCAGCCTGACTTGACAAAAGGGATGGAGGAGAGAAGACTGGAAGAAATGGCTGTCAGCCATGCCTTCAGTTTTCACCGAGGTCTGGAACAGAATATCAGACAAGCTTGCTTGTCTCTAAATGAGACGTAGCAACTCAGGCCGGGGATTATAAGAATCCACATGTGACAGTGGCCACTCAGACAACACCGTCCAAAAGCCCTCACCCACTCTCCATGAGGGTGAGTGGGCCTAGCTTGGGGATCTTCTCTGCCGCCCCGGGGGAGGGGGACTCTTCATCACATCCTACTTACGGGACCATCTGTGCCTCTGCCCATGTAAACAAGCCCCTCAGCTCTCATTCAAGCGTGGTTGCAAATTTCCCTCTTCTGGACACTATTGCTCCAGGCTGTGGGCCACTGCAAAGAACCTTTCTTCCTTCAGGGATTTCTGTGTCTAAACAGGATTTATGATGATCCTTTGGCAAGGATCTTTGAATCACTGGCTTACACAGTATAGCCAAAAGGGTATTTCAGGAGAATCTACCTCTAACAAGAAATATAGCCCTACAGATTTATCTCTTTTGATGGAACGGGCAGAGCCATATCCTTCCATGATACTGTCCCTAGACAAGGTGCTACTGAAAAGCCAGTGAAACCACATGGCATCGAATGGAACAGCTCTGTCCCAAATAACTGTGTGACCCTGAGGCAGCCATTGAGCCTCTCTGAACAAGCAGTCTTGTCTATAAAATGGAAATGATTGGGTCTTCTTCATAGAGCTGTCATCAAGGTTAAATTGTGGCAGTGAGATAATTCATAAACACATACTTTAATATGACACATGAACAATAACATTATCTTTCCCAAAGTCCAAAAAAAAAAACACCCAAGTAGTTGAACATGAATAAGAAACTCCCTGGATATACACCCATTTGTCATTTTCTCCTGGTGTAATTGAGCACTTGGTTTACCCCACACCTGGTCCCTGGTGGGGGGCGGGGAGGGAGCTATGTATGTGCATGTGTGTGTGTGCTCAGTTCTGACTTGTTGAGACCCTACGGACTGTAGCCCGCAAGGCGCCTCTGTCCACAGGATTTTCCAGGCAAGAATATTGGAGCGGGTTGCCATTTCCTCCTCCCTGGGATCTTCCCGACCCAGGGATTGAACCCTGCATCTTCTGCATTGGCAGGTGGATTCTTTACCACTGGGTCACCAGGGGAGCCTGGTGGGGCTCAATACTCAGTACCTAATATTTTCAGCAAAGGAGGTGCGCCAGGAAAGAAGGGGCATTGACTGACTGCATAGAGCTCTGCCTTTGAGAAACGCTGTGAGTCTCAGGCCCCCGCAGGATGCGATTAGTGCTCCTGTGCCTCCAAGCCTTTGCCAACAAGATGCCATCCCCTGGAGGTGCGGTAAATTGTCTTTCAGATAGAGGAGCACAAATCCTGCCTCACCACCCCAGCACTTATTAAGCTCAAATTTCGTTTGTACCAATTCTAGACAATTTTCTTTGATTTATCTCCTACAAACCCCTCTTCCAACTCCTGCATCCCAGCTTGAAAGGCATGGCTGTCTTCACTTGTTCTTTTCTCTTTTTACAGGGTGATGCAAACAGACCGAAAAAGAAAACTGTCCTTCTCTGGGGCTCACTGAGCTGTTTTCCCACCTGCAGAAGCCATCAATAACCTCCATCAGTGGCTCACAGCCTGGAAAAATGAAGGATGGGTGGAGAAATAAAAAGGAAGATAAGACTAGCTCCCTGTGATCCAGCCCATCCTGGGACAGCGTGGTATTTCTAATCCTGCAGACACTTGGGAAGAGAAGTCTGGTCAAACCTATTTCTTAAGGGGCAACTAAGCCTCAAGAGAGTCTAATCAATCTCCAACAGGCATCTAAGGGGTATCAGGAGCATAAATGCGACACAGACCTGCCTGACTGCACATTCCATACACTTTCCATAATCCCACGTTATTTCTAAGTGAAAAAAAAATATCCCCAAGGTTCTTACTCTTCAGTAAACACCCTATGCAAAGGTCATGATGAAGCCAAAACACCAGTAGGTGTAACTTCTGACTCTACATATGAAAACCTGAAAATCGCTTAATCTCTTTAAATGTCAGTTTAAGAAAAAATGGGTATAAGTATCTTTATTGATGGTTACACAGGGGTAAAATGAGGTGATGAGGCAAAGAACCTGGCACAATATAGAAGCTCATTACATGTGTGTACTTCCTTCCTTGGCTCCAGAAGAAAATATTTGTTACCATAAGGTGCCTGTGGCAGAAACGTGAAAATTTAATGTAAAAAGGATAATTAATAACAATGAAACTGAAGCTATTGCATAGGCTAATTATACACGTGGTACTCGAATGCAGAAACACAATGCCAACAGAAAAAAGAAAGGAAAAATAAAATTAGCATGTGCTCCATCTCACGCCCAACGTATCCTTACAAGTTTCTCACAGTCAAGACAATGAAAAAGTGAATTATGAGGTACC
This sequence comes from Muntiacus reevesi, assembly GCF_963930625.1. Taxonomy (NCBI): domain Eukaryota; kingdom Metazoa; phylum Chordata; class Mammalia; order Artiodactyla; family Cervidae; genus Muntiacus; species Muntiacus reevesi. The sequence goes on from NC_089250.1 coordinate 245,292,673, forward strand.
ATAAAAGGAACTGTACAGGTTTTTGCAATCAACACAATAAGCTTAAAGGGAGAAATCTTTTTAAATTAAATATTAAGTCATTGCACAGCTATAAAACTCAGCAATATCAAGTTTCCCAAGTATTTGATGGGATTGATTGATAAAACAGCTCTAACGTTATATTGTTCACTATTCTGTTCATCTTCAAGACTTTGCAGCATCTTACCTCTTCATATCAAGGATAAAGCTGACTCTTTTAAAATATTTTTGCTTTAATTCATGTTAGCCAGAAATGTACGTTCTCTGTGTGCTTAACACCCACATTCGCACCATTTACAGACATGGAAACACAGAGACATTTAGTTCAAGTGCTTCTGAAGCAGAAGGTGGCAATTATGTTGATCCTCTGACTCTCGGACTATGATCACTGGCTTGAGAAAACCCCACCCCTCCCCCAGGAGATACATCATCACCGAAGGCAAAATTATGGCATCGTCTGTTCATTCTTCTGGAAATCTCATCCATATCTATATCTAGATATAAATACAGATATATATTATGACAATATATAAAAGTCAAAGAAATGTCCCCAACACTGAGAGTGAAATCAAGAGAGCTAAATTGTGTGATGGTGTTTGTCTACAAGACTTTACAGTTTCTTGCCCTCACTCTGCTGTTTCCATGTGTAGAAAAACAATTCACAGACCCCTCCTAGGGAGTAAATATGCATGTATTTATTGAGCTCAAAACCTCTGCCTTCTGCTTGAGATATGTGATACATTAGCATTCCTGATGGGAGCAGGAGCATTTACTATTGCAGTGGGACAGAATGTGAAAGAAAGTGAAAGTGAAGTCGCTCAGTTGTGTCTGTTTCTTTGTGACCCCATGGACTGTAGCCTACCAGGCTCCTCTGTCCTTGGAATTTTCCAGGTAAGAGTACTGGAGTGTTGCCATTTCCTTCTCCAGGGGATCTTCCCAACCCAGGGATCAAACCCAGGTCTCCTGCATTGCAGGCAGATGCTTTACCATCTGAGCCACCAGGGACAGAATATCTTTAGTATTAGCATCAGTGACAATACTGTCCCTTAGCATCCAAGGCGGATTGGTTCCCCCGGCCTATAGATACCAAAATCCATGGATACTCCAGTTCCTTACATAACATGGTGCAATCTTGACATATAATCTACATACATCCTTCTATATACTTCAAATCATCTCTAGATTACTTATAATACATAATATAATGTAAATGCTATGTAAATAGTGGCTGGCAAGCAGCAAATTCAAGTTTTGCTTTTTGGAAGTTTCTGGAATTTTTCTCCAAGTATTTCTGATCTGCAGTTGTTTGAGTCCATGGATGAAGAACCTGTGGATACAGAAGGCTAACTGTATTTCATATTATGCTATGACTGTAATAAAGGCATTGAGAGTCCCCAAAGGAAACCATGGACTCTCCAATTAAAACACAGTTGTAAAAAATCCCCTGTCACACTGGAAGAAATGGATATTTTCTTCCAGAACTCCCCAGAAACTTTATAGGATGGTGTTATCAATCTGAAAATGTACAGAATTCTAGTCTAATAGTCATTTTGATGAACAACCCATCAGGCATTTATCAGGTGCTGCTTCCTCCAGGACTTTGCACCGGCGATCATGAGGCAGGTAACAGTGGATGCTTCTGCGATGGGATCCAGAAATCAGTCACTCAGAAGGGGTTCAGAGCCTCTTAGCACAGGGTAGAAAACTGAAGGAATAAAGCCAAACTGACATTTGGGAAATCTGTGGCAGCTGACTGCCTGACCTCAAACAATGTGTTATTTAGCCATTTTTTGTCTCCAAGCTGAACAGTTTCAAAATGAACACCCACATGTGTGTTAAGAGTGACATTATTCCAGCCCAATATACCCAGATTATTCCTAAACTAGGAGTAGGCTGAGTCATGTGAAGTTACAAAAGTAGGCCACTGCATGAATTCTGACAGAGCCTTTCACTTGCAGAGGGATGGTAACTTCATTCAGGTAGACACTACGGCTGAGCATGATTTATTTACTAGCTGCTGGGGGTACAGAGGCATATACAATAGGTCTCTTCACTGTCTGCACAAAGTCTACAATCTATTAATAATTAGTGATCATTAATAGATAACCAGGAGGAAGGAACTGCTGCTATAGGAACAGTTGGTCAGGAATAGCCTCCCTAACACATTTATTAAAAACGAGGAAACCTTGAAGGATGGGAAGAGTTAAACGTGGTGGTGGTAGGGGAAATAGTATTTTTAAGTATGGTAATTTTGTGAACTACCATTTGTTTTTGAATTTTATCATAGAGAAAACACTGAATTTTTTTTTTAGTCCTCCCCAAGATGTTTTCTGAAAAGTATTTGTCCATGCTTTTACTTTGTGCTATGAAACTTATCTTACTCTGTGTGCGCATGCCTGTCTTCCCCGATCGGCATTCACCTCCAAGTCTCCCAGACTGGGTGACGGTGTTCCGACGCTTAAACTCCTTTGCACGGTCTGAAAGTGGACAGCCTTTCACAGCCTGGCATCTCTCACCTTTCTTGATTCAGCTGAGTCCCGTGCCCCGCAGAGAGTGTGGCCCAGTCACACCAGATCAGCTCCATCCCTTCAACCTGCCAGGTGTGTTTACGCTTCTGTCATTTGCACATCACGCACTCCTGAAGGTCCTGAAAAGACCTTTCCCTTTTCCGCGGGGCAAATTATGTCTCAGTCTTTAAAATCTGCCTCTTTTCTCCAGCTTTCTCTGCCCGACTCATCAAGTGGAATTAATTTATCAGTCTCCTATAAACCTTTCTTTCCTTTGCATAATTCTCCACTCACCTTGCATTATGTATGATTATCAATTCATTTCTTAGGTTTTGTGTATTGATATTTTTGTAATTACCAAATAATGCCTGTAAAGTCACTTCAGTCATGTCCAACTCTTGGCAACGCTCTGGACTGTAGCCCACCAGGCTCCTCTGTCGATGGAATTCTCCAGGTAAGAATACTGGAGTGAGTTGCCATGCCCTCCTCCAGGGGATCTTCCCAACCTAGGGAATCGAACCCACGTCTCTTATGTCTCCTACATTGGCAAGCTACAGTACCAGTAGCACCACCTGGGAAACCCACCAGATAATGCATAGTTAGTGTCAAAATTTTGAGAAATAAAATGTATAAGTGAGAAAATAAGCATTTCCTTCCACTATTCCCCCCTTATTAAACACAAATGAGAGCTTTCTTCTACTGCACCTGACCTCAGCACTTCTAAAGATTCTTCAGGAACTCTGCTATTAAAGGTAGTATCATTGCCAGTTAGGGTGTACAACAAACTATATAACCATTCAACATCCTACTCATGGACTATTCAGTAGTTTTAATTTTTTCTTATTATAAATAATAATGCAGCAAACAATTGTGCATTAATCTCTGTCTATATACCTGTGTATTCTATTAGAAGAAATGCTTACAAGTAAAATTGCTGGTACAATAGAGGTGATATTTTAAAGCTCTATGTATATACTGTGGATTATTCTCCAGAAAAGATGTTTCAATTAACACACCACAAGTAGGGTGGAAATGCCCATTACACTCCCCTCTCCCTTCATGGTAGCAACTGCTCCACCCATATATTTTTTTAAAAGGTGCAAATGCATTTTTGCTTGAGTTTCTCTTTCTTTAAATAGCAAACACTGTTGATTTTTCATGTGAGTGTTTGTGTGTATGTGCATGTGTACCATCACACGTACAATTCTGGGAGTTGTATGATTAGGGGTGATGGTAGTTTTTTCTCATCCCTTTGCAAGAGTTCTTCATTCAAATATTAAAATACTTCTTTAGATCATATCAATTTTGACTATTTCCCAGATTTGCTCTTGGATTATAATTTTGCTTGTGATATCTTTGATGTACAGAAGTTGGCAGTTTAATCTGTCCATTCTCTACCCTGTGATTTTTTTCTTTATGATTGTTTCTTCACATGCCTTGCTCCCTGATGTACCATGACCTCCATTAGGACAGGTGTCCTACTTTATTCATCTTTTTGTCTCCAGCATTTTATGGAATGGCAGAGCCCAGGACATAATCAACCCATAAATTGTTGCCAGATAGAATTGTATTTTCTTACTAAAACACATCCCTCAAATGATTTGCTATTATATATGAAAGTGCACACATTTACAATTTATATATACTGAATATTTTTCATATTGGATATACATTTATAATTTATATATACTAAATATATATCACATTGGATAATACTGCATATATATGTGCCTCTCTATATTCGCTATTCTATTATTTCTCTTAAATGCTTAAATTGATCCTAAAACTGGTATGAAAATTTAATGGCATTGCAAGGATGAGCACTCAGTGTAACGGTAGTGCTAGGATGGTTCACACAAGATAGGGAGGGTGATTGCAATATCACAGAGGCGATCTCAATCGTGGATGACTTTGTCTATCAGAGTAGACTGGGGTTTGCCAGATAAAACCACAGAACGTCCCCAAAGGGAGCCTATTTCGGATTCTCCAAATCATACAATCTTATCACTCAAAAATCTTCACCCTGAATACATTCATAAATAAAACCTAAAATCAATTCATTTTGAAAACGTAGATGTGACTTGTAGCGTGAACACAAAATGAGTCCAGAGAAAAGCCACACCAAACCCACGGAGCATCCCCGAGAGCGAGGGCGGCAAAGGCGAGCGCGGTGCCGACGACCCGCCCTGGTCCACGCACCACACCTGCTTCCTCCGCGCGGCTGCTGCTCCTCGTCAGCCCCAGTTCAGCTCCCAGACACTCCTCTTCCCACCGGGCCGGCATTCCACTCAGAGGCTGTGGACGGGAGGTCCCCGTCCCCCGCAGGAAACCACAGGGCTGCTTGTCCATCCACATCCTTTTCAAGAAGCTTCAGCTTCCTGAGCTGTGCCAGCTTCCACTCCTCCCAGTGGCATCCCGACATCTGGCCAGGCTCCCAGCCCCACCGAGCTCCGGGTGACAGCTGGGAAACTCAGCCTTTAACAGGCAATAGCTGTGCAGACAGGAAGAGGCAGGGACACAGGCCTCTCCCAGGGTGCCCTGCTGCCAGTAGGACGGTGCAGACCCGTGAGCCCCTCATCAGAAAAGGGGGAGCAGCTAGAAACAAGTGCCCCGCAGGGTCTGAGCAGAGGTGGGGCACATGCAGACTGCAGTGCTGGACAGTCACAGAGGCATACTGGCTTCCCTCTCCCCAACATCCACATCCAAAACCCGCTGTTTTTCCTCCTGTGGGTGCATGCCAGTGGCTCAGTCATGTCCGACTCTTTCAGACCCCATGGACTGCAACCTGCTAGGCTCCTCTGTCCATGGAATTCTCCACGCAAGAATCCTGGAGTGGATAGCCATCGTCTTTTCCAGGGGGTCTTCCAGACCCAGGGATCGAACCTAGATCTTCTGTATTGCAGCCGGATTCTTTACTACCTGAGCCACCAGAGAAGCCCCCTGCTTTTTCTTGCCTCAATCCAAATGTGAAATAAAAAATTCAGATTCAACTAAATTCCAGGAAAAAACAGGCCCTCTGGGAGAAAAGAACCATTTGATAATAAACTTCTAGCATCATCTTCTTATAACGATTCATTTAGTCAATCATTTGTCCATCCATTCATTCAAAACTTAAGCACCCAATTAAAAGCAGGCTGTACAGGGGATATTAGAATGAATTTTCGCATCAGGAAGGTCTGAGTTTAGTCGAGAGTCAACCCATGTCGGCTTGAAGGTTAGGACAGGCCATTTAACTGCTGTAAACCTCATTTTCTTCCCTGCCACACAAGAGCATTGCAGGGGAGTCAAATGAGAGGGCACACAAGGGCACGTGTAGTAAGCATGGCCCAGAACGACTGCTCCCTAAACAGAAGATACTTAAATTTCTTTCTTTTTTTTTTTTTTTTACTTTTTTTGGTCGCACCATGAGGCATGTGGGATCTTAGTTCCCCGACCAGGGATCACATCTGTGTCCCCTGCCTTGGAAGTCTTAACCACTGGAGTGCTAGAGAAGTCCCTAGAAGATCCTCTTTTAACAGGAAAGAACACCATATATGTGTATTGAACAGGTCTCTCATGAGCACTGTTCCAAATGACTTGATCCTTAAAAACAGGTCCCTGAGAGCTTACTCTTTCTATTTTGACAAGTAAGACACCAAAGCCTCTGAACTTTGAGGATCTCACTTGAATCACCCAGCAGCAACTTTTCGTAATCGGAGTTTGGGTCCAGGTTTTTCTCACTGCCAAGCCTTTCCAAGGTACCAGAGTTCGTGGTTCAAATCACGGCAGTGAGATACAGAAAGAGTAAAAGACAGTCTTTCCTCACTTCCTACTGAGAGAGGACATAAGGACCAATCGTGACCAATGATCATGCCCAACATGGTATGTCTGACATTGAGCCCAAGCATCACAGTGGCACCAGCTGATCGTACAGGTGAGGCCAGGGGTCACTCTAGGTCCTGACTCATTTGATAAACTGGGCCTTAAAAGCTGAGTTGGTGGCATCACCAACTTGATGAACATGAATTTGAGCAAGCTCCGGGAGTTGGAGATGGACAGGGAAGGCGTACTGCAGTCTATGGGGTCACAAAGAGTCAGACACAACTGAGCGACTGAACTGAATGGAACTGAAAAACTGAGAAGAGTATGTCTAAATGGTAAGAATGGTAAAGGCTGGCAAATGGTGAAAGACATTTCAGGACAATGGAAAAACCGTATCACACCTTTCCCGTGCAAGCCATAATGGCAACTGAATTGGTGGCTGAGGCAGGCTTCTCTTCATACAAAGATTCCCATAAATCAATGGCAAGGTGATGACAGAACTGGAATATCAACACCCTCAGTCCCTTATAAAGGATCTAGGCACTGCGTGCTAGAGGTCACTAGCACCATGAAAAGAAATAATAGACGCTGTGTGCCTCCTGGAGGAAGTTACACACTAGAGAGTAGTCTTAGCAATGAATAAAATAAACACAAAACTTGAATCTGGGTCCAATTAAGACTCTCATCCAAGATCCAGTTTTCAGAAGATTAAGAGGACAGAGCCAAATTCCAGAGCAATGGTTCTCAGGTTCTAGAGACACTGTTGGTTGTCACAGCTGGCCAGGGGGCTGCTATGGGCATCAGTGAGCAGAGGGAAGCTGCTAAAAATCCTAGAACACATAGGACAACACCCCCAAGAAAAAAATTATCCTTCTCCACCAATCAGTAATGCTGAGGCTGAGAAACCCTGTATTACAGGATAAATGATTCCATTTCTTCAGTGACAGGGAATGATGGAAGCACTTACAGACTGAAATAAATGGAGAAGGACCATCTAAAGAGAAAACAAGAAAAACAAGCAAAACTAAACTGCAGTGTCTGGGGATGAGACAGCAATCACCATATAAGTCAGAAAAGTGGTTACACTTCTGCAGAGGGATTGCCAGGTAAGTGTCTCCCTCCCCCCAGGAGTGGTGGTTTAGAGGTCCTCTCCTTGGAACAGTACAGTCAGCTGCACAACTGTCTTTGTGTTTTCTCTATTATAGCTGACAGGAACAGAGTTTAAAATTATATTAACAACAAAATTAAAAAGCTTTTCTTTTCTCACTTTGGCTGGGAGTTAATTGGCTTATAGCTACAGAATTTTTTTTAAAAGCATCACGTATTCATCCAAGTGCATAATTTCTTTCTCCATGTTTCCCACAGGTACTGAAAACATTATTTCTAACCTTGCCCACCCCTGTTGCTTATTTCTAGAGAACACCAAAGTTGCAGAGAGTGCTGAAGCAGCAAGTAGAATAATTAAGCATAGGTGCCCTGAGGTCAGATAACCCAAACTATCACTCCATTCCACCATAGTTTACCCAAGCTCTCGGACTTGGGTACCTCCTCTGTAAAACGAGGTAAGTAATTCCACCTTCCGCATGGGGTTGTTGGGAGCATCAGAGGAAGGATTTTGTTCATGAGAATAAGCATAATTACCATAAACAATATTATCATAAACATTACCATTATAGACAAAATAAGATGTCTAGATTATCTTAAGAATATAATATATAACTAGATTCTGAAAATATTTAGCTCCTCTTTAAAAACTGAGCCCTTGATTAATTGCACACATGTCTATTCAGTGAGTGCTGAACATGTGCTGAAACCCTCTGAGGCTGGGGACACAGACAGGTCCGGTCTCTACCCTTCATCTTTCATAGGAAGACCTGAGATTCCATTGCTGCAAAGATTCACTCAGTTCTATTTTATTACTGAAACTCACCACTTTTAGGCCCTCCAATTACCTCCAATTTAAAATGAGGGAAGAAAAGATCAGAAAACTGCAATGCATATCCAGGGTTACAGGTCTTCTAACATTCTTTGGGCTCTTGCTGATTACCGGGCTCTCAGTAAAGCCCTTTTCACTCGCTGCCTAAGTTAATGCTCAGAATCGCCATGTGAAAGAAAGGAACTCTCATTATATCTTTTTCAGATATGAAAAAGTAAGGCTGCCAGATAATCTTGAGTGTTCCCAAAAACTGCACAGCTGGTACATGTCAATACCAAGATTCAGCTGAACCAGCTTCAACTTAGGAGCCCATCTTTTAATTTCAAACCCAGTGGGTCTTGTTAGACTAGCTAGAGGCTACTTTTAGAAGACCAAACTATTCCCTTCTTGGTAGGACCATTCTCTGTTTTAAAGGCATCATTTGCCTAGGACAATAATTCTAAAATCTCTTCTGGATCTTTAAGTCTGTGAGCTTCTCTAAAAGGAATTGTGTTCTGAAAGAAAGCCCTGTCTCATGCTTTGCAAAAATCACAAAGGTGAACATTTTTCATAAATGAAAGCATGCAGCTAGTGCAAGGAGGCTGGGAATCCATACTCTAGACCAGTGGTTCTCAAACTTTATGAATCTTCAGAATCAACCCCCACCTCACATGTGTTCCTGATTCAGAAAGTTCCCGGGTGGACCATCCTAAATGCATTTCTAATACAACCCCAGGTGGTATGGATGCTGGACATCTTCTTTAATCTTTTCTTTTTTTTTTTTTTTTAATTTTTGAGCTGCACTGTGCAGTATACGGGATCTTAGATCCCCAAGCAGGGATCGAGCCCATGCCTCCTGCGGTGGAGGAGAAGTCTTAACCGCAGGATGACCAAGGAAGCCCACAGGGAGCACATTTTGAAAGTCAAGTCTTAGACTCATTCCTGCTGACTTGGGAATAGAATGCGCTTTCTCCCTTTCTGCGTATCCATGTGCCTCTGTCAAGATAGCCTTTAGAAGTAAAGAATGAGATAGTGGGGGTGGGTGCTTTCTGAAAATGGACAAGCACTAACACAGGTCTTCTCAAACTTTCTAGAGCTTCACCATCATCTGGAGACTTTAAAAATAGAGCTTCTCAGAGCCTACACCCCAGCCAGCCACACAAGGCCTGGCTTAGGGCCCTAGGAGCTTCTTTTGAAACAAGGTCCCCAGGAACGTAGCAGGAAAGGGTGTGCAAACCCTTGTAAAACAGATAAGTCCCAGGGTTTTTAAGGAAATAGGTCCTAAGACCCTTCACTCTGAAGGCCAGGCTTTGGCCTCGATATTGGGCATCCCACAGAACTATATGCTCTTAGAATATTCCACGACAGAAAGAAAGAGAAAGTCCATTTAGTGTGTGAGTGTGTGTGTGTGTGTGTGTGTGTGTGTGTGTGTGTGTGTGAAAACTTCTAAGTCAAATATTTGACTTTAGGACCTTCAGAGTGAATTCTGAATGAGAAAAAAATGGTATCATTTGAGATGAAAGGAAGCTCTAGACCAGCACACTCTGGAATCTTTTGATTGAGAGCAGGCTTCAGAGTTAGGTGTGAACTGGAAATGTCCCAGAAGATAGGTATGGGGTAATCAGAGCTATTACATTCTGCACCTGACACCGGACGCTTCCTCCAACAATGACAGCAGTGCAACCCAAGCAATTTCAACGTCTAATCACTTTCCCTTTCTCTCAGAATCCAGGGAATTTAGTGTAATTCTTCATGCCTTCCCTTAGGAATTATGAAGTGTCAGCTACCATAGAGACTCTGCAAGTGGATTTGTATAAGAAATGTTTGCAGCAATTCAGAGGACTGTGTAATTGAGTTAACAAGTTGCAAGAAACATGTTTACATCCTGAACTGGAACCGATGGCCTGACCAGGAGAAGGTCAGAAGGTCAGCCAGCTGGCTTATTAATGCCAATCATCCACCACACACTGTTGTAGTGAGCAAATTCTGAATTCCAGGCTCTTAACACTTTTGATTACAATTGATACAAAGGATGGAAATTAAAAACCCCACTGTTGGCTAAAGGTAAAAGGGAGGATTTATGTAAATTGATTGCATTCAGTGAATTGATTGTGATAGAACATGTCCCAAGTGATATCTCAGGGATGATACACTATTACAATGACTGAGAAAGTGAAATGATAATAGATTTTGCCAATCCTGTTTAATTGGGTCCTCCTCACAGGTAAGGACTATCTTTGGACTACAGCTGAATCTACTCTAGAGTATGCCACACATGTATCCTTTGATAGCACCAAGATGCCTCTGTATGAGGCCAACTCACTTTGATCTTTTCAAACCATCCTTTTCCTAATTTTTAACAGTAATGCGTTTTCATGGAAGGACACTTTTAAAATGCAGAGGTTTAAAATAAATTCAAGTTGACTGAATAAACAAATGACTGAAAAATGAACTACTGATAATTTTATCACCAATGATAATCATTATTACTTTCATCCAGTTTATTATTGATACCTCTTAATTATTATAGCCATGCTTTTTAAAATTTAGTTTTCAAAGTAGAGATTGCAATTTGCATGCAATTTTTATTACTCATCTTCTGATAAAACTATATCATATTTCCATAGTATTTTTCCATATTATTAAAAATATCTTCATATATGTAACAAATGACTTCTCAAATCTAAATTGTATGAACTGTTACTATTTCAAGATTTCCTCCTAGGGCTAGTCATTTAGCATGTTTTTACTTTTGACTCCAATAAAAAAAATGTAGTGAGCAATTTTTAACAGCTTTATTGAGGTATGATTTACAGACCTTAAGAAATCATCTGGAAGAACCTTTCTGCGTGACTCAATCTTTGTGTTTCAGGGTGTTTCATAAGGCTAGATATCCAGAAGTAAAACAATCGAGACAAAGGGTCAGTATATGTTTAAGCTCAAGAAACACTGTGCCAAATGCCCTCCAGTATTGATTGATACTCCCATCAGCAAATTATTAGAGTGCTCATCTTATTCTACCCTGGTCAGCATGAGCAGCAGTAGTATTATTTAAGGTCCTGTCACTTTTAATGAAAAAGTCCAGATGTCATCACATAGTTCAAAAATGGAAACTGCATTTAGGAATTTTCATTTTCACTTTCGATATACTTTGGTTTTATCCTAGTCTGTTTAGTTGTTTTTTAAATTAATTTTCTTGGGAAGAATAGTTGCTTTACAATGTCGTGTTGGTTTCTGCTGCAGTGAAGTGAATCAGTTATACGCATACGTGTGTGTGCGCTCAGTCACTTCAGCTGAGTCCAGCTCTTTGCGACCCTCTGGACTGTAGCCCATCTGTCCATGGGATCGTCCAGGCAAGAATACTGGAGTGGCTTGCCATGCCCTCCTCCAGGGGATCTTTCCGACCTAGGATTAAACCCGCATCTCCTGTATTTCCTGCATTGCAGGCAGATTCTTTACCCACTGAGCCACCTGGGAAGTACATATCCCCCCTTTTATAGATTTTCTCCCCATTTAGCTTCCCATGGAACACTAAGAAGTTCCCTGTCCTATACAGTAGGTTCTCTTTAGCTATCCTGTAGTTAGTTTTATGTGACATGGTATTCACATGGGCTTCCCTTATTGAACTTCTTGGTAATAATTAAGGCTCAGTGACAATAAGAGTAAGTTGCATGCAACCCAGGTAACAACCTTACCTAAGCAAAGCGACATCAACTCCATCTCTGGATTCCCAATCATGAGCTGTATTACCCTCACTAAGGATTTAACCTCTAAGCATCATTTTCCTTATCACTAGAAAAAGAGTTTAAACAGAAGATGATCAAACGAAGCTTGAAGACACTTAACCAGACAACTAAAACATCTCCAGGTCATTGCCTGAGAGAAGAAGCCTCATTTTTAAGAAGATACATTACATTTATTTAATATATACCTAGAATCAAATTCTTTATAAAAGTCATAGTTTGCTTTCAAAAACTGTCCGCCTGGGCACGCCAAACAATTTAATAATACTCTGTATTTTCTGAAGAATACAAAATGATTTCTAAATGTTCTTCTAGCCCTGCTAAAATTTTGTTCTTAAAACTATCAAAGAATGGCAAAATAACTAATTATTCCTGAATTACTCTCATGACTTATTCCATTCTCTTGAGGCATGCTGTGATTAAAAAAAAAAAAGAAGAATTTGTAACTGTTAGTTATCAGCACTTCATGTAACTTTTGATTCAAGTAACAAATAGCATTTCAGCTCTATGTATTCATTATGCCACTAAATTGCAAAGGAAAGAAGCCAATTCTAATGAATTGTAACCATAGTTTCCTTTGCGTATTACATATTAGAAGTGGGTAGCACTTTAAATTATGGTACACAAAACAGCATATAATTAATTCTGAATAAAAGATAATGTATTCTTGCTAAATACGAGTTATTTTAAAATCTCTTAATGAAGAACTAAGCATATGCTGTGCTGCACTATGAAAATGTTTAGCATATGTCCTTAGAGCCAACATTTTGCATTTATTATTATATTTATTTTCAATAATAATATATTATTTTAAGTGAACACACACAAAAAAAACGTAATCACCAACATTCCAAATGTGGTAAATATATGCAAATTACAGGAAACTTCTTGGCTCCCCAGAAGTTGTCACTAAATAACTTTTTGATGGCATGGTGCGATTGCAATTTGCAATAGAAATAAGAAAAATGGAAGAGACTGTTACTTTTAAATCACAGAACATATGCACAATGAATTTTAAAATTCAGATATGGAGATAAACATTTCTATTCTGAAAATTGACATGTTCTGAGTTTTCATGGAACAGCAATGCTTAAATCCAGACCTTAAGTTCCATCTGATTTAGCATTGAGTTTATAAATCCCTTTGTGACATTGTGCTTCTAGTTTTAAAAGGAAATATCCTGAAGTTACTCTCTTATGTACACTGAGCTTCTAATTGAGCATTATCACTACAAACACCACCACCATCAACAAAACAACACTGAATCCTGGGCCATGTCCTTTCTGCCTGACTCTCCCCACGTGTACCATGATGATGTCTAATGACCCTCTAAACTAGCCACATGACCACAGACAAACCACCCCTCCTAACTAAGCCTTAGCGCTCTCAGCTCTAAAATGGCTATGCTGAGGTCCTTTTTATTTCCAATAGATCTGCCCTTTTCCTCAGCTCTTCTTGAGTGCCAACAGAAACACATAATAAAACCAGATTTTCTAAACTCATATGCTTTCTACTCTTGCTTCATTTCAATTTGGAGCGGGGGGATGTGGACAGTAGAAATGAACTGTGATACGGCAAAAGCTTAGAATTAAAAAAAAAAGTGTAAAGTTTATTTTTAAATTCAAGGTTCAGCTTCTGTTCCAGAAGAATAATGACTAATTCATCAGAAACAGACTGAACTTGAAGGAACCACTCTTCCAACCTTCTCCAAACACCCCAGGTTTGGAGTGACTTTCAATTGTTTCTTTCTCAGGTACTAATGTACAGTAATGAAAACTTGAAAAATGGTAAAACTTTAACAGAAATCCCTTGCATTCCTATATACTAACAATGAAAAAACAGAAAGAGAAATTAAGGAAACAATACCATTCACCATTGCAACAAAAAGAATACAATACTTAGGAGTATATCTACCTAAAGAAACAAAAGACCTATACATAGAAAACTATAAAACACTGATGAAAGAAATCAAAGAGGACACAAACAGATGGAGAAACATACCGTGTTCATGGATTGGAAGAATCAAAATTGTCAAAATGGCTATTCTACCCAAAGCAATCTATAGATTCAATGCAATCCCTATCAAGCTACCAACGGTATTTTTCACAGAATTAGAACAAATAATTTCACAATTTGTATGGAAATACAAAAAACCTCGAATAGCCAAAGTAATCTTGAGAAAGAAGAATGGAACTGGAGGAGTCAACCTGCCTGACTTCAGACTCTACTACAAAGCCACAGTCATCAAGACAGTATGGTACTGGCACAAAGACAGAAATATAGATCAATGGAACAGAATAGAAAGCCAGAGATAAATCCACGAACCTATGGACACCTTATCTTTGACAAAGGAGGCAAGGATATACAATGGAAAAAAGACAACCTCTTTAACAAGTGGTGCTGGGAAAACTGGTCAACCGCTTGTAAGAGAATGAAACTAGAACACTTTCTAACACCATACACAAAAATAAACTCAAAATGGATTAAAGATCTAAATGTAAGACCAGAAACTATAAAACTCCTAGAGGAGAACATAGGCAAAACACTCTCCGACATAAATCACAGCAAGATCTTCTATGACCCACCTCCCAGAATATTGGAAATAAAAGCAAAACTAAACAAATGGGACCTAATGAAACTTAAAAGCTTTTGCACTACAAAGGAAACTATAAGTAAGGTGGAAAGACAGCCCTCAGATTGGGAGAAAATAATAGCAAATGAAGAAACAGACAAAGGATTAATCTCAAAAATATACAAGCAACTCCTGAAGCTCAATTCCAGAAAAATAAATGACCCAATCAAAAAATGGGCCAAAGAACTAAACAGACACTTCTCCAAAGAAGACATACAGATGGCTAACAAACACATGAAAAGATGCTCAACATCACTCATTATCAGAGAAATGCAAATCAAAACCACAATGAGGTACCATTACACACCAGTCAGGATGGCTGCTATCCAAAAGTCTACAAGCAATAAATGCTGGAGAGGGTGTGGAGAAAAGGGAACCCTCTTACACTGTTGGTGGGAATGCAAACTAGTACAACCACTATGGAAAACAGTGTGGAGATTTCTTAAAAAACTGGAAATAGAACTGCCATATGACTTAGCAATCCCACTTCTGGGCATACACACTGAGGAAACCAGATCTGAAAGAGACACATGCACCCCAATGTTCATCACAGCACTGTTTATAATAGCCAGGACATGGAAGCAACCCAGATGCCCATCAGCAGATGAATGGATAAGGAAGCTGTGGTACATATACACCATGGAATATTACTCAGCCGTTAAAAAGAATTCATTCGAATCAGTTCTAATGAGATGGATGAAACTGGAGCCCATTATACAGAGTGAAGTAAGCCAGAAAGATAAAGATCATTACAGCATACTAACACATATATATGGAATTTAGATAGATGGTAGCGATAACCCTATATGCAAAACAGAAAAAGAGACACAGAAGTACAGAACAGACTTTTGAACTCTGTGGGAGAAGGTGAGGGTGGGATGTTTCGAAAGAACAGCATGTATGTTATCTATGGTGAAACAGAGCACCAGCCCAGGTTGGATGCATGAGACAAGTGCTCGGGCCTGGTGCACTGGGAGGACCCAGAGGAGTAGGGTGGAGAGGGAGGTGAGAGGGGGGAATCGGGATGGGGAATACATGTAACTCCATGCCTGATTCATGTCAATGTATGACAAAACCCACTGAAATGTTGTGAAGTAATTAGCCTCCAACTAATAAAAAAAATAAAAAATAAAAATAAAAAAAGAAAATAAAATAATTCATCATACACTCCCTGTATAATTACCACTGGTATTTCAGGATGATACCTTTCCATCCTTCAGTGTGTGCATGTAGAAGGTTGAAATCACACTGAGCCGATAATTCAATGGCATACTTTGCTCCTCTTAACATTTGATTCCAGCATATGTCCATGTAGTCACATCTTCTTTGTGAACACTTCCAGTGACAATTACAGCCCACCATAAAAATACACCATAATTTTACAGATTGCCTCTTCCATAGATATTTAAGCATTGTTTTCCTTTTTTTTTCTGTTGTTACTATGATGAATATTTTGTGCATCTAACTGTTAGCACTTAAAGCTACTTTAGTATTAATTCCCCAAAATGTGAAATGAATATTGCAAAAATCTCAGCAGAAATAATATCATTACTCCAAAATAACTTTAGCAGCTTTTCTTTTCACTTAAACACTCCTCCTTAGCATTTTCTGTGATCTGTTTTGATCCTGTCTCAGCTAACCAGCACTGTTACCAATGTCCTAAGTGTCCTATATCCCTTCCCTCTACCAATGTTACAGTGGAAGAGAGATCTTTATTTCTATATACCTCTTCCCCTAGGCTAAGCCCTTCTGCAGGAAGATTCTAGTTGATTAGGCACCCTAGCCCCAGTCCCTTGCTTAAAGTCAGGTGCATAGTAGTTGTCCAATAAACATTCACTAAATTAATGCACCTTGAAAATTACTTATGGAGTCCCATCTGTGTCCCACAGCTATAAAAGCATCTCCTGCCCAAGATATAAAGATCTTTTTCTACTTATTTTTTCCTTTATTTATATCCTGGCACATTCCACAGAGAATTTAGGGCAGAAGACCTCTCTCTAAATCAGTTCTGTCATCTTATGCTACTGCTGAGATGAATTTGCAAAGGACAATGCTATTCTTTCAAATGTCACTTTAACAGTTCAGTTTGCAAGGAGGAAGAGGAACATCAGAACATGTCACTTCCTCAGAGATGTCTTCCTCACTGTATATGCGTGAGTGTGTGTGTGTGTGTGTGTGTGTGTGTGTGTGTACAGCTACACATCTATATGTAAATACATATATGCCCTGCATGCAGTTTTCTGTTTGTGCTTGGGCTTACTGTTGGACTGTTAAAGGCACTGGTCTCTTCACAGGGCTCTTTGAAAGAAATTCCACTGGCATCAGTGCCAAGGAAAAGTTTGTCTCACCTGGAAACAAATGCATTTTTCCTTTGTGGTGGTTGTCTAACTCTTGGTGTTCCTCCAGCTGCTTTGGTTACCAGGAAACAATGCCATACATCATAAATTACAGTGTGTTTCTCAGTGATGTTCCTTGCTCCACCTTATAACCTTACTTTTGCTTTCCCCTCATCCTAATTTCTTTTAAACTTTATTTTTTTTGCAATTTTATTGCAGAGCTGGTATTTATGAAGGCCATTTCAACTTGTCTTAAGAACAGGAACAGCCATAAATAAATGGAAAAAGTAAATAAACCATACTGTCTGAGCTCTTCACCTGACCAACCTCCGGGAATCCGATCACCTTTCTCCTGGCTGCCTGCCCAGAGCTTTAAACCCTAACACACAGTAATTTCTTATGAAAGCAGAGCTGGTCCTCATGGTCATCCAAGGAGCATATACTCAAAGAACAGACTTCTAGCTAATTAATATCGCTTTCAGTTACTCAACATTTAGGAGACCTTCTTATGGTTCTAAAGGTGTTGCATTATAGCATGTATAGAACACACTGCAATTACCAATTTTATGGCAGCTTCCTCCTCCAGACTGCCAGCACTTTGATAGGAGACTATGACAGCTTTACCTCGGTGTGCCTCGTACTGAGCACTGTGGCTATTAACCTTTTTGTGTATGCATGGATGCTTGTTAAAATAGCTTATGTTTGCACGTGTGTGTTTGTACACATACATGCACCTACCTCTGCATATATGCATCTGCATTGCCTTCCACTGCACAAGCCTCTCTCAAGCTCATCCCACCAGAACCTACGAGGCACTGGGTTATCACGTCTCCTGCAGTTAAGCCACAGAGGCACTCACATGGCTCTTAGCACACTCAGGCTTTGAGTCCAGGCTGGCCTCACTCCTAGCTCTGACAGTCTGCTGCATTGCTTCTCTGTGTGACATCATAGTGAGCTTCAAGACGGAATCACAACAAGTGTGTTGTATACAAAGATATCTCCAAACACGGAAGACTGATGAGTTCTAGAGAGCTGGGCATGGCCAACCATACTCTCATGCTGTTAGGAAAAATACTGTATTTTACATTCCTTCACACTCATTATGCATTTTTATAACTAGACTGCACCAGCTAAAATATAGGTTTTAGAAAAAAAATATGTAGTTAACTACACATGACGGTCAGTTTTATGTGTCAACTTGGTGAGGTTATATAGTCTCCAACTATGGGTCAAACAATAATGGAGGTATTGCTGTAAAGGTATTTTGTTTTTATTTTTCCCCCAAACTTTAAGCTTTTTATTTTGTATTGGAGTATAGCCAATTGATAATCTGGTGATTTCAGGGAAGAACAAAGGGACTCACCATACATATAAGACGTATCCATTCTCCCTCGAACACCCCTCCCATCCAGGCTGGCGCATAACATTGAGTAGAGTCCCATGCACTATACAGGAGGTCCCTGCTGGTTATCCATTTTTAACATAGCAGTGTGGACATGGCCTTCCCAGACTCCCTGACTATCCCTTCCCTCTGGGAACCATAAGTTCATTTTCTAAGTCTGTGAGTCTCTATTTTGTAAGTAAGTTCATTTGCATCATTTATTTTCAGATTTCACACATAACGGATGTTATATGATATTTTTCCTTCTCAGTTTGACTCACCCAGTATGACATTCTCTATGTCCATCTATGCTGCTACAAATGGCATTATTTCATTCTTTTTAATGGCTGAGCAATATTCCATTGTATATATATGTACCACATCTTCTTTATCCATTCCTCTGTCCATGGACATGTAGGTTGCTTGCATATCTTGGCTATTGTAAACAGCTGTAGTGAACACTGGGGTGCATGCATACTTTTGGATCATGTTTTTCTCCAGATAGAAGCCCAGGAGTGGGACTGCAGGGTCATATGGTAGCTCTATTTTTAGTTTTTTAAGGAACCTCCAAACTCTTCTTCATAGTGGCTATAAGGCATTTAGTTGACGTAATTAAAGTCTATAATTAATTTTCTATAAGTAAGGAAGATTATCCTAGATAATCTGGATGGGCTTGATTCAACCAGTGGAAAGGCCTTAAGAGGAGAATGGAAGCTTCCTAATGAAGAGAAACGCAGTGTCTGCTCACGCCCTACAGCATCTGTCTGCCCTTCCTGCCCACCTGCCCTGTGGGTTTCAGACACACTTCGCCAACCCTCACAATAGCTTAAGTCAATTTCTCTCAATAAATCTCTTAATATATGTATATCCTATTGATTCTGTTCCCCTCATAGAATCCTGGCTGAGGCTTTATGTGTACATCAATATTTACAGATGGGAAACTACAGAAGATTTCAGATTCGAAGAAATGGAGAGGGTTATGCGATCTCCCAACAACAGCCAAGGACACATTTTAACTCCCCTGAAAGACAGCTGTTGCCTTACCTGTATCCAAAGGCCAAATTTCAGATTCCTTAAGAAAACCTAAGAGACAGTGAAATTTAAGGAAGCTGGATTAAAGGAGCAACCAGGGTGTCTCCACCAGAATGGCATTTATTGGTGATAGCCAAGATGGGCAGACAAGTGCTGTGTTTAATGCCCTTTGAGTGAACAATCCCCTGTACTTCCACTAAGAGTTAACCCCTCTTATGAAGGCAGAGTTCAAATTTAATGTAAATGCATTTTGGTGACATGGATATTTAGTTGCTTTTTTTATATTTTCAGCAGTGAAAATCTAATAACTTTCTCCCTCAAAGCAATCCTGCAAATGTGCGTGGGCTCTATTCTTCCAGGCATCATCTCAAAGCTTCTTTCCATTACTCAGAGGAACTATCTTCTAATAAATGTATCCATTTCAACCATTTAGTTGAGCAAACTTGTTGTACCCATTCATCCACCTCTCAGAACCCCAACGAGAGGTGTACCACCCTCCCAACACATCACTGCTAAGACAGACCATCCCGGGCATGAAAGCCCGGGAGAAGATGCAGAGATGAGGAGAGGCAGGCATGAATTCATGTGCTGTGACAAAGAGGCCCAGAGTCCACTCCTGGCCGAGCCCTGACCCCACCTGTGTTGCTGATCAAGTTCCTTTCCCTCTCTGGGGCTGTCCTTCAACATGAAGGGGACCCAACTCTCAGGACAAATGTTGGGATTCCCGGTAATTGTTCATAAAAAATTTCAGCCATGACACTGATGTCTTGTCCTCCTCTTCTCCCTCCCCTCCTTTTCACTTTTATTCTTCTTTTATCTGTTTTCCCTCTTCCCTTCTGCTCATTGCTTTGCAGGCCTCCAATAATGGTAACTAACCTCGCAATCATCTTCCTCATTTGCATCAGCTGCAGTCCTCAGCCAGGATGTGCAGAGACAGTGGCTGTCATTCTCAAACGTCAGTCACTTCTTAACCCATCCCACAGACATGTTTACTGATGGCACTCATCACTACTGAAAATACTTTGTTTACTTGTTTGTATGTTATTGTCTTTTCCCTCAAACTAAAATATAAGGTCCATTAGAGTAGAAACTGTGGTTTGTCCATCGTTTCTTTTATCTCCAGCCTGACTGATTATCAGTGTATCATGAATACTTGCTAAATGCATGGAATTGATGGGTGACACATCTTTAATCTAATGTATTTTGCTCTTACACATAGGTAGCCCACAATGCAAGGTCTGAAGCGTGCATCAACGTTAGCTCGCTTGTACTTCGGGAAGCCATGATTACCTCTGGCTGGAGGTAAGAATGGCTGTGTCTTGGCCAGCCTCTTACTATGGATAGCTCTGTTAGGCCCAGCTCTGGGATGGAGACTTGGGAGAGCTACAGTGGAGGCAGGAATTGTTAAAGAAGGGGTCTCAGGAAGCTGTGGTTCAAAAGGTGCCAAGACAGACTCGTGGCCATAAGCCCATCTCCTGGGCCTCTCTTGTCTCCCTCTGCCTGGGTCTTGCACAAGCATGTTCACATATGTGTGTACCCATGTGGCTCAAGCACCACACTGCCTCTCCCTTGAGTTCATACTTTATATGAAACCCTCTCTAACCCTCACATGAATGTGATTTCCTGGATAAACTTGGCATTGGAAGCAACTGGGTTCACTGAGTTATCACATCTTCTGGGTTAGCTTTGGACCTTTCTATCTGCAACCTGCTCAGAGCTTATTTAGGATGTAAATACTAAAGGACTTAATACTAAATACTAAATCTTAAAGGACTGTATATCAAAGTGAATTAAACACAACCTTAAGTGAAAGTTATACATTCACCAGTACCAGGGGTTAACAGGATCAATATGCTGATATTATTAATGTTTCACCATTGTATCGTCACCACCACCATCACGAGGTTACAGGATTATATGAAGAGCCCTGGAGGAGACAAAATCCATGAAGTCTAAATCCGAGTTCTACATCTTGCCAGCTGTGCAGTGATAAGCATGTTATGTAATCTCAGCCTTTAGTTTCTTTGTCTGAAAATAAGGGTGAAAACACAAGGTTGTCTTCAGAATAAAATTAGATAACATAATAACATATCTTACAGAGTGCCTCCCTCACCCACAGCTGTTTAAAATTTTTTGTTGTATACATTATCCTTTGAGAAGTTAGGACCTGTTCTATCTATACAGTCTCCACTAGCTACAAGTGGCTACTGAGCTCTTAAAATGTGTCTAGTTCCAACTGAGATGTGTTATATATATATAATACTCAGGAGGTTTCAAAGATTCAGTATGAAAAAAAGAGTGAGAAATGTCACATCAGTCATTTTATATTAATTACACATCATAATATTTTGGCTACATTGGCTTAAATAAAATGCATTATTAAAATTGCTGCATATTTCCTTTTTACTGTTTTAATTGGACTTCTAGAAATTTTTTAATTTCATCTCTGGCTTACATTGGTGGCCTGTGTTACTCGTCTATTGAACAGCATGGGCATGGATAGAGCTATCATTCCTGAAATTTCAATGATAAACATACAAAAGCTCAAAAACAAAGGATTTCCGGGAGAAAATTGAGTTCTTAACATCCTCAGAGCTATGCAAATATGATTCATACTGAGAAAGAGAGCACTATGTCAATTTAAGAAAGTACAGCATGAAACCTTCATAGACAATGGAAAACTAGTTCCCATCAAATTCAGATGAGAGTTTGATGTGGAAGAGAGAAACAATAACAGCTTAGCGAACTTTAGTAGAGGGAATGGAAAGGAACAAATGGATTTTAAGTACTTGAACTTGGATACAAATTCCACATTGTCACTCACTTGCCATATAACCCAAGACAAGAGTGTATAAACTCACAGTGCCTACGCTGCCTCTCCGCAGAACGGAAATAATAATGCACTTCTCATTCACAGGCTTATTAGCTACCATGGCCTAAGTACTCATTTGGATGTTTGCAAATACTCTGGTCAATGCAATGGTGCAGATGAGGAAACTGACAAACAAACAAATTCTTAAGTTATATACCCAGACAGCTAAAAAAAATATAGTAGCAGCGAAATCTCAACCTTCTTAGTCTGAACCCCCTTCACATGTGAGCTTTTAATCACTCCTCTAAACCCAGATCAGACTTTCACTGTTGTCATGAGAACTGATGCAGACAGTGGATTTTCACTATCAAGACCATCAAGGAAGGGTGCATATTTTGATTGCTGTGAAGGCAGGACAGAGCACTGAGAAGATACCGAATGTAAATCACTCTGTGCCCATTAGCTCAAAGATACATACTGGTGTGGGCTGCCATTTCATTCTCCAGGGGCTTTTCCTGACCCAGGGATCAAACCCAGAAGAGAGACCCCCAAAAGAGGAGGATCCTACGTTGACTATAGAAACATTCAGCAGTGTCCTGGATGCTGCAAAAATTATTGAGTGCTTCGGAGAAACAACATTCAAAAGTTAACCTATGATATATGAAGCCAGATTTGTGGCCCCACAGACAAAAGATTTAAAACCTGTCTCTACATGTTCAATGCAATGAGTGACAGGAGTCTTCCCAGTTCTTTCCCGAACCGCACGGCACCCCAGGCTCACCTTTGCCAGCACAGCGTCCCGTCACAGTGTCCTTATTCAAGGTGAAGCATCAGGGATTCAAGAGTTGAACATGACTTAGCAACTAAACCAACACCATGAACGTCACAGAAATTGAACTATTTACATCAAGGGTTGCTTTGTCTTGTCTTTTGTAAGAGACGCACCAGGGCACTGGGAATAAGGCTGAGGGGGAGCCAAGTATAGTGGGAGATGAGGGAATATCCCTAGCTGGAGCAGCCACTGCCAGGAACGGTCCCGAGGAGGTCCCCCGAGAGTGTAGCTGGGTCCAGCACGCTGGATGACCTCCGTCTGCACGCCCGCTGATACACACCTCACCGCTCGGACACACACGGAGGAACGGTCACACCTCAGTAACTAGCCAACCTGGCACCGCTGCAAGAGTCATGATTATTTCCGACAAACTCATTTCTTGTTCAATTTGATATGAAAATTAAAGTCATATTAGCACCATTTCTCGCATTCGAGAGCGTGCGAACAGCATTCTCAACGCTCCCCTGTAGCAAGCCCACCAGAGCCCTGAAAGGAGGCGCAACAAAGCAGGTAAAGTTACTGTTTCCAAAACAGCTCTCTTTTCCATCCAAATAGGCTCCTCCCGGGGAGGCGTGATCAGTGGACCAAGCCAATATGATCAATGTAACTTCCTCAGACAAGGGAAACCATCTTCAGAAGAAATATTCATCGAATCATTTCCCATGCAAATGTAAAAACAGGGGAAACAATACCAGAAGTAGTATCAACATTTTCAACATTAAGCAAAGACAGGCAATCTTTGAAAAGGGATGCTATTTCCATGAAATTAATTCATATTCTTGCCCGTAAAGTTTTTCTTACTTCTTCTTCTTTTTTTTTTAAGAAGCATTGCTTTAAATGAGTCAGCAGACAGGTTTTGGAGGCTCTTTGCCAAAGCTGAGAACTATGTTCTGAGTCCCCAAGAGCCCACCACCCATTTGACATTAATTGTCCCAATGAAAATCTGAAGTCCAGGAGCTGGGTTCAGGGAAAAATACAAGTATTCTCTGAGTCGAGTAGAGTGACTGACTTTTTTTTTTTTTTTACTTTTTAAACAGATCTAAACTGGTCTCCCAGATCCCTCCTGTGTGGGAGGCAATTTTCCATTGGAACCTTCTTACTCTACATAAAAGGAAACAAATCCAGGCAAAGGAAGCGTGTTCCCTCTTGTCCAAAGGTGAGGTGATGAACAAATTAGGGATGAGAAAAAAAGATGGGTCAAGGGGAATACAGATGAGAATGCTCCAAGGATATGAGAACAGACAAAGAAATACAAAACACAGAGACCCTGTGGACTTCATTTCTTCGAACAAGATATTGCCAGGTTGGTGTTTGTGATTGCATTTGTTTTCCCATCCTAGTTTGGAGTGTCAAATCTGATGCCTCTTCAATTCCTCTTCCAATCCTGTGTAGATGCTTCTTTCATCTTTCAGAAACCCGGGTCCTTAATATGCATGACGGCAGCTGCAATTTGACTTTGCTATCTTCTCCCACCTTTGCTATCAGAAAGTGGAGCAGGCCCATTGATGGGCTTACATGTCTTCTCTCAACACCTCCTAGAAACACATTGTGAACCCTGAGTATCAAATAAATGTTCTGATGTGACACTCTCGGTGGCATCTTCCCTTCAGCTATGCCAGGGCTGGACGGGAACCAAAATGTCAAGAGAGAATATGGATCAAGGAATCACAGTTTCCTTCCTGCCTAACACATCTTTTAAAATATTTAAGTCATGAGCACATGACAGAAAACATATTTGGTGTCATCTTTAAATCAGCCTGGGTGGAGAGAAAGCCAAGAACCCGGCAATTTGGGATATATTAGAAAAGTCTCAGGAAAAGCTTTCTGGTTCCTTCATGCCCTGAGTTCAAATGCTTTGCAACTGCCTATCAGTGTGAGGTTGGGGCTTATATTCATGGAGTTATTGGGAAGATGAAATGAGATAATCTCTAGAAGGCTCAGTCCCAGGCACTCAGTAAGCACTTCACAGAGCATCCACCCCCATTCCTCACTGACAGCCAGGAGCAAGTTTCATGACCCTATCCTGGAAGCCTCTTACGTCTGTCCTGTGATAACAGAGCAGTGAAGAATGCAAAATCTTCCCGTTTGAATCCCCAATTGTCCCCTTACCAGCTGTATAACGCTGGGGTAAGTTGTTCAACTATCCTGAGTCTTGGTGTCCATGTTTTATAAATGGGGATATTTATAGCTTCCAACTCATTAAGGTTGTAGGAAGGATGGATTGAGATAATTTATAGGACAGACTGAGCACTGTGTGTGCACACAGCAAAGGCTCAGTACATATCCATGATTATATTAATAAAAATGCTGCCCCCTAGTCCTGGCTTCCTGCCAATTTCCCTGTTTAGACCCTGTGCCCCTTGCCTGTGTTCTTCCCAATGCTGGTCCAGAAATCATTTAATAAAGTGTTGAACACAGCCTCCCCACCACCGCCACTCTAAACTGGCAAAGGCTCCTTAGGACCTGGGGAATGAAGTCCAAAGTCCTAAATTTGACATGCAACATACTTCACAGAGTCCCTAACTCACCACCCTGCGTGTGCACTCTGCTCACACGAATCATCCTGTGCGTGTCCATCCTGGCGTTTTTGTCCACAGGGAGGGCACCTCCTCCAGAATGCTGAGATGCAATGGTCAGAAGACACCATGCCAGGTGATTTGTGGAAGAAGATTTGAGAGCCAGACCATTTTAGAGCTGGAAAGGACCCAACAGGCCACTTTACAGATGAGGAAACTGAGGTTAAGTGGCTGCCCAAGGCCACACAGCTATTTATCAGAACGCCAGAGTTTCACTAGGCTGGTCTGCCTGGAAAGAGGCAAACACAGGGCAGCCTATTAGGGAAAAATCTGTCAGCAGTTGGCCGCAGGCTTGCTGACAGGTGATCTTTCTCCATTCCTGAGAAATGAGACAGAAGTTAAGCGCCCAATAAGAAGAATACACAAGGCATGCCTCTCTCTAAGTGGAAACCAGGTCCCTCCCTGGCCTGCGATGCGGGCACGGCAGGAGGTGGTTGATGGGATGAGGGCAGCTGAAATGATTCGGCAGGCTCCATCCCTCACTTCAAAGACATGTTCTCTCAGGCTGTATTAGTCTCCTGACTAATCCTCCCAAACGCACCGTGGAGATTTGCTGAAGCTGAAGATTCTCTGAGGTTTGCAAGGAGGAACGGTGATGAATAAAACACAAGAATCGCCAATGCGTTACTTCGAAGGCGAGTGTGCCCAGGTCTAACTGCTAAATTGCAATTTTCACTCTAAGATAATAATATTAATAGTGACACTTCATTTATATGGTGCTTCTTAAGTTCCTGAGAATAATAATGAAAATGAAAACTACATCTTATACTACAGCTGTGTTTACATATGAAACATATACTGGAGTGAGACAGTTCAAGAGCCAACTCCCTTCCCTATTGGGTTTTTTTAGGACAAAATGTTGTGGACTGGAATTGTTTGCATAAGGGACTCCTAATTTTCAATTTGGATTTGGAATGTGAACACAGTTTTGCTGCTATTGTCAAAGAAATATTGTTTTAAAAACCTTTAAATACATTGTTAAATACTTAAAACCTTTAAACATTCATGCTTCCATAAGTTAGACACTGGAAAGATGCTAACTATTGATATAGCTGCCCAACCAGCCTCTACCTGGGTTTGGTTCGTCCTTCTTGGTTTGTGGTCTGGATTTATGTCCACGCTGACCAGTCGGGGCATACCACATAGAAGTTGAAAGGCAAGGCTCCAAGAGTTCTGTGTGGCACAGTGATGCCCGGGTCAGGTCTGGGCAAGGGGCATCATCAACACAAAATCAAGCCATTCAGTGGTTTAACTACCTGGCCCAGCAGACAGGCCAGCAAGTCTCAGATGCTTAGAAACCCTGACCTTGCCCTGAAGCCTCCACTCCCTAGAAGTGTGATTCGGATTCCTTTCAACAGGGGCTGGACTGTCCTGGGATGACAAGGGACCAACAGCAGAGGAAGCTTTTCTCTTTCTCTGCTCCCCAACTCTCCCTGCGTTAAGCACTGCCAACTTCCACCTGATCATCCAACCCAGGGGCCAACACAGGGGCCAGGGAGCTGGGAGGGTGGGGGCTCCCAGAAACTCATTTGTGGTGAGGAGGGGCATCCTTTGTGCTCCCATCAATGCCTGGACAGCTCGCATGTATTTGATCCTGGCTTCTCCAAGATGCTTGGCTCGGAATTCAGACTAGTCTTTTCTATCTGGCTGCCCTTGGATGAGGAATACAATTTGGACTCTTGTCCCTGAATCTGGCCTTAGTTTCCTCTGCATAATACTTTTTTGGGGAATTTTGCATTGGCTCCAGAGCCAGCATCCATGGGCCACTTTCCCACACAACCTGCCCTGTTCTTTCCAAGAGACCGTTTTCCATCCACATGTCGAACAGTTATGTCATTTGCCATAGCTGCCTGTGTAAATTCCACTTCATCTACTGAGCTGTGTCATTTAGCTTTCGCCCAGGTTCTGATGTCCTGCCCAATTGTTGCTCAACCCCAATCAGACCATCCAATGTTTCATAAAGGCTTCCTCTGCTCTCTCCTCACACCTGAACATCTAACCATCTATCCACATTTGATTCAGCATTTGAGAGGAACTCAAAAGCCAGATCTCCCCTCACCATTGCAGTGGATAAGTTTTCTTGCAGCAGTCTTGCAAGGATATCCAAGGCTTGTTGGGTTTATTAGTTCAAAGCAACTCTGAGTAGCACACGGCTTGCAGGAAGACTAGAGAAGCGGTCAGGAACGTCAGGAGCCTCAGCAGTCAGAACTGTGGACCAGATCCTGCCACAAATCTGGAGGAGGGCATGGCAACCCATTCCAGTATTCTTGCCTGGAGAATTCCATGGACAGAGGAGCCTGGCAGGTCCATGGTGGGTCCATGGGGTTGCACAGAGTCAGACACAGCTGAGCGACTAAGCAGAGCACACAGCACAGAGGGCGCCGCCACGCTCCCCACTGGACCCGGGTAGTGGCAGCTCGCTCTTCCCCTCCGGTTACTCCTGGCTGCCGATGATGCAGCAACCACTCCTCAATGACCACAGTGGGTTCTTCACGGTCAGCATCCAGGGGCTCCTTCATGGCCAGGGCTTGTGTGTGTGCACACGCACACAGGCACCTAAGAGTAAGATACTGATTCCAAGTGCAAAACACACTGAGCCATCACTCTAGCTTCCAGGACAGAGACGCTGGCCCTTGAAGTCTGTGGAGTAGAAAGAGGGCAGTCTTTCTACAGAGAGTCTTATTGTGGGTTCTCTCCAAACATAGGAAGGTGATCTGGGTGCTATGAAGCCACACAAAAAAGCAAACAAAATGTCAGCTATGCATTATAAGGAATGAACAACATGAAGAAAATTGTATTCCAGGGCATGCGTGCGTGCTAAGTCACTTCAGTTGTGTCTGACTCTTCACAATCCTATGGACTATAGACCGCCAGGCTCTTCTGTCCTTGGGATTCCTCAGACAAGACTACTGGAGTGGGTTGTCATGCCCTCCTCCCAGGGATTTCCCAACCCAAGGATTGAACCCACATCTCGTATGTCTCCTGCATTGGCAGGTGGGTTCTTTACCCACTAGCACTACCTGGGTAGAATCACTCAAAAGGAGTGTCCTCTGTGGTTAACAAGGTGCAGTCCCTGCTTCTATCGGTTTTGTTGTTCTTGCTGCTTTTCATAAGAAAGGTAGGTATCTAAGTGAGCCAAACTATTGCATGGTTAGAGGGATGACAGATATTCTGCACGAGACTAAAGGTTTAAATTTAAAAACATTTTGGGAGTCTGGATCAATGGGTTCAGAATATTGATATGTAATGTGACAGAGATAATAAAAACAGCAACCTCATCCCATGCACTCTTTAAACACTTTTATACATTAATATCATTTAATATCAGAACCGCACCTGCTGGTATTATTAATCCAGTGTTACAGATGAGGACATGAGAGACAGATATGTGGCTTGTGCAGCTGGGAAGCAGCAGGGCCAAGCTTTGAAGCCAGACAGCCTGACTCCCTCACCCTGCTGAAGGCGCCGCATCATGTCTTATGCGTGCAGAGACAGGTGGGAAGATGGGGCTCAACAGCAGCACACCAGGAAAAACAAATAAACAAACTCTGGAGCATAAGTCCTCTGGGTGATGTGGCTGGCAATAAAAGCTAATGTAATGTAGCCTCGGGCTGCAATAAAAGACGTGTAGAGGGAGTTGATAGTCTAAGCTGCCTCTAGATTTCTGCGCTCAGTCCCGCTGTCCGAGGAGGGCAAAAAGGAGACAGGTGTCCATTCTGGAGACGGGAGACAGAGGCGGTATCCTGGAAGACCACTCAGATACTCAACAGCTGCAACGGGGAGGGAGGACATCAAAGGCTCATACTCAAGAGTACAACCTCTGGGGACACAGAGTTTGGATCAACCCAAAGGGAGTGTTTCTAAGTGTGGAAGTCCCTAAAGCCATGGTGGTCTGTGCCCAGGGGTGAAGAGCCCCCTGTGACCAGTGGCGCTCTGGCTGTCACTGGCATGTGGAGCCAGGATTGGAAGACCTGGTGGCACAGCGTGTTAGTCTAGTTGGTCTCTGGGGTCCCTTCCCCACATGCAGGAATGCAACGATTTTTTCCCTTCCCCAAACCATCCTTGATCACTGACCTGCATGTGGCTTGTCTTTACTGTGGTCCTCCTTGCTTATACTTTCTTTGAGCACTGACTGTATGCAGCCTTTAGATTTTAGTATGTTCTTCACCAGTGATATTGTCAGCTCTCTGGGGAAAGGCCCTGTGATTTGACCATTTCAGTGTTTCCAGCCCAGGCCTTTCATTAAAGTAGGGGACAATGAAATGAGTTTCAGATGGAGTCCAAACCAAACCCTGCCAGAGGGCCCTGTGAAAGCTTAGGGGTGGCAAAGTGGTGACACCATTCTTACTGTTACTTATGGAAACTCAGAAATAGAGATATTAGTGGTAGATATCTATAAAGTAGGACAGAGCTGAAGGGTGAAATAAAATGGTATATACTGCAAAATATTATCAAATGACACTGGGTTGGCTAACCATGACTTCAAAATATTAAAGATTCATACAAAGTTCCGTATTTAGATGTTATAACTTAACTGCCAAGTAATATTATAGGGTGAATCTTTTATATATATATACTTGAACTAGTGATATGTTTAAATCATAATCAGTCCACAGGTATATCAACTCTAAAAAAAAATAAAAAGGCTTTTGCTTTTAGATAGTGGTAAGAGATAGGATTAAGAGCCAAGATCACCCACTTCTTATTGCACCTGTTCCTAGATTACCATGTGATATTAGGCAAGTCGTGGTTCTTCTATGGGCCCCTGGACCCTCATCTCTGAAAGATGGTTGATGAGAATAGTCAACAGCTCAGTTAAGTGACTTCAGACACCTGATTCCCGAGAATTCTGCCTGGTAAAGTGAGATGTCCACTTTTCATTACAGGAAATAGGAGGTCCAATCACTCTACAGTATAGGCCACGATAGAGACTCTGATTTAAGCTGCCACATGTTTAGGGGGGACAATGACAAAACGGAATGGAAGCAGATGTGAGAGATGCGGATGGTGAGAGGTCTGTAATCTCACCAGGCTAGCTGAACCACCGAATGGCAGAGCACCCTGACGCAGGTTAAATTGGCTGTTGGATGCCTGGCTTTTAATCTCAGCTTTGCCAATTAACAGCGATGCAACCCTGGAAATTTCCGGGGTTTTTTTCCTCTGTAAGATGCTAGCAATTATCTTAACCAGCTCATAGGTTGCTGCAGATAAGTCTCACATTATAGAATGTCCTTAGCATAGAGCCTGAATCTAGCTTAGTACTCAATACATGATGGATTTTAACTGTTATCAGATGCCATTTTCCAGTATTTGTAGGGCTTTCAGGAGAAGGAAAAAGTGCCAGGGAGCAGGGCAAAGAGACTACTGGGAGAAAGTTACAGCAGAGGATATCTTAGCTCCTTACATGACGGGATATTTTAATGAACAGAGTTAATGAATTGCCTCTGGTGTCAGGGGTTTCCTGAGATGTCGTTAGCGGGCTGTCATCAGGACATTTAGGAAGCTGCAGGATCAATGACAAGCAGAAACCCTGCAGAGAGGAGAGTTCAACCATAAGATCTCAGAGGCTCCTTTAACGGACAACATCTGGGAGCTTGTAGGGGCGCAGGGTCGAGCCGTCAGCTCAGCTCTCTGTCCCGCTGCTCTTCTCCAGGAAGCCGAGGAGGACCAGGATTGCAACACCCACTACACATGGCAGGAAACTGCTGGCCTGTGGGGTCAGAACGGGCTTGGACACCTGGCTTTCCTTCCTCAAGCCTGGAAAGCTAGGATGAGTGTCTTGAATCCTCCTGGGGCTCATTTTCCCGACTTGTAAAGTGGAGATGACAGTACCCTCCTCACAGGGTGACTGCACAGAATACAGGAGGGACCTGATGCACGGTCCTAGCTCATCAAGGCGGCCCTCTCCCCGGGCCTTTTCCAGGCAAACACAGGCAGTGCCTCGCTCTCGTGGTGCCGCATACTCAGGAGGGAACGCAGGAGGGCCTGGGGTAGGGACAGATGACACAGGAAAGCTGCAGATGGAACACAGCACGCCAACCTGGAAGGACTAGGAGCTTTGGAAGTTGCAGCCTGATGGTGACACGGGCGGTGAGAACACTCGGAATGCCATGGAGGGCTGCATGGGGGCGGGGATCCCTGTTATTTTTAATCCAATGCCAAATCACTGTGCTTCTGCCTGGGCCCGAGGAAGACCACAGACAGGGCAAGCGCTTCTTCAAGCCGCAGTCCTTCCAGGAGTCAGACTGTCACAGCTCATCTTCCTGACAAACCCCAAACTACATTTACCTGAAAAACAAACAGGAATATTCTGGAAAATGGCGACAATTTATCAAGAGGCTAATTATCATTTCAGCTAGTCTGGAATAGTAATGAGTCCCTTTTAAAGAGAGGCAGACCTTGTGATGAATATCTCAACATCACAGGCTTAGCCAACTTTCCCAGTAAGATGTAACTTAAGGGCAACTTTCCACAGCAGCCCATATGTAAAAATGCGCAGGGGAAAATGCAAAGGTATCCAGGAGGCAGGCACTTTTCAAAAGCCATAATTATCTCTAAAATCTTGACTGCCTCTTGAATATTTTAAAGGGAAGAGGGATGGATCACTTAAACTTCTGAAATATATATTTTTTTAAAAAGGCAGGTTCTAATAAACAATTCATCACTAATTGGGAGGGCCCTCAAGCCAAAGGGAAAGTTTAGTGCAGGATTTTGTCCAAATAGTCACGGGGAAGAACTTCTACCTGCGATGGTTAGTCTATAAAAGTGAAGCCCGGGTCTCTTTCTGAGAGGACAAAAAGTCCTAAGCAGTTACTGAGCACTCATGAACCAGACATTGTACCCAATTCTTCTGCTATCTTACAGAAATCCCAGAACATGGATATTATGACTAGGTCCATTTTTACAGATGAGGTAGCTGAGTCTGAAAGAAGTTACTTAGCTCAGTCTTGGGTTCCTACTTTGCAAGCGGTGGAGCTGGAACTGAGAAGAATCAGACTGCTGGGCAGGGCTGGAACCAGGGTGAGTCAGGTGGGGTTCCGTCCATGGGCACAAAATATAAGGGGATGCCAATAAACTCAGTTGCAGTTACTGCTAAGTCACTTCATTGTGTTTGACTTTTTTGGACCCCATGGACTGTAGCCCACCAGGCTCCTCTGTCCATGGGACTCTCCAGGCAAGAATACCAGAGTGGGTTACCATGCCCTCCTCCAGGGGATCTTCCAGACTCAGGGATCACACCTGCTTCTCTGATGTCTCCTGCTTTGTCTGGCAGGTTATTTACCACTAGTGCCACCTGGGAAACCCCCCAAACTCAGCAAATCAAGATAAATAATATTTTAAGGAAATATTTCAAAAATCAAGATCACTAGGGGAAAAAAAACTCCATGATGAGCAAAATATCAACATTTTAAATACAGTCAGGATTGAAGTCTGCACTGGCCTATCCTCACCTCACTCTCCTCACCCTGATCTTGGCCTGAATGCTCAGCAATACCAACTCCGAGTCTGAATAGGTGGTCCAGGCCTCAGGAATGATGGGAAAAGGGCTGATTGTTCGGTATGTGACCATCGGTAGCACATACCCAGAGATCACGGTGGGGGTGAATGCACTGTAATTTGATACGCTCTGTCTGTCCCGGCCTTCATCCGTGCTTGTTCTTCCTGAGATTGAAACAGCATCCATGGCCAGGATGTTGCCCTTAATTCCCACTCCGCTCACCGGTGGAGCCTAATGACGGCTGAGAAGAGATCTCTGTGTGTCTTAAACTAAACCCAGGGCGGGGCTTCCACTGCTCCAGTTGCCATGGCAGGTGGTCATCATGGTGGGGAAGATGCTGCATCCGAAGACATTTTCTTCAGGGAAAAGTGAACATGCAGAAGTAATCTTAATTTGTGAAATCATGCCAGCACAGAGGACCGTGTCAGGAGGATTTCTGGCAAGTAAAGAAGTTCATGAAGGAAGTGAAGGTTTTTCTTCAACTGGAACAACCAGGGGAAAGGCAGAAAAAGGCAATGCTTATTCACAGTATCCTTTGACAAGTTTTCAGTGCCAGAAGGCGAGAGAATAAGGCTCCGGCCACTGTTTACCATGGCCTGTGGAGCTGTTTATGCCAGCTTTCTGGATTCAGCACCTCGCATGGTCTAAATGAGTAGAAAAAAGAGAGGAAAGGAGAGAGAGACACCAGTGCCTGACCTGCCATGAGAAAGGGCATCCGTAGTCTCTCCCACACTCTTTTCTACCCCCTCCTCTTTCTTCCTTTCTTCTCTCTTAAACTCCCATCTCATTTAACATCCTGTGTACTAGGTTCTCTGCCGGAGCAAAAACCTTGACCATAGAAACTCTGAGAACAATGCTTTATCTCAATAAGCATCTCAGAACTCTGCAACTGTCAGACGACTAATTAAACCAAATAACAGTGAAATTTTGCCTCCAGTTCTAACAAACGTGCATTATTCACAAGCACTTAGAAATTAAAAGTGCCTTCGTTTTTAAAGTTAAATAAACTGTCCAGGCAGTAAGTGAGCTTTGGTTTACAAAACACTTTGTCTTACTTTCAACTGAGTTACTTAATACTCCCTCTCATAATCCATTTGCATTGATTCCTCCTTCATCAACTGCCCATGCATTCCAGCATACTCAGAGCTGCAAAGAACTCCACTGCTGATTCACCGGGGAGGCAACTATATTCAGTTAAAAAAAAAAAAAAGATACAAATAAGAATCCACTTAAGCCAGTAATTTTTTTAAAATAGAGCTGTCCTCTTAATTATAATATAGCATTAGGTGTTTTTTTTTTTTTTCATTCTTCTTCTAAATTCATAATGATACTATCAAACAGTAACAAATATAAATTTGTGCAGCCTGCAATATGCAATTTAATCATAAGCAGTAATTTCCATATCACGGAGCAGGGGAAAAAAAAGTCAGATGATTAAACTCCAGTGCATGAGGACCAATCTTGAATTAAATTTTACTCTGCTAAAGTTAGCTTTTGTACAGCAATATCAAGAGTGGTTTAAAGGTAATAGTAAAACATTTACTGTTATATTAAAACTCCATGCCTCAAAGTGTTTACCAAAGATCAAACTGCTGTTCTTTTTTGCAAATTAAAAATGCCTTGCAGACATCTTCAAAACCTCTTGAAAGAATAGGCAATGTTATCACAGCAATCTCACTAATATTTCCCTTCTTTACTCCTTGCCTTCCCCCTCGGAGTCTGAAATGATGTTTTTTTTGCAGGGAAAAAAAAAGAACTAGAAAACCCTCCAGATCACTGCCTCAGTGAGAACTGACCTTGTTTATTATACAGTACAGCCCCCCTCTTCTCCTGCTCAGAGGATTTCAAGATTCAGATTTTGCAACTTTCTAGTAAACTCCAAGGTGGGAAGAAGAGACTGAAGGTAAGGGGATCCACGGACTAGAAAGATGTTAATCCTGACAAACTGCTGAAGCAGTAGCCTGAACCACAGCTAGATTGAATTCGGTCTCTCCTGAGAGGTCCAGACAAGGCCGGTGGTAACAAAACTGCTTTTCATGGTGCCCTCAAAAGCAGATGGGCCCCAGGCACAAAGTTGGAGCAGGGTGCCATTGCCCTCTAGTGGCCAGAAGTGCAATCTTCCGCGAAGGAACCCATTTCCAGAGATGCACAAGGCTCTCAATGTCAGGGTAAAATTATAGCAGAAGATGTCTAATTATCCTCCTCGAGTGTTTTCTTTAGTTCTTCTTTGCCCATAGAGGAGGCTGTGGATGGCTATCATAGTAACACTGATGGAAACCT
Source organism: Muntiacus reevesi (assembly GCF_963930625.1). NCBI lineage: Eukaryota > Metazoa > Chordata > Mammalia > Artiodactyla > Cervidae > Muntiacus > Muntiacus reevesi. The sequence continues at coordinate 245,328,036 of NC_089250.1, forward strand.
CACTCTTACTCATACTGGTACAACAGAATTTGTCCAACTTTCTCCAGCTTTAAAAAAAATTTTTTTACCAGACCTGTTGATGTTTTTCCCCAGTCCCTTAAATAACACACACACACACACACAGAGAGAGAGAGAGAGAGAGAGAGAGAGAGAGAGAGAGAGCGGACCAAAGACATTTACATATTTCAGGGGCAATAACTTTGAACCAAAAAGACTGACAACTACAGTGGCTGATAAATCTAGGACAGAGATTCTTGACAAATCAGGTAACTTTTTATGAAACAATGACCAATTGCATAAGGGGGGAAAATATCCCAAGCACATTTCAATCCCTTAAATCACTGGCTGGTGAATTTACACAATAGTGAGATTTTCTAGTAAGGAAAAAAAAAATGTACAAATTGATAGTAGTTATTCTGCAAATTGACAGTTAAAAAAAAAAAGGTTGGCTACTGACTTTCAAACTCTTTAGACTACTGTCTTATCATTATTATTTAATGATAAGGTATTCCTATGATCAAAGTGAAAGAAATCAATATTGAAAATAAACTTAAAATGATCGTGTTTCTGGAACATCTGCCTACATAAATGTGTAGAAAATGAAGGCAGACTAAAATCAGATTTGCAGATCTCCTTTAGATGGTTCTGAAAATAGCTTTGAATCTCACAGATCAAAGTTTACGGTAACTGTCAACTTCATAAGTCACAGACATTCACAGGCAAGGTTCTGAGACACACTTTGCTCAAGAGAGTGTAGCTCTGGCATTGTAAATCAAGCTTTGAGGTCAAAATCATGGCATTTCCCATATGAAGATCCCCAAACCAGAATCTTTACAAAGCAGCCATGTAATTCTATTCAAACTGGAAGAAAAACCATGAATTATGAAGACAAGTGCATTAAAGGAGCATGAAATTGATCCGTATTCCCCCAAATTATGGCATGGCTCTCCAACCCTGCCCCCACCCCTTTTCAGGAACAAACAAACATACACACACATCCACAGCCACCACTGCAAAGAGGAACCCTGAGTTCTGGGTCAAAAAAAAAAAAAAAAAAAAAGTTGTAGCTTTTAAAAAAATTCTCAAATTAACAAAAGATTGCATCTTAATTGAAAACAGAATTTGCGTTTCTAGTAATTTTACTGTCTAGTGTTCAGATAAGAATGCAGAACATAATGAAAGTTCTGAAGTGCTATCAAGATGGTCCACTGCTTCAATTAGAGCTACTTCCAAAGCCTATTTTTCTAGTAAGCAGTAAGCTCAGTTTAAATAAATCAACATGCCTGGGCCTCAACAGATTATCCTATCTCAATCCTTCCAATGCAGCTCCCTTCCCCAACGGTGGGGAGGGGTTTTTTGTTTGTTTTTTCCCCTAACAATGTAATAAAATGACCAACTTACACAGACTCCAAAACAACATGGGAAAAAAGATCATAATAATATATGAATAATAAAATGTGACTGCAAGACATTTTAAATGTATTAATTTGCATTGTTTCAAAAACAGCATGTAGAGCCAATTCTCACTCAAAGAAACTTTCCTGTCCTCTCAGATGCTTTTCCTTGGTCTGTAGTTGAAAACTACTCACATTCCATTGTACTAGGCAGGATTTCAGTCTTGCAGAGAGGTTTGAATTCTAGGGCCCACTGGCCAACACTAAAACTTTGAGTCAGAGCTCATGACTAAGGAACTTCAGTGAGCAGGAGCTTCAGGGTCCCACTGGCCTTGGCCCCAACCCTCAGTCTCTTTGTTTTGCAACTTTTATTCCTTTGTTCTACTGGACTAGGACCAGGCTCTCCTGCAGCTGGGGTTTGGGCAGTGATTACTTCTGGATTCTGCTGTCTGCATCTCTGTATTTGTAGGAAAAATAATTCCAGGATTAATGAAATGAAGGTCAGCCTCGTCTCTTCTCTTTCATCGTATTAGGCTCTAGCTCTCGCAGCCCCGCGTGGCAAATGCGCTGATGCGATGCTGGCGGATCCTCGCTCCTGAGAACACTTCTGCGTCCCCTTCCCCGGGAAATCCAGACACTCCGCAAAACCAGCGATGCCTGCCGCAAGCCCAAGTGATAAAGACATCGACCCATGTCCTCTCACCAGATTAATCATTGTGGCTTCCCTGTGATTAAACCGAAAACTTACTCTGCCTCATATAAAACCGATAGGAATGATCGGAAGAGGAAGACAAGGCACGATTTCAGAGCACCCGACAAAGATCTGTTTAGGGAGGGAAGACTTTACAGGCATGTCTATACCTTCATGAAGCAGGGTTTTAGAAGCAACCTTCCACCCCACCCCTTAGGAACGACCCGTCGTCATGCAGAGGTGGCGTTATTAAATGATGAGAAGATGCAATTTCTTAATAGCAGTGCGATGGCCCGTGAAATCCCTGCTGCATTATCAGCAAAGCAACAGGGCTTTCTTTTTCAAGCATTTAGAAAACCTTTCACGCGGGAGAAGAAGGCGTGCAGACACCACCGCTCCCTACCCCACCCCGTCCCCACTTCCACCCTCACCCCCAGAAAACGAGGAACAAGGCCTTGGCAAGAAAAGGATGAAGAAGCGCGACCCGGCGCGGGGTGGGGGGGGGGGGGTTGACGCTCGCTGACCCCACTTTCTCTGGGGACTCTCTTCTTCATAGCACCAACCGAGCCTCCTATAGCTACACCCGGGTGAAGGGAGAAAGGGGTGCTCTCCTCGCCGTCCCCACATTCTGCGGGTTTCTGCAGGCTCCTCACTCGCCGCTCCGGTTCGGGGCAAAGATGTGGGAGGGAGGTCGTGCGCGCGGAGCTGGAAAGGCTCGGCGCACTCCGGGCGGAGGCGCAGGCTGCGGGGAAGGCTCGCTTCGCAAAGTTAACGTTGACCCGGGCAGGCTGCGCCAAGCCTCAGCCCGAGCGAGCCCGAGTCTGTGCCGCTCACGTATCGCCCCTGGAGCTGGCGGGGGCTGACACACTCCCCCCGGAGCCCTCCGAAGACTCTCCGGCTTGAAGGCTGGAGCGCTCGCCGCAGTCAGCAGCCCTCCCCGAGCCGCAGTCAGCGGACCCAAACCCACGCTCTAAAAGTGCGGGGAAATCGCCGACCGGAGCTGGGTTCCTGCCGTTTTCCGGGGCTTCCCCGGCTATCTCGATGGAGGAACTGAGTCCCCGGGGGCGCTTGGTCGGGATAGGGAAGGAAGGGGTAGGGTAGGGACCCTGCAGAGCGCGGTCGTGTCATCGCTTTCGGAAAGAGGCGCAGCGCGGGCGGGAGGGCGGGCGACCACCGCGCTGGGGGCGACTTTCCCCGGGAGACCTGACCGGGGGCGGTCGGCGCGTCCGGGGCGCAGCTCTGCAGCCTCCAGCTCCAGCCGGGTGCAAAGCCCCTCTCTCGAGGCCTCGGCGCAGACCCGCTAAGAGACCGGAGCTGCAGGGAGAGACTGGAGCGCACATCTGGCGCCTCTGTCCCCTGAGCTGCCCGCGCCCACAACTGGCTCCCTTCTTCCTTTTCGATTTTTAAACAAATCTTCTCTTACCTCCACCCTCCCCAGTCCGCTTAGCATTTGTGAAACGTTGTCGAGTCAGTCCTTCTCCCCCCCACCCCGCTCGCCAGACATTCTCATCCAAAGACCAGCCCCCCCGCACCCACCCCCAAAGAAGCCCCATCCAGGCGAGAGGAGGGCACTGGCGGCGCGCCTCACCTGGGGCCCCGGAGGGTGGGCGCGGGATGCGGGCCGTCGGTCCCTGGCGCAGCGCGAGCGCAGCGGTGTCAGCCCCGGCCCCTGTCCGGGTCCCATTCACAAGTCGGCGGCGGCTGCGAGCGGCCCCCGCGGCACCCGCTCGCGACGCTCCCCTCGGCTGGCGGCGGCCGCGGAATGAGCCGCCGAGCGCGCTAGTGGCAGGAATGAGAAATCGGGGGGAGGTGGCGGGCGGGGGGGGGCGGAGAAGGAGGGAGGCCGCCGCTGGGAGGAAGGAAAGGGCGGGGGGGCGGAGAGAAGCCGAGGCCGCAAGACGCGGCTAGCCGGGCCTCGCGGAGGCTGCGGGGGCCGGCCTGTCCGCGCCCCTCCCCCCAGGGACCCCCGGGATGTCAGCCCCGGGATTCGTGGCCACCCCCCTACCCCGCTCTGGGTCGCCGCACTCCGGATCCCCTGAGTCTCAGATGGAGTCTGGAGCGACTGAAGTTGGGCTCCAGGGACGCACAGCCAATCAGGGAGGGCGGCAGAGGAAAGCTGGGGAGGGCTCCAGGGCCCCTCTTTCCTCCTTCGCCCAAATCCGCTCCAGCTGGTCGGGCTGGGCCGTGGCCCAGGAGGCTTGAGAGGTGGGTAGGGGGGAAAGCATCGCCCAAGTGGGGGAGGCAATCGGGAACTGTTCCCCCTCACTCCACCACCCCACGTTCCAAAGATCCCTCCACGTCGGCGGCTTCTGCCCTGCCCCCTCTCTCCATCCCTAGCAAACTCTGCTAAGGGTGCGGATGGTGAAACCTGGAGGAGGGCGACTTTGGACCTGGGAAGAGCCACGTCTCCTTCTCTCCCAGGTCTCCCTCCCGCACCCATCTCTAAAGCCTAGTGTGCGTTAGGGGAACGGGGCCGGGGAGTGGGGCCAGGATCGCTTAGCCAGCGTCGGCCCAGCCCCCGCCCCAGGTAGGTACAGTGGCCCCCGCCCGCACGAAGGGTCACTTGTTGCCTCAGGCCCCTTCGCTGCGCCCCCCACCCCAGGCTCCGTGGAGAGTGCGGTTCTGCGCGAGACCCGGCCTAAGGACTCAGGGCCCGCATCCTTCCTGAGTCCCGTACTGTGCCCCTCTAAGAAGACTCCTTGGAAGAAGGGGCCCCGGGCCTGCTTCCTGCCATTGCGGAGTCGCCAGGAGAAAACGCTGGCCGGGCCCGGGCTTCGGAATCACGCCAGGGACTGGGCGGGGCGCTCTTGCTTCGGGGAACAATGCTGGGGCCCGCACACGCTGCCGTCCCTAGGGAGAAAGGGGGACCCCTGGCCGGAACAAGTTTCTCGGGTGGGAGGTGGGGGAAAAAGCAGAGGCGGAGGGAAGATGAAGCAGCAAAAGGATAACTGGAATCCCAGGAGGGACCGCGAAGAGGGCCGAAAAGGAGGGACGGGCTCGCCAGGAATGGGGAGGGGGCGAGAGGGATGCAGTCGGGCCGAGGAATTAACATTAAAAGAGGTAGAAAAAGGAAGAGAACGCCTCGGACAGCGCGCGAACGGGGAACTGAATTGGAGAGGTGGCGGGACCCAGGGGGGCGACCAAAGCCCGCCCCCGGGCCCCTCGCCCCGGGCTCCCGGAGTCCGCGAAGCACACGGAGCCCCGGCGTCCGCACGCGGCGCCCGGGACGCGCGCGGGGGCGGGCGGCGGGGCGGGGCCATCCGGGTACCACGCCCCCGCCCCCCGCGGGCTTCTCGGCGATTCTGGGATCCCGGAGGCGCGGCAAGCCGCCGCCGCCCGCGTCCAGGGCAGAGCCGCCGAGTCCTTCGCCCTCCGTGTCCCGGTGGCCCTTGAACTGCTGGTTCCTGGGCTGGGGGTGAGGCCGCTGAGTTTGCCGTTTCTCCTTTCTTTTGCTCTTAAGTGCACCCCCCCACACACCCTTTACTTCCCGAAGGTCGCGAGGAGACAGGGCTCTGGGCGCCGGGCACCCACTCTCGCCGCACACGTGCCCGCGCGAGGCCGAGGAGGCGGAACGCTTTCGCGGGAGCGCGGTGAGCGGGCCGCGGTGTCCCACGGAGCCCCTTCCACACCCTGCCTGCGTCCTCTCTCAGCGTCTCTGGTCCTGTCCGTTCACCTTCCACTTCTAAGCCCTAAAACCTGGAGTGTCGCCTCGGCCTCGGCCCAGGTCCCCGCCCTCTAACGGGGCAGAGCGCGGTGATGGGGGCTCTGAGTGCCCCGGGAGGAGGGAAGGGGGCCCCGCTCTCCCTCAGAGATACTCGCGTTCGGCTCTTTGTCTCCTGACGGTGGTCTGAATTTTCTCATGCTTTCCACGTAAGTGTAAGTGGGAGCAGGAAGGGAACGTGAAGGACTCTACGGTCTAATTGCAGGTATACAAAAATGTCGAGGATCATTCATGATGGTTCGGACGAGACTTGATCCGTGAGAAAAGTCACTATTTCCGTTTTGGAGGCACAGCCAAGGATGGGCCTCGTCACATGTGACCTGACGTTATCCGGAGTATATCCTTTGCCTTTGTTTCAGAATTCAGTTCGTCAGGTGACAGCAGTTTGGTGGTGGTAGTGAGATTTTTTTTTAGACCAGGGGTCCCAGACCCCCTGACCCGTTACGGTCCATGGCCTGTTAGGAACCAGGCGGCAGAGCAGGGGGTGAGCAGCGGACTGGGACTGGCGAGAGAGCCAAGCTTAGTCTGCGGCTTCACGGTCTCTCCAACCAGTCCCTGCCCTCGCTGACCACCCCCCTCCCGCCCCCCGCCGTGGAAATCTGTTCCACAAAACCGGCTCTGGTGCCACAGAGGTTTCGGACACTTCTGTGAATGATAACATCATTAGATTTTAAAAAGTATGTTAAAAGTATGTTTAAGTATGTTAATCTATCGTTTGGTAGATTTCTACTCACATTGCACACCCGAATCAGATGGAACTCCGTGTATAAGGGCTGTCAGTATTCCTTTGCACAAACCAGCAGTTTTATGCCTGGGTGTCTACTTAAGACAACTAGAAACTATTGCTAGCCCACACACAATGTACCTGAAAAACAGAATTAGCCATTATAGCCAAAAGCTGGAAACTGTCCAAGCGTCCATCTACTAGTGAGTGAATAAATAAAATGTGGTATATCCATATAATGGAATAGTATTTGGCATTAAAAAGAAAATGAATACAGGTGTATGTTACAACATGAATGAACCTAGAAAACATGTTAAGAGCCAGAGGCAGAAGCCATATATTTTCTGATTCCATTTATATGAAATGTTCCAAAAAGGAAAATTTATAATAGAGACAGAAAGCAGATCAGTTGTTATCCCGAGGGTGTGAATAAAAATTGATGAAAATGGGCTTGAGGGAACTGTGTTGGATGATGAAAATGTTCTAAAATTGGATGATGATGATGGTTGCACAAATCTATACATTTACTAAAATTCGTTGAGTCACAATCAAAAAGAAAGACAAAAATTTTATTTTACACCTTTATTCCCAGAGCATCTATGACCTGCAGCTGAGCCTCAGGGGGAAACTTTTTGCAAGGCAGTTTTATAGGAAGAAAAAAAAAAAAAAAAAAGCTAGTTCTTGTGGAAAGATAACCATGCTTCTATTCAGCAAGTTCTATTTTGGCAAATGCTTTGGAGAATTTTATAAGTGTTAAAGCAAGTTAATTCCCCCCTTTCACTCTTAAGTGATTAATTCCTGAGAACCAGAGTTAGGCATTCCAGTTCGTGACATTTTAAACACACCTACACATAGGCACAGTACAAAGTGCACATTTCCGAGGGGATTTTTTTTATGACTATGTTAGGTTCTGTCTTAGAAATCCATATCGAGCTCTTGGGTGGAGTACTGTGTGATTACAGTTTGGATTAAAAAAGGAAAAGAGAAAAAAAAACACCTCTTTTTTGACAGTTTAAATTAAAAGGTTCGGTTCATCCAGGCAGTCGAAAGTTTGGGTGTTTATCTTAACTTGCCTCACCTTTTCTTCACCTTGTTCTTCACGGGAGGAAGCCAGGGTTCATAGTTGCTCTGGAGGCAGGATTAAACAGTCCCCTCTGCTTCCTGACTGTTCCCATCCAGACAGAGATGAGGCTCAAATGGGCCTTTTCTTGTCTTTGTCCTTGTCAGCAAGAAGCTGATAATTTCCTGTTGGTTCCTTCATCAAAGGTACCAGGCTCCATCCCTTTGATGTGTCGGTCCTCAGACTCTGAAGATAGCCAGATCCCGCTGAGTCAGTTCCTTGTTTTCACTTAGAAGCCCTAGGCTACCCCAGGCCTTCTCAAAGCTTCCTGCTCTAGAGACAGCCTTTGGTAAATGGTATAAAAAGAGGCAAGATCCAAATAGGGAGATGGCGTTATCACGTGGTGGTAGGCTCCCATTATGCCTTCCCCAGGCAGAGAAGAGTATGCTGAGGAAGATTGAACAGGTATGCCTTTTCTGAACCAGACGTTTCAGATGGAGATTCTCACAGCTGAGGCCACAGAGATAGGTGGGGAGACTGCAGGCCTTGGATCTGAGTCTGATTCTTGGTTTTGCTGCTTACTAGTAAGTTTCTGTGAGATTCCGTTTACAGTTCCATAAAATAGGGTTTGGTATCTGTGCCTGGATTGTTGCAGGGATTAAACGTGCCCATATACCTATGGCAGTGAGCACTGTGCTTCAAGCAGAGGCTCAATAGATGAAAATTAGTAATTATTATTATTAATTATGAGGTCTGATTATTATCATACCTTAAATCACCTGGGCAAGAAAAAAGTCATATTATAGTTATGAATTATAACAGTGTGGAGTTTCATCTTATCATAAATGATACTAGTAATAAAACTTTTGGTCAAGAATATTTATCAGTTCGGAATTTACTGACACTGTGAGGCCTGTCATGGGTCATATAGAATTAGATGTGCCAACCTTGGGGGCAGAGGCCCTGGATTCATGTCCTAGATCTGCAGATTCACTGAATCACCTTGGGTAAATCATTCTCTTTCTCTGAGCCTTAGTTTCCATAGATGTAAATGAGAACTTATCCAACGTAAGTTCTGACCAGGATCCTTCCAGAGCGGAAAGTCAGACTGTTGAGAATCCCCGTGGACAGAGGAGCCTAGCAGGCTTCAGCTCACGGGGTCGCAAAGACTTAGACAAGATTAAGCGGCTTAGCACAGCACAGCACATGAAAATTAAAAGGGGCTTCCCTAATGGCGCCGCCAGGGAAGCCCCAGATGGTAAAGAACCTGCCTACAATATAGGACATCTCTTAGATGCAATTCCTCTTTCCGCCACTAGGAGCAGTCAGACAATCGTCTCGGGCTAAGCCCTGACTGCAGGCATTCCCTGTCTCTGGAGCAAACCCTCTAACTCTGCCAGCAGTGCTTCGTTTTCTTTCCCTCTCACCTAGACTGTAAGTTCCCTCAGGGCAGGTATGATAGTTTTCGGTTTTGTTTATATCCCCAGCATCTAATGCATTAAAAATCCAATCAATTATTTGATTCATTGATAATGTTAAGCAGTATTTTTTACTAAGGCCGATCTATCAGTCAAATATTAGGATATGAATGACCCCAGCATTCAGTGGCTTAAAATAACAATTACATATTTTCATACATCTGTGGGTTGGCTGCGGTTGCCTGGTCTAGATTGGGCTGAGCTGTGGCAACTCTGCTTAGCTTCCTGTATTTCTCATCCTCCTCCTTGGGGCTATCTTGGGCGTACTCTCCTGGTGATGGCAACTGCACAAGACATCAAGCAGAATTATGCATAATGTCTTCAGGTATAGGCTTATAACTGGAAACTATCTTTCCTATCTCATTTTGTTGGCCAAAGCACACCATTTGGCCCGACTGAAAGCTAAGGGGTGGGGAAATATAATCTGATTTTTTAAAGGAAGAAACTTGAGAAGTTGCATAACAAAGAGTCTCAATTCAGAGAAAGGTAAAGAGTTGGGGCATTAATGCCTTCTCCTGTAAGTAAACCCAGATTTCCATCATGCCACCATCCTGGGTCATCTTGGGTTGTCAGGACCCATGGGTTATAGCCTATAATCATGAATACAGTAGTCTAGAGGAGACAGAATATCTCCTCTACAGAATACAACATTAGAGGAGACAAAATCCGAAGTAGATTGCAGTATCCTACCAAACTGTTGTAACTATGTCCCCTTTATTCTGAGGTTCAAGTTGGAAAGGAAGAAAGCAAGTAGAAATAATAATAATATTAATCACACACTTATATATAAAACTAGAAATTCTCAAAGTTCAGTTCAGTTGCTCAGTCATGTCCGACTCTTTGTGACCCCATGAATCGCAACATGCCAGGCCTCCCTGTCCATCACCAACTCCTGGAGCTTACTCAAACTCACATCCATCAGTCGGTGATGCCATCCAGCCATCTCATCCTCTGTCGTCCCCTTCTCCTCCTGCCCCCAATCCCTCCCAGCATCAGAGTCTTTTCCAATGAGTCAGCTCTTCACATGAGGTGGCCAAAGTATTGGAGTTTCAGCTTCAACATCAATCCTTCCAATGAGCACCCAGGACTGATCTCCTTTAGGATGAACTGGTTGAATCTCCTTGCAGTCCAAGGGACTCTCAAGAGTCTTCTCCAACACCACAGTTCAAATTCTCAAATAACATTCCTTCAAATTATGTATTATTATCCTTATTTTACAGATGAGAGAATTGAGGCAAGAAAATTACATATATTGCTCAATGTAAGTGCAACTGGTAAATAATGGGGCTGGAATTCCAACCTATGTACATTTGACTTGCAAGCTTGCCCTTTCAGTGGAGGAGCTCAGGCAGCAGTTTCTAATCTTGCTATCTTTGCGGGGTTGGGGGGAAGAGAGAGAAGTTCTTGCCTCTACACCCAAGACAGAGTACATCCTTTGGATCCCTAGGCACAGTGCCTGGAACACAATAGGTGCGCAAAGTATTTTTATGAAAGGGTAACAGATGAAAGAGTGACAGGAAGTAAGAGAAAGAGGAAGGGAAGATCGATTAAAGGGGAGAAAAGACAAGAGGAAGAAAAAGAGGATATAAGAGATGATGTAAGTATGTTGATCAAGTTGGGAAAACCACAGTTTTCCATCATGGGCAGAAATGTGTGGATTCTGAGGGCCTTTAGTCCCTGCCCCTACTCATGCTGAGAACAATGGCCCCATCCCTGCCTCTATGCCACAGCCTAGAGGCTGCAGCCTGAGCCAACCCTCAAGTATTTTGCTGATCTACCAGTCTGCCTTGACCAATCAAGACACACTCATTTTCTTGTCCATAGGCAGTTGTACTTCAGATTCAAGACACTTATACTTCCTCTGCCTGAAGCACCCTTGCCGCTTTTCATGGTTTGCTCCCTCATTTTGCCTGTTTACTCGGGATTTACCTGGCTGTCTTATCAGCAGAAGCACCCATTTTATCGACTAATTTATTGTAGGCTACCCACTTTTTATCCCTTTAGACTGCTTTATTCTTGTTTATAACATTTATTTACATGACATCATGTTACATATTTTGATTTACCTGCTTTTATTGGCTATCTTGCTCCACCAGGAGACAAACTTCAGGAGGGCAAAGTACTTGTTCACTCCTCTCTCGTTCTGTCTTGTTCAGTCCTATGTCTGGAGCATCTAATACTGTGCCAGACATATGGTAAGCACTCAGTAAATATTTGCAGAATGAATACATGAATAATGTATGGATGAAAAATGCTAACGGAATGGATGAATCCCCAAACCAAGAGCAAATGAATCATCTGCTTGAATTTAAACGTGGTGCAAGTGTCCCTTGTTTACAAAACGAATTTAATGATGCCAATTATTCACACTACAAAATGATTCTTCAGTTTACCAAAGGTTTCATTTGAAAGCTAGTTAAAATAGCTTACTCATTTAGTGATTTTAAAAATATAATCCAATGTACAAAGTAGTGGTGTACAGACACCTTTTCTAGAACATATAAATTTCTTAAAATGAATTGCAGGTATGCATAATGACGGTTCTGATTCTGATTTCTAATTCTGGTTTGTTTGTTGTGTGGACAAAGATTGGTTTATTAAAACTCCTCACAGAGGGCTATTTCAGTGTTCATATGTGCATACATTTACATTACTTTTTAAGCTTGTGAATAGGTGCATTTAAATACCTTTGTGCTCCTGAAGAACCACTGGAAGTGTTCTCAAGATTGGTACTTTGCAAATCAGCTGACTTTGCAAACAGTCTAAGGTTGGTTTAGGCTACAGGATCTGAGAGTTCTGGGGTCCAATTTGCATGAACGTTGAAACGTTGGCTATCAGGGCTGGAAAGGGGAAGGCAGAAATGATCCTTAAATGGAGAAGTCTTAAAAAAAACTTTCTCGAGTGTCCTCGGCTTAAGATAGATGAACGTACGCAGCACAGACTGAGTATTTCAGTGCTTTAGCTCCTTGTTGTGTGTGTTTCCCCTTCCCTATTCAATTGCCCCTCTGGTGCCTAAGAGATAATAGTGATGTTTCTGTCGAGCACAGGTGGGTCACAATAGAATGCAGTATTTTACACAGGTGGCTCAAGAGCCTTCTTCTTGGAAACACTATTTCAGAGAAGTTTCTCTATTCTGATTGACAGTCACTTTACTCCTGGGTCTTAAGCCATGATGGAGTCCCCATTGCAAAGAATATTGTTCTGGGCAGGGGTAGAATTGAAGAATAAACTTTTAGTAGCTATTCATTCAATGCCTGTTAAGTACTTTAATTTCAGTCTTTACAACTGTTCTTCAGAGTAAGTATTCTTATGCCCATTTTATAGGTAAGAACAGGGAAGCTAGGAAAATTGAACTACTTACTCAAAGTCAAATAGTTTGCTAATAAATGAATAATTAAATGTGATTTAATTGCTCAAAGTCTACAAGAGAATATAACTGGGAACTAATTTATATGGGAGAGGTGGGAAAGAGAGGTGAGTGGAGGCCTCCTTAATGGTATTCTTTTCAAGCTGAGAATTAAAATATGCAGATGGGCTAGTTAGGATTAGTGTAGGGAGAGACTGTTCCTGGAAGGCATAGACTACAGAAGGCATTGAGGGAGGATGGAATTTGGAGGTTTTGAGGACCTAAAAAATATCTGTAAAACTAATGTTTAATGAGCTTTGAGGAAATATAGAGATAGATGACCCAGGGTGTCGCAGGACAGGGAGAGAATCCTGAATTGTATCTCAAATGCACTGGGCAGTTGTTGATTTGTTTTTACTTAAGTAGATGTGATCTGATTGTATTAGTTAATGAAGAGCATTTTTGGCTGCTAGTGGATGAGACAGAGGGGATGCATGGGTCTTTTCAAATTAATGTTTTCATTTGCTTTGGATATATACCCAGGAGTGGAATTGCTGGATCCTGCGGTCATATCATAGTTCCATTGTTAACATTTTGAGCAACCGCCGTACTGTTTTCCATAGTGGCTGCTCCAGTTCACATTCCCACCAACAGTGCACAAGGGTTCCCTTTTCTCCACATGTTTTTTACCACTTTTCATGTCTTGTCTTTTTGTTGAAAGTCATTCTGACAGATATGAGGTGATATTTCATTTGCATTTCCCTGATGATTAGTAATGTTGAGGTTCTTTTCATGTGAACCCCAATGTTCATACCATTGTATACAATAACCAGGGTATGGAAGCAACTTGTGTCCATTGACAGGTTAATGAATAAGGAAGATGTGAGATGTACACACACCTGAAATATTACTCAGCCATAAAAAATAATGAAATTTTGCCACTTGCAAATGGATGGGCCAGAGATTATTATGCTTAGTGAAATAAGTTAGAGAAAGACAAGTACCGTATGTTTTCACTTATATGTGGAATCTAAACAAAAGAAAACAAATGAACATAACAAAACAGAAAGAGACTCGCAGATGCAGAGAGCAAGCTAGTGGTTATCAGTGGAGAAAGGAGTAGGGGAAGGGGCAAGATAGAGGAAGGGGATTTAGAAATACAAACTACTAGGTTTAAATTAAATAAGATACCAGAATATACTGTGCCACACAGCAAATATAGCCAATCTTTTATAATAACTTTATATGAAATATGATCCATAAAAATGTTGAATTGTTATATTGTTACACCTGAAGCTAGTATAATATTGTAAGTCAACTATGTTTCAGTAAAGAAAAGTAAAGAATGGATGCATTCAGATTGTTGCAGTTTACCTGTTGACAGGGGTTGCTGGCTTGGACGAAGGCCATGGTGCAAGTTCTAGGTGTGTTTTGGATTGGAAGCAGGGCTTTGTGTTCAATTGGCTGTGGCAGGTGAGAGAACTCCCATGAATCATCCTCATGAGACTAACTCAAGCAGTTGGATAAAGGTGCTTATTATTGACCAGGAAGAATCTGGAGAATAACCAGGTGTATAAATTTGGGGACAGGTATAGGAGGTAAGGTGCCCCAAGCTGCAGTTTTATGAGACCATTTTGGGCCCTAGGCTGCTCACTTTCCAGTACCCACAAATACCCTCCTGAGTCAGGAAGACAATGTCACCTGATGGTTAATGAGTTAAAAAGAGAAACCCCTTAGCTCTGAGCACACTCTGACTTTGGACAAATGCTTGCCCTGCTCTGAGCCACTTCTTGTCTCGGAGGAGTTTGGCCAAAAGACCTCTACATTTCCATTTCCCGGTAAAAGCCTGTGACTTCTGAATATGTTCACTCCAGGCACGGTTTTTCAAAAGTATGTCCAAAGAATATTTTTATAGTGATTCTGTGTCAGTCAAGAGTCCTGTCCTGAGACACAGGTGAAATAGGACACAGCAGTGGTAATGGCCAGAGGACACTCAGGGGCATTCAGTCCACTCCAGAGCTCAGGGCAAAGGTTGGCCGGCTCCCCTGATGTTGCCACTCATGGCCATTTGTCAACAATCCCTTGCTGTTCATGGCCTCCAAAGATTTTTACTTGTTCACTTTCTCACCTGAAGTGTCCATGCCATTACTCATCTCCTTCTCTGTTACTGGCAGGGGGAGAGCAGAATTCCATGGCACAGACAATGTACTTAGACACGGAGCTGCCTAAGTCTGAATCCTAGTTGTAACCCTTACTCACTGTTGGCAGATATTTTCCTGCATGACTCTCATTTTCCACATCTGTAAAATGGTAATAACATCCGTACCTCCTGCAGAGAATTGTTGAGTTAGAAAGGTGATAAATCAGAGTGCCTGGAATACAGTCAATACACAGTGAATGTTTCTTTCTTCCCCTCTCTTCTCCCCTCATCTCACTCCTACTTCTCATTATCTTTTGTTTCTCAGAATTGAACTAAGACATCAAACATTTCAGGAAGATATTTCCTGACCTTTCCTTTCCCACAGAGTCTTGTCTCTAATTTGATCTCGCCACAGTGTATCATATCCCCTATGCTCGTCTGTCCCACTGACATCCCTTTGTAGGAGACGTCTAGAGACCAACTCTCACTGATACTTCATCACTGTCTCTCAAGCACACAGGCATACAGTAGGTGTTCAATAATTGTTTGCTAACATTTAGTGCAAAAGAGGCTGTTTAAGGAAGGCATCCTCAAAGAGAGATGATGACCAAAGAGGAGGGAGAAAAAAATCACCTACACCCGCTTCTTTAAAGAGATTTTGGCATAGAATATGAAGGGAAAATAGCGTAAAAGTGGAATCCATTAACTGGCCCCAATTGCATTAGTAGTTCTCTGCTATGTGGCGTACAATCATCATTTAGTCTTCAGTACAAGCAGTTCTTGATTGACTAAGAAATGTTTGTCAGAAGAAGCAAAATTTATGGTGTGTATTTGCAGTCTGATTTGCTCTCCGTCTATAGCTTTGCTTATATCTATGGAAAAATAGCAAAATGCACCCAGACAGTCTTAATTTCTTTAAGTCAGTTGAGTCACAGCAGCAGACGTTGGAAGATGTGCTGTAAAATACTCAGTCATCAGATAAAACAGTTTGGGATGTGGCAGATGTATAAAATGAAGTAGGATTATTTTTTCTAGCTAAAAGCTTGCATATTTACAAAAGATTCTGGTGGAACAAATAGAGATTTAGCCAGACCAGCACTTTTAAGTAGGTGTGATTTCAAAGCAGAAAGGCAACTGAAAATAGCAGCCGTCCTTTCCATCCCCTTCCTAATAACCCTGTTTCTCACCCGCATGCCCAGCACCTAATAATTGCTTTTCCGCAATAAACGTCTTCTCCTTTCCTTTTGTTAACAGCGTGGCTGTTGGAATACTTATACATTTCATTTGGCCTGTGTCTGTCTTAAATATCAAGTCATAAGTGAGCAGGAGTAGCAGCAGCATCCTAAGTAGTTACTAGAAGGGAGGTGCCTTCCCTATATTATTGCTGAGCATAATTACACTCATTTTACGCATGAGGAGGTTGTATGCCAGGTGGTAAGCTGTATGTCCAAGTTGGTACAGCTTAGACATTGTGGAGCTTGGGTGTCTCCCTAGAGCTTTCTCGTTCCAGTACACCCTGGTATTTCTCAGATGTAAGCTGACAAGCTTTCTGTCTGCTGAGGTGATAACTTCCTGTAACTGGACATTGAACATCTTCTAATGTATCTGTATCCTGAAGCCAAATGCACGGAAACCTGTTCAACTCGGCCCATGTCCGCATGCGCATAGCATCGTCTGCTTTGCATTTATTCCTCCTGCCGCTTAGAAAATGTGCACCCTTTCATACTCTTAATTCCAGTTTATTCTTTGGAAATTTCATGCTCAAGTGTCCTACCCCCCAGAAATATTTTCCTGAAACCCCTTGCCCCTGTTTCTCCCCTGCTCCTGGTGTAAACTCAGCATTCTTCCTCTGTGTGCTGTCCACCCCCCATGTGCCTAATTCCCAAGATCTTCCTCCACACACGATGAGGTTGTGTCCCCCACAGCCTGTTCCAGCTTCAAAGTAGTGTAAGTCAAAAATGCTTGTAATAAATAACCTTCCCCGGTGGCTCAGATGGTAAAGAATCTGCCTGCAATGCAGGGGACCTGGGTTCAATCTCTGGGTTGGGAAGATCCCCTCGAGAAGGGAATGGGCAACCCAGTCCAGTATCCTTGCTTGGGAAATCCCATGGACAGAGAAGCTTGGTGGGCTGCAGTCCATGGGGGTCGCAAAAGTCAGACACAACTGAGCAACTAACACTTTCACTTCAACCCAACCTACAGAACATCATAACTGAGCCTAGCCTACCTTACACATTTAGCCTGCGGCTGGGTAAAATCATTTACCGCAAAGCTTATTTTATAATAAAATGTTGACTATCTCTAATTTATTGAATGCTGTGCTGAAAGTGAAGCGCAGAATGGGTCGGTGCAGAATGACGGTGGTGTATTGGTCATTGAGGCTGCTTTCCGGTGGCCGACTGCGAGCTGAGACTCGCTGCCTGCCCAGTGTCACAGGGGACCGTCAGACCATATGTCAGTAACCCTAGAAAATGTCAAAAGCTAAGAATTCCAGGTACAGTTTCTACTGAATGTGTACTATTTTTGCACCATTGTAAAGTCAAAAAACTGTAAGTTGGGGACAGTATTCAGTAGTTGACCCATCATTAAAAATAATTTCTCCCAGGCTCTTATTTCTTTAAGGGCAGAGGCCATATTTTATATGTAGTTTAAGGATACATATTCCCAGGTACATGCATATCTCTGGAACTTGTCGCAGACTTTGACAAATAGTCTGTATCTATACATGTAAAGATATAATAAGGATAGGTGTCATTCACCTATATTCACCTGACCCATGTAAGCAGTTTAGGTGGAAACTCATTTAAATGTCATAATATGCATATGAGATTAAAACTGTTTAACAAGGATTATTCTTAGCAGGAGAGGGAGAGAGAGCAAGAAATATGTACACAAATTTATATGTAAATTATATATATATATATATATATGTGTGTGTGTTTATATGTAAATACACATACACATATAAACTTATCAGTACAAACACACACATATCACAGGTCTGGATGTTTTACTTAATCACACACTCAGTAAGATTCAACATACAGAGTCTGTCAGTTTATTTAGCCACATTGATACACACACAGTGCAGATCACAGGTGGTTCTCTGCTCTCTGTGTTCTCCTGTAGACTGTGTCAGATTGGGCAGCACACTGCCAGTCAGGACACTGAAGGGCCTGGGATGCAAACTGCATGGAGAGATGATCTGAGCACGGATTGTTTGGAGAAGAGAATGCTCTGGGGGAACACGATCACTTTGTTCAGATATCTAAAGCGCTGTCAGGAACAAGAGTGATTGGATTCATCTTGGTTGGCCCCGGGGGGTACAAAACTGGAACTAATGGACAGAAACCTCAGGGAGGGAGAGAGAGTGCTGCTCCGTCTAAGGAAAGATGTGTGGCCCAAAGAGTCGCTGTCGTGGATCTCATGCTCAGAGCAGAGAGCTTCAGTCCACGTCAGATGCAGGAACTCAGACTGTATGTCTCTCTGACAGGAGCTGTCATTATTGCACAGGGGGCTTCTGCTGTGGGTAGGAGAGGATGTTACAGGAACCCCATGATCTCATCTAAATACCAGTTTTATTAGAAATTGTACAGAGTCTCCATATGGAGTCCCATATGCCTCAGACAGAGTTTTATTTTCTACTACTGCTACTGCCACTATTATGATTAGTATTAATTGTCATAGGATAGGTGCTGTTTGCAGGGCAGCTACCGTGTAAAAGGCACATATTCCTTCGCTGGATACTTCCAACGTCACATGCACTGTGTCCTTTTATCTGCACAGCAGTCCTGAATGGTCAGCACTCTCAACTCAGTTTTGCAGTCGTGAGGAACTGAAGCCCTGGGAGGGTGGAACAGTCTGCTTCTGCTTAGCTAGATACTAATTCTCCAGCCCATGTATGTCTCACCGCGAAATTAGTTACCTCTCTTCTTTACAGAGAGGGCAGGGAGAAGGAAAGAGAGGAAAGAAGAGGTGAGAAGAGGAAATCAATGGAGAGGAATAACATGATCATCGTGTACTTCACTCAGGTGTATTTTGGGAAAAGGTGATACTCTGCTCCGAAAATGTTCTAATTTCTTGAGTGTCTGAGTGCATATTGCTGGTTGTGTACATCGCCATGATCAAAGACAGGTTTGTTTGATTCCTGCTGTGATGAATCTACTTAGTTCTGTGGCCACTGCATCCTTCATAGGAAGCGCTGGCTCACAGAAAGGTCAGTTTATGTGTGTGGCATCCACATCTTCTCCTAAGGAGGTACCAGAAGGGACCTAAGCAGGGCAGGTAGAAGGACTTGAATAGGAATTGGAAAGTCTAAGATGGTGCAAAGCTTTGGGAATAGTATCAGTGCCTTAAGAATAGGAAAATTAAACAGATATCTGAAAACATAATTTTAAGCAATTTTAATAGTCTCTTATCCCAAGGACCTTAGAAGCTCAAGTTGGTTGAGCTGGTTCAGACACATATGCCAGCCTTAGTGGAATAATATATGGAAACGTATCACTGACTCAACGGACATGAGTTTGAGCAAGCTCCAGGAGTTGGTGATGGACAGGGAAGCCTGGTATTGCTGAAGTCCATGGGGCCGCAAAGAGTCGGACACAACTGGGCGACGGAACTGAAGAAGTTCTCATGCCTTTTTTTCTCGTATGATGTTCTCTTTACATGTCGTATACTCTCCAGACATCTTTCAAAACCTGCCACCCCTACCAAGTCATGTTTGATAATGATTTTATGACACTGAGTTGTTTTGGAAAGTAGGATATTGAAAAGGGTTGAGGATCTGAGTTGATGTTGGTAGAGAAGCCTGATAAGTTCTCATTACAGAGAAAGATGACTTTCCATGTGGCTTATGAACTAAAAGTGGAGGAAATATTTGAATTACAGATAACAGTGGAATACTGACATCAAACTGTTAGGGTTGTTTAGAGGATTAAACAAAAAGCAATGTGAACTGTATGGAAATAGTAAATACTCAACATGTGTTTATTATCTTCTTACAGTGAAAGTGAAAGTCTCTTAGTCGTGTCTGACTCTTTGTGACCTGTTTAGTCCATGGAATCCTCCCAGCCAGAATACTGGAATGGATAGCCTTTCCCTTCTCCAGGGGATCCTCCCGACCCAGGGGTCGAACTGGGGTCTCCTGCATTGCAGGAGGATTCTTTACCAACTGAGCTATCAGGGAAACCTACTGTCTTCTTATGGGAAAGCCATATGGCCACTCTTCGTAAGAAACTAAACATGTTATTGAAGTTGATAACAATGAGAAGTCTAAGAAGTTGTGTGTGTGTGTGTATTTATGTGTGTTCAGGGAGGGTGGAATTGCATGAAAAGATCTGTTACAATTGTCACTTCCTAGCTGACTCAATGGTAAAACATCCACCTACTAGTACAGGAAACAGGGGTTCGATCCCTGGGTAGGAAAGATCCCCTGGAGGAGGGAATGGCAACCCATGCCAGTATACTTGCCTGAAAAATTTCAAGGAGCCTGATGGGTTACCATCCATGGGGTCGCAAAGAGTTTGGCACAGCTGAGCATGCACACACACACACACGCGCGCATGCGCGCGCGGAGGAGAGCACAGGAAGATCGAGGCTGTCAGTGCTTCAGACTCAAAGCCTCTGCACCTTCCCTGCAATACAGCCAGTCCTGTCCAAGGGAAGGGAGGTTCATGGGGGCAGGTCTGGCCTCTGTTTCACCTTCCAGGCCTTGCTGAGACACATGGTAAATCTGTCTGTCATTTTCTGCTCCTCTCTCTTTTGATAGCCACACTTGTCTTCAAATACATTAATATAAGCAGTTCTGCTACAGCAAACCTTGCTGTTGCCCAAGAGTCGTTTATCCCTTTGTGATGATCGTCTATCATTTATTTTAAGGTTTTTAATCTTGTTGCTTCTGCTTTGAGTTCTGAGGATAGTGGGAACTTATCAAAATCCCAACGATGGGTGAATTTCCCAATGTGAAGTTCAAGTTCTTAGGAAAGGAAGCTCACCTCCCTCATTGTCTTTATCCCTGGAGTTTCTGGTGCAGAACAAGGCACAGAAGAGAAGCTCAGTAAACACTCCAATATCTCCTGGGGTCTGCTTGAAGGAAGAGTCTGTATTCCATTTCACGCATTTCTTATTACAAAAATGTTTGCCTTTTTCTTAAAGTCTGTTATTGTTAGGTGCATTTTCTTATGTTCCAGTAAATTAAAATTGGTAGCAACTTAATCTTTTCCTCTCCAAACACATTTGTAATGCTTGGTGTTTTTTATCCTGTTGTTCTCCGGGTGTCATATATCATTATACTATGTAGCATTTCTTAAAGAAAAAGCCTACAGAAAGTGTATTTTTTCCTTTTAAAATCCTTTATTAGTGTGGCCTATAGCAATTAAAGCTTGAAATTAGAATTAAGGATTGTGCATTTTGATGCAAGCGACCATATAGATGTATTAACATTGTGGCAAGGTTTTGCTTTGCAGGCACAAAGTTGTCATTAGGAAATATAATACTCATTTTTTGCCTGATTAATTATAGCAAAGGCATAACAAAATATATATTGTGTGTTGGAACATTGTACCATTTGCAGAATTAGAAGTCATGGTTAAGCTGAGGTATGAATCCAAAACATTCTGTGAGAAACTCACAGAGCAAGTATGAAATTTGCTTTTGAAATATTTTTGGTAAAGAGAATTCATGCACTTAAAATGTGAAGAAATACATGTAAGAACACAGTTCACAATCTAAAATAGTCTTTGAGTTCTCCTCTCAGCTGCCCAGATCTACCATGGCTTTTGATATGTGTAACTTCAGAGGATATTCTGATAATGGTTCATAATAAATAATAGGTAACACATAATATAAACATAACAGTAGCTACTCTTTTCCTTTTTTAAATTTTTAAAAATTTATTTATTCGACTGCATCGGGGATGGAGACATAGGTTTTGGGAGGAGAGTGAGTGAATGTCTTTGCCGGTGGTCAGATTTTGAGACTCGTTTGCCTCTAAGTTTCTTTCTCTGGAAGTGTGTGGCTATGATGTAATACAGATAGATGTCATCTCCTGTTTTCCTGGAAGTCATACCCTTACTGTGACAACTACCGTGGCATGGGGTGCTTGCTCTTGCTTTCTCTTTGGCTGTTGTACTCATGGAAAATGTGAAGCTCTTGTATTAGTGCTGCCAGTCCTGCTGCCAGCTCCCTTCGTTGCTCTTAATTCCTTCAAGATAGCATTATTTATGTTGTTCCTAGCCAGAGTGGTTTGTATTCCCAGCTAGGGTCCAACTTAATGCCTGCTGATACTTAGAAGACAAAGAAAGGTTTTAAGGTTCTAGCCTCTAGAGGTTGTGAGGTGAGTTGAGTCAGACTGCCTCGCTTCTGCTCCGAGTTTCATCCTGTACTATGTCAGTTAGGTAAGTGACTTAACCTCTTTGAACCTAATTTCCATCTTGAGCAAAATGAGGGTAAGTGTAGTATCTACCTCTTGGGACCGTCATAGGTATTAAAAATGTAATCCACATTCAGTACTTAACACAGGAACTGGCATATGGAGAACAACCAGTAAGCTTTGTCTACTGTTTGTAATGGGGTGTCTTTAAGACCGCTGATCTGCCAGTATCTAATAAAGAGAACTCTTCTGCATTGCCTTACCCAGCGAAATGGATTTTACCATTATTATGCTGAGAGAGAAGCCTTTTTCCATACCTTCAGATTAATCAATTTCAGTTCATTTCCCCACCTTCTTGTAAAGCCAGCTTTGACCCTGTCTTTCAACTCAAAGTGATGATTTTATGAAAGTTAAAATGAAATTAGCAAGATGGTACTTTTCAGTCAATGAAAAGTCTGTCCGCTGAAAAAGCATGAACAATAACTCACATTTCTCCTACTGCATCCTATATGAAGTTGTGTGTTATTTAACAACAGGAGGATGTTAAACCATACAACATAAACTTCCTTCCCCCAGAGTAGCAAGTGAGCTATTTTCATCTTTCTGTTGTGATACCATTTTTTAGATTGTGTCAGCATGCTTATTATCAATTTATCTTTTCACAATCTGTGTGCCTTTTCTTCCAGTTTATTGAGATCTCTCCCCCAAGATTGTCTAGGCATTTCTCTGGATGTCCAGGTTGGATTTCTGCTTGAAAATGTGCTTTGTTGCTCAAATACTTGCTCAAAAGCAAGCTCCACCTACCCAAAAGGTTCATGATATATACTGGCAAAGAAGTATATAGTATTACACTCAGCATGTATTCCTAGACATTCTCAAGTAATATCTGTTTAGCTGTGTTTAACTGATCACTTACAAAACTAATTTGGCCATGAAAAATTTATTTTCACAAGAAGGGGTGTTTCAAAGAATGATATATTTGGCAGGATTATGGGTAAGACTGATAACTTAAGCTATAGTAGTTGGCCTATTTCTCAGGTTTAGAAAGATAATAATAAAGAAGCTATTGCTTGGTCTGATCTGATTTTCCAAAGCCAGTGGGGACCATAAACACATAACTCTCATCTGGTTGACGGGGCTGGGACTAGGGTGAGGAAATGGAAGCCCTTGTCATAGGTAGATATCCCACCATTTAAGGAGGTACCACAAAACTCAGTAATCCAGGTAATATTTCAATGCACTGTGTTTTTAAAAAATGCAAAAATTCTGTGATGGACTGAGTGGCAAATTTCAAACAAAGGCAGAATCAATATTATTATTTTTTTTTCTTTTGCTTTTGGCGTTAATATGGCTCTGTATGTACCATTACTGTTATTTTCTTCACTTAAAATTTTGGTGTTTTGTCTATCATGGGTTTTTTTGCATGCATTGAAATACTCTAGGCCTTGATTGCTGAGTTTTGGGGAGCCCTTTTGACTTAATGCCAATGGCAAGTGCCTTGTCACCTTGTTCCACTACCAGCTCCACTGTTTGATCCCTGCCCAGTGTACCTGCGGATGGAAGAGCAAAAGCATTTTATCTTGTGCCGAGGTTCTTAAGGTCCGCATTAAGAAGGGGTGGCGCGTGCATGTACACAGCAGCACTAATTACAAGAGGCAGAAGGTGCAAGCAACCCATGAGTCCTTTAACTGATGAATGGATAAGTGAAATGTCATATGTACACACAAAGGAACATTGCGTGCATGCATGCTAAGTTGCTTCAGTCGTGTCTGACTCTGCAACTCCATTTACTGTAGCCCACAATACTCAGGTTTAAAAAGGAAGGGAATTCTGTCACATGCTATGCCATTGAGGACAGTTGAGCTAAGTAAAATAATTATCCTAAGTAAAATGATCAGTCCCAGAGAAGACAAATCCTATGTGATTCCGTTTCCATGTGGTGTCAAGAGTAGTCAGACTCGTGGAAACAGAAGCTGAGCATGGTCATGGCCTGGACTGGGGAAAGACAAATCGGGAGTTGTTATCTAATGGCTATAGAATTTCAGTTTTGCACAATGAAAAAGTTCTGGCGATGGATTGGATAGCAATATTAATAACTTAACATTACTGATCTTACACCTAAAAATGATGAAGATGGTAAATTTCATATCATGTGTACTTTCTCACAGTTGAACATTTAAGCAAAAGAAGAAGAAACGGCAGAGGTCAGGGGCGAAGAAGCACATCATCAAAAGCTGAACTTGAGAGTGGGGACAAGGAACCATAATGCCAGGAACGGGAAGAAAGAAAATAGAGGTTGGGCGAGTGGCCTGAGTAAATACCAGACAAGGGCTTCTGTCTGTCACTGGAAACAAGTGCATCAGACAGATGCATGAAAAATGGGACCAAGGCACATTCATTCGACTTCAGGTGTTTTTTCTGGCTCTTCTTCTTTGGCGACTTTCTTGGGGCAAGAAGACTTTAAATATGAGATCTAAATAGAGATCCTCTCTGTTAATGTACACCTTCACAGTGCTGATGGACTGGCCAGGATGTGCAGCACATTTTGGATGCTTTTATAGAAAAGCTAAGACTTATTTTTCTAATAACTCTTTCATCTGCAGCATCTAGTTGTTCCATTAGGAAAACTAAAATAGCTCGTGGAATTGCTTTTTGTCCTTCTGCAATAACAGACACTGCAGTGAGCTCGTCGCTTTGGGATATATGTAGAATATGACGTGGATACAATGAGAAAAGAAAAATGTCTCTTCACTCCACACCCTTTTGGCAGAAGGACATTTTTTGATGTCTCCTTCATGTTTCCAGGTCACAGAACATCTTCCCTTGTGTGAACAGAAGAGAGATAATTTATAACAACATATGCTGAAATAATGTACTGTGATCTCTTTGAGGGCAAATATCATCTATAAATAATTTTAACAACTCACAGAGTCTTGGCCATACTTAGCATGGCATTTTTTGGTTGTTCTTTTGTTTTTTTGTTTTTTTTTATTGCTTTACTTTTTCTTCACTTGGATTCACTAGATGCTGCTGCTTTTGTTGTTGAGGTGGAGAGACACTCTAGATGTTTCTTTTATTGTTGAGATGTGTTGTCAAATTAGGCTGCGTTAAACTGTGATAATAAATGTCCCCAGTGCTCGTGACTCAGAAAACGGAGGTTCTGCTTTCTCATCTGCTGCATGTGCCCTGTGGGTCTGCTGTCTGTCATCTTTTCTCTGGGACCCAGGCTCATAGAGCAGTCTCCCTTTGGTTGTCATGACTTTGAGGACAACATGGTGTGACTGACCAAGCTTTCGCTCAGACGTGACACGTTGCTTTGTCCACAGTTCATTGGCCGAAACAATCCACATAGCCCTTAGAGTTTGACAGAGTAGGCCTGTGTAATCTACCTTTAGGGAGAGTCCCTGCAGCAGCAACACCATACTGGCATAAATGGCAGAAAAGAGTAATATACAGGTGGTTGAACAAAGGAAAAGAGAGCTAATAGCTCTATAGTTTCCCAGGAACTCTATCTGCTGTTCTCATTCAGGCTTGACCACAACCATAGGAGTTCCTTCTGTTGTTCCTATAGGTGAAGAAGCTGAGTTCAGGTTAACTCTGCAACCTGCTTCAGGTCACATTTGAGCTAGAATGAGTTAGAGCTGGTGTTTGAATCCATGGCCAACCAACTCAAAGGCCACACTCTTCCCAAAGACAACATAGTGAAGCCCACACTTGTGTGTGGGCAAAGTGAGGTCTGAAACTCTACTGTGAAAACCATTTTTTAATAAAGCAATCCAATATGAACACTCAAATTGATAGGCAGATGGAAGGCATATCCTGTAAAAACTGGTGGAAAAGATTAAATTCTGGAAGCAGAGTGGTATTAAAAATAGCAGTTACTCCATGTCATGCATTTTCCATATGAAAAAACATCTGGGCCTCACTGACCATCAAATCAAGGGTGATCCAACTCCTTTAAGGAAAGTAGTTTTTTAAAAAATCACTGTATTTCTAGATTATTTCACATAGGATTAAAACATGTATTTCTAGAAATTACTGGTAACAGAGAATTAATAAGAATAAATTTATTAATAGTGCAAGAAAAGAGTTTACAAAGACAATACATTCATGTAAATATTAAAGTCAAGGCTGGTTAAGGCGATGTAGTATTGGAGTACAGCTAGGTTTAACCCTTCTGTAAGATGGTATAAACAGTCTTTAAAATCTTACCACCCTCCCACCTATTCTGTTTTCAGTCCTATTCTCTTCTCTCCTCACATTTCCCACTCACAAGCAAACACTGTCAGATTCATCTCTGAAATACTGTAAATCCAAACATTCTCCATGTTCCCACAGCTATCTTTGAGTCCAGGCTACTGATTTCTTGCCTGACTCTGTTCTGCCTACCTGCTCCAGCTCTTCCCCCATCACAGCAGCCAGAGTGACCCTTTAAAGATCTGTCATGCCACACCTAAGCTCAGAATCCTCCAAACGTCCATTAGCTCTTGCAGTAAAAAAGCCAGAGTCCTGAAAATTGTCTTCCAGGTTCCCAAGACCCCCCCTGCCACTAACCACCACACCTCTGACCTCCTCTCCTACCTTTTTCTCCTCCCTCACTTATTTCAAGTCTCACGTGTTTCCTTTTCTCCTTAAAGACTCCAGGTACACCGAAGGCCTTTGCATCTAGGGTTCTCTGCCTGAATGCTTGTCTCCAGTCATCTACCTGGAGCCCCACTTCCTACATCCCTATACTCAAACATTATCTTTTCTAACAGCCCTTTCATGACCAACACATATAAAATAACTCCATTCAACAGCACTCTACTCCCTTACCTATTCTGGTATCCCAGAAGCCAAGTTATGTGTTTATTTTAAAAAATACTTAAAAAAAAATTGAAGAATAATTGAAGTATTGGACTAATTTTAGGTGTTATGTATATATGTATATATATGTATGGAATCTGAAAAAGAATACTTATGTATGTATTCTTTTTAAGATTCTTTGTAGGTTATTACAAAATAATGAGTATGGTTTCCTGTGCTATACAGTAGGTCTTGTTGGTTATCTATTTTATATAGAGTAGTGTATATATGTTCATTCCAAATGCCTAATTTATCCCTTCCCTCCTGGAAAGGTAACCTTGGTTACCCAAAGTTTGTTTTCAGTGCGTATGTCTATTTCTATTGTATATATAATTCATTTGTATTATTTTTTTAGATTCCACATACAAGCAATATCATAGGATATTTCTCTGACTTACTTCACTTAGTATGATAATTTGTAGGTCTATCCATGTTGCTGTAAATGGCATTGTTTTGTTCTTTTTTATGGCAGAGTAATATTCCATAGTATATATGTACTATATTTTCTTTATCCATTCTTCTGTTGATGACACTTAGGTTGCTTCCATGTCTTGGATTAAATAGTGCTGCAGTGAACACTGGGATGCATGTATCTTTTCAAATTAGGGTTTTCTCCAAAACTAAGTTATATATTTAAAGATGAAGGGAGTTTATGTCAATTGCCACTGATGTGATTAAGTGCAGTGAGGACTAGTGAATGACCATTGTATTTGGTGACAGAAGAAGTTGACAGGAGTTGTTCCAGGAGAGTGGTCACATTAGAAAACTGGAATGGGTGCAAAGAAGAGGGCCAGGAAGGAGGGAAATCAAGACAGCTGATGTACATCTGGTGCTAGTTCTCTTGCAATGGGGAACAGAGGTATTGGGCAATAGTTTAAGGAGGTTTTGGGATAAAAGAAGTGCTTTTGGTGAAGTGGGAAATGTTACAGTGATCTAGTCTGATGACGATGCAATAAATAGGGGAAAGTTGATAATACAAAAAAAGAAGATAACAGCAAAAGAGAGATCCTTAGTTAGGTGAGAGAGGGCACAGGTCATATTGGAAAAACTGGTCTGCAAAGCTTGTAATTTCACTTGCCATAACAGAAGCAAAGACACACCTTTGCTGATAGTGATAGAGACTTTGGAATATTTGGTGATGGGCGCGGGTGAAACTTCTTTTCTGAATATAGCTTCTATTTTTTTTTTTCAGTGAATCAAGAGAAATCATGTTTTTTCCCCAAGTCAGATAGCATTAAATCATAGAGCTGTCTGGATGCCAGATTCTAAACTGTGTTCTTTCCATGACACCACAATGGTATTATCTAGCCTTTTTCAGAGTAAGGAACAAAAACTACCTGTGTTTTAGACGTTCTCATTTAGTATTAATATTCTGAAGAAAGGTCATCATTCAATTACGAAAGCTCATATTGGAACCATTTTTATGGGCTAGAGGCATGCATTGAACTTTTCTAATTATGCAACAGTTATCTCTTAACTGATTTCTTACAGTTTCCAAAGCCTAATAATAATAATAATAACCTATTTTTCGTAGCAAGATTATGGAGATCAGTATTAAGGTCAGCATTAGTAGCACCACTCAGCCAGATTAAGAAATTTCATCATCATTTTACCTTTTGCTCCTAGCATGGTTCACAGGGCTCACTAAATATTTGGTAGATGAAAGGAAATCACTTGTCTTACGAATTTCATCACTTCGCTGATTTTCAGTTGAGTTGCAGCAAACAGAAAACCTGTCGGAAAGTGGCGTAAATGATACTACTGTTTCAAGTCCAAGACAGTTTAATTTATTGACTCAGCATCATCACAGTGGGTCAGATTTCCAGCATCTCCCCCATGTCGCCACCCTTAGTTTAGCTTGTCTGAATAAGGCACATTGGCTCATGCAGCTGGCATGCTAGAGCCTCAACTAAGGGAATGTTTCTGTCTAGTGTCTCTTTAAGATCAAACAGAGCTTTTCCAGAGGCTCTCCCAGGGCCTGACTGTAGTTTGACCTAGTGTTTGTACCTATATACACCAGATCTTTCAGTTAGCAAGATAAATGAGGCTACCATAATATGACCTTAGACCAAGAAAGATTCAGATCACAGGTTGAGGTAGGCTGTCACTCTGGTGGCATGGCCGTGTAGGGGATACTGAAGACAAGATCAAGGTGATCAAGGAAGAAGGGAGATGGGAATGTCTGCAGGTGGGCAGTCAGTCATCTCTCGTGCCCAAGTGGAAGAGCTGGGATTTGAACCTAGATTTGACTGATTTAGGAGTCCACAGTTTTCTGTCCTTGAGAAAATTACTTATCATTTTCCTTTTTTTTTTCTTGTCCTTCTTTTCCTCTTTCACCACCTCTTTCTTTTAGTCTCCTCCTCCTCCGTCTCCTCCTCCTTTTTCTCTCACTCCCATCCTTCTCCCCCCACCCCATCCACTTTTGCTCTGAGTGTTCCAGGAGCCAGTGCCAACTAGGCAGCAATTCGTCACATAGTCCCTTAAATTATCCCGTAGATGGCCAGATTTTTGAAAAAAACATAGTCCTGAGCACAGTGTAGTTCATCTAGAATTAGTCTAGGATCGTCTCTAGGTTTTTTGATCTTGGACTTTATTGATCTCGGTTGCAAGTTAGTTATTTTATCAAGTCATTAAATAGACCTTATACTTATGGGAATTTACATGTGAAACTTAAAATCATATTTGCAGAGGTCAAGGATTCAATTTTTAGCCCTGTTATTTGTCTGATGATGATTCTGTATCAGTGATACCCTGAGTGACCTGAGCAAGGTCAAGGTCAGGTCAAATCAAGTTTATTTTTTAATTGAAATTGATTGAATGGGAATCCTTCTATATATGCAGAGAATTTAAATGGTCTCAGGTTCCATCTGATGGGTCCCCCCCTCATCTTATGAATTCTCTGATCTCATCTCCTACCACCTGTTCTGGTTGGTATTTCTATTACACAGTTCATGTAGTCATGCTCTGTGGCCTTTGTAGTAACCAACCTTTTGCCTGGAATCAGTACCACCTTAGTTTGAAGCCTTCCTTGACATCCATTTACAAATTTGCTCTCCTGCCTCCTAAACACTTATACAACCTTTTCCACTTTCTGGATTAGCACCCCGCAGCCCCTCTCCCCTCTACCCCACTCTAAGGACTTTACAGCACCAGGCACAGTATTTATAAAGTTATATTCTTCTTTCTTCCCCCTCCAGAAACTAAGCCCCAATAGGCTGCTTTTATTTTTTCTTCTAATTTATTCCTTGTTATATCCCAGTTACCCAGAACAGTATCTAGTCTGTGGTAGAAAATCAGTGCTTCAGGAATAAATAAGTAAATTGTAATCCTTATTTTCAAGAAGCTTCCTGTTTATTGGAAAAGGCATGCAAACCAGCAAAACAGATGGCTAATTGAGTAACTGATGAACACAGCAGCCATCCAGCCATCCACCAAGTGGGTCCCACCGCTGGAGACTTAAGAACATCCTGCAAAGCTTGGCTCCCTGAAACCCCTTCCAGCTCAGAGTTCAGCCTGATGTTTTGGTGTGGATTATTAAACTCTTTCATCCTCAGTTTTCCTATGTGTGAATGGATTTTTTTTGTGAAATTAGATAATCTCTGTAAAATCCTTAACACAGTGCTTGACATAGAATAAGTGCTCAACACATGTGCAGTTTTATAAACAGAAAAAAAGAGTTAGATTCTGTTGGGGCACAGATGAGCTCTGTGTGGACAGTTCAGGAAAACTAGGAGGATATGAACCTAAAACTCAGGAGCTTTGTAGTCATGTATGCCTCATTTTAAAAAGTGTGAGTATGTTAAGTTTTTAGTCCCTTAAAACATTTTAGTATAGGGAGACACACCATTATTCCTCTTTATCTCTGATCATCAATCCATGATAAACTTAAGTGATTGGTATAGGAACAAAATCACTTCCCAGGTGCTAAAGAACTAGCACGTGGGATATGCTTAAAGAAGCACATTTAGATTTACTTTCTACTATCATTTTTTCAGGGGCTTTCCTGGTGTCTCAAACAGTAAAGAATCTGTCTGCAATGCAGGAGACCCAGGTTTAATCTCTGGGTCAGGAAGATCCCCTGGAGAAGGAAATGGCTATCCATTCCAATATTCTTGCCTGGAGAATTCCATGGACAGAAGAGCCTGGCGGGCTACAGTCCATGGGGTCGCAAAGAGTTGGACATGACTGAACAACTAACATTTCACTGTAATTTTCCTCTTGTTTCACATGCAAAGAAGGCAAAAACAGGGAAGTTCAGAATTATAATTCAACATAATATTATGTAAGCAAATATAACAAAGTTACCTTTATCATCACGTGGTGTATAGGTGATTTCTGTAATACCAAAATTTCTACATCATTTTAATGTTTTTTGTGTTTTTTTTGCTTTCAAAGTAGAGGATATGATACTTTCTTCTGCTTAGTTGTACATGCATACTATCGAGACTGAGTCCGTGATTTGCACAGAGTGGGTACACAAAGAGCATCAGAGTTCAAAACTACACCCACAGTGATTTGTTTTTGCCAATAATACAAAACTCATGTCAAGGGAAGGAAAAAACGCACACATTATTTCACTTAATAACAATTATCTGGGAAGTGTTGAGTTGTTATTATTCTGTATTAGTTCTACTTGCCTTCATGTTAAATGGATGAAAGCAGAATTAAAAGGTGACATTTGGGCCATTTCCTAAAAAAATGTGATTTCTCCGTCTTTAAATACATTTCCTGAGCTTGTGTTTTCATCTAGGCAACTTTGCTACTTTAATGTTATTTAAAATTAAATTTGTTCTTTGGTTTGTTACAATGCTTAGCAACTTAATAAGTTTATAAATCATAATTAACTACTACTTTCTGTTCTATTACCCTTTTGAATTGCCTTCTTTTTTACTTTTTTTTCCTTTTCCCATGTAATTTGCCACATGTGTACTTTATTTCAGAGATGAGTAGACCTCACTTTCAAGGGGTGGTGGGTTGGCTTCACAGGAAATGTGTGACTGTATCATGGGTGATACACATGTGAGGGTGTGAATCCTCATGCATGTGTGTGTGAACCCAGATGTGTACATTAATACTTAGTACTTTTTTTTTTTTTTTTAAGATTTCCCTCTAGTTTGCTGGGTGCAGTATCTGAAACGTTGATTCCAGAACTCCATCAAGGGCTTTTTATTTCTGTATGATAAAAAGAAGTCAAATAAAGTATAATGAGTTTTCAAACACTTCAGCAAAGCTTTAAAATGTTCAAAGAAAGAGTCAAAAGGCCTGAGTCATTAGGAGTCTACTTAGGGGATGGGGGTGAGCGTCATTACAAGGCCCACCACAGGGGGCAGAAAGGATCCCTGCCAGGGCCTCCTCATTGTATCACAACACACAGGTCTTCCCTACAGGCTTATCTGTTAATAGAAAGAGTCCGACTTTGGCAAGACAGGTGCAGGGGCAAGTGGTTATGGGCTTAAGTGCACTAACACATTTGCAGGGCCTTCCTCATCCCCTGGCAAACCCCACCCTCACAAGCATTCTTGCTCGTCTGTTGTTGACTTAGTCACACGCTTGTCCACATTGTTATTTTTTAAATAATTTTAAGGTATTTATTGTTTATTTATGTTGGGCTCAACTGGGTCTTCATTGCTGCCTGCGGGCTTTCTCTCGTTGCAGAGAGCAGGGCTGAGTCTAGCTGTGGTGCTCAGGCTTCTCACTGTGGTGGTTTCTCCTGTTCCTGAGCACAGGCTCTAGGTGCACAGGCTTCAGTAGTTGTGGCGCATGAACAGTTCAGTCGCTCTGCTGCGTGTGGAATCTTCCCAGACCAGGGATTGAACCAGTGTCCTCTGCACTGACAGGTGAATTCTTAACCACTAGACTACCAGAGAAGTCCCTCCATGTTGTTCCTAAGCCTAAGACATTTATATTTTCCCCCCTAAACCTCTACTCTTCTGTCTCCTGGCTATTACAGATTTTTTTTTTCCTTAGATCATTTAAGTCTTATACTGATACCAAAACAATTTGACAGTGATTTATGTTGACAATATATGTAGTTGATCTCAAGAACTTTTTACAGTTATCTCCTGTTTTCCATAAGTCTTGTTTTTACCTCTGTAAGACATGAGGACATATATCACTTATTTCTTCTGGCCTCTTCTCCACTCTCAAATGTATGGTGGTAAGTGTTGATACATATTACATTCATGTCTTGGTTTATTTTGCAACCTTCTATGAGGCATATCCATTGCATAAGACTGTCTTCTATAGTGACTTTTTAATTGATGCCACTAAGAATCCACAGGATCTAGCACTTTCTTCGCCGCTGAATTGCTGACAGGTACATCCTCCACCTCTGGACGGTCAGGCCAAGTCACCCCTGGAATGGCTCCATCCATGGCCACATTCAAAGATTAAGACTTTTCAAAACAGTACACTATGATGACCCTCTTGACCCTTAGGGAGCTCCACCAGATTGTTTACCTTCTACCCTTGTTCTCTGGTCTAGTATATTTGGTTTCTATCGTGATAGTCAATCCCACATGTAGATAATGATCTCCATAGATACCCTTACAGCTAAGAATTTACTTGAATGCCTGTAGGCCCTTTTTGTCTGTATATTATATGGTAGGTCTATGAATTTCAGTTCAGTTCAGTCGTTCAGTCGTATCTGACTCTTTGTGACCCCATGAACTATAGCACACCAGGCCTCCCTGTCGATCACCAACTCCCAGAGTTTACCCAAACCCATGTCCATTTAGTCAGTGATGCTATCCAACCATCTCATTCTCTGTCGTCCCCTTCTCCACTGCTATCAATCTTTCCCAGCATCAGGGTCTTTTCAAATGAGTCAGCTCTCCACATCAGGTGGCCAAAGTGTTGGAGTTTCAGCTTCAACATCAGTCCTTCCAATGAACACCCAAAATGATCTGCTTTAGGATGGACTGGTTGGATCTTCTTGCAGTACAAGGGACTCTCAAGAGTCTTCTCCAACAACACAGTTCAAAAGCATCAATTCTTTGGTGCTCAGTTTTCTTTATAGTCCAACTCTCACATCCATACATGACTACTAGAAAAACCATAGCCTTGACTAGATGGACCTTTGTTGGCAAAGTAATGTTTCTGCTTTTAAATATGCTATCTAGGTTGGTCATAACTTTCCTTCCAAGGAGTAAGTGTCTTTTAATTTCCTGGCTGCAATCACCATCTGCAGTGATTTTGGAGCCCAGAAAAATAAAGTCTGACACTGTTTCCACTGTCTCCCCATCTATTTGCCGTGAAGTGATGGGACCGGATGCCATGATCTTACTTTTCTGAATGTTGAGCTTGAAGCCAACTTTTTCACTCTCCTCTTTCACTTTCATGAAGAAGTTTTTTAGTTCCTCTTCACTTTCTGCCACAAGGGTGATGTCGTCTGCATATCTGAGGTTACTGATATTTCTCCCAGCAATCTTAATTCCAGCTTGTGCTTCCTCCAGCCCAGCGTTTCTCATGATGTATTCTGCATGTAAGTTAAATAATCAGGGTGACAGTATACAGCCTTGACATATTCCTTTTACTATTTGGAACCAGTCTGTTGTTCCATGTCCAGTTCTAACTGTTGCTTTCTGACCTGCATACAGGTTTCTCAAGAGGTGGGTCAGGTGGTCTGGTATTCCCATCTTTTGAAGAATTTTCCACAGTTTATTGTGATCCACACAGTCAAAGGCTTAGACATAGTCAATAAAGCAGAAATAGATGCTTTTCTTGAACTCTCTTGCTTTTTTGATGATCCAAAGGACATTGGCAATTTGATCTCTGGGCCCTCTGCCTTTTCTAAAACCAGCTTGGACATCTGGAAGTTCACGGTTCACGTATCACTGAAGCCTGGCTTGGAGAATTTTGAGCATTACTTTACTAGCGTGTGAGATGAGTGCAATTGTGCGGTAATTTGAACGTTCTTTGGCATTGCCTTTCTTTGGGATTGGAATGAAAACTAACCTTTCCCAGTCCTGTGGCCACTGCTGAGTTTTCCAAATTTGCTGGCATATTGAGTGCAGCACTTTCACAGCATCATCTTTCAGGATTTGAAATAGCTCAATAGCTGGAATTCCATCACCTCCACTAGCTTTGTTCATAGTGATGCTTTTTAAGGCCCACTTGACTTCACATTCCAGGATGTCTGGCACTAGGTGAGTGATCACACCATCGTGATTATCTGGGTCATGAAGATCTTTTTTATACAGTTCTTCTGTGTATTCTTGCCACCTCTTTTTAATATCTTCTGCTTCTGTTAGGTTCATACCATTTCTGTCCTTTATTGAACCTATCTTTGTATGGAATATTCCCTTGGTATCTCTAATTTTCTTGAAGAGATGTCTAGTCTTTCCCACTCTGTTGTTTCCCTCTATTTCTTTGCATTGATCACTGAGGAAGGCTTTCTTATCTCTCCTTGCTATTCTTTGGAACTCTGCATTCAAATGGGAATATCTTTCCTTTTCTCCTTTGCTTTTCACTTCCCTTCTTTTCACAGCTATTTGTAAGGCCTCCTCCCACAGCCATTTTGCTTTTTTGCATTTCTTTTTCTTGGGCATGGTCTTGATTGCTGTCTCCTGTACAATGTCACGAACCTCCGAACTTCCGTCCAGAGTTCATCAGGCACTCTGTCTGTCAGATCTAGTCCCTTAAATCTATTTCTCACTTCCACTGTATAGTCATAAGGGATTTGATTTAGGTCATACCTGAATGATCTAGTGGTTTTCCCCACTTTCTTCAACTTCAGTGTGAATTTGGAAATAAGGAGTTCATGATCTGAGCCACAGTCAGCTCCCGGTCTTGTTTTTGCTGACTGTATAGAGCTTCT
This sequence comes from Muntiacus reevesi, assembly GCF_963930625.1. Classification (NCBI taxonomy): domain Eukaryota; kingdom Metazoa; phylum Chordata; class Mammalia; order Artiodactyla; family Cervidae; genus Muntiacus; species Muntiacus reevesi. The sequence continues at coordinate 245,363,622 of NC_089250.1, forward strand.
CCATCTTCGACTGCAAAGAATATAACCAATCTGATTTTGGTGTCAACCATCTGGTGATGTCCATGTGTAGAGTCTTCTCTTGTGTTGCTGGAAGTGGGTGTTTGCTATGAGCAGTGCGTTCTCTTGGCAGAACTGTTAGCCTTTGCCCTGCTTCATTCTGTACTCCAAAGCCAAATTTGTCCGTTAAGTTCAGGTGTTTCTTGACTTCCTACTTTTGCATTCTAGTTCCCTATAATGAAAAGGACATCTTTTTTGGGTGTTAGTTCTAGAAAGTTCTATGAATTTAAGCCCTGCTGATACCAGTCATGAAAATGATTCCAAATTGAAAGTTTATGCCAAGCAGGAGCAATTCAACCTTCTAGACTGGGAGGAGCTCTAGATAAATATTGTTATATATTAAAGGGAAATGACAGAAACCCAACACTTCTCTAGAAAATCCTTTCTTTTGTGGTAATCAGTTATGCTAACAAGGATTTAGAGAGTACTAGCTCATAGTACTGCCTCTCTCACAAACTTTGAGAAGTATTAAATATGTCTCTTCCTTTCTTTGAGATTTAATTTGCATGTTCTTTAAAAAAATTTAAAAAAAGGAAATGTGGTGTGGCTATTGTTGTTGTTTTATTATTTCCTAGATCTCATATTACATTCCAGACCTGCTATGTTACATTACTAAGTTGTGGTACAGGAAGGAATTTTGTCAGAATTTCTATAATCTACCACATTGCAACTCAGGTTTGATGTGAAAGAGTTAGAGATAATAAGGTATAGAAGCCTTAAAAACATAGTAGATAGTAAGCTTTAGGTCTTATTATACACAAGTATCTAATTTATCTGTATTAATGTATCAAATTAAAATATGAATAATGCATTTACTGTCTATTTTTACTGTATTGGTCTTTGAAAAACAGTAAAACCTTTTCTTCCCTCCAGAGGCAGGATAGAGAAGATAACTTCTATGAAGTCTGTATTGGTCAGGTAGCTTACATGATGTGATGCTGAGGAAGTGCTCTCAAACCTCGGTAGTTTACAACCAAGGATTGTGATCATTCATTTTACATGGCCGTCATGTGTTCAATGTGGCCTGCACTGTGCTACTTGTATGCCAGAACTCAAGCTGAAAGAAGTTTCTGTTGGGAATATTGGTAGTCTTATGCCAGAGGGACTGTGCATCTTGAGACCACATGATGAAGTACAGATTTCTCCTTAAATTTAAACATGTCATTTCCACTCACATTGCATTCACTGTGCAAGTCACATAGCCAAGCAAAAGGCAGTGAAGCCAGAGTATTTAATGCTTGCCAAGATAGACAAAGTAGATACTTGATAGCCCCAAATCAAAGGGCGTCATCCAATGGATGAAAAGCATTTTGTGCAAAATACCAATGCACTGGTCCCTACCCTATCATTAATTTACTCTGTGGTCCTAAACAGTCCACATACTCTTTCTACAAATGGGGACATTTTAAAATTTAAAGTAGAATATTAGGGTTTTTCTTTTTCTTTTTTTTTTTTTTTTTGCTTTCTAAAATTGATAGTAGGAAGAGATGGGGTAATAAAAATGTGAAAGTGTTGTGCAAATCAGGTGAAACCTAAATAAAATTTCAGTGGGATCTGGGTATCAGATGCCACTGTGTTTATTCACCCCCACAGATCAGGAATTATCTTAGACAGGGAGACCCGCTGTGCTATACCCTGGCATTATCTGTAGCATGGAGTAAGAAAATAAGTGAAGATTTGCCTCATCTGGGAAGAATTCTGATTTACAGAATTGATTTCAAAGAGATGTCCAACACCACTTTAAATGTAGAGGAATTCTGCCCTTTGATCGGTCTTCAGACACAGGTACCAACTGGGCCTATTGTTGAAGAGAAATCTCACCTCTAGGTGAAATCAAAGTGTCCCCAGAGCCATGTCGTGCACCTCTGAAGGTGCAGGAGAAAGATCCGCTGCAGGTCTTCCTCCTAGATTTAGGTAGCTCCCTGACTTGTGGCAGCATAAGTCCAGTCCTTACGTGGTGTTTTCCCTGTGTGCATTTCTATCTACGCTCAAAATTTCTCCTTTTTTTATAAGGACACCAGTCATACTGTAGGGCCTTCCCAAGTGTCTCAGTGGTAAAGAATCTGTCTGCCAGTGCAGGAGCCTCAGGAGACACTGCTTCAATCCCTAGGTCAGGAAGATCTCCTGGAGGAGGAAATGGCAACCCCTTCCAGTATTCTTGCTGGTGTAATCCCACGGACAGAGGAGCCTGGTGGGCTACAGGGTATGGGGTCACAAAGAATCAGACAGAACTGAGCGACTGGGCACAAATGCAGTCATGTTGTGTTAGCGCCCACCCTAATGAGCTCGTCATAACTAATTATATCTACAGTGACCTTGTTTCCAAATAAGGTGACATCCTGAGGTACTGACGCTTAGGACATCAATATATGAATTTCTGGGGACACAATTCAAGCTGTAACAAGACCTAACTTAATTTGCTGTATGATTTTAATTGAAGCGTTTTTCTCTTCTGTCCTTCAACACTGGTTTCTTTAACTTGACATCTCTTTGCAGGAAAATGTCAAGAAGCAGTCTCCGTTTCAACTTTCTATGATTGTGAGATACCAGACTCTGAATTAATCTCGTGGAGGAGAAAACCAAGTGATGTGGCCTGAAAGTGTTTGCCCTGCTGAGGTAAGAATCCACAAGAGCTGTTGTTTTCTCTCACAAGACTTTGACCTAGAGAGAGAATCATAAAATAACCGAGTCGAAAGACACTTTCACAGTCATCTAGAGGAAGCCACCTTCCTTGCAAGTGGTTTTCTGGTGTGCACCGACACTTTCAGTAGCCAGAAATGCAGGCTTTGCAGGTGGTGCTAGTGGTAAAGAATCTGCCTCCCAGTGCAGGAGACCTAAGAGACATGGGTTCGATCTCTGGGTTGGGAAGGCTCCCTGGAGGAGGAAATGGTAACCTGCCCCAGTATTCTTCCTAGGAGAATCCCATGGACAGAGGAGCCTGGTGGGCTGCAGTCCATGGGGTCACAGAGAGTCGGACATGACTGAGTGTCTGAGTGCAGCACAGCCGGAGATCCACTAGCGTTAAGGCGGTCTTCTTTATGGGATACTTTGGGATGATCAGACCTTCTTTCTAAAGTTGGACCAACTATGCTCAGGCATAGTTTCAAATTTAATTCTTGGTGATGAGAGTGAGGTAATAATGTCATTCCCTTAAAGCCAATGTCAGCCCCCTTTCCTGTCGACGATCCTTATTTTTGACAGCATCAGGAGAAATATTTGAAGCTATAGTTGCCAGGGAGAGGAGACAGTTTGGATGTTCCTGGCTCTTTTTCCTTCAGTCTACATTCCAAGTTCCTCAGCTCTCAGTCTAAACCACATAAAAGTCAAAAGAGTGACCCAGCCTAATCAGTATCTGAATTCATTGAACTAAGAGGAAAGTCACAGTTAAGGTATTCTATGTGGTAAACGTAAGCCATGGCATTTTTACTGTTTCAGTTAAAGTAATTTAAAGAAAAAATTACCTTTATACTACATTTAGGAGGACAAATTAGTTATGACATGCTTAGAAACCATTAATATGTGTGGATTCCTATCAAGTAATTATTCAAACCCACACATTCACAAAAAAAGAGAAAGAAATAGATTCTTGCTAGAAATTTACATATACAAATTTGAAAAGTTCATTTCTAAACTGCTATGATTTATTACACCCACATCTTGATCATTTGAATTATGTATTAAACACATACTTTAAAAATACTTGTCATTATAATATGCTTTACACAACAATGTGTTATATTTCTTGCTGGGAATTCATTATTAATATATATTTATAGGACACATTCAAATGTATCAAGAAATGTAGGTGCATTTATTGGTAACAAGTGAAATTAATGAAGCATCTATGAATGAGATTTTAATTTACTGTTACCTGAAACTTAATAAAACTTTAAAGCCTGATTTTTAAATTCATCAAGCTGCCGAAAAATGAGTTTTTTTTTCCTAAGGATAGAAGAGAAAGAAAATTAGCATGTTTCTACTTTCCTCCTAGCACAGAGCGCAGTTTACTAAAGACTTCAATAAGAATATGACATTGTAGTGACCTGAAAAATAAAAGCAATCAGAATCTAGCCTAGGCAACCTACCAGCAAAATTTTATATATATATATATATATATATACACACACACACACACACACACATATGAAATTATATATATATATATATATAGCTACACACACGCATATGAAATTGAGTATAATAGCTTTAAGTCAGTACACAGAGGTGAGACAAAAGAGAGATTACCAGAGAATAAAAACACAGAGCACAAAGAATGTTAATTACAGTATTATTTAAAATAGCATATTATAAAATCTCAATGAATCCTAATGAATCAGAGGATTTATTTGAGCCTAACAATGGCTAAATACTTCTTAAAATGAAATCAAGAGAGATTAGAAAAAGAAAAAAAAAAGGACTTAAAGGGTCCACCTTGAGCTTAAAATAGGAACAAAGAAACATTGCACATAAGGTCAGTGGAGAACTTGAAAATTCATTATGATTTCACCAACGTATTTAACTCACTGATTCTTCTTTGCTTCATAGTCAAGTATTTAGACTCCACCCTTGGCAATATTTTCTCAGCCACTAGCTCTGCCTTCTGTTATTTATTTCCTTTTCCACCACGTAGAAATGGAGACTTAATAAAAGCATATTTTATTTCTTATCTGCTATTTTGTGGGTCTTGCCCTGATAATCATTACCTGTCTTTTTTACAGAAAAAAATTCTTTTTCAAAAGGCATGCATGTTGGATGACCATATTTATGTGCTGGCTGTTCCATCAATGATAACAAACTTCCCTTTAGCTATTCCAGCTCTTCTCAGTGGGCTGGGGACAAGGATGGATTGAATGATTGATAGCTTCTATTGGTAAGTGAGGCTCCTGGTTTGAGTCCTTAGGCCAGAGCTAAACAGCCTAAGCAAATCACAGGATTGATAAATTATTTAAATATTTTTGCCCAAATTACCCTGGAAGCCCCACAACCCTAAATAGATCTGAGAAGAGAGGAAAAATACTGATATGATTCTGAGGAACTCAACGCAAGTTCATAGTCTTGCTACCCTCTCTAACAGAATAGCGTTCTCCTTTACTATCTCCTATAGAAAATATTCATGATAGTGATCAGGAGACAGGATGAAGCCTGAGCTCCATTATGAGCCTCCTCTAACCTCTCTTTGCACCTTAGTTTCCTCACCTGTAAAATGTGAATTATTCTTATAATTCTTATATATTCTTAAAATCACTGCCAAATACATGATTCGGCAGTTTTCCCCCAGGTCATACACAGAGCGACTGAGTCAGAGTTCCAGCCCTTTTTTTTGGAGGTTCTCAAACATAGGACAGAGCTTGCCTGGTGGCTCAGATGGTAAAGAATCTGCCCGCAGTGCAGGAGACTGGGCTCAGTTCCTGGGCTGGGAAGAAGATCCCTCCGGAGAAGGGAATGGCTACCCACTCAAGGATTCTTGCCTGGAGAATTCCATGGACAGAGGAGCCTGGCGGGTCACCATCCATGGGGTCACAAAGAGTCAGACACAACTGAGTGACTAGCACTATTACATAAGACTGCTTGCTTCTGTGGGGATTTGGTCTAAGGGATGTTGCATCAAAAGGTTGGATATGAAAAGAAAGATCTCTGCCTGTTCAGGACTTTATATTCCCTTCTCTGAATGTTTGCTTTTTCATAATTTGTGAAACAATCCCTATTTCACACGGTCTATACACATAGAACTTGTTTGCAGTGTGTTTGTCCTTGGCTCCCCCTTAGCTGGCCATGCAGTGATACCTTCGCTCTGTCATCACTGCTGTTTCCTTGAACTCTCCTGCCAAGGAATTTGATTCAGATGGAACAAAAAGGGACAAATTAGGAGCAGAACCTCATCTCATGGATTACGCACAGGAAAGAGATGGAAGTCACTTCAGGTTGCCCTGAAGTTAGATTTTATTCTCCTATATTTTTTTATTCTTATGTAACTAAACATACAGATATAGGCTTGAGAGAAGCTATGGATTTCTATATTTTTCGTCACCTCTAGCCACACCTTCGCCTAATATCCTAACCTTGTGAATCAAGTAGGAGGCTCTCTCCTGTTTTTACAAGCAGGCGATGAATCTCAAACCAAGAACAGCCACCACAAAAATGACCATGAATGGTGTTTCCACTTAGACTTCATTGGTAAGGCTGAAGCTTAAAGCATTCCACATTGCTCAGCATTATGATAGCTAGAGGGTTGCAAGAGCTTGGATCCTTACTTGTAAAACCAAGACTTAACTATGTCAAATACTTTATCATATCTAGTTAAGAATATGTCTCTAATGAATGAAAAACACCTCTAGTTCAGACCTCTGTGGATGTTTCTTTTTTTAAATCTATCCAGTCCATCAAATTTTATTTCTCTGAGTTGCCTACCTCCCTGAGTGACCTCACTCTTTAACTTGCATCCTAGTACCCCGAGTTAGAAAGCTGAGGGTCACCTTAACCTTTACTGCATCCCATAGCCATTTTGGATTCCAGCATTGCCCTCCCCCTCTTTATCCATATTGTTTCTCAGAGGGCCTCGAGGCCAGTTTTAGCCATCTTCAGGCCTCCATGTTGACACCAGAATAATCTCCTTAAAATGGGACTGTCATCATTTTCCTTACTTGTTTGTGAACCTCCAATGAACAGGTCACCTTCCTGACCTCATCCTTGCCATTCACCCAGTAGTACCTTCCACTCCACAGTCAAGCTCCTGGAAGGGGCCTTGAGGCACCGCGCTGCCTTTGCTCAGGCTAGTTCAGCTTTGGGCACTTCTTCCCTACCCTTATCCACCCACGAAGCCCTTCCTCATCTCTGCAACTTTAGCTCATGTCCTGTTGTGTATCAGGTGGTGTGTGTTTGTTTACCTAGCACATCAGATAAAACTGCATATTTGAGAGTCCTCTCTGAACTCTATCATGACACTTCTATTACCTCATTGAATTTATTTGTGTAAGATTTGGTTTCTTCTATTATATTGTTATCTTCTTGGGGCAGAAATCATGTCTCGTCCTACTTTGAACCTCCTGGGGCTAACACAGGATTTGGTATTTAGAAAGAACCAAATAAATATTTTTTGCATAAACAAACACAGTTCATTTTCCCAATTTCCTGTCATCTACCTCAGAACAATCCTTTCAGATACCTTAGAAAATTTTCATTGTCTCTGATTTTGCAGTAACTCAGACATCCTGTCCATAACAGTTATTAATCATAATAACTTTGAAATAATTCCTCTGTGCAAATATTCAGGGTCTCATCCATAACTAAGTGAAATATAGTGTAAAATAATCAATCATTATTTTCTAAACCAAAGACCCTGTAATTAAGGAGTCTATCAATGTGCCAACAACTTGTGGGTCTGAAAATTAATTTTTGTTTGTTAAAGGACCTTAAAGATAATGTAATAGGAGCCTATGGTGAAATGGATTAATAAATTGCTTGTCTCGTTTCACTTGTTCTTTTCTATTTAAATTCCATTTTATGGAATGGTGCAGTTTTTTTTTTTTTTTAATTTGACATAATGCATACTTTCCTTCAAATCCAGAGGAATCATTACTCCTGCCAGCTTCCTGTTTACTTGCATTTGAGTGTAAAGTGTGTGGAAGGAGTAAATGAACGCCTGAATGCTTGTGCCAGGTGACACAGATAGGTTATTTCATTTAGTTTCCCGTTGAGTTCATTCACTCAACGAATTTGTATTAAGTGCCCTCTGCATTGCCATTTCTCTTTTTAGGATGGTAAAAGCCAGGACCCACAGAAGGGGTTTGAGTCGACCCTGGGATTCACAATTAATGACTGGCAGCACCAGGATCTGAATGCAGGTGTGTCTCTTTCCAGGGTCTAAGTCCATTATGTCATACCTTTGGTCCCTAAGCATTTGATCCCAAGCCTCTTGGTTTGCCGTTTGATATCTTTTTCTTTAGGCAGTTGAAAGAAAGCCCAGAGAAGCCACATTCTTATGAAAAGATCCATTGGATATATTAACTAAAGCATTTCCAAGCTGAAACAGGACTTGGTGAGCATCTCATCCAGTCTTTTAATTTGAAAGATAAATGGACATTGACTATCCCCTACAGTCCATTCACTTATTTATTTACTCATGAAACACCTGCTATGTGAGAAACAGTGCTAAAGACTTTTGTTAAAACATGAGTAGGACAGATTTGCTCCTAAGCTTTATGGAACTCAGAATTTTGCTTAGAGTGGTAGGATGAGAAAAAGTTAAGCAGACTTTCTCTAACACTCTCTGACACTGATGTGTCATTTTTCAGACTAACTGGAGACCCATTTGTAGTATTAGGAAACTATACCTGTCCCAGAAATAACTGAAGAATGTAATGGAGCACCAGTTGGGAAGAATGAAAAACTTTTCGTAGAGAAGTGGAACAGAGGTAATAAACAGTTTCCCTGCTCCAAGAAATCCAGCCTGACTCACCCTCTCTGAATCAGGTACTTCCTTATACATGCCTTTTAGCACCCCGTGTTTACCTCTACTGAGGTATGCATGCCCTCCCTTGTGGATATAAAGTAAAATGTTTGTTGCCTCCACTAGACTTCCAGTTTTCAAGCTCTGGAACTATATCTTGCTCATCACACATCAGGAACATAGTACCATCTCAATACTCATTTGTTGAGGGAACAAATGAGTGAGTGAGCAAATGAATGAACGAAAGCATGTGGCATAAATTTTGGAGGGAAGCAAGTTTGCTTTGCCATGTTAAGTTACATAAAGTGAACATCAATGAGAAAATCAACAAAAGCTGGGGATTTTATGCAAGAACTTTGATAAAAAGTGGAAGGCGGTAAATGTGAAAAGGAACAGAGAGGACTAAGTAGAAGCAAATCAACAGAATGTGGGCAGCACTGAGGAAAAAGTACAGAGGAAACTTCACCGATACGCTGGCCTCCATGGCAGTGATTGTTAACAGGGTTGAATAGTTTCCTGATGGACAGGGAATTAAAAGTTTTTATCAGGAATACAGTCAGCAACCCTTGTAGGTTGTTTTACAATATTACAGTTGAGATAATGACACAGTAAGCTGTATATAGTTCTTATCCCAATAGATTTTATCTGTTCAATCAATAAATATTTTAAATTGTTTACTGCCAGTTAAACACTGATGTATAGCAGTTCTTAACTCTAATAGTTTATTATTTTTGATTAAACATTTATCACTGTTGCACATGCATGTGTTTAAAAGAACTTCTGCAGATATTGGTGGAGATGGGTATGTGTGTTGCCAGGACCCCAGGTCACAACTGGAGCCCAGATGGAACAAAACTAGGGAAATCACCTCCTTTTGGAATATTACCTTTGGACAAAGCTAATACCTTGCCTGACTGCGCCAGATGTTACCATTTCTCATTTAATCTTCACATCATTTCTCCCTGAGACAGCCAGATTTATCTTCCAAAGCTCATTTGCATTTTAAAATCAAGTTTTTCTTTCTGATTATAAAAGTGAGATATGTTTACTGTAGAAAAATTTGAAAATGCAGAAAAGTTCATGACTAAGAGGAAATCACTCTTCATATATTGCTTATATTTCTAGGATTTTCCTATGTTTAAAAAATATACCAAACCTCTCAATGTAGATCTTACCATCTTTTTATTATTTCCTATATATTTTACATATATATATATAGTATATGAACATCATTCTTCAATCACTATGTATAATGATGATAATCAGCTGTGTATAACAATGACAATATACGTTTTTAGCATTTCCTACTTAGCTGAAAACTAACTCACCAAAACTTACTATTTCTCTAACCCCCACGGCAAGCTGTGAAATAGGTCCTTCATGTTTATTATGAAATTGTCTTCAATTTACAGATAGAAGAATTGAGGCAATGAGAGCATAAATAAGTTTCCCAAGGCCACACAGCTTGTAAGGTCATGGAGCCAGAGGAAAACTAGACCACCTAGCTCAGAGCTTACATCTCAACCTCGGGGACCCACTGCCTACCATATGCAGCAGCCTGCATTACCCCAGGGCTAAGTTAGCTAGCTTTTGTAAAGGTAAATTAGTTTTTTGTAGACGTGAAATAAGAGCACAGTTTTGGGGTTTTTTTTTTTTTGTATTAACATTCTTCTGTAACATACGTAGCAAAAATAAGCTGTTTCCTCCCCGCCCCCAAACTTTCCTCAGCCTTATATCTTCTACCCCAAAACAACTGCTCTCAAATCCTTTGGTCATAATCATCAAGTATTTACATTCATATTTCTCAGTAATATGCCCAAGGTCATGTTTTTTTTTTTTTCATTTTTAGATACCATCTATTACTTCCTAGCATGAAGATGAGATTCAGTTCTTTTATATCCACTTCCTCTTGTTAAACATTTCATCTTTTTTTCCCTCTCTCTTTTTATTTCAAAAAAACTTTATATAATATCTCTCTTTATCCATCCATCCCTTAGTCTAATTTTTTTTTCAATTTTTGTTGAGTTGGTCAGTTTTCCCAGTAATGAATCCTCACATTTCCTAGAATTCCTAAGTCTGCTCACCAGAATTCCAGGAACCAAAAAAAGGAAAGGAGACTTCAGGTGGAGTCAGTCTGTAGACATCTTTCAGTCTTCATTTTAGTTCAGCCGCTCAGTTGTGTCTGACTCTTTACGACCCCATGAATTGCAGCATGCCAGGCCTCCCTGTTCATCACCAACTCCCAGAGTCCACCCAAACCCATTTCTATCAAGTCAGTGATGGCATCCAGCCATGTCATCCTCTGTCGTCCCCCTCTCCTCCCGCCCCCAATCCCTCCCAGCATCAGGGTCTTTTCAAATGAGTCAACTCTTCGCATGAGGTGGCCAAAGTACTGGAGTTTCACCTTCAGTATCAGTCCTTCCAATGGACACCCAGGACTGATCTCCTTTAGGATGGACTGGTTGGATCTCCTTGCAGTCCAAGGGACTCTCAAGAGTCTTCTCCAACACCACAGTTCAAAAGCATCAATTCTTCAGCACTTAGCTTTCTTCACTGTCCAACTCTCACATCCATACATGATCACTGGAAAAACCATAGCCTTGACTAGATAGACCTTAGTTGACAAAGTAATGTCTCTGCTTTTAAATATGCTATCCAGGTTGGTCATAACTTTCCTTCCAAGGAGTAAGTGTCTTTCAATTTCATGGCTGCAATCACCATCTGCAGTGATTTTGGAGCCCAGAAAAATAAAGTCTGACACTGTTTCCACTGTCTCCCCGTCTATTTGCCATAAAGTGATGGGACCAGATGCCATGATCTTAGTTTTCTAAATGTTGAGCTTTAAGCCAACTTTTTCACTCTCCTCCTTCACTTTCATGAATAAGTTTTTTAGTTCCCTTCACTTTCTGCCATAACGGTGATGTCATCTGCATATCTGGGGTTATTGATATTTCTCCCAGCAATCTTGATTCCAACTTGTGCTTCTTCCAGCCCAGCATTTCTCGTGATGTACTCTGCATATAAGTTAAATAAGCAGGGTGACAATATATAGCCTTGGCGTACTCCTTTTCCTATTTGGAACCAGTCTGTTGTTCCATGTCCAGTTCTAACTGTTGCTTCCTGACCTGCATACAGGTTTCTCAAGAGACAGGTTAGGTGGTCTGGTATTCCCAACTCTTTATTTGATTTGTTGTCTCGTTTAAACCTTCATCCATACCCATGACCTGGGGTTAGAGTTTCTGGTTCTCTTTCTCTAAGAATTACATTCACAGTCTTCTACTGAAGTTGGGAAATGGTGGTGACCTTGATCCAATAGCATGGAGGAGCTGACCTCAGCATCTGAGCAACCTTGTATAGTCATTTAAGAAGCCCTCTTTGAGTTCAGTCTTCTGGCTCATTCCTCCTTCAGAGATAGCTGGAGTGTCTGATTTCAGATCCTTTCTCAAAACAGACAGAGAGTGGCCTGCCTTGGTTAGTGGCCTCAGCTGTGTCCCTTCAACAAAGTCAGTTTTGTCTTACTCATCTGCTTTCTGTGTTTCATTCATTTTCTTCTTGTATTTCCTCCTTTGTTCTCCTTGTGCTTTGACTTTTGCTCTCATTTTAGTGAAGTCTTTAGGGATCAGAGACAAACCAGTGTGTTCAGTCTGCCATGTTGAGTAGGATGTCCAGGTGGAGACTCTTGCTGTATTTCACAGATGAGGCAATTAAGGTATGGAGAGTTTGGAGAAAATTGACAATCATAAAGTAGGTGAACTCACTTGTGAATTAGGTGTTCATCCCAAGGAACCAGCTAACCTGGGTCCCCATTACTGCAATGTTTTCTCCATCTTCCTTAGATCTAATCAGCCAACCCCAGCCTTTATTTATTGGTCTACTCTAAACTCTAAAGTCTAAAGAAAGATATATGTGATTTCCAAAGCGTCATTCTCACCCCTCAAATGTGTCCTTAATTTATTTCCTTGAAATCCAAGTAAATAAAATATTGTATGTGAATGATGTAATAGCTTCAGGCCAGAGCTCCTGTGATCCTGCTACAAATCTTGTGTTGGCTGTTTCCATAAAATGTCCCTGCCCATACCTCAAAAACACACATATACCATCATTAATCTTGAAACCTATATGAGTTATATTTTCATCTCAGACTGATGGATAAATTTGGTGGTAAGTATACATAAAAGGAGGGACCCCCTGGGTGACCTTTAGCAGTTTCTTCCTCCCATGGAAATATTTTGCAAAGGTTCCTTCCTACCTATTTTAAAGCATTGTTATGTGAACATAGTGGGTGCTTAAAAAATAAGTTGATGAAAAAAAAATTAAGGTAATGCTGGTTATCAGAGTCAAGAGGGATCATGCTGATTTCTTTAGTTGCATTTATATATTCCTTCGTTAGTCTTTTCTTTCATCTTTTATCCTCAGACTTTTATTATAAAATTTTTCAAATATAGAGCAAAGTCGAAAGAATTTTACAGTCAGCATCCACATGTGTGAAAACCACTCAGTCGTGTCCAACTCTTTGCAACCCCATGGACTATACTATCCATGGAATTCTCCAGGCAAGAATACTGGAGTGGGTAACTTTTCCTTTCTCCAAGCGATCTTCCCAACCCAGGGATTGAACCCAGGTCTCATGCATTGCAGGTGGATTCTTTAACAGCTGAGTCACCAGGGAAGCCCCAACACATACCTACCACCTGAATTCTGCCATGTAGATTTTACTTGCTCTGTGAATCACACGTCTATCCATCTGTCTGTCCCTCTGTTCATCACTGATCCATCTATTTTTTACACATTTCCAAGTAGATGGTAGACACCTGTACACTCCTCCTGATTGTTTCAGTATGCACATTACTAACTAGAGTTAATATTTATTTACCATTTTTTTCTTTAAAGGTAATAGTTTATATACAATGAAATGCAAAAATCTGGAGTATGTATTCACTGAGATTTTATAAATGTGTTTCCTTTTTGGTCTTTTATTTTCTCTTGTGGTCCTTGCCTTTATCTAATTCAATAGATGTTTATCAAACATGTCTTTTTTGTGCCAAACATCAACAATGACGCATATTAATATGATGTATGCAAGACAGAGAAGACAGTGGCTAATTCTAACAGTGGAAATCTGGGAGAGAAGAGTTTCAGACAACATTTATCAGTGAAGAAACCCATAAGAAAAACACAAGAAATTAAAAAAAAAAATATTTGGAGGGCATGTGGAAATTAGTTGCTTATTAGAGCTTGAGCCTAGTCAGTATATGCATATGTGGTAGGGGGGTGGATAAGAGGCCTAATTTTTTTGAGTCAAAAATTCAAAAATACATGTATGAAACAAATCAGAAAAAAAGAGGGTGCTTTGTACTGTGCACTGAGCTCAGGAGAAAGTCTGCACTTACTTGGTCACTCCCGTAACCAAGACGACAACTTGACAACTCAGATTTTAGTCTGTTTTATTTCATTGGTGAGCTGCTAAAATTCAGCTTTAGTATATGTTTGATGGCTGGCAGACTACAAATTTGCTTCCAAAATGCCTTAATATAAATATGTTTGGGGAAAACAACTGAGTGATTATTCTAAATGTGAAAAGATCACTATGTAAAATGCTTCATTACTTAAATTGAACTATAAATGAATTTGCTGCAAGCTGGTGAAAAAGGAGAAATGTGACTTTTCAAGAAAAAACTTAAAATAGTAAGAAAAAGAAAATAAGCTCTCTTTAGTGAATTTATGACTTTGGATGTGACAGGGTACCAACCTCATTATCACTTATTCATTGACCCAACTTGCTTTGTTGACAGATCCCTAAGAGAGGCTGTGTGTATGTCCCTAAGCAAGGCAACATTTTCTCGACTATCCAGTTAATTTTCTGACCTCTCTGCCACTGTCCTCATGCAGCATCTCATTTCAGGCAGCACCCTATACCTTACCTTCCTGCATCATAACTATCGATCCAACCTGAATGATTTGCCAAAATGCAAACCTATTCATTCATTCATTCCTTTAAAAAAAAATCAGGGAGCATTTACCATACATCTTCTGTGGTAATGACTACTATTGTGCTGCTACAAAATATGTATAAAAGGAAAACAAACTTTTTGAAAAAAGAACTGAGTTTTTCCTGTTTTGCTCTAATCTTGAAGTCATAAGAACGTCGCCACACAGAATAGGTGATCAATGAATGTTTCTTACCTTGAGTTCTGTTGTTCAATCTAATTTGATTCATAGAACGAGGTAGCTTGTTAAAGAAAGAGTTGTCTGGAGGAATGCTTTTGGATCATGAAGGATGGATGAAACCAGAGTTGAGTCCAGGAAGTCACAGATGGAGAGAATTGCGCATAGGCAAAGAAACAGAGACAGACATGAGCCTGGTGCCTCTGAGATCTGTAAGACAGATGTCCTTTGGGCACTGCTGTACTTTATTCTACATTCTTCCTTTCTTTCCAACTGAAGTTCCAGGTTTGGGTTGTTTGTTTTTAGTTTTTGTTTACTTCTGTTTGTCCTGGGCCTCCTTTGCCGCACACGAGCTTTCTCTCGTTTCGGTGTGTGGGCTTCTCATCATGGTGGCTCCTCTTGTTGCAGAGCACGGGCTTAGGATGAGAGCTTCAGCAGTTGCAGCTCACGGGTCTAGAGCAGAGGCTCAGCAGCTGTGGCACCCAGGCTAGTTGCCTTGCAGCCTGTTGGGGGGATCTTCACAGACCAGGGATCAAACTCATACCCCCTGCATTGACAGGTGGATTCTTAACTACTGGATCACCAGGGAAGTCCCCAGAGTTCCAGTTTTAACTTCATTCTTTTCTCTTCCGATACTGCAACAAGGAAAAGAGGAAGGAATTTAAGATAAACTGGCCGGTGGGAACCTATTTCCATCAAATATACCCATCCACTCATCAATTAATCCGTCCAATTTTCTCAAACTTCCATCAGATTACTTACCCATCTAGTCAGCCTTTTGTGAAGCAAACTATTCCAAGCAACCTATTCCAAGCAACCCATCCAAAAGAACAATGGAGACCTATCAGAAAGGACTGAAAATGACATCTGGCAAGAAGGTGAATTGAGAAAGGGAGAGTGAAATTAGTCAGACAATAAATGTTTGGGAGAAGGAGATCAGGCCAGGCAGTAAATTAATCTACCAGTATCAGTGGAAGTGTGCCTGTTGAGGAATTTGTAGGTAGCTATAACTCATTCCAGATTATCCTCCACACAGTGAGAAAGACAAGAATTCCAGCTCTGTAAGACACCTCTGCCAACACACAGTCTTCCTACTTATTGTCCAGGCAATACTGATTTCCAGAGACCATACTTTACCTAAGAACAGAACACATCGTTCAAATGGACCACCCAGACCCGTCATAGGAATAATGAGTCTGTTGTTCAGCTGGAAGATAGCGCTCAGGCAGTCAATCCCCTTCTAGACATTCCTTGCTCAACTGAGGCATCCTGTTTCCAAAGTCTAGTTGACACAGAGATGTAAAGGCCCATCTCTCCATCACACCTGGGGACAACTCTAAAAGGCATCCAGGTTTTTCAGAGTTCCTTATAAAGCCGACTGAATCCTTTTTGAGACCACACTGCACCCGACTTCTCTGTCTAGCCAATTCTACTCCCTTCTCTATCCTTCCACAGTTGTTAATCCCAAGAATATTCCATAACAAATTCTTGCAACATTAATCTTCATCTCAGGCAACTAAGCCTAGAGTGAAAATGAAGTCAGACAGGCGAGTTATCCAGGGGAAGCTGAGACAGAGGCGGGTGATCTACTGAGACCCCATAGTCCCTTCCTGCCCATGCAGAAAGTGATTCTTGGTTCTCTGAGGCCCCCATAGTGGAAGCCATGCTAGGAAAGAGCTTCACTTGTGGCTGATTTGCAAGGAATGACCAAGGCTAGGCTGATTCTGCCACATTACTTTACCTACTGTTTTCAGTTTGCTGATGAGGAAACTCAAGACCATAGGAAATCCACTCATCAGGCAGGACGATGTATCCTGCCTTTGGTTTTATGGTCTGTCAGTGCATCTTTTCATTTCTTGTGGAGTAAGTAGGTAGGAGTGACTACCGGGATTGCAGGAATATGGGGGAGTCTGAGAACTGAGTGGCACTGAGGTCTCCCTGCTTTTATCAATAGGGGATTAGCAAAGCCATTTCTCCCTGATGTTAAGCTGAGTGATGTAGGAAGTTAGCTGTTTCTTCCACGTATTTAAGTCATACTCTAACACACTGTGATCTGTTACCTGTTCATCCAAGTAGCCTTGCATCTGTGTATCCATCCTTCTGCTTATCATTTTGCAAGTCATCTAGATATGAAGGTGGCCAGTGGCTTGAATCAACATCTATTCTTTTTATCACATTTCCCATATGCTTTTCTCCTCATGTGTTATTAAAAGTTCGTTAGGTTATTTTATATAAGTTACTGACAGATACTAACAATATAGAGACTGGACCCAGGGCTTCCAGTCCAGAGGTTCTGATACCAGTAAATAAATGTATTAAACCAAAGACAGAAATAGAAATAAGTAGTTTAAAAGAGGAGGGTTTGATTTTTTAAAAGTAGTGCATTTTTTTAATATACAGATGGAGGTAAAAGGTGGGACATATTGTAAGTCATTATTACTTTGGGGATTAAAAATTGTAAGCTTTGTTCAGCATCCAGTGTAAGCCAACAATTATTACTGAAGATTCTGAAAATGTAATGGTGCTGTGAAATATTAAATAGAGAAAGGGAAGATTGGAGGTGAAAAGTCAGCTAAGGAGACTGTCAGAATGTTTAGAACAGAAGCCATGGCAAACTGCACAGAAAATGGAAAGGGGAGAATGAATATCAAAGGCTGTTGAAATACTAAATTTAAAGGAGGTGGAGTGGTTAAGTGAGATGCCTCTGGATTTTGATGTCTGGCAGGTAGGGGGTTTATGACACAGGTCTATTACTTTTGTTTTGGTATAAATTTAACATCTAAATCACATTTTCCTTAAGGGAATGGGTACATATGACCTAATTCATATGTGGGTTCTGGTACTCTGCAAGTTCTAATTCTGAAACTATGGTTTGGAAGGGGAAGTTGTGGAACCACTTCCAGCTTGCTGCCTTAGTTGATTGGGTTTGTGAAGGTGGCTTTTCCTGAAATGAGGGGACTAAGAAGACCAGTGTGTTAGCTCAGGTTGCCCTCATAAAATACCAACACGGTCTTCAACAGCAGATTTTGATTTCTCTTGATTCTGGAGGCAAGGCAGTTCTGGATCGAGGTGCTTCCAGATGCAGTTCTTGGTGAGTTCCCTCTTCCTGGTTTGAAGGTGCTGCTTCCTTAATGTGTCCTTCCTCCCATGGCAGAGAGAGTGAGAGCTCGGGTCTGTCTTCCTCTTTGTAAATGACACTAATCAATCACATCATGGGGACCCAACCACCCTCATGACCTCATCTAAACCTGATCACTTCCCGGAGGCCCCACCCCTAAATACCACCACGCCGAGGGTTAGGGCTTCAACTGATGAATTACAGGGGGGACACAGACATTCAGTTCATAACAGTCAGGATTGAGAAATTGCAATTCAGCTTCAGATAGATTGGTTTAGAGCTGCTCTCACACTACCTGGATGGAGATTGGGTATGTGTGTGTGGATTAGAGAGGCAACATCTGACTAATGAGACAGATTTAGAAGATGCTCCAAAGAGATAAATGGAACCATGAGAATTGACACCAAGTGTAGAGAGGCAGAATAAAAAGATATGTGTCCCAAATAGTGAATGTTGTGAGACAATAAATATAGTTTGGGAAGCTGGATGGGAAGGTGCAAGAAAGGAATATAATGCGTCTTCAGGGATACATTAATAGAACTGACAACATGAATCATGAAGAAACGCACAGGTCAGAGAAAGGATGTATAAAAAGAATGATGTGTAAATGTGTGTGGGAGTCTAGAGGTGTGGGGCTACATACTGCATTTCCAAGAACGATCTCGCATGGAACACCAGTCCCGTGAGTTCACTCCCTGAAAGTAAGGTTATGTGGAAAGATACTTAGGAGATTGTTTCAAGCTCTGACAGATTCTTAAAGGTTCATAAAGTAAATCACTTCATTAAAGACTCTCAGAAATTGAGCAGTAAAGCAAGTCGTTTTGCTCAGCATTTCAGAAATGTTTTTAAATAACAGTCTCAGTTGACATTTTCCTACTCAAATATCTTTAATCAAATTAGTGTTCTTCAGGACAGAGTTTGGTGAATATTTACCACATGATCAAGCCTCTCTAAGAGACTGAGAAGAGACCAAAGCATTGGCAGGGACATCAAGGAGAACAATTAGAATGAATTGGTAGGAGGTTCAAGGAGATTGTGAGTGATAGAATTAATGAAAGAGAAGCATGAGAGGCAAATATAGGCTTTTTTTATTGGAGGAAAAAAAGGGGGATCATTTGTAGACATACTGTGCTAAAGTAAACTTTTTTGTTTTTACTTTTTACTTTGAAGTAATCATTGACTAACAGGAAGATTGTTTGGGAAGTTCCCATGTTGCCCCCAGTGATGACATAGTGATATTAGGAAATTGTCATTGGTACAAGCCACAGGACTTATTCAGGTTGTGCTAATTATATGCACTCATTTGTATTAATATCTGTTGTTGTTATTTAGTCTTTAAGCTGTGTCCAGCTCTTTGGGACCCCATAGACTATAGAGCAACAGGCTCCTCTGTCCAAGGGATTCTTCAGGCAAGTATACTGGAGTAGGTTGCTATTTCCTTCTCTAGGGGGTTCCCGAGATCAAACCCCTGTCTCCTGCATGGCAGGTGGTTGCTTTACCACTGAGCCACCGGGGAAGCTGTTATGTGTTTATAATTCTTTACAGTTTTGTCACATGTTAATTTTATTCCCACCACCACAATTAAATCAAGATGCAGAATTGTCCCATCATCACAAGGCTTCTTTTCATTGTTCCATTGTGACCACACCCACCAATTCTCCACCACAGTAAGGACTGGCAACTACTGTCTGCTCTCTCTCTCTCCAATTTGATTATTTCAAGAACAATATATAAATGGAATTGTACAGTATTTGATGGTTTGAGATTGTCTTATTTTCATTCAGCATAATTACCTTGAGATCCATTCAGTTGGGTGTGTATCATTAGTTCATGTCTTTTTCATTGCTGCATAGTATGTAATGGTATAGATGTACCACAGGTAGCTTACCAGTTCACCTGTTGAAGAATATTTGAGTTGTTTAGAAGTTTTGCTTATAGTGAATAAAGCTTGCGTGAACACTTACATACAGGTTTATGTGTGAACATCAGTTTTCTTTTCCTTAAGATAAATACCAGAGTGCAATTGCTGGGTTACATGATAGTTGCATATTCAGTTTTATAGGAAACTGCCAAACTCTTTTCCAGAGTGGTGATACTATTTTGTATTCCCATCAGAAATGTATGAGTGGTTCAGTTGCTCTTCATTGTTGCCAGTATTTGGTGTCGTCTCTACTTTTTATTTGTTTTTTTGATAGACATGTAATGATTTTGTGGTTTTAAAATGCATTTCCATAATAGCTAATGATGTTGAGCATCTTTTTATGTATTTATTTGCCATGAATATATCCTCTTTGGTGAAAAATCTTTCCATGTCTTTTGTACATTTTCTAACTGAATATTTTGTTTTTTTTTTCTCTTGAGTATCAAGCCTTCTTTTTATGCTCTACTAATAGAAATTATTCCTTTGCCAGATATGTGGTTTGCAAATATTTTCTCCCGGTCTGTAGCTCCTCTTTTCTTCCTTCTATCAGGGTTTTCATTGGGCAAATTTAGAAAATCTTGATGAAGTCCAATTTATTTTATTTTCCTTTTGTGGTTCATGATTTTCATGTCAAGTCTAAAGTTGTTTTGCCTAGCCCTTGATCCTGATGGTTTTATCCTGTCTTTATTTTTTTCTACAAATTTTATAGTTTTAATTATTTAAGTTTGCAAGTTATTTTGAGTTAATTTTTGTGTAAGTTTTGAGTTCAGTTTTAGGTCAAGTTTCCTTTTATTGTGCCTATGGATGTCCAGTTGCTCCAGAACCAGTTTTTTTGAAAAGGCTCTCCTTTTGTGTCTTTGTCAAAAATCAGTTGGGTGTATTTACATGGGTCTATATCTAGGTTCTCTATTCTGTCCATTGCTCTGTGTCTTTCCCTCTGCCAATACCACACTGTCTCAGTTACTGAATCTGTATAGTAACCCTTAACATCAGATAGAGTGACTCCTTTGTTCTTCTTTTTCAAAATATTTTACTTGTTCTCATCCTTTGCTTTTTTCATATAAACATTAGAATAAGAGTGTCTCTGTCTACAAAGAAATCGTGCTGGGATTTTGATAGGAATTTCATAAGAAGGACTTAGGGATAAATATGGAGAGGATTGACCTCTTTGCTGTGTTGACTCTTCAAGGGAATACTTTTAAATATTGTGTTTTGAATAGGGAATTTTCAGCAGTTTCAGGGTAAGGAATTAAAAAGGGGTAATGCATCATGTTGAAGTGAAGTCATTGAGGAAAAAGACAATTGAGGATCAGGGCTCAGATAATAAGGCTTGACTACAAATCACAGATCCCCAAACCAACATAAACTGGAGGAAAGAGAACCTCAGAGAGTTCTTTAGTGATGAGCAGTGAGAAAGAGGAAGCCACACCCCTAACCTTAAATCTAGTTCTCTAGATCAAAGGGTGGTATAAATCCATCTGGAAGACTGCATCCAGTTTTCACCTCCAGCCCAGCAAGAAGAGGAGATGAGGATTACTCTGGGGACCCAGGTGAGCCAGGCTCTGCAGTAGAGAAGCAGTATCTCTGAGAGAGAGAATGCTGCAGAGGAAGAGAGGAAGCCACAGGGAGGCCTCCCAATGGAGGAGTGAAAGCTTTGGGTGTAGCCTCAGGACCTGCTCTGTACCCCTTCTCTTCTGGGATTCTGTTTGAAGCCCTTCCTTTCTGCAGGTTAGCACCATCTGTCCAGCTGGGTCTGGATCGCTCCAGCTGCCTGTCTTTCCTCCCCAAGTTGATCTACACCCAGTGCTGAGTGATCAGGTGTCTAGCATGACCTCTCCTCAGTCTTGTACACGTTTTTCCTATGTAACAGTGTCCATCTGTACTAACCCAGTCCTGCCCTACACAAGCTGCTTGGCTTGTTGTCTAAATTACTGATAGCTGGATAAGAATACATTCATTCATTAGAGTAATGTGCTGAAGAGTTGTGCCCATCATGGCTGAAATAGGGAGATACTGACGCAACATACAACGGGCCCTCTGTAGCCACAGGTTCTGCATTAGCAGATTCAACTAACTGAAGATCAAAACTTCCAGAAATCTCCAAAAAGTAGAACTTGAATTTTCCATACACAAGCAACTATTATCATAGCATTTACATTGTATTTATAGCTATTTACATGGTACTTCCATTGTATTAGGTATCATGAGTAACCTAGAGATGATTTAAAGGATACATGACTATGTGTCTAGGTTATTTGATATTTTATATAAGGGATTTAAACATCTGCAGATTCATGGTTCAGGGGGGTAGGGGGCGGTCCTGGAAACAATCCCCTGCAGATACCCAGGGACAAACTTTTTGGTGAAAATACATACTTTTATTGTTTTGTTGTTTGTTTTTTCATTTATACCCTCTGCTCTATTTATATGTGAGTCAAAACCCTCATGAAATTAAAAGATGCTTGCTCTTTGGGAGGAAAGCTGTGACAAACCTAGACAGTGTATTAAAAAGCAGCGATACCACTTTGCCAACAAAGGTTCATCTAGTCAAAGCTATGGTTTTTCCAATAGTCATGTATGGATGTGAGAGGTGAACCATAAAAAAGACTGAGCGCCAAAGAACTGATGCTTTCAAACTGGTGTTAGAGAAGACTCTTGAGAGTCCCTTAGACAGCAAGGAGATCAAACCAGTCAATCCTAAAGGAAATCAGTCCTGAATATTCATTGAAAGGGCTGATGCTGAAGCTAAAACTCTATTACTTTGGCCAACTGATGCAAAGTGCTGACTCATTGGAAAAGACCCTTATGCTGGGAAAGATTGAGGGAAAGAGGTAAAGGGGGAGACAGGATGAGATGGTTGGGTAGCATCACCGACTCAATGGACGTGAATCTGAGCAATCTCCAGGAGATAGTGAAAAACGAGGAAGCCTGGCAGTCCATGGGGCCCAAGGGGTTGCAAAGAGTCGGTCACAACTAAGTGACTGAACAAGAGAAAAATGCTACATCACATATTTGGAATGTATCCAGTAGATCACTTTCTGATTTGGTGAAAAGTTGCAGCTCCTGACAGTAAGCTTGGGGCCTTTTGCTTTACACCAAATAAAAATTACTTAGAAGCAAGTCCTGAAATCATCAAAAAGGACCAGTGGGGAAAGAAATAGGAGCAGCGCTGGAAGGATTTTCCACTTCTGCCAGTCATCCCAAAAGCCCACCCCCCTCAGCCACTGAGGGACATAGGCACCCTTGACTCGGGTCTCCCCGTCCTCTGCTCCCTCCCAGCCTTACCCCTGTCCCAGTGTTCTTCCCTCAGGGCACCTCTCACAGGGCAGGGTCATAGACTGTGGCTTTCAGACCTTAGTCTCCAAAGAGCTTCCAAAGCAGCTGGAAGATCTCATGTGGATGGTGAATGTTCACACTGAAACCCACGGGGGAAAAATAAATAAATAAAATGAAAGCATAGGAGAAAAAGGGTCAGTAAAAATAAACGTCTTGCCTGGAGGACATCCCACAGCTGTGTGCTGATGCAACAGTGCCGAGAGTTGGGAGCTTCCAAAATGTGTAGTTCTGGGTAGGAAGGAGAAAAGTCAACCTCTACCCATGTGTCCCCACCCCTGCGCAGTGGCCACAACCCGGAAGTCAGAGAGGACTTCCCTTAGCATTGAGATTTGTCAAAGGAACTCCTTTCAAAGATGGAACGTCACTAAAGCAAGTCTGTGGTTTGTCCATGGGAAGCTGGAATTGAACAAGGTGATGGGCTTTTAGGTCAGGAAGGTGTGTATCCGAATCATGGTTCTACTACAACTTACTGATGACTGTGATCAAATCACATGACCTCTTAAATCCTCAATATCCTAGTCTCTGAAGTGGGGTGTCATAAAGCTTACCGTGATGTTATCTTGACAAGATAAGAGATTCTGAATATGAAGAACATGGTCGAATCTGTCCCATACCAGACCCAGATGATGATCTTGTCATAGTTCAATCCTCAAGGTTCAGTTGTCTCCTGCCACTTTATATCACGTAAATGTTCACAGAAGAGGAGGCTTACTTCCAATGGATGTTTATAGGCATATTAACCAAGACAGAGGGAGGGACACCTGGTATCTGGCAGGAAACCAGATAAAAATACTTGCCATTTAAAGTTTGCAAATAAATCTCTGTGGGATAATAACAATGATAATAATAATTATGTTGTTGTCAGTAGCAAGGTGCTACACTTCACAATACTTGTCATACTGCCCAGAGCTTTCATTTTCAAAGAGAGATTATCAGAATAGATTTGCCAATAGTGATTATAATGTACTTAGAAACAAGTCAGCTTCTGCCTCAGTGATTCCATCGATGGCTCCCTAGAATGTATCTTTGTACTTCACCTTGAAAAGATGAATGGCATCCAAGGATGACAAACACAGCCAGCGCACACCTTCAGCCCTACCCATCCTAACGTGGGGACAATCTGCAGGCTTGGCATTACTCTGGGAATAAAGATTCCTCCACCATAAAAGGGGGAATAAGTTGAGCTCTGACATTCAGGAATCATTAAGAAGAATCTTAAATCTTAGAAGAGGTGAAATTTAAGAGAACTAGGAAAGTTAGGTACAAAAATTGCCAGACTAAGGGTTTCCCACATGGCGCTAGTGGTAAAGAACCCGTTTGCCAATGCAGGAGACATAAGAGACTCAGGTTGGACCCCAGGGAAGATCCCTGGAGGAGGGCATGCAACCCACTCCAGTATTCTTGCCTGGAAAATCCCATGGACAGAGGAGCTTGGCAGTCTACAGTCCACGGGGTCTCAAAGAACTGGACACGACGGAGCGACTGAGCACTGCCAGACTGAACGACCTCAGAGGTGGGAAGCAGTGGGGAATTATGACTGGCAGCTAGTGACCCCAAGTGAGATTCATAGGGATATGGTTCTAATAAACCAGCCCTGTAGGGGCGAGTCATTTTGAAGGTCTTTACCCCAGACGCTGGGGCTCAGAGAGTAACACTGGGAGCCTGGTATTGGACCCAGAGCATAAATTGAAATGTCTCCTCTCACGTCTCTATTTTCTAACTAGGGTTTAAAGGTGTCAGCCTTTTAGGCAATGAGAACAAACACCATGAGCTCAGGTAGGGATGCAGAGACATCCCTTGTGGATCTGCTACTTCCTTCAAAGGTTAAACGAAATTGACAATTTAACACACATTCTTCAAGATCTACAATACAGTCTAAAACTTAAGAACTATCTAAGGCATTAAAATTTCTGGGGTTATCTTGATTCTATACTACCTGGGTGATGTTGGGCAAATAACCTCGTCTTCCTATATCAAGTTCCTCAGCAGTAATATAGGCTAATACTGCAACCCCTAAATGATTTTGTGAAGATTCAATGAATGAATTAATCCAGACAAGGACCAAGGAGGCATTCAATAAATTACATAGACAAAAGGGCTCTCTTCCCATGTAAGTATGTAGATGACTCCATTTTTAAAACCACTTCAGGGACTTCCCTTGTTGTCCAGTGTCTAAGACTTTGTGCTCCAAGTCAGGGAAGCTCCAGATCCCTGTGCTCCAGATCTGTGCTCCAGATCCCTGGTCTGGGAACTAGATCCCACATGCCACAACTAAAGATTCCTTATGCCACAGTGAAGAGCGAAGATCCCCGTGTGCTGCCAACTAAATAAATATTAAGAAAATAAATTCTCAGGCCTCAAAATTTAAAAAAATAAAATCACTTCATAATATTATATTTTATGGAGGGAGCATGGTTATTGATTCAGTCTTATAATAATGGATATTACTATAGCTTCCGTTTTTGTCTTTCCAAAGAGTGCTAAAATAAATCACTCACGTACTCATATCCTTATACCTTTAAGAAAATAATTCTGATTAATCCCTCAGAGTGTAGCACACTTATTATTTATTATCCATTTGTCCTCTAATGGTTTTTGAGTCTGGGAAAGTTGTCTAAGTGGAGAAAGATGTGTTTGTGAGAGGAAGGACTGCCTTGAAGAAAATTTTCTAGATCCTAGAAGCAGTGCATGTAAAATTTACATGAAGAACTGCATGAGTTAAGGAAGGCTTCAGTCTCTGTCTGAACCCTAGAATGGGGAATATGAGGCAGGCAGGGTTGATGACCAGGAAGTAGATGAAGAGCGAATCTACACTTCATTCACTCTCAGGCGCTAATGATTCGTAAGCTCTTAAAGAGTCATGTACTACCAAGTGACAAAGCTTCTAAATAGAGCAGCAGCTGTCCACTAGAGAAGGGTTTCCCGAGGCGTGAAATGCAAGCCACAGGTGACTGTCCATGGTAGTATGAACACACAGCGATAAATATTGTTCTTGTTTAGTCATTAAGTCGTGTCTGATTCTTCTGCAACTCCATGGTCTTTAGCCTTCCAGGCTCCTCTGTCCATGGGATTTTCTAGGCAAAAGTACTGGAGTGGGTTGCCATTTCCTTCTCCAGGGGATCTTCCCAACCCAGAGATAGAACCTGGGTCTCCTGCGTCCCCTGCATTGGCAGACATATTCTTCACCTCTGAGCCATCAGGGAAGCCCAGTAGTAAATACTGCAAAGTGTAAATGTATCTTTTTCAGTAGTCAGTCAGTCCATGCAGTGACTTGATTGATAATTTATCTTTGCCTATGTGCTCAGTCGCTTCAGTTGTATCAGACTCTTTGCAACCCTAAAGGGCCTGTAGCCCACCAGGCTCCCCTGTCCATGGGATTCTCCAGGCAAGAATACTGGAGTGGGTTGCTGCGTCTTCCTCCAGGGGATCTTCCCGATCCAGGGATCGAACCCGTGTCTCTTATGTCTCCTACATTGGCAGGCAGGTTCTTTACCACTAATGCCACTTGGGAAGCCCAGTTTATCTTTAACATCTTTTAAAACTTACTAATCTTCTGTTTCACAACCGTCACCACCAAAGAGTAGGCATTGGGCTGAGAGTCTACAGGGAGAACCGTTTCCAGCACTATTTTATTTTCATTGTATTTATTTGTACATAACCTCTACTTATGACAGTTGATATTGTTTTTCCATATATGAGAAAGGCATACGTGTTCTTTTCAAGTAGATTAAATATGTAAGTTCACTGAAAACATGGAATTTGGAGAAACATCCAGCTAGACCGAGAGGAATGTGGGAAATAGGTTTTGCTTAATTTCTCCTGCATCAGCCAACCCTGATGATTGCTGTTACAGTAGCCAACTCTTTGCCTTGGTCTTCTTCAAATGATTTCAAAAATTAAATCAACTTAAAGCACGTATGATTCTTGAGTTGGGGCGTGGAGCTCATCACATGAAAGTGGTTTTCCTCTAACCATCTCTCACCAACATTCTCACGACAGTGACCACAGTCTTCAAAGAATTTAGCCCGAGTTCTGGCCATTTATTTTAAAAGTCATTGCTGGACTAGGGAAAAAAAAAAAAACAACTAGAAATGTTTTAATCATTGGTATCTTATAAATCCAATTTGAGGATTAGTTTCACTCAGCCTCAATAAAAAGGTTTAAAAATTCAAGTTTGTACCTGCCCTTTGAAGCATAAACCCAAGAATAGTTTTATTGCAACTACAGCACACTCCCAGAACAAACATGTGGCAGATGCTTGGAATTTGGAGATCAAATCCAAAATTTCAGAAGCACATCTTTTTCTGTATTTCAGGAAGGAGGGAGTAATCCCAGAATTGGCCTGATTTGACTGGTTAGTTTTTTTTTTTTTTTTCCCTGAATCCCATAAATGGAACTGCATATTTGGGAATTTTATGCCCCACATAATATTTATAGGTTATCTATGATTCCTTGAGGTTTTGGATAGTTATAGCTCCACACTAGGCTTTCCAAGATTTTTTTTTTTCTTTTAAGTGCCAAAGAGGCTGACATCTGTCCTGGGAAACTGGTGGGGATTAGATATTTTTCAGGTCAAAAGTTAAAAGATTCCTAATACTCACAGACATTCTATGTCTAGGAATGTTTGTTAATTTGAGCCCCTTTCTCCTTCCATGTTTATCTTTAATCTCCCAACCAGCTGTCTCCCATAAAAAGATATTTCTGTTTTTAGTTACAAATCTGTTTAGAGATAAAACTCACTCATAAATACACAACCACATGCAAAGATTTTTTTTTTTCTGCTGACAGTACAGGACTAACTCCAGATGAAAAATATTAAGTTTGTTTAGAAATAGAAAATACATTCTCCTTCCCTTGATGGGGGCCCATGTTTTATGGATGTTCAAAATCTCTTCATGTCTCTGTGTGAATCTCTCTTATAGGCTGGGCTTCTCTAGTGGCTCCAAAACCATTGCAGGAGAGGCAGGTTCAATCCATGGGTCAGGAAAGATTCTCTGGAGAAGGAAATGGCAACCAACTCTGGTATTCTTGCCTGGGAAATCCCATGGACAGAGGAACCTGGCGGGCTACTGTCCATGGGGCCATAACAGAGTCAGGATGTGATTTTTGTGACTAAAAAACAACAAAGGTCTCTTGGTGTCTGTGTGTGAGCCTCTCTTGGAGAGTACAACCTTCTGTTACCTTAGTGATGAGGACTTTCAAATAGTCAGGATCGTTGGGTGCCTTCCTAATCGAAAAATTAACTCCTTGCAAAGGAAAATTTTGGTTGCCTAAGGAAAAGAAAACAAACTAAGAAATAAGTCTGTGAATTGCTGCAAATATGATCACTATTACCTGAAAGACTGACTCCATGCCCTATTGTTATTTGCTTGTGGCTCACTCTCTCTGGGAAACTGATGAGATCTTGTATTTTCTTTCTTCTTTTGGCATTACTTTCAAAACCAAGTACTGTGTCTGCCACATAGTATTTGATCAGTGCTCAAGTGTATTGCTTGCTGCTAATTGAATTGTTATCTTGTTATATAATAAATTGTGCAAAAAGAACAACATTTAGACATTGCTTCTTTCTCAGTGACTTACTTAGCGCTTAGGATTCCATCTTTCCCACATGTGTGTGTGTTAGTCACTCAGTTGTGTCCAACTGTTTGGGACCCCATGGACTGTAGCCCGCCAGGCTCCTTTGTCCGTGGGATTCTCCAGGCAAGAATACTGGAGTGAGTTGCTATTTCCTACTTCAGGGGATCTTCCCAACCCAGGGATTGAAACCAACACCTCCTGTGTCTCCTACACTGGCAGACGGATTCTTTACCTCTGAGCCACCTACGAAGCCCATCTGTCCCATCTGCTCACCACCCTTAAACATAGTTTAAAAGGGAGCACATTCCAAATCTGCTTCCGGATTGGTTGTCATTGTCTGAGCAGACCTGTCATAACCACACCCTGCCTCTTGTTGAGGCTCATTCAGTAACAGCTGATACAGTTTATTACTACCACACACTGAACAGTGTTAGATGAAGCACATCATTGGCTATATTTCATCAACCATGTAAAGTAGCCACTCCCACCTCCATTTTACAGACAAGAGAGTTGAGATTCAGGGAACTCAGATTACTCATGTTTGTAAGACAGACTCTAAGTTTATTTGCTTACAGATCATTAGATACTCCATCACATGAGGCTGCATCCTCTAAACAGAAGCATGGAATGAATAACTTCAGGTGAGCCCTTCTGAATATCAAATGGTGTGGTTGTCATTCTGCCTACTTTCTCTCATTCTGGCTCTGATGAGGTCAGTACTAATTATCTTGTTTAGAGTTAAGATAATGAAGGCTGAGCCCGGAGGAGGGCATGGGAACCCACTCCAGTATTCTTGCCTGAGCATCCCCATGTACAGAGGAGCCTGGCGGGCTATAGTCCATGGGGTCACAAAGAGTCAGTCTGTCAGACATGACTGAGAGGCTAAGCGAAGCACAGCACAGTGAAGGCTGAAACGACTTATGTAAATTAGCTAAAAATAGAGAGCCTACCCATGGATGCCTGTTGCAGAGAACTCAGCATTTTGAGAAATGTTGTCTTGGGTTGAATTTTCAATGAACTAGCCCAGGCCCACTTTCATCTGCCTCCTGTTTATGGAATTATTTCATCAAGTACAAGTTCTCATCCTAGAATTCAAAGGTGCAGTATGTCTTGAACCATTAACCCTGTTGTTAAGTATTTGCATGTGGATCTTCATGCTGCAGATTCAGATCACCAGCTTCCTTCCAAAAATAGAGCCGCTGCTTGCTGACCAGAAGGCCACCTTGGACAGGATTGTGGTTCCAACAGAGATCGCTCATTTCCCCTGTGTTTCAATAAGGGTCTGTCTTCCAGTCTGCTAATCTTACAAATGACAAAACCAGAACCTGGAGGGGAAGGCATTTGTTTAGAGCTTCCCCCATGATAACCTCTTTATCCACTCAGACAGGTTAATTAAGGCAACAGACTGAAAACTTGCTCTTTTTCCCATTTCTTCCTACATCCAGTTGATTTTTCCTTAGAATCACCTCCTCAGTTTAATGATTATTATCTGTCTTCACTGTACTTTCTCTATTTAAACTGTGAATATGTGTGTGTTCATGCATGGTTAGGAGGTGGTTAAGATATTCATATAGGGTTTGTAAGTGTGTGAAAATTAGAAGTATGGATCATTTCAACAACTCCGTAGCTGGTGTTTTGTTTTCTTATATATACATTATCTTCTTTCCATCCTTCACAAAGCCAGCCAGAATGAGAGTGACGTTTCATAATCTGATTACACCCACAGCTCCATGTCTAACCTACGTGTGTTGATTTTTTTGTGTCTTATGAAAGTAAGAAGAACTCTGGAACAAGAGAGACCTTTTAATGACTCTTCCAAACATCCCTGTCTGCCCTTACTCTCCTCACCAGCCCATGAACCCGAACAGTCCAGCTACACTGGGTTTCCAAAGGCTCTCTACCACTCCAGGTCATTTGGTTGTCTCTGCAGTTTTGCTATTCCCTCTCCTTGGATACCCTTTTATGGGCAGAGTCAGGTCCAAACTATGTCTCCTGATGCCAAGTGAGTGCTGCTTGACTATGGTGTTCCAGGCAGTATTAAAAATGAAAGATTCTGTTAAGAAATGTTCTGTGTGCTAATCAGAGTTTGGGGGCAGCCCAAGCCCATTTGCCATTTCCAGAGTTAGATGCTGCAAGTGAAAAATGAGCTGACAAACTTAAAACTCTTTGCAGAAACCTCCGGGGAGAGGATCTGGCAGCTGAGCATGCCAGGTTAGTACCTGAGTTACAAGGTGCTCAGGAGCACCCTTGGCTGCAGGACTCAGATGTGAACAAAGGCCTCTGAGGGTGGTTCTGGGGCCCCTTGTCCTGCCACCACCTGGTTGAGAGCAGTAGGCAGACTGATTCTTTCAGGCTCCGCCATCCACTGGGCCCTGGGGAGTCACTTTTTTCTATTTTAGTGTTTTAAAAAAAGCATCCTCTCAGTCTTTCTCAAGGCCTTAGAGGGAATGAGAATAAAGGCTGATGGCCCAGCTTAGCCTGACCTCAAATCTGCTTTGCTTTACAAATGAAAATTCCTGTGACATCACTTTGTGGTGATGGGTTTCTTAAAATAATAGCTGATTAAAATCATGAGTCATAGAAGACCAGAAAAGAAAAAGCCCTAGCATTTATTTATACTTCATTAGCAGACAAAAAAAAAAAAAAGTAGCATTTATTATACCTCGTAAGCTGGGTACTTTACATACGTTATCTTATTTATCCCTAATCTTTTAAAAATACATTTAGCATTTTCAGTGGAGGAAGCTGGTGGTTAGAGAAGGTTTACATAATTGACTCTGGGATATATAGCTGGCCATCGTCACAGGCAGGGTTTGAACCAGGGTTGCTCCAAGTTGCTCCAAGTTCAGCTCACATGGTTCCCACTGCACAGATCTTTGTGCCTCCACTGAAGTTTCCTGTGGCAAACTTGGAGCATGAAAGCTTTAGGCTTGCAGATCAGAGGCCAGAATATGAGTATTTAAATAACCATAGATGTGACCCTGGCTATCCCAAGAAGCCCGGCAGCTTGTCCAGGGCTAGGCGCCTCATCTAGGTAGGCTTGTAAGGCATCAGGTTTCACTGTTTAATGAAACCCACCCAAACTATCCTTGCCAGGGATTGAAACCTTAAGCACACTGGTGATATCCAAGTTTTCAAAGGTTTGCCGAGAGAAACAATATTCTTCTTGGGCTTTAGCCTGGAGTATGTTGAGTCCATCTATTACTCTGTGGACTCTGGATTAAACCAGAGCTTCAGGCACCAGCAGTGTACCTACAGAATTCCTGCCCACCCATCAGCACCATGACATGTTCTGGAAGTCATCCCCAGACCCACGCCGGGCATTCAGTGAGAGGCAGGAGCCAAGACCCTGGCTAGCAATTTGCAGTTGGGATGACATCAATGCATGTTTTACTTTGGACTGACCAGCAGGCTTGGGTTACATGCAACCCCCACACCAGTGTAAGAATCAGAGATGATATTTATAATAATTCTGAACAGTTAATTTCCTTACAGCTTATGGGTAATATGGAATGTGAATTACGTAATTAATTTTTTTTAAATGTTGTGGCTAGAAAGAGCTAAATATGAGATCAACTTTAGCAAGTGTATGCAGTCTTATTCCACTGAAAATAAATGACTTTCCTCTGTCCCAAAGAGTGTGCTGATGAAATGGTGGGCTATCATTAATTAAATCCATTTTGATTTTAACCTGCTTTTACTAATCAAGGTCATTTTAAAACGTTGCTGTAAAAAATTTGCATGTCCTCCAAGCAGTAGGTAGCCTAAATGATGATTGTCCGAGTTTTCCAGAAACTTGGGAGTTGGCTGTGTTTAGTTAAAGCTGAGTTGGTAAAGATCGGTTAAGACCACCAAGCTCCTTCTGAGCTTGCCAGGGTCTACTGTATGACCTTATGATGTCAGAGGCTGAAAACACCACCCTCAGATCGTGCTAAGCACCTCGGGTTTTGAATTTGCAAGCGCCCATAGCTTAGTGATACCAGTGCAGAATGAGACTTACCACACCTTTTTCCAGCCATCTTTCCCCAGACTCCTCATACCCCAGGTCGCCCCCCTTCTTTATTCTTTATCCCAGAAATATCCTGAGCCCCTTTCCTTCTGGGAGGCAGAGCTGAGACTTGTTCCCCATCTCCTCTTTTGGCGGCCGTGTGAATTGGCCCTCTATTTGCCGCAGACTTTGGCATCTCAGTGTTTTTTGTTGCACGTGGTGCTTGCTCCTTGGAAGGAAAGCTATGACAGACTGAGACAGCATATTAAAAAGTAGAGGCAATACTTTGCCGACAAAGGTCTGTCTAGTCAAAGCTATGGTTTTTCCATTAGTCATGTATGGGTGTGACAGCTGTACCACAAAGAAGACTGTACACAGAAGAATTGATGCTTTTGAATTGTGGTGTTGGAAAAGACGCTTGAGTCTCTTGGACAGCAAGAATATCAAACTAATCAATCCTAAAGGAAATCAACCTGAATATTCATTACAAGGACAGATGCTGAAGCTCCAATACTTTGGCCACCTGATGCAAAGAACCAACTCATTAGATAAGACCCTGATGCTAAGAAAGATTAAAGGCAGGAGGAGAAGGGGACAAGAGAGGATGAGATGGTTGGATGGCGTCACCAACCCAATGGACATGAATTTAAGCAGGCTCTGGGAGATGGTGAAGGACAGGATGGATGAAAGACTCATGCTGCAGTCTATGGGGTTGTAAAGAGTCAGACATGACTGAGCGACCAAACAACAACAAAAACATGGGGCTAAATGAACCTAGTTCAGTAGCACTAGGAGCTCAGGATAAATTCATGTAGGAAACTGTGCATGAAACCAAACAGGGCTCCCAATCTCAGGGCGCTTTGAGTCTAGAGGATGAGAAAGACATTAATCCACTTATCACACTCGTGAATGAATAGTTACCAATTGAGATAAATATTGTAGAGGGAAGGAATAGGCTTGTGTGTGAGTAGAGAACAATAAAAGCTGATTTGAATGACAGGATTTCCTGTTGAAATGACATGTGAATTAACTAGACAAAGAGGACTTTGGAGATGGAGGTGGGAAATGAAGGTGAGAAGGTACTGCATGTATGGGTGGCTGTGGCAGCAGGAAGAATGGGTCCCTTAAAGAAACTGGGTGAAGGGCCTCATAGTAGGAGCGTAGAGGCTCGAGAGATAACATTATTAAACAGACCTAGAAAAGAAGGGTGAGGCCAGAACTGCATGGCCTTGTAAGTCAGGGGTAACACTTTGTCTTCATCCAAAGAGTGTGTGTTAGCTGGACACCATAAGAGCAGTGGATCTTAAAAGGGTGGTCCCAGACCTGCAGCTTCCGCATTACCTGGAAACTCATGGGAAAAGCAACTTCTCAGGCTCCACTCCAGACCTGCTGAATGAAAAACTAGGGGAGAAGCACCCAGCAATCTTGAACAAGCTCTCTGGGAGATTTCTGTGCATGCCAAAGCTGGAGAAAGACTGCCAGGGCAGAAATGCTAGGCAGGAAACTGCGTTCGGAGAGTCAGTGGGGAGGGGCGGTGTCGGCATGATGAAGTCAGCGTCAGGAGAAGAGAACGAGGCCGGTAGTGCTGGGGAGGCTGAGGAGGCCCTGGGAGCCTCAGGGAGGTCTGGGGAGAGAGGATCCTGACCTGGACTCACACTTGGCTTCATTTTATGCTTTCCTTTGTTTCATTGTCTTCACCTACTTCCAGTGTATGTTCCTCTTATAGGTAGAATTACATAGGTTCTTTCTACATAGGTTCCTTCTACATAGGTAGAAAAGATGAACTTTTCTTCATCTGTTGTGAAGCATAGGCAATATATAAAGCACACAGTTTTTTGTTTTTTTTTTTAATTCACAAAGGGAATATATATTTGGGGATGAGCCTCTCTCACCTGAGGATATGAGCTCAGCCAATAGGGTCATCTCAAGGGCAAGCTACTAAGACAGTGGTCACTTACTGGATTTGCAAAACCTTTTCCCCCTTCCAAGTTCAAGATACACAATGATGAAACATACCATGGCTTTCCCAAACTAAATTATTAAATAAAAGTAAGTGACATGAAACTACAGTTTCAAAAGCAGATTCTTTGCCGGTTTAATTCTATTCTGGTTCATTTTACTGCAGTGGACTTTTCCCTTGATTTTAACCAGAATTCGGGGCATAAAATGTTTTGAGTCCAGCATATTTCAGAAAATAAAGCAGGCAGTGGTGAGGAGGGAGGTGAGAAGGGTTCTGTGAAGTTTTATTGAAAGTGGTGCAGGTGCAGATGAGGCCAAGCCTTCAAGCTGGTTATATTGAGGACACCTGTCCCACCTACTGATTCCTGAGCCTTGTCTTCAGATCTGTGAATTTGCTGGCTTACGATATGCCTCAGGCATCTGTCTTCTTTAGAATCTCTCCATTCGGTGCTCCTAATGTTCATCAGCCAGTATCCTGGAAAAAAAGATGTTTGCAGAATTATATGTTCAGCCAGTGGCCTGACAAATTTAGCATTACAGACGCCAAGTCTTGAACTGGAACTCAAAGCTCTGGTTTCACTGCTGTGCCATTAAACTGTTCACATCAGGATGTCATATGGCATGTCTAGTGCCTCTTTAGACACCTGGAAATAACTTTTTAAAGAATTGGTTGGGGTTTCTCAGTGAGGTTCACTGTGTCTGAGTCATCTAGGGATGGTTATTGAAGAAGCAAATATCCTGGACTCACCTCATACATATAGAATCAGAATCTTTAGAAATGGAGGCGTCGTGTGTACCCCACAAGTGATTCTCACCCACTTTAAAAGTCTTAGGACAATTGCCTCAATCACCCGCTCATCCCCTCATTTAACAATATTTAATCCCATTGTGTGTCAGGAATTGGACTTGGTGCTGGACGTATAGACATAAATAAGATAGGCTTGGTTCCTGCTCTCACAGATTTTCTTCATCTAGTCTTCTGCTGTTTTTTCTCTTTCCTTTCCCATTTTCACATTCCACGTGGAAGTACATTTGATTTGCCTACTTTTTGTTAGCTTCAGAGTTCTTCACATACTTTTTAGAAGCCTGATGTTTAATGGGACATGCTGGCATGTTAAAAATGTAATTACATTATTCACCAAATTCAGAGTGATTGGGTCTGTCAAACCCTTATTCACTCACTTTTTCACTTATAGTTCACTTATTTTTTCACTTATTTATTAATCATCCATCTATCCACCCATCCACCCATTCATCCATCCACCCATCCATCCATCAGCGCAGACAAAGCCTTCATAATAAGATAATGAGATAGAGTCTTATTAATTTATTTGATTAATTTCCAGTCAATTAAATATATGAAATCAAGTAAGTTTCTTCATTGTGATATTATTACCCTGGATCTGTCTGTCTTGAATTTCTGTCCCTTGGATCTCATGTTACTTGACAACTCAATGATCACATCCCAGGGACCAGAATGCAACCCCCCACATGCCTGTTTATTTTGGTGAGAGTGTCGCCGTGGGCCCCCGATGGGAACATGCTGCTGAGAGCATCCGTTTCTGGGAAAACATGAGGTTCGCCTGCCGTCTGCAAGTGTGATTGACTTGCTCTTGCTTAATAATGATTCCACCATTCCTAATGACCCGTACCCTGCCCAGCTCTGCTAAGAATGTCAGTTTCCTTGAAAACAAGGCTCAGGTTTTATTGCCGTTTACGTCTCCTAACTCCTTCCGTTAATGATATCGGTCCTAATGAGGATTAAACGGTCTGACTCCTGGCAACGAGGACTGTAGGAGCCTTAATGGTGCTGCAGTCATTTCATGCATGTCTTAGTCGCTAATGTTGCCATTTTTGTGATTGAGACACTTTGACAAAAGTACAGTGTGGGGGCTTTCTACAGTGAGCTTCCCATTGAGAGAGAGAGAGCTCTTCCTTACCCTAGGTGTCTCACAGTTCAAGGGGAGCTGTTACATCCATGATCTGATTCATAGCAGCCAATGGAGAAAAGCAGAATGAGGCTGGGGGGTGGGGTGTGTTTTTCAGATAGTGGGTGATTCTTGAAGATCACAGGAGAGAGAGAAATGCTGAAGCAGAAAATCCAGGTGACCTGGATCCAGGCACAGTGCTCTTCACAGCCTGGCCATTCCGAGTGTGTGGTCCATGGCTCAGAAGCACTGCCATCACCTGGAAGCTTGTTGGAGATGGAGAATCTCAAGCCACACTCCAGATCCACTGAATCAAAATCTGTGGTTTTACTGACAGCATTTGCAGACCAGTTTTA
The DNA here is from genome assembly GCF_963930625.1 of Muntiacus reevesi. Taxonomy (NCBI): domain Eukaryota; kingdom Metazoa; phylum Chordata; class Mammalia; order Artiodactyla; family Cervidae; genus Muntiacus; species Muntiacus reevesi. Next base: position 245,400,473 of record NC_089250.1, read on the forward strand.
AATATGTGAGAATGTGAGGAGTATCGTGTTTAGCATTTAGCTCTGTTTCCTACTCTGTGCCCGTGGAATGATCACAACACTGATACTCATCTTTGAAAACCAGGGGGAGCAAAGCCCATCTATATCTCTCTGTGTGTTATTTACTCAGTTGTGTCCTCCTCTTCGTGACCCCATGGACTGTAGCCCGCCAGGCTCCTCTCTCCATGGGATTTTCCAGGCAAGAATACTGGAATGGGCTGCCATTCCTATATCTAGTCCTTCAAAATACTCTACTATGTGGGACATATATTTTTAAACAGAGACTTTCAACACAAAATGTTCAATAATAGAGTTGGAGCAAATTATCGTACGTCCATACATAATTTTTGCTGCAATTGAAATGTTTTAAACAAAAGTTTTTTAATAATAAGAGTAAGTGCATATGTTTAAAATAATTGAAAAAAATCCAGATTATATAAGTGTATATAAAATAAATTTAAATGTATATAAAATAAATAGAAAAACACTCTTGAGGAAATTATAAAATGATTTTAACCATTGCTCTTTTTATAAATGAAGTTTTCACTTTAGAATAGTTTCAGACTGACCCAAATTTTGTTCTGATGGTATTGAGTTCTACTACCCTATTGAGTATATCGAGTTCTATACCCCCTACCCAGTTTTCCTAAATGTGAAAATTTTGCATTGCTGTGGTACATGTGTGAGAATTAATGAAGCAATATTGACATGTTATTATTAACTGATGTCCATTTTTTTTCAGATTTCCTTAATTTTTTTAACATAATATCTTTCATGTGTCCCAGGCTCACTTAGGATACCACATTATATTTAGTTATTGTTTCTCCTTGGCTCCTCCTGGCAGTGACGGTTTTTCAGAATTTTCTTGTTTTTGATGATCTTCGTATCTTTGAGAAGTCCCATTTAGATGCTTTCAAAAATGTTCCTCAGTTGAGAATTATCTGATATTTTTTCTCATGATTACATTGGCATTATGTGTTTGGGGAAGGAAGACTTCAGAGGCAAGTTACCATTTTTCTCACATCATGTCGAGACCACATGTTCTCAGGATGACTTATCACTATTGATATTACCTCTGGTCACCTGGCCGAGATAGTGCTCGTTAGGTTTCTCTACTATGAAGTCATTCTTTGTGCCCTTCTTTCCAAACTGCAACCTTCTGATGGCAGTCACTGTGCACAGACCACACTTAGGGAGTCGGGAGTGCTATGTAAAAAGTCTGGAATTCTTATACACGGAGAGATGTGTCTGTTTTCTCACCCTGACGTATATATCCATTGACTTATTGGTATCAGTATGGACTCATCAATGCTTACTTCATACTCAGAATTTTAATCCAAGATTGTTTTGTTGCTCAGACTATTTCAGCTTTGGTTACTGGGAGCTCTTTCAGTTGGTCCCCGTGTCCCTTTGACCTACCCCCATTATAGATATTTATTTTTAGCACTCTTTTACTTTCTGAAGCTCCCAGTACATCCTGAATATTTTCTTTCGCTGCCCTAGAATTATTCGTTTTACCAAGAAGCCCTGTTTCTTTTCACTGGAAAATGGTATCAGAAATCAGGATCTAGGGGTTTGGTGTGTGCTCACTGTCACTAGGGTGTCATCGCTTCCAGGCTCTCAGCCAGCAGAGCAGGGGAAATATGCGTGTATCCTAAAACTGTGTGTATGCATGCATCTATACATATTTCTCTGTGTAACTACCTGTATGTAAAGCTGAGCGTGAACGCTCGCTGACATCTCTGGCTGTAATCCATCGCCCCATAGATCCTTCTGGCCTCTTCCCTTTGCTTCTGTGTAACCCCCCACTCCACAGTGAGCAGCCTGTCTGCTGTTTGCCATCTTAACTGTTGGCGTCGTCTGACAACTTAACTGTTCAGTTCACATGTGTTGTGCTACGCGATCAATCAGCCTCCCCCGTGAAAAATGGCTTTATTGATGGGAGAGCACAGTGCTGCGTACAGCTCTTTCTATCTCTACCTTACAGACTCCACTCCTTTTCAGTTACTTCGGTCACCCACTTTTTCTCTACCCCTGTCAAATGAGGTTAGTTCGTATATTTACAAAGTGATTAGATTCTTTTTATCACATTATGTATTTCATTCTAGGATCCCCTGAACTCCTAAGTGGTATTTTAAAAATTTACATATGCTAAAGTTCATTTCTGTGCTATAAAGTTCTCTCGGTTTTAACAAATGCACCATATCTTGTATCTACCATTACAGGATCACACAGAAGAATTTTACCACTTTAGGAAGTCTTGCTCTTCACCTACTCAACAGTATCCCTTTCACCCACACCTCTGGCAACCGCAGATGATATCCTTTTTCAATAGTGTTGCCTTTTACAGATTATTGTATACTTGGGCTCATACAACATGTAGGCCTTTTAGACCAGCTTCCTTTACCAAGCAATATGTATTTAGATTCACTTCTATTTTTGTAATTTTTTAATTCACTTCCTTTTAATGAGGAATAATATTACATTGTATGAATTTACCACAGTTAATGTTTTTGTCCATTTATCTACTAAGGGGCATACTGGTTTTGGGGAAATGGCACACACTCTAGTCCCTACTAATTTTTTTTTATACCACATTACCTGTGTCCTGAGAAGGCTGTAGGCAGGTAAGTAACAGAACCAGACATGAAACAATGGACTCGTTCCAAATAGGGAAAGGGGTATGACAAGGCTGTATGTTGTCACCTTGCTTATTCATTTTCTCTGAAGAGTACATCATGCAAAATGCTGGACTGGATGAATCACAAGCTAGAATCAAGATAGATGGGAGAAATATTAATAACCTCAGATATGCAAATAATACCACTCTAATGGCAGGAAGCAAAGAGGAACTAAAGAGCCTCTTGATGAAGGCAAAAGAAGAGAGTGAAAAAGCTGACTTAAAACTCAACGATAAAATAACAAAGATCATGGTATCCAGTTCCATTACTTTATGTCAAATAGAAGGGGGAAAGGGGGAAACAGTGATAGATTTTCTTTCCTAGGGCTCCAAAATCACAGAGGAAGGTGAATGCAGCCAGGAAATTAAAAGATGCTTGCTCTTCGGAAGAAGAGCTATGACAAACCTAGACAGCATGTTAAAAAGAAGAGACATCACTTTGCCAACAAAGGTCCATATAGTCAAGCTATGGTTTTTCCAGTAGTCATGTATGAGTATCAGAATTGGACCATAAAGAAGGCTGAGTGCCAAAGAATTGATGCTTTCACACTGTGTTGCTGGAGAAGACTCCTGAGAGCTCCTTGGACTGCAAGGAGATCAAACCAGTCAGTCCTAAAGAAGATCAGTCCTGAATATTCATTAGAAGGACTGATGCTGAACTGAAACTCCGACACTGTAGCTATCTGATGCGAAGAACTGACTCATTTGAAAAGACCCTGATGCTGGGAAAGTCTGAGGGCAGGAGGAGAAGGAGTTGGCAGAGGATGAGATGGTTAGATAGCATCACCAACTCAATGGACATGAATTTGAGCAAACTCTGGGAGATAGTGAGAGCCAGGGAAGCCTGGAGTGCTGCAGTCCATGGAGTTGCGAGGAATCAGACGCGACTTTATGGCTGAGCAACAACAGGGTACAGTGGGGTACAAGAGTACAATAGTCTCTTGTACCTTTACATTCCTCATATATGTATATATATTTGTTAAAACTGGCTGGATGTTTTGAATAATATAATATGGGAGTTCTAGAATTCAGACACTCCCCCTTCAATAGTGGTTTGTTATAGCTACTTTGTTGTGGATGGTGGTGGTTTTGTGATTTTCTAGACTATTTTTGTAAATTCTATATTATTTCTCATGTGTGCACACTGAAGTCTGGGTTCCATTTGCTTACTGGTTGTCTAGTGTTTTGACAGAGTTTCTTTAAACACCTGACTCCACAGAAAAGGGAAAAAAAGAAAAGGCCGCATTTGCAGTCCTCTCCAACAGACTCCGTGCTGGAGCACCCCGTCAGGGCTTAGAGAGTCTATACACAGCCCTGCCTCAGTCTTCACTGCCCACGGTGCAGAGTCTGGAGGTCGGCTGGAGGAGAAAGTTTAAGTCTTCTTGGGCTTTCCCTGAGCATGTTTTCAGCCCTGGACATGAACTTGACCTTCTCTATTACCTCACATATAAAAGCAAAAGTGTTAGTTGCTCAGTCGTGTCTGACTCTGTGACACCAGGCTCCTGTGTCCGTGGGATTCTCCAGAGAAGAACACTGGAGTAGTTTGCTATGCCCTCCTCCAGGGGATCTTCCTGACCCACGGATTGAGCCTGGGTCTCCTGCATTGCAAGCGGATTCTTTACCGTCTGAGCTACTAGGCAAGCCCCTGACACATGAAGAAGTTTCTCCAAGCCCTTCCTCTCCCATGCATCTCTTTCCCCAGCCTTTGGTTTCTGCTCTCCTCCAGCAGCAGACCTCACATTCTCACTTGCTTTTCAGTCAGAACAAGCCCAGTTCATCCTCTGTATCCCTGTGTCCCATTTGAGGCCATAATTCCTCCTGTGGTCAGAGCTATTCACAGTGCTTTAGTGTACCCTTTCCTGTTTTCTAGAAGTTCTAGATGTTGACAGTTGCCACATTTATTATTGTGCAGACCTTACTATGCATCTGTTTTAGTGCACCATAAATTGTAATGGAAAAATAAGCCCTGGGGAGATCATGGAGCAAGTGTCTTTTTTGTTGGTTTAACACTTAGGTAAGCCCTAAACCCATTTAGGGGCTTCCCAGGCAGTGCTAGTGGTAAAGAATCCTTATGCCAATGCAGGAGACATGAGACTCAGGTTCACTCCCTGGGTCAGGAAGATCCCTTGGAGGAAGGCATGGCAACCCACTCCAGTATTCTTGCCTGGAAAATCCCATGACAGAGGAGCCTGGCAGGTTGCAGCCCATAGAGTTTCAAAGAGTTGGACACAACTGAATAGACTTAACATGCATGCAAACCCATTTAGATGTCTCCCACTTGAAGCCAGAAGGAAGCAAGACATGCAGATGTGTGATATGGTCACTGAGAGGGGATGGAGTCAGCCGCCATCAGAGTTTCCTGCTATGTTCTAAACTTCACTGCCACTATCTCCCGTCAGTATCTGTCAGCTTGTCTCCCTGCCTGCTGCCTGTGTATCAGTCAGTCTCGTCACCTCCATGATGGTTTCTGCCTTCTACACTGCCTGGCAGTGATACCTGAAGGGAGTGGCCTCAGGGCCCCCACTCACGGTCTTGCTGACTTGTCTCTTTCTTGACTGTACTTGTGTTCCCTTGAGTCACTGTTTTGGTACTGAGGTGCTTTTACTGTGTGTCCACCATATCACAGTTTCTCCTAGCCTCTGCCCAAGGCCACTGCATTCAGAAACGTTGGCATCTGGACTGGCCGAGTCACCTCTGCCAATGTCACCATCAATGCCTTTCTCTCCCAAAGGTGGTAGTGATGCTTCCATTTCAATCTTTGGAGAAAGATAAAAATGAAGTGGCAAGTGGGACGCTCCAGAAACTCTTGTCATTCCTTTCCTATTGCTCCTTCTCAGTGTCTTGCCTACTAAAGGCATCTTGGGAATCTCCATCTTTTTTATTCCTACTTGAGGGCATTCATAGGGTTCTCTAACTAGAGTAGGATCAGGAATCAGGTAAGAAACAAGTCACTTGAGTTTCCTTGTGTGTATTAGACAGAATCTTTACTCTTTTATTTCTGCCTTGCTTATGAGTGGGAATTTATTCAGCCTCAAGTCAATTCCAGGCAAACGCTCTATGGTGCTCTTTCCATAGATCATGTTCTAATATGTTTTTTCAGCTTCTTAAAGTCCAGTCCCTCACAGAAAGGACGTATTCCCGGGCCCATGGGTGTGGCCTCTGAAGACAGGTATAGATTTCTGTACGTGGACTAATCATCCCTAAATTGCCAAGTCAATGCTTATAAAATTGGCTGCAGTTTTCCTGTGATATCTTTATGTTCACCCTTGCTTTCCAACAACATGTTTTTTGCACAGCAATTAGAGTAATCTTTGCAAAATGTCAGATTGCATCGCTCCTCTCCTTAAACCCCTCCACCAGCTTCTCCTTTCACTTCAAGGAAAAGCTAAAGTCTTCCTCACCACCTACAAAGTCCTACATAATGTTGTTCCCATTAACTCTTTGAAATTACCTCCTGCTGTTGTTCCTTTTTTCTTTGAGGATGGTAGAGGGCTTTACTGTTTTTTCTTTTTAAATTAATTTTTCCTGGAGTATAGCTGATTTACAGTGTTTCTGCCATACAGCAAAGTGAGTCAATTGTGCGTATACATGTATCTGCTCTTTTGAATTCTCCTCTCATGTAGGCCATTGCAGAGTATTGTGTTCCCTGTGCTATATAGTAGGTTATTAGTTATCCATTTTATATATAGTCGTGTGCATATGTTAGTCCCAGCGTCTCAACCCATCCCTCCCTTCCGTCTTGTAACCATACCTGCGGTTGTTTCCTGTGTCTTCACTCCATGTTGCTCCTTGATCATGCTGAGTGTGCCCTTACATTCAGGTTTTCTTTCATCCAGGAATGCCTTTCCCCATTTATATACCTACCTCATTCCTTCACTTCCTTTAGGTCTTTTCTCAAATGCTTCCTAAATGTAGAAGCCTTCCATTACCACTCTTATATAAAATAGTGACCACTTCTCTCCCTGCCCCCAGCATAGCACTCTCTTTCCAAGTTGTCCTGATGTAACATTTTCCACAGCAGTGATCATCTTCTGAAATGCTACAGATTTCTTTCTTTATTGAATGATGAGGTCAAGGAATTAGTTTTAATCACTGCTGCTTCCTTAGAGCTTGGCATATACTAGGCACTCAGTGTTTATGAATGAATGAATGACTGCAAGTATAAGTGAATTCATGTATGAATGCGTGAATGGTTTCCTCAACCTGACTTAGTGTTGGATAGGCAGTGCCTCAGTCTTACTCATATTTGTACCTGCTAACGTAGTGAAGTCAGTAATGAGTAAATGGGTGTTTGCTGGTGTCACATGGTCACCCAAACACTGTTGGGAAAAAAAAAGAAGCTACAACTATTGTCTTCCAGCTTGAGACCTAGTTGAACAACTTTCTACATTAAAAAAAATAATAATAATTCTGAATTATTCAGTACTCATGATGTGCTGAAATGAGAGTGAAGGTGTTGAAGGTGAATGAAGGTGATGATCAGATGTCCACACAGGGTGTCTCTGGGCCGTAAGCCTGGGTTTGACCATCCAGAGTTAGTGTGTTGCCTCAGCATCACAGGCTCAAAAACAATGTCAGGGCATTCAAAGGTAAGTGGCTACTTGGGACTGAGTCACACTGGCCAGCATCACAAGAGACCAAAGAAGAAATTCACAGGCCAACATATTAATTTACAACTATGTATTTGTGGTTTACACCTTGCAAATAATCAAAATATATGCATCTGTGATTCCAAGTAATTCATGTCAGATTTTTCAGTTGTTCCAGCTTGAACAGCAATTAGACAAAAAGCAAAAATAATAGTGACAAATACATTCTCAGTTTATATTATTCTCAATATATTAGGTATGGAGATAGCTCTTGGACTGTCCCTTAGTGTCCAGAATATGGGTCTGTGCTCTATTTGGTATCTCTTTCCCTGGACAGTTAGTTCTGAGTCAACTCTGATGAAGTATTATTCTACCATTTTTCTTCTTGGATACAGAAATACCCTACTCCTTTTTTTTTTTTTTTTTAAATATACTCTCCCACCAGATTTAATACTACCAAATGACTAGACTACAGAATTCTTTTACATCCTTCCAAACCTTGACTGAATTTCTAAGCACATCTGTTCTTGCTTTCAAATTGGAATAAATCTGGTCTGTAAAGAAAATTCCTTCGGTGACTAATCTTGTGAATTTTGTAAGTTGACTTCTCATAGGACAGCTAAAGCTCCACTTTTGGGGACTCTGATCCTTGATCATACATTGCTTAGTTACCTTGATTCACTCTCCAAATCCACATTTCCTTATAATGTCTACCAACTGACCCAATTACATTATAGTTCATGGATAGTTCTAGGTGATATAAGCATTTTAGCATGCTCATTAACCACCATAATGATTTCAAGATCATGTCTTGGCTTCCTACTCAAAGTCAAGGTGTATACTCACGCCCTTAGAAGTCCACTGCCTGTGATCACAGTAGATTATGTCCTATCCAGAGATCAGGCCAAAATCAACAGATAAAGATAACTTGAATGCTAGACCTGAACAGACCTCACTCTCTTTGGGAAATTACTTTGCCTGGGTAAATCCAGTTTCTTTTGGGCCTTTGACAATAATTATGCTTGGATGACACTGAATCAATCTATTGAATTGTTTCCACCTTCCTGATCTTACTTTTATTCACCCCAAGGAAAACTGTGATCTATATATGAGTACTGAGAAGCATCATAGTATGGTAGGAAAGAGAAGACTTGAATCAATAAAACCCAGGGATGCACATATTGCATTGTCTCATATGGATTGTACGATCTTGCTCGAGTGAGTTAAAACCTCTGAAATTTAGTTTCCTCACCTTTAGAAGGAGTGCAAACACATATCTTTCACAGAATGGCTGGGAAGATCCAGAGACTTGATGTTTAATGTACCTGGTCCACTGCCTGGGCCCCAGTGGGTTCCCTGTAGATGCTATTCTGCTTGCCCGCCCCTCTCACCGCCTGTTTAGTGTGGCACTCAGAGGCAGCTGTGCCTGTTGCCCCCACGTAGGCATCTGTGATTGCAGAATGACAAAAACCTTGTGTTCCCAATGCAGCCAGTGCTCTAGAGGTCTGGTTGCCTGTGTGGCAGACACTCTTCCCAGGTCTCATACCTGACTGCATCCCCACAGGGCCCCTCACAGCCCTTCACTTATGTCTGTCCCATAGCACTTACTGAATTCTCCCAGACTCACATGCCTGGTGAAACTGATGAAACTGCCTCTCCCCGACCCCCCAGATAGGGAAACTGTGCTTTTCACTTCTCCACAGCCTGCAGTGTGATACCTGGAATATAGCAGATGTTAAGAAAGGGTAATGAAGCAGGACTCAGACCAGAATTGACCAGCTGTTTAACTTGGCTTTCAGATCTGGTCAGTTTTTCGGTTCTGTCTTGTGATTGTCAACTTGTCAATATCTCAGTCTGAGGGGTTCTTGAGTCACAAAACCTCTCCTGAATGCCAAGACTGTGAGTTATCTCATGTCATCCTTACCCCAACCCTTGGAAGTAGGTGTTACTGCTTTCAGTTTCCAAACTCCAAGAGGTAACTTACCTTACCCCCAGCCAGGTCATTCTTTTGTGGTCAGCCTGACCCCCGCCCCCGCCCCCCCCCCCATAGAGGAAGAAAAGTAATTGGCATCCTAGCACCTAAATATTGCCAGACACAGTGTAGCTGCCAATAAATACGTGTAGAATGAAAGAGACATTATGCAGCAACTGAAACAGATGCTTTTTATTGTCTGTTTTGCATCTATTCAGTGAAAAACTGAAAATCGAGGGAGGTTAGTAACTTATAGTTAGTAAGTAGTAGGCCTCATGTTTTAAATGAATTCCACTTGACCAAGTACTTAACCTCTGTTATTCTGCCTAAAGAAGGACAGGTAAATATTTATGAGTAAAGGAAAAAAAAAAAAAAAAGCCCTTAGCATTATCATTCTCCATCAGCTCTGAGTATGGTTACAAATTCTTTAGCTGGCAAAAGAAATAATGGGCCATAAAACACTTACCTACCCTGGACCCTCACCTTTCATTGTTTGTATATTGCTACTTTCAAAATCATTAAGCCTGTGACTGTTCATAGGGTAATTCTGAGCATATTACAATTGCCTCTGAGTCAGAAGCCTTATATCCCAACAGCTTAAATATAACAATGGTAGATTCTTTTCAAAGGGTGCATTTTCCCTCACAGCTGCCAGCTCTGCTTTCTGTACAAACCTAAAAATAATGATCTTTCCATTATGGGAGCACTAGTATTGTTGCTCTCCCTCTTAGCTTGTATTAGTGCTTAAATTATACACCCCTAATCTCCAGGGGTTTAAACTTGGATGGGAAACTTTTCCTGAGGCCAAAAACTCGGAGTTCGCTCGGAGCAAGAGGCTTCTACTGGAGCCTCCTGCAGAGCCTGGGGCAGAACTACAGCCCCTAAATTGTCTCTGATATCATTGTTTGTCAGCTGCAAATGGTTACTGATAAAGCCTTTGTGATCAACTCTTGGTGATGGCAAACCCTCTCCTCCCTCTGACTGTCCTACTCATTAAAACAAGGCAAAAAGTGACCTCTCCTCAATTTGGCGAGGCTGCAGGGCAATCTTTATTTAAATGCTTAAATGTTGGATTTATCCTCCAAGGTGATCATTTCTCTGGTGCTGCTTTTTGCAAAAGCTTGGAGCAACCTTGCTCTAGTTGCATTTTCATTCTCGGTGGAGGCATGGACCATGGTGAGCAAACCAAGCTGTAAGACAGTGGGTTATAGAATGGGTGGGAAGTGAAGAATGGAAAGAGAAGAAGTGCAAAGGAGTGTGGGATCGTGGAGCAGTGGAGAGGGGAGGGAGGAAGCTATCACTTGAAGGGTTGGAGAAAGCTGTCTCCAAATGATCAGATCATGTAATGCGCAGGTCTTGGCATCTGAGAGCTAATATAGAGTAAAAGTGTGTTGTTTTGTTTTTTTTCCCCCTGCGAACTTATCAGGAAAAATAATTGATTTATTTTCCTTGTCCTACTTCCTTTTTTTCCTCTTGAATGTTTGAACCTGCCATTGCTTATCTATTGACAGTAGTGTATTATTGTATTATTACACATTTAGGAAGGAGATGCCAAACATTCTGTCAGTGTGGGCTCACCAGTCTGCACACAGTAATCTTAACTTTGATGGTCAGTGAAGGTTCCCCACTCCTAACTCCCTGTCTGTGATCATCTCTGGAGGAATTCTTTAATTCAGGACTTATAAAGATGGCACTATTAGCTGAGAGAAGATTGAAACACACTGGAATGAGAACCAGACATTATATAGTACACTGTTAACTGAAGCGCAATTACATATCACACACTGTAGACCACATTCTGGGTTTTTTAAAAATACTGGATTCAAATCCCTCTGGAATTGCTTAAAACAGAAGTCTGGATATTGTTGCCCATCTTCGGAGAATTCCTCCCTGTGTATTCCAGGCCAGTCCTCCCAGTTTGTTGGAGTTGCAGTGGTTGACTTCTTCAATATATATATATTTTTTAAAGCCCCGTTTAAGGACTCATTTTTTTTTTTTTTTTTTTTTTAATATTATTTTATTAGTTGGAGGCCAATCACTTTACAACATTTCAGTGGGTTTTGTCATACATTGGCATGAATCAGCCATATAGTTACACGTATTCCCCATCCCGATCCCCCCTCCCACCTCCCTCCCCACCCGACTCCTCAGGGTCCTCCCAGTGCACCAGGCCCGAGCACCTGACTCATGTATCCCACCTGGGCTGGTGGTCCGTTTCACCATAGATAGTATACAAGCTGTTCTTTCAAAACATCCCACCCTCACGTTCTCCCCCAGAGTTCAAAAGTCTGTTCTGTACTTCTGTGTCTCTTTTTCTGTTTTGCATATAGGGTTATCGCCACCATCTATCTAAATTCCGTATATATGTGTTAGTATACTGTAATGTTCTTTATCTTTCTGACTTACTTCACTCTGTATAATGGGCTCCAGTTTCATCCATCTCATTAGAACTGATTCAAATGAATTCTTTTTAACGGCTGAGTAATATTCCATGGTGTATATGTACCACAGCTTCCTTATCCATTCATCTGTTGATGGGCATCTGGGTTGCTTCCATGTCCTGGCTATTATAAACAGTGCTGCGATGAACATTGGGGTGCACGTGTCTCTTTCAGATCTGGATTCCTCAGTGTGTATGCCTAGAAGTGGTATTGCTGGGTCATATGGCAGTTCTATTTCCAGTTTTTTAAGAAATCTCCACACTGTAAGGACTCATTTTAAAACACCTCTTTTGTCGGTTAACACTGCTGAGGTGTCTTTGTCTCACATGCTCTGCAGAGGAGCCTGCCGCCTTCCAGTCTTCTTAGAAAAAGTCTGTTCTCTTCTTTCAGTATTGAGGGTTTCTTCTCGCATCAGAGAACTCTGAATCCTCTGGCCTCTGGGTTCCTCTTCCAGCGGCAGCTTCAAAACTTTGACACAAAGAGTAATTTTAAGATTGGATTCAAGCTGAAAATATATCTTCCAGTGGACACATGACTTTTGACTCAAATAATCCTTCCAACTGCGGCCTCTCAAGATAGTCTTAGATTGTCCCATGAGCTCTTTAAAAAATATCCAAATAAAGGCACATTAATGAAACAAATATTAAGTTCCCCTGAAGGAGGGCATGGCAACCTGCTCTAATATTCTTGCCTGGAGAATCCCATGGACAGAGGAGCTCAGTGGGCTATAGTCCATAGCGTCTGAAGTGACTTAGCACAGCACAGAAACTTAATTAGGCTTACTTTAGCAGCTTTTTCTTTCCTTTCATGAATACATTGTAGGCTAAGAGCACAGTTGTGGTTTATTTGGTTTTCTTTTGCTTCCCTCGTGACTCAGTGGTAAAGAATCTACCTGCCAGTGCCGGGACCACAGGAGTCACAGGTTCGGTCCCTGGGTTGGGAAGATGCCCTAGAATAGGAAATGGCAGCCCACTCCAGTATTCTTGCCTGGAAAACCCCACGGACAGAGAAGCCTGGAGGGTTACAGTCCATGGGGTCGAGAAGGGTCAGATGTGACTGAGCAAGTAGACAGCAGCAACATCCCTAGTTTATGGGTGGGCATAACTATGATAGTGCATCTCCAGGCTCTACCAAGACTACTGGGAGTCCCGGATCTCTGCCTCTTGAACAGCTTCAAAAATCATAGATTTATGTATTTATGTTGTATTGTATAAGACTGAGAATTTCATAATTTGAGTTCTGTTCCTGGGTGTCCTGTTTACTTATTATAAGACCTCAGATAAATCATTTGTTCTCTCCTAACGCTTTAGTTTCTTAATCTATGCAATAGGAGGGTGAAACTGGAAGGTCCCTCCCAATCTTCCCAGCCTTGGTTCAACATCTACTGGTACCATCTACTGCTACATCTAGCTGCTACATCCACTGCTACCATCACTCCTGTTGTTACTGTTACTAATATGACCGCCACTACTGCCCTCAGCACTGTTACTACTGCTGCTTTCTACCACTATAAACACCACTTCATATTTGCATACAGGTTTCACTTACAAAGAGTGTTTCTATCTATTCTCTGCTTTAAAAGTGCAGATCAGAGGCGGCCTGTGCCCTGGGGAAGGAGGTGAGCTATTTCCTAAATACAAGAAAAATCCTACATCTTCTTATCAGTCATGTTTTTATTCCATAATCAGTTATCACTTCCCAAAACTCTCCTTTGCATCAGCCCTACAGCTTGATTTACCTTGATTAAAAATAAAGCTAATTTGATTCTCTTGGATCTCTGTGTCCAACAGTGAGAGGACTGGCTCAGAATTCTTGGCCGCTGGCGCTGTAGCAAAGTATCGTGTTAAAATGCCATTGTTTTACCAAGCCCAAATGTTTCTACCTGGAGATTGTTATATTTAAATATTTCCTCTGAGGGACAGATATGATTGATGTTATTTGCCCTCCTGAGTATTAATGGAAATTTTCCCATGAGCTCTCGATTCGTCAGAGACAGATGACAGGCTTTGTAATAAGCAAGTTACGATGTTGCTCTGCTTCCCCAAAGTAGCCTGTGCCTCAGTGTCTTTAAGACGAAAATGACTCTCATTTCTGTTGAGATCCAGATTTATTGTGAGCTAAAGTCTGTTGTGTATTAGGTGTGTTATTTAAGATCACATAATAATTTATTGGAGGAGGGCATGGCAACCCACTCCAGTATTCTTGCCTGGAGAATCCCTGTGGTCAGAGAAACCTGGTGGGCTACAGTCCACGGGGTCCCAAAGAGTTGGACACAACTGAGCGACTAAGCCCAGCCCAGATTTATCACTAACAGACTAATTTATTTTATTTCAACCATAGTATTGAACACTTATGGATATCATTTAAAAACATCAATAGCAGTGATTAAACACATTTTTGGTTTTGAAACAGAGATGTATTTGACTCATAGAATCTCAGACACATTTGCCTCATGGGTGTCACTGATGGTATGGAAGCAGACCATGCAATGCCCTAACATGGACTCAGAGGAGTACACTTTTCAATATCCTTTGTCCCAAAGCAAGATTTGCAGAAGATTTCTCTGATTCTGGTTCTGGTCCAATACATAATAATCTCAATTTTGTGCCAAGGAATCAGACCACTCCTGAGACAAGTAGGAGAGGTACCCAGTGCAGCCTTCATCCACAGTTTGGAGGTCTCAGTCTTCAGTGATTTAATCTTCTTGCTATGGCATGATTAATTCATGAATCCCGTGATTGGTACAGCACTGACCCAGTTGAGTTCAGTCTCTCAATCGTGTCCGACTCTCTGCAACCCCATGGACTGCACGCCAGGCTTCTTTGTCCATCACCAACTCCTGGAGTTTTTTTCAAACTCACAAGCATCAAGTTGGTGATGCCATCCAACCATCTCATCCTCTGTCACCCCCTTTTCCTCCTGCCTTCAATCTTTCCCAACATCAGGGTCTTTTCAAATGAGTCAGTAATTCGTATCAAGTGGCCAAAGTATTGGAGCTTCAGCTGTAGCATCAGTTCTTCCAATGAATAATCAGGACTGATTTCCTTTAGGATGGACTGGCTTGATCTCCTTGCAGTCCAAGGGATTCTCAAGAGTCTTCTCCAACACCACAGTTCAAAAGCATCAATTCTTTGGCGCTCAGCTTTCTTTATGGTCCAACTCTCACATCCATACATGACTGCTGGAAAAACCATAGATTTGACTAGATGGACCTTTGTCAGCAAAGTAATGTCTCTGCTTTTTAACATGCTGTCTAGGTTTGTCATAGCTTTTCTTCCAAGGAGCAAGTGTCGTTTAATTTCATGGCTGCAGTCACTGGCCCAGAAGCACTGGAATCCTTTCAGGTGAATGCAGGCTATCCTGAAACCTTGACTCCAAGGAAGATGTGCTTGAATCCCTGTTGTATGGACATCCCACTGGCCAGCATCAGTTGAACAAAACATCTGTTCTGTTCAGATGTTTTGATATAATTTCTACATATAAAGGAGGAAGGGGAAAGGCAAACTATTGTAAGACAAAGGAGAATGGCATTTATTATGAGTGGTCTTTTCACCAATCAGGAAATGGAAGGAGTGCAAGTTGTACAAGATCCTCACTTGAAGATCAATAGGACAAAGAAATACTTGCCTGGATATGCTATCACCTTGCTTCAGAAAAGTAAGAACACAATGTAGTTCTATTTAAGCCTCCATGAAAACCCACTGTATCAGAATTGCGAGAGAAGAGAATTGCCAACCACAGTAGATGTCACACAGAAAATGCTGGAAAAGGGATTGCTCCCTTGCACCATTACCATCCTTGGGTCTGGCTGAACACTGTTAGCACTGCAGATGGAAGCACCACTCCTCTCCCTTTTTTTGAGAAAGGGTAACACAGTCCCCCAAGTGCCATTTGGCCTGTGGAGTTTTTAAATCTGTGCATGAGGGAACTTATGGCCCAGAATGGGCTGGGGAAGGGGAGCAGAGAGTGAGAGACAGTGAAATGAAACCATCTCACAGCTGTGAGCATGCTCTGACTCTGGCAGGCTGTGGAGAGTTTGACAGAGCTTTTCAGAAATGAAACATTTGAACTTTATGTGAACACCTGGAGTTGTCTTTGTTCAATGTGTCCCAGGGAGAAATCACATACACACCGTGTCTTCACATGTTAGCTGAACACTGTAATCACGTAGGTTGACACAACTCTGCAGTCTACGCTGGGACTCCACCTGTGAAAATGGGGAGGATAATGACTGTAATAGGATTATAGGTAGATGTCCCCAGACCATGCAGAATGCTGACAGCAGGTTTCATTTTGGATGGGGAAATGGTGACTCCTCATTCGGTACTCCTGGTTCAGAACCCTTCTGCTTCTTCCCTATGAAAGAGTCGTGTTCTTCCTGAATATGCCCTTCCTCTTTCCCTGACTGCTGAGCGCTGTGTTCCTGGTCCCCTGTGGCACTTATTTACTGGTCAAAGGCATCATTCTTTCTGAAATACTTCTCTCCTTCTCAAAAAAAGGCAGATAAGGGGGGAAGGGATAGTTAGGGAGTTTGCACTGCTCTACTTAAAGTGGATAGCCAACAAGGACCTACTGTATTGCATAGGGAACACTGCTCAACCTTCCGTGGCAGCCTGGATGGGAGGGGAGTTTGAGGGAGAATGGGAACATGTGTATGTGTGGCTTAGTCCTTTCGCTGCTCGCCTGAAACTGTCACACATTGTTAATCACCTATACTCCAATATAAAATAAAAAGTTAAGAAAATGAAAGATAAGAATATTGAGGTTCTGGAGTCCCTAATATCTTTAGAGTTAGATTTGGAGTGAAAAACATACAATAGTACAAAAGTAAACATGCAGATAATGATAAGGGAATAAAAAACAGTGAAAGAATTCTGCAGGTAGGAACTCTGTGTGTGTGTGTGTGTGTGTGTGTGTGTGTGTAAAACTCACCTGATTGGTGTCAAGTCAAGGTGTGAACAGCAAAGTGATCACATCTAAAACATGATTCTTGGGCCTCCCTTCCCAACTTCCTCAGCTCAATGAATGACCCTACAGTCCACCACCTTGGTCTGCACAGATATCTGTGAGTTTTCCTCACCCTTGCATTCCGTTTATCAACAAGCCCCTGTGAGCTCTGCCTCCTAAAATGCATCCCGTTCTTGGCCACGTCTCATCACCTCCCTTCTACCACTTTGTTTCAACCCACCAGTGTCTCTTGTGGGTTGCTACAAAAAACAAACTAACTAACTAACTAGACTCCCATCGAGTCTTCCCTCCCTGCAGTTGACTCTGTATTAAGCAACTAGCTTCCTCCCAGAGGCCTTCCTTAACTCCCGTTTATAAAATACCACTTCAGGTTCAGTAGTTAAGACTTCTCCTTCCAGCGCAGGGGGTGCAGGTTTCGATCCCTTGTCAGTGAGGTAAGAATTTCACATGGCTAGAATGATCTCTGTTCATTTCCAAGGCAAACCATTCAATATCACAGTAATCCAAGCCTATGCCCCAACCAGTAATGCTGAAGAAGTCGAAGTTGAATGGTTCTATGAAGACCTACCTGACCTTTTAGAACTAACACCCCCAAAAGATGTTATTTTCATTATAGGGGACTGGAATGCAAAAGTAGGAAGTCAAGAAGCACCTGGAGTAACGGGCAAATTTGGCATTGGAGTACAGAATGAAGCAGAGCAAAGGCTAATAGAGTTCTGCCAAGAGAACGCACTGGTCATAGCAAATACCCTCTTCCAACAGCACAAGAGAAGACTCTACACATGGACATCATCAGATGGTCAACACTGAAATCAGATTGATTATATTCTTTGGAGCCAAAGATGGAGACGCTCTATAAAGTCAGCAAAAGCAAGACCGGGAGCTGACTGTGGCTCAGACCATGAACTCCTTATTGACAAATTCAGACTTAAATTGAAGAAAGTAGGGAAAACCAATAGACCATTCAGGTATGACCTAAATCAAATCCCTTATGACTATACAGTGGAAGTGCGAAATAGATTTAAGGGACTAGATCTGACAGACAGAGTGCCTGATGAACTATGGATGGAGGTTCATGACATTGTACAGGAGACAGGGATTAAGACCATCCCCATGGAAAAGAAATGCAAAAGGGCAAAATGGTTGTCTGAGGAAGCCTTACGAATAGCTGTGAAAAGAAGCGGAAAAACAAGGGAGAAAAGGAAAGATATTTCCATTTGAATGCAGAGTTCTAAAGAATAGCAAGGAGAGATAAGAAAGCTTTCCTCAGTGATCAATGCGAAGAAATAGAGGAAAACAACAGAATGTGAAAGACTAGACATCTATTCAAGAAAATTAGAGATACCAAGGGAACATTCCTTGCAAAGATAGATTCAATAAAGGACAGAAATGGTATGGACCAAACAGAAGCAGAAGATGTTAAGAAGAGGTGACAAGAACACACAGAAGAACTGTAAAGAAAAGATCTTCACGACCCAGATAATCATGATGGTGTGATCACTCACCTAGAGCCAGACATCCTGGAATGTGAAGTCAAGTGGGCCTTAGAAAGCATCACTATGAACAAAGCTAATGGAGGTGATGGAATTCCAGTGGAGCTATTTCAAATCCTGAAAGATGATGCTGTGAAAGTGCTGCACTCAATATGCCAGCAAATTTGGAAAACTCAGCAGTGGCCACAGGACTGGAAATGGTCAGTTTTCATTCCAATCCCAAAGAAAGGCAATGCCAGAGAATTCTCAGACTCCTGCGCAATTGTACTTGTCTCACACGCTAGTAAAGTAATGCTTAAAATTCTCCAAGCCAAGCTTCAACAATACATGAACTATGAACTTCCAGATGTTCAAGCTTGTTTTAGAAAAGGCAGAGGAACCAGAGATCAAATTGCCAACATCCGCTGGATCACCGAAAAAGCAAGAGAGTTCCAGAAAAACATGTATTTCTGCTTTATTGACTATGTCAAAGTCTTTGACTGTGTGGATCACAATAAACTGTGGAAAATTCTGAAAGAGATGAGAATACCAGACCACCTGACCTGCCTCTTGAGAAACCTGTATGCAGGTCAGGAAGCAACAGTTAGAACTGGACATGGAACAACAGACTGAATCCAAATTGGGAAAGGAGTACATCAAGGCTGTATATTGTCACCCTGCTTATTTAACTTATATGCAGAGTACATCATGAGAAACGCTGGACTGGAAGAAGCACAAGCTGGAATCAGGATTACCGGGAGAAATATCAATAATCTCAGATATGCAGATGACACCACCCTTATGGCAGAAAGTGAAGAGGAACTAAATAGCCTGTTGATGAAAGTGAAAGAGGAGAGTGAAAAAGTTGGCTTCAAACTCAACATTCAAAAAGCAAAGATCATGGCATCTGGTCCCATCACTTCATGGCAAATAGATGGGGAAACAGTGGAAACAGTGTCAGACTTTATTTTTCTGGGGTCCAAAATCACTGCAGATGGTGATTGCAGCCATGAAATTGAAAGACACTTACTCCTTGGAAGGAAAGTTATGACCAACCTCAATAACATATTAAAAAGCAGCGACATTACTTTGCCAACAAAGGTCTGTCTAGTCAAGGCTATGGTTTTTCTAGTGGTCATATATGGATGTGAGAGTTGGACTGTGAAGAAAGCTGAGCACCGAAAAATAGATGCTTTTGAACTGTGGTGTTGGAGAAGACTCTTGAGAGTCCCTTGGACTGCAAGGAGATCCAACCAGTCCATCCTCAAGATCAGTCCTGGGTGTTCATTGGAAGGACTGATGCTGAAGCTGAAACTCCAATACTTTGGCCACTTCATGCGAAGAGTTGACTCATTGGAAAAGACCCTGATGCTGGGAGGGATTCTGGGCAGGAGGAGAAGGGGACGACAGAGGATGAGATGGCTGGATGGCATCACCGACTCAATGGACATGAGTTTGAGTAAACTCCGGGAGTTGGTGATAGATAGGATGCCTGGCGTGCTGCGATTCATGGGGTCCCAAAGAGTCAGACATGACAGTGACTGAACTGAACTGAACTGAACTGAGAGGCAAAAAAAACAAAAAACAAAATAGAAAGCAGAAACAGTATTGTAACAAATTCAATAAGGACTTTAAAAAAATAGCATTTCATCACTCTTTAGCGCCTTCACTTGTTTTATGTGTTTTCTTAGTGCTTACCATCATCTGGCATTATTTATTTTTCTACTTGAAAAATAGAAAAAATTTTCTACTTGAAAAATAGAATAAAAAAAATTCTACTTGAAAAATATTTTTCTACTTGAAAAATCCCTATCCTCCACTAGAACGAAGGTCCTTTGAAGCCAGACTTGAATTTTCTTATTCAAGATTATATCCCTGGAGTTTATAATAATTCTGGCACTCAATACTCAATATGATGTATTCAATAAACATTTAACAAATAAATAAATAGGTTGATTTGAGTACTTTGTGTAGTGCATTCACAGAGAATTTTTAAATTACCGTGCCCTTGTCCAGGACTCCCGGTCCAGAACCCTTCTGCTTGGTTCTCTAGGAAAGAGTCGTGTTCTTTGTTAATACACCCTTACCTGGAGAGCGCCGTGTTCCTGCTTCCAGGAATGGTGAGAGGACTAAATTATCAAGCGTATTTTGGGGCTTCCCCGGTGGCTCAGCGATAAAGAATCTGCCTGCAATGCAGGGGATGCAGGAGGCACAATCCCGGGGTCAGGAAAATCCTCTGGAGGAGGAAATGGCAGCTTACTCCAGTATTCCTGCCTGGAGAATCCCATGGACAGAGGGGCCTGGTGGGTTACAGTCCATGGGGTTGGACACAACCTGAGCACAGCACAGGAAGCATATTTTATGGTATATTTGACATTTTAATCTGTGCATTTTAGAAATGATAATGTTAATTATGATAATTGAAAATAAACCTAGCAGTAGTACCTGTTTTCTGGTTGGAATGAGAGGCTTGCTCTTTAATTGTTGGTCAAATAGAGTCCCGCAGGTAGAGTTTTTGAGGCTGCTTGAGTGTCTCTGAGTTGTTTTATTTCTTCCCCTGAAAATTGCAGGTCTGTGTTGAAATCTGAATCTTTTTACATTTGAAAGGATCAAAACATTGATAACTTACAAGCTTACAATTAATATTTCCACATTTTAAATATGCTCTTTTAATATCTTTTTCTTTGTGACTGGCTGAGGAAGAAAAAATAAAGGGTCCTTATTAGAAGACAAAGTTCTGAGACCATCTGCTAGAAATATGGACTGTTTCTCTCTCTCTCTTTTTAAAAATTTTATTATTTTTTTGATTGAAGTATAGTTGATTTATAGTGTTGTGCCAATCTCTGCTCTGTAGCAAAGTGACTCGTTATACACATATAGATATTCTAGTTATATTCTTTTCCATTATGGTTTATCACAAGACATTGAATACAGTCCCCTGTGCTACACAGTAGGACCTTGCTATTTATCCATTCTATATATTATAGTTTGCATCTTCTCATCCCACACTCTGAGTACTTCCCTCCCTTACCTCCAGGACTGTGTCTCCGTCTCCCTGGATGTAGCTTCTTTCTCATTTGTAAATGGGGGCCTTTATGTCTGGGTCGTTCAGGAAATATCAGTCTATACTATTTTCATATGAGGTCTTTTGGGAGGAAAGTCTGCCTAATTCTTATCAGTGTCTATCTCTGAGAGGCCCATTTCTGCCTGCAGCTTCTCAAACAGGTAGATGAAAATCAGTCAATCATCAATCAAACTAACAGAAAGCCATTTCACCTACGTTTGGAATCTAGGATTTCCCCAGTCCATGCCTCTGCTTCTCAGGAAGCGCTGAATGAGGGCACGAGGCGCAATCCGTGACGGTCTCTACAGCAAGCCCGGTTTTCCAGAGCTGGTGTTCAGAGCAAGCTTGTTGACCTAAGAGGATTGCCCCACGTCCTGAGATTCTCATTCTCCTCTGCCAGCTGGATGGGTATGCACGACAGCAAACATGAGGAGAGCAGAGAAACCCAGGAGGAATTTTTACTGTGGAGTTGAAACAGCATGGAAGTGAAGAGGCAAAGGACAGAACTGTAGATTATCCTATATTTAATAAGGATGGTAGAAGAAGAGTGAAAAAGAGGACCCTGAAATGGGTTGGATATAGCATTGGAGTTGGAAGAAAAAGATCTTCTCTTCTGGACTGCAGACCACTATTGCGTCTGCTTGTCTTCCTCTCCCTGTGCTGAGTCTTGCCCTCCGGGCTGTCCCCTGTCTTTTCTCAGTTAGTTCTTAGCCATGACACCCACCAACCCGGTGACTCATGTTTTAGCCTTGCTGTCCCTTGGCAAACACTACTCATGATCCCAGCACCATACACAAAATCCCAAAGCATCATATGGTCTTATAATTGTTTCTCATATAAAATCCACCCTCTAAATCAGTGTTTCTCCACATGTAGCCTGTAATCCACTTGGGACAAAATCCCCAGAGATGCTTTTTAAAATGCCGGGATTTCCCTGGTGGTCCAGTGGTTAAGAATCTGCTTTGCAGTGCAAGAACTGTAGGTTTGATCCCTGTTTGGGGAACTAAAATCCTACATGCCATGGGGCAGCTGAGCCCGCATATCACAGTCAGAGCATCCCTGCACCACCACAAAATATCCCACATGATGGATGAAGTGATGATCTTGCATGCTGCATCTAAAACCTGGTGCATCCAAATAAGTAAATATTCAAAAAATAAAATGCAAAATTTAGGGCCTTACTTCAGACCTACTGAGCCAGAATTTCTTAGGCCAGGTCCCTTCCTAGTTAAGAAGTTCCCCAGGGGATTTTTTTCTTTTTTACATTTCTTTATCAACTTATGCCATTTATTTATTTATTCATTCATGAAGTATTTATTGAGATAAATATGTCCCAGCCCCTACACCAGGGATATATGTCCCAATCACTAGCCCAGTCCCAGGGGATTTTTATGGCTCTTGTTTATTCCTGCTCCCCAAACCACAGCCATTGTCTTTGGTCTCCTTGAAGTTCCCAAGTTGAGGGTTGGAAAAGCAAAGGAGGAAAAGACCTTTTATCTGTGTGTGTGAGGATCATGGGCTTCGTTGATGGCTCAGTGGTAAAAA
This sequence comes from Muntiacus reevesi, assembly GCF_963930625.1. Lineage (NCBI taxonomy): Eukaryota > Metazoa > Chordata > Mammalia > Artiodactyla > Cervidae > Muntiacus > Muntiacus reevesi. The sequence continues at coordinate 245,423,222 of NC_089250.1, forward strand.
TCCCACCTGGAAGGCAGGAATATGGGGATCAGTCCTTACGTCTGGAAGATCTCTTGGAGGAGGCCACAGCAACCCACTCGAGTATTCTTGTCTGGAGAATTCCATGGACAGAGGAGCCTGGCAGGCTACAGTTCATGGGGTCACAAAGAATCAGACACATCTGAAGTGACCTAGCACGCATGCACACACGCCCGTGAGGATCAGAGGGAATATAATTAGATAAGGAATACATTCATTAGAGCCCTCTGAATTAGTTCATTAATTGCCAGATTATAATCAGTAGAGCAGTATGGTGTTTGTGAACTTCTAAGGCTGGGAGTTAGGTTTCCTTCTCTTTGTTTCCCTAGGTTGTGGCAGAGTGCCCGGCACAGCAGGTTGTCAACCAGGCTTTGTCCACTGGAAACTAAACCGAATATGACTTCATCATCTCTGACAAGTGTAACCTAGATGCTGTCAATGGTGAAGAAATGTCAAATCAAAGTCAATAAGGCAGTTCTTGATAACTTTAAAAAAAAATTACACCAAATTAGGTGGAATTTGATGATGATGGTGGTGATTTCAATGACAGTAGTTTTATCTAACATTCGTTGAATGCAGATAGCCAATTTAAAATTTAGTCTTAATATAGTTAATCAGTAACTGTTTATTGAGTGTCTACATGTCACAGAACATTTCTGACCATTTGAGATAAGCGTCAGTCAGTGCAAAGAGTCCTGCCCTCATCGATGTCATATCCTTTGCGGTGGTGGAGAAATGATGTTATTCTTCAGTCGCTAAGTTGTGTCTGTGTTTAGTCGCTAAGTTGTGTCTGACTCTTTGTGACCTCATGGACTGCAGCATGCCATGCTTCCCTGGTCTTCACTATATCCCAGAGTTTGCTCAAACTCATGTCCATTGAGTCAGTGATGCCATCCACCCATCTCATCCTCTTCTCCTCCTGCCCTCAATCTTTCCCAGTGTCAGGGGCTTTTCCAATGAGGTGGCTGCTCCTTCACATCAGGTGGCCAAAGTATTCGAGCTTCAGCATCAGTACTTCTAATGAATATTTGGGGTTGAATTCCTTTAGGATTGACTGATTTGATCTCCTTCCTGTCCAGGAGACTCCCAACAGTCGTCTCCAACAGCACAAATTTGAAAGCATCAATTCTTTGGCGCTCAGCTTTCTTTATGGTCCACCTCTCACATCCATACATGACAATGGGAAAAATTTTAGCTTTGACTAGAGGGACCTTTGTTGGCCAAGTGATGTCTCTGCTTTTTAATATGACTTCTATGTCTAAAAATAATAAGTGCATTATAGAGTATGTTAGAAGGTGATCAGTGTCATAGTAAAAAGAAAATACCTTGAGCTAGGTGAAATGATCAAATGGATGGGTGACATTATAATATTAAATAGGAAAATAAATGCCTTATTCTCTAGTCATCAAGTCATATAGGCTTTATTGTTATTATTCCTGTTTATCAGAGTAGTAGACCAAGTTTTATACAAGTCTGTGAGTTTTACCAGGGTCACACTCATAGTAAGTGTTGGAGCTGAATTCAAATTTGAGTAGTCTCATGGCGGACTACTGAAAGTTCTAAATTTCACGGACTTCTGAAAGTTCTAATTTGTGTGCCCCATTGCCAAATGATATATATATATATATATATATATATATATATATATACACTGTCTACATTTAGAATCAGCTGTAGTAGTCTTCCAGGTTCTCCAGGGCAGGAGTAAGCAATTCCAGCTTTCATAATCCCAGGCTTTAATTGCCCAGTGGACACCAGATGCCCTCAGTCACCCGCAGAGTCTTCTATTCAAATAAGACACATGATTCTAATAAAAAATCAATAACACAAAGACCATTGCATATTTTCTCATATGCTGAAATAGGGAGGGGCTCACTGGGGTTATCACACCAGGGTGCAAGAGAACGAGAACGTGAAGAGGGTTGCATGTTTATTTTTAGTTTCAATTAATAATTTTTGCTGAGCCATCAAGTTTGGGGAGACTTTTTAAAAACGTGCAGTACAATTACTTTCTAATTGCTGGAGATGAGTAGCCATCTGAGTGCAATATTCCAGTATTTTTTTTTAATTGTGAAATTATTGGGCATTGTTTTACACACTCTGACATTTTTGTTATTACCTGAGAGAGAGAAAATGGTCTTAAGACCATGGATTGTACATGTGAAAGGAGACCTCAGAGATGGCCTTGGCCAAATTCCTCGTTTTAGAGATGGTGAAATTTAGAAGCCCTGAGAAGCAAAGCTCCATACCTGCAGTCCCTCAGACAGTGCCAAAGAGGAAATGCCACATTTAGAAAAGCATACATTACTAGCATTGGGAATCATCTTTTCCTTTCTTCTCATTCTCTAGATAAGGAAATAAATCTCGGTGTAAACTGACTACCTTTCTCATTGGAATCGAACCCAACCCATTCTCCCTGCAACCCACTGATTTTAATACAGATACAAACATGTCATTCACTTAAAACACTTCAGTGATTTTCCGTCTTCAGAATAAAGATGATTTTGTTGTCACGCACAAAAGGCTTTCTGTTATTTGTCTTGTACTTACTTTGGCAGGGACATCTCTGGGGGTTCTCCTGATATACTTGTCCTGCTGCCGTACACTCTGCTCTCCTCCGCACTTTCCGCTGCCTTGGCCTTTGTCTTCTCTTTCTGCAGGTTTCATTTCAGGTGGCATGCCTTTTCTGCCTCTCACTTTTTTCTGGGCAGATGCCCTTTTGCTGTGCATGTCTCTATCTTTCAGTTATTAAGAGTTGCTGATGTTCTGTTTGTGTCAGCCTTTCCATTACTGGAAGCCCATTTAGATCAGAGATGGTGGTTTTACCAATCTGTGTATATTCATCCTTGCACATGAATATAGCCTGCAGTCAACTTATTTAAGGAATAAATGAGTAAATAAATAACTAAATGATTTTAGAGATACAGGTTATGTATCTCTAATATTATTTCTGTAAATGTTTTTCAAGAAGAAAACAAAGCAAAAAGTAAAAATAGAGTTTTGCCTTCTTACTGAGAAGTTTCAAGTGAAATATATCCTTGTAAACTTTCATAGTTTAGATATGAAATTATAGATTATTGATAAATTTTTTTTCCCTAAGACACTTTGTTGCTGTTCTCTAAGTCTCAGTTTTCCCCTACATGAATCATAGTTCACTGGATCCCTGCTCTGCCATTTCATAGAATTGTGACAGTCTTTATAAAATTTTTCCATATTATATTGTGAATTCTTCATTCATTTCTTTAAGACAGTAACTGAGCGTATGCTAAATCTATCATTATGCTCCAGTGAAGGATGAACAGATGAGATAAATTATAAGTTCATAGGCTAGTAAGAGAAATAAACCCACATAATTAGTCCATATCCAAAAATACTAGACCTAACTATACCTAATTGCTAAATGGGTCTGCAAAGGGCCAGGGAAATTCAGAAGAGGTAAAAACTTATCCCCAGTTGGGGAAATGGGGAAAACTTTGTGAAAAGGAATCATTTGATTGGAACCCCACAGACTATTGACAGGAAAGGAGTTCATGTATCATGTTAATGGTAGAAATTCTCAAAGATATTCTGGATTTTTCTTCATTCAAGATAACATCATTGACTCTGCTTGGAGCTTGTCTTATAATTTTACTATAGAACTGTTTGGACTTAATGACCTCAGGAGTAATGAGGATAAATATTGTTTAACCTAAGGTGTTAGTCTTTCAACAAATTAGACCTAAGAAGGTTGCTGTGTGTTAGCAAGGTAAATCTGCTCTGGATCAAATGGCCCAGAGAGTGATGAGAATTAAGAAAAGCATTGAATATAGACACTCCATTCATTCAGTAAATATTTACTGAAGATGTGCTATATAGCAGTGATATACTACTTACTGAAAGCTTCAAGTCCAGTGAGGAGTCAGCCATGGCAGCAGATGATAATAAGATCATAATTATTTTTCTAAAAGTATGCATGACTATAAGTGTTGTAGGAAGCTCCCCAGAGTAGGTGTTAGTTGAACTGGTCCTTGAGAGATGAGGTGTCTGCCAGTTATTTTGGAGCAGAAATAAACAGGGACACAGAAATTATTAATTATTAATCGGCACAGAAATGGAGAACACAGTGTGTTGTTGAATTATTTTTAAAGTTTCAAGTGGTCTCCTTTATTTCCTTGTGGACAGTAACACTTTTCATTTTCTTTTGTGGTTGCTTCAGTGTTTACATTGGTTGTCTTTACCTTACAAAAGTATTTTACCATTTTCCCTCCCCTGGCTTTTGTGTTATGTTGCCATACATTTTGCTTCTGTTTGTTTATAAACCACAGAAGTTTTTTTTTTTCAATTCTGCTTTAAAAATAAAAATAAAAAAACTTTAAAGAGAATTTTTAAATAAGAAAAAAATTATATATATATATATATATATATACACATATATGTGTGCACACATGCTAAGTCGCTTCAGTCATGTCCAACTCTTTGCAACCCCATGGACTGTATCCCTCTAGGCTTCTCTGTCCATAAGAATTTAGAGGCAAGAGTACTGGAGTGGGCTGCCATGCCCTTCTCCAGGGGATCTTGCCAACCCAGGAATTGAACCCCAGCCTCCTGCATTGGCAAGCAGGTTCTTTACCACTAGCATCACCTGGAGAGCCTACATATATATATATGCATATAGACCATATATATATAAGTAATCCACTCATATATACATATACACACACATACCATTCATTTCAGAGGCTCTTTAATTCCCTTTATAGATTTCACTTTCCCTCTGATACTGTATTCTTTCTGCTTGAAGGAATTCCTTTAACATTTCTTCTAATGCATATCCACTGTCGATGGATTATTTCAGATTTTTGTCTCTCTGAAAAAGGCTTCATTCTCTCTTTATTTTTGAAAGATATTTTCACCAAGTATAGCATTCTTGGTTGACATGGCCCTCTCCCCACCCCAAGTAATTCAGCAGTGTTGCACCAGTATCTTCTAGCTTGCATTGTTCCAATGTCAGTCTTACTTTCAATTCTATGTACATGCTCTTTTCTCCTTCTGTGGATGCTTTCAGATTTTCTGTACATCTTTAAGCAATCTGATTGTGATGGCCTTAGTGTAATATTCTTTATGATTCTTATACTTGTGGTTTGTTGAGCTTCCTGAATGTGTAGTTTTAAAATAGTCATCAAATTTGGAAATTTTTTAGCAATTATTTCTGCAGATATGACCCTCTGTCCCCTCTGTATAAGGACTTCAATTACATGTATATTATGCCACTTAAAATAGTTTCACAGCTCTGTTATTTTTGCTCTGTTGTTTCAGTAATTTTTCTCTTTATTTCATTTTGGATGTATCTATTGGCTACATCTTTAAGTTCACTAATCTTTTCTTCTTAAATGTCTAATTGATGTTCATCCCTAACCCTTAATCTCAAATTCTGTTTTGTTGTTTTTCCCCAGTTAAAGTTCAATTTGGGTCTCTTTTTTATATCTTCTACATTTTTCTTTAACATGTGCATACTCTCCTCTAGCTTCTTGAACATGCAAAATATATTTTTCATTATCTGTTTTCATGACCTTTTCTACTAATTATGGCATCGAGGTCTATTTCTGTTCATTGATTTTGCTTCTCATTGCAGATGGTACTTTCCTGCCTCTTTTAATATCTAGTAATATTTATTTGAAGGATGACATCATGAATTTTAACTTGTTGAGTGCTGGCTATTTTTGTATTCCTTTAAATATTATTTAGGGGTTTCCCTGGTGGCTTAGACAGGAAAGAATCTGCCTGCAGTGCAGGAGACCTGGGTTCAGTCCCCCAGGTTCATGCCCCCCCTGCCATACATACCCAGGAGGGCATGGCAACCCACTCCAGTATTCTTGCCTGGAGAATCCTATGGACGGAGGAGCCTGGCGGGCTACAGTCCTTGGAGTGGCAAAAGAATCGGACACGACTGAGTGGCTAACACTTTCTCTTTCAAATACATTTAACCTTTATTCTGGGATACAGATAATTTACCTGAAAACAATTTCATACTTTCAAAGCTTGCTTTTTTAGCTTTGTTAGGTTCAGAGTAGTGTTTAGACTGTGGGACTGATTTTACCCCACTTTTGGGGCAAAATCCTTTCTGTGTAACATACCTGATATCATGTGTATTCTCAAGGTTTTACTTACTTATTTATTTTATTCTGGCTTGTGGGAGCAGAGACTATTTCTGGCCCTGTGTGGACTCCAGGGATTGTTCTAAGTGTTCCTTTCAGAGGGTCCTTTTCCCCGGTCTCCTGCAGGTTCCTCACATTCACGCATTGATCAGTACTGAAGTGGAGGCTCTGGGAGAAATCTCAGCGCATCTCCAGACCTCTCTTTGTGCGACTCTGTCCTCTCCATACGTTCATTCCCCTGTCCGTATTCTTTGGTAAAGCCCTGTGAATTCTGGCTGTCTTGACCTCCCCACACTCCGCCACCAGGGAGGTCAGGAATCCATTTGATCTCCCTCCCTTCACTGTGGCCTGGAAGCCCTTCAGATAGTCAACTCCACACGGTTGCAGGGCTTATTTCTTTGTTGTTGTTGCCTTCTCAGCCATCACTTGCCCGAACTTCTGTCTAATGTCTGTGAAGCATTTTTTAATATATTGTGTCTGGGTACTTCCCTGGTGTCCTGTGATTAAGACTCTTTGCTCCCAATGCAGGGACTCCATTCCTGGTCAGGGAGCTAGATCCCATTGCCACAACTAAGAGCATGCATACAGCAACGAAGATCCTGTGTGCCATAACTAAGACTGGGTGCAGCTAAATTTAAAGAAAATGTATATGTGTGTATGTATTCTTATATATATATATATATATATATATATATATATATATATATATATATATATACTGCTTAGTCACTTCAGTTGTGTTCAACTCTATGCAATACTATAGACTGTAGCCCACCAAGGCTCTTCTGTCCATGGAATTCTCCAGGCAAGAATACTGGAGGGAGTAGCCATGCTCTCCTCCAGGGGATCTTCCCAACCCAGAGATCAAACCCAGGCCTCCTGCATTGAAGGCAGATTCTTTAACAATGAGCAACCAGGGAAGCCATATATTTATATTTGGTCTGGTTAACTGCTAAAAAATAAGCTGGAAGCACAAGTTTTCCTTGGGGTGTTATTGGAATTCATGTAGTTCAGGATTTCTCACTGGTAAAATGAAAAAGGTAGAGGAACAAGAGGTAAGTCTGGATAGCTGAAGAGAAATTGTACAACAAAGGCCCTTTCTATCATGATGATACCAAATACTTTGATGAGTTGTGAGCAGATTTATAATTAAGAAATATGGTATAGTGATATAGTCAAGCCTATACTGTCTTTGGGGGAACCAGATTTTGGAAATCTAGAATAGAGGTTCTGGAAATAGCCACAATGAGGCTCTATGAGGATATAATCATAGACAATGATGGTGACTACAGCTGAGTGGACTAATCTCATTTGGATCTCAGCAGTGGCAGAACTCAATGGCACAATCCATGTGTTTGAGTAAGGGGTGGCAGTAGAAGTGGAGAAAGATGTTAAGAAGCCGTTTAGGTTTAAGCCTTGGATTAGCTGATAGATGTGGCAGCAAAGGGCCAAGAGAAGTGAAGAGAAACCACAGGATAGGGAATACACATTGTGGAGAAGATGATCAATTCAATCTGAGACTTGTTGAGTTGAAGAACCCTGTGGAATACCTGTAAGTGTGTAGTATCTGTTGGTTACTTATGATGGAGAACTGAAGAGAGCGGCATTAATTAGAAATAAAGTTTCAGGATTGTTACCATGAACATGTCAGGTGAGGTTATACACTGAATAACACCCCTCACCCTGTAGCTCCCGTGAATTATTTTACTATTCCTTTTTGGTAGCAGGAACTATTGGCTGTCCACCCACAGCTGTTTCTCTACTTCCATTCTTCCTCATTGGCAGAATCTCAGTTTTGTTTGTATCATCTGAGTCATGTGCTCAGAGAGGGCAGAGAACAATGCAGAACAGGGTGTGGATCTTGTTTGCTACAATCTGGTCATGGAGATCAGTGATGGGTTTAGACAGAGGAGGGAAGGAGTCAGACAAAGCCAGATTCAAGTCCCAGCTCTCCCAGACAAACTCTGTGACTTTTGGTCAAGTTACATAAACTCATTAAGCGTTAGGGACTTGATTCCTATGATGGGTTGATAATGATATTATAATTCACCAATTGACTCAAAATATTGAGTGGGTTACTCAGTTTCATATATACTGCTAGATGCTAAAGAGGGAGTGGAGATGAAGAGAGATCCAGGTCTTGCTTTCACTGAATTGCTCACTTCTCAATTAATACGATAAAAGATGTAATGACAGTAGAGTGAGATAAATAAATAAATAGATAAGTTGAGCACAGTTGTCTATTATAATTTATGTTTATTCCCAAGATTTAAGGATCAAACCAATAATGTGTGAACATCACTAAATGAACTGCCTGGTACACTAATGTTCAGTAAATGACCAGCACATCGAATTGAGAGGTAATAAATGGTTGAAAGCATCACTGTTGGAGGAAAGGGCATTAGTAAAGGTCTGTATCTTTGCAGGATATGGGAGAGTGTTGGTCATCAAGATATTTGATTGAAGCATTGACTGTACGTTAACAAACAATTTGGCTGACTTGGCTGTAGAAATTGGCATTGGATCATGGAGATCTTCCAATAAGTAAGAAGTATTTTGGCATAAAGAAGTTTTGGGCACCACACACACAGCCCTATAATGTACATATGAAACTTTCCACTTTCCCCTTATCCTGATCACTTTTTACAAAGTAGCTTTGATCCATCTCTAACCAGAAGTGTCATCGGTGAGTAATGCCGTGAGAGTCGTAGGACACATATCCTGCACAAGTATATCCGGAGCAAAGATAAAGTGTCGACAGGATGATGGAGTTCAGCTTGCAAAATTGATTATTTTACTTCTCCACTGTCTCGCCTTTAATTGAAATGGATAGGTTTGACGGAGCACCCTTGGCCTTGGCCATGATGTCTGGCACAGCCTGAAAACTAACACCCCAACTTCTGAGGGCACCAAGCCAAAGGTTTCCAGAGGTCAGTTCTGCCTCCCCACTCCATCCTGCTGACGAAGGTGGGATCCATGGGAAGCCAGCCAGGTTGCCACTCTGACGCCTTCCATCCTCTGTGCAGAGAAAATGAGCTTATTTATCCCAACAGTAGGGACTAAAATCAGATTGCAGTGCACACATAAATGTTCAGCCACCCATCAAAATCGCCTCCACCAGGGGAGTAAAATATCTCTCCTGAAAAAATAAAAATCTGGTATTTGTTTCTCCACGATAATTAACTGGTTCCACTCTGGCTAAATTGCAAATAGTGGGCAAAAAGTCCTGAGCCCAAAGTCTGGTGCCATATTCTCCATAGAAAACACCAGGTGGATGATGCAGAATGAAAGGAGCTGTGCATAATTTATTGACGATGCAGAGGTTAAAAAGGCTATTGCTTCCTTGCTAAGATATGGGACATGCCAGAGAACCAGTTAATTGGACAGGTTTCATCTGCTTGCAGAGCCCACTCAGTGACCTACTGTGCAGAGTCCCCCCTCCCTCCCTCCAGTGTTCCTTTCCTGTGGGGTTCCTTGCTTAACTTCCTTAGGATTGTCAGCTGAGCTTGGCCTGGTCTTGGAAATAAGCATATGTTACTGGTGTGTGCGTGTGTTCTGTCACTCAGTTATGTGTCTGACTCTGTGACCTCATGGATGATAGCCCACCAGCCTCCTCTATCCATTGAATTCTCCAGGCAAGAATCCTGGAGTGGATTGCCATTTCCTTCTCCAAAGGATCTTCCCAACCCAGTGATGGAACCTGCATCTCTTGCGCCTCCTGCACTGGCAGGCGGATTCTTTACCACTGCACCAGCATGTTGCTGGCGGTATTAGCCAAGTTGCTACACTTGTGAGTAGACAAAGGGACTGCACTCTCCTGTTTTTACTAAAGTCCCATTAGAAGTTTACTGAGGGAAAAATATGACTTAGAAGATGTGCTGGTGTACAGCACACATATGAATGATTGTATTCCGATGTTATAAGCATCACAGAATCTCCATTATCATTGTGTATATACTATATTTTTAGCATCATCGGAAAAAAAAGACAAAGATATGAAGGAGCCTGTTGTTTTGGGACTGGTTATTCCTACTATTTCTTTACTCTGTTTTCTCTTGTTAGAGGACCTTCGAAACTATCAGTAGTTGAATGCTACTGTTGCCTTCCTCAGCCCTCTAAATGCTGTCTTTTTTTTTTCTTATGATGCCTCTGGTCTGATCCCTCCTAATGGTTTTGTTTGACTGTTGGTTTTTTCCTTTGTGTTTTGGCAGGAAAACAATAATTTTTAGTTTGAATCCTCTTGAAATCTTCTTCCTCCAATAATTTAAAGAAGACTGTCTTCCCCAGCATGAAAGTAAATTTGTGTTGCATCAATAATAGACATAGCTTTTGGGAACACTGTCCTCTTGCTCTTTTAATCCTCTTATAAAAATCACCAATTAACTCATTTTCTTCTAAAATTTCCACATTCCTGAGGGGACTGAGTATTATATTTACTGAAGTCTTACATGCCAATTTTATATCAATTTTACTTATAGTGCCAAAAACATGGAGATATGTGTGCAGCATAACTCCAAATATAGAGCAGGGAATAAATTACAGTGCATGTAATAGATGGAATATTATGTAGACATTAAAATGATATATATGAAGACTTTCTGATGCGGGGAAATGTTTCTAATTCTAAAGCTAAGATAAATCAATACACAGAACTACATATTACCAATACACAAAATACATGTACACTTATTTGCATATTTGTATAAATGGAGTCATAATAGAGTAACATAAAACTTAACACTTCATCAAAAGCTTAATAGTTATTATTTCTAAGCTGAAAAGTTATGGGTACTTTTTAATTCATATGTTTTAATATTTTTAAGATGGCTATGTACAGAATTTTAAAATGAAAGAAAATCAAAGTCATTTAAAAACAAAATAAAAAAAAACTTGTCTGAAGGAAAAGAATTCGAGGTGGTCCCTTAGTCATCAAATACGCTGCCCTTTTTTCTTAAACTTCCAGGGTTTATTATTGTTATCCCAGCATGTACTAAAAATGAATCCAGATTCCCTAGATGCTGAAATGACTTGCTAGAATGAAACAGTGACTTAGTGATGAGATTGGTCCTGGATCTGTCCACAGATACTGACATCTGCTGTGAATAGTTTGAGGTCTTCTGCTTCTGTCATTCAACCAACTGTATTATGTTTTGTGACCTGTGGCTCAACAGCTATTGTAAATATCTGCCTCCCTCTCCATAAGAGACTTTTATGGGAAGCATTGAGATAAGAACCCTACTGATACAGCTTACCTCATGACATTTCACAAAGTCACAAGGAATATGACATGACATTTTATGGGGTTGTGATTTTGCAAACATTTCTATAAAAACATCATGAAAGTTTCTCATTAAACTAGACCAAACTGACCAGGACAATTGGTGGTTTGGAAGATTTCTTCTTGCATCAAAACTAGGTGCTCTAGCTTTGGATTTGTTCATTAATTGTTTGCAGATCCTTTGCTAAACCGTGGAGGCATCTCTGCCTCTGAAGCTTATTCCTTCAAATTTTTCATTATATTTGATGAAAGATACTCAGCCAAGATGGATTTTCATTAAAGTAAAAAACACAAAGAAATATGGAATTCTTCAACCTAGGAAATCCTTTAAAAATTTAAGAATCTGCTCAAAATCTAGATTTACTAATAGTGAGATTATATGAAATCAGAAGTTTACAACTAGGGATTTGTCAACATTTTAGTAGATATTCACAAACAAAGGTATGTGGTTAACAACATTGGGGAACTGCTGGGTTAAGTGAAGATTTACATGTTTACCAAGGCAGGCTTTCTCACAATTCTTTTCTTCTTTAATTTCTAAAAAAATTGTTTTATTGGATTATAATTGATTTACAATGTTGTGTTAATTTCAGGTATACAGCAAAGAATCTTTTTCAGGTTCTTTTCTCATATAGGTTATCACAGAATATTGAGTAGAATTACCTATGCTATACATTAGGCTCTTGTAAGTTCCCTATCTTATATATAGTATATTCATCCCAAGCTCCTGATTTATCCTTCCCTCTCCATGTCTCCCCTTTGGAAATAAGTTTGTTTTTGATATCTGTAAGTCTGTTCTGCTTTGTAAATAAGGTCATTTGTACCATTAAAAAAAATCAGATTCCACGTATGATTGTCATCATATGACATTTGTCTTTCTCTATTTGACTCAACTTAGTATGATGATTTCTAGGTCCATTTATATCGCTGCAAATGACATTATTTCATTCTTTTTTTATGGTGGAGTAATATTTAATTGTGTATATGTGTGTATGTACACATCTTCTTTATCCATTCCTCTGTCCATGAACATTTAGGTTGTTTCTATGTCTTGGCTATTGCAAATAATGCTACAATGACATTAATTTATTAAAGAAGAAATTTGGTCTTCCAGGTCTTCTGTATCCTGTGATAACAGTTGATATTGTCTTCTTATCTTCCTGGGGATTCCCTAGTAGCTCAACTGGTAAAGAACGTGCTTTCAATGCAGGAGACCCTGGTTCAATTCCTGGGTCAGGAAGATCCTCTGGAGAAGGGATAGGCTCCCCACTCCAGTATTCTTGGGCTTCCCTGGTGGCTCAGCTGGTAAAGAATCTGCCTGCAATGCAGGAGACCTGGGTTCGATCCCTGGGTTAGGAAGATTCCCTGGAGAAGGGAATGGCTACCCACTCCAGTATTCTGGCCTGGAGAATTCCATGGACTATACAGTCCATGGGGTTACAAAGAGTCAGACATGACTGAGCAACTTTCATTTTCACTTTCTTGTCTTTCTCCTTCTTGGAAAGCCACTTCTGACTCCTGTTCCATAGGAATGAACACATGACCTTGCATGGCCAATGGCAGATTTGAAATAATTTCTTCAACAGCACTTAGTCCAAGGGGTGGACTTATGAATCATGTCAGCCAATCAGAACTTTCCCTGGGATTTTGTAGTAGTAATGAGAGAAAGAAATATCCCCCTCCTCTCCTTTACATCCTCTTTCCTTTCTGTATTTTTCTCCATAACATTTACCAACATCTAACTTTAGGATGCTTTTTTCTTGTTTATTTTGTTTATTGTCTGCCTCCCCTCAGTAACATATAGACTCTATGAGGGCAGGAATTTGTCTTTTCTATTCACTGGTGCATCCAGTGTATGACATATAGTATATGCTCAGTAAATACTTGTTGAATCTTAGCTATATCAGGAAGCATAGAGTGTGGTGTTCTTCAAGCTGCTTTTGAAATAGAATCCTTTATCTATAAGGCATTGGAAGGATTAGTACTCTGTGGAGCATACTTTGTGAAAGAAACACTGTGTTTCTAATGATCTTGACCTGAAAGAAAAAGTGTTAGTTGCTCAGTCGCATCTGGATGTGTGACCACCATGGACTATGGCTGGCCAGGCTCCTCTGTCCATGGGATTCTCCAGGCAAGAATACTGGAGTGAATTGCCATTCCAGGGCATCTTCCCAAAGCAAGGATCAAACCCAGATGTCCTGCATTGCAGGCAGATTCTCTATCATCTGAGCCATGCAAATATTAATATAGACACAGATTTTTTAAAATGAGGAAGCTAAGATTTAGGGAGGTTAAGTAATTGATCCAAAGGTCCCAGTGCACTTGAAGTTTTAGGGATTTGCACCCTTTTCTCTCCCACATCAGTCTGCCACCACTCAGAGAAGGCCTACTGCCAGATGCCAAGCTCACTGGTGAGCCCGCCTCCCTTGGCACGTTGTCTTCCTGAAACGGCAGTGTGATCAGAGAGGTTGGAGTGAAATCTTTTTTTTTCCTGACAAAGCTGAGGATGTGACTTCTCCAGGACTGCACAACCACATGCCCAAATGGGAGCTGGGCTGTTCCACAGTTTGCATTCCCAATGAAGAGGGAAGATGGCCTCTCACTCCATGCTACCTCTTCACCATTTGATAGGCCTCAGTTTCCCCAAAAGGTATAAAGAGCATTTGCCTCATAAAGCAGAGTATGCCCTGAATCGCTCTGCAAAGCAGGTGTTTCATGTTGCACCTTTAGCATCCATTCGGTCAATGATGTTTGAGTTCTGACTTTTTGTCAGCTTGTGTGTTATCTGTTTTGTATCTCTCCTGCCTAAGAGATACAAAACAGAAATGGTGTCACTTATGTGGAGTTTGAACTCCAGTGACAAAGAACAAGTACACGTGCAAGCTGCGATGGCTGCGATGTGTTTTGTAAAGAAGAAAACACAATAGAAGACTGCTAAGGAGCTCAATTTTGGATGGACCTCTCTGAGAAGCTTTGGGGCTCTGCCCCTCAACAATAGGTAAATGCTGGATGTTATGCTCTGAAAGAGAAAGAAACTTCATTCATGCTAACCTAGCCCTTTGGTCTTCTAGAAACTGACATTGCGATTGATTCTAGGGTTGAATTATTTCCTTTTTCCATTGAATAACTTGGCAGCATCAAAGAGCCCTCTGAAAGGACCTGGTCTTACCACCAAACAGATCTTCTGCTGAACTGGACCTCCGATTAGATAGAAAGTGCTGTCTTGGAGGCAGATGCCAAGTGCTTTAATGCATATAATATCACTGTTCTTCATTATCTATTATTTATCAGCCTGGGGAGATTGGAGGAGAGAGCAAGACCCCTTAGCCTAATGTGAGGTCTTTATCTTTCAGCTTTTTGAGCTCAAATATGCCAAGAAAAGCTGCTGAATTGTTGTCAGCGAGCACACATACCATTGGCCAGCCAGCTCTCAGCTTGACATGCCCAGGACCTCAGACATGAAGCCACATGAAAAGGTTCTTAGGAAGTTGGTGTTGGCAGAGAATTGTAGAGCCATGGGGAATGGGAAAATAGTGGGGTTTAGAACAGACATTCTCCTGAATTGTTCTAGTCCTTTTCCCATAAAAACAGCAGTTCTCAACCTTGGCAACATGTCGGTATTGTTTGAGGAGTTAAATGAAAATGCTGATGCCAGAGTCCCACCCCTGGAGGGTGTGATTTATGGGATGTGCTGAGAACCCTGAGCATGAGGATTTATCAGAGCTTCCCAGGTGGTCCTCATGTCCTGTCAGTATTGAGAATTGCCTCTCTGGAGGGAGGCATGATAGTGATGAACAACTTAGGTGTGGGGCAGAGGTCAAGTGTTTTAGAACTGTGTGTCAGTCATGCCTTCTCAGCCTTCACAAAAGATTAATTCAATCAGTCAACAGGCAGATCTTATATAATCTGTCCTCATTTTGACCATTTGACTATTCTTATATCTTAAACATTTTTTAAAGAGTTTTTTTTTGATGTGGACTATTTTTAAAGTCTTAACTGATTTTTTTTTTTTTTTTTTTTTTTTTTTTTTTTTTACAATACTGCTTCTTATATTTTGGTTTTTTGGCTGAGAGGCATTTAGGATCTTAGCTCCTCGACCAGGAATCGAACCCACAGGCCCTGCATTGGAAGGCAAAATTTTAACCACTGGAGCATTACGGAAGTCCCCATTTTGACCATTTTTAAGACTACCTGTTCAATATATCGACATTTAAATTGCGGAGATGGTAAGGTTTCCCAGGTTACTTACTTCACAGGTGAATTTGTCCAGGGAAGAATGTAGGGAGGCAGGATGGCTACCCTCAGGAGGAGTGGATAGAGCTGTGTCATGTCTACGACCTGTGTCCAGCTCTGCAGAAGGGAGGCATGGCCAGAGGAGGTAGAGCGGGGAACATGGGAAGAGCAGAAGGACGCTGATCTATGATGTCCATGAAGAGGGGGAGAAATCTCCAGTCTAAAAGAAGTTCACTTTTCACCAGGAATCTTTTTTTTTCCCCTTCCCTACTATGTGCCCCATACATTTGATGTTGGGAAGTTTTTCTTTCCAAATGAGTGCATTTTCATGCCAAAATATTTCACTGGCAGCCTTCCTATCTGCTAAGCATGGAGTGTCTCTTTAGCAGGATGGAATCACCAATATAATTCCAACCTGAAGCAAAGAACCTCACCTTGAGTTTGGCCTTCCTCAGGTGCTCACACGAGTGCGTGCCTTCAGCCCAGTCTGTCAGCAAAGTGGAAAGTGGAGGATGGACTTGTGGGTGTCTTCAGAGACCCCAGGGGGTAGGCCCCCCAGAAGGAGAGAAGGGAGTCAAGAGATAGCAATCGCCAGTAATGGGCCAGGCACTTTGCTGAAAGATAGCTATCAACATCCTCATTTCATGTGTCAGGAAAGTCGGGCTGGGAGAGGTCAAGTTATTGACTCACAGTCCCAAGGCAGTGAATGAAGCCAGGGTTCAAATTGAGTCCTCCATCTCTCTAAGCCATTTCTCCTACATTGCGCCAACCCCTGCGGGACCCTCTGAATTTAGACTTTCATCAGCAAGAGAGAATGCTTCTTGGCCCCAAAGGAAGCCACTTTATTGAGTGTTGGAAACTTCCTCCATCTGTCTCCCACAAGGATAGGCTGAGCTAATAGGTCCAATTAGGAAGCTCCTCTGGCTCCATCCCTGGACGCATTAGAGTATGTTGATCAAGAGAGAAGCTCTGACCTGAGCTAGTCCAGAATTTAATACAGCTCCCTCACTCACCATGCTGAGGGTTCCCAGGTGGTGCTAGTGGTAAAGAACCCACCTGCTTGTGCAGGAGACATAAGAGATGTCAACCCCCAGGTTGGGAAGATCCCCTGGAGGAGGGTATGGCAACCCACTCCAGTATTCCTGTCTAAAAATTCCCATGGACAGAGGAGCCTGGCAGGCTACGGTCCATAGGGTTGCAAAGAGTCAGACACGGCTGAAGCGGCTTAGCATGGCACAGCATCGCTCACCAGTTGTGCTATCATAGGCAACTCACTAGCCCCTCAGAGCCTCGGTTTCCACCGTCTGGCAGGTGGGGGCCACGAGAGGACCTGTCACATGAGGATGTTGTGAGGACTGAATGAAATGATCACACCAGAGACTTAGCAGAGCAGATGTAAGAGCCCAATAGATGTTAACAATTGCTGCTTACACTCCCCATCCAGCAGGGCCCGGGTCACCACTGTGCCTTCTGCCCGCAGGGAAACGGATCACCCATTGCCCCTCTCATCTTCCCTCAATGCCAGGGCTCAGCCGCTCAGCCTAGGCTGTGCCCCACATCCACTGCTATTTCAGCATCTGCCTTCCTCTCACTGTGTATTGATCCCATCTCCTTGCCTCCCCAGCCTCCATTCATAGGGAAGTTATGCAGTTGCTTATTTCAGAATGAGAGAGAAGAAAACTGACTCCTTCTCTTTGAAGAATAGCTGAAAACCCCTCAATTTTATACTGTGTTAATCAGGCCTGAAAGAAGTGACAGAAAGCCAATAGCCAGACTTGGAAATCTGCAAGAAAAACACCCCAGGAAGGCTCATTGGTTTCTTGTGCATTAAGTGAGAGGCAAGTGGGTTCCAGAGAGCTTCAGGAGCTGCCACTTTGATCCCTGCCCAAACTAGAGTGAGGCAGATGGAGACGGGGGTTCCAGCTCAAACCTCAGGGTCTCCAACCTCATTGTTGGAGGACAGGCAGCTCATAGCCTCGGGTGACGGGAGCGTGTGCCCTGAAATGGCTTCCCTGGAACCATGCCTGCACACATTCATACTCCCGACTCATACTCTGGCATCCGAATACATCTCAGAAAGCCACAGTGGTTAAATTCTAATTAAGATACTGGGAGACCAAGGTCACAAACATCCACTCTTCTAATTACAGGTTCTGTATGATAGTAACATCTGCACTGCCCGTTCTGTTATGAAATGCATCCCTATTCAATATCTCATTAGTAAAAACAGCAATGCTGAGAGAGAGGTGTCTTTCCTCACATGCCTGTCACCCAGTTATTTTTATTTGATTTGATTTATAAAAGAGGAATAATAATCCCTATTTCACAGGACCATTGAAAGGATTGACTGGGGATATTTATAACATATATGAGCTGTTCAGTTATATGTCCGTGGGATCTGAACCCTGGAAAGCCAACCTGAACTGAAATCTCACATTGCAAATAGTGGCAGAATCCAGACTTGAATTCAGGTCTTCAGAGTTCTACTTTTCTAATCAGAGTTTGAAACACTGTTTGGGATTTCTCAGGGCCAACTTGAGTGTTTCTACAAGGCAGCAGGGACAGGAGGAAAAGAGACGTCTTACAGAAAGTCACAGGGAGTTGACAGTCTCAGGAGTCAACATGTCCTGATTCAACTCAGGTTTCATTTGGCACTAGCCGTGTGACCTTGGACAGCTTGAGTTTTGTCTTAGCCTGTGTTTCCATATGCATAAAGTGTCACTGTAACATTTGCCTTTCAGGAATTTCGCAGGTTTTAAGTGTGACAATATGTGTGAAGATACATTGAGCGTTTGGCAAATGTAGAATGAGTCCAACTCAACAGTCAGGAGAAATAATGGGAAATGTTAAGTTGGGGGTGGGAGTGGAAAGGTGCAGGTGTGACCTATTCTCAGACAGAGAGAAGAAAGCAATAACCCAGAGTCACGTTGCTCAGTACAACCAAGTCCAGATCTTCTTGAGCCCCATTCTCAGTTAGAGTTGACGGTGAATGTCAAAAATGAGGCACGTTGCTTCCTTACTGACCTACAAGGCAAGTCCTGTGGTGATCTGACTCCTGGAGGCAAGTGCAGTCTTACTGCCATAGGAAGAATGCTGAGCCACAGTTTCATCATCTGTAAGCTAAGGGCAGTCTCCATACCTCTTGCAAGGGTTGAAGAAGATAATCCACATGGACTAGATCGAGCTGACCTCAGTGCTAGTGTAGCATGTATCAGTGAGCATATATATATATATATTTATCTGCTCTGGGAATGTCCTCTGCTTACTGGGGACAGGTCTGATCAGACTCTGCTTGGGGAATGCTTGTGCTAAAGAGAAGGCAGACCTGACCCTGTGACTGATGAGGAGGTCAGCCAAAGGGGCTGTGGAAGCACAAAGAGGGAGAGCCCTTCCTGGAAGCCACTTGCAGTGTGAGGTCAGTGTTTATTTGCATAGTCTTTAAGAATAAAGGGCTTGTGCTGGACTCAGGTTTGATTTCAAGGACTGCCATTTAATAACCCTGGGGCCTTGGCCAACTTATTTGTCTGGATGTCAATTTCCTTATCTGTAAAATGGACTTCCCTGATAACTCAGGTGGTAAATATCTGCCCACAATGCAGGAGACCTGAATTTGATCCCTGGGTTGGGAAGATCCCCTGGAGAAAGGAATGGCAACCCACTCCATATTCTTGTCTAGAGAATTCTGTGAACAGAGGACCTGGTGGACTACAGTCCATGGGGTCACAAAGAGTTAGGACACGACTGAGCGACTAGCACATACTTTATCTGTAAAATGGGTTTTTTACAGTAACTTGCAGGACTTGGGGGAGGACAAAAGGAGATACAGTATTCAGAGAGTGGCTAGCACACTGAGAACATTAAAGATTTGCTAGCTAAGTGTTCGTGTTAATATACATTGGAGTCTCCAGATAATTGTACAACTCAGGAAGCTATCCATGCAGTTATTTAAGCAGAGACTAGAGTTAAGTCATAGAGAAGATCCTTAATGGTATTTCCCAACCCATGTTAAACCTCATACAGTCTGAGAGTCATTGATTTTACATGGGAAGGAGAGATGCTGCTCTCAGCCTCCTGGCAGGGGTGATCTCTTGTTAGTGAGTGAGACTTGGTGAGATCAGCAGAGAATGAAGAGGGTGGGTCTGCTGGGGCATGGCTGAAGACCAGGAGTCTGGTGAGTGGCTGTAGTCCCATAAAGGAAAACCACACATGCATTAAAGAGAACATCCCTTAATGCTCACAGGTACAGTTGTGAAATGTCATTTAGAATCAGCAGTTTGAAGCTGGAACAAACCTTTGAGGAAACACAGAGACTGGAGGAGGAAAGTGGGGACCATTTAGGGGTATGACAGGACTCCAGTTGGGATGTCACTGTGGCATAGAATGCCAATGGAAAAAGTAAGAACAGTGGGAATGGATTCTTATTGAGATAAATAATAATGAATCCGATGCACTGCTATATTTAGAATGAATAACCAACCAGGACCTACTGTATAGCACATGGAACTCTGCTCAGTGTTATGTGCCAGCCTGGATGGGAGGGGAGTTTGGGGGAGAATGGATACATGCGTATGTATGACTGAGTCCCTTAGCTGTTTGCCTGAAACTGTCTCAACATTATTAGTCAGCTAAAAGCCAGTAAGTAAAAGTTAAAAAAAAGTAATTGGAAATCAGCCAGGGCTTGGGGTCCCTCTCTGCTTTCCATTAGGTGTGTTACCTTAGGTGAGTCACTGTATCTCCTTAAGCCTCAGATTCCGCATTTCAAAAATGGGATTAACAATGATACATGTGTCATGGGGCTGCTGGGAGCCTTAAGAAATACCCCAAGCAAACTATTCAACAGTCAGTAAAGTCAACATTTACAATTCTAATTATACTCAGTAGACCTAATATAGTATATATACATGTCTCTTTATATAGCCTTATGCTTTATTACATATATTTAGTTGTTGTTGTTGTTTAATCACTAAGTCGTGGCCAACTGTTTTTTGACTTCATGGACTGCAGCTCGCCAGGTTCCTCTGTCCATGTGATTGCCCAGGCAAGAATACTGGAGTAGGTTGCCATTCCATTCTCCAGGGGATCTTCCCAATCCAGGGATCTAATCTGTGTTTCCTCCATTGGCAGGCAGATTCTTTACTGCTGAATTAGTATGCATTATATATAGTGTGTATATATATAGTAGTATACTATATTATCGGAGAAGGCAATGGCACCCCACTCCAGTACTCGTGCCTGGAAAAATCCCATGTAACCTGGTAGGCTACAGTCCATGGGGTCACGAAGAGTCGGACACAACTGAGCGACTTCACTTTCATTTTTCACTTTCATGCATTGGAGAAGGAAATGGCAACCCACTCCAGTGTTCTTGCCTGGAGAATCCCAGGGATGGGGGAGCCTGGTGGGCTGCCGTCTATGGGGTTGCACAGAGTCGGACACGACTGAAGTGACTTAGCAGCATAGTATCATTAGATACATTGCATCGGGAATATAATAGTAGTGTTGCTTTTAACAAAGTTTGGACCAAGAGAGATTTGAGTTATTCCTTATTAGCCAGACAGTACAACTAATTGGGCTTCCTGGGTAGCTCAGCTGGTAAAGAATCTGCCTGCACTGCAGGAAACCCCGGTTCTATTCCTGGGTTGGGAACATCTGCTGGAGAAAGAATAGGCTACCCACTCCAGTGTTCTTGGGCTTCCCTTGTGGCTCAGCTGGTAAAGAATCCGCCTGCAATGTGGGAGACCTGGGTTTGATCCCTAGGTTGGGAAGATCCCTTGGAGAAGGGAAAGGCTACCCACTCCAGTATTTTGGCCTGGAGAATTCCATGGACTATAGAGTCCGTGGAGTCGAAAAGAGTCAGACATGACTGAGCGACTTTCAGGTGCCTTTCATGTACACCTAATTGGAAACTCTCTGTCCTAAGCAAAACATAGGGGCAGAAGGAACCTCCTGAGGCCTCAAGAAAAGGAGATAAAGATATGGGCCCTTCATGACTCATTAGATGTCAGAGAGAACTGGGTTAAGGTCTGGAGGAAAGACAGAAGGCAATTGGTGTGGGGTTTAGACTCCTGAAACCAAACAATAATTTCAACCCTTTTGACAACGGAGACCAAAGGAGTTTTCCCTGATAGTCTCCAGTACCCTGAAACGGCAGTGGGGGTGCAGAGGACCTTGCTATCTGGCTGCAGGGTCTTGTACGAGGCAAACTCACTGGCTGCAGGAAATCCTTCAGCAGTTTCAGAGAATTCAGGGCTGCAGACCCAGGGGAACGGGTTCTCTGAGCATATGCAGAGCCTCTTTGGGGTTTGACCACTCATCAGTTTTTAGAGTGAAACATATTTAATTTGCTTTTGTTAACTTCTCCTTAAGAGTCAAAGAAACTCCTGCATATTTCAAAGGATCATAGATGTTGAAAGATGAAGTCTGGGTTACCCTTCTTGCTTGACAGAGAATAACATTTTCCAAAGCTTCACAGTTTGCAAAGCCCTTGACATATGTAACATCTCAATTTTTCCTTACATGGATTCTGAGTGGCAAATACTATCAGGCAAGAAGGAGAGGCGGGACCTTGAATGCTTCTGATGTGTGTCCCTGCTGCCGTGCCACCACTCTCAAGGTGTGACCTCAGGTGAATTAATTCACCCCCACACCCTCGGCTTCCATACCTAGGTGGTGGGCATATGATGGAAAATGTAAACAGGTGTTATTTCTCCCAACATGAAGCTAATAGTCTCAGGAGGGCAAATGAGTCCTAAATAAGTAAAGAGATGCATACGTGTGCACCTATAAGTTGTCAGAGTACTTAAAAAGGCATTAAACAGATTGCTCTGGTGGAGTGTAAGGGAGAAAGGATCTGTTCTGTTAAGGTCTTCCAGCATAGAAAAAAGTGAAAGTTTTAGTCATTCAGTCCTGTGTGCTTAGTAGCTCACTGGTGTCCAACTCTTTGTGACCCCATGGGGACTGTAGCCCATTAGGCTCTTCTGTCCATGGGATTTCCCAGGCAAGAATAACTGGAATGCGTCTCCATTCCCTTCTCCAGGGGATCTTCCCAACCCTGGGATCAAACCAGGGTCTCCTGCATTGCAGGCAGATTCTTTACTATCTGAGCCACCAGGAAACCCCCCTCCCCCAGCATAGAGGGCAGTATTAAACCTGAGACATGAGGGGGGAAGCAGAGACTGCCAGGGAGGGTCGGATGGTCCTGGCTGGCTGGCAGGCCCACAGCAGGCGGCACTCCGTGCAGTAACACAGTCTCTAGCACCCTTCCTGACTCGTGGAGCCTTCTGGATAAATGGGGATTTGAATCTGGAATTTATTTGACAGCTGATCCAGCTGAGACCCTGAATTGACTGAGAATTGTCCAAGCTTCGTTGCTCACAGAGGGGTTGGATAAAGGGTTCCAGGCCAGTTCTTTTAAAGCCAAATCCTACCTTCTTGCCACGAGAGCCATAGAGCCATTTGTGTGGGACTGTGTCACACAGGTTGACAGGGGCAGAGCTGCAAAGCAAAGGGGCAGGAAGGACTGGGATACCACCCCAATTTCATATTTCCAAGTGCCATCTCTCAGGAATTGCCATTCCCCAAGGCAGCTCTCCTTCTTGGAGCAGATACAACTGCTCCCCCCCTTTACAATAAAGCCTTTTTTATGTCTGCTCTTTGCTTCTTGCAACCTAAATTGAATCTGACTTGAGTAAGTCCAGGCAGCTCTGAAAGCCTCTGAGCTGGGTTAGGTTGGGGCTTGTGCAGAACGTGGGAGAAGAAAGCCCTCCAGAGCCGACTGAGGTCTGGGCCTGGGGGTCGTGGGAACATGCGGGGTAGAGGGGAGCAGCCCCTGAGCAGACGTCCGGGTGCTGAGCACGATGCTGACTCAAGCAGAAAGAAGTTGCTGCTAGGATGAAATATGTGTCTGTGATTTCGTGGAGGCACCATAAACCAAACAACTCCCAGTGGTGTTATGGAGTCCCTTTAAATTTACAGCCTGCTCTCTGTAGAGGGGGCTGGGCTGCCAGGTCAGGATGCAGGAAGGGAAAGCGTGGGGTGTGTGTGTGTTTTCTAAGAGGGGAGAGTCAGTGAGGCAGGGTAAAATTGTGAGAAGTACAAGGAATCAGAGAGGGAAACATAAGGAATCCGAGAGAGAGTCAGGGGAAGAGAAAAAGAGCGCTATACAGTGAGCATGGGGTGAAGAGAAGAGAGGGAAAAGGAAACTGGAAAAAGAAGAGGAGTCTGAAACAAAGACAGAAATAGAGACACAGAAAGAGAAGCGTGGAGAGAGTGAGCCAGGCATCGGCAGAGATGCAGGCGGAGAGGCAGAGATGGAGAGAGAAAGAACACAGGCAGATGGGGTTGGGGATCCCCAAAAAGTGAATTTAAAGAGAAAAAAAATAGACAGAGAAAGAATGAAGGAAATAAAACAGGAGGGAAAAAAAAAAAAAAAGGACAGACAACACCTCCGAGAGGGAGAGAGAGAGAAACAGAGAAAATTACAGTCAGAGATACAGAACCCAAGGCAGAGACGGAAAGACTGGGATGGAAAGGAAGAAGCGGAGGCAGAGAAGGAGAGAGGGGGGGAGACGTGGATAGCAAGGGAGAGAGATGCAAAGAGAAAAGACGCAAAGAGAAGTAGGCAGATGCAGGGAGAAAGAGACGCACACTCAGAGAGACCCCAGGTCACCCCCGCAGTGACTGGGAACCAGAGATGGCATGAGGTGCTCTGGGTGGGCAGCTGCTGAGACGCTGAGTTCTCAGTACTAGAGATGGGCCAATGTGGGTTTGAAGTAACAGGATTCATTTAATGAAAAGTCTCCAACTCTTAAATGGTCTCTCCTAAAAGGGCCTCTTTTGCTTTCTTGGAAATGAAATTGGGAGTTACTTAATATTGCTTTTCTGAGAAACAGGTGCATATGTCACAGAGTGGCCCTTTGTATTCTCGAAAAGAAAACCCCAAATGCTTCCAGCCTAAGATGGTGTTTTTTATTAAAACTTGCTATTCTCTGAGTGGACGTGTTCTGAATGTCAGCAGTAATCCTTTTCCCATTAGATTTTTGGATAACCCTTACCTCCAGGGAAATACAATTTCTTGGTCTGTGAATTGTTTATGTCCTCATCAAAATATATCTCTAATGACACCCTGGGAGATGATTTTCAAAAGAACTTTGCCAGTTTGCAGAGTTTCAAAAATCTCCTTCTACACTTTCCACAGTCAGTAGAGGGACAAAATAACTCTGAATCCGTAGTATTTAGCTCACAGCATTCATGCTTTAATGCTTGCAATGATATTGACCATTTATTTACTCTGATGCTGGCGAGGTGCTTTACAGAAAATATCCAATTTAATTATTCTCACAACCCTGCAGAGGGCATTATTCCCACTTGACAGATTAGAAGACTGAGGTTCAGAAAGGTTAAATAACTTCCTTGAGGCTATGTCGTTAATAATAATGACATCTCTAATTTATGCAATGCCTTATATGTGATGTATATTATGCATGAACTTGTTGCCTAGATCCTCTCATGTGCATTTCTAGTAGCCCTTTTGAGAGCTCTGAGACTCAGAAAATTAAGGGAAATTTCCCCAAGACCAGTTAGCAAATCATTGACAGATCAGGAATACAAGCCGTGTCTACCTCCAAAGCCTGGCCCTCAGTCAGGGTGCTGGCCTCTCTCTGCTCTCGTCTGACATCTCCATATCTCCAGTCTGACATGTCCACATCTCTGGTATTTGAGCCACTTGTATGTTTCCCCATTGTGTAGGTTTCATGAGAGTAGGGACCTGTGTTTCCAGCTCAGGTATGGATGCCTGGCGTGCAGTAGCGGATTGATGATCAGGTGCTGAGTCCATGAGCCTCCTCGATCCCAGCACTGCTCCTGCCTGGTTCACACTCAGTGCTTCTTGTCTGTCAGCCCACCGTCCTTCGCTAGAATCCCTGTGGTCCTCAGTGTGCTGACATCTGCAGTATTTTTTACTGCTCAAGAAAAATGAAGAATTTCAGAGGCCAGCATGTTTGCCTGAAAGATTCAAATCAAGTGCGTTTCTGGAACAGTGGTTGAGACAGGGGCTCCTCAGAAAACCCTCTCTTGAGATACACTCCATCTGAAAAAATGGCCCTGTGTGTCCTCATGCATTCCTTCTGCCTGCTCAGACTTCAGCATCGTTTTTAAGCTTCAGATTGAAAGAAAAGACTGATTCATGTTCCCCACCACACAAAGGAGTCAGGGACACAACTGTTGCTTTCGTTAGAAAACAGCTCTCATCAAGCCCCAATTTACACCTCGACCTCATTCTGACTTGAATTTGCAGGGCAAAAGCAAATCTAATTTAATTACACGGAGGCTTTTGCAAACTGGTGTCTAAGAACTTTGTGGTGAATTGTGGTTCGTGTTAAATAAGAGCACTGAGTCTGGAGGCTCCAGGAACAAGAAGAGAGAGTGGTAGCGTAAACTCCTTCAGCCATGGCTGCTTTCTCCTGAGTCTCTAGTTCTATTTCTGCCCTAGCTGGATGCCAGATGCAAATGGTTCTCTATTTATAATAAAGCATCGGTTCAGCAAGGGATAGAGTTATTGATGAGTACTTCCGCACAACTGTGGTTCTTGGATAGATGCCTTCTAGCTACGAGGTAGCTACTGCTCTCCCCTTGAGCTGTTTTAGCCCCATCATTTATAACAAACAAACCAAGGGCCTGGCTTGACCCAGCCAGGAGTTGTCCTTGGCTCTTCTCTCTTCCAGACATTGCCCCATTTGGAAGGTCATAATTCTTTGCCACGATTCACCTAAGTTTCCTTAGACACCATCCCCTTCTCTCATTTCTCAACAACTGAGGACCTACCATATCTCTTGGAAAATTGACCTGTGTCTCCTAACGGATCACTGGTACATAGAGTCTCCATCACCAGGTCCATGGAGAAGGGGATTCTTCTAATAACGAGCTCCAAACATCCCATGGTGTGATGAACTGAGCATAACTCCCAGTCATTAGGGTTTACTACATGCCTGGCCTTTTACTTAGTATGCTGCAAATATCCTGTCTCTCTCTCTAGTCTCTCAATTGTGTCTGACTCCATGGGGCCGACTGGGCCCCTCTGTCCATAGGATTCTCCAGGCAAGACTACCGGAGTGGATTGCCATTCCCTTCTTTGGGGGATCTTACTGACCCAGAGATCAAACCAAGGTCTCCTGTATTGCAGGTAGATTCTTTACAGTCCGAGTCACAGAAGCCTGGTTTCATATGTAACCCATTTAATAATTACAGAACTCTGTGGGGAGGGCTCTTTCATATCCTGATTTTACACATATGGGAGTTAAGCCTTTGAGAGGTTGAGTAAATTGCCTAACATCAATGAGTTAGTACTGAGTGGCAGTAAGAGTCAACCTGGTCAGGTGTCCAATGCTCTTGGTCCTTCTCCCATTCTGCCTCGCCAAACCATTGAGTCAAATCGGCACAGTGTGGAAGCCCAGCTCTAACGGATACTGATTTTATGACCAGTGCAAACAGCATCAGTTTCTGAGCCTCAGTTTCCTCATTTATAAAATGAACATTATTGTATTTATTTTGAGCTATTGCTTGCTAGGATCAGAGGAACTAATGGCTATGAAATCCATAGCTCTGGGTCATGCACATAGCATGACTAAAAAAAGAAAAAAGGAAAATCATTGGAAATGCTTTCTCTCTCCCATTATAGGAAGGTTTGTCTTCAACTTATCAGGGAGAGAAAAGGTCATTTCTTAAATATCTATATATATTACACATTATCATATACATGCAGAAAGGTGCTGTTTGGGGGGGGTATAAAAAGTAAATGCTGTATTCATCAAAGGAAATTGGGATTTAAAGCCACATCTCTTGACTCTTTGCTCTTCTCCCCACAAAATATGACCTTTCTACATTAAAAAGAAAAATCACCAACAGAAGCAGGCTATGAAAAATATCTCCTTCTCTCATCTCTCCAATCATCCATTTATCCTAATGCCTTAGCTCAAATTTTCCTGCCCACTGCCTACAATGCAAAGTGATCAGCCCTCTTTGTTCTAACACTGCATCTAGATGTTGGGGTTTCTTATGGGCAATTTGAAGATGGCAAATGATGATGGAATGTTCAATCACACACAGAACTGCCCTCCTGGAGTGGAATACACCACACCGTGCTTAAATGTGTCCCTGCTGGTGTTTACAGAGGAAGCATTAGTATCAACACCTCAGGTATAGAACAGGCAGCAGAAGGCAGGCTGCAGGGACTAGGTTTCAGGGAGCAATGCGATCAGTTTACCTTTTGATGGGTTGTTTTGTGTGTCAGTTAACAGGGTCCCCATAAAGCCCTTCAACCCAGAGCAATCAGCCAGCTGTTGCAGTGGAAAGAAATGCGAGTACAATATGGGCTCCCGGCTCACCTGGACTAGGTCCATCTGTCCCTTCAGAGAACTGGAAATCAGTGAGAGTGAAAAGGGAAGGGGGACTCAGACACATGCCCTGTGGCCTCGCAGAATTTCTGGCCAGGGAGGATGATGGCCACCATCCTGAATGCCACCAGCAGCCAAGAGGCCTTGAGCCTCTTAATTCTGACCTTCCTAACCTTGCATCTGTTCCTCCAAATCTCCCATCTGTTCACTTGTGAGACCCTCAATCTGTTATGTCTCCCCAAAGGATGACACTCAGTGGACCCCTGAACTGAGCAGACCATTCTAGCAGAGACTTTATATGCAGGCTTCTACTTGTGGTTTATTCATTTGTTCATTCATTTATCAACAGTGAGCATGTTGTTCTTGTAGGGAAAGGGACATCACTAGGGATGAAGTCCTCATCAGAGGTCTTAATGTTGGAGGCTACCTGTGAGCAGTCAGACAGTGACCAAATGACCAGGAATTTTCATTCATCTCAGGCCCTTAGGAACAGATTGTCAGCGTATGGCGGCAGCCCCTTCCCAAAGAGATTGGTGAACCCAATGAAAAATGAAGAACCAGGACCCCAGTGAGTCACAGACACTGCCCTTGGTGCTGGGGATGCAGTGAGAAGTCCATCAATGATCTTGTCCTTAACTAGTTCACTGTCCAACACATGCTGCTCTGTGAACAGTGGTACCTACATGGAGGAGGAAGATGCTCTTCATCCATCGATGCATTCTGCCATCCCATATCAAATCAACTTTTGAACACGGAAGAGGAGCAAATGAGAGCCCAGAATTTGAGGAGGGAAGTGGTGGGAACCAGCAAAGACACAGCATGGAGGGACTGACCCGAGGCCAAGTACAAATGCATCTCCTTCGAGCAGTAGGTTATTTCTACCAGCATAAAAATGACCAAGTAAGGGCAGGACCACCTTGGGGGATTAAATCTTAGAAAATCAGATAGGTGAAGAGGACATGGACATGCAACACAGGGACATATCTTTGATTAATTTTTTGTTTTATTTTTGGCTGTGCTGGGTCTTTGTTGCTGCACAGGGGATTTTTCTGCACATGCAGTGAGTGAGGGCTATTACCTAGTTACGTTGCTTGGGCTTCTCATTGCAGTGGCTTCTCTTGTTGTATAGCACGGGCTCTAGGCGCACAGACTGCAGTAGTTGCAGCTCCTGGTCTCCAGAACACTGGTTCAGTAGCTGTGGTGCACTGGCTTAGTTGCTCCATGGCATGTGGGATTTTCCTGGACCAGGGATTGAACCCATATCCCTTGCATTGGCAGGCAGATTCTTAACCACTAGACCACCAGCGAAGCCCAGTGACACATCTTGAATTGGAGTAAAGGAAGTCAGATGAGAATTAGAGCAAAGTTAGGTCTCAGACACCATTTGATAAGGCCGGCCTGTCATTTGATAAGCATTCGCTCTTCCTTGTCTAAGTCTGAATGAGGTAAAAAGGAAGTAAGTGTTTTGTTGGGAGCTGGATTTGCTTGGAAGTTTGAAACTATGAATGAAGGGCAACAATAGGCCCCACTCTTGGTGGTCCATGATGGATGGTGACCTCAAGCTCTACCAGTCCATTCCATTATCCAGGGGCTCCAGGTCAGGGTCTCGGGCATGCACCTAAGGGCAGAT
Organism: Muntiacus reevesi; assembly: GCF_963930625.1. NCBI lineage: Eukaryota > Metazoa > Chordata > Mammalia > Artiodactyla > Cervidae > Muntiacus > Muntiacus reevesi. The sequence goes on from NC_089250.1 coordinate 245,452,904, forward strand.
CGCAAGATAGATGGCAGTGCCATAAGTGCAGGCTGTTGGGAATAGGATCCTAGGCCGAAATTTGGCTCTCGTATATAAGGTCAAGACACATATGGTCTTAGCTGAGAGGATAAGATTTGGCCAGGTCTAAATAGGAACAGACTGCTAAGAGGGAAGACAGAAGCTGAAGACTGAAGATGATGCTCGCTCTAAGGAAAAAGGGTAAAGACAAGGATTTGATGCCCCGAGTTTTCCCAGGGCCTTGGAGAGCTGGGGCCCATGGCGGTAGACATGTGCTGGTGGGGCTGGGACAGTGGGACAATGAGTCTGGTCAGGATGATCTCCATAGAAGAGGAGAATTGAGGCTTCAGGTCAGTTTTATCAGTGGTGGAAGTTGAGGAAGGCCAGCAGGGGGGTGGTGGGAAGAATGCCAGCCTAAGAGACAGAAGACTCAGTGTTGGAGTTAGAGGAGGTCTTGAAGTGGGCAGCAAAGATGACCGTGGGAGAAAGGCCAGGCACAGGCTTTGATGTCGGTCAGAGGTGGATTTGATTCCCGCCTCTCGTGATGATGGTGATGGTGGTGATGGTGGTACTAGTGAGGTCTTTATCATTGGTGACTGTGAGGGTTAAGTGAGATAATGCACAATGGATCCATTGAGCCTGGTAAGCAGTCAATAATGTCAGCTGTTACTACCAAGAAGACCTGGAATCTTCTCTAGGTCAACTGCATTCCTGCCTCTTCATATGGCAGCTGTTGTCCAGCACGTGTAGGTTCTAAGCCCCAGGTTCCTCTAAAATCACCGCCACCACCATGACAGCAGTGAGGTGGTCAGGAGCTGACATTTATAGAGTGCTTATCGTATGTCCATCACTCTAGAGGCTCTTAAAAAGTATCACCTCATGAAATTCTCAGAAATTGTCCTGTGAGGCAGGTATTACCTCTCTTTTATGGTTTGGAAATTCACGAAACAGAGAGGCTCATTGACTTATCCCAGGTCACACATCTAGCTCCTCACCGTTTCTGCGGCTTCCTCTGAGGAAGTTTTGTTCTCCTGGCTGTCACTGTCTGGGGCCCCAGGCAGCCCCTCTCTGGGGTCCCAGCCGGCTGCAGGATCCGGTGTGATGGCTCCGCTTTCACATGCGGCGGAGGGCACCATTTGGGAAGGCTGCATAAATCTCACCCTCATAACCCGCTGGAGCCTCCATTCTAAGCCATAACCCCACATCCATCAGGCTGAGGCCTGTGAGTGTTATTAGAGAAAGCACCAGGGATAATTCCTTCCAGGAAAGGGCTCTTTGCTCTGTGATTCATTAAGACTCCCCTCTCAGAGCTGCCTCTTGCTGAGGTGCCAGCGGCTCATTTTCACAGCCAGTGGGAGAACATTTCTTTGTCCTTCAACCGTAGGGGTTCCCACGAAGACTTTTGATTTCCATTTCCCCCACTAAGAGGAAGGCTTGGAAGCAAAAATTCTCATTAAATATTTATTGCCTTCTCCCCCCCACTTTTCTCAGTATGTTAGACCCCAACAGACCTCCTTAATCACAGGGCAATCAAACCCCGAAGGGCTGCAAGTGCTGAGGGAGAGGCAGGGGTGCCAGAAACACAGAGCATCAGGGTTGGAAGAACAGGAGGCTTCCTCTGGAGTGGGAGGGAGTCTCACACTGGCCTGGTGACCACAAATGAGACTTGGTATTGAGTTGATGGCAAATTTGGGGGGATGGAATAGACTTGTCCTTCAGTGGCTGGAGCTCACCAAAACCAGGTTAACATGCTCATCTCTCTCCATCTCTCAGATTGTTCCCCCCAAGTGAGTTGCAGAATTTATTCTCTGATTCTGCTTGATGACATCTCTCATGGAGTTTTCCAGGTTTTGGTTATCAAGTGTCCCAGACAGTCTTACCAATGACTCTCGCATATGAGGTGTTGGGAACTCAATGACCTATACACATCTGCTACCTGGTGACTAGGGCAGAAACAGTATCACCAGCTTACAGGAATGTTCTGATGGCTGCCCCCCCCTCCCCCGTAAGGAATAGATATGCCACTCTCTCTACCTTGGACCTTTGTTGTTGTTCAGTGGCTAAATCATGTCTGACTCTTTGTGATCCCTTGGGCTGCAGCACACCAGGCTTCCCTGTCCTTTACCATCTCCCAGAGTTTGCTCAAACTCATGTCCATTGAGTCAGTGATGCCCTCCAACCTTCTCATTCTCTGCCACCCCCTTCTCCTCCTGTCCTCAATCTTTCCCAGCAACAGGGTCTTTTCCAGTGAGTCGATTCTTCTCATCAGGTGGCCAAAGTATTGGAGCTTCAGCATCAATCCTTCCAGTGAATATTCAGAGTCAGGAAGATCCCCTGAGGAAGAGAATGGCTCCAGTATTCTTGCCTGGACAATTCCATGAACAGAGGAACCTGTTGAGTGCTGTAGTCCCCAGGGGGTCACAGAGAGTAAGACCCCACTGAGTGACTAACACTTGGCCCTTTGAGATCTACACTTTATCTTACCTGTTTTGATTGTAGTGGTTTGTGTCAAAACTGGGTCTGAATTACTTGATTTCACTTTTCCAACCAAACTTAAGACCTGGATCCTCTCAACCTCCCACAAGATCAGAGGACAGGTGTCCGCCAGTAAACCATACTGAATTTCTCCAACATAGCTGTATCAAAAGAGAAATGAGATGTGAGCCCGACCAGGTCTAGGGAGAGACTGAGTTTTGCTGAGGGGGCTAGAAGCCTGGAGCCATATCCCCAAAGGTGAGTGGGCAGTGACTAGATCAGAAAGCCCACCTCCCTTGATTGAGATCTTCCATCTTCACCATCCTCACTCTTCTTCAGCTGAGATTGGATTCTGGTCCCCAGTGACTCATCTCCGCTTTCAATCCCTGAAGATTGAGCCAGTCTTCCCCTGTTGCTGACAACTCCAGCCCCCCAGCTTCTGGGGATACATATTGCCCCAAAACTCTGGCATTACATTGATGATACTGATACTTTAAGGGTTATGTTTTAGTGAAGTAGTAGTTTAATGTTCTTTCTAGCTTTAAAAATCAGTTATCCACATAAAATGTAAACTGCTTGCTTATCTGCCACCCCCCAGTTATTGTTCATGTGGCAGGGAGCAGTAGACAATTATGGATTAGATTTTTAAAACTGACCTTGAAGCTAATGTAGAGTAGTGGTCAACAGAACTAAGAAGTGAGGCTAACCATTCAAAAGAACACAGACTGCAAGTGAGTTAGCTTTGCTCTTTAGATGCGAATGACTGAGGCTAGTAGGTGCCTAGTAAATGTTAATTGTTCCTGGAAGAAATTAAATAGCAACAACAAAAAATCAGTTATCGTAACCTTAGCAAAAGCCTGTCAATAATCTTTGTGGTAGATAAAGGAATGGAAAACTCAGAGAGGCTAATGTTTTTACCCAATGAAATCTCCAGTCACTATAAACCTGTAAATGAATTCAAGCCTTCTGCAGTCCAGCAAGGGCTTTTTAAAATTATTCTATTTTGTGTTTCTCTTCCACTTCCTGTCGTTTGATCTTCTACTGGGCTTTCAGAAAGGGTGTCTAGGTGAAGCTGTTTAAAGTTGTGAGACCCATCATCATTGCAGCTGCCTTGATCTGAAGGGCATGGAGGAGGCTCAGAGGAATGAAGAGGTGTAGACACCGATCTATCAGTTGTCTTGACCTCAGGGATCCTGGAGCCCCAGTGATTTAGGAATCCCTGAAAAAGCATCACTAGGCAAAGCTATTTTAATGTTAAATAAATAAAATTTGCAGGTCACATTCTCACCTGTGACTTCTCTCATTCTGGGTATGTGTTTTTAAACCAGTCTCAACTGTATCTAGGCAAATGAAGGATGCATAGCTATACCAGTTGTGTAGCACTGATATTTTCAGTCTTGGCATTTGAAGCAGAAGCAACAGGAACAGCAGCAGAGAGTGTCCCCAAAGGGCCTCTTTAGTGTGAATAGCACTTGCCAAAAGGCCCTACTATGTTCCAGTCTGATACATCTCAACAGACTGGAAGTGTAGGCTGGCAGAAGTCTGCCCCCAAAGGGTTGGCTAGTGAGGATTGTGGTAGGCTGATCTGTAGGATTGTGGTAGAATGGTGCTCACCCGGGCTTGGGAAAAAAGGATGGAAGAGTGGTTATAATCTTCCATGGCTAACTTGTGTTTCAAAGAGTTGTAATAAGAGGTGATGATGCTCTTCACAGGAGAAAATGACAGTGAATACTAACTGCGTCTTAGGAAGCCAATGGAGATTCTCTCTTTTACCAAGACTGTCAGACAAAAGGCATCACCCTAGCTCTATCCCAGACTCATTAGGTGCTCAGTCGCTTATTTTGGAACACTTCCTACCACTGACTTATACTAATACTGTTTTCTTAGCGCTCCCAGCTCTAAAATTCTATCAGTTTGTGAACGTGCAGGCAAACCTGTGTGGACAAGTATGGTCAAGTTTTCTGCCCTTGGGATATGTTCTAAAAAGTCATTCTGAGTTACGCAGCTACTGAGATTTTCCAGGTTATACTGAAAATTAAAGTTCCCACAGTCAGTAACCTCTAAGTCATGGCACCAGATACTGGAGAGCTCCTAAAACTTCAGTCATGTGCTAGAAGCTGTTTCACATGAGCCCCATTTCATGGTATCTCTGAGGCAGACCTGGGGTTCCCCAGGGACTGTCTCCATTCTTAACCAAGCTAGCTGCCTGAAAATGCCTGGTTCTTGCTAAAAACATAAGGAAAATACTGGGCTTCCCTTTAAAAATCTTTCTTCAGGTCAAGATGAGTCTATAAGGGTAGATATCCTAAATTAGTTTCCTGGAACAGATGAAATAATTTCTTTTTTTTTTTAAAGAAAACTTTATGATTATAAAAAGGACACAAAAATTCAAAATAATGCATTTCTAATAACTGTAGTACATAAAGTATGTTTTCTGGGTTACCAGAGTCTTTAGTCAGTGACCATGCTACAATGTAGATGACAGAAATAAGTTCCTGTATAACTATTGATCTTTTCTTAAAATGCAGTGGGAATCAGGTATTTGATAAGAGCATTATCCTGGAAAGGAGGAGACTGTGCATCCTGAGTCTGTCTCTGGGCTGACTTTAGCTAAAGTCAGTGACGCTATTTACGTATCCCTAGATATAAAATGAAGAAGTTGATATCAGTGTGTATTAACTTTATTTCTTTCATATATCTTAGATTAGTTAGGGCTGTTTCAGTGGTGAGTGACACAACCTAACCTACTAAGTGAAACAAAATAGTTGACTCAGTGATCATTGGCCCATGGGTAGATTCCCCTTCAAGCATGGTTGGTCTAGAGGTCAAAGATGATGTCATCAGAGCCTAGCATCTCCCACCCATCTGTAAGCCCTTCTGTAAGTTATTAATATATAGGTTTCTGCTGCCTGATAGCTCGGTTGGTAAAGAATCTGCCTGCAATGCAGGAGACACCAGTTTCATTCCTGGGTCAGGAAGATCCGATAGAGAAGGGATAGGCTACCCACTCCTGTATTCTTGGGCTTCCCTTGTGGCTCAGCTGGTAAAGAATCCACCTGCAATGTGGGAGACCTGGGTTCAATCCCTGGGTTGGGAAGATCCCTTGGAGAAGGGAAAGGCTACCCACTCCAGTATTCTGGCCTGGAGAGTTCAATGGAGTGTATAGTCCATGGGGTTACAAAAATAGGACACAACTGAGTGACTTTCACTTCTGCTGTAAATGCTGTAGGAGGGCCAGTTAAGTATATGAGATTCAGAGCTGCCATCTGTGAAAGAGGGCTTCTGTCTGTCAATAGTTGAACAAGCACCCTGTGAATGAATCTCATTGACTTGAATTGGGTAACATGGCTAGCCTGATTCAATCACTGGGTCTAGGAAAACTGAAAACTGGAAAATAACCTTTGCCAATCATGGTCCTCCCAGGAGAAAATGTCAAGTCCATTCAAACCAAGGGGTTGAGTGTGGGGAATGGTTATTTCCCAGAGAAAATTCTGGGTGCTCTTTTAGTAGAAGAATGTTGAGTTAAAGGCAGCAAAAATCAAGCAATGCTTTAACCACAAATATTTCCAAGAATTTAGCATTTCCTTAGAAAATAAGCAGATATACAAACATAAAACCAAACACCAAAGATTCAAAGACTCCATGAAACTTGTTTGTACATCTCAGGTACTGTTATAAAATACCATTTTAGGAATTGTCCTAAAGGGATGCCTCTAATGGTGAGAACTCACCTCGCTGGAAAATGCAAATCCTAGAACTCTGTTTTGGCCAAGGCATGTGAGGAGGTCCTCATGCAATTCCCTGTAACAACAGTGCTGTCCAGTCTAGATCTTACCTGTTCAACAAGCATTTCCTTACCCTCTGGCAGTGTAGAAATACCGACAGCCCTTTTAGAAGGCAGTTTTGCAGTGCGTATCTGGGGTGTTAAACTGCCAATACTCTTGGACCCAGAAATTCCACTTTCAGGAATCTAGTATAAGGGAATCAGCAGAAATACAAAAGAGCTTTATGCACAAATATTTAAATTTTCTCATTTGTATACAAAAAAAAAAGAAAAAATTGGAAGTGTGAATGTTCATTGGTGGCCAGTGGTTATGTAAATTGTGGAATGCCTATTTGCTAAACTGTCATACAGTTATCAAGTTTTAGAGTTTGAAGTACACAGGAAATATTAGTGTTCCAATTTTGAGAGACAAAATTAAGATATGAAGTTAAACAATATATGCAGTATTGTACATGTGTAGCATTGTTTTATATTGATGTTGTAGTGATGTATTATGATACTTAAACAATGAATGGAATTGAGCTGTTCCTGAGCTCAGGTGGTGAGTTCATGCTTCTTTCCCATCTCTCTTTTCTCATTCTCTTATGAGCATAATTTGCTTTATAATGAAAAACTACTTCAGGGGAGAAATTGACAAAGAATTAATGACTATATAAATTAATTTATAAATTAAGTTTTATGGATCCAGGAAGTGGCAGGCATGATGGGAGGTGACACATACTTGAGATTATTGGGACCCCTGAGGGAATTTGAATGTGGACTAATAGATTAGACAGTAGTATCGTGACAATGTTGAATGTCATTTGCCCTTAGGAAATACATGTCAAAGATTTGGAGGTAAAGAAGCAAGTTGTCTCCAACTGTCAGAGTACAAGTGGGATCATGTAAGGTAAAGCAAATCCTTGAGTGAAGACAAAGATATATTGGTACTTCCCCAGCACTAATTATGTATAAAATAAACTAATTAAATGCACATTTCTGATACTAGCTAAGGACGGGATTGAGGCAGCTGTTGAAGAGTTTAATGAAATCAGGGGGCATTTGTAATTTGTGTCTCAGGTAGAGGAGCTTTGTTGAGTGAAGGTCCAGGTGTAATAATGGTATCTTTGGAGATGCTGCCTTTGCAGGCATTCCTCTAGATTTGGAGCAGTCCAGAATATGAAAGCTAAATGGGGACTTGGAGGACATTTTGCCCAACATGTTGCCTCCACGTGCTGTGGGTTCATCATACATGCTTTTCTTTATAAAACACTTACCTTAGCAAATTAGAGAGTATTTGGGATAATTCTTTTTTTTTTTTTTTTTTTTTTTTTTAATATTATTTTATTAGTTGGAGGCCAATCACTTTACAACATTTCAGTGGGTTTTGTCATACATTGACATGAATCAGCCATATAGTTACATGTATTCCCCATCCCGATCCCCCCTCCCACCTCCCTCCCCACCCGACTCCTCAGGGTCCTCCCAGTGCACCAGGCCCGAGCACCTGACTCATGTATCCCACCTGGGCTGGTGGTCCGTTTCACCATAGATAATATACATGCTGTTCTTTCAAAACATCCCACCCTCACGTTCTCCCCCAGAGTTCAAAAGTCTGTTCTGTATTTCTGTGTCTCTTTTTCTGTTTTGCATATAGGGTTATCGCCACCATCTATCTAAATTCCGTATATATGTGTTAGTATACTGTAATGTTCTTTATCTTTCTGACTTACTTCACTCTGTATAATGGGCTCCAGTTTCATCCATCTCATTAGAACTGATTCAAATGAATTCTTTTTAACGGCTGAGTAATATTCCATGGTGTATATGTACCACAGCTTCCTTATCCATTCATCTGCTGATGGGCATCTAGGTTGCTTCCATGTCCTGGCTATTATAAACAGTGCTGCGATGAACATTGGGGTGCACGTGTCTCTTTCAGATCTGGATTCCTCAGTGTGTATGCCCAGAAGTGGTATTGCTGGGTCATATGGCAGTTCTATTTCCAGTTTTTTAAGAAATCTCCACACTGTTTTCCATAGTGGCTGTACTAGTTTGCATTCCCACCAACAGTGTAAGAGGGTTCCCTTTTCTCCACACCCTCTCCAGCATTTATTGCTTGTAGACTTTTGGATAGCAGCCATCCTGACTGGCGTGTAATGGTACCTCATTGTGGTTTTGATTTGCATTTCTCTGATGATGAGTGATGTTGAGCATCTTTTCATGTGTTTGTTAGCCATCTGTATGTCTTCTTTGGAGAAATGTCTGTTTAGTTCTTTGGCCCATTTTTTGATTGGGTCGTTTATTTTTCTGGAATTGAGCTTCAGGAGTTGCTTGTATATTTTTGAGATTAATCCTTTGTCTGTTTCCTCATTTGTTATTATTTTCTCCCAATCTGAGGGCTGTCTTTTCACCTTACTTATAGTTTCCTTTGTTGTGCAAAAGCTTTTAATTTTCATTAAGTCCCATTTGTTTATTTTTGCTTTTATTTCCAATATTCTGGGAGGTGGGTCATAGAAGATCTTGCTGTGATTTATGTCGGAGAGTGTTTTGCCTATGTTCTCCTCTAGGAGTTTTATAGTTTCTGGTCTTACATTTAGATCTTTAATCCATTTTGAGTTTATTTTTGTGTATGGTGTTAGGAAGTGTTCTAGTTTCATTCTTTTACAAGTGGTTAACCAGTTTTCCCAGCACCACTTGTTAAAGAGATTGTCTTTTTTCCATTGTATATCCTTGCCTCCTTTGTCAAAGATAAGCTGTCCATAGGTTCGTGGATTTATCTCTGGGCTTTCTATTCTGTTCCATTGATCTATATTTCTGTCTTTGTGCCAGTACCATACTGTCTTGATGACTGTGGCTTTGTAGTAGAGTCTGAAGTCAGGCAGGTTGATTCCTCCAGTTCCATTCTTCTTTCTCAAGATTACTTTGGCTATTCGAGGTTTTTTGTATTTCCATACAAATTGTGAAATTATTTGTTCTAATTCTGTGAAAAATACCGTTGGTAGCTTGATAGGGATTGCATTGAATAATTCTTATGTATCCAGAAATCTGAATCTCATCATCGACATTTTTTTCTAGGTTGACCTAGCAAACAAGCTCCCTAGGATGGAGGAGTTTCCTGGGAGTCAGGACCCTCAGTGCTAAAGCTGGGACTGTTAGTTAGTCATCCTGCCTGTCGAATCTGTCATCCAGTGCAAAAACTTTATGTTGCGTTTTCCATCTGTCCTGCCACCATCTTAGTCCCTCACTTCTCTGCTGCTCTACTTAACAGACTAGTCTCTATAACCCTATAATCTATGCTTGTGACTTCACAGCACTGCTGGTTTGGGAGAACACATCTGATCATGTCAGACCTCTGCTTCAAACACCTGGGAGACTTCACACTACTTGTGGGAAGAAGACACACATCCATTATATGGTCCCTGAAGCCAGCAGCCTGTGCCTCTGCATGCGGTCTTCTCTCCCACCATCCTCTCCCCAGGCACCCCCTGTCAGCACTCTGGCCTATTTTTGTCCTTCATATGTGCCCTGTGATGGTTAATTTTATATGTCAACTTGGGTAGTCCACAGTACTCAGGTATTTGGTCAATATCAGTCTCAATGTCACTATAAAGGTATTATTTTTCTAGATTAACACTTAAACCAGTAGACTTTTGAGTGCAGCAGATTGCTCTCCATAACGTGGGTGGGCCTCATCTGATCAGTTGAAGGCTTTAAGAGAAAAGACTGAGGTCCCCTGAGGAAGAGGTGTTCTCCCTCCAGACTGCTTTTGAACTCAAGGTGAAATATCAACCATTTTCAGGTCTCCAGCCTATCAGCCTGCCCTACAGATTTCAGAATTGTCAGCTCTTACAATCTTGCAAGTCAATTCCTTTAAATATATCTCTTTTTCTGATATGTCCTATTCATTGTTTCTCTGAAAATCCCTAACATGCACCCATACTCCAGGAGGAGCTTTTTCCATTTTCTTATTTATTCCTGACCTCTATGACTGTCTCAAACTTCCACACTGCACTCTGTTAAAATACTTTTACCCCCCAGACATGGCAGTAATGCAGACATTTATATGATTATTGACAAATGCATGTCTCCTTTTCTCAAGAGGTTTTCAGTTTACCATAGCATATGCTCACTAAATATTTACCTTGTGAATGAGTGGACCCTGTATGAATTATGTTGTGTGTCTTGAGGAAACAAACACTGAGAAACATTGATCGACTCCATGCCTTTTATTTTATGGTTGGGGAAACTGAGGTCTGTAAATTCAGACAGACCTGCTGAAACTGTCCATTGGTTTTGCAATTATATTCAATTATTACTCTTGTTTTGTGAATTATTTTGAAAAATACATGGTGCCTTAGATAATCAGTAGTTGTCAATCTCAACTGCTAAGCAGTGTGAAAAATATAATTATCCAAACTCAACCAGAATCACTGTCTTATCTTCATTCTCTCTTGCAGTTTGAAAGAAAAAAATTAGAGTATGGTCTACAAAGGAAAAGAGAAAAGAAGCCTGATTAGTAATTTTTTCTAGACTCAATCCTTGGAATACATATGAGCTTAAAAATCTGTGTGATTGTCCCTTTGCTTATGTTTGAAAAATGAATGCAGAAGTCTGTTTCCCACTTACCCATGATATATACTCATTCATTCAGACAGGCATTGAAACCAATAATTACAGGATACCTACTATGTGGAAAGTGTGTTAGCCAGCTCCAAGGGGGAAAGGGCAGAAATGAATTAAGCAATTATCACCTCCAAGTTGCTTATAATCTCTTGAAAGTGGTGATACGTGTGTGTTCAGGATGACATGGAGTAGCACGTTCCAATTAGGATTCCGAGATGTGTAGAGAAGAGGAAATTCACTTCCTGCCAGTGATTTGGAAATGCACAGTGCAGGAGAAGGGTGTGGAATGAGGCTCTGAAAGATGAGTGGAGTTTGAAATGCAGATATGGGAGAGGATAGTTAATGTTGAAATGCTGAGAAAAACAGCAGCGGTAACAAGGGCAACAAAAAACACTAGATTTGATCAGGTTTTATGGCTTGTAATATAGGAGACTTCTTTCCTTTCCTTATTCATTCATCTGTTCATTCATACAACATGTGTCTATGGAGCGCTCCCTCTGTGCTAGTCACTGAGTTAAGTCCTGATCACAGGCAGAGGAAATCACAATTTTTAGAGTCCCTGCTTCTAGTCTGGTGGACAAGATGAATCTCCCTCGGTATTTTACCCTCCTGCCTGTACAATTATAAGCTGAGGTCAGGGCTGTGGAGTAAGGAAACATGCTCTTTGAGGACAGCTGACAAAGAAACTTGATGTGGTGGCCTCCATAGGAGAAGCGACCCTGAAATGAGAGCCAAATAGCTAAATGAGGAAGAATAGGTGGAAATGGGGAATGATAATAGAGCCAGAAGGAAAGTATCTGCAAAGGCCCTGTGGGGACAGAGGTGGTCAAACAATGGCCATTAGCGACCTCATTTATCTCAGGAGTTTTTGAAAGATCAGGGTGTTGCTTAGTGCTGCCAAAACTTTTTTTTCTCCCCCCAAATAGCAGTGGGTTCCCCAACTGGCTGCAGATTAAAATCACAGTAAGGGCTATGTGTGGCTTCCCCGATGGCCCTAGTGGTAAAGGACCTGCCTGTCAGTGCAGGAGACATAAGAGACTTGGGTTTGATCCCTGGGTCTGAAAAATTCCCTGGAGGAGGAAATGGCAAGCCACTCCAGTATTCTTGCCTGGGGAATCTCATGGACAGAGGAGCCTGGTGGGCTACAGTCCATAGAGTTTCAAAGGGTCAGACACAACTGAAGCACCTTAGCACGCATGCATTCAAGGGCTGTGTGTGTCCGTTGTAAAGCTACCAATTTGTAACTCCTCTCCCAATGATTCTGGTTTGATTGGTCAAATGTGTGACCTGGGTATTGGTGATATTTTTAAAAGCCCCCGTAAGGTGCTTCCAGTGAGCAGTTTGAGAACCACCAGCCAGTAGGTGATCATATCACCCAATTCTCCAGTAGTTTAGCTGCTCGGGATCTTGAAAATGTAGACGCTGCCAGCATTCAGTCTTGTTAAAACTTACCAGTTGGATCCTGTTGTGTATAATACTTTCTAAATCATCACTCACCAGGAGGACTTGGTTATTTCTCTGAAGTTAAGCCTCTAGAAGTTGGCTATCAACGAATAAGCAATCATGATAGAATTCACCTCTCTGACCTCCTTAGGAAGAGTGAGTCACTTCCTTTTCTGTTTCCCACAGTGCTTGGGATATCTCTCTTGGCATTTCTGCCTTTTAATTACTGCCCCCCTTTTTCCCTCCTTCCTCTCCTCTCTCTCTTACCCTTATACGCAGGACTGGCAGCCTTTAGCAGTTAAGAGTCCTTCTTGATTCTTCTCAGTCTCCCTCAGATCTCTTCCTAGAGTCCAGAACCAATTTCAGCACTTAGTTGATATTCAGTAGCTATTGGTAAGACAGAGATTTCGCTGAAATGTGGGAATTGTAGCTTTTCAACACCTAGCTTGCATAGTCAAAGCGAGCCATCGCTAGACGGGGAGGTGAAGAATTAGTCAAAGGTTGGTCCAAGTCCACAGTCTGACTCTGCCCCTTACTAGCTGGGGAAGGGGGACTTTATCACTACTTATCTGCTTAGAGTCTCAGTCTCCTCATCTGTTAAATGGAAAGAGTAAACTTAACTTTAGGAGAAACTGGAGGATTTAAAAAGACTAAGTTTGTAAAACACTCTGTACAGACCTGACAGTTAGTAGGTCCCAACAAATGGGTTAGGAAGAACTGATAATAAAAGGAGCCATTACTAAATCCAGGAGGAGCCACACTGATCCAGTTGTGAATGCCCCGAATTCCAGCCTGGATCTTCCTGCGGGAGATGTACGCTCTCCAGCTCCAGGCTCGGTGTCCCTCCTTCATGTACTCTGTACTTTTGTTTGTTCATCTGTCTGCCTTTCTGCCCAGACTGTAAACATGTAGCAGAGGCACCCTGTTTGTCTCATTTCCCACTGGAGCCCCAGCTCTGACACAGAGCCTGGCCCATCCTAAGTTATTCAGTCCTAAACTGGCATCATCATTACCTCTCTGATTGGTGGGAAAGGGCCTGATGCCCATGTGAAAGTCTTCACCCCTGAGATGATGGCTGTTGGTGAGTCACCTGAATCTCAGTTCCTATGTGGACCATGTGGAGTTGAGTTGGACCATCTCTGTGGATCCTCTGTCTCATCTCTGAATCAAGATGATTCAAGAACTATTCTTGGTGTAAAAGATAAGCTATTTCTGCCTCCATCTACTAGACTGGGGTTTGTTTTTATGAAATTAACTTGAGCTCATCAGTTTATTCATTTATACATTCACACATTCATTCATGCAGTATTTATTGAGGATCTGCAGTGTCATGTTTATTTTACTACATCTTGTAAATACAAAGAGGAATATGGCTCAATCTCTGCTCTGTAAAAGGCAGCAGTCTATGGAGGAAGACAAAAACATGAACCTGCAACTTGAGTGTAGTGTGTTGTTGTTGCAAAGTTGCTCAGTCATGTCCAACTCTTTGTGACCCCATAGACTGCAGCACACCAGGCTTCCCTGTCCTTCACCATCTCCCAGAGCTTGCTCAAACTCATGTGCATTGAGCCAGTGATGCCATCCACCCATCTCACCCTCTGTTCCCTTCTCCTCCTGTATTCAATCTTTCCCAGCATCAAGGTCTTTTCCAATGAGCCTGCTCTTTGCATCAGATGGCCAAAGTATTGGAGCTTCATCTCTAGCATCAGTTCTGAATGTTCAGGGTTGATTTCCTTTAGGATTGACTGGTTTCATCTCCTTGCTGTCCAGGTATGTTCTTAAGTAGATATTCCTGAGGGAGAATGATTGCCTTCAAGAGAGGAACTAAATTATTCTCATTTGAATGAGAGGGGTGTTATAGATCACAGAATATAGAGGACTTCCCAGATAAGGTGCCATACTGAATCTACCTTGGAGAATGAATAGATATTCTCAAATTAAACAAAGTAAGGAGGAAGGAAGTGGCAAAAGGAAGCACACCAATAGCCCAGAGTTTGGAAATAGCTTGGAGCGTCCTGGCAGGGCAAACACGGTTCTTTGTGGCTGACAAGTAGGATGCAGGGGTTGGAGGAACAGTAGCTATAGTGGGAGAGGGAGCTGGGGGCCAAACCCAAAAGGAAGACTGGCCCTTGCAAACACGAGTGATTGGCTTTACAAAGACCAAGCCTCAGCCAGCACTCACGAGCCTTTTGGAAAGGGAACCGCCATGTGCACCCTGGGGTCCATGCCTGTTCTTCATGCTGCCAGAGGCTCAGGGCTGATTCTGGTTTGTGTCTACTGCCTGATTTGGGTGTAGCCGTCTTTGTCACAGATTTTCCCAGCTCCTTATCACGGCTCCTGCTCTTGTTATGGCAACGCCGGGAACGTCTCAGTGGGGTGGGACATGCCCCCAGATTAGTTATCTCTGCTCCGTTTCTCAGTGTTGTTTCAGTTGGCTGGAGGACGCTCTCATCACGGGGAGAAGAGGATGGGAATGCCACTGAATGCCAGTGAACCTTCTTTCCCACTCACTGAGCTGTCGTGAGCAAACATTAGCCTGCTGTAAGCTGAGGTCTAAGGCTTGTGCTTGACTCCTCGTGATCCTGGATGCCCAGGAAAAATCAACTGGCAGTCCATCAGAGCAGATGACAAGGTCATGCACTGTGATGCCTGGTAATGGGCTTTGAGAGTCAGGCAGACCTGGGGTTCCTATCCTGCCTCTGCCACTGCCTAGCTCTGCGTTTTCACAAAGTAGCTTATTTGGTCTTTAAGCTTCCTCATTTGTAAAATGAGGACCGTTATACCTACCTTCTAGGCTTAGTTAGTTAGTTAAGTCGCTCAGTCGTATCCCGACTCTTTGTGACTCCCATGGACTGTAGCCCACCAGGCTCCTCCGTCCTTGGGATTCTCCAGGCAAGAATACCGGAGTGGGTTGCCATTTCCTTCTAGGCTTACTTTGTAGATTTAACAGTACAGACCCTTAAAGCACCTTGACAGTAGTTTTGTGTAAAAACATAATAGCAATCAACATTACTAAATACCTGGAGAGTTTCAGATTAGATAACAGCTGCTTTTTCTCACCTAAATTTCTCTAAAACTCTCCCTCTAGCCCTTTTCTCTTGGTCTAGCAGAGTCTGTGTATGTGGGTTTTCAGCCCTCAGAGCCCTTATGGAACCATGGACCCCCATGCCCTCTTCAATGGAGGGAGCACTTCCTTTTCTTTCTCTGTGTTCTCAGCCCCAATCACACGGCAGGACCCACCATGAGTTATGTGCACGGATTTATGAGTAGAATAAATAAAAGAATGAGTGAAGGAGTCAATGAATGAATGAGCACACACCTCTGATTGCCCCTCAGGTTTACATGCACCCAAAGGATATGCAGGTAAATTTTTTCTGGGCACCATAGGACCCTAGAGACCAAAGAGAGTTACAGTCTATTGCTCTTGTGATGCTGAGACTCTTTCCAGGATTCCAGCAATGCTTGTCTATGTCAAGGGATGGAGGACTTGGTGCCACAAGGTAATGCTTGTCACTTTGGGGAAACTATGACTGTAACAGAGTCCTTTCTTCTGTTACTATGCCTGCATCTGTCTGCTGCAATTTGAGGTGACAAGTATATAGACCAAGCACCTGTAGACTACAAATGGCCAGACAAACAAAGCCACTGTGTGTGTGTGTGTGTGTGTGTGTGTGTGTGTGTGTGTGTGTGTGTGGTGTGTTTAGGGGGAGGTGCCATGTGAGGGGGCCAGCAAGGTCCAAAGAACTGTGCTTGACCTTGTGATAGCATTCAGAGCTGAGCAGACCTAGAAAAGTAACTCATGCTAACCAAGTTCACAGGATATCAATGTGTAAGCTTGGTCATAATTTGTTCATTTAACTGTAGAACCTTCTTTTTACACTGCCAGAGTACATCTGTGTGCTGTTCCAGGCATGTGAGAAGTCAGCTAGAACCTCAGAAGTTCACTTACTGTGGTGACTGAGACCATGAGAGGTGGATGAGATGACATCCACCACATCAGAGGAGGGGATAAGGAGCATCCTCCAGCCCAAATTCTCTTTCATGAAAGAGATTCACTATATAAATGACCCTTAGCTTCCCTTTTCTGCTCTGGTATAGACCACGTTACCTCTGTTGCAGGACATGGCAGTTTTTTTATATTCAGTGCATGCTCAGTCGCTAAGTCATGTCTGGTTCTTTTGTGATGCCAGGGGCTGTAGCCCACCAGGCTCCTATATACATGGGACTCCCCAGACAAGAATATAGGAGTAGGCTACTATTTCCTCCTCCAGGAGATCTTCCTGACTCAGAGATCAAACCTGCACCTCCTGCATTGGCAGGTGGATTCTTTACCACTGAGCCCCCTGGGAAGCCCTTCAGTGCAACATAGAATAAACCAGGTCAATGTTTTCTGCCCCCTTTCATTGTCAGTGATTGAGTTAGGCAGCTGTTTCCAGTGATTGGCTCACCCTGTAGCTGGTATTAAGGTTTGGGGTACGCCAACACAGTTGTGTCATTCTCAGATACACCCTGGTCATCGTGATAAACTCATCCCTTCCCACATTTCCTTAGCCCTCCCATTTCCTGACTTTTTGTGGGTTGAGCATGTTTACACATGCATGATATCATTCATTATTTCAGGATCTTATCAGGATAACTGTCAGAGAGAGAGAGGCAGAATGATAGGTTGGTTTCCTCAACCTTCCTTCTGGCCCCCTTCTCCATTTTGACTTCATCTGGTGTAGAGAGATTTTCCAGTCTCTGCCCAATGAACCACTGTCCTGCCCAATGAAATCCTTCACACATCCTCCTTCCTCTCCCCTGAACGAGATAGATTGGTGTGGCCCTGTACCCATTAGTGAATCAAATCTATAGAACTGGAATCCATGTTGTGACCTGGAGTGTTCCAGGCTCATTCCTCTGCCTTTGGGAACTTCTTGGCCTCTCAGTTATAGTTCAGGCTCTTGAAGGTTTGAGGTCCTGTCTTACCAGCTGCTGGAGTTATCATCCTGTGTGACCTGACCCCAAACACTGAGAGAGTAACATGGCAAGTATTTCTCTTGCATGGTTACTAGTGAAAGAGCTAGATCAGGAAATGCAATGGCTTACTAACTTGTCAAAGCAAATGGAAAGACTCAATAGATAATTTTATTCCAACAAACCTGGGCATACCAAAGAGGAGAGTTTCTTTTCATCCTAAAGTCCTGCAACTTTTAAGGTAGTTTAAAAGGCAGAGTGGTTTAGCCAAAAGTCTCTGAAGTCAGGTCAATTCAAGTTTGAATATTGGCTCCATCACCTTCTAGTTGTGTTACTGTAGCAATTACTTAACCTCTCTCAGCCTTAGTTACCTCATATGTTAAATGGGAGTCATGCTGCTGCTGCTGCTGCGGCTAAGTCGCTTCAGTCGTGTCTGACTCTGTGCGACCCCTTAGACGGCAGCCCACCAGGCTCCGCTGTCCCTGGGATTCTCCAGGCAAGAATACTGGAGTGGGCTGCCATTTCCTTCTCCAAAATGGGAATCATAGAAGAACCTCATTCATAAGGTTGAAACAGACTCAATGAAACATACATGCAAAGCACCTAACAAAGTATTTTGTGTCTAGTAAAGGGCTTAATAAATAATAGCTATTGTTATGATGGGCTTCCCTGGTGGTTCAAATGCAAGAGACCTGGGTTTGATCCCTGGGTTGGGAAGATCCCCTGTAGAAGGGAATGGCTGCCCACTCCAGTATTCTTGCCTGGAGAACCCCATGGACAGAGGAGCCTGCCAGACTACAATAACTGAGCTATTAATGATTGTCAAGCTGTGCTGATTATTAATGTATTCATGTTTATAAAGCTTTAATTTTTTATTTAGCAGAGAAAGGTGAAACTTTATACCTAATAACTGGTAAAGAATTATGTCAGTGCCCAGTAAGGGTAGATTGGGAAGGTTGATTTATTCACTGGTGGATCATTACAAAGTCACAATGGGTAACTTCATTGTTCTCCTAAGCTTGTTGGGCAAGAATGTCAAGGATTGATTTCTTCTCCATCTCAGGTCCAGATTCTTGGCTGTGTCCCTTAGGCTAGAGAGACAGCACACGGCTTAGGTAAATGAGGAGAGAGAAATGTTCTAGAAATGCAGTGGTCAGGCTCTTCATTCTCACAGCTGCCCAGGGTCCATGGCCATCTAGGTTCCTGGCTGCCCCACGAAGCTGCCATGGGACTCTTCCTTTCCTGTTCTCAGTCAAAGATAGGATTGAAGATGGTTGGAGCCAGAAGGGTCCTTAAGGATAATCCAATCACACTTGACCTTGTTCCAAATGGGTGAACTGAGACACCCAGAGAAGAAACATACTAAATAGAGTTCATACATCCAAGTGCTAAATTATTATTTTTTACTTTTTATTTCCTGGTTATTTCTTTTTTTTCTGCTGCACACTAAATGCCTACCTACTGATGTGACCAATATCTGCTATTGAATGAGAAAATGGCTCTTCCCAACTAGGAGGTGGTTAATCTTGAGCCCCAACGTCCTGATGAAAGAACTGAAGCAGTTTAGGGAATTAGATGTGGACAACAAAAATAGCTCACACATATGCTAGAACAAGAGATCCTGGAATTCTCCATATGGCATCTCAATACCAAAGAGGTCAAGAGTTGCCTTTGCCTGAAGAGGAAATCTATGGCAACAATAAACACGATCTGTCGCCACTCTAAGCAATCCAGAGATGTCAGTCAGACATTTTCATAGCATTCATCATTAGGAAGAAGATGTATCACAGTAAGAACACAGATTTTAGAGTCAAAATGACAAGGGTTTGAATATCTTCTCCTGATTGTTTGAACTGGTTATGTTCTCTGAACTTCTTTCCCCTTAATTTTCTCATTTGAGAAGTGTGTAGTTGCAGCCGCTTTCCAAGATAATTTCTTGCTCATAATCTGATTCCAGTTTTTCCTTTTTTTGTTTTTACTTTAGTTACTGATTTTTTTTTCTTACAAGTCATGCCTAGTGTGATTTCAGAGGGCAGCCATGTTCATAAAAAGGGAGAGAATCTGGCCCCAGCTTCCTACCCTCGTGGTTACAACCTCCTGAGGCTCAATCTGGGTGGGGAGAGGTATGTCTGAGGCCTGGTTTCTATCCCTTTTGTTTCTAGAGAAAATCTAGCTCTTATTTTTTGCTTCCCTTGGGCAAACATAGAGAAAACTCAAAGGGCATGGGAAACCCAAGATTTTTTTAATCACTGGTTTCTGAGACAGTGCATCCACATGTTCCTTTATCAGTACCAGTGTTTCTCTCAAATTGAGTGCATGTTGTTTTCTTCTGTCTCTCGTTCATCTTGAGATCTTTTTGTTTCTTCTCAACAACATGGCCTGTGATTTTATAATTATTTGTGAAACGTGAGAGGGTCACAGAGTTCAGTACCCAAAGCCTAATGTTTCACAGATGAAGCTGCCAAGTTAGGGAGGTCTGCTTATCTGCAAAGAGACCCTTTAGTTCACAGCAGAGGCAAGACTTGATCTCTGGAAGGCTGTTTTCTGCATGCCCAGATGAAGAGATGTCTGTTCTGTAGATCACTGATAGAGTAAACCAGGCTTCCTGAGAAGTGACTTAGTGTGACTAAAAAAGAAGAGCCTATGGATTTGTGACTGGGCCATAATTTGGGTTGCAGCTTTGGCCAGACCATGTTAGCTTTTTGGTTATTTTCCCCATCGGGACACTATTTAGGATCATAGTGAGAGTCAGTAAAGTTTCATGGGTCATGAGCCTAACATTTATCCAGTGGGGGAGCCCATGAAGGGTTTGAAAGGAAACATGTCTGTTATATTGGCTGGGATGGAAAATACACGAGGGCAGACGACGAGAAAAGGTGCACAGAGAGATGCTGAGCTAATCCACATGAGACAGAATGGTCTGGACCGTGTCAGGCACCCTGGGCGTGGAGACCAGAAGAGAGGCCTGGATGGGAGTAGAGGGAGAAAGAGTGGAGGGACGGGTGACTTCCTACAGGGCTGACCTAACTGAACAAGACTCCCTTTTGTGCCTTCAGTTCAAATTTTAGCATAATCTTTGATCTTTCTTCTGATGCACACAGATGCTTATCTATTCCGTTACTAAGCATATCAGTTCTCCCCCATGATGTTAATAATTTCTTATTGGGTGTTTTCTGTACCAGAGTGTAGGAAGATGAAGTCAAATAAATAAGGTTCCATAATGAATTAGAAGGATGAGGCAAGGTTTGGTTAAAAATGATTCTTCAGACCCTGGCTTATAAATCAAGATGTTTGGTGGAAAAAAATGCCAGATGGGAAAACTGGGTCTGGGGAATGGACCTTGAGTTTAGTTGTAGTCGTGTTCAAATGATCAAGGGCAGGTTTCAGGTAGGCACTGATTAGAGCCAGTATGACCTCGAGTAGGTTCCTTAATATTCCTGAAACTCAATTTCTCCATCTATAAAATATACAAACTAATCACATTTCTGGAGACTGCTTCTGGACTTGAATACTCTTGCTATAAAAATGTGCATATAGTGTCTAGAATCCTATAAATCCTCAATAATATTCATAATACAAGTAGCTATTGTATTAGTTTGCTAGAACTGCCATAACATAAACTGGGTTTAAACAACAAAGTTTATTTTCTCCTGGCTGTAGGGGCTAAAAATCTGGGATCAATGTGTTGCAAGTTTAGTTTCTTCTGAGGCCTCTCTCCTTGGGCTTGCAGATGACTGCCTTCTCTCTGTATCTCCATATAGTTCTTTCTCTGTGCATACCTTCATATAGTTCTTTCTCTTTTTCACTTCCAAATTTCCAGTTTTTATCAGAGCATTTGTCAGATTGGACTAAGGCCTCATTCTAACTTAACTGTCTGTCTAAAGGCCTTATCTCCAAACATAGTCACATTCGGAGATCGTGGGCTTAGGTCTTCAACATATTAATTTTTTGTGGGGGTGGGGCACAATTCAGCCCATAACAACTACTGTTTCATTATTTTATATTTTATCAAGTCACAGGAATATGAATTTGTGCTCATTTTAGTTTGTCTCCTAAACCTTTAATTGCATCACAATTATTTGTGCTTCTCTAACCAGAGAAGTTTGTGAAACACAGTACTGTGTGGTCACGGTAATGTGGCATTGAAATCAGATTTGAAAGGTAGCCCCAGTGAGAAGTCAGCCCCATGCCCCATGTCACTTCTTCATGTTTCTCCATGTCTCTCTGCTTGGCATTAAGCAATAAGGCTAAATAATGTTATCATCAGTAGAACTCGCAGTGACCACCGTCTGTTTTCTTCTGGTTACAGAGATCCTTCTTACCATTTGGAACACCCTCTCCCTCATTCTTAGTCTGCCTTATTTCTGTGGGTCTGACATCACAGAATATACCAGAAATAGAGGCATGATCCAATCATGGCCTAAAATACAGAATATCGCCCTGGATTTGATATTTCATTCAGGGTTTCTCCCTATAAGTCAAAACACTGCTAAAACAGAGAAGAGACACTCTACCCTCTACAGAGTCTGGTCACGTAAATAATCACTAAACCACATGCCATCTTGGCTACTTTATAGAGTCCAGGTGGAAATGCAGCCACCAAAGAGGATGTCAGAACCAAGGGATGAGTAAGAAACAGCATCCTTTGAAGCCCTGTCTGAAGCCATATGAAACTCCATGACATCTTGATTATGGGAGTAAATAAATCCTCCCTTTTGGTTGAAATTGCATTGAGCTCTATGGCAGTCACTTGCAGTAGAAAGTCACCTGTCTCTAGAGTCTGGACCATAATCTAAATGCATTTGACACAGAGACTCAAATTTTCTCAGGTGAACTACAGGTGAAAAACAAGTGCTTCTGTCTCTAGAAGCGGATTCTCTTAGGTGAGTTACTTCTGAAACAAACCCTTATGTAAAGATCTGATCACTTTCCATCCATGGTGGACAACACTTCTGACACAGACACACAGGTGTTCAGCTCTGTATCCACCTCCTGCTAGATCAGCACTGCCCTGGGCACCTGGGTCACTACCACAGCGCACAGGTGCATCAAAGACCCTGCCACCCTCTGGTTCTCAGAGAGTCTGGCAGCTCTTTGGCTCCCAGACCTTGGCTTCAAGAGATGGTACTGCTGGGAATCTCTGTTGCAAGTGTCTTGCTTTGGGGTGAGACTGGAAAGGCACAGCCTTGGCTTTCTCATTTTGGTGTTGTCAGCTTCTGGTCACCCTCTTAACTTCCCCAGTAGTTAAGTCCAGACTTATGTTGTCTCCCCCAGAGGATCAATATGGGATGATTCAGGAAGCCCTGTTGGAGAGGGAAATAAGTCAGGGATGGAGAAGAATACAATAGTGTTATTCCCCAACTTCCTGCTGAGAGAAATCAGGATTCATTCTACCTGGAGAAATTTCAGATACCATGTAAGATAGCCTTCTATGTTACGTTCCTAAGGAGCAAGACAGTGGGGATACTTCCCACCGTCTCCTGTCCGTTGATGGTTTAGGGTTTCTCCCTCGGGTGGTTAATTCCCCAGCACTTCTTACTTGCTAAGCATGCTATGCTTACTGGAGAAAATCTTTGGGCAAAGATTTGGAGCTGCTTGTAGTTGGTTCCATTTACATGGAGATGGGGAGTGTTGAGAGGATACAGGCAGGGTATAGAAAATATTAGAATCAGGTAGTGGCAATCGCCTTAGGCCTTGGTAGGTTTGTGGGATTGTGATGGGCACAGATGTGGAAATCTAAGATATAATTAAAGAACAGAATGAGGAATAAAAGAATAAGAACAAAGATACAGACATAAGAACACAAAAGAACCTAATGGGGCTACTTATGAAGTTGACCAGTCAGAGTAGCTGGGAATCATCCTATAAGAGTGGCCCAAACCAAATTGTAAAGGGCACAGCTGAGGGAAAAAAAAAAAAAAAAAAAAGCTTGTAACATAGTTTGATTCATACCCAGACATTAAAACCTTAAAAGAGGTATCATTCCCAATACTGATTTGGTGAAGATTTTCCTTTGGAAATAGTCAAAGTAAAATCTCCCCCAAATTTGTCATAAGTTTGGTGTAAAATATGTTTCAATGTCACCTTATGGTGGCTCTTGTAGACTTTCTGAAGACAGTGATTTTGAGCAAATTCCCTTTTGTGTGTATAGCATCTATCTCAATATCTGGTACACAGACGGTGCATAAAGAATGTGAGATAAAATAAAGGAAATTTGCATAGCTGATTCATAAGACCCATAACTATATCTAAGCTCTCTTTCATACTGAGAAATTGTATCAGTATTGTTTCTCGGTCCTCTCATCTGTGGAGGGCTCAGGGCGATTCTATGTAGGGCTCATTCTCAGCTATTAATACAAATCTCTTGCACCATGAACTATCAGATTCAGAGTGACTTAGAGTAGATGCAGATTTTACATAGACATGTGATATCCTAAATGTGGAAAAATTTTAAGATTGTGATACTGAACAAAACAACAGCAACTAAGACTTGGAAACAGGTTTTCAGACATCTTATATCTAGTAATACTCCTTGTCTTGAAGTTTACTTCGGGATTAACACAGCCGATCCAGCTTTGTTTTTATGACTAGCATTTTTTTCACACATCTTCTTTGCATCTTTTTATTTTCAATCTATCTGGGTTTACCAGGCCACACAATTCATAGTTGGTGGGGCTTATATTTGAACCCAGCTGTGCTGGGCTCCCAAAACACAGGCCCTTCCTTTATTTCCACACCCTTTGTCCTCCGTTAAGTATCACATGGTCTTTTAGGGACCACATCAGGTCATATAGATGAACATACCCTTCCAGGTGTGAACTTATCCACTTCCTGTGCTTTTAATTCCTTTCTTCCCAGATCTGCAGAGTTTGGTACAAGATGAGGGCCAAACACTTAAGTTGTATACGTCACTCTTGCTAATGAATCAGGCCTCCAATTGATGGCTTTTGGCCCATTATTACTTTCTCTAATAATGTCTAATTTATACATTTCTCACAGGTCTTGTAGGTTAATTTACCAGGGGGGGAAAAGTGAGTAAAAACCTATTAGTCTTTTCTTTTTTTTCTGCCTCAGAAATTATAGACTTGGATGTTTCTATGAGGCGACATTAATAATGCATTTATCATTTCAAGCCCTTAACCTCTTAAGTTCTTCAAACAGAATTAAAAGAATCCTGAACTACTAAATAATTGCATTATGCGGCTGAATGGAGAGAGCGAACACCTCTAAAATGACACTAATCGGTTTATTCTCCTCCTCACAGCCTCACCACTCAGAGTGGGCTGGATGCTGTCACTCCACTTTGTTTCTGCCTCACAGCTTCTTTGGAACGTCTCACCAGTTAGGTACCAAGGCTTCTTCCCTTGTCATTTCTAGACCACCAGCCAATTTTTTCCCCCTATAAGCAAAAGGTCATGCAAATGAAGTGCAGGCATAGTTAATCACACAACTTCCCTTTGTAAACACATCACTCTGGTTTTTTATTCTCTTTTCTACCTCTTCTTTGGTAGTAGTTTGGAGGCTAGAGGACATTCTCATAGGGTTTATGCTTCAGGGTGTATCATTTCGTCATCGACTTCATGGCCCAGCCAAAGATCATCTAGGTTCAAGGGTTGAAGACCATCACCTTCAGTCTGCCCTGAAGTCCTGTCCCATCCACTTTTTATACCAGTGCTGATCAAGGCTGAGACTGTCCTATGAAACTGATTGCCACCGTCAAAGGGAATCTGGAATTAGCCTTGCTGCCCTGGAGTGCGTATCTCCACTTCAGGAGAGGAGCACATTTCAGCACTCAGCTGCATCTACTTTTTCACAGTCCTAGTTTTCTCTGTCCCTGAATACAGGTCTGCTGGGTTGGTGCTCAAACTCCTCAGCAGTTTGACATCCTGACATCCCTGACATCCATCCCATATCCTGGCTAACTGTAGGTACTCCACTTCATTTAGTAGAAAATTGAGTAAGTGATTAATAGATGAATGCACGAATGGATGCCACCATACCCAGATTGCCTACCCAACGATGGCTGTTATGCTACTGTAACGTATGAATACAAATCCAGCTTTGCTTGTAATACCCCACTCAGACAACAGGGACCTTCCCGACCACCAATATCTCATTTGCTTCTACTGGTCACCTTTTAAGGAGTCTGCCTTACCATCGGCTCAGTTCTGCCCACCTGGCCTCTCCCCTCTCCCAGTTGCCTACCTGTTTGTTGTCTGAACCAGCAGCTATCATGACAAATTCAGATGAATCCCTTCATGGTGTCAAACGTTGCTGTTATGTTTGATTAGCAAAGTAAAAATCTTAGTAACAGCTAAAATATATTTTTCATCCACAAAGGATCTAAAGAATGTTGATAAAATATGCCCTTTTATAATATGAATGTGAACATGTTAGTAGCTCAGTCATGTCAGACTCTGCAACCGCATGGACTGTAGCCCACCAGGCTCTTCTGTTCATGGGATTCTCCAGGCAAGAATACTGGAGTGGGTTGCCATTCCCTTCTCCAGGGGATCTTCTCAACCCAGGGA
This sequence comes from Muntiacus reevesi, assembly GCF_963930625.1. Classification (NCBI taxonomy): domain Eukaryota; kingdom Metazoa; phylum Chordata; class Mammalia; order Artiodactyla; family Cervidae; genus Muntiacus; species Muntiacus reevesi. Next base: position 245,478,698 of record NC_089250.1, read on the forward strand.
CTGAACCCAAGTCTCTTATGTCTCCTGCATTGCAGGCAGATTCTTTACCACTGAGCCACCAGGGAAGCCCTTTTTTGTAATATGTTTCCCATAAATGAAATTAATCCCTATAGGTGCACCTAGGCATCTATTCCAGATGCCTTTTAACCCTCAGATTTCTCTCCCTCTTCTGTTCTGCCATTGTCACTCTGGGTCTTATTTTATGTCTGTATCCCAGGGCCCTGACTCACACTTGAAGGGTTAAATCTTTTCGAAAACTGTAGACTGGAGTACCTGTGAAACACACCCATCTTCTCCTTTTTAATGGGGATGGGCTCTTTGTTTTCATCAAAAGTCTCTGTCACTTGACTTTTTTCCTCCCCAAAGACTATCTCCAGGCAAAGCTTGGGGGAGACAGGATAAAGACATGGGAGAAGGGTCTAGATCATCCTAATTTGCCTCCTTGAATTCTTCACCAGGGACTTGAAGGAATTTGCTTTGAAAAATATTCAAGATGCATAATGCTTGCTGTACATTTTTCTCACCTTTTCTAGGCTAGCTAGAGCGAGTATTTGAGCAGTTGGGAAGGACACAGGGAGATTCTTAAGATTTTATGAAATGGATACAAAAGGCCAACTAAAGTTAGACAGTTCATCTCTGGTCCCATTAGAATTGGGTAATTTAAGAACACGAGGACTTCTCCCTTTTTTGGATTTCTTTCTTTCTCTCTCTCTTTCTCTCTTTTTTTCCCCTCTGTCCTGTGGCAACAGTGGAGCCAGTATTATTTATTCAAATACTTCCTCTGTGGTAGAGTCAAATGCGTGTGTGTGCGCGCACACACAAACACACAACGGAACTTTCCTCTATTTCAGTCTCTGGAAGAGTGTTTTATGACCACAGAGTTGAGGTTTGTCCCACCCTTGCTAATCCTGATTCTTAAATAATGGGATGAGAAATTCAAAAATACATGTTCTTCAGTCCCCAAGATCTTACAGTCTGAAAACAAGCTTTTAAGTTTCACCTTGTCCCGGTTGCCACATCATTCTGTTTAACTGCAGGATAGTGAAGGCAGTATATTCCCTTAGGGATTCGATAGCAATTCCTATCATGCTTGTGATGCTATTCACTCATCATTCCAGTTGTCCCTTGCAAAAACTCTCAGACGTATCTTCATTTGACACATAAGGACACCAAGCCTTAGGTACATTTACTGACATGGCTAATAAATAACAAATTTAAAATCCAGGATGACAATATGACCCCAAAGCTAGCATATTTCACTGAGCTTCCTTAGAAAATAGTGTTTTCATTTTCACATTTTGCTAGTTTCACAGTCTACTTTAATTCAGTGTCTTCCTTATGGCACTTAAAATATAGAAAAAATTGAGGGGAGAAGAAAGAGAGAAAGTGTGTGTGCTTCCCGTAGTCTCAACTTCCAAATCAAACCACATTATTATTTTTAGGATAAATTAGAGCTGCATGATCAGTGCTAAGTGAGACCACTTCCATTAGAAACCCAAGAGCAGTGATTACAGGTGATTGGGGAGCATTTTCATTGGCCGCTGTGTTTGGATTGCTCTTCTGTCTTAATCGTAAAAGATCTGACCATTGAGTGGTGAAATTCTACTCCTAATACGAACCGAGTACCTCTCATATTGGCATATCTTGTGAAGCAAATTAGCCATCTAATAGCTCACACGATGACATGTAGAGAAGTCAAATGTAGCATTGATTTCCCAGGAGGCTTCCAAGTAGATCAAGTAACACTAAAATAAAATTGTCAAACTGGAAAATGGTTCTCATCAGAATATTTTTTCTCCCCTATAAATAAATGGCTTAGACCAGTTCAAGAAGAAGACACAAGTCCAAGTAGTTTCACAAAGTGCTTGTTACCATTTTTTTTTTTTTAAACTTGTCTGTAATATGAGATTAGTCATTTGATGGCTGGAAATCGGTTTAAGCTTGAGAATTCTCCCCAGTCCCTGGCTTTTGCCCTTTCTTTTTGAGAAAGACAAAATAACAGTGATGAAACTGGCTCCCAGCTTCCCTGAAATTTTGCTGCCTGGAGAATGTTTAAGGAGCTTGTCTCAGAACTTGGAAAGTTCTTCATGCTCTGCTACTTACAATCTGGTACAGGGAATTTCCAGTCATAAAGATTTGGAGGAAGAATAGTGGTAATAATTATTAAGGATATGTGCTCACAATTTCCTGTGAGAGAAGTGTTGCAAAGTTCTACACTTGAAGTAAGAGAGAGACCAGCTTGAATCCCAGCTGTATGTCTTTGGGCAAGCCACTTCTCCTTGTTGAGCATCAGTGTTCGCGTCCATATAGTGAAATCACAGGTTCTTAGTTTTATTATTAAATATATTGATAAGATTTAAAAGCCAACATTTATTAAGTGTTCACTTTGTGCCAGGCATGATGTTCAGTACTTTATGGCTATTATGTAACTTACCACAAACCTTTTATAGTATCTTTACCCTTCCTTTGTTTTTGTTGTTGTTTTGTTTTGTTTGCAGATGACAAATAGACTTAGAGATATTAAGTCCACTATTTAAAGCAGAGCCAGGATTCAAATTGTCATATTCTTACCTCGAGATTTTTACTTTATACAATTTTCTGATGAGTTTATTATCGTTATTTTACAAATGAGTGGGAGAAAATTTAGATAAGTTAGGAGAGGTGTAAAATAAACTGCTTGTAAGTGACAGAGTCATGAATTCTGTGAAAGCTGAGGCCAACTAGGGGATCTGACCCTTGGGGATCCCTAAAACTGAGTTCTTTCTTTCAGTCTCAGAATGATTGCACGCTATCATGACAGACAGGAGTCTGGTGTCATTAACTGGAATGCTGAGCTTTTCAATTTGGGAAAGAGGGATCTGCAGCCCTGAATTTTCTAAGACGGTTAGAACATCTGGTCTAAATGCATGTTGACATCACAAGGAATAAAACCTGAAACACAACAGAAATTATTCCCTTTGCAAAACGCATGCTAGAGGGAGAAATCACAGAGTCATTCCGCCAGATTTTCTTAGCAATTCTCACAAGATTGTGCATGTTAATTGCTTGTAGCTGTAGGTTAGTACTGTGAGTTCCTGTGTGGCAGCTAAACACCAAATGGCAGGCCCTTCAATCACAGAATTACAGACATCAGGGGCTGGAGATACCCGCCAGGTCGTTCTGCCCATTCTCCACCCACATCGGCTCTTCTTGAGGGCCAGTCTTTGTGTCTTTTTGCCTAGCTGAATTTGAAGTGACAGAGTGATTGGGTTTCCCCAGGGAGGTCATTATAACATTATAGATTTAACTGTGGGCCAGTGTTTTATTTGATTCAAACTATCATGTTATTTGCCCAGTTACAGATGTTAATTCTAGTTCCCCTCTAGAATGTTTGGTCTCTAATCACAAATGTTAAACTCCTGGCCTGGTGTCCCAGGTTCACCATTGATTTTAGGGGTGACCCTGGAACTTTATTTCTCCTCTCTGGCCCTCAGTCTCCCTTTCTGTAAAGTGGAAGAATTGGAAGGGATGATATCTGGGATCTGTGTTTCTCCCTTTTCTTTTCCTTTCTGTTTTTCCCTTTCCTCTTTTATGTTTTGCTTATTTGTTCGTTCGTTCATTCAAGGGTGCCTTGTCTCACCCTTTCCTTCTTCCTGCCTTCCCTTGTAACTGTCTTCTCCTGATCACATCCTCATCCTGGTGTATGGAAGCTAGCCCTTACCAGCTGTATTTTTCTGTTCAGTCGTGTCTGACTCTCTTTGACCGCATGGACTACAGCACACCCGGTTTCCCTCTCCTTCACTGTCTCCCAGAGCTTGCTCAAACTCTTGTCCATTGAGTCGGTGATGTCATCCAACCATCTCGTCCTCTGTCAGCAGCTTGGAAAAGCCAAATTTGCTCACCTCTTCTCAATTCTGTGGTCAGTGATGTCTCCTTGGTAGCTTGAAATTGGCCACGGTGGGAATATTTACACTGTGGAATTCAGCGAAGGTGACAAATCACCCCCTCTGCAAGGAGTCAGTTGTTGAATAATTCCAGCACACCACTACTGTGACCACTTTCTGAACAGAGCCTTGGAATAAATAACCTTCTCTTAGTTAAAATAACCATGAAGAAAAAAAGTCTGATCATTCACCTTTGAAAGAGCTCAGCAAAACTCCATATTTGAATAACACTCATACTCAAGTAAATGTATGTGTGGTGGAGTGGGATTAACGGATAGGTTTTCAGCATTTTCTATGTACCAGGAATATTTTTCCTTAAGCAACCCTTGCTGCAGCTTTAAAGGAAGGTGTTATTCCCATTTTATATGTGAGGAAATAGAGGCTCAACAAGATGAAACCACTTGTCCAAACTCCTAGCAATGTCAGTGGTAGAACCTCACTGCTCAAAAATGATCTGAAAGGTCGGCACTGTTTTTGCCCCATTCAGCAGATGCTGCAGGTGTAGAATGCAGTGAAAGGTTCTTGATTTCATGCAAAGTCCACTCAGAACCTTCCCATGGATACTGCAGACAGATTGGAGAAGAGTTCAGGTGAGCCAGCTTGGGATTTTAGAGGCAGTCACTTTACAGATGAATGTAAAGGTGGGGGAAAAAAAAGAAGAAGAAATTAACGTGTGCTTCCTCTTGGAAGTGCTTGAATCCATATGTCTAGAATGCTCAGTTGGTTTTAATATCCTACAGTATACTGGATTAGTTAAGTTTTCCTAATTATTTGTACTTTTAAAAATAATGGGGCAATTTAAGACCGAGATCCTACTCGAATGCCTCTGTAGACCTTTCTGCAACTTCTCCACCTGGCCACAGGCTGAGTCACCATGACTTAACAGAGCTTGAATTCAAGCCCCGTGTTTAGTTGTAAACCACTTGGTTTTCATCCACCACGCCGGCCTGCTCTGCACTGGTTGGAGAGGAAACGAGTGCCATTCTGGATCCAACCTCAGCTAATATCTGTGTCCGAGATGCTCTCATCTGCGGCAGCCTCCTCCATCCTGGCATCAGCACGTCTTAGGGCGGGATGTTCATTTGCTTCCCCCTTTTAAAGTATCGATGCTGTCCCCACTGCTAATGGAGACCAGAGGTGCTGGCCACAATAGGGGACCTCCAGACAGAACATGGACAGAATCTTCAAAGGCCTGGAGGAGGAGGGCCTCCGGAACCCAGCTGCCTCACAGATGGGGCTGGTTATCCACACCACTCTCCTGCAGTGGAGGGAGGCCAGCAGAGAGCCGCAGAAAATTAGAGGCTTGTGCTGGAGAGCCAGATGTGGGGACAACAGGGACATCCTGTCTCCACTGGCCGGGCTGGCGGCTTTGCGTGCTCTTTGCTGTGGTGAACAATTTGTGCTTCTTCCTTCATAGGGTGAAAATCACATTAAGAAGTTCTGTTGAGTCAGAAGTCCAGGGAGGTGGTTGTGAGCCTCACAATAGCATCGTTTCCTTGAGTCCCACCTGTGCAAGTGTGAAGGGATACAGAGAAACTAGAGGGACCTAACAAGGCTTGAAGCTCTACCGTGTCCACCACTGTGCTTTGACACCTGTTATCTTACTGATTCCTGGGGATAATGTGGACTTCCCAGGTGGCGCTCGTGGTAAAGAACCCGCCTGCCAGTGCAGGAGACTTAAGAGACTTGGGTTGATCCCTGGCTCTAAAGATCCTCTGGAGGAGGGCATGGCCACCCACTCCAGTATTCTTGCTTGGGAAATGCCATGGACAGAGAAGCCTGGCAGGCTACAGTCCACGGAGTCCCCAAGAGTCAGATGCGACTGAGCATGCACGCATGCAGGGACAACATACTGATCGTGGGACTGTTGAACATTTTGCTAACAGTAGCTGCAGCAGCTGCTGCAATAGCGACAATAATTCCTTGTAACTCATAGAGGTGAAGTGAGTTGGCCAAGGCCATGTGATAGGTCTTGCGCTTATGCAGTCTTCACTTTGAACCATTTCTCCCCTTTACACGACTGCTTGCTACTCAGTCGGGTCCCAGGACCAGCTGTATCAGCAGCACCTGAGAATCTGTTACACTTGCAGATCCCCAGGCCTCACTCCAGACATACTAAATACCCCAAGATCCGAGCTTCGTGAGCTATGTAGGTGATTTGGACTCACACTCAAGTTTGAGAATCATGACCCCAACACCACCATGCTCCTTTTTTGAAGAAGCCCCTGATACTGGTCTCTAGAGATTTTGTAGTCTCTTCTGTTCCCTTTCAATTAAATCTCTATAGTTTTTTAGAAACAGAGAAACAACCTTGCAGGAATCTTCTGGACCAGGCATTGTGAGATTGGGCTGTCTTCAGTGAAAGTTAAATTTTAGTGAAATAATGTTTCGCATGGCTCAGCCTGACTTGTTTGGTTCAGTGGCTGCAGGTGGTGAGATGCAAATAGGCAAGGGAGCGGAAACTGACAATGCTCTCAGGTGACTGAAACCCTGTCTCGGGTTCCTGAGTTCCTTACGCACTGAGTTGGACTCACATGCTGGCCTCTTGGCAAGCACCAAGGATGACTCTAGGGCTTGAATTTCAAGGAAACCAAACCACCAATAATCTTTTGCCATCCAAAGGCAAGCTCTCCCTTATGGACCATAATCTGTGAGCAAGCATTCATTGACCAGTGGTATGGGTCATTCTTAGCATGGTGATGGACCCAGATAAATTTAGGAAGTACCGTTCTGGTTAGTAACTTACTTTCTTATACCTATTTTAGGCCTTCATTAAAATCCCAACTCTAGGGAATTCCCCTGTGGTCCAGTGGTTAGGACTTGGTGCTTGGGGTCCACGTTCAATCTCTGGTTGGGGAACTAAGATCTCACAAGTCACACAGCACAGCCAAAAAATAAACTAATTTTTAAAAACCTAACTCTGAGATATGGAAGCAGGCAATTTTCATAACCAGACGTAGCATATTTGTTGCTTAAAAGTTTAAAATCTCTTCCTGAGTGTTGCAAAAAGAAAAAGCATCAAATTAAGAAACCAGAAATTTGAGTTAAAAACAGCTCAGGCAGTTCCAGGATACTAGCTTGTATCTCAGCACTGGTGGGGACCAAATCCTTACAGAGAAAATGTAAGTTATGGAATCACTGTACAGTCTGAGATATAAGGAAATACTATAGGATGATATTCCATGAAGACAGTGCGGCCTTGTGGAAAGTCACAAGAGATGGAGTTATAGTTGTGCCCCAGGCCAGGTTCTTGGGTGCTTGATAAAATAAAGACTGTGTACTCTTTTCACAAGTTGTTATTTATCTACCAGTGCAACCCACTGGAATCACAGGGTGAGGGTGTTGCATTGGCTTAATGACTCTTTCGCATGTCCTCTGGACTTAGTGCAAGGTAGATAGAAAAATAAAGTGGTAGCCCTGGCCAGCTCACTGTTGTGTTCATTCTGAATTCCATGTTTTAAAAAGATGCTGATAAACTGAATGTAATCCAGAGACGGAAACTCTATCTCATGAGAAACAATGGCAGGACTTGGAGATGTTTTGACTGAGAAATAAATAGATTAAGAAAGATGGGGTGCAAACTCTCCTATCTTCCAACGCTTCAGTCTTAAAATATTTCTGTCATTGTGAAGCATGAGAGAATCCTTGACCAAATTTAAAAGCATTTGAGAAGAGAGATGGTGAGTGTTTATGGCTTCAGTATCCCATCCCTGTTTGTGTCTTTTGCATATCCCCTTTGTGCTCCAGCACATGTGGTTTGTTTCGTTGTAACCACATGTACTTCTTTCTTTGTAGCTCCAACTCTCACTCTGAGGAGCCATGGGAAGAACTGCCGGGAGGCCGTGTGTAGCACATTACTAATAAGAGGGTCCACATGTGCTGCATGTTGCAATTAACAGGGTCCTCACAATCAAAGCCATCTGACAATGCAGCCAGACACCATGCTGGGGAAAAGCTCTTCTCCCCTGGGGTTATTCCAGCATCAACTGGAAGAGAGTCTTAATAAGGCTGCCGGGAACTTCCTAGATCAAGTCCACAGGTGATCAGGAGAGCTTTCATGCTCCCTTCCTGCTCTTAAATGTGCATGGGTCTGTGATTCCAATATAGCCATTGTATTTCCTTTCTTGGAGACTGGCTTTGAATCATCATTTCAGAATGTGACTGGCAAGAGTGAGCTGACATTTTTTCCCCATGCCTACCGTGTGTCAGATCTATGCTCTCAGCCCCTTTGCATCAGCTTTCATCAGGACTCACTTTGTTAAGTATGTATCAGTTGCCTTTGTACTACACATGGAAGTCTTAGGACACATTTACTCCTAAAAAAGTAATAATAGAACCAAATTGGTCCAAAATACGAAAGTTTAGAAAACTGAGCTACAAGCATCCTAAGCACAAGTTGGGGCCGGTGTGCCTTCTGGAACCTCAGGAGCAGGAACTACTAGGTCCTTACACTCCTGTCTCCCGTTAAGAGGATTCAGCTACCAACTCTCAAGATACCCACTTAATGCAAGTTTTTATGAGAAAGAAACTGATCAGTTTAGTTGATTCAGTGAAATGATTTACCTTGGGTCACGCCCATTGAGCTGTGAGGAGGGCTGTACAAAAGATTCCTGTGAAGCACCTTGTTCTACAGTGTGTGCGAGTTGTGGGTGGCTGGTGGGGTGAGCTGGCATTCTCTTAGAAAGGCATGAGTAGGAGGCAATGGCCAGCATCACTGGGAGAATGTGGCAGTTGCTTAAGATCTCACAACTTCAGATCTCAGAGCTGGTAGTCAGAACAAGGTCTGTCTGGATAGAGTTACTGATCTTCCCAGCACATCTGGTAGTAAAGAATAACGTTGGCTCTCCAAGAAAATTGTCTCTTGTCCATGGTCATAAGGTTAGTGGGAAGAAGACAGTGGTATTGTTCGACATAGATAACTCTGCCCAACTTTGGAGCATGCTGGGAAGTGGTCCATCTGGGCATTCATTTCACTTGGTATTAACAGAGTTAGTAGAATCCAACAGGCAATGATGACTTTCATAGTTAGACTGATGTAGGTTCAAGCCCAGAAACTGCCTCTTGCCAACTGTGAGATCTTGGGCAAGTTTATCAGTAAGTGAACAAAATACTGGTTCTGAGATCTCAGTCCCTGGAGTCTAGGAGCCTCAATGTGTGAATCTGTAAATGAGGGTATTGATGTATATTCTCTTTCAAAGCCCCTCATGTCTCAGTTTCTGATGATAGCCTAGAGTTGGGATTGGCAGACTACATCCTGGGGTTGTGCGTGCCATCTATTTCTGCAGGTAGAGATTTAGTGGGGCTTACCAGATGGCGCTAGTGGTAAAGGATCTGGCTGCCAGGGCAGTGACACAGGAGACATAGTTGGTCCCTGGGTGGGAAAGATCCCCTGGAGGAGGAAATGGGAGATTTAGTGGCACACAGCGTCACTCATTCCTTACACATCATCCTTGGCTGCTTTTGCACAACAGCTGTGGAGCTGGATAGTTCCAGCAGAGACTAGATAACCAGCAAAACTTAAAATATTTACTCTCCAACCCTTTACAAGTTTGCCTACACCTGGCCCAGTGGAAAGTAATTCTTTCTACCTCCAGCACCCTTGGTCTTTTGCCCAGTTCTCACCTCCCTGTGACTTTGTCCTTCTTCAGTTCCTTTTACGAGAACTTGGCGACCACTCTTCGAATATATTCTGCCCGGGATCAGATCCTGGCCCTGGCGCTCACTCACGGTGTGAGCTTGGGCACGTTCTGTAAATTATCCAAACTTGAGTTTTCTTCTCTGGGAAAGGAGGTTGGATAGAACTACCCCACGGTATTCTCCTGGGACTTTAATAGGATACTCCATGGAAACTGTTTAGAAAGTGCCCAGTGGATGTTCTTTAGCTACTGTTACAATGGCTGTTATTTTCTTTCTTCATCCCTCTGGGCAAATGTCCATCTCCATGTTTCTTTATTTAGGAGTTTGGCTCTTTAATAGCTGGTAGCTCATGGTGCAATAATTGATCTGGTTGACAGCAAATAAATTACAGGATGGGAAGTTGTCTGGGAAATGAGAGGGTTGGTAGAAGTTAACTTGTAGTCCCCCTCTTCCCCCACTTTCCATGGTGAAAACCAGCCATGTATCCCAGCCTGCTTGGGACAGGAGCCTGGTGGTGAGAAATGCCGACCAAGGAAGGCTCGTGCGATGCCTCCACCCGTTGTTTTCTCATGACAGTGAGCCCCAGACAGCGCACAGAGGTCCAGATTCCTGATACAGACAGCCCAGGCAGGGAGTCAGGTCTCCGGGCTCTCCTCCTTATGTTAATCAGAAGCAGGCATGCTCGACTGGGCTAAACAGACTGCTCAGGAGAGAACACAAATGCCTGAGCCTCCCTCCCCCCATTCACAGGATGCTTCAGGCCAAAGACCTATGGAGCCCTTGATGCTTCCAAATCAGCGCCTCCATCCACTTCCCCAGTCTTGGGGTCTAAGTTTCATTACATATCTCAGGAGGGGTCTTCGTTCTTTTTCAGTGAACATCTGGCCTCAGAGACCTCCTAATTAAAACCAGAAACTAATTATTGTCACCTCCTCTTTCCACCTATTGTTTATGATCTCCATGTAACCCTCCACCCTGTCCCCGACAGACGTAGATCCTTCAGGAATGGCTAGTCTCTCTTAGTTTTCTTTTTTCTTTTAATGAATCTTATGTCACAGCTATGTTTCTCAGTGGAGTTGGAGGTCTGGAACCCTGATTACTACCAGCATTTCCAATTGCCTATTCTCCCCCTGGCCTTTCTGAAAGGATCCATTGAGAAAGAGGTCATGATTAAAGCCCTCGGAACAGGCAAAGTGTAATTGAAGTAGTGCCTGGCGCCTGTTGGCCTAACCTCCCTCCCCATAAACCACAGCCAAGCACAGCAACTGCACACCCTTTCCTGTGTCTCTGGAGGGAAATGTGAAGTGGGGGCTGGGGACAGCCAAAGTTCAGAAAAGGCAGAAAAGGTAGGGTGCTAAGGGGAAGCATCCCTGACACGTGATGGAGATATTCAACAAAAGTCACACAGAAAGAATTGTGTAAGACATGAAACAAAAGGAGTGAAAAATGTGTTTTTATTGCATACAGTACAGGTTCACGTGCGCAACTCAGACACAAAAGGTTGGTTACAAGTGGGAGAAGAAAAGGGGGCTTCGGCGATCAGATCTGCATTTCAAGGCAGCTCAACACTTCCTGACTATATAACCTTGGAGCAGTCCCTTCCCGCTGAGCTCCAGTTTCTTCTAAAGATCTTACTTGCAAGGTCACGGTGAGAAGTCTCGAAGTTGATGTGTACAGTGTCTCGGGCAGAGGCTGTGCATAAAGGGTACTGATTCACCGCCAATGTCTGTCTTTTCTGCTAAGTAGGAGGAGAACAATGCGGAGCTGGAAGCTTTGTTGTGTAACTTCCTTCACCATGATCAACACTGTCACTCCAGCAGCTAACATTGTTCAGTTTTACAATGTGTCAGATACACACACACACGCACACGCACAAGCACATTCGTGCCCCAACAATTATATAAAACATATAAGCTAGGTCCTGTTATTTTCCTTGCTTGAGGAAACAATTGCTAAGGTGTGGGTTTTTATTAAGCAGGGAATTGGATCCTGCTTGAAGCCTCTCTAAGAAATTTAGCTTGTTACTTTTGAACTCTGAAAGTGAACTATGTTGCACATAGAAAGATGCCCATTGCCTGCATTATTCATAGTCCTGATGCTATAAATACAATGAGAGAAAATAATCCAAATATATATCCATGGCTTTATTGGTGTGAATAAATTAAGATGCAAACATCTATACTATTTCTCAGTGCTGTGCAGACTGTGACATCATTTATGGTTATGGTTACCAAGAGTTTCTGACAGAAATATATTCAGAATATCACAGCAAGATGCAAAAGTATATCCTTATACAAACAGATATCAAGTATGTGAAAAAAAAAAAAAAAACTAGGCAAAAAGAAAAAGACTGGAAAGAAATACATCATTCTGTTAAGAGTTAATCCCCTGGGTTATTTCTTAATGTCTCTCTTTGTAAACTTTGGCATTTCACTGTAGTGCAGTGCATTGCTTTAAGACTGGGGGTTGAATCCAGGTTCTGATATTCCCAAGACTCAGGGCCTTAGGTAAGGTATTCACTTCTCTAGCTCTGATTTTTCTCTTGTGTAAAATAAGTAGAGCGGTAATGTCTCCCAACACAGGAAGGCTGTGAAGGTTGAAACAGAAAATGCTTGTAGCTTGTTCAGTACAGTGGATAATATTATAGTTTATTGTGTCTTGCTATTAAAATAGAAGGTAATGTGAGGGGAGAAAAAGGGCAGAAGCCACAGAGGGAGTTGGGCTTTACTGACAGAGGGTGGGATTGGGTCCAGACCTGCCTGGTGCTGAGTGGGGGTCTGGCAGTCCTGGCCTGGCCCTATCTCTTTTTACAAACAAACAGAGCACTGCTCCTGGAGACAGTCTCCACACTGACCATCTGTGTTCATTCAACACTCACCTTCGCCCTTTTGCCCCACCAGGTTTCATTTCAGCTTTTCCTCTTTGATGTTGATAACAATCTGGCTAGAGCAACCAAATGTTTTTAAGTATAAGATTTAGACCGGGGATCCCCAACCTTTGGGGTCCAATGCCTGATGGTCTGAGGGCAGCTGATGTAATAGTAGTAGACATAAAGTGCACAATAAATGCAATGCTCTTGAATCATCCCCAGACCACCTCCCGCCAATCCATGGAAAAATTGTCTTCCGCGGAACAGGTCCCTGGTGCCAGAAAGACTGGGGACCCTGATGGACAGCAGGCTCCCTGTCGTTATTAGCAAAAACTCTGAGCCAGGTTGAGGAGGAGATCAGAATGAAGTCAGGATGCCTGGATCAAGGACCCTGGCTTCTGCCCTTTGCTAAGCAAACAGCTAAGCAGGGTCCCGGCCGGGAAATTTGCGTTGGCAATAGGGACTGTGTTCTGTCTTCACTGAAGTTCACCCTCTCTCTCTCTCTCTTTTTCTGAGCCTTTCTTGGGCCCCAGCTAATCCCAAGAGCTCTCACTACCATTCCCACAGCACCATGTACTTTTCTCCTGTGAAATGGATCTTATTTAAAAATATCTAGATTAATACTGGCTTCCTCAACCTGTTGAAAATGTCACCCAGACAGGGGTTTTATCTGACTCATTTGACATTGTGTCCCCAGCACTAGGTCTGGCATGGTAGTTTAATGTTCACATGCATATCATGAATGGATTTACCAGCCTTGAAGCCCTAAGGGAATGTGGGAGTCCCTGCCAGGCACAGTTTGGAGTTGCAGGTGCTAGAGCGGCAGTGAGAGAATGCCAGTGGAAGGGACAAGACTGGCTGAGGATTCAACAGTCCACACGCCACATATCCCTTCCAGCTTGATAAGAGGTGTGTAGCTCAGGGCCCTGACTCTTCATCATCTTTGCACATGTGTCCATGTGCCCTAAGAGAGACTTTGGACTGCAATAATGAGGATGACGGTAGCTGTAACGATGTCTTCACTGATGCTGTTCCCTCCACCCCGGCCCTAGCAAGTACTATGCGTTTCTGCAGTGTTCTGTTCAGTGTCTGGCATGCGGTAAGCGCTTAGCTAATGCTTATCTGAGCACACAAAGAAGACTTGGAAACTCAAAGCTGGAAGCTTCAAGACCCACTTAATTTACTTTCTGGTTTGTGCTTGTACTGTGCTTAGTCGCTCAGTCATGTCCGACTCTTTGTGGCCATAGACACATAGAGTCTGTGGCCCTCCAGGGTCCTTTGTCCATGGGGAAACTCCAGGCAAGAATCTGGAGTGGGTTGCCATGCCCTTCTCCAAGCAGTCTTCCCAACCCAGAGATCGAACTCAGGTGTCCCGCATTGCAGGCGGATTCTTTTCCATCTGAGCCACCAAGGAAGCCCTGGTTTGATGACTGACAACATTGGAGGCCTCATATAAATGGAATCGTGGCATGAGCTGGGGGAAGAGGGAAATGAGTGTGGTTGTTCAGTGGGTATGATGTCTCAATTATGCAAGACGAGAATGTTCCCGAGATCTGCCCTACGGCACTGTGCTAATAGTTACCACACTGCACTGTACATGAGGAGATTGGTTAAGATGCTAAGCAGGTAGATCTCATGTTACATGTTTTTAATTAAAAGAAAATCTCTTGTTTTGTGTGGGTCAGATGTGGAGAGGTTTAGTGAAGGCCCTGCCCCTGCACCAGGTCTTCCCAGTGAGGACCACGCGGCCACCTGCTGTTTTTCAAGAATGCCAGACAACCTCTCAGGACTCCTCCTGGGGGTGACCATCATCTTTGATCGTGGAGACTGGCCTCCCTGCCCTCCACGCCTGGGCTGTCATTAAGGAACCATTCAGCATCTGCAGATGTGATCCTGCAGCCTCCAGACCCAGCTCTGGGCTCGGTCACAGCTATGTGACACGAATGCACATGTATTTCCTGGGCTCCTTTGACTTTCATTCTCCCGTTTGAAGCCAGGGATTGAGAATTTTGTGGAGCTGACCCGTTGGTTTTTCAGCGACTCCATAGCTTGGTGGTAATACCCTGGGATTCTCCTGGCTGTGTTTGTCATCACAGTTGCACCATCAAGGAAGAAGCAAGCAGAGGCGCTGTCGTTTCATATGAAAGAGCAAGAAAGTTATTTGCTTGTGTCCTAGAGGTGACATTGAACCCTTGAAAGGGCAGTGGCTGCTCAACTCTTGCCTGCTCTTCCTCTGCCAGGTTCCCTTTGGGTTTCCTGTAGGAGCAGCCGCTGTCGTGTGCAACTTCACCAGAATTTCTGTCCCCATCATCATACATCCAGCTCGCCTGTACTCAACCCCCTATGGGGATGCACTCGGCTCCCCTCAAGGTGACCTTGAAGGCAGTGCTAATGATGGACTTGCACAATTTCACTCCTGACTTCTGAATACATTTTGGCTGCAGGACACCACGGGAGGGGTGAGGGGCGGCAGTGGTCTGCAGCCACCGACCGAGCTCTAACCCTGTCTTCATTTAAAGAGCCCTTAGCCTGACTGCACTGGAGATTCTTAATGCCTGGCGATCTTGCACCTGCTAGAGGAGCAGGCCAGAGCACACACTAAGCAGTTATGCCTGCATTCACCACCCTGAAGCTCTCACTTTCTAGCTCTCTGTCCTCCTTTATTTACCTTCCTATCTCTCATTTGCTTAACACAGTTCACATCTTTCCTGGTTGCCTGTCTCTTGTCCACTCTGAGATTTAAGGCAATGTGCTTTCTCTCTTGCCTCCTGCTATATTCCCAAAGCTGGGAACCTTGCCCGGTATATAGCAGGCCCTCAGTAAATATTTATGGAATAGATGGACGGACTTGATGACACTGTGGGCTTGAGATTAAGCAGATCACAGGGACAATTCTGGGGCTAATAATGGAGGGCAGTCTGTTCCAGCTCCAACTCCTCCCTTCTAAGAGCCTCAATTTCTGCATCTATGCAAGGAGGGTCGTAAATACCCAGACCTCCCAGAAATCTTGTCAAGACTGCAGGGAGGCTGCAGGTGAAAGTGTTACTAAACTGCAATATACCTGCAAGATGTGTGGGGTATGATTTCTTTGGCCCGGTTTTAATGTTTTGGTGGCATCTTTGTTTTTGCTGTAAGTTACTGTCCTTTTGAAAGCATGCAGGATATAAATGACATAGGTAGAAAAAGAAATTAGATAAGGATAGTTCACAAATGAGCATGTAGTATTAGCAGACAATTCACAAAAGAAAAAATGTACAAGTGGTAAAATTATATAAGAGCAATGAGAATTAGCTCACTGATAAGAGATGCTACTTTAAGAATCAAACTGGTGATAATTACACACACACACACATACACACACATAAACTCAGGGCAGGTAAGGCCCCATGAGATGATACTCATATGTTCCTGGTGGAACTATAAATTTTTTCTAAAAAAAAAGTCATCAAGTACAGAGCCTTAAAATTCATATTTTTGATTGACTAATCTGTTTGGAATTTATCTAGTAAATAAATTGCAGGCAGTTACATGTACAGGACTATTAAACATTGTGTTGCTTATATTAGACAACTGTTGGTAATATCTGAAAACCCTGACAATAGGGGAAAATTCAGTAAACGTTTCAATAAAGTGAGTCTAGATTCATCCATGAAAGATATTGTACTCTAAGAATATTTAATGTCAGAAGAAAATGCTCTCCATGTAATGTCAAGTTGAAAAAAAGAAATAAGCTGTATATACATATATGCAATTTCCCAAGTTTTCAAATAAAGCATATCTATATACAATAATTACATCAAAAGCATGCAAACATAGAAGTAAAATTGTCAGTACCTGTGACTATGATAAATATTGAATATTTGCAAATCTTATATGTGTGTATATAAGTATATATATGTAATTCATTTTCTATTAATGTTTTTTAGACTTCTTCATGTTCTTCCTAATAATGATGTATTACTTTTGAAATGAGAAACCACTGTTTTCAAAGGCAAAATTTAATTTAAATTCTAATTTCCAATTTTCATATTATACACTAGTAAACAAATATATCAGTCATATTATTAAACCAAGATACATAAATATGAGATTTTTTTTCAATGTCTAAAGCATTTCTCAGCTGGAGAAAGACCTGAAATAACCTGCTGAGACCCCCGGTATCCCTACAGATGCTATCATCACGCCCTGCCCCACCCCTCCCCAAAGCTGATTTTCTTTCCCATACCCTGACAGTTGGACTGTCCATCTTCTCTCCTTTTCTATCTTCTCATCTCTACCTCTTTTGTTTTCTCTCCCCTCTCTCCTTCTTACAAAAGTCCCCCTGTTGAGAGAGCAGGGACATCAGAGAATAATCCCAGATCAATTTTGAGCTGAAGTAACTGACTCGACTGTGCCCTGTCCTTCTTGTGGAACTGAAAGGCCCCCAGAACCGCCTCCACTGAGTCCCCCTCACACCCCTCAGTGATACAGGCAGAACTCAGATCACCATCTTGGCATTCCAGGGACTCACGCTGAAATTCCGGAATTGTTTCTCTTCCACCCAAGTGTAAACATTAGAAAGATTCAAAAGTCACATGGACTGAGGTCCATAATTGGACAAATTAGACAAGAATGCTGGATATAGAATTCAAACTTCCAGGTGCACTCGGATTATACTCCAGCTCTCTATGCAGATGTATTCCACATCTATAGAAGAGAGGTAAGAATACAGACAGAGGCTTTAGAGAGATGAGATCGTGCATTCCCTTTCTGTTTTTCATGATTTTATTAGAAGCCCCTCTAATGTGGCTTACACAGTATAATCATGTCATAAAAGACTGATTCTTGGGACTTTCCTGGTGGCCCAGTGGCTAAGACTCCGTGTTCCCTATGCAAGGCGCCTGGGTTTGATCCCTGGTCAGGGAACTAGATTTCACATGCCTCAACTAAGAGTTCACATGCTGCAACTAAGACCCAGCACAGGCAAATACTTAAAAATACATATTTTAAAAGGTGATTTTAAGTGTGGAAATGGATTCAGGGAGTTTTAGCAATTGCCCCCCACCCCACCCCTCCCAAATACGCAGAAGGTAAGACACAGAGCTAGGATTCAAGTTAAGGCTCCTCTCACTCCACCCTCTTTCTAATCCGTGTGTATGTGTGTGTGCACGCATGCATGGGCGTACACCCTCAGTCATGTCTGACTCTTTGTGTCCCCATGGACTGCAGCCTGCCAGGCTCCTCTGTCCATGGGATTTCCCAGGCAAGAATACTGGAGTGGGTTGCCGCTTCCTCCTCCAGTGGATCTTTCCAACCCAGGGATTGAACTTAAATCTCCTGCATTGGCAGGCGTGCTCTTTACCACTGAGCCATCTGGTAAGCCATTCTAATCTCTACTTCATAGCATTCCTATGAAATGAGGTTAACCAATACAACATTTGGCACAAATTATTTTTGAAAATCTTTTACTTAGAACCAGAAGATAGTATATGAATGAGGGAATAGGACGGTATAAAAGAAAAAAAAAATGAAGGAAAAAAATGAACACTATGCTATAGACTGTATTAATTTTGCTAAATCGTGCCTTAGAAATAGTTCAGACTTGAGGGGGTCAGAAAACTTACTGCCTTCTAATTCCTATATTTTCTGTACTCTAATTCAAAGCCACCCAATTAGTTATCCTCATAGGACTCCAAAAAATGACTTTATGGCATTTATCTCAGTTGCAATTTTACATTGATTTTTGTACTTACTTAGTGCATGTCTTATTTAGTGGTTTCCCTTTTGGCTCAGCAATGAAGAATCCGCTAGCAATGCAGGAGACAGCTTACAATGTAGGAGATATTGGTTCAGTCCCTGGGTGGGGAAGATCCCCTAGAGAGGGAAATGGCAACCCGCCTTCAGTATTCTTGCCTGGGAAATCCCGTGGACAGAGGAGCCTGGTGGGCTGCAGTCCATGCGATCACTAGAGTCAGACACAACTAAGCGGCTAAACCACCACAGTGCCTGTCTCCCCAACTAGACCAAAGACTCCGTAAGTGCAAAAATTATGTCTGCTTTTGTTTACTCCATGTTCCTCAAGTTTAGAACTAAGTTTGGCATATAGATGATGCTCAATTAATGCTTGTTGGACAAATGGGTGGGTGATGACTTTCTGTCCATCCTGATGTTTGAGGTGCTTGCTCCAGGGTCTGTATTTCTCCTCCTTGGGTGTGCTGAGAGCTGGAGAGCAGCTGTCATCCATGCTCCATCCCCTTTTACATCCTCATGCTAAGCCTTATAGGAAGGTATCCTTCAGTTCCTTGGCAGAAAAGAACAGGAAGCCTCTCCAGTGCTCCTTCTGCAGGCCCAGACCTGAGCCCCAAGAAACAACCCCAGGAGAAATGGGATTTTACCCACCTGCAGGCTTCTTGCCTGGAGCCCTCACCTTTGTCTACTTTAGCTGTGCATCATTTGAAAACATTTACTTCTCTTTTCCTTTAGACTTAAGCTTCTTAACTTCACCGTCTCAGTGTGCACATCACTCTGTGCCAGTGTAAAGTCCACTCTCCCATCGTCCCTTATTTATCACTTCTTCAGCAGGCTTCTATCAGGCATTTTTCCCCAGGCACTGGGCAGCGGTGGGCGGAGTGGGGAGTGGGGGGCGGGTTGCAGTACAGAGACAGCAGTGCTTAGTTTAGTCCAAAAAGCAGAGAAATTCTATTCCAAAGTCCCCAAGAATGAATGTTGAGTCCCCGAAACCTCCCCCCATGATTCATGCTCGAGGAATATGCTAATAGATTAATTAGTACTGTTTAATGTGCAGAAGCCCCTATGCAAGATTTAAAAACTAAATAGAAGTGGTATCAGTGATATTTTTCCCATTTCAGGTACTTAACTGACATTTATTTTCCATTTACAGTCCCTTCTATAGAGTGTGACTGAGATGCTTTTGAATTTATGTTGCTTTGTTGCTGTTGGCATGCTTATTAAGAGGATTAAAGAGTGCGTCTAGTCCATCAGCCAAATATCTATTTCACTTTGATTGTAGGGAGCATGGTTGACTACCACAGCCTTGGCCAATTATGGAATAATTAGAATGCTTTGTAATGTATATTTAACATTTTCAGAAGTATTTCTCAAACCCCTTGTACAGTTTTATTCATTTTGAGTTCTACTTTCCTGATTTTCCTTATCTTTCAATATGATTATCATCCAAAGGAATTAAATCTTGCACTCTCCAGTTTGAGAAATAAGGAAGCAGTTTATAGAGTGCAACTTTATATACTGTGATTCCTTATAAGAGGAATAGTGTCATAGTGTAACTGCTTATAAGAAGAATCCCAAACCCAGTGTGGAGTCATTCCTACTAATCAATGATCTAGGTTAAAAAGGGAATGCCAAAATGGAAACTGGCTGAGATCTTTAGATAAGAGATACACTAGACTTGAAGAACTGGGGTGAGAGTTATTAAATGGTTTCATTACACTGAAAGTTAATCAATAACCTCAGATATGCAGATCACACCACCCCAATGGCAGAAAGGAAGAGGAACTAAAGAGCCTCTTGATGAATGTGAAAGAGGAGAGTGAAAAACTGGCTTAAATTAACTCAACATTCAAAAAACTAAGACCATGGCATCTGGTCCCATCATTTCACGTCTAATAGATGGGGAAAAAGTGGAAACAGTGACAGAGTTTATTTTCTTGGGCTCCAGAATCACCACAGATGGTGACTGCAGCCATGAAATTAAAAGACACTTGCTCATTGGAAGAAAAGCTATGACAAACCTACACAGTGTATTAAAAAGCAGAGACATTACTTTGCTGACAAAGGTCCATATAGTCAAAGCTATGGTTTTTCCGGTAGTCAGGTACAGATATGAGAATTGGTCCATAAAGAAGGCTGAGCACCAAAGAATTGGTGCTCTCAAATTGTATTGCTATAGAAAACTCTTAAAAGTCTCTTGGAATGCAAGGAGATCAAACCAGTCAATCCTAAAGGAAATCAACCCTGAATATTCATTGGAAGGACTGATGCTGAAGCTGAAGCTCTAGTACTTTGGCCACCTGATGCAAAGAGCCGACTCATTGGAAAAGACCCTGACGCTGAGAAATATTAAAGGCAGGAGGAGAAGGGAGCAACAGGAGATGAGATGGTTGAATGGCATCATCGACTTAATGGACGTAAGTTTGAGCAAACTCTGGGAAATAGTGAAGGACAGGGAAGCCTGGTGTGCTGCAGCCCATGGGAGTGCAAAGGGTTGGGCACAGCTGAGTGACTGAACAATAACAACAACAATACTGAACCTGGTGGGGGGGAGGCATCTTTGGAGAGAGCTGTTGGTGTACCGTAAGTCTCTATAGCTTCCACGAATGGAAAGGGGAGAGGAGTATTTCCTTCCTTCAAGTCTCCACAGTAGCAGGTCTTGGCAGGACTACTCTGAAAATATAAATGCCCTCTCTTGAAAGTTTGATGGCATAACAGCTTGGTGTGTGATATCTGCCTTGAACACAACAACAGAAACAATAAATGTTTATTAGAAGCTTCAGCAGTGGAACAAAGGTGAGCGCTGTGTGTTGAATGGCCTGCGCCCCTAGTGTTGACCCTGCAGCTGCAGTGTGAGTGTTTACCAGGATCTGGAAAAGCCATCCTGCTTTCCCACCCCCACCCCCATCACACACACGAGAGGGAGAAAGATCTGGCATGGGATCTTCTTATGCTGCTTCCAAATAGAGTTGAACAGCTCTCAGCACGTAATCTAGATATCTTAGGACTGAGGAAAAGGTCAGTGACCAACAGCAGGTAAGCATTGTGTCTGGCCCGGGAAACTGGCCTAGAGAGCCCTACCAAAGAGTGCTGGGTGTCTTTGGAGAATCTGCAAAGTTCTTGTGGAGAAATTCAGCTTTGAATAGGATAGCACACGCTGTACCACTTCAAGATCGGAAGTCAGACAGCATCTGGGCCATGCCCCTTTCCGTCATCCCCTCTTGGTGAGGCTCAGAATCCTCAGCAGGCAAGTTAAGGGAGCAGGAGTCCGGACGTGGGAGGAGGAGAGGAGAGAGACTGGCCACCCACTGTCCTGAAACTCTAGTCTTCATGTCTGCACAGGAGCAGCTGGGGAAGGAGAGAAATCCCAACCTTAAAACGCCATCAAGGTTTGAATATTCCATGGGACTGGATATTACACTTGCTAACATGAAATTGTGTGTCTGTGTCTGTGTGTATGTGTGAATTGGATTGACCTGGTAACTGTTTGCATGGGCTAATACCACCAAGAGAGACAGGTATTTGTCATATTTACTCAATGTCAGAGAAAGAGGCTGTGCAAAGGGTGATTTGGAGGGACCAAGAGAGACAAAGATGAAGGTCCCCTCTGAGTCCTCCTCATTCTGTGTAATGGCTGCATGTGACACAGAGACACTAGAGGACTTATGGGGGGTGGGAACAGGGTCTAATCTGACCTGAGGGGTCAGAGAAAGTGTCTCAGATGGAGAAATGCCTGAGGTGAGTGTTGACGGATAAGTGAAGGTTGATAGACTGTTGAGGTCTGATTGGTCTTAATACAGAAGCATCTAGAGCCCAGATGTGCACCTCCTGAGATGACTCAGAAATCTGAGGCCAGGAATTTACAAATTTACTTGCACCCTTTATATCCATCTTGCCAGGTGGCACTAGTGGTAAAGAATCCGCCCACCAATGCAGAAGGCACAAAGAGATGTGCGTTTGATCCCCGGGTTGGGAAGATCCCCTGGAGAAGGGCATGGCAACCCACTGCAATATTCTTGCCTGAAGAGTCCCCATGGACAGAGGAGCCTGGCGGGCTACAGTCCATGCGGCCACAAAGAGTTGGATGCTGCTGAGCATAAAATACTTTATATCTGCACTCGTCATCTCTGCTTGATTCTCTCCTCTCCTTCTGCCTGAAAGCATTTCATATTCTCCATGACATTCAGCCCTCCCCTGTTTTCCCCAAAGGGTTGAGGCAGTTCATTCAAGCCATTGAAGATAATAAAGGAGGCCTGCCACATTGCTTTCCTTAGGTCTTGGCGTGAGACCCAGCAGGACTCTGCGTGCATCTAATCTTTCCCAAGTTCGCCATTGCTGTCAGAGGCTGCTTTCCCCTGCAAAACCCTCTTGGCATTCTGTAATTTCCTGATATTGCAAGGAGACTGATATTGAGGGAGCCTTTGAGGATTGCCTTGGGAAAAACACATCAAAAGACAACACTCAGCTGTCTTTACCTTGCCCCTCCGCTTAGTTATGCAAACCTCACCTGGCAGAAACATGAGGAATCCATTCAGAGCCCTGGCCTGCCAGTCACTGGGGAGAATGCTGCATCCAGCTACAATTCACTGAGCACCTCCTGTGAATTGGATCTTTTGATTAAAAGTACTCTGTGTATAGTATCTCTAAATTTCACCCCAAAATGGCAACGGAGAGGTTATTGCTTGCATTCTGTGAGTGAGGAAAAATGAGAGAGACAGAAGGGTTAAGTAGAAACCCTGCCCTCCTTCAGCAAAACCTGGAGTAGGATTTCCACTAAGTACTCTTTGGCTCCTGGGCTGGTGCCCATTACTGTTGTTTTATGTGGTAGGTAAGTCCATCTTTTAACTTCACTCTCAGAGCGGTCTTTCCAGTAGAGCTTTTTGCCCTGCAGTTGTTTCCTTCCCTCGCTCCCAAAACCCTTTGTCCGAATCTTGAAAATGGCGCTTACCTTAATGCTGTAAGGATTCATTTATGTGCCTGTATTCCCATCAAACTGGAAGCTTCCCAGGTGCAGAGATGGAGCTCTTGCCTTCTGTTTTCACTAAATATCTAGGCCTGTTCTGTACACAGTGGGGCTTCTTCTTTTTAAACAATTATTTGTTTATTTTTGACTGTGCTGGGTTTTCCTTGCTGCCTGGGCTTTTCTCTAGTTGCGAAGAGCAGGGGCTGCTGTCTAGTTGCGGTGCACACGGGCTTCTCATCAAGGTGGCTTCTTCTGTTGCAGAGCACGGCCTCTAGAGTGCTCCGGCTTCAGTAGCCACAGAACGCAGGCTCAGCAGTTGTGGCTGGAGGGCTCCCGAGCACAGGCTCAGAGGTCGTGGCACACAGCCTTAGTTGCTCCACGGCGTGTAGAGTCTTCCTGGGCCAGGGATCGAATGCGTGCCCCTTGCACTGGCAGGCAGACTCTTATCCACTGTGCCGCCGGGGAAGTCCCCCCAGTAGAAACTTCTTAAAGTCACTGAGTGACCAGTGCATCATCATTTATGCATAAGAAACAGGGGGGAACTCAGAGACATGTATAATAAGCAGAGGTCACATAGCTGTCACTTTGAAATCAGAATCTGAAATCCCTCTCTCCTGACCTCAAATATATAGCTATTTTTCAGTATATGGAAATGGAATTAATACCATTTTTATGATGCCTCTGAAGATATTACACTGAACTACCAAGGCAGACTCAGAAACTTGTGTCTGTGTGTATGTGTGTGTGCACACATGCACATATGTAGAGAAATGCAGATTAATTTACCGTTAACATGGTATTTCTCCAACTAGCCTGCCTGATGATCCTGGTTCTCATTTCTTTTCTGAGATAACATTCCACCATTGCACAACTTTCATTCAACGAAGATTTATGGAGTGCTTATTACCATGTTGCAGGCAATGTCACAGATGTAGGGGATACACAAACATATAAATTTACTAATCTGAATTTCAGTGGTTTGAAGAGAACAGTATGCTCTGAGAATGGGTGATAGAAAGCCTTGACCTGGGCTGGTCCTTCAGAGCGAGCGTCCCTGGAGGAGTGAAGGCAGATCTGAGAACTAAAGGACAGACAAGATTTATGTCTGAAGTAGATAGATGAGGGGCTAGGCGCCCGTGGAACTTGTGCGGAACTGAAAGGGGGCTGACAATGCTAGAACCCAGGGATCAGGAGAAAGAGCTATGTGACTCCCTGCAGATGTAAACAGTGGCCAGGTCACGCAGGACCCTGGGAAGATTATTGATATTCTGTCCCTTACTCTAAAAGCACTGTAACGGCACTGACAAGTTTCAGCTGGAGACTCATAGACAGTCTTGAGTTTCTCTCCCTGTTGTGAGAGTGAGTTGGAAGGAAATAAGGATGGATGTTGGGAGGCCAGTTATGAACTCCTGATGTGGTCAGGGGAGAGATAACAGCATGTCTGAATATTCTGTAAATCACCAGAGTCATCTATTTTTGTCTCTCTAGAAAGGAGAAATTTCAGTCAGTCTTCTGGTTTTGACCATAAATCATCAAAAATTTCTCTCCAAAGAATGTTGTTCTAATTGTCCTACAGCATCCTCCCAAGTGTCCTCTAAAGGTACACAGTGTAGGAAAACTGGATTCTGGGCTTCTTAGGGTCTGTGTGTGTGAAAAAAGTCTAGATGCTACAACACTTTTTGTCTCCACCTCACATTTCCCTGTCTGTGCCCAAGCCTGTCCTCCGCAGAGCTGCTGATGACCTGAGTTTGAGAGGCCCACATTTGGGAATCTCCTGAACGGCCAGTTGACTTAGCTGCTGTCTGGAGCCCAGTGGAGACGTGATTCTCCACCTGGTTGGTGTCTCAGATAGAGGGCCATGCTGCCTTCAAATGAAGTGTCTCTGTGGTTTGTCTTCCCTGCTCAACAGGCAGAGCTGATGTGCAGGGAGGCCCATGTCCTCCTCTTCATCCTCCATCTCCTCTACCACCACCAGCACCACTCCTACTAGCATGCAATGGAGGTAGAGACTGGAGTGGTGATTAGAGCAGTTAACCTTCATCTGTTAACACCAAATTGAAGAAAGGGGAAAAGAATTAGAGAGCAGAGCATCCTCTGATTTCTTTGCTAACCAGGGGTTGTGTATCACACCAGCAGAGATAATGCCCATTTGATGCCTCTGCCAGCCTGATTAAGCCTTTTTTATCTTCTCTAAAACTGCAGAGGAGCAAAGGCCACCTCAGCCATCACTGCTCTGAACCAGAATCTAGAAGTAGAGTCCCATTCCCTTTTATCCTTCGAGCACTAGAGTCATTCCCTGGGGCTCACCTAGCATATCTCCTTGCATTTTACAGTTGGGAAAGTTGATAAACAAAGAACACATTCATTCATTCATCCAAAAATCTGTACACAGCACCCTTTCTTTGTATGGTAGGCTTTGTGCTAAGTTAGGGAATCAGAGAAACATGAGTCAAGTCTTTGCTACTGAGGAAGCTCTCTGTCTGGTAAACAAGGGAATTAACCAGAGCCCGGGGAGAGCTCTAACCTTGCAAGGTACTGCTAGCTCATAGGGAGAGAGTCCAGAGCAGCCTGGCCCTGGGCCCAAGGCTCAGAGAGAGGCTGAATCAAAAGTTCTCTCTCTCCTAGAAAGTATTTTTTCCAAAAACATCTAACTTGGTCAGCCTTGGAGTTGAACACAATGTTTTCTCCCTATCTTGTGATTTTCAAGGTGGGAGGATTTCGACTACTACCATATTAGGCATATAAATGTATATTTTAGTGCCTTAATTTGGATCCAGGGAAAGATACTGCAACTAGTTACCATACTAAGTGCTGACTCTGTGCTGGGAAAGATGGGACTCTACCCTCTTAGTTCTCAGTTACATATGATGTCTGATGAGTTCTGTACCAGCAGGCATAGTACAGCTTGGAACGCGCTGTCACTAGCGATGCAGCGGTAGTGAGGGATGGCTTGGAGACAGAACCTTTGCCTTAGTCCTAGAAGAAGGGGCGCAGTGCTGACAGAGGGCTGTGTGCTGCAAAATGTCCTGCCGAGTATGATCCTGGATAAGCGATTCACCCTCTGGGCACTGAGTTTCCTCAACTATAAAGAAAGAGAGGTTAATTAACAAGACCTACCTACCTCATGCTGTGCCAAATAAAGATTTAATGCAAACCCAGTCCCTGTTGCATAGCAATAATGATGATGCTGCTGGTGGTGTTAATCACGATATTGATGATGTAGATAAGGATGTTGGTGGTAGTGGTGGTGATGATGACGATGACTATGGTGATGATGGTGCTGAGACAGTGATGATGATGGTAGTGTTGGTGTTGGTGATGAGGAGTATACAGATAATGATTTTGTGGTAATGGTGGTGATGGTGATGGCAACGCCGAACTACACCATTTTCATAAATGTCATGATAACCTTCAGGCATGCTTCAGAGTTCTTCAGTTACTCCACTGTTCTCTCCAGCCACTGATGTACACTGGTTAGAGTGACAATTTGCCCAAGGAATTGTCCAGTTATCCATGTGGTCCCAAATGATGGAGTGACATTTCCCAGTTTGCTGAGCCACCCCAGCCCACGGGTGTTTCTGTCCAGCCACCCACAGGCAGAAGACAGACAGCTAACAGAGTGATTTGACATCCAACACAAGAATCTTCTCCTGTCTTACAGTAGAAAGCTTATTTTCTATGTGGAGAGTTTGATGGATATTTCTTATTTGTCTGTTTTCTGTACTAGGCAGTAAACAACACATTCCATTTCATTCTTTACAGTGTTTTTATCAATAACAAGATTGCCTCTCTCTGCCTTTCTTGTAAGTACCTGGATTAGGGTCCTGTTTATGGCTTCTCTAATCGGAAGACTCCTTTTAGTCTGAGGAAGAATAGCAGAGGGCCTGAGAGGAAGGGATCTCTAGAGTTTGAATGTTGTCTTCCTCATATATTTGCCCTGTGGCCTTTGGCAAGCTTCTCAAAACTCTGAGTTCCTTGATACCAATGTCATGCTTTTTGTCTCCTTTCCTCCATCCTCACCTCTTTATCTCTCTAGTCCAGTATTTCTCGTGTTGATGACAGTGATTTTAAGTCACCTGAGATGTTTGCAGCGAGCTCCGTTGGGATGCCTATTGCCCTCCTTGGCTGGCTGGCTGGGTTGAAGGGTGAGTTCTGATCGCACATGCTGGTATGATACTAGCTGTAGAGATGCAGCTCTGTTGTAGACAGGAGAGGACTTTCAAGGGGCTCTGGATATGTCGGCAAGACACAGAGCAAGCCATGTTGAACAGTTTGTGGAGTTGTTCTTAGAAGTTGTTGTTTAGTCGCTAAGCTGTATGCCACTCTTTGTGACCCCAGAGCATGTCTTAAAAATAGCCCACAGTTCCCTCCTGCAGCCTGGCCCTCTCCCCTGCATTCTGATTCTGTTGCACTCTATAATCAACAAGTGAAAGCAGGTCCACCTAACCTTGACATAAAAGCTTTCTTAAAAAAGAAAAGATAGTATTAAAAACTGAGTGCTCTCCAGAAAACGGAAATAGAAGACAAAGTAACGAGAACAGCAGTGAAAATAAAAATAACACCTTGACTCAGCACCTGGTGTTTCACTAAACTCTTAGGTGCGTTATCTCATTTAATCCTTAGACGGACCTCGTGGGGTTTGTGCTAGTGTTTCCCTAAATTTGCGGATGAGAAAACTGAGCTGACAAGGGGGTAAGGCTCTCCCACAAGATGCACAGGTTGTCGGGAGCAGAGTCAGGATTTGCATTCAGCTCCTCTGCCTTATGCTTCTTTCCCAAGCACATGCTGATGTCACAATATTTACTTCTCAGATATCAATTAGAATGCCGATGATGTAAAAGTGTCAGGGATGAGAAACGCAGACAAGTTGGACTTCCCTGGTAGTCCAGTGGTCAAGAATTTGCCTGCCAGTGCAAGGGACACAAGTCCCATCCCTGGTCCAGAAAGATTCCGCATGCCACAAGGCAAGTGAGCCCATGTATCACCAATGCTGAGCCCATGCGCTGCAGCCACTGAAACCCACAAGAAGCGAAGCCGCTGCAGCGAGAGGCCTGTGCACCACGACTAGAGAGCAGAACCCACTCATCGCAACTAGAGAGAGCCCACACGCAGCGATGAAGACCTGGTGCGGCCAACAATAAATACATACACAAATAAATTTTTTTAAAAAATGCAGACAAGCACCAGGAGTTCTAACTGGCAGCTGGAAGGTGTCTTCGCCTGTGCTCTCTTGCAGTTTGGGCTGGATACTTCTCTCTTTCAGAGGGCTTTCATACCCATTGTGAGATGTTTGTAGCATCCCTGGCCTCCACTCTCCCACCTCCAGCATGACAACCAAAAATGTCTCCAGACATGTCCGTTGGATTCAGATTTGTCCCAGTTGAGAACCTTATATATTCTGTCCCTCCAAGCTTTGGTATCCATCGCAGGACCGATCTCAACGTTCTTTAGCTACTGGGCCTTCCTTCACGGTTTGTTTTCTTGTCAGTCTGACCTTTCCCCATTGCCAGCCATCACTCTTTGGCCCTGCTTGATCAACAATAAAATGAAGAGAACACTTAGAGAAGTAATGTGAGTTTTATAGCATGACCTTCCTTATAGATGGTAATGTCAAATAGCACTTATTAAAGGACCTAGAACTTGATGATACTTAACAAATGCTAGTTAACTTCCCTTTGCCCATCTCACCCACTGTACTAAAGAAACCAAAATTGAACTTTGTCTTTCTGCCTCCCATGAAAGAATTTAATAACCCACACCACCCGCGCGAATCCATGGAATCTTTTAAAAAAGTCAGTTCCCAAATTTGACTGTTTTGTGTGTATATATTAAGTAGTCATTTGGGAACATCTGGATAAAGAATGACTTTGCTTATTTTTTATCCATATGGCTGTGCCTCTCAGATACAACCTAACTGATTTTAGTTGATTAGGAAAGCTAAATGGGCCCTGTATGGACTCAAGTCTTTTGTTTAAAACAGTTCAGTTCAGTCTTAGTCCATCAAGTGTTTTATCTAAAATAAGACCATGGTGTCATAGATTTACATAACAATGCTTTAGATTTTGATGGGGAGTAGAATTCGTTTCACATCCCTGACACAGACTTTCCATTTTGACTGAAAGAAAGCAAGCTTTTTTCTGTGTGTATATGTGTGAATATGTTTATGTATATATGTATTTGTGTGTGAGCATATATTTATGTACGTGAATGTATATGTGTGTCTACATATCATGCACACGTGTGTGTATATAGATAATTTCATGTATCAGTGAGAAAAAATATGTGGCTGACATAAAGCCATCTATATGCTGTGAAAGTGAAAAAGAAAATTTAACATATTGGCCAATCTGCATAGAACACACATACACAAATGCAGCCCATCTTGGAAGGCAAAAAAAAAGGTACTTTCCTGCCTCTAATGGCTTGATAATAGCCATTATCGGCAACAATGCAAATGAAAAGAAAATAAAAAGAGGCATTTTTATGCACTGCCCATTAAGAGCAGCATACACATAAACTCATGAACTTGGAAAATAAATAAGCAGACTGGTTGCTAAACAAAAGCTTGGTTTCATTTCCAGGGCTATCGATGGATGGTTTGTCATTAAAAAGATAGAGCTGTTTAAGCTGTCCCAAGGGAAAGACTTAAAGTGGGATAAAAAAGAATCCAGTGGAGTATGCAGACCTGGGCCAATTTTAAATAATTGCCATTCCACCATGAGTCCAAAGAGATTGTGTTGAGACACAGTCCATCAACCACAGCAAGCAGGGCTTTCCTCTGGGACAGGATCCAGGCCCAGGCTGCCCATGGAGCCCTGTGGGGACAACCCTTAGACAACGATGGAGGCCTCCACTCTGTGATAACATGGTTCTTAAAGACCCGCCTGTCTGTTTTCCTTGCTAATTTGCCGTGTGTCCTCGTATATCTTTAGAATATTGTCTGTTAATTCTGGAATGGAACTCAAGAGGTCATTAGGTCCAGCTGCCTGCCTTAACCTCTCTAATCAATTTACCTCCATGAGTTACTTTGATATCAACCCATAAAAGGGTACTACTTTTATTTCTCAGTGCATTAACTCATTAAATGAGGTATGCACATGGAGTGTATAATAGTGGCTGGCACATAATACATGCTCAGTATATGATCAGTTTCATTGTTTCTGTATTTACTATTTTTTGAAAGGCAGTTGATATAAAAAAAAACTTTATCGAGTTCAGAATTAGACAGAGTTATGTTCAAATCATTGCATGGTCTTGGTTAAGGATTTAGCATTCATGGGCCTTAGTACTCTCATTTATAAAACATGGATGATGATTCTTGTTATGTTTCTTGACTCTTATGAGAAGTAAGTGAGGAAATACTTGCAGAAAGAGAGGGACATAGTAAATTCTCAATAAGAATCTGGTACTGTTATCAACACTTCTAGTGATACCATTTACATCTTAATGGAGGACAGTCACTTCTATTACTGAAACTGCGGACATCAATGGGATGGAAGATGAATGGTATTCTTCCTTATTACTTTCACCTTGTAGTGATGTCATGTATTGAGTAATTTTCCTCTTCACAGTAGAGTTTTAAGGAGAATTTGAGGGTCCCTTGGACTGCATGGAGATCATACCAGTCAATCCTAAAGGAAATCAACTCTGAGTACTCACTGGAAGGACTGATGCTAGAACTAAAGCTCCAGTACTTTGGCCACTTGATGCAAAGAGCCAACTCATTGGAAAAGACCCTGAAGCTGGGAAAGACTGAAGGCAAAAGGAGAAAGGGGTGGCAGTGGGTGAGATGGTTAGATAGCATCACTCAATTCAATGGACATGAATTTGAGCAAACTCCGGGAGATAGTGAAGGTCAGGGGAGCCTGGCATGCTGCAATCCATGGGGTCTTGGGGAGTCGGACACAGCTTAGTAATTGAACAGCAACAACATCAAAAAAGAGGAAAGAAAATAAAGAGTAAGAGGTTGGTGATAAAAACCCTATGTGTGGACCTCGGGTGAGAAGGGGAATCTGAGTATCTCTCGTGATTCCATGGAAGGGTAAGAATGGAGGTCTGGGAGGATATATTCTCACTTCCGTACTAAACATGAACTGTGCTGGTGGTTGGGGGTGAAACAGCAAACAAGGCTGACATGGTGCCTGGTTAGGGAACATAAGGTCTAGTAGGGGAGAAAGTGATCCCTTAGAATACAAGTGGTGGGTAGTAGGGTGAAGTAGAGATTCAGAGTTGATGGCCCTTAACCCAGACCTGAAGCAACAAGGAGGACTTCCTGGAGGGAAGTACATCTTGGAAACGTCTAAAGGATTTATAGGACTCAGGAAAAGGTGGCAATTCCTCTGCTACTTAGGAGCTACCTTGCTTAAACTTTTTGAACTTTGGTCTCTTTTTCTATAAAATATGGATAAGATAATATGGACTGTGATCATGTACACATATTATAATATATATTATACATGGAATTCTCTAGGCAAGAATACTGGAGTAGGTAGCCATTCCCTTCTCCAGGTGTTCTTCCCAACCCAGGAATTGAGCCTACGTCTCCTGCTTTGATTCGCTGGTGGCTCGGATGTTAAAGAAGCTGCCTGCAACGCAGGAGAGCTGGGTTTGATCCCTGTGTCGGGAAGATCCCCTGGAGAATGGAACAGCTACCCACTCTAGTCTTCTGGCCTGGATAATTCCATGGACAGATGATTGTGGCAGGCTACAGTCCATGTGGTCACAGAGTCGGACATGGCTGAGCAGCTTTCACTTTTGCATTGCAGGCAGATTCTTTACCATCTGAGCCACCAGGGAAGTCCTATATTATATCATATGTATATTTGGTGGCTCAGATGGCAAAGAATCTGCCTGCAATGCAGGAGACCCAGGTTCGATCCCTGGGTCAGGAAGATCCCCTGGAGAAGGAAAAGGCAACCCACTCCAGTATTCTTGCCTGGAGAATCCCATGGACAGAGGAGGCTGGGGGGCTACAGTCCATGGGGTCACAAAGAGTCAGACATGACTCAGCAACTAACACTGACAGATATTTTTTTAATAGGTGATTCATCAATATTTCTTCATTTTTTTTTTTCAGCCAATTCCAGCTTTCATTGCCAAGCTGAGGAGTTTGAGCCAGTTACTCACCCACTCTGGTCTTTGCTTTACAAACAGCAGTTCCTAAAATCCCATTGTTACGCTTTACAGTCTGATGAACAGAGCAAGGCTTCTCTCTGACATGCCTGCCTCCCTCCCTCCCTCCCTCCCTCTCTCTTTAGCTCCCTCTTGCTCTTTCCCACCACTCCCTCTCCTCCTGTCCAGCCCCTCCTGAAAAGGCCTCAAGTCCTGCTGAGAACAAGAGGGCATATTTTATGCTGGGCACACACCCATTGGGGACCACTTCCCAGACCTCAGCTTCTCCCTTCGTAATTGAAGTGGAGGCTTTGAAATGTTCAGTGCAGCTTTCTCTGAAGTTGAAGCTGACCAGTTTCTCCTGCTGCCTCTCAAGCCTTTAATTTGTCAGTAAAATTGTTCGGTTTTCTTATGACCACTCGGGGTGTTTCATCCTCCTGTGGTTGCGCAAATGGAGCCTGGTGAGCGATGCCTGTTTTTACAAGAACTCCTTTGCACAGCACTGCATCTGGGAGTGGCTCACAGGGAAATAGATGAGCATCTCCTTCAAGGGCACCTGGATACACAAGGAATTTGAGTTTCACCTTTTCTTTCCTTGATGACTAAGGATGGATGCTGCTTTCTCCTGAACAGGTATAGGGGAAGCATGATTCTAAGAAAGTGCATTTTTCTCTAAGCCCATGTCAAATCCCATCTTTGCCCATGATGAGCTGTGTAACTTGGGTATCATCTCTGAATTCCAAGCCTGTTTCTTTACCTATATAATGGGGATTAAAATGTGAGTAACAGGGCTGATTTGAGAGTGACAATTACTGGCATACTACATTTGCATCACTAACCTAGTTCTAGTACAGATGTCCACACTCTCTTGCCTTCAAGGGGACTGAAATGTCATGAGAGTAGCTCAGGATCTCAATAGAGGGCAGTCAAAGAGATGGGAGAACAATGAAAACAGTGATGGACTTTATTTTCTTGGGCTTCCAGATCACTGCAGATGGTGACTGCGGCCATGAAATTAAAAGATTCTTGCTCATTGGAATAAAAGTATGACAAACCTAGACAGTGTATTAAGAAGCAGAGACACTGCTTTGTCATAAAGGTTCCTCTAGTCAAAGCTATGGTTTTTCAGTAGTCATGTACAAATATGAGAATTGGTCCATAAAGAAGGTTGAGCACCAAAGAATCGATGCTCTCAAATTGTATTGCTCTAGAAGACTTTTAAGAGTCTCTTGGACTGCAAGGAGATCAAACCAGTCAATCCTAAAGGAAATCAACCCTGAATATTTACTGGAAGGACAGATCCTGATGCTGAAGCTCCAGTATTTTGGCTACCTGATTCGAAGACCCTACTCATTTGAAAAGACCCTGATGCTGGGAAGGTTTGAAAGCAGGAGAAGGGGACAAGAGAGGATGAAATGGTTGGATGATGCCACTGACTCAATGAACATGAGTTAGGCAAGGTCTGGAAGATGGTGAAGGACAGGGAAGCCTGACGTGCTGCAGTCCATGGGGTCGCAAAGAGTTGGACACAACTGAGTGACTGAACAACCACAACACTCACAGACGTTATAAGTGGTGAAGAATGAGGTAAAGAAACACTGAGGCAGCCTTAGGATCAGCCCCCTCTTAGGGAGAGGGCTCTTTGCCCTACAGTGCCCATGGGACAAACTCGGATACCGGACACCATCCTTAGAGAAATGGGGAGCAGAAAAAATGAGGATTATAAATTCCAGCATCTGCCTGCTGGACTTTTTCTCTGTACTTGGGGACAGGCTGTTTATTGAGACAAAGTAACTTTGCAGTGATACATTAATATTAGTTTATGATATGTTCTGGGTGATGGCAACCTTCCCCCTAGACATACAGTGACAGAAACATTCTCTCTTGGGGAAAACAACAGCATCAAACCAGAGCAGAGTTCCCCAGGAAAAAACAAAAAACAAGAACAAAAAACTCCAGACCCAGATTATAGTCCATGTTGTTTTACTTTGAATTCCTAGAGAGTTTCTCCCACCTCACTGACTTTATGAATCTTTTGCCTTGAATTCAGACATTTTTGTTTGAAAGCTCTTGCCGGCATAGATACTACACTGACAACATTTGCAAAGTATCTCCTCCTTTTGCTTTGTGGTAAGTTTAGAGACTCACCTTATATCACTATCTACTGCCTTTCCCATGTAAGCTGGTGAGATATTTGTCTTGGGTAAAGATTGGATATCTCTGAAGCAGTTCAGGTCATAGTGATCCCAGGAGATAAAAATGCTGTTATGCTGTCGAATCAAAACCTTTTAAAGTGAACTGAGATACTGAAGAGATCATCGATTCCCAATGCCCCTCTTTTACAGACGGGAAAAAGATGGAGTGTCATGGTAAAGGTCACCCAAGAAATTAGAGTTTGGAGAAGGGATAAGAGCATCGGGGTCTGAAATGATGCTCTCATATGCATTAGGGGATTACCATGATTCTGATTTTATGAATATGCAAATTATGTATGATCTTGAGGGCGTCATAAGTAAGAACATATCACTCATCCACTCAACAGTAACTCTTTTCCACTAGCTATCTGATTCTTGGAACATCTGTTGCAGGCATGATGCCTTTCATTCATTCACGTTGGGAAAGCAAAATGTAGTTGAAATAATAGTGCACTTAGAGCCCTACTGGCTATACATTCTTGCTGTAATCTAGGGGAATATATTAATACTTAGCCTCCTCAAGCTTTGGTTTCTTCACAGGTAAAACATTTAATGACAGTAGTTTTCGCCAATCTAAGAGTTATTAGATTGATTTGAAAGTAATTGTGGTTTTGGACTGTGAATTTTAAATCATTATAACTAGGCTCAAACACATCTTCATTAATCAAAATAGGAGCCATTACAATCAACACATTTTTGCCAATGAGAAATAAGTTTGCTTGTTCCTGTAACATAAAAATCCATGATTTGGGATTCACTGAACTCTCGGAAAGCATTTTCTGCATCCTGCTGGTTGTGGAAACGTGTTTCCTGCAAAAAGTTGTTGAGATGCTTGAAGAAGTGGTAGTCAGTTGGCGACAGGTCAGGTGAATATGGTGGATAAGGTAAAACTTCGTAGCTCAATTCATTCAGCTTTTGAAGTGCTGGTTGTGTGACATGTAGACGGGCATTGTCATGGAGAAAGAATTGGGCCACTTATTTTGACCAGTGCTGGTTGCAGGCGTTGGCAGTTTTTGGTGCATCTCATTGATTTGCTGAGCATACTTCTCAAATGTAATGGCTTCACCAGGTTATAGAAAGCTGTCATGGATCAGATGGGCAGCAGACCACCAAACAGTGACCATGACCCTTTTTTGGTGCAAGTTTGGCTTTGGGAAGTACTTTGGAACTGTTTCTCGGTCTAACCACTGAACTGATTGTCACCGGTTGTGGTATAAAACCCACTTCTCACCTCACATCACAATATGATTAAAAAAAATGGCTCATTGTTGAGTAGCATAAGAGAAGACAATACTTCAAAACAAGGTTTTTTTTTTTTTTTTCTGTCAGCTCATGAGGCACACACTTATCAAGCTTTCTCAGCTTTACGGTTTGCTTCAAATGTTGAACAGCCATAGAATGGTCAATGTTGAGTGCTTCAGGAACTTCTCATTTAGTTGTAAGAGGATCAGCTTTGATGATCCTCTCAGCTGGTCATTGTCAACTTCCAATGGCCAGCCACTGTACTTATCTTCAATGGTCTTTTTTTCCTTGGCAAAACTTCTTGAACCTCCCCTGCACTGTACTTTCATTAGCAGTTCATGGGCCAAATGCATTGTTGATGTTGCGAGTTGTCTCTTCTGCTTTAGGACCCATTTTGAAGTTGAATAAGAAAATCGCTCAAATTTATTTTTTGTCTTACATCATTTTTATAGTCTAAAATAAATATAAAGTAAACAACAAGTAATAAGTCATTAGCAAAACACATGAAGTGAGAAATATGCATTAAAATGATGTATAACATAATCACGTTTATTGAGAAAGTATTCCAATATCAAACTGTAGATTTCAACAATGCAAAAACTGCAGTTACATTTGCACCGGCTTAATAATTTCACCTCTGTGATTCATTCAACCAATATGTATAGGATACCCACTATATGCCTGGCAATACCTATGTGCTGTGACATGCATAAAACAGGATAAAACATCATCCCTCCAGCTCAGGAGTTTGAATCTTAGTGCTGGATCTGCTCTGATCAGGTTCTGGGTCCCTAATATTGTGTTTACAATGAGCTGAGATTCTATGAACATGATGAAGAAGAGCTTTTCATCCTTGGGACAACGCTACTAAAGGATTCTCTGCCAAGTGCATCCTGAGAAGTCAGATATCACTAGCCAGTCTTAGCTTGACTTTGGAGCAGGTTTTAACAGAAATGAGCTGCTTGGGGAGGGCTACCTGGTCACATTTTTGCAACTATTAAAATTGCAGCATTCAGGCTACTACCTCCACTAACTTCTCTTCTTCCCACCTTCAAGCATTTACTCTACAGTAGCCTTGACAAACCTAGATGCATATTAAAATGCAGAGACATTACTTTGCCAATAAAGGTCTGTATAGTCAAAGCTATAGTTTTTCCAGTAGTCATGTATGGATGTGAGAGCTGGGCCATAAAGAAGGCTGAGCACTGAAGAATTGATGCTGTTGAACTGTGGTGTTGATGAAAACTCTTAAGAGTTAACTGGACTGCAAAGAGGTCAAAGCAGTCATTCCTAAAGGAAATCAGTCCTGAATATTCATTGGAAGGAATTATGCTGAAGCTGAGGTTCTAGTAGTTTGGCCACCTGATGCAAAGAGCCTACTCATTTGAAAAGACCCTGATGCTGGGGAAGGATTGAGGGCAGGAGGAGAAGGGGACAACAAAGGATGAGATGTTTAGATGGCATCACCAACTCAATGGACTTGAGTTTGAGAAAGCTCCGCGAGATGGTAAAGGACGGGGAAACCTGGCATACTGCAGTCCCTGTGGTCTCAAACAGTCGGACATGACTGAGCGACTGAACAACAAGCCTTGATCCAGGCATTTTAAGAGCTGCTGAGATGAACTGGCCTTTGTAATCATGAAGTTCATGATCCTAGGGAACACTGGAAAGGGAGGGACTTAAGCATCGATGCTACCTAAATGTTGAGATCTTTAACAAACTGATAGAAGGGCTATCACCCTTTTTAAAGACAACAATCTAAGATAGTAGTTTATAATGGACCTAACTGTAGTTAGGTTGTGATGGTTGAGGATATTTCTTATCTATGGAGATTTGTTCCTTGGTGAGTGATAAAACTTTACTTGCCTGCAAGCCCATGTCTTAAAATAAGCCCTCTTCTAAAAGGTCCATTCTTAGATAAGAAACACTTCCTGCTTGTGTATGTGTATGTAGATGTGTGGGTGTGTACTGTGGAGGCATAGATTCATGGAGCATTGCCCCTTTTTCTGGAGCATGTTCCTAAAACTTCCCCCTTCCCCTCACACACATCTTTATCTGTCAGTCAGCACATGGTGCTCTCTTGTGAGGTAATGCATCAAATGTTTACTTGGGACAGGGTGAATGTTCTCGGGGAAGGATATATGTTAAAGAGAGAAGACAGTGCATTTATAAGGAGTTTGAGTAAAACATCCTTTGGTGGTTTTGATGACAGTCATTCTGAAGAGAAAATGGTCCAACATTTCTTTTGGGGGGTCCTTGCATCACTGAGGGGGCTATTTATAGGCTTGGGTCATCCTGCTTGAAGGCCAGCCTTGGAGTCTCTTCTTTGTCTCAAAGAGGTTTTCTCATCTCTCTGCTTCTTTCTTAAAGATCCAGGCAGCCAGTCCTCCCCCAATCTCCGCTTTGAAACTGCCACATCCCCATTGTCCCAGTTTCTCATGGCCAAGTTCATCACTACCTCTTTATTTCCCTTGTTCTCTTAGTTAAATGCATGGGCTCATTTTTTGTTTCTTTATTTGTTTTTAAAGTTAAAATGGGCTTCCCCACTGGTTTAAAACTCAGAGGAAGAGGAAACTTAACTATGATTAATTGATCTCAATTTTTTCAAATGACTAAAACATTCATTGCTAAATCTTTGTATGAATTATTTTACTTACATTCCTAATAACTCTGTAAGTAAACATTAGTTTATCCCTGACCTATAAAGTGAGGTACCATAAGGGTAAATGACTTGCCTAGTGTTACACAGCTATCAAGAAGTCAAATTTTATACACTTGATTGCTAACATGCATGAGGAAATAGGGATGAATTAGCAAAATAGCAAAGTTACAGAATTCTTAAATGATCCTCATTAAACATCTTTGAAATTGGCCCTTTTGTTTTAAAGCTTTTCCATCTTTCTCTTTTTTATTATCTTTATGTCCCCATCCTTTACTCAAAGAAGGTCAAATTATGTCATTCTTTGGCAAAAACTGTGCTGCTATAATTGTTTAAAAATGCATGATATAGTTAACTTCTCAAAATAGTTCACAAAGTTTTGAAAATGAATCATGTTTCAAACAGTCATCAGCAGCAGGCCAATTTGCCTGGCATTAAGTGGTTTCCTAGATGCAGAATTTACCAAATGATTTCACTTTGTTCCATCATTTATTCCTGACAGCATCTAAGAATCACAAAGGAACTAAGTGTTTCTTGAGGAACACATAACACTAGTAAGCACGGTTTTCATTTGTCAAACCTTTATGTGCCAGGCACTCTGTTCAGGCTGTATACACACTACCGCACTTGACTATCATGGCAACACTATGAAGTAGGGGTTACTATCACAAGTTTTGTTTTTTGGGTTTTTTTTTTTTTTTTTAGTATCTATTTGTTTTTTAGCTGTGTTGGGTTTTAGTTGTGGCATGCAGGATCTTTCTTTGCAGGGCGCTGGCTTCTTTCTAGTTATAGCACACAGGCTTGATTGCTGTGGGACATGTGGGATCTTAGTTCCCTGACCAGGGATCAAACATGTGTCTCCTGCATTGGAAAGCAGATTTTTAACCACTGGACCACCAGGGAAGTCGCTATCTCAAGCTTTCTTAATGAGGATAATAAGGCTCAGGAAGGTTAGGTAATGTTCCTAAGGCTTCCCTGGCGGTCCGGTCGAAAAGAATCTTCATGCCGATACAGGACATGTGGGTTCAGTCCCTGGGTCGGGAAGATCCCCTGAAGAAGGCATGACTACCCACTTCAGTATTTTTGCCTGGAGAATCCCATGGACAGAGGAGCCTGCCGGGCTACAGTCCATGGGGTCACAGAGAGTTGGACACAACTGAGTGACTGAACAACACCAGCATTTTCAGGCTCCGG
The DNA here is from genome assembly GCF_963930625.1 of Muntiacus reevesi. Lineage (NCBI taxonomy): Eukaryota > Metazoa > Chordata > Mammalia > Artiodactyla > Cervidae > Muntiacus > Muntiacus reevesi. The sequence continues at coordinate 245,518,218 of NC_089250.1, forward strand.
GCAGCTAGCCTCTGGGTCAGCCCGAGCAGATAGCCTTCCATCCCAGGAGGGCCACCACTAAGGAGATGCTCCCACAGTCTAGACCAGAGTAGGGGGGCGTGATGGCACCTGCTGGCTCTTCATCCATGTGAAGCACATCTCAGAAGAGCTTAATACGGCCATTTTACAGAGGAGCAACGTGAGGATTAGACGTGGCAATGCATTCTCCATGGTTTTGGGCTGAGCCTGAGATTCTGAACCTGCCTGCCTGCCTCCAAAACCGGTCTTCTCTTCCCAGAGTTCTTCTTGCCTCTCTGTTCCCACTGAGCGCTCAGGGGCCTTTTGGTGTCCCAAGCCAGTGCAGAGTGGCTTTCCTCGGGCAAGCTGGGCATAAACGCTGCAGGGCTTGTGTTTTCACTCTCTGGGAGGAGTCCTCTCTTGGATCTCAGATGCACGGTTCCGCCGCAAAGCTGGATCCATGTACGAGGGAGGCTTCCGGGGTGGGGGGAAGGGAGTTCATTGGTTAGATGCCAGCTGGCTCAGAGGATCATCTCTCTTCCCTTTTCTGGAGTAAGTGATGTTGCGCTGGCCATGCTTGCCTGCTCTGGTGCCCAGTTCCATAGCCATTTCAAGTCTTTCCTCTCCCCAAAATGAGCATTTACTCTCCCATGGATCACTCCTCTGATATTTCTAACCATGTAGCTCCAGCTTAAAAAACAAGTCAGGAGTGGCATTCTGTTACTGTATTTTCAGCTATAGCTCATAATTTGGTATAAAGCCTGTCATTGTCTAAGAAACATATCCCTGTGCAGGGAACCCATTGGACACCAGAATGAAATTGACTAAATAAAAGCAGTTTCATGGAACAATTTGCAAATATCACTGCTTCTTGCCAAGCCTTTTTGGCAAAACTGTCTTCAATGACTCGAGAGCTTTTCCAGCCAGAAAGAGATTTGGGTTACCTTATGCTTCCCTCTCTCATTTCTCTGATATAAATGCTTTCATTAAAGCCACATAAGTCGCAGACAATAGAAATGTCATTCAGGAAAACATTTGCATTTATTTTTCAGGAAACATTATTCAGTTTTTCCTTTTTGAAGGGAGGGGAGGGAACTTATTTCAGAGTCCAAAGTAGTATTTGCAGGAGACAGGTCTGCACTGTGTATTGAAGGGGTGTGTGTGTGTGTGTGAGAGAGAGTGAGAGAATGGGGAAGAAGGCATTACTGAAGCCACATTTCTCTGTCTCTCGAAGAAATTAAGATTACGGAAAGGATCTCTTTGAGATGGGAAAGAAATATGACCCAAGAGACAATTGTGAAGACCTTGGCAGAAGCAGAAGATATTAAGAAGAGGTGGGAAGAATACACAGAAGAACTGTACAAAAAAGATCTTCATGATCCAGATAACTACGATGGTGTGATCACTCACCTAGAGCCAGACATCCTGGAATGTGAAGTCAAGTGGGCCTTAGGAAGCATCACTACAAACAAAGCTAGTGGAGGTGATGGAATTCCAGTTGAGCTATTTCAAATCCTGAAAGATGATGCTGTGAAAGTGTTGCACTCAATATGCCAGCAAATTTGGAAAATTCAACAGTGGCCACAGGACTAGAAAAGGTCAGTTTTCATTCCAATCCCAAAGAAAGGCAATGCCCAAGGATGCTCAAATTACCGCACAATTGCACTCATCTCACACGCTATGAAGTGATCCTTAAAATTCTGCAAGCCAGGCTTAAGCAATACGTGAACCGTGAACTTCCAGATGTCCAAGCTGGTTTTAGAAAAGGCAGAGGAACCAGAGATCAAATTGCCAACATCTGCTGGGTCATCGAAAAAGCAAGAGAGTTCCAGAAAAACATCTATTTCTGCTTTATTGACTATGCCAAAGCCTTTGATTGTGTGTATTCACAATAAACTGTGGAAAATTCTTCAAGAGATGAGAATACCAGACCACCTGACCTGCCTCTTGAGACACCTGTATGCAGCTCAGGAAGCAACAGTTAGAACTGAACATGGAACAACACACTGGTTTCAAATTGCAAAGGGTGTACGTCAAGGCGGTATATTGTCACCCTGCTTATTTAACTTCTATGCAGAGTACATCGTGAGAAACGCTGGACTGGAGGAAGCACAAGCTGGAATCAAGATTGCTGGGAGAAATATCAATAACCTCAGATATACAGATGACACCACCCTTATGACAGAAAGTGAAGAGGAACTAAAGATGCAAGTGAAAGAGGAGAGTGTAAAAGTTGGCTTAAAGCTCAGCATTCAGAAAACTAAGATCATGGCATCTGGTCCCATCACTTCATGGCAAATAGACGGGGAAACAGTGGAAACAGTGGCTGACTTTATTTTTCTGGGCTCCAAAATCACTGCAGATGGTGATTGCAGCCATGAAATTAAAAGATGCTTACTCCTTGGAAGGAAAGTTATGACCAACATAGACAGCATATTAAAAAACAGAGACATTACTTTGTCAACAAAGGTCTGTCTAGTCAAGGCTATGGTTTTTCCAGTGGTCATGTATGGATGTGAGAGTTGGACTGTAAAGAAAACTGAGCGCCAAATAATTGATGTTTTTGAACTGTGGTGTTGGAGAAGACTCTTGAGAGTCCCTTGGACTGCAAGGAGATCCAACCAGTTCATCCTAAAGGAGATCAGTCCTGGGTGTTTATTGGAAGGACTGATGTTGAAGCTGAAACTCCAGTATTTTGGCCACCTGATACGAAGAGCCGACTCATTGGAAAAGACCCTGATGCTGGGAAAGATTGAGGGCAGGAGAAGAAGGGAACGACAGAGGATGAGATGGTTGGATGACATCACTGACTCGATAGACATGGGTTTGGGTGGACTCTGGGAGTTGGTGATGGACAGGGAGGCCTGGTGTGCTGTTATTCATGGGGTCTCAAAGAGTCAGACACGACTGAGTGACTGAACTGAACTGAACTGGCATGCACATCAGTGGCCATGGATTCTAGTCCAAATGTAACCAACAACTGGTAGCGTGATTTATAAATTCAATATATATGTGTGTGTAAAGCAGTAGAAGTTAAAAGTTGAGTGGAAATTTTTTTAAAAAGGAAAAGGAAAAATGAGAAAAATAATATATCTCGTGCACAGCTTAGGCATATCACCTAATTTCTCTAAACCTTGGAGTTTTCAATCTACACAATTGGATGAAAAAGAAACAACCACCCACGTTGATACTTAGGTAGTCATGTGACAGACTGCAAATGAAACTTAAGACAGTATGTCATTAGCCCAGTTTTCTGACAAAATCAAAGCTTCTCCAGTTGAGATGTATTAGTGACACTTACTAAGAGAAGATGCCATTACGAATGTAGCAGTCCCATCCCCTTTCTTCATGGACCTTATAGTCTAGTGACTAAGTGTACATGCATGCGTGCCAAGTCGCCTCGGTTGTGTCCGACTCTTTGTGACCCTATGGACTGTAGCCCACCAATTTCCTCTCTCTGTGGGATTCTCTAGGCAAGAATACTGGAGTGGGTTGCCATGCCCTTCTCCAAGGGATCTTCCCAACCCAGGGATTGAACCTGAGTCTCCTGCAACTCCTTTATTGCAAGCTGAGGCACCGGGGAAGCCCTGATAACTAAGATCACACAGCTAAAATGTGTGCATCTGGCCTTGGTAGCCAGGACCCCTGGGATGCAGTTTAGGCTCTTCCTGGTGTCCTCCTGTGGCCAGGACAGTCCCAGTTGACAGCTGATCTTCACGCATAATTGTTCGTAGGCCATGTGCTAGTTTGAATGATAAATTATAGGTTTATACTACCAATGATGCCCAGGGTTCCATCTGAGACTTATGGCTGGATAATATTTTTAGGACACCCAGATGAAACCAGGTCAGGACATCTGCCAAAACATTTTAGTCCAGCAGAGGCTTGAAATTTTTTTCTGCAATAAACTATTTGCTGACCCAAAGAGTTGGAATAGGAGGTGGAAGTCATTACTCAGAAACATGGAAGATTACGGCTTCTAAAGGGCCCTTAGGAGATGATCTGGGCCAGTCCTGTTTACAGATGAGAAGTGAGACCCAGGGAGAGGAGCTGACTCAAAGAAGGTTCAACTCAGCATGAATAAAACAACAGATATGGGACAATAACTAAGTTTGCTGGACTCCAGTCCAGTCTTCTCTTTATGTTCCTGCTATCTCTATGTAAGTGTGGTCCTCAAAGGGATGTGATCCATCATAAAGGAAGAAAAGAGAAACCAGAGTAATAAAGGGCCTGGATCTTGCAAGGTGGAGCTGTTGAGAGTTCAGATATGTTTGCAAGGAGACAAAGAAGCAAGTTTCCTGCTTTTAAGTTACTTTTCAATTCTTTTTCTTTTTCATATGCACAGTAAGATTTTTTTGATAGTACAGTGTAGACACATGTGTAACTATATACATATATAGTATATATCAAAACCCTAATCCCACCACTAACAGATAAGGACTAGTCTGATCAAACTCCCAGGGATAGAGCCTTCCAGATACTATCTATGCATACCTATATTTTCTATGTTACTATAATAAGATCAGACTTTTCATATTATTAGGTAGTCTGTTTTGTTTGTTTTATTTGTTTTAACCCACTTAACCATATGTCTAACCTTGCTGGTAAAAGTCTCTGGGTTCCGCAGAGGTGACTGGAGGAGAACAAAAGCGACTTTGTTCTCCTTGCAGCCCCAGAATATCCCTTCCCCATCTCCTGCGGATGCCAGGGGCTCCATTAGGCAGCCATGTGGATTAGCATGTAGATGGCCAGAAAGAGACTTGACATGAGGCCTTTATCAGTAATTGAGAGTGTAGCCCCAGCCAGCTGACTGGATCCTACTCTGCGGCAGAAAGAGAGGAGGCTTCTGGCAGGAGGGAGGAAGGACTGGGGAAAGGGCTGCAGTGTGTGTGTCAGGGAGGAAGGCGGAAAAGCAGAGAGCTCTAGATACTGCTTCTCCCAGGGCAGGGGGCATGCAGGGAGAGGTGAGTGAGCTCCAGGGAAGACTAGGCTTAGACCCTGGGGGAGGTGCAGCCCGAGAGAATGGAGACGAGGGCAAACGGAAGCCACAAGACAGCTGGCCCCAAACGCTCCCTCCTCGGTAGACCATTTGTTAGTGTTAAAAATGGGGTGATGATACTGCTGTTTGTATTTCCTTTCCTCCCATCCTTCCACCACTCCCCGTCACTCTCTCCTCCCTCCCTTCTTTCTCTCTCTTCTTTCCTTTTCTCCCTCCCTCCCTTCTTTCTCTCTTTCTCTCTCTCCCCCTCCTTCCTTCCTTCTTTCCTGCCTTTCCGAAGATCTTTCTTTTGCCAGTGTTTGTTGCAGGCCTGCCATGTGCCAGGAGCTTCCCTGGTGCTGGCTTGTGATGATGACTCGGGCTTGTCCCCATGAAGTTGACAACCTAGTGGCAGAGTCAGACTTTTAACACAGAGATAATTACACAATTAAATCGTGTGTGAGTGCTAAGTGTAAAGGAGGAAAAGAACAGCGTTCCATAAGAGAGAATAACAGAGCAGGGGTGGCCCATTGACACTGTGATATTTAAGGGGAATCTGAAGAGCGAGTAGGAACCAGGCTGTCAGGGAGACAAGGGATATTCCAGTGGGCAGAGAATGTCATGAACAAATACTGGAGGCTGGAGGGAACAGAGTACTTTGGAAGATCAGAAAGTCTGGTCCCTGTGGTTGGAATTTCTCCCACAGTTAGAGGGGTAACCAGAGATGAAAGCTGTGTAGGATCTGTTAGGGACTTTACATGTTTATAGAGTTATATGCATAGAAGTGTTATTTTCCTATTTATTTATTTTTTAAATCATTCCGGCTACTCTGTGGACAATTCAATATTTTAAATACTATTTTTTTTTCTTTTTCTCTCTCTCTTTAAGCCCTCTATAACCAAGATAAGAAAATAAACACCCATTAATTTTTTTAGAAAAACCAGAATGCAGTGGTTGTCTCTCTGAGGTTAGAGTGGTCTGTATCCCATGGAAATTTTCTGAAGTTCAGAAAGGGTAGATCAGTTCTTAACCAAGACAGAGTTGTGCTTCTGACTAATAACATCTCATTTTCTTTAAGTACTTATTATCTGCCAGGCATTTCATCAAGAAATGTGTATAGGTATCACCGTTTTTCTACTTAAAAAAGAAGCACCTAAATATTTATAGCAGCTTTATGCAGAAAATGCTGTGGCATTTTCTGGGGTCTCAGATAGTAAAGAATCTGCCTGCAGTGCAGGAGACCAAGGTTCAGTCCCTGCGTTGGGAAGATCCCCTGGAGAAGGAAATGGCAACCCGCTCCAGTATTCTTGCCTGGGAAATCCCATGGACAGAGGAGCCTGGAGGGCTACAGTGCACGGAGTCAGAAGAGTAGACACAACCAAGTAACTAATACTTTACATTTGATGAACTAGGGTCATAACCGACCCACTCAACCCTCCCAATAAACCGCAATTGGTTCCCTTTGCCTGAAATCAGGGCTGGTGCTGAAAAACTGCGCAAGGGGTCTGCTGGCCCCCAAGGTCTCTCTCACCATCTACAGTGGCTTAAATCTGGACCCAAGTAGTTTGGGTCAAATTGTGACCCTTGAAAGACAGCTTTCCTCTTGTAGTTTGGAAAAAGTACTTCAGAGTGGAAGGAGAAATTTCTGGGTGTCTAAAAAATCTTATCAGGATGAGGAAGAAAAAAACCTCTTATCAACCGCTTGTCTGCTGCCGCTTGGGCTCTGGTGACAACCAGTGTCTTAAAAGGGAATACTGTCTGCTGGTGATTCTCGCTGACAGCGTGAAGATTGGCGGAGCTGGGCTCTCAGACCTTGAGCTGCAGGGCCTCCAAGGAGCAGCTGGTCCCGCCCTTTGCCTTCAGGCGGGGGCAGACCTCATCCATCAACCTGTCCGTCAAGTACAGGTACCTGTTAAGGGGTTCAGGGTCTAGTCGTGAGGTAACATTTAGGTTTAAGACACAAATGGAGAATGCTGTAGCTTTTGTTACATTGCAAAGCAAACATTCTTTGCAAGCCAAGAAAACAAATGAAAAACTCCAACAATTTATGATTTCTTTAATAATTAGAGAAACTATGAACTGACAATTGTGAATTGAAAAGCAACATACGAAATTTCAAAAGGACAATTTTTTTTTAAAGATTGCACAATGAAGTTTTAAAAAAATATCTTATTTATTTGGCTATGCCGGGTCTTCATTGCAGCATGGGGGTTCTAATTTCCTGACCAGGGTTGGAACCCAAGCCTCCTGCATTGGGAGAGTGAAGTCTTAGCCACTGGACCACCAGGGAAGTCCCCAAAAGGACAATTTTTAAGAAAGAATTTTTTTATGGTTTCCGCAAGGTTGCTCTGTATTCCTTTACTTGTGCTCATGCTAATTTGCACATTAGCTCACTGGATCTCAAGTTGACAGATGGTCTTTTTTTTTCACTTCTATAAACTTATCCCCTTTTGTACACATTGGATTTTGTAGACACATTAAACATATCAGTTCTTTGGGTGTTTACTTTTACAGATAACATTTATATGTATTCAGTTCAATTAAAGACAATAGGGAAACTACAGATAAGCAGAAACAAACATCTCAAAACCCCAGATGCCAAATACAACAGACTTTGCTGTTATGAGAAATTGCAATTTCTTCTTCTTCATCTCCTTTTTAATCCTTTTTTTTTCCTTGGCTCAAATAAAATATTTATCTGTAAGTTGAAATAAGAGTTCAAGAATTAATTTAAACTAATTAGTAAGTTGTTTAAAAATGCAAATAAGTAAAGCTGTTGAAAGTGTTGATATATTTGTTTCTAGCTCTAGGCATTGTTTAATGTGAACATTAAAATACTAGTGACTTTTAAGATATAGCCACTTCTCTTAATATTTTTTGATATAGTCACTGTTCCATGTTATTGCATTATCTTTTAGTATCATTTTCATTACCTCATATTGTTTCATCAAGTAGATGACTCAGGGCTCTTTAACCACTCCCCTATTGCAGAGAATATAAGTAGCTCCTAAGTTTCTATGTTTACAAATAATTCTATGATGGTTATATTTTTATGGAAAATATTTTACACATATATTGCTTTCCAAGAGAAATGTACCAGGAATGGAATTATTGTGAAGAGATGAATGAACATATTTAAATTATAGAAAGATTTTCAAATTAATCTGCAAGTGGATTTTACTGATTTATGACCAACAACTGTTGAAAGAGTGACTTTTGTAAGACTTCCTAATAAGCACAGGATACTTCTTATTTTAAAAAGGTCAAAATGATTCACATTTCATTGACTGTTCTGTTGAACTTTGCTTTCCATGTGCCTGTGTTCTGTTATTATTTTGGCAGTGCTGAACAGTTTATGAGATCTTGGTTCTCTGACCAGGATTGAACCTGCGCCCCCTGCGGTAGAAGCACTGAGTCCTAACCACTGAACCTCCTTTGTCCTCTTATTTGTAGCTACATATTGTCTGTCCCTTTCCCTTGCTCATTTGTGTACCAGAGTCCTATCCTTTTCATTAGCTTACTTAAGGCCTTCATGTGCTAAAAATATCCACTCTTTGACTACTGTATATATTAAAAAGGTTTTTCTAGCCTGAGTCTTGCTTTTATTTTTAATAAACTTTATTTTTACAGAAGTTTTAGATTACAGAAAAATTGCAAAGATTGTAGGGTTCCCATATATCCTTAAATAGGCTCAGAACCCAATTCCAGTTTGTGGGGATATAGGTAGGGTTTCTAAGCAATTATCTGGTACCAGCTGGGCATCCTACAGTTCAGCTCAGTGGTCTATCACAATTTCTCAGACTTTCCTTGATTCTGATGATTTTGAAAGTATTGAGAAGTATTTTCAGGTATTTTCTAAAGTGATGCTCAACTGGAATTTGCCTAGTTTTTTCTCATGACCCAACTGGAATTTTGGCCTTGAGGTGGAAGGACACAGAGATAAAGTGGCATTTTCCTCACATCATATCAAGGATACATACTGTTAATGTGACTCAACTTATTGCTGTTGATATTGCTCTTGATCCGCCTGGTTGAGGTAGTGTTTGTCAGGCTTCTCCCCCTGTTGATTTATTGTCCTCCAAACCCTTGTCCATACCATATTCTTTGGAAGAATCACTACTCAACCCACAGTTAAGGGCTGGAGAGTTATGCTTTATCCAGCTCCCTGAGGTTGAAATATATACGGAAATTATTTGGAATTTGTATGTATGAGAGACTTCTGTCTTGCTTCCCATCTATTTACTTATTCAGACGTTTATATCTTCTTGAACTAATGGATATTTGTTTTATACTTTAGGTTATAATCTAATGCTACTTTATGTTGTTGCTGAGTTTGTTCCAGCTTTGGCTATTGGAGGCTGTTTCCGTTGGCTTATGTATATTTTTAATATATTTCCATCATTGTCAGTTTTCTTACTTTTTAACTTTGGCTATCTGTGTAGATGTCAGTGAATACAGATATTGTAATGTGTGTGTTTTAAGTTGTTATCTTATTAATGTTGATAATAATTTAGACAAAAAAAGTATATAAGATAGCCTAAAACAATATGACATCAACTTTATTTGATGGGGAAAAAACCCTTTCCTTGAAATCAGACAGACCAGGGTTTCAAAATCACTATGAGAGATTATCATCTTAATGACCTCAATAAATCAGGTTTCCTAAACTCCACGCCTTGTGAAGATTACGTCCATCACAGATAGAACCTAGGCTTGACAATGAACTTCTTTGGCTAATGGGGTGTAAGCTAACTTGATATAAGAAAGACTTGTAGATAAGAGCTTGGACACAGGCTTGCACTCTTGGAATTCTGTTTCCACTGTGTAAGAATCCAGGGCTTTCCTGCTAAGAAGGACCTATGGAAGAAACCAGCACCTCGCTGACAGCTGCAGCCCACTGGGCATGTAAGTGCAGCCACATTGAAAGAGCCAGCCTCCCCTGGGCCGCCTGATGACTGTGCACACATGCGTGTGCAGTCATGTACCCTTCTAGACCTGGGGAGAGTCTAAAAGAGGAACTACCCAGCTAAGCTCAGGCCAAAATGCAAAACTATGAGGGGAGCAAAAAGTGCGTTTATAATCTGATATATTTGGGATAGTTTGTTACATTGAAAACGATGACTCTTTATCACATCTATACCAGAAGTTGGCTTCAAACCCATATGGATAATGTATATTAGTTTTTAAGCTTATTGTTTTTAACTCCCTAAGCTTCCATTAGCCATCTACTGGGTGGGAAAAAATTGCGCCTCTTTCTGCTCATCAAATTGGTCATGACACCAAATGAGATTGTGCTGATTGAGAATCCCACCCAGAACTGGCTTTCACCAAAGCTCCCTCTGCCTCACCCATTTTACTAAAGCAAAATTGCAGAATATTTATCCCTTTCTCCAACATGATGTTAGCTAAACAGAGTTTCTTTGCGATAAATAACATGGCTAATTAGGCTCATTTGATCCAGTAGAAAGGGGATCATGAACCAGTGCTTCATCCTGAAGACCTCAGTCATGAGGTATACCGCCTAGGTGCTTGTTGGGACATTCTGATATGGCCTTCCAATGCCATTTAGATTTGGACTTATAAAAGCGTAGGACTCTAGACATCAATTCGAAGCCAAGTCTAGCTTTTCCCCTGGTTTCTCAGAACTTTGAAAGAATCCTGAATGTCAAATTGTGTTTTGTAGACAATGCTGGAATGTAACCATGTGCCTTGGAAACAGCGATGTGTGCACATGAAGTACAGAGAGCAGACATTGCAGAAGAGTGCATATGGCTGGGAAACAGGAACAGAGGCCCAGAACTCTGTTCCTTCTGTTGGAAGACAAGCTATCTAGAAATTTTCTGCGTTTAGCCTTGGTTGAATAAGAGCATTTAAGACAGGTTGGATCGGTACACTGTCATTGTTGACTAACCCTTAAATCTTTTCTCTCTCACACATGCTATTTAGATGTCACAGTTTCCAAACTGACTAAGTGAATGCAGCTCACTATGTATCATGACATATTGGGAAGATGGGATGATTTTCAAATTCCGAGCCAATAGCAAAATAATTATTTAGATTATCTGAGTTCCAGTGTTTCTTCATCTGCCAGGTGGGGTTAGGCAACTTCATTTTTTAAATTCCATTCAGTGTTTTAACACTTACATGTGACACACACATAAAGAAGCAGGAATACACCTGTATAAATAACCACACACAAATATATACCCAAGTACGCATGTAAACACACATATACATGCACCTTTACACATCCAAAATGTGTTCTCCACCATCACTGTCACCACCACTATTGACTGAATAAATGAGTTTTTACACAGCCTTGTAACATCATTTTTAGCAGGACTCATCCCAGGGCTAAGACACACTGATGGGGCATTGCCGGAACACCCCAGTGGGTACACAGATATAGGAGTGAGGGTGGTGAGCATCAGAACTGTGGGGGGAGAGTGTCAGCATGCATTGGGACCCACATACCCTTTTTTTCCTCCCTCAGTAAAAATGGCCACATTTGCTCTCAAAAGAAGGCAGTCAGGAAGACCTGGAAGCCCTGTGTCCTGGTTCCACCTCTTCCGTTGCCTTACTCTGTGACCTTGTGCAAATCACTTCTCTTCCTGGAGAGTTAAGCTTCTGATCCTTCAAACAGAGAATGGGGGCTTCTAGTTTGATCCAAGAAGCAGTAAACTCATTATGTCTCTATCTTTTCTACTGATTATAACTAAAATCTATAAATTGAATGCAAAAAGAAATACCTGAAATCTCCAAAAAGTAAAACCTTGCAGGCTGACGGGGGAGGGAAGTGAGAATTTGAGGAATACCAATATGACAGTGAAACTTTTTCCCGCTTTCATCTCTCAGCATTGACCTAAGGACAGAGCAGCATGTCAGGTGTTGACAGCAAAATTCTGAGATAAATTCTCTGTAGTTAGAAGAGGGTTCATACAGTGAACAAGAAAGTATGGGGTCACTGTGAGCAAGAGAGTCACTTTTTAGTCGTCTTTTCCCCCTAATTTTATTGAGATATTATTGACATATGATAATTTGATACATATAATGCAAAATGATTATCACAATGTTAGCATCTCTATCCCCTCACATAATTCTCATTTTGTTGCAATGATACCATTTAAAATCGCATCTCCTAGCAACTTTCATTTTCCTTTTCTTTCTCCTGACTGTGCCCAGAGATCAGCTTGTATTCTGCGTGATGGCGGCAGCAGGGCAGAGGTGTGGGCAGTTAAAGCCCCAAGAGAAAGTCCTGTCTGTATGGTCACAGAACCTATACTGTGAAGGCAGTGTACTGGGGCAGTCACATTTTTTTATTATTTTCTCTCTATTTTCTCTCCCTGAGGTCAGCCCCAGGTGTATTAGAGTGGCCAACAGTAGATAAACTGAGAAAAATGCTTTTTCTTTCTGATCAGATGGAGAGGAACAGGGAAAGGGACTCTTGAGAGCTGAGAGTAAAAGGGAAGCCCAAGAAGAAGACAGCCGGAGAAGGACATTTCCTTGTTCTGTGTGTGTCAGAAATGCCGAGCTCACCCCCGAGCTGCACATGTGCAGAACAGACCCAGAGAAGCAGAGCAAAGGTTTAAAGAACTAAACTAGAATGAGAACCATGACTCATGTTCACACTGACTTCTGAGTGGGGCATGAGTGAAAATAAGGAGCATAGCAAGGACTTTGGAAACTGAACTGATCTTGACACCTCTGCTCAAAGAAGACAAGCCAAAACTTGTGATCCGTATCTAACCGAACCTGTGAAATGAAATAGCATCCATATTCTCCAGAGGATTGTAAGAGCCATCAGAGGCTCCCAGCATATTTCACCAGTCCAGGATACGATCCAAAGTGAATGACATAAAAGGAACCAGAAAACAGTGACTGATTCTCCGGGTTGGCATTGGCACTCCGTGGTCCAGAGGCTAAATCTGCCCCACCACTGGTATCAGGATCACTCAAAAAGTTGAAAGAGATTTTGCATTTATAAACAGTTGGAATAAAACAGATGAATATTTGTAAAATGTGAAGTTTTATGTAATTCATAGTTGGCTCTCCATACCTAAAGTTTTATTAGAATATAGCCACACCCATTCATTTCTCTGTTGTTGCTAGCAATTTTCATGCTGAGATGTCAGATGAGTCATTGCAACACAGAGCATAGAGCTAAGCCACAAAACCTAAAACGATTATTGGCTGATCCTTACAGGAAAAAAAAAAAAAATGTTCTGACTTCTGCTGAGGGAAAAGGCAATCCAAAGAAATACCAATTATTGAGATGATCTAGATGTTGGAATTATAAAACAAAGTGTTTTAAGGCAGATATTGTAACCAATGTCAATAAGCTAAAGATTAGTACTCTTGAAATGAATGGAAAGATATAAGTTCTCCAAAGTTCTCCAAAGAGAAACTGCAACTATAAAAATAAAACCAAATGGAAATTTTAGAACTGAAAAATGCATCTGAAATAAAAAATTCCCTAGATGGACTTCATAGCAGAATGGACATGACAGAGGAAATGTCACTGAACTTAAATGTAAACCAATAAAATTATCCAAACTGAAGAACAGAGGAAAAGATTGGAAAGGGGGGAAATAGAGCCACAGAAATCTATGAAATAAGCTATAATACGTATGTCTTTGGTATCCCAGAGGACAAGAGAAAGAGATTGGGTGCAAAAATAATTTTGAAGAAATAATGGCTGGAAATATCCAAAATGTGGTGAAGGACGTAAATTTATAGGTTTAAGAAACTCTGGAAACATCTAACAGGATAAACTCAAATGAAATTGTGACCAAATGCATTATAATAAAATTCATGAAAACCAAAAATAAAAAGAATGAATTATTGGTACAAACTAGTTACTAAAACCTCAATAAAGACTACAGTAAAATGATAAGTCAATCACAGAGAGAGAAGTTTGAAACAAACATGGGTTGTAAGAAACTGCAAATACCTTGGCACAGTGAATATTGCCTCAAACACAATGTTTTTATCTCAGAAAAAATGAAACCCCAGAAGACTGATTTTTGCCAAAGTAACTCTGAGGCAAGTACTCAGGGGAAAAAAAATGAGTTTGAAGTGAAAAGGAAGGATGGAAGAAAGGAGTGAGTGAGAGAAGGAAGGAAGGAGAGAGAATATAAATAAAGAAAAGAAAGGAGAAAAAATAGTAATCTGTGTTGATCACAGATCTTAACACTGACTTTTATTATTAATAGCATGTTTTTCCTTAGGCGTCTTCCCTGGTGGCTCAGAGGGGTAGAGCATCTGCCTGCAGTGTGGGAGACCCGGATTCGATCCCTGGGTTGGGAAGATCCCCTGGAGAAGGAAATGGCAACCCACTCCAGTACTCTTGCCTGGAAAATTCCAAGGACTGAGGAGCCCTGTAGGCTACAGTCTATGGGGTCAAAGAGTCAGACACGACTAAGTGACTTGACTTTACTAAGAAGAAAATGGCGATTTTTTTTTTTTTTTAATGAAATAAACTTTTTATTTTTTAATTTTTTTTTTTGAGAAAGGAGCACTCATTCAAGCAGTCAGGGTTTGGGTACATCTAGGTTTCCATCTGGCAGTGGTAGAAATCACAGAGATTTAGCAAATGCTTAAAAGTGAATGTGGAAAGTAGCCAATGAGATATTTTTCTTGGAGATTTTTACTGCAGTCGTGTTTAAAAGGGCAGGGGACAAGGGGCAGTATCTTTTCTACACAAGGACAAAAACTATTGGAAAATCCAATCACAAAAGATAACTCTTTTCTGTGCCAAGAAAATCAGATGAGTTGTTTGTTGATATTATGTATCCAGAGGAAAAAAAGTGAGACAATAGATTCTTGGCTAAATTTACAGACGCTTTGGCAGAGCATGGACACCGTTTGTCCTTGTCTTCCTCCCCCTCTCCTCTCCCTCCTTCTCTTCCTCCATGTGTTCCTTCTCCTCCTGTTCTTTCTCCCCTTCTTCCCTCTCCTTCCCCTCCTCCTTGTCCTTTTCCCCCTATGTTTCTTTTAAACATAAGCAAACACCTGCCTTAGTAAAGATTCAGGGGGTGGGCTTTTCATCTTTTTCCTACCACTTTGAGAACTCTGACATGCAGAGATATCCAGAAAGGAATCCAGATATCATGAATATCTACCATTTCTTCTTGAAGACGTGTTAAAGAAGCTCTTAAGACCTCTATTCAGTCTTCCCCTGTAGTTTCTTGATGAAGAAGGCAAGGTGATTTCATAATCTCTGGAGTCCAAGCACGCAGCATTAGAGTAAGTACTCAATGCACATTTGATCGTGTTTTGTAATTTGAAGTTTGGAAAATAAAGTCTCTGAGTATATGTGAAAACAGCGACAACAAAGCCACTATTCGGGACCTAAAAGTTTGGGGCATTAGATAATGAAACAGAGAGCAGAAATTTTCATTGGTAGAAGAACGCTGCGATCCAGAGATTCACTCTAAGACAAAGAAATGAGAACTTTTCAATTCCTGTATGTCAGGATATAGAGATAGTATGTGTGTATGTATCCTGTATGTATATGTCCTGCATGTCAGTTTACACGCAGTTAACTTCCAGTTCAGACCTGGAGTAATTTTTCTAAATTTCGTACAAAAGTTGAGCCAAAAAGCTGCAAAGTCACTGGCACTTGTTGCTGGGACTGGCGCCTGGTGGTGGTGAGGAGAGGGACTCTGCAGACTCAGTCAGGTCCGCGTGAAAAGCCACGGGTGCCCCACGGCCGGCACCAGCAGCCGTCACAGTGACAACTTGGCCCGAGGTGTCAGGTGGCCAGCACCGCCTTGTGCAGGGAGAACAAGAATACAGTGAGGAGTAGGTAGAGGATATGTCTAATAACATCAGCCCAGTAGAATGCTCCAGGATTCTCAGATACTTCTAGGACAAAGACGTGACTTGGGATCCTGAGATTTGTCTCTGAACCAAGGCGGTACATGTAAGGTATAGTTTGGGCCGAGGCAGAAAAGGAGAGACGACCTCAACGGAGGTGGGCTACCTTTATTCAGGCAAGGCGGGGGCGACAGTCGCCCTAAGGACCAGGCTGAACTCAAGAGGGATCAGGGAGGCTTCATATTTAAAGGGAGGTTTGTGGAAGCAATAAGGGAAACTATTAGTCAGGAGGGATGTTTTGGGTATTCTTTAGCTGAGATGGCATTTGTAGTTGAACAGGGGGTGGGAGGTTTTGGGCAGGGGATGATAAGTCCCTGGCAGATGTAGGGGTGGAAAATTTCTGGACAGGGGGTAATAAGTCCCAGGTAGATGCAACTGGCCTGGAGCATCAGGGCGGAACCTAAAGTTGGGTTTTGTTTTCCCTGAAGTTAGATGATTAAGCAAGGGCCTTTGAGACCATTGTTTTCTTTTCTAGGCCCAAAGACTCCTTCTGAACAAATGATCTTCCGTAGCCCTGTAAACCATAGGCGCATCTTGGATGCTGCTGCAGTCTAGGAGAGTCAGGGCCCTCCCTATGTCATTGTTCCTTGCAAAGCAAAACTAAAACAGCATACCACATGGGATGCAAAGATGTTTTGAACAAAACCAGCACTTCAGAAAAGTCCTTGCAGCTTCTGCTGTTTTCCAAGTCTAGGTGGGTCTGGTCTAATCTTTCTGCATCGGACATATTCCTCTGTTCTGTCTTTTGTGTCTTCAGACTTAATATATTAAAAATATTGTTAAAAAAAAAAAAAATGGAATACTTGGCTGACACAGAAAGGAAAGACCCCAGGGGATTTCTCGCAAAGGACAACAGTGGTCTAAGGATTGTTTTGAAAACTCTGCTCTTCTGGCCCTTCAGGGCATAGACTGGGAGAGAGAGATTGAGATTTGGCAGGAAGAAAAAAAAAATGCTAGCAAATAGTCAGATACACTTGGCTAAAAAGATTTGTTTTCCCAATTTTATTTGTATCTCTAATGTCATTTTACCTTATTTATCATTATTATTATTGCCACAGAGAGCTGAACTGGAAAGACTTGCCTTGAGTAATAGTTACAGACACAAAACAGGAGACCCCTCTAGGCGCCTTCCAGTAAGAAGATAATCCTAGGTAATTGTTATCTTGACAGTGTTTTAAGAGAGGTGACTCTGAAGAATCAGCATATCTACAAATTATTAGGCATGATTGCTTGCTGATGTTAATTCATTCTCAATAGGAGGATGAGCTGCAGAGGAAGTTTGTAGATACTCAATGTGTTTCCTCAGTATTGTGCTCGGTATTGATTAAGGAGGATCTGACCCAGTGTCCTGGGAGGAAAGCCCCTTTTTGCACCACCTCAGTGGTCATTGAGAACGAGGTGGCCCCAGCTGATAGCATAAGGGCACAGGGTGATTCTAGGGAACCAACTGGTGAATAAGTAACATTTCCACAGGTTGCAAGGCTGGTGATGGGTAGAAGGGGAACAAGAATCCTGTTTTAAGTCCTAGCTCATAAAAATATGAACATCAACAGTCCTTTTTATAAAATAAATGAGGTGTCAGGGCTCACGTCTTGATAACTAATGAAGTGCCCCTCGCTCTTCCTCTCTTCATACATCCTCTCCTTTATCCCCATTAACTTGTGAACTTTTTTCTGCCAAAGAAATCAGTAGAGATAGTAATGTTCATTTATTTAAGGCCATTTCACTGAATATTGTGTGTATGGTCATGGAGTGTTGGTGAGCTGAACAGCTCAAATAACTTTCGAGAGCCAGGTAAGCATTACCAGCTGGAATTTTTCAGAGGCTTATCTTCATTCACATCAGCAGAAAATTTCTGTTTTCTTCATTAATAAGTGGAGTCACAAACTCTTGTCATCTTTCCTTTCAATTTAAACCAAATACTGAATATTAATTAACTGCTGCTCTGTGCCAAGTAACTGTGGCTGCTAAAAGAGAAACAAAGTAGGTTATGCTCTAAAGAAATGGTCTGGAGTAGAAGATGGACATATGAAGGCATCATCATGTACAGTGAGAAGTATAGCCCTAGATCAACATATTATGTATAGAAAAGAGAAAAATTAGCTATATATAGTCACGACATCACGCAGGGAAGGCTATTTTAAATGCTTAAGATTTTAGCTCATTTTTGAAGAAGGGAAGAAAATTTGTTTGCAGTTTGAACAAAGAGGAAGCAGCAGCCACATTTGCAAGGCATGAAAGTGGGAAATGTCTGGCATGTTATAAAAAAAAATAATTTGGTATTGGTAGAGCATAAATTTGTGTGTAAGCAAGCGATGAAGTCTGCTCTGCAGAAAGCCAGCAACAGGATCTTCTCCTCAAAGACAAGAAAACATGGTGTTTGGTGCACTCCATCCTCAGCTAGCAGGAAGGACGGGAGCTCATGAAATTATCAAAAGATAAGGACCAAGGTGGGAAAAGACGTCAGATTCCAGAATTTTTATTACTTTCCCATGCACAGTCATTACCCTGTTTGTTTCCTCAAAACAACAATCAGTGAGACCTTTACAGGAATGTGTAACTTTGAGCTTTTTTGGGGTTTTGGGTTTTTTTTTTTTTTTCCTGAGAGAAGTAAAAATCAAAGAAACAGTGGGGAGATCCTGCACAGGCTGAGATATAGACTTCCCTAGGGGAGGACGGGTCCAGGCACACCAAAATAAAGATAAGCAGCCAAGCTATACAGTGAAACTCATCAGAAGGCAAGAACAGGTGTGGTGTGTGAAATACCCTCTGGGGTCTGAGAAAGGGCTCAGAGATGTGGACTGAAGGGTTACTAGGAAAAGGTATTTTTCTCTCACATATAAATCAAGCCAAGGCACGCCTCCCTCAGTTTGAAGATGAAGTCTCCTGCCCCCAGGAGAGGACAGGAGGCTAGATTGAACACTCTGTCCCAAGGTCTGGAAGCATTAATGGACTTGTGATTCTCTCTTCTTCTTGATAAGCCATCCTGACTCAGGAATCTTGTCTAAGAATGATGTGAGTTTATCTGTCTTGATGGTCAGGAGAATCAGCCATTTGAGGAGCAAAGTAAAAATATCCAAGTTATTTTTTGAGAACAAGGGGGAAAAAATTGAAACACAACCCAAAATCATACACTCAGAATCATCGAATCTTGGGGATGAAACAGAATTCAGAGATCAGAGGCTAAATGCCACTAAAGAAATCGAATCCTCTCCAGTATCTCCCCCACAAGCAGAAACATTAGTGTATGGTAGGTCCATATATGAGATGAAGAGTTGGGATGCTTGCTTGCAAAACAGAGTAACAGTGTTATATATCACACAGGGATCTATTTACTGAAAACGTTTTCCTTCCCAAATATCTGACATCCAGTAACTTCTCCATATGTATGTTCTCTGAGTAACAGCTAAAGAATGTACAATGGCTAATGGGTTCCCTGTGGGGGTCTGGAGAATATCAAATCCATGTACTTAGTATCTGTTTTTTTAAGCTCACAATGTTGGAATGAATCAGTTTATTTCAGCAAGATGTACTGGATAGAGGTGTGGGATGTTGCGTATCTGTTGAATAATGACTGTGTGATGGGGATGGTAGAAGGAAGTCAAAGGAGATTATTATCTCTTCTCAACATCAGCCTTGAGATGTAGGTGTATTACTAGCCTCACAGATGAGTAAACTGAGTTTGATTAATTTTACTAAGCTGCCGCTGCTGCTGCTGCTAAGTCGCTTCAGTAGTGTCAGACTCTGTGCGACCCCATAGACAACAGCCCACCAGGCTCCTCTGTCCCTGGGATTCTCCAGGCAAGAACACTGGAGTGGGTTGCCATTTCCTTCTCCTTGCTACTGACAGCCAAAAGAAAAATCAACAGCCAGCGCTGTTGTTTGTAAAAATATCATGCTCTTTTCAACAAATGGTGCAGGGACAACTGGATAGTTACAGGCTAACGAATCAAGTTGGACCCCCTACTTTACACCACACACAACAGTCAACTCAGAACAGATCATGCTTAAATGTAAGAGCTAAAACTATAAAGATCTTAGGAAATGCAAGAATCATTCTTCATAACTAAGGAAGACAAAAGGGTGATTCTAGGGAACGCACAGGTAAGGCAGTTGGTGATTCAGTTGGTAAAGAGTCTACCTGCAATGCAGGAAACCCAGGTTTGATCCCTGAGTTGGGATGATTCCCTGAAGAAAGAAATGGCAACCCACTCCAGGGTTCTTGCCTAGAGAATGCCATGGATAGAGGAGCCTGGTGGGCTACAGTCCACGGGGTCGCAAGAGTAGGGCACAACTAAGCAAGTAAACCTACCTACCTACATAGTTGATTTATAATGTTGTGTTGGTTTCAGGTGTGCAATAAAGTGACTCAATTATACATATATCTATATTCATTCTTTCTCATGAAGATTATCACAGAACATTCGGTAGATTTCTGTGTCTATATAGTAGGTCTTTGTTGGTTGTCTATATCTTCTAACTAGTAGTGTGTGTGTGTTCATTCCAGCTCCTGATTTATCCCTCCTACCATTTCTCCTTTGGTAGTCATAAGTTTGTCTTTGATAGCTGTTAGCCTTTTTCTGTTTTGTAAATAAGTTCATTTGTATCATTTTCATTTTTTAAAAATAGGATTCAGCATATAAGTGATATCATGTGATACTTGTCTTTCTATGTCTGGCTCACTGCACTTAGTATGGTAATCTCTGGGTCTATCCATATTGCTGCAGATGACATTATTTCATTCCTCTTTATGGCTGAGTAATATCCCATTATATATACTATATATATATATAATATTCATATTTTAGTTTAGTTTAAGGCAATAGTTTATTATGACAGTAAAAGCACATGTAAAAAAAATAGATAAATTGGATGACATCAAACTTAAAAATTTTTGTGCTACCATTAAGTATGAGAAGACAGCTATGACTCAATAATAAAAAGACAGCCCACTGAAAAGCAGGGAAAGGATTTGAATAGATATCTTTCCCAAAAGGTATATAAATGACTAATAAGCACATGAAAAGGTATTCAGTATTCTTAGTCATTAGGGCAATGCAAATCAAAATTACAATAGTCCCCACTTATCCATGGTTTTACTTTCTATGCTTTCAATTACTCATGGTCAACCTTGGTCCTGAAATATCAAAAGGAAAATTCTAGAAATAAACCAACTCATAAATTTTAAATTGCATGCTTTTCCAATTAGTATGATGAAATCTCTCACTGTCCCACTCCTTCCCTTCCAGGAAGTGAATCATCCTTTTGTCTAGCGTGTCTGTTAGTCGCTTAGTAGCCTTCTTGGTTATTAAATCAACTGTCAAGTTATCTCAGCGCTTGTGTTCAAGTAACCCTTATTTTACTTAATGATGGCCCCAAAGTGCAAGAGCAGTGATGCTGACAATTCAGATATGCCAAAGAAAAGCTGTAAAGTGCTTCCTTTCAGTGACAAGGTAAAGGCTCTCAACTTAATAAGGAAAGAAAAAAAAATGATATGTTGAATTTGCTAAGATCTATGGTAAGAAGGAATCTTCTATTTGTGAAATTGTGAAGAAAGTAAAAGAAATCAATGCTAGTTTTGCTGCAGCACCTCAAGCTGTGAAAGTTATGGCCATAGTGCATGATAAATACTTAGTGAAGATGGAAAAGGCATTAAATTTATACAGTAAGGTATTTTGAGAGACAAGGCAAGAGAGAGAGACCATATCCACAAAACTTTTATTATAATATATTGTTAAAATTGTTCTATTTTATTACTAATTATTATTGTTAATCTCTAACAGTGCCTAATTTGTAAATCAGCATTTATAATAAATATGTATGAGTCAGTTCAGTTCAGTCGCTCAGTCTTGTCTGACTCTTTGAGACCCCATGGACTGCAGTATGCTAGGCTGCCCTGTCCATCACCATCACCTGGAGCTTGCTCAAACTCATGTGCATAGAGTTGTTGATGCCATCCAGCCATCTCATTCTCTGTCATCCCCTTCTCCTCCTGCCTTCAATCTTTCCCTGTACTAAGGGTCTTTTCTAATGTGTCAGTTCTATACATCAAGTGGCCAAAGTATTGGAGCTTCAGCATCAGTCCTTCCAATGAATATTCAGGACTGATTTCCTTTAGGATTGACTGGTTTGATCTCCTTGCAGTCCTAGGGACTCTCAAGAGTCTTCTCCAAACCACAGTTCAAAAGCATCAATTTTTTGGCAGTAACCTTTCTTTATGGTTCAATTCTCACATCCGTACACGACAACTGGAAAAACCATAGCTTTGACTATATGGACCTTTGTCAGCAAAATAATGCCTCTGCTTTATAATATGCTGTCTAGACTTGTCATAACTTTTTTTTTCAAAGCAGCGAGCATCTTTTAATTTCATGGCTGCAGTGACCATCTTCAGTGATTTTGTAGCCCAAGAAAATAAAGTCCATCACTGTCTCCATTATTTCCCCATCTACTTGCCACAAAGTGATGGGACCCAGATGCCATGATCTTCGCTTTTTGAATGTTGAGTTTTAAGCCAACTTTTTCACCTTCCTCTTTCACTTTTGTCAAGAGGCTTTTTAGTTACTCTTCACTTTCTGCTATAAGGGTGGTGTCATCTGCATATCTGAGGTTATTGATATTTCTCCTGGCAGTCATGATTCCAGTTTGTGCTTCATCCAGCCCAGCATTTCAGATGACGTACTCTGCATATAAGTTAAATAAGTAGGGTGACAATATACAGCCTTGACGTACTCCTTTCCCAATTTGGAACCAGTCCATTGTTTCTTGTCCAGTTCTAACTGTTGCTTCTTGAACTGCTTACAGATTTCTCAGGAGGCAGGTCAGGTGGTCTGGTATTCCCATATCTTTGAGAATTTTCCACAGTTTGTTGTGATGCACACAATCAAAGGCTTTGGCATAGTCAATAAAGCAGAAGTAGATGTTTTTCTGGAACTCTCTTGTTTTTCTATGATCCAACAGACGCTGGCAACTTGATCTCTGGTTCCTCTGTCTTTTCTAAATCCAGCTTGAACATCTAGAGTTTCTTAGTTCATGTACTATTGAAGCCTGGCTTGGAGAATTTTGAGTATCACTTTGCTAGCATGTGAGATGAGTGCAACTGTGAGGTAGTTTGAACATTCTTTGGCATTGCCTTTCTTTGGGATTGGAATGAAAACGGACCTTTTCCCATCCTGTGGCCACTGCTGAGTTTTCCAAATTTGCTGACATATTGAGTGCAGCACTTTCACAGCATTATCTTTCAGGATTTGAAATAGCTCAGCTGGAATTCCATCACCTCCACTAGCTTTGTTTGTAGTTATGCTTCCTAAGGCTGACTTGACTTTGTACTCCAGGCTGTCTGGCTCTTGGTGAGTGACCACACCATCGAGGTTATCTGGGTCATTAAGATCTTTTTCGTAAGGTTCTTCTGTGTATTCTTGCCACCTTATCTTAATATCTTCTGCTTCTATGTATGTGTAGGAGAAAACATAGTATATATTTAGTATATATTTGATTCAGTACTAGTCTCCAGTTTTAGGCATCCACTGAGGATCTTGGAAATTATCCTCTGAGAATAAGGAGTGTTACTGTACAATGAAATACCATTGCACACCCACTAGGATAGTTCAAACTAAAAGGACAGAGAATAGTAAGTGTTGGAAAGAATGTAAAGAATTTGGAACCCTGATAACAATCCCGGGGCTTCCCTGGTGGTGCTAGTGGTAAAGAACCCATCTGCCAATGCAGGAGATATAAGAAACTCTGGTTCGATCCCTGGATTGGAAATATCCCCTGGAGGAGGGCATGGCAACCCACTCCAGTCTTCTTGCCTGTGAGAATTCCATGGACAGAGGAGCCTGGTGGGCTTCAGTCCATAGGATTGCAAAGAGTCAGACACGACTGAAGTAAGTTAGTAGGCATGTCAAACGGCAGGGTCCCTTTGGGAAACAGTTTGAAAGTTCTTCAAAATGTTAAGCATAGAGTTTTCATATTACCCAACAATTCCCCTCTCATGGATATCCTTAAGGAACAGAGAACATATATATACACAAGACCACTTGGACATAAATGTATGTAGTAGCATTATTTGTAATAGCCAAAATGTGGGAAAAAAAACCCAATACTTATCAATTATAAATTGTATATATAAAATGTGGTATATCCATACAAAGGACTGTTACTTAGCAGTAAAAGTCATGAAGTACTGATACACATTATAACATAGATGAATCTTGAAAGTGTTATCATCAGTAAAGGTACCAGTCAGGAAAGACCATCTGTGGTATGATCCTGTTTATCTGAAATGTCCAGAATAGGCTAATCAGTTGAGATAGAAGGTAAATAGTGGTTACCTATAATAGGTGGTTGAGGGGTGACTGGGATATAGACTAACAGGTATAGGCTTTCTTTTCAGAGGATATACATGCTTTAAAATTCGACTGTGGTTTTTCCCAGGATTGGGTTTCTGTGTGAATTTACTAAAAACTTTAAATTTTATACTTTAAATGGTTTGGGTATAGCAAGTGAATTATATCTCAATAAAACCATTTAGGGTCTTCCCTGGTGATTATCTCTATGACTTTTTGGGAGCTTCTCTCTCTGTAAGCCTCAAGGTTTCTCATCTGTAAAGTAGAACAAAGAGTTTTCATCTCATGGGATTGTCATGAGGATTAAATGAGATAATGTATGTAAAACGCTTAGAGAATGCCTGCTATACCTAGGTGCTTTGTCAGATGTTGCTCTTCCCATCTCCCCGTAGTTCTTTCGTGTTACCAAAAAGTCTCCAGGTTTAGTCACTGCAGCCATTCCCTAATACCTGCCAACAAGGCTCCCACCCAAACAGCAGTCTCTGTGCTTTATGACTGTGTTTACTGTCCATGTTTATTGTCTGTCCTCAGAGGGAAGAGCATGGACTTGTTCAAGATAGAGTTAGGTTCAAAGCCTGATTCTACCGTAATAGCTTATTAGCCCTTTCAGCGTTTAGTTTTATTAATTGATCAATGGTTAGTATTTTTGTCTGGAAATACTGGTATGAGAATTAAATGTTGTGAGTCATGATAATATGGAGAACGCCAAGCACAGAACTGGGCTCTGTGAAGAGACACTCATCCCATATAAGTTGTCTTCTCTTCCCCACCCTTTCTGGCTTTCAGCCTCAGTGAAATAAAATGATCTGATAAGAACAAAAATGCATTTGACATGAAGGAGGGAAAAAAAAAAAACACCTTGGCTGATGGTTTTCTCTGCCAAAAAGATCTTACCCAGAGCTTCCTAAATGACTCCAATTAAGAGGCATTTTTTGAAGGCATACACATGTACCTGTTTTTATTCCCTTTCTCCAGTGATCAGGTTAGATGGAAAGAAATAGACTACTTCAATTTCACACAGAGTTTTATGAAAAATTTAAACTCTAACCACTCCTGCTCCCCAAATTGGCATTTATTAAAGTTATGAGGAGAGTTTGCAAGCAGGAACTACATCAAAAATATGCACAGGGCTCTTGGAGAGTTACTTTCTGCAAGTGATGATGTCTTACTGTCAGTCTTTGAAAGAAATATCAAAAAGGTAATGTGAGCTGAAGCTTAAGATTTCTCAATATGTCCATTTGAGTTACAAAGGATTTTTATGCTCCATTTCAGACATTATTTAAACATTGTTATTCCTGCAAACATGCCACCCAGAGATAAGGTTTTGCTCTGAACCACATCGAAATGCAGATTGGTCTAGAAAGTCAGTTTCAAAGTGCCTTCATGGAGGTAACTGTTTATTAAGCCTTGGAGGAATTTCAATTGCAAACCCTCAGTGGAAAGCAAGGAGAGCAGTAAGATTTGTAATATTCTCCTTAATCATGTGATTTGCACAACACTGGTACAGTTATAATCTAAATAAAGTCCTAGAGCCATCAGGGCATTATACTGTAGCTGCTTCATTTAATCTAATGGCCCACATTTAGGTAATTTTCATGCATTTTAATCTATTTAATGATCACCTTTCTGAGGTGATTTACAGCAACTGGATGTCTGGAGCTCAGGTACCTAGGAGCCATGCACTGTACAATAAACCTGGAGAAAATACTCCTGGAAAATGTATGTTTTGTTTAGATCTGCCCTCATTAAGCACCAGGATAATATTTGCTGAGGATGTCCTTCTGCCTCATAAGATTTATTACTGCACATTATATAGGCACCCAAAGAAAAGAATTAGCCTAAATAATGTAGAATATATTGAAATCCTGAACCCTTTAGTGGACCAGTAGACACTTACATTTCCTAAGAGCAGGCAGGATACCCCAGAATTTTCTACGAAAGATGATCAAATGTAGTAGCTCCTTCACACTGTAAGAGATTTAGGGTTTACTTCATTCATTCAAGGTTCTGAAAAGTCCTGCAAAATGAAGATATATTTTGTTTGCTGTAATCTATGCTTCTTAAACTTCAATCATAGAACCCATCCTACCTTGTAACCCTTTTTGACATCCTTCAGAATATATCTCATGAAAGAGAACTCTATTAGCCCATATCCAATATCAGTTTTTCTTTGAAAAAATACAGTATAAATTTGCAGACAGACACAGCTAGGCTTCCATCTGGCACTTGCAAACATTGAGCTCTCACAGCATAAGCCACTTCAGCTCTATGAGCCTTGCTTTTACCTTTTGAAAAGATATCTTTTAGATTACTGAGGGGTTTAAGTGGGAAAATAAATGCGAAATTACCAGAGAGGTGTCTGGCACATGGTAGGTTTAAATCCATATTAGTGTCTTTCTTCTATCTAATGCAGTCTCTGCAAGGCTGGAAATGCAGCCATAAATAAGATGGTTCCTACTTAGCAGAACTGTAGATTTTTCTCAGTGAAAGACTGGTCTCTGTTTTATGTGGCCTTCTGAACAGACGTTTTGGGAAGCCTCTCATGGAGATCTCACCTTAAATGAGCACTTACTATATGTCAGATGATGTACTGTGCTATACCTGTTTCATCATCATAGCAATCTCATGAAGTGAGCATTTCAAATGGGAGAACTAGGTCTGCTAGAGATAACTATCTAAAATCACACAGCCAGGGCTGGAGAAGTGGGCAATAAACTTAGTATTATCTCATTTAAAAAATATGTCATTAATAACGACTAGGTTATTACTTATTGCTAAGAATATATTCTTTTTTAAAAAAACCTTTATTTATTTGGCTGCCTCGAGTCTTCTGTGGCACACAGAATCTTTGTTGTACCATGCGAGATCTTTCCTTGTGGGGCTCCTACCCTCTAGCTGTGGCTCATGGGCTCCAAAGTACATGTGTTTCAGTAGTTGCAGTGCACGGACTTAGTTGCCCCTCGGCATGTGGGATGTTAGTTTCCCAACCAGGAATTGAAACCAAGTCCCCTCCGCTGCAAGGTGGATCCTCACCCACTGGACCACCAGGGAACTTGTTCTTGTCCCCAAGAACTTGTTCTTAAACGTCCGAGTATGGGATCAACAACCAGTCATGAAAAGAGAGCTTGAAAGGAAGAGAATGAGGAAAAAAGGAAAATAAGTAGAAAGATAAATAAAAAAGCAAAAAAGGAGCCAGAATGTGAATGAGACTTGGGCCAACTGGGCCACGTCTGACAGCCAAGGAGGTTCTCAGGTGACTCTGTGGCGTCATTGTTTGGCAGAATTCTGCAAAATATTGTGAATTTGTCAGAGCCTGGCAAATGTCATGCCTCATTAGGCAATGTAAATTTCACAGTGTTTAATATAGATTAAAATACTATTCTGTTTGCCAAGATTTTGTCTATCATGCGTATACAAGAAATGGTAGAAATTCCCCTAGACTTTTGTCCAGTAATATCAAAAGGGCCTCTCTTTTCTCCAATGTGGGTTATAATTTAGACCTCTATGAAAATCTGTCAGTAAAGGTGAGAGGTTTACAAGAGCTAATTAACTTATAACTCATTATCGACTGGAGGATTTTTACAGAAATTAAGGCCTGTGACTGGTGATCTTTATTTTGACTGGCCAAAAATAAATTCTGTTATTTCACTATCACTTTGCAGGTTATCAGATTCAACAGTTACACCTGACACACCTGTAATGTCGTCTGATTTTTGTGAAATGCTATCTTCAATCCTCTCCTCTGTGGAGACAAAAGAGCATTCTCCAGCACCGTGAGTTTCATTTTCACTTTCTGTGTCAGAATCAGTCACTAAGAATTTTTTGTCTTTTTGTTGGTCTAATGTTCACATCATCTGAATCAGAACTACATTCTGAAGAACTAATCATCTTCTGAGACCCTAATACATATGCCGCTCAGACAGTCAGAGAAAGTATCTGCATAAAGTTCATCAAAAAATTAAAAAAAAAATTCTTATTCACTAAAAATTTCATGATGTGTCATTTTTAAAAATTATATGCTTATTATACACACAAGGTTGGAACAGAAACCTGATGGAGCAATACGTGAATGATAATGACAGTCATAGATTGTTAATGAACCCTTGACCAATTTTAAGCTCTAACAACTTTGCATGGTGATGTTTATTGTATCACTCTCTAAAAGCATATTAATATGTCTCTGGTCAGTAATATATTAGGATATTCAAGTTGATGATGAAGAAATCACGTTTTGACCAAAGTTTGAAGTTGGAAATGATTTTAAATAAGAGCTTTTGCGGACCTTGAGTTTAAATAATTTTGTAAGTGACAAAATAGTTATCTTTGAATATTTAGAGTGGTGTCATGTTAAACAGGCAAGAAATCTGTACTTTGGGACATCTTTATCCATAACTATAATAGGAAACAATCTGGAAAGTTGGTTTACATAAATATACTACAGCTATATTCATCTTATTTAATCAATTAACATATATTTATTCAGCTTATGTCTACCATGTACATACTGATGCCTGGAATTGGGACATGTAAAGAAGATATAAAAGCAACAGATCTAGGGAATTCCCTGGCGGTCCAGTGGTTAGGATGCCACCCTTTCACTGCTGAGGGCCCAGGTCCGATCCCTGGTCGGGGAACTAAGATCCTACAAGTCACATATTTTGGCCAAAAAAAAAAGAAAGAAAAGAAAACAACAGACTTAGATGTCTGCATGAAGCTCACCAAGAGAAAGAAATGCAAAAGTCAAACGAACTCAGTGAAATGAGCTCCAAGAGAAGATAAGATCATTTGCATCGGGAGCCTAGGGAGAGAAAGGGCTAATTTTTATAGAGGAAGATAATTTGTATTAAAAATTTCCAAAAGGATATGATGTTCCAGTTAAATGTTGAGGGATGGTAGGATTTTGACTGGGAGATTGTAGGCAAAGAAAACCCAAAGCAGGAGGAACTTACAGGGCACAGCCAAGAAGGTGTGAGGTGGTTGATGTGCTCCGTGAGGCACAGCCAGCTTGGAATGCTCAAAGCCACCTGTGTCCCTGGTGAGGGCACCATGTGAGTTGAACCTGTTGGGTGCAGAGGAACCTGGTCCTCATGGGCTTTGGATGTTATCCCATGGGGAACAGAAATCCATAGAAGGACTTCAGCAAGACAAGAATGAATGCACATCACATAGAAGACCACTCCAGCATTGCTGTGACTGGGTAAACCATTTCATGAGATAAAGAGACATCACAGAGGAGTCAGAAAGGGTTCCTCAGGCATTCACTTGCACATGCAGCCATCCTCACTGAAAACCCACTCTCTGGGAAGAATGATGTGCTGTCCATTCAGTGAGAGAAAATCCACCACATTAAAACTTTGCATAACATCTCAGATCCTTTAGTAGAGGTTTGAATCACACAGAATAGCATAGCTTGGGCAAACTTTAAGTTCTACGTTTTTATAGGGCTATTTTGTATTATCAGAAGTCTAAGATTAAAGAGGCATCAAAGGTAATTTAATTTGATCTTTCACATGATGCTTGAATCACTTCTATAAAACTCCTGTCAAAGGTTGCTCAGTCTCTGATTATTTAGAGTGATAGGAAACTCACCTTCTGCCCAAATGATAGTGCTAATCAAACCAGTGGGGACACATGAGGGATTGGAACACAGTGATGGGCAAGTGTGTCCAGGCGGTTGAGTGACGACTGCAGTTGGAGCTGGGGGGAACTTGTGAAGTTCTCCGTTCGTGGAGAGGTTTTGTGTCTTCACAGTGGGAGTCACATTCTGAGCAGAATCTACACTGGGATTCAGATACAAAAGCTAGGAAGTGAAGAAGTCAAGTGGTAGGACTCATAGGCTGGTTGAATCAGCATTATCTGAAGCACAGGGTAGGAATGGGGCTGGTCACTACAGATGGATCACAAGGGGAGATGGCCGGTACAGGACTGGTTCAGGGGAAAAGCTCAGGAAAAAGACCATGAAGCCGTGAGATTCATCAGAACACGGTCTTATGAATGAGGTCTACAGAGTGAAGGCATAGGGTTTTAAAGAAACAAGTGAGCCTGGAGAAAGCCTGGAGGAATCAGAGCCAGGAAGGGTCGTTTGGGTTCAGAGGTCAGCGTTTGCTGAGTGGCGTCCTACGCAATGCGATGAGCTCGGTGCCGGCCTCTCCCTACAGGGAGCTGACCGTTCCTTGCACCTTGGCTGATACTTGACTACACACTGGCCTTAGTTTGACTTTAAACCCCAAGGCAAATCCTTTCAGTGTGGAGGCCCCTCTTATTTTCCTGCTACTGTTTTTATTTTGAAAATATTGAATATGTTAGACAAAAATCAGCTGATTATATGAAGGAGGTGCCTGTTAGCGGTGTGTGTGTGATGGGGGAAGGGTAGTCTTTCATGTACTGCAAGGAACATAGAGGGCAAAGAACATCCCTGAACTGATCTTTTTAGGAAATTGCAGAGTGAAAAACAAAGGACAGATTTTCAAACTAGATTTCCTCTCTGAAAGAACATTCTGAGACATCGCTATTAGTCATAGATACATAATTTAAGGGTTCAAAAGAAGTGTCAGAAAACAATTTTCATGCCAATTTTTCAAACTCAAAATGGAGGGATGAAAAATATAGGAGGCGCTGAGGTCATGAACATGCATATCTTTCAGGTTTAATGTCCCGATGTAGCAATTAGAAAAATCAGGTAATTGGACAGTTACTTTGTCAAGATAACTGACTGGTTAAATCAGCTCAGCAGGTGAAAATCTGGGAGCTTGGTTTTGAGCATAGACTCACTAAATAAGATTTTAAATGCATATTTAGGACAAGAAAATCAGATTCTTGTGTTGTGATTATAAAGCACAAGTTCATGAAAGAAAACGGGGATTGAAGCAAAGCAACGTATATTGTCTCTCATTCACTCTTTCTCTCTGTCTCCACATATAAACACACACAGATACACAACACACAGACACATACACACACACACACACTCCACACATGAACACATACTGTCAGGAGAGCATTTCAGCTTTGCTACGGTAACTAGTCACCGAACGCCCAGGCCCACAGAAGGAAGCTAAAGGGTATTGTCCTACCTGGATCAACTAGTGAGCACTTCAAACCCATCACCTCTAGGACTTAACTCATGTGCTCTCCCCTTGGAACTCTTTTCACTTCCTGTTTCCCCAAATTTGGTAAATAGCACTAAATCCACCCTTATGTGCAGATTAGAGCCCTGGGTATCATTCCTTATAACTATTTCCCTTCTCCTCTCTTTTAAAAGCAGTGTCTATGTTCCGTGTAGTCCTGAATGATTTCCCAAATCTAACCACCACCCCCTCCCCCTGCCACTACCCATGTTCAACGTACCGTTGTCACTAAACTGGACTGGCTGCCAACCATCTGTTACCACACATTCTT
This sequence comes from Muntiacus reevesi, assembly GCF_963930625.1. Taxonomy (NCBI): domain Eukaryota; kingdom Metazoa; phylum Chordata; class Mammalia; order Artiodactyla; family Cervidae; genus Muntiacus; species Muntiacus reevesi. The sequence continues at coordinate 245,549,817 of NC_089250.1, forward strand.
CTTGTTCCCAGTCAAACCCATATCCTCACAGGACAGCTGCCCAATGAGCCTTTTAAAATGTAAACTTAATCATGTACCCCATCCTGCCCCATTGCTTAAAAACTGTTAGCTTCTCAGTGGGGCTTCCCTGGTGGTTCAGTGGTAAAGAATCTGCCTGCCAGTGCAGGAGACACAAGTTTGATCCTTGGGTCGGGAAGATACCCTGGAGAAGGAAATGGCAACTCCCTCCAGTGTTCTTGCCTGGGATTTCCCATTGTCAGAGGAACCTGGCAGGCTACAGTCCATGGGGGTCACAAAAGGGTCAGACACGATTTTGTGACTAACCAACAACCACTTCTCATTGCTCTTGAATAAAACCAAAATCCTGAATGGACCTGCATATTCCTTCATTAGACCCTGACTTATCCCTGGATTAATCTGTGTTTTTATTCCTATCTGCATTAGTATCTGTTCTATACAGAGATCCTTCAGTTTGCCTCAAGCTTACCTTCAAGACTTTCCCATATGTCTTTCCCATTACGTGGAACTCTATTCATTTCTTAAAATTCAAAGTGATTTCTGTATCACTTAGAACTTAAAGGTACATTCACAGGAAGTTTTTCCAGACCCCCTGGACTGAATCAGTCCCCTGCCTTAAACTTGTTTGGTGTCACTTTTATTGTTGTTGTTGAAATTAGTTGTTTAATAACTACTGACCCTGCTGGAACTGTAAGTTCCATTAATGCAAGAAAAGATGTGTGCTGTTAACCAGCATATCCCCAGAGCCTGAAACAGCATCTCAAACTGAAAAAAAGTCCTAAAAAAAGCATCTGTAAAATGACCCAATGAATTCCTTGAGTAATCTTTAGTTTATTGGCATCACAATGAGTGGTACTGATAAACCACATAGATCCAAAGTTAATATGAAGTTCTGAGCTCACATCCTCAAAATCAACTTCCCATGAGTGTATGGAGGAAAGGGTACTGAAGATTCTGGCTAACTAGACATGTAATTAAAATAAAATACTCTTGGATGCAGTTGTTAAAGAAGTGATTTTGTAAAGAGAAGTAGATTATCTGGGGCAAGAAACGTGGTACTTCTGTCCCACTCTGCACTGTGTAGGATATTCCTGAAATATTCTGGTCAGACCTGGGACTTTACATATTTGAACAGTCCGGAGGTAAGAGAAGAGGATGCTGTGGAAGACAGGGAACCATGGTAACCAGGAGGTATTGTCAAAGTTCTTGGGGAAGTACTTAGGAACTCTGTTCAGAAATCTGAAGAACTCTCATGTTTGTGATGAAAATGTCCTACATGACCTAAAAGAGAAAGAGTGGCAGGAGTTCTTGGGTGAATTTCGGATGGAGCCAGATGATGGCTGTCTGTATGGAGGGCAGTTTTGATTAAACATTCTGGACCGTGATATAGGTCCTGCCCTAGATTCAAAGAGTGTGCAGGGTGTCAGCATTCTCAGGAGGTGGAATGGGCAAACCCAGAAAGTTGTGAGATGTCTGCCTCTTGATTTGGTCCAATGTAGACTGGCTGGTCTGGAGAAGGCAATGGCACCCCACTCCAGTACTCTCGCCTGGAAAATCCCATGGACAGAGGAGCCTGGTAGGCTGCAGTCCATGGGGTCGCAAAGAGTCAGACATGACTGAGCGACTTCACTTTCACTTTTCACTTTTATGCTTTGGAGAAGGAAATGACGACCCACTCCAGTGTTCTTGCCTGGAGAATCCCAGGGATGGGGTCGCACAGAGTCGGACACGACTGAAGTGACTTGGCAGCAGCAGCAGCAGACTGGCTGGCCACATGGTGCTGGCAGTCAAGGCTTGTTGGGAGCTGTCGCGTGGCTGTACCAGTTTCCTATTTAACTGGCATTTATTTGAGGGGTTTTCCTGGTGGCTCAGATGGTAAAGAATCTGCCTGCAATTGGGGAGACCTGGGTTCAGTCCCTGGGTTGGGAAGATCCCTTGGAGAAGGGAATGGCAACCACACTCCATTATTCTTGCCAGGAGAATCCCACTGGCTGCAGTCCATGGGGTCACAATGAGTTGGACACAACTGAGTGATTAACACTTTCACTTTTTCATTTGAGAAGACACTGTGTGCCTGAAATTGTGCCGGGCTTGTTCACAAATGCTGACTTACTAGTGCCACACCACAGCTCCATAAGATAGACAATACACTTTTGCAATCCTGTTTTGCAGGCAATGAAAGTGAGACTTAGCAAAGTAAAGAGACCTCTTCAAAATATGCTAATGATCCTTTTTCTAAAAGGTTTTTTTTTTTTTTAACATTTATTTGTTGACTTTATTTGGCTGCATCAGGCCTTGGTTGTGGCGTGTGGGATCGTTCACAGTGGCACACGCAGGCTCCTTGTTGCTGTGCTCCTTTTGTTGTGGAGCGTGGGCTCTCGATCACATGGGCTTAGTTGCCCCACGGCGTGTGGGATCTTAGTTCCCTGACCAGGTATCGAACCTTCGTCCTCTGCATTGGAAGTCAGATTCTCAACCACTGGACCACCAGGGACATCCTGGGAAATGATACTTTGCCAGTGGTTCTTCTTTTTCAGAATCCCACAGTCCCGTTTTGCTTTTTCAGCTTAGAGGCCGTTGCAGGGCTCACGAGTTCTAATTCTACCATACTGAGCTTGATGCCAAAATGGCCAGCACACTTAGAAACCTGGCCACAGTGACAACCCCTGGCCACAACTGAACAAAAAGACAGAAGTCTTCAAACTGGGTCATTTCTAATGACCAGATGTAGCTGAGATTGCAGAGAATGAAGTAGGGTAGTAATGTGTGTGTGTGCTCAGTGGTTGCAGTCGTTTTCAACTTGCAGCCCTATGGACTATAGCCTGCCAGTCTCCTCTGTCCATGGGATTTTCCAGGCAAGAATATTGGAGTGGGTTGCCATGCCCTCCTTCAGGGAATCTTCCAGACCTGTGGATCGAACCTGCATCTCCCATGTCTCCTATAGGTGAATTCTTTACCACTGAGCCACCAGGGAAACCCAGTGTAGTAATAGTGGCAGAATATTTCTGATACAGGGCAGGTTGGCTCTCTTGAGTATTTTATTCATGTTTCTTAGGGGTAGAAGTACCAGATTTAGCAACCAGGGGCTTATGACTCAAGCCAATGAAGGCAAAACCTAGAAAATCACAATAAAAACTTCATGATGCTCATAATTAGGCTAAAAATAAGAGCATATGGCAGCTGAGGGAAAACATGAGCTGCATATACTGAATTTCCAGTAGACAGAGTTGAAGAGGAATGGATATGTGAAGGCATATTATTGTAGGTGACGACAGGAAAGAAATGGATGGAATTAATAACAACTCATCTGGAAAAGTAAGGGAGCTCTGCAGTGATAAATAGAAGTAGAAAAAAAGAAACAAATAAATAAAGCAAAGGATAAATAACCAATAATGCGAGATATTAAAAGTCTAAGCTGCCATCAAAGGCAATAAAAAATATGGGGATGGATATATGAAAGATAAAAAAAGGCAAGAACAGAATGCATAAGGCAAAAGTGGGGATAAGAAATGTCTTTTTCAAACAATATAAGAAATCTCTTAATTAATGGGTGAGAGGCATGTAGCTCAAAAAACTGTTATTAAAGTAGAGTGGAAATAAGGAAGCTCCAAAAGCACTGGTTAGACATCCTGAGAAGGCCGGGGTGGTGCCGTAAAGTAGAAGAGAAAGAGGGAGGTGTTATAACGTAGGAATTTGTTTTTCTTCCTGCTGGGTGAGGGCCAAGTGGTGTGGGAAGAATGGGGAGGCATATCTGAAAGAGCATAGATGAATTTGGGGATCATACCATTGAGGTTAGAGTCTTGGCATTATACTGTGGAGACGATATGCCCTTTGTCACTTTTCCTAACCTCTATAACCTTATGTTTTCTCTGTTGAGCAGAAATTATTAGTCCTTACAACTGGTGTACTGTTGTGAGCATCTGATATGAAGAATGCGTGTCAGTGGCCTACAAGAGAGGCCCCGCATGACAGCTATTCTGATTGCAAAGTCAGACGGTAGAGTGAAAAGAACTATCCCAAAAATGAACAGGAGAGAAGGCAGGACATTCACCTTGACCAAACCCTTGCAGTATTCTGGGCACATACACACATTAATACTCTGATTCCTCATACTAACCTTATGACAGTGACATTAATTTCCCCAAACTTCAGAAGCACAGATGGAGGTGCAGAAAGCTTAAATGAAATGTCTTAGGTCTCTCTGCTAATGATTGATCAATCTGGAAACCAAGCCCAAATTTCTGAACACAGAATTCTTATTCTTTGCATCACATCAGCCAATACCAGTTAAATTATATGAACCATTCAGATCCGTCTGGCTCAGACGCCTAAAAGCTGTGACTTTTGGACCTTTTACTGTTTAGAGTCCTGTTTTCTCTCCTTAACTTCAAAGAGATTTGTTTTCACCTCCAATCCCTTGAGTGGGCAAAGGAACTTCAGTATACGAGGTGTCTTAGGAGTCCGTGAGTTTGAAAAATTACACCAGCTCCACTTTCTCCATCCCCTTAAACATGCCAACAGGAGAAGGCACAAGGAAGACTTATGAAGACCCCCAAGAGCCGATGGCAGCAAAGCGGGAAAGGAAAGGACCGGAGACAGAGCCCTGAGGACACTCCTGTGTTCCATCTTTCTATCAGTTCAGCCAGCAGACCTTTAATTTAGTCAGGAACTTCAGCCCCCGTGGATGAGGGCTGTGCTGAGAAATGTGTTCTCAGCAAGGGAGGTGTCAGGACGGATTCATGAGAGGTGTTTCATGCCTCACAAATCACCCTGAATATTTCATATACATTAAAAAATTAGTAGACAAAACTGGGGCCGTGGTGTATAATTTACCTAGACTTGCGAGATGTTTTTGATATGGAGCAGGGCAAAAGATTTATCTGTGGGCACATTAAGCCATGCTTAGAACAGAGTGCATTGGCTTTGCGTTTGCACCCATCAGAGGGGATAGCAGAGAAAGCTGTGTAATGGTGAGGCAGTAAATATGGTCGTAGCACAGAGAAATATTAGCTTCATTTTTCTTTCCCTTATGCAGAGCGCTCTCCGAAGGACAGTATTGTCCCTGTATGAATGAGTTTAAAAGGCATAAACAAGGGAGTCTGATGGCCTCATTCGGAGGGTCCAGCAGGGATCCACCTCCTTGCAGATGATGAGATTGTATTCGGAGTAGGCATGCCACCGTGTGAGAAAATGAATTTAATAGAAGTATCACTGCTATTTACAACCAAAGGAACACAGGTGAAATATGCTGAAAAGAGAATGAATTCATGGCCTGCAATGTCTTTTTTTTTTTTTTTTTTTTTTAACGTTTGTAAAAGCACTTAGTATGTGACCCTCATCCTGTAGATAAATGTACTCAGAGTTTATAGTAATTCAAACCTCTGAGTTATGTTTAGCTAAGGTTGAAAGAGTTTGAAAATTCAGCCTTGAGCTACATTTGCTGGCAGAAGATCAGCGTGTTGTATTCACTCTCTGCCTCATTTCTAGATTCCAAAACTCTCAGAACTTAACTCCAGTCTCTTTTTCTCAACCAAGTATGTGCCCCACATCTGGGGCTACAAGGACACAGATTTGCCCTTGACTCTGTAAACAGTAACTGTGTGATGAAATCAGTGATGAAAAGACACCACCTCTTCTGTTAACAGAAAATCATGTGACTCTGAAAAAGTTTAATTTTTTTTTTCTTCCTTTTGGCCCATTGGCTCTCGTGAACATGGGTGTGTGTTTCCTTAGAGATGTCATGTTGGGAATGAGTTTAGAGGTCTTGACTTGCAGAACACAGAGATGCGTCTCTACGAATGAATTCAAGTTGTAGGAGGTGGTGTTTATGGACTAGCTTGGTGAAGCTAGTCTTCCTGGAATATAGTGACTTTGCAAACTGTAGGAACTGGGATAGAGAAATCACTTCTTTCTTAAGATCGTTAGAGAGTAGAGGAACGAGAATTGGTGGACCGGAAAGGAGAGGGGATAGGCGATACTGATGATGGTCTTGCTGCTATATAATCATTTCTCAGCACCTGAAGACGGTCTGTGTTTTTGAGTTACCCACCTTCCTGTGGCTCTTTTTTAACTGAATTTCAGCATTTTCATGATTTCTGAGAGTCACATCATCTTGACTAGCAGAATTAGAGTATACATGTATGGTTGACAAGCCATTAGCTCAGGATTCTGGGGCTCGGGACCCTCTAAGAAGTGGATCTCTAGGTAGGGTCATGATCCATCAGAGTGACTTCAAAATCAGCCCCTCCCTTCTGGCCACCTGATTTCCTCTCTCTTGCCTGATAAGAACCCCAGATTCCTTTTTATGGATGTGGGAAATAAAATGAGATGAATGAGTCGGAGACTTAAATTGTTATAAAACTATTAAAGAGAAATCTGTCTTAAGTTATCACCTGAGGGGCTGGTAAAAATTGGTCGTCATAGAGGTGGATTTTTAAATAAAGGTTGAACAAAATTACACTCAGATCCCTAAGGATGCTTCTAAATGATCTTTTAAAACAGGGGGTTATGCAGGGAGGTGACCTTCCTGCCTCACTGCCTGCAAGTGTTATACCAAGATACCTTGTGTCGAGCAAGGCTTAAAAGATCTGCACATCCTCAAAGAGTCCCTGTGTGCCCTTGGGTCTTCTATTATCTTGCCCAGAGTGATGCACTACTCTTGGAAACAGAGCAGTCAGGGCTTCCTTCAAAACTGGGTACTCACCTGAAATTTCGACCCTTGAAAATTCAGGATCCTTTGGAGAGCCTTTGACTTCTGCAAATATCTGCATACGTAATGATCTAGAGCCCCATCTCCACTATGTCGCTCCCTTGCTTAGAAAGCTGCCACTCTTGCCCTGGCTTTCACGGTGCCTTGCCCCATCATCAACCCCACTTCCTGACTCTGCATCATGTTCTACTGGACTCCGCCGTACACAGGTGAGTAGAAACTTCCTCAGTCATCACCTCCTGTGTTAAGAGTTTCTAAACCTAGTGTAACAGAGATAGGTTTTTGTTTCTTTGTGTCCTGTACCCACGCTGCCATCTACTCAGCACACAGGTTTGTGATTGCCTGCAACTGAGTCTGTAAGTCTGCAATTATCCCAAAAGACAGAGACAGTGGCTCAAGCAGCTCTTCCGCCCATGCTTCGAGGAGGGTTTAATCCATGTTAGGGAGGGAGTCAATGTTTAGTGAATGAAAAAAATGAATGGGTGAGTGGAGGGCTTATTCTGGAAAGTCCAGTGGAAGCGTTTCCCATCTCTAAGGCACATCTGATCATTCCCACCCCCCTGGCCGTTCCTCACACGCTTCTCACAGTTCAGATCCTCCCAGTCCATCAAGAGCCCATCCAGTAGTGCGCTTCTTCCATGAACACGTCTCCTCCAGTAATGTCACCTGGCAACTGCATAGTCAGGGAGCCAACTTGTGTGCATGGTTTGGTGAGTGGTGGGAAAGAGAATACGCTTCAGGAAAGTTTTACTTTTGGGTGCAGTGGTTTAAGGCGGAGGGAAAAGCCTTTCCTTACTGACCTGATTTGCAGGCTTCCTGAGCAAGGTAAAAGATGGAGCAGAGTGGGAGTGGATGATGTCAGAAAGGAGACACAGGTTGGTGAGCTTCATCTCCCAGATGTGGGAATAGGGCTGTGGGTTCCAGCTAACTCTGTGCCAGATGTGTTTACCGGTTGAGGGGTAGGGGGAAGCAGTCCCATCCACCCATTTCAGAGGGGCACCTGTTCTCAAGGATGCTTTTTCTCAAAGTGAGATGTTTAAGATCTACCTGAAATTGACACCTTTGGCGGCAGCAAGAGGCAGCCACAGAGAAGAGCCCCTCATCAGCCACCATCCTCCTGGAGGCAGATATTTTACCTCCCGGAGAGTTTACACCAGATGAAAACCACTTTCCAAAGCAGTTCATCCAAGTATGCAGAGATGAATAAGACCCACTGCATTGTGTCTGCACCTGCCTAAGAAGAACATTGTTTCTGGGTTTCAGACAGGATAATTGTTGTTAGTCGTGATACCACATTCTGTTTGGAGGGGGCTTTTGTTGATAGTTCTTTATGACCATGACTCCATTAAGCTTCCTTACACTCTCTAGTAGAGGAAACATCCTGCGTCTTTTACAGATGGGCGAAATGAGGCTTGGAGAAGTATGACAGTTCTATGGAGGAAGCAGGTGTGGGACTTGGGAATGATTCCCTGCATCCTGATTCCTAGCTTACCTGGCAGCCTGAGCTCAGCTTTTCTCTCTGCATCATCTAAATATCTCCACCATCAGTCAAAAGATTTGTATTTTCCTATTGCCTTAGCAGCTTCTTCCAAATAATTTTCCCCCCCTCAGCACAAGGAATGAATTTAAAGGAATATATTAAATTAAAAAATGGAGTTGCAAAGCAAGAGTCTACTTTGACCCTAATATCTCCCTCAGATTCCTTCCTGCACATGTACACCCTTATCAAACACAATTCACCTTCTGTGGAAACAGGATGAGATTGAAGTCATGGCCAAAGGCAGGAGCGGAAGTGTGGGCATTACTGGCACGAATAATAGGCAAGTGGATGACGGCTGTGAGGAATTTCAGGTGCTAGACCACCAATTGCTGATGTTTTCCAAGACTAGAGGAATTAGAGCAGATTATAGTTTTAGCATAGTTATTTTGAACAATGAATTTTAAAGATTGAGGCTACCGATTTTTTTTTGTATTCTTTCCCATTAGAGGGAATAAAGCAATCTTGTTAATATAGCATTATGCCAGACCATTCCCTTAGTGCCATGAGATTTCACACATAAGCTCACTGGACATCTGAGAAGCAGCTGCATGAGCAACTTCAGAAATAAATACCTAGGAGCTCCCCTGGTGGTCCAGTGGTTAAAACTCTGCTCTCCCAAGGCAGGGGATCTGGGTTCCATCCCTGGTCAGGAAACTAGATTCTGCATGCCCCACCACTAAAATTCTGAGTGCCGCAACGAAGACCCAGCACAGTCAGACAGAGAGATGATAGACACTTAAATGTCCACATCTGATAGGCACATGCTGCTTTTCTTAAAACATGGAATTTGTTTCTTACATGAGTTTGATCTCAAAGGAATGATATAGAAAAGATGATATAGTAGACTTTTTATGATACTCTAATTTGATTCAAAATCACACCCAATTCAAAATTTAAAAGTAACTTCTTTGAAAAAAATTGCCTTTTTCCTCCCCCCTGATGAGAATACACAGTCACTTTGAGGAATTTGGGGAACTAATGCAAAAAGCAAAGAAAACGAAAAACACACAGAATCTCATTTCTCAGAAGTAGTTGTTAATAATTTGGTAAGTTCTCACTTTATGTGTTAACTTCATTTGTCATTTTTCCCACTTGTCAGGTATCATAGTACCTGTGGAACTTTATGTATGTTCTCATATTCCTTTTAAGACTCCCTGATACTTGATTCCCCATGTTGATACAAATCTTCATAAACATTTTAACAGCAATTCAGTGTTTTATGACATAGCTACCTTTATTCCCTTATGTTGTGAATTTGGGTTCTTTGCATTTCTTAATGAAAGCAGGATATAAGTGAAGTGAATTTGAATTTATTAACAATTTGCAAGAAGAATGTACGAAATCATAGAATTTTTTAAAAAGATGTGTTTTATTTTTGCTTTTGACTGTGGTGGGCTTCATCGCTGCACATGGGCTCTCCAGTTGCGGTGTGCGGGCTTCTCCTGGTGGTGGAATGCATTGCCGCGCACAGGCGTAGGCACACAGGCTCCATAGCTGCAGCTTGTGGGCTCTAGAGCACAGGCTCTGTGGTTGTGATGCATGGGCTTAGTTGCTCCGAGGCATGTGGTTCTTCCCAGAGCAGGGATCGAACCCTTGTCATCCTCTGCATTGGCAGATGGATTTCTAACCACTGGACCACCAGAGAAGACTCTGAAATCATAGAATTTTTAAAGCTAAAAGACATTTGGAAGCTCAAGTGCCCAACCACCTTGTCTGTTTCAGAGATCTGAGAAGCCCAATCCAGAGAGAGGAGACTTTTCTAGAGTGACACTGTGAATGAGCAGTGGAGGGAAGATTGCAACTTAAATCCCAGAGATCATCCTCCCAGGTCTCACCCTTCCTTGTGGAAGGCATTTTCCTTCCAGAAAGGCGATGCCCTGGTCTACTCTTTGAGAAGGATTACTTAGGGCACCAGCACCCAGGGCCCCACAGCAACTAAAGATGGGCCTAAATGGTGAGCCAGCACAGGATACCTGTTGTTATTTCAGGCTTAAACAAGATCTTCTGCCAAACCAAATCAGAATGATGCTCTGAGAACACCTGGGAAAATGGGCTTCAAAAAGTTTCAGGTGCCAACGTCAGAGAGAGTACCAGTGACCCCATGTTCTGAAACAGCCTCGACCTCTCAAGCATCGTACCTAAGAGTCCTCAGTGTGGTGTTCAAACAAAAGAAAAAAAAAAGCTTCCCAATCATAAAACCTTTGTCAAGTGTGTAAGGGGTAAGGAAAAGAGTTACTTGAAGAAGATCGTTGAGGTGGGGATGTGGCCAAGCTTTGGGGGATGCCACAAAACAATCACTTTCCTCATCTGTGAAATAGGGATAATAGTGTACCTTTTTCTTAAGTTTATTTTAATGCTAAAGTGAATGAAATAAAATATTTAGTATGATATTTAGCATTATGCAGACTTCCCTTGTGGCTCAGCTGGTAAAGAATCCACCTGCAATGCGGGAGAGCTGTGTTCAATCCTTGGGTTGGAAAGATCCCCTGGAGAAGGCAAAGGCTACCCAGTCCAGTATTCTGGCCTAGAGAATCCCATGGACTGTATAGTCCATGGGGTTGCAAAGAGTCAGATATGACTGGGTGACTTTCACTTTCACTTAGCATTATGCATAAGATGTGCATGAGTCAGTGTTCTAGAAGGATATATTTTAAATAACTGGCTCACACAGTTATGGAGGAGAGTGAATCCTAAGACCAGCAGGATGCATCAGCAAGCTTGAGACTGAGGACTTTTGATTGTTTCGTTTCAATCTCAGTCTGAGACCCAGGAGACCCAATGGCATAGTTAGCATCCAAAGATAGCAGGCTTGAAGTGAAGGAAGAGCTGATGTTTCAGTTGAGGTCCCATGTCAGGAAAAAAAGCCAATGTCTCAGTCCAAAGGGAGTTGGACAGAAGAGTTCTCTGTTACTCAGGAGATGGTCAGCCTTTGGTTCTACCTAGAACTTCAGCTGATTGGACCACCCACCCATATTAGGGAGAGCAATCTACTTTACTCAGTGTACTGATTTAAATACTTATTTCATTGACTTCACTTTCACTTTCCACTTTCATGCATTGGAGAAGGAAATGGCAACCCATTCCAGTGTTCTTGCCTGGGGAATCCCAGGGATGGGGGAGCCTGGTGGGCTGCCGTCTATGGGGTCGCACAGAGTCGGACACGACTGAAGCGACTTAGCAGCAGCAGCAGCAGTGAAAAACATTCTTACAAATACATCCAGGTTATTGTTGGACGAGATATCTGGGCACCTTGTGGCCAGTCAAGTTACCACATAATATTAACACTCAGACACATTCTAAGAATTCGAAAATGGTGAATATTGAGTGTTCTTGTGATTTTTAGTAGTTTAGATGATTTTATCCTGCTTCGTACTTCCTTTAAGGAAAATACAAACAATTAAACAATTTCTGAATGATGATGGAGAGGTATGGTTTTAATAATACCTTAATTGCAACCTGAAGTCTGGCCAGATTGAGTCTTACAGGTTGCAACCTTGAAAGCTGAAACATTTTGTTGACTAAAATATCTGATATGAAAAGTTTTGGAGAACTTTTATCATAAGACTCATCTAGAAGTGACCTGTAAAATACACTTCTAAAGGTGTGGTAAAAGCCTCTATGCACCTCTATCTATAGACACATGACTCTATATCTCAGTTCAGTGCAGTTGCTCAGTCATGTCTGACTCTTTGCGACCCCGTGAACCACAGCACGCCAGGCCTCCCTGTCCATCACCAACTCCCAGAGTCCACCCAAACCCATGTCCATTCAGTCGGTAATGCCATCCATCCATCTCATCCTCTGCCGTTCCCTCTTCTCCTTCCCTCAATCTTTCCCAGCATCAGGGTCTTTTCAAATGAGTCAGCTCTTCACATCAGTTGGCCAAAATATTGGAGTTTCAGCTTCAATATCAGTCCTTTCAATGAACACCCAGGATTGATCTCCTTTAGGATGGACTGGTTAGATTTCCTTGCAGTCCAAGGGACTCTCAAGAGTCTTCTCCAACACCACAGTTCAAAAGCATCAATTCTTCAGCCCTCATCTTTCTTCACAGTCCAGCTCTCACATCCATACATGACCACTGGAAAAACCATAGCCTTGACTAGACAGACCTTTGTTGGCAAAGTAATGTCTCTGCTTTTTAATATGCTATTTAGGTTGGTCATAACTTTCCTTCCAAGCAGTAAGCATCTTTTAAATTCATGGCTGCAATCACCATCTGCAGTGATTTTGGAGCCCAGAAAAATAAAGTCAGCCACTGTTTCTACTGTTTCCCCATCTATTTGCCAGGAAGTGATGGGACCGGATGCCATGATCTTAGTTTTCTGAATGTTGATCTTTAAGCCAACTTTTTCACTCTCCTCTTTCACTTTCATCAAGAGGCTCTTTAGTTCCTCTTCACATTCTGCCATAAGGGTGGTGTCATCTGCATATCTGAGGTTATTGATATTTCTCCCAGCAATCTTCATTCCAGCTTGTGCTTCCTCCAACCCAGCATTTCTCATGATGTAATCTGCATATAAGTTAAATAAGCATGGTGACAGTATACAGCCTTGATGTACTCCTTTTCCTACTTGGAACCAGTCTGTTGTTCCATGTTCAGTTCTAACTGTTGCTTCCTGACCTGCATACAGGTGTCTCAAGTGGCAGGTCAGGGCCTGTTGGGCTGGGAAGATCCAGGGGAATCGGGTGGAGAGGGAGGTGGGATGGGAGACCGGGATGGGGAATTCGTGTAACTCTATGGCTGATTCACATCAATGTATGACAAAACCCAATGAAAAAAAAAAAAAAAAAAAAAAGAGGCAGGTCAGGTGGTCTGGTATTCCCATCTCTTTTAGAATTTTCCACAGTTTATTGTGAATCTACACAATCAAAGGCTTTGGCATAGTCAATAAAGCAGAAATAGATGTTTTTCTGGAACTCTCTAGCTTTTTCTATGATCCAGCGATGTTGGCAATTTGATTTCTGGTTCCTCTCTGCCTTTTCTAAAACCAGCTTGGACATCTAGAAGTTCGCAGTTCACGTATTGCTGATGCCTGGTTTGGAGAATTTTAAGTATCACTTTACTAGCGTGTGAGATGAGTGCAATCGTGTGGTAGTTTGAGCATCCTTTGGCATTGCCTTTCTTTGGGATTGGAATGAAAACTGACCTTTTCCAGTCCTGTGGCCACTGGTGAGTTTTCCAAATTTGCTGGCATATTGAGTGCAGCACTTTCACAGCATCATCTTTCAGGATTTGAAATAGCTCAACTGGAATTCCATCACCTCCACTAGCTTTGTTCCTAGTGATGCTTCCTAAGGCCCACTTGACTTCATATTCCAGGATGTCTGGCTCTAGGTGAGTGATCACATCATCGTGGTTATCTGGATCATGAAGATCTTTTTTGTACAGTTCTTCTGTGTATTCTTGCCACCTTTTCTTAATATCTTCTGCTTCTGTTAGGTCCCTCCCATTTCTGTCCTTTATTGAGCCCATCTTTGCATGAAATATTCCCTTGGTATCTCTAATATTCTTGAAGAGATCTCTAGTTTTCCCATTCTATTGTTTTCCTCTATTTCTTTGCATTGATCACTGAGGAAGGCTTTCTTATCTCTCCTTGATATTCTTTGGAACTCTGCATTCAAATGGGTATATCTTCCCTTTTCTCCTTTGCTTTTCACTTCTCTTCTACTCACAGCTGTTTGTAAGGCCTCCTCAGACAGCCATTTTGCTTTTTTGCATTTCTTTTTCTTAGGGATGGTCTTGATTCCTGTCTCCTGTACAATATCATGAACCTCCGTCCATAGTTCATCAGGTACTCTTTCTGTCAGATCTAGTCCCTTAAATCTATTTCTCACTTCCAGTGTATAGTCATAAGAGATTTGATTTAGGTCATACCTGAATGGTCTAGTGGTTTTCTCCACTTTCTTCAATTTCAGTCTGAATTTGGCAATAAGAGTTCATGATCTGAGCCACAGCCATCTCCTGGTCTTGTTTTTGCTGACTGTCTAGAGCTTCTCCATCTTTGGCTGCAAAGAATATAATCAGTCTGATTTTGGTGTCAACCATCTGGTGATGTCCATGTCTACATCTGGGCCTGTACAAATACTCATACACATGGACTCCAAAAAGCTTTTGATAAGTTTGTAATAATTTAGTCAACTTTATGAATTTAATTAAGCTCTCTCCACCTGGCATGTTGGAAAAGACAGTAGTTTACACAAAGACCATAATCTAGAAAAAATTCATTTATTTTTTAGAATAGAAACCAGGTCGACAGGGCAACTGGGACATTTTGCTTGTCAGCAAAATAATTTTATTCTGAATTTATGAATTGATAATAAGCCACCTTCTCATAATGATTAATGGTAATTAACCTTTTAAAGCTCCATCGCTTCCCTGGCCATTTCTGGCTGACAGCCCTTGGAGACAGGACAGAATGCTGATAGTGAGCAGGCCTGTTTGGACTCCCGAGGTCCTGTAAGGTAGAGAACACCATTTTTGTGTGGAGGTGTCACAGATACAATGCAGTCCCAGAGAATCACAAATAAAGAAAAAGATGCATGCATGGGCCATCCTGACGAGAGGTTTTCACCCTACTAGGGATCACTGCAGACCAGAGTCAGCCAGCTCTACTGCTTCAACCTGTGTGGCTTTGGTCAAGTCTGTTTACCCTTGGGAACCCAACCAACTTCCTTTATCTTTAAAATAGATCTTTAAAATAATTAATCAGCAATTAGTATTTTGAATGAAGAGCCCTGTGGGCTAGCACAGGACAAAAGGTGAGCCCTCTGGTCATGCAGTCAGCGTCACATAAAACTGTCTTCCAGATAAGCACTTCTTACACATCCTGACACTAACCTAGATCCGTGGTGTTCCTCGCACTTTGCCTGTTCTAGTCCCATTGCGGTTGATGTTGACAGTATGAATCTCAGAGATAGCTGGGGCGTGGTTTCTGAGTTGGGATTTAACATACAAGAACTTTATCAAGGGGTGCCCTTAGAACCAACTCGTGTGGCAGAGAGGAGAAAGAAGCAGGAATCAGCAGGGAGAAAAGAAATGTAAGGCACGGTGACAGACGTGGCTGACCTGAAGTTGAGACTGGAGCTGAAATGACCCCAGCAGAATAGCTCTGATTCAGGATCAGTGGCCAGTGTCCTTATGCCCCTGCAGTGACCAGTCACAGGATGTGAGCTGCCCCAGGCAGTGTCATGACCTTGACCTGAGAGCTGAAGGTCATTGGCAGACAGCATTCCGAGATGCAGTGGTCACCAGTCCTTCACTGAAGGGGGCACTGGGTGGCCTGTCATATTTGTTGAACCTTTACTCCATCCCAGACAAAGTCTGCCGGGGCTGGTGTCTGCTTTATCACATTTGATCTTACTACAACCCCGTCAGATAGACGTTAGGATGTCTGTCTGTCACACCATGAAAAGGAGTCTCAAAGTCTAAGAACCAGTAAGTTGTGCACCTGGCAATTGAGTTATTAACTCTAACATTAATTTGCATGAATCCGAGGGTTTGCAGTGAGCTGAGAGTCAGCTGAAACAAACCATCCACTCTTTCTAGCTCTTCTCTGATTTTTACTTGGGGATTGGTTTAACTTTCCTCCCTTGCAGATTCCATTTCTTGGTAGATTTCATTTTAGCCCATGACTAAATAATGGAATTATTTGGGAAATAATCTTGACCTTATCTTTGTTCTCTGAGTATCTGGCTAGCTCTATGATCTAGAAGAAGTTATTTATCTTCACTCAGCCTCTATTTTTCTCATCTGTAATATGGGGATGATAGTAACATGTAAAACATCAAATTTCTAAGATTAAAAAAAAATGCATAGGTATCACACTTACCTGCATGCCTGGTATATGATAAGGACTGAGTGCCAGTATATTATTTGCATGTTCCTCTAATAAAATGCATGTTAGCAGTATCATTGTTTTTGTCCATGTTCATTGATTCTCTTGTTTGTAAGCATCTGGTTTATAAGGATAAAGTAGTGTGATATTCACCTTAATATACTTAGGTCTTAGCATAATGCCTCATAGCAGCAGGTTTCCAATAAAAAGCTGGTACATTGAATTATATTTCAACAAAGATAACACATTTTATCAGTTGAAAGCTATTAATACCTTTCATATTTGTTTGTTCCTCTCCATGTATCACCCTAGTTCAAGTTAGCATTTCTTCCTTCTGATTTGAAATCAGATCTGGGATCAAAGTCTGGCTGGCATTTGCTACTTAACTAGTTTCAACCCTTATTTCCACATTGGTAAAATGGAAAGAGATAGAGTGCCTACTTCATGGGGTTGTAAAGAGATTTAAATAGGATAGGAAAATGGAGTAATTCATCCAGGACATGACACATAACAAACCAACAGATGCTGGTTTCAATAATAGCAACAACAAGTTACAGCCAATTTCACCATAGCCATTCTTGTTGAATTTAGTCTTGCTTCTTAGTCTTCTGTGGAGAGAAAAGCAGAAGTAGAATGATACATTCGAAAGAGCCTGATTACATCAAAAACTGTCTCTTAACCTTCGAACAAGTTAACTGGTCTGCATTAGTCTTGCTTTTTTCATTTTGCAAATGGGAACAATAATAATGCATTTGTCTTAGAGTTTTTAAAGGTTAAATGGAGAAATGCATCTGCAGCATTTCATAGAGCTGCGAAGGCCTCATATGCTCACGTGAAATGTTAGCTCTGTGGTTCATACCACTAGCACACACGTGAAACAACACATGTGAGCCTCGCAGAGTTACTGAGAGCGCTCGGGAACGCCAACACCGGCACAGAGTGGACCCTCCACACCGCTCAGAGTCTTTCCATTGTGGATTCTGTTCCACCCTGGGTGAGACAAGAGACTCCTCGGCCCCACATCCCACACAAATGTTCCAGAGAACGTTAAATGGCAGGGAAAAAACTCTGACAAAATCTGTTTTAATGAGACATCCCGTTAGCACTGACTGCTCCCAGGTCAAGCTGCCTGTGTTGGAGCAAGAACACTAATGGACGAGGTGGCCGTGCCTCTCCGTCAGTCTGGGCTCTGGATTTTTAATGAAGCAAGCAGGCCACACACCCAGATGGTTTTGGGGTGAGTGTATGTGTGTGCACACACCTGTGTCTCCAGTGACAAATGGTTTTCATCCTAAAAAGAGTGGAAAAAAACGAGAGAATGTGAAGGCTTACACGTTCCCTGATTTGCATCAGTCAGAGAAAAACTGACCAAGACCTTCCTACACATGCAGATGACCCTCACGTGGGGCAGAGGATTAAAAACCTCACTGATTTTCCAGGGGGGCTAGCACACGCTCGAGAGCTCTAACAAAGGCTGGTGTCAGCTGCTTGACTTCTTAATGATGAATAATTCATATACATCAAAGCAGCCCTCAGAAATTATTTTTTCCTGCAGCCTCAAAGACAATGAAACAACAGCAAAAAGGCCAGAAGGGGAAAGCTTTTTCAAATCATATCATCTCTACTATTTTTCCTCTCTACTCTAATATCCATATTCTGAACTTGATTGAAATTAACTGCAATGTTTTTTTATAAAAGTAGTTTAAAATCCTTTGATTTGCTTCTTCTCCCAGATAATGGCCAACTCCTATTCAGCCTTCAAAGCCCAGCTCAAAAGTCATCACATTTTGAAGTCAATTCTGCCAGCCACCTTCCCAACGGAGTCAATCGAAACTTACCCCTTATGTAAACACCCTTCCTTTATTGCCGTCATTCCTGAGATCTTACTCCTTTAAATCTCAGGCTTAGACTTAACTCCTTAAAGTTAAGCACTCTGTCTCATGTTTCAGAACCACCAGCCCCTAACACGGAGCCTGAAATACAGTAGACATTCTATAAATGCTCATGGAATTGAAATGACTTGAATTCTTTAAATAAATAATGCACATACTGAAAGTAAAGAATTGGATAACATCACCATCACAATTGACACAAATCTGAGCAAGCTCCAGGAGATAGTGAAGGGCAGGGAAGCCTGGTGTGCTGCCGTCCATGAGGTCCCAAAGAGTTGAACTTGACTCAGCGACTGAACAACAATAGCAGTATGTATGAAATCTATGAAAACCAAAAGTAGATGAAAAGAGTATCCCCAAAACCTCAAAAACATCTTTCACTGTTTGTTTTACCATTGGTATTTATTAGGAACCCAAATCAAGGATTAGAAATGCAGGAAGTTGGGGGAATCTGTTTTGGAGGGTAGTTATCAGTACTCTTCAGGACGGCAAGCATTTTAAAGAGAAGCATTCATCAGAACTGAGATAAAATTAAAAATGGCAGAATCACAATCTAGGTTATTTTTATGGTCTCTCTTAAAACATAAACTCCTTAAACTCCCTTTCTTTTTGATCATCATAAATGAAAATTTACTACAGGCGTACACCCATCAAAATGCAGATGTTACACACTTTTTATATTTCTCAACTGGCTGCTGCTTCAACAAAATACCACTTCAATGTCAGAGGAGAACACATTTCTTTTGTGGAGTAAATGCTTGTTATCAAAGGAAAAAGATATATATTTTAAGCTAAAGTCTTTATTCACTGAATGTATTATAATGGTATCATGTTCCTGATAGCAGGCCAGTAATAAAGGAAAAGTTTGGATTGTAAGATAGATCTCATACTCAATGGACCTTATAGTCCAGCAAAGGTGAAGGATGTAATGAGATAATTGTTTTAAAATACATATTTTTTTTATCCTTAATGTATGAATATAGTTATGGTTTTGCAGAAGGTATGGTGACTGATTCTCTCTGGAAAGTTAGAATCTGCTTCAGGGAGGTGATGATTCTTAGTCTGATTTTTAAGGGATAGATGAAGAGATATTTTTCCAGTGGCAGAAAGGCAGCTGGAGCTGATCAGAAGAAGCTAGCAGTCATTTCAAGGATCTGGCGTTGTGGATGGCCTTTATGGAAAATTCCATTCTGCTAGGGTACCTAATTCACAGTGAGGGATAAAGTAGGTAAGACTAGAGAAACTGGAAGTACCTACTGCTAAGAACCTTACATTACAGGTTAAGTCTGTGTTGGAAGATGATCCTATCAGCCTCTTGGGTAGTAGAATGGGGAGAAAGAGCACTGGGAACTCTTAGTCATTTCTTTGCAGTGAATGAAATGATGAGAGTTTCAACCCACCGGCTGTGGAATGGGATGTAGAAAGGTCAGGTTGTTGAAGGTGATCGACATCCTTCTGAGGTTGTTAAATACATGAAAAGGTGGACAGGAGATTGAGGGTGAGGAGTAGAGGATGATTGAATAAGGTTAACACAGTTTTTCGTGAAATTAGTTATGTAATTTCCTGAAAGCTGGGAACATAGCCCAGTTCATTTCAAATGGATGTATTGAAACCAAAGATAATAGGATAATTACAAATGGACAGATAATAAATTTGGGGTGAGGGGGTGTGGGTAGGGAAGACAGCCTGGGCCACAGGGACTGGAAACAAGATTGGTCTGCCTTTAACCATTGTTACATCTATATGTTGTCCAGTGTTTGCAGGAAAGTTATAATGCAGCATCTTAAATAAACCTTGAATGATGAGGCAGGGGAAACTGCCTCTTAGTTGTTGTTGCTTAGTCACTAAGTCAAGTCTGACTCTTTTTGCAACCCCATGGACTATTGTCCACCAGGCTCTTTTGTCCATGGGATTCCTAGGCAAGAATACTGGAGTGGGTTGCCATCCCCTTCTCCAAGGGATCTTCTCAGCCCAGGGTTCAAACCCAGGTCTCTTGAATTGGCAGGTGGATTCTTTGTCACTGAGTCACCAAGGAAACCCCTGCCTCTTATTAAACACGTGTAAATACCTGCCATTGATGGAACATGATGAATAAAGATTTCTAATTCTCACCAGAAAACTAAAAGTGTTTTAGCTGCCCCTTCTGAAATACAGCTGCTTGCTTTACATTCATTAATATGTTAACAGTTATTTATTGAGTACCTACTGGGTGTCAGATACTGACCATGACACTGAGGACAGAAGAGAGTGAGCAAAAACAGACTTGACCCCTGTTCCAATGGAATTTATAGTCTACTGAGGAATGATAGACATTAATTGAATAATCACAAACTAAATAATGAATTAAAATTGAAATTAGATCTCAAAGGGGACAGAACAGATTTCTGCAAGTGCATGTAACTAGCATATGTGACCCAGACTGAGGGGTAGGTAAGGCTCTCCAAAGAGAGTGAGACTTGAGCTGTGATCTAAAGTATATGAGAATATGTTAGAGTCCCAGACAGAAGGAACTTTTGCCTGTGCACATGTCCTATGGCCCGAAGTGCTGAAAATTTTCTCTTTTGGCTGAGAGTACAGAGACTGGGTAAAAGGGGAAAGGGTCGTTACTTTGACAAGAAGCTAAAATTCAAGAAAGGGGCTGTATAGCGTTCTTGCTAAGATTTTAGGCTTTTTCTTTCATTATCATTCTAAGAGCAGTGAGTTTCTATTTACCAGTAAGCTCCATGATTTTGTGTGGGCATTTTTGTTTTCTTTTTTCTTTTTAATATTTATTTATTTGGCTACGCCACGTCTTAGTTGCAGCACGTGGTATCTTTAGTTGCAGCATGCAGACTATTGGTTGCAGCACGTGGGATCTAGTTCCTGACAGGGGAGTGAAACTGGGCCCCCTGTGTTGGGAGCGTGGAGTCATATAGCCCCTAAACCACCAGGGAAGTCCCTGCAATTTGTTGCTTCAGTGTGCATATTGCCTTCATTTTCTAACACTTCACAACAGTATTTTTTTTTTATCAGAGCTACATATCTGAGTCTGAGGAGAAAGCCAGAGAAAGAGAAATAAATTAGAGAGATTTGCAGCTCTCCAGAAACCTATGGTTTACAAGAAAGGCAAGTAACCAGATAATTATGAAACAGTATTGACATTGGTAGGGGAAAAAAGCTGGAAGGGGCTAATAGCAATAGGCTCCCCACCAAACCTCAGAGGCGAGGACAGATTTCCAGGTGTATAACACCTGAGCCCAAAGGACAAGTGGAAGTTTCCTAAAATACATAGAATAACAGCTAATATATATTTAGTGCTTACTCTGTGCCAGGCACTCAGATTAAGTGCTTTTCAAATATATTTAAGAAAACAAAACCCATACAAGGTATGTTCTATTATTCTCCCCCTTTGAATATTCATTGGAAGGACTGCTGCTGAAGCTGGAGTTTCAATACTTTGGCCACCTGATGTGAAGAACTGACTCATTGGAAAAGACTCTGATGCTGGGAAAGATTGAAGGCAGGAGAAGGGGATGACAGAGGACAGATGGTTGAAGGCATCACTGACTCAATGGACATGAGTTTGAGCAAACTCTGGGAGATGGTGAAGGACAGGGAAGCCTGGTGCTGAAGTTCACGGCGTCGCAAAGAGTCACACACAACTGAGTGACCGAACAATGAACAACAACAGAAGATGCGGAAACTGAGGGTCAGGAAGTTTAAGCGATTCTTTTTTTTTTTTTTTTTTTTTTTAAGATTATACACCTGGGACATGGGGATCAGGAAGTTTAAGCGATTCTTTTTTTTTTTTTTTTTTTTTTTAAGATTATACACCTGGGACATGGGAGAATCATGATTTGGACGAAAATGCCCTGTGCTTTAAAGTTAAGGGCAGGAGGTAGGGAGCTTAAATTGTAAATTTCACATTAAAATCTTAAAACATGAGCTGTGTTGATTTAGAATGATGGCAACCTCTTTGAGACATTTCTGAGGGCCCGTAAGTGCAGCATCTTTGCCCAAATCTGTGGATAAGAACATCAGCCAAAATAGCACTCACTTCCGCTCTTAAAGCAGTGGAGCCTTTTGTGTGATGGCAACATCAGAGAGGAGTAATGCTTGTGCGTCAGAGAACACATCAGTATTAGACAATCAGAAAAGACCTGTTTGTGTATCATTTGACTTTCCTTCTCTCCCCCTGTAATGACTTCATTTCAGCG
Organism: Muntiacus reevesi; assembly: GCF_963930625.1. NCBI lineage: Eukaryota > Metazoa > Chordata > Mammalia > Artiodactyla > Cervidae > Muntiacus > Muntiacus reevesi. Next base: position 245,572,010 of record NC_089250.1, read on the forward strand.
AAATCACACTGTATTATGATTTAACAACTGGAACAGTCACTTAAGCATGGATATTTTGGAAGCACCTCCCAAGCTTCCGATCTGGACTCGTAAGGGAGAACAGTGGGGGATCACGTAGGGGTCCAGATAAACCAGGTGGAATGTGCCCAGTGGTCAGTGTTGGGACTTTAGTCCTGCCCTGGTTAATAGCCACCAGGCCCCTGTTAGCAAATTCTGAGGCAGAACAATCACTGAGTGAAGCAGGGAAGAGATTGTAGCTTTTGAAGCAAAGAGAGGTTGGCCGTGGGTGGGGAGAGAGGGCAGGGATATTCTGACTTCAGGCTGCAACTTTACCTCTTCTTTTGAAATTCAGCCCTCCCCTCTTAGGCCCTTCTTGAACAATGTAAACCTGTCTCTACCTAGTTACTTCCAAATGTAGAGACAAACGCATCCTGAAACTGCATGACAAAATGCAGAACTCGAATCGTTCCCATGTTTCCTGCAGATCTGAAATTCCAGCCTGTGGTTCATTCCCATGTGTTTCTTGTTCACGCCATACATGTGTAATCAATCAGAGGTATATGGCGGTCCATGAGCGTGCTTTCTGCAAAACGCATCCCTACAAGGAGGTGGCAGAGCCCTGAGTACAGTGACTTGTGAGGCAAAACTTCAGATGTTTAGCCCTGGAAGCGATCTTGAAGACCATCCTCCAGGCCCTGTTGTTTTGATTCATAAGAGGTCTTGGGTCCAGATGGAGAGGGGAGGCATGTGAGGTGTCCACATTTGCAGGATGAAAACACTGACTTCCAGACCTCAAGCCACTGTTGTTCCAGCTATGTAGCACTGAGTTAAAATAGATTTGCATTTCATGCTTAGGCTGTAGGTCCCCTTCCTTCCTCATCAAAGGCATAATCCATCATCATTTGCAAGGCACTCATTTTAAGAAGTAGGAAATGAAATTCCCCAATGTCGTTACAATTTTAATTTGCCAGGAACCACAGATTTGGGAAGCAGAACCTCTAAAGAAGAAGGTCACCAGAATGCATGCTGGCGTCAACCCTGCTTCTCAAACTCACAGTGAGCCTAGAGTGTCTGCAACCTTTTCTCTGTACAAGTCCAGAAAGTAGATATCTTAGGCTTTGTGAACTGTATTACAGCAAGGACACAACTGCTGTTACAGCAAGAAAGCTGCCACAGACAATACATAAAGGAATGGGCCTGGCTGTGTTCCAGTAGTGGTCTAGTTGCTAACTCGTGTCCGACTCTTGCAACCCCATGGACTGTAGGCCACCAGGCTCCTCTGTCCATTGGATTTTCCAGGCAAGAATACTGGAGTGGGTTGCCATTTCCTTCTCCAGGGGATCTTCCCAACCCAGGGATTGAACATGGCTCTCTGAACTACAGGCAGATTCTTTACTGACTGAGTTTCCAGGGAAGCCCATGTTCCAATAGAACTATTCATATCATAGACACTATGATTTGAATTTCATATACTTTTCACATGACAACAAAATCTTGTTCTTATTTTAATTTTTTAAAGCAATTAAAGATGTAAAAAATTCTCTTAGCTCACAGTTATCCAAAAACAGATGGTGGACTGGGTTTGTCCTTTGTACCATAGCTGGCTGGTCCATGGTGCAGAGTAAGATAGCTATAAGTCTTCCTCAATATGGTTTGTACTATTAGGAAATCTATATTTGGCTACTGAAGAATTCTTTTAAGCGCAAGTCCTGTTTTTCATTGCATTCCATGAAAAAAAAAAATCTAGATGTTCCCTTTTAGAGAAATCTCCAAAATATTTAAAGGTACAGAGTAAATGTATTCTCTCCCTCCTAGATTATTTGCTTTTAGTTTCCAGTGACCTTGCATGTGTGCAAAGTCACTTCAGTCACGTTCGACTCTTTGTGACCCTATGGACAGTAGTCCACCAGGCCCCTCTATCCATAGGATTTCCCAGGTATGAATACTGGAGTGGGTTGCCGTGTACTTCTCCAGGTGATCTTCCCAACCCAGGGATCAAACCTCTTGCATCTCCTGAATTGGCAGACAGGTTCTTTACCACTAGCGCCATCGGGGTCCTCTTCAAAAAGAGTACTGTGTTTTATTTGTCTTTAAATCACTGATACGTGGCAAACTACCAAGCCCATATAATCAGCATCTCATAAAGGATTCTTTGGGCAGATTCTTTATTCTTTGGGTAGAGTAAATTCTTTGCCAATAAATACCCTCTTTAGGATACTTAAGTTTTTCCCTCTCACTGTAGACTTTATGATTCCAAGCTTGGTTTCAGTGCTCTTGTAAATTTTCTTTCTTCATTCATTTAATAAATATCTTGTGAGCACCTGCAGGGTGGTATTTAAGGCTCTCTGTGGTGTGACATGATCGAGATAAGATCCTGGTCTCATCTCATGATGTGCATCCATACACATTCATTCATTTGTTCAATGAATATTCCATGAATAGTGATAATCCAGAGTGTGCCAGTGGCCGTCCCAGCTTCTGAGAATAAGTCAGTTAGAATTCCTATCTTTGTAGAGCTTTCAGCCTGGCAAGGATACTATTAAAAATACTCACAAACAACGAATGACTTACATGTTTGACAAAAGCTAGGAAGGTGTAGGGAAGAGCACTGTGGGTTAGCGTTTGCTTTCTACTTCAGTCACACCAGACATTATACAGGACCCAACACAGCCTTAGTTTCCCATGCTGAGCCCTCTGCCTGCTCCTCACATTCTGGTTGATTCCAACTTCTCACACTTAATGGTCCCATGGATGAGCCCTTTCCCTTAAAATTTGCCTCCAACTCCAGCTTCCCAAGCTGAGTTAGTTGTACTCACTGCCATGCTCCCCTGGTACACTGCTCTTCTCTGATTGCTGTATTTACATCTCTATATTGTATTAGAATTGGAGCCCTTTGGGTACTGGCATGCCTTGTTCAGCATTCTCTGCCACCATTCCAGTTGCCCAGCACAGCGTCAGGCTCAGCAAATAAGCAACACTGAAAACACACATGAATAAATGAATAAGAACATGCACAGCTCATGGCGGTGGGCCAGGTTTACCATGCCTGGAAAGTTGCTCACAGGAAAGTTTATATTATGCATTAAAAGCAGGTCAGCCCTTTCCAGATATTTTCTACTCCTCCTCCCCAACCCCCACCCGCAACGCACTCACATCTCAGTTCCAAAGTAACATCATTTTCAATTTCTCCTTTATTTGAGAAACTTCACTATTATGGAGGCAGGTCAAGTTGTTTTGCTCTCATTATTTTAGTTAAGGACTCTGACATCCTCTCTTTTTTCTTCAGTCTGACTCTGCTTAGCAGTTCCAGAAGGTAAGTCTGCTCTTATCTGAAAGGGGACTATGAAGACAGCAACTTGCTGCAACTCAACCAATCTGCAGAGTCCAGCAGAATCCCCTTAAAACATCACTCTCCATCAAGGGATGACACCGTTTAGCCCCAAATAACTCATGTCTTAAGGTCAAGCCTTCTCATTTACTAACACGAATCGATACTTTATCAATTATGTAAATGCAAACCAATGACATCCCTTGGCAATTTTTGGAATTAGTATTAAAATCCTGCCAAGTGAGATGTCATCGGGACCCATATTATCCTCCTGGCAGGAGATGTTGCCGAGTGATCATATTTTGTTTTCTGTTCTGTTTTGTAAGATTGAATAAAAATCCCTCCATGGTTCACTGAAAGTGGGAAGAAGACAAAATATATGTCTGGATTCTTCAAGTTGCCCCTTAGGGCTGTTTTTTTATGAAAAAATACTGAAAAATATTTAAGAAAGGATATATGAGCCACAAACCCTCCTATTTCTTAGTGGGAGATTCCAGCCTGGAGAGAGCAGGCAACACACCCAGGGTTCCATGGAAAATGGGAGGGAGAGCAGCAGTCTGAGGGGCACAACTTTGAACTTGGATCTAAATGCAGGTCTATTTCTGTATAACTGCAAGGAATTTTGTTGTTGCTACATTGCTAAGTCATGCCTGACTCTCTGCAACCCCATGCTGGCAACTACAGCATGCCAGGCTTCCCTGTCCTTCACTGTCTCCCAGAGTTTTCTCAAACTCTTATCCATTGAGTTGCTAATGCCATCCAACCATCTCATCCTCTGTCACTCCTTCTCCTCCCACCCTCAATCTTTTCCAGCATCAGGGTCTTTTCAAATGAGTTGACTCTTCCCATCAGGTGGCCAAAGTATTGGAGTTTCAGCTTCAGCATTAGTCCTTCCAGTGAATATTCAGGGTTGATTTCCTTTAGAATTGACTGGTTTGATCTCCTTGCAGTCTAAGGGACTCTCAAGAGTCTTCTATAGCACCACAATTCAAAAGCATCAATTCTTCAGCATTCAGCCTTCTTTATGGTCCAGCCCTCACATTTCTACATAGCTACTGGAAAAAACATAGCTTTGACTGTACGAACCTTTGTAGGCACAGTGATATCTCTGCTTTTTAATACACTGTCTAGTTTGTCATGGGCTTCCCAGGTGGCTTAGATGGTAAAAAATTTGCTTGTAATGCAGGAGACCCAGGTTCGATCCCTGGATGGGGAAAATCCCCTGGAGAAGGGAATGGGCAACCCACTCCAGTATTCTTGCCTGGAGAATTCCAGGAGGTTTGTCATAGTTTTTCTTCCAAGGAATTTACCTAGCCTCTAAAAGATTTGTCTTCTCCATGCATAAAGTGGACACATGCCTCACTCCAGCAGAAACAATTGTGAATGTTACTCAAAATGGTTCATAGTTTGATTCAGAGTGCTTGGTACCAGAAGTAAAGCAAGTGCTCAGTAAATATTAGCTCACATCGTTTTCATTTCCACGACCAGATGTTTCAGTGTTTCATGATTTCCAGGCCAACTTCAGTATTTCATGATTTCTACTCCAATTTCGGTGTTCTTTTGAATTTTCTTTTTTTCATTCGTTCATGTGTTCAGTGCATATTTGTTAAGCATCTACAAGCTGCATGGAGCTCTGCTACGTCACAGAGGAGGGCGTGATGAATGGACAAAGCACAGCCCCTTTTCTCACGAAACCTGCCTTAACCCACCAGAGACAAATGCGTCATTTTTCAATCTAGGCATTCAAACAGTCTCAAGCTTTCTCTGATGTGAGTAGTTAGGCTGCCAAGAGTTCTCCTTCTGTGCTTGGCACGTAATAGTTGCTCAGTAAATGCCAATTGAACGAGTAAATGTCAGCTGAATGCAGAGATGGTTGATGGCAGCGCATGTCTCGTATTCTCAAACACTGGGCGATGAGTCAGAGGCTGTGGGCCCTTTTCTGATGGTTTTTGAGAGATCGTGTTGTGTCTGATGCATGTGCTTTGCTTAATTTACTCTCAGTCAAAGGAAATGTCCTGTGGAGATTTTAGCATGTTAGATTCAGATTCTGAAAGTAAACTTTATACCCAGTTGTCATGGCAACTGTGTTATTGAGATAATTAGATACTAACCTGAGTGTTAGCAAGGACCAGTCATTTCTAGAGAGGACTTCAATTGGAAAAAGGGATTGCTGTTGAACTTCAGATCCTGTCCCTCCCGGTCACCCCTTGCAGAAGGAGAGCCAGAACCCATCAGCCCTTCTCTATTAGTTTGTTAGCACTATCATAACAAAAGACCACGGGCTCCGTGGCCTAGAAACAATAGAAATGTATTGTCTTTCTTCTCTGGAAACTTGATGTCCAACGTCAAGGTGTCAGCGAGCTTGGTTCTCTCTGAGGTCTGTGAGGGAAGGAGCCGCTGCAGGCCTCCCTCAGGTTTATCACTGGCCATCCTCGTGTCCTCGTCACCGTCTCCCCACTGCCCATCGTCTTCAGTCTGATGCAGCATGCTCAGGTGTGTCTCACTCTCTGCAACCCCATATGGACTGTAGCCCGCCAGGCTCCTCTGTCTGTGGGATTCTCCAGGCAAGAATTCTGCAGTGGGTAGCCATTTCCTCCTCCAGAGGATCTTGCTGACCCAGGGATGGAACCTGCTTCTTCTGCCTCTCCTGCATTGTCAGGCAGATTCTTTACTACTGAGTCACCTGGAAGCCCTCCCTCTATAGTATCTCTGTCCAAATTCCAAGGATTTGGAATACAAGGATACCAGTCAGATTGGATTAGGGTCCACCCTCATGACTTCATTTTAACTTGATGACCTCTGTGAAGACCTTATCTCCAAATCAGGTCACATTCAGAGGTGATGGGGTAGGACTTCAATGTGTGAATTTTAGGGGAACACAGTTCAGTCTATAATCCCTTTTCAACACAGGGGAAACTGGATCTTTCTTAGCCCTGCTGTATATGACTCCTGAGGCATTAGAAAGATGTGGTCAGCAGTCCCATTGTGTATAGAAAAAAGAAGTGAGGCCCACAGAGGCGAAGCTACTTGCATCATGTCAGTTAACCGAGGGATTTGGGACATCTTCATTGCATAGGGTACCCCAAAATCCTAATGCCCATTTTTATCCCATCATGTCCAGATGTTTCATGTTTCTTTCATGAGATGGGCCGAATCTCAAGCAGAAGAAGAGCTTTGGTGATTTTAGTGCTCAGTCCATTAGGGGTTGTGTAAAGTCTTCCAGATTCCCCCAATATTAACTTAAAATCAGTTTTGCGGAGCCCTGGCAGAACCAGCAATAAAAGAGATCCAAGGCCCACTTACCTTCCAGGCAGTGAACCTATATGACTGCCAAAGCTGTCGTTTTCTTGCCTTCTGAAAATGAAATGTTAATTTCCCCACTAAGACCTTCCACAGGCTTAGTTTGTGAGGCTAATAACAGTTCACATAAGAACAAGGGGAATGTCATCTTGCTTTGATGTGTGATCACAAAAAAGGGCTGTCTTTAAAATTCCCTTCAAAGGGGGTGATGTTTATGAGTCCACTTTCAATGAGGGATATAAAGGGATTTGTCAAACCCTGATGCGACTTCAGTGATGCAGAAAAACCACAGCCCAGTTCACTGAGCCAGCGTCAAAGCACGCTCACGCAACGCACCGTGCTGCTATCTGCCCGTAGCACCAGCCCTGGGGCTCAGAGCTGCCCCGGCCTCCTGGGTCTCTTAGGATGTCCAGGCCATCATTTCCTTCTCTTCTTGCTTATTAATTAATTGATTTGTTTGGCTCTTGTGGTCTTGATTTGAAAAGTGAAGAATACAATGGGAGACTTCTCACCAACATTATCAATCACAGCCCTGGCTGGCCCTTGACACCAGAAATACCGAAGATGTTGAGTAGCCTGGATATCATTGGTGCCTTCCTATCCAAATCAATGGAAAATAGGCAATTGGACTTGACTTCCTCATAAAGGCTGCCTTCAGAGCAGCTGGGTTTTGTCCGCAGAAAAAGTTGTCAGCAATAGAGTTTGTAACCACATCATTCAAAGGTAGGAGAATAATAAAATGTCTTTGTTTTTCTGTGTCAGATACTGGTGGCCAAGGCATCCCTAGTGGCTCAATCCTCCTGCAGGGCATGAAGCATGAGACCTGGATTCAATCCCTGGGTCTGGAAGATTCCCTGGAAAAAGGAATGGCAGCCCACTCCAGTATTCTTGCCTGGGAAATCCTATGGACAGAGGAGCCTGTTGGTCTAGAGTCCATGGGATCACAAGAGTCAGACATGGCTTAGCAACTGAGCATTCACACTGGTGGCCTGATATATAGTTTGAGCTGTTTCATATTATATTAGATTTTAAATTAGGTTTTGTATACCCATTTCACTGATGAGAAAATAGAGGCTCAGAGGAATTAAATAATTTTCTCTAATTTGTGCAACTCATTTAGGCTCTGAAGCATATATTCAAACCCAGACAGACTGATTTCTTCTACTCCACTGTGATCCCACTCATTAAAGGATGTTCATATTAACTTACACATGTGCTTATTCATAGGTCTGGTGACTAGTTACTGCCTTTGTGCTTCTAAAGTAATTTATTTTAACCATGATGAAATGGATCAGTTCTTTCGAGAAACCTAGAAGAGATGAGTTCCAGAAGTTTGATGACTCTTTGTTAGATTTTCCCTCATTCAGGATGAGGTTTACTGTTACTCACTTTAGACTCTTCAAGGAGAAGTTCTGTGAATGTAATCTTCTCCTTGAAGAAAACTTGACGATCCGACAACTAGAGTCTTATGGCCTTGGCTGGCATTTAGCTTCTGCCGGAGAGTGGTGGGCTAGAAAAAGCACAGCCTGTGGATAGTGAAAGCTGGGCTCTGTGTTCTCCTCCAATCTTTGCTTGTTTGTATGACCTTTAGTAACTCACTCAAGTCACAAGATGCTGTTTGTAAAATGAGTTAAAAAAAAAAATGGGTATGCTATTTAAGAGCACATGAGTGAGTGCATGTGTAGAGCCAACGTTAATTGCTCAGTTGTATCTGACTCTTTGAGACCCCGTGGACTGTAGCCCACCGTGCTCCTATGCCCATGGGATTCTCCAGGCAAGGATACTGGAGTGGGTTGCCATTTCCTCCTCCAGGGCATCTTTCTGACCCAGGGATCAAACCTGGGTCTCCTGCATTGCAGGCAGATGCTTTACAGTCTGAGCTACCAGGGAAAGCTGAATGCACGTGTGCTTCCCCCTATATGTTGTATAAGTATTAATAGGCTTAACTATTATGGTTAATAATTATTGGAACCCTGTTAAAAATCAGCTTATGTCCTGCAGGTCTTATGGGGTACTAAAAGTACTAAAAGTATTCTTATTTAACAATTAAGGTGATTGTATGTCACAGAGGTTAAAAGAATTTCCATAGTCCCACAGTGGGGAAGTTACAAATTAAGCTCATAAATGTCTGACTTGAAATCCATATTCCTTCTATGATATACATCCCTCCATCTAGGGTCATTTGAAAGATTGTACCATGATTCATATAGATGCAACATAAAACTTGAAGTTGAATCTAAAGGAAGCTCAGTAGATGATCCAGCCTTCTAATGGGACCTCTGTAAAGAACAATTAAATTTCAGAGGTGCTTGTCTGTCACTGATGTACACAGCCAGGCAAATAGATAGAGGTCTTGGGCTTCCAGAGATTCCCTGAATTTGAAGGTGCCCAAGAAGAGTGGGACAAGCAATCACCGGTTTCAGATACAGCATTTGTTTCCTTCTCGTAAGTAGAATGAGATAGTCCATCACCAACCATCCCACCTGCCTTGAAAATGTGGCTTGTTAGCCAGACACCTGCTACACAAATTTTCCAGCTCCCATTTGACTACAGCTCCACTTTTCTGGCTGTGATTTCCTGCCAGGGAAGCCTGATGACTTGACCTAAGCAAACAACTGTGACCACTGTCTACCTTTGCTACACTGGGTTGAGTCCTCCTTCAAAAGGCAGGCTGTTTTTGGCATCCTCTTTTAGTTACTATGTTCTATTTCTTTTCCTTTTTAGGCATATCATTTGTTGTAAAAGAAAATCAAACTGAAACATCTCATACCCTTTTCTGGAAAGAGGAGGGCTCAAGTAGTTTGTGAATAAATAAAGGTGGGTTAAAGGTGGAGGATAGTTCCCATCACGAGATCAGAACCACTCACAGGAGTCTCTCCAAATGTATTTCCATAATTCTAAAATTATCTATCCCTATTTTCATGTGTGCTAGTCCTTGCCAGTTGCATATACCCTTCTCATTTCATACTGAAACTGGACTGTTTCTTTCATAATCAAAAATTAAGTGCCTGCTAAGGGCCAGCCAGAGTGAGAAGTGAGAGAGGCTCTGCCAGCTGCAAGTCTATGGTGTGAAGGACAGATGTGAAAAATAGACCGATACAGTGTATTGTAAAGAGTCACCACCACCTCTTGTGGTGCGAGGGACATGTGCATTGCGTCTTCATTTCATGTCATTTAACATTTTATCTTTCCATCACATTTCACATTTTAGTTCATTCCACAACTGGCTTATCTCCCTTAAATAAAATACTCTACCAAATATATATAATATATTTTTTGCCAACCTCTCCCAACCTACTAATTCAGAAATTGCCAAGGGTTCTCTATTACCTGTAGAATCAAGGATACATCTAAGGGTGTCCTGGATGCTCGTGGCCCATGCTCTGTACCAAGTCTTATCTCCCACCATCCCCTCCAACTCTGCCTTCCACACAAGCTTGGTTTCATCACTGTCCTCGTGCTCACTGGAAAACTCATTCTCACTCATAACCTTTGCTTTTGCTGCTTCTTTCACCTCGCATGTCCTCCAGCTGTCAATCCTTAAACTTCACTGAAGCCCTAGCTCTGGACTCAACTGTCTGTAGATCTTCCCCCACTGAACTCATGAAATTTTAGAGTTTTCTGAATCATTTGTGGTCACATGCACCCGAGTTTGATAGTTTTTGTTGCTCATCACTGAGATGGTGAGTAATACCATCCCCACTCAATATATTCAGTAAACAATGACCCCAGTATTTTCAGGAAGGTGCACTCATTGTTGAATTGGTCTCATCTCTAGAAATTTCTTTTTGGGCATCCCATTCAATTCTATGGAACAATCGTCCCACTGGTTCTGCTCTGCCTTGTGGAAGAGAAGAACAATCCTATCACGTTTTCATCTTTTCATCTCCTACCCTTCACATGACTGAAGGCAGCTGTTCTTCTACCCTCATCATGTTGCGCAGATCTCTCCTCCACCCTGAATTTCTCAATGCCTTCGCTCCTCCTGGGGAAATGCTGGGCTCTCTTAGTGCTGCATTCACACCCAGTACCCCAGGGCAGCATAGAAACCTCAGCGCAGTCCTTTTCATAGCAGGTGGCTCATCTGTCTCTCCCCTTCTTCTTTGACTTTACTATGCAGACTAAGTTCATAATTGTGTTTTTAACAGCTATTTCCTTTTAGCACGTCTGAGACCAAGATCACTGGAAGAGCCCACTCTTTCTGCAGAGACTGCCTCTTAGAGAAACGCTCTCTAGCCAGTGCTTGGAGAGTAGAATTTAAACATGATCTACATAAGCCCATGCAGTTTCCACCCTGCCACGCTCTGCCTCCCCAGAATAGTTTGCCTGCTTCACTAGGGTTCTAAACGTTGAAAATTTCAAAAGCATGAGCAAAAATCACAGGTACTGAGTACTGGTCTGAAATATATAAACATCATCTGACTCCACTCAGCCAAACTGTCAGGAGCGCATTATGTTTTACATGTCAGCATAATAATAGTTAATAATGATGCTTTGTATTTATCCACTGCCTTTGCTTCACAGACGCTGGCAGAGGTAAAGTAAATCTAACATCGATATTAAAAAATAAACCCCTGAATTAACACCAGCATGACACCACCACCCCAAACCAGAAAGCATAATACAAGGCTCTCTGACAGCCTGGAAATGAATGGTTTTGCAAAGCATGAAAATTTGGCCTGTAGAATGACAAGAAAGTAATATGTCACTGGCGACTAGTTCTACCTCCTACCCTCAGGGTGGGTGTTGGTTTAATTTTGACTTTGGAGAAAAGTAGAGAAGTGAAAGGCATAAAAAGCAGTGACGTTTGGGCAAGCTTGCCATCTGGGAGGAAAGGAGCTGAGAGTAGCAGGTTGGCTGCCTGAACAGAGGAGAAGGGACACATTGAAAGTGAATTTTGAGACTCAGCCTGCCTTCCTATGAGGGTGCAAAGCCCTGGTGCATCTCTCCTTTCTAAAGGTACAGGTAAAATAGACATCAGTCTCCAGGGCTTTGGACATAAAGTAATGATTTTGGGGGAATGTAAACAGTTACCATACCCCACAGATATCAGTGGAATCAAGTTAAGACTGAGGAAAACAGCAGGATTAAGGGAAGAGCTGACATCTGCAGAAGAGAGTTATTAGGCATAAATTAGTATATGTAAACACCTCGTCTGAAACACTGCATCAATTACCATAAAAGTAATTTATAGATGAGCCATTTTAAGGAGTAGTCATGCCTTAAGCACAAGGAACAAAGTTCTAATGGTAACGTTTTAAACATAAACAGCAGACCAAACTGAAAGAAAATGAAGTATAGAACTTAATTATGTCTTTCTATCTATGCAAGTAAACCATGGAGTTATTGGTGCAAAAATAATATAGTATATTAAAAAAATTAGCCAACATTCCTAAATATGATTTTATTTTCTCCCTCACTCACTCTCAACCGCCCCAACTCCCAAATTTGTCTAGCACTTAAGTGAAGGGGGCAGCAGAGGATGAGGTGGTTAGGAAGCATCACCAACACAATGAACATGAATTTGGGCAAACTCTGGGAGATGGTGAAGGACAGGAAAGCCTAGCGTGCTGCAGTCCTTGGGGTCACAAATAGTCGGACACGAGTTAGCAACTGAACAACAATAACAACAAGTGTAGAAAGAAATAAACATACAATTCCTAAACAGTCTTTGCTCTCAAGGAACCAGTAGAATCATCAGGGAGATAATGCATCAACATCAATAACCAAAGTCTAAGGAGAAAGGGGCCTGATGACACAATGTGAACATATAGGACTCTCTAGAGTCATTGGAAGGACAATCTCATTGAGGGTGGGATCAATCAGGAGCGAGATCTTGAAGATACAGAAAGAGCATCCTCAGCTGTATAAGCATCCTCAGCTATATAAACATCCGCAGCAAAGATATCTGAAAAGAACAGAAGATAGGGTATTGCTGGTCTGGAATACAGGGCAGTGTGACTCCCACTGTTTAATGACACAGTCCATGGTAAATGATGTCAGTGTACTCATAGCTGTCTCTTTGCGTTTTAATCCTCACAATGATACTATCTGGCAATATTCAATCTGTCATTATAGCTAACTTTCATTAAGCAGTTGCTATATGGTCATGTTCGTGCTAAGTACTTTACACTTTGTACTGAGTTGATCATAAATGTCGGCCCCAGTTATTGGCCTCCCCTTAGCCAGGTTCCTATCTGTAAGGCTCAGACCCCTTTCTCTCTGACTTTGGGCTTGCTCTGTAGCAGAAGTGATGTTATACTCAGTCAGAGCCTAAGGACTCAGTAGGTTTTGAGTCACTCTCTCTCTGCCCTCACCACTTTCCTTCTCGGGGCTCCCCCTTCACTCTCTTTCTTTGGTCCGTCTACTATAAGAACCAGTCCGGGAGAGCCTGCTGGGAAGTAAGACACCATGAAGAAGAGAACCCAGTTGTTCCAGCCAACGCCACCCTAGACCAACCTTGAGCAATCCCTCACATAGCACAGGGGAGAGCAACTTGCTGGCCCCAGTTCCTGTAAATACTCTTCTTTTGTGCTGGATTAAGATTGTTTTCATGGTCGGAGTCCTTGTGGAAGCAAAGGACATGAGAGGGTATGAAAGGGCACAGCCTTAACAAAATTCTAGCAAACAGAATCCAACAACATATTAAAAAAATCATACACCATGACCAAGTGGGCTTTATCCCAGGAATGCAAGGATTCTTTAATATCCGCAAATCGATCAACGTAATACACCACATTAACAAATTGAAAGATAAAAAACATATGATTATCTCAATAGATGCAGAGAAAGCCTTTGACAAAATTCAACACTCATTTATGATTAAAACTCTCCAGAAAGCAGGAATAGAAGGAACATACCTCAACATAATAAAAGCTATATATGACAAACCCACAGCAAGCATCACCCTCAATGGTGAAAAATTGAAAGCATTTCCTCTGAAATCAGGAACAAGACAAGGATGCCCACTCTCACCACTACTATTCAACATAGTGTTGGAAGTTTTGGCCACAGCAATCAGAGCAGAAAAAGACATAAAAGGAATCCAGATAGGAAAAGAAGAAGTGAAACTCTCGCTGTTTGCAGATGACATGATCCTCTACATAGAAAACCCTAAAGACTCTACCAGAAAATTACTAGAGCTAATTAATGAATATAGTAAAGTTGCAGGATATAAAATTAACACACAGAAATCCCTTGCATTCCTATACACTAACAATGAAAAAACAGAAAGAGAAATTAAGGAAACAATACCATTCACCATTGCAACAAAAAGAATAAAATACTTAGGAGTATATCTACCTAAAGAAACAAAAGACCTATACATAGAAAACTATAAAACACTGATGAAAGAAATCAAAGAGGACACAAACAGTTGGAGAAACATACCGTGTTCATGGATTGGAAGAATCAATATTGTCAAAATGGCTATTCTACCCAAAGCAATCTATAGATTCAATGCAATCCCTATCAAGCTACCAACGGTATTTTTCACAGAATTAGAACAAATAATTTCACAATTTGTATGGAAATACAAAAAACCTCGAATAGCCAAAGTAATCTTGAGAAAGAAGAATGGAACTGGAGGAATCAACCTGCCTGACTTCAGACTCTACTACAAAGCCACAGTCATCAAGACAGTATGGTACTGGCACAAAGACAGAAATATAGATCAATGGAACAGAATAGAAAGCCCAGAGATAAATCCACGAACCTATGGACAGCTTATCTTTGACAAAGGAGGCAAGGATATACAATGGAAAAAAGACAATCTCTTTAACAAGTGGTGCTGGGAAAACTGGTTAACCACTTGTAAAAGAATGAAACTAGAACACTTCCTAACACCATACACAAAAATAAACTCAAAATGGATTAAAGATCTAAATGTAAGACCAGAAACTATAAAACTCCTAGAGGAGAACATAGGCAAAACACTCTCCGACATAAATCACAGCAAGATCTTCTATGACCCACCTCCCAGAATATTGGAAATAAAAGCAAAAATAAACAAATGGGACTTAATGAAAATTAAAAGCTTTTGCACAACAAAGGAAACTATAAGTAAGGTGAAAAGACAGCCCTCAGATTGGGAGAAAATAATAACAAATGAGGAAACAGACAAAGGATTAATCTCAAAAATATGCAAGCAACTCCTGAAGCTCAATTCCAGAAAAATAAACGACCCAATCAAAAAATGGGCCAAAGAACTAAACAGACATTTCTCCAAAGAAGACATACAGATGGCTAACAAACACATGAAAAGATGCTCAACATCACTCATCATCAGAGAAATGCAAATCAAAACCACAATGAGGTACCATTACACGCCAGTCAGGATGGCTGCTATCCAAAAGTCTACAAGCAATAAATGCTGGAGAGGGTGTGGAGAAAAGGGAACCCTCTTACACTGTTGGTGGGAATGCAAACTAGTACAGCCACTATGGAAAACAGTGTGGAGATTTCTTAAAAAACTGAAAATAGAACTGCCATATGACCCAGCAATACCACTTCTGGGCATACACACTGAGGAATCCAGATCTGAAAGAGACACGTGCACCCCAATGTTCATCGCAGCACTGTTTATAATAGCCAGGACATGGAAGCAACCTAGATGCCCATCAGCAGATGAATGGATAAGGAAGCTGTGGTACATATACACCATGGAATATTACTCAGCCGTTAAAAAGAATTCATTTGAATCAGTTCTAATGAGATGGATGAAACTGGAGCCCATTATACAGAGTGAAGTAAGTCAGAAAGATAAAGAACATTACAGTATACTAACACATATATACGGAATTTAGATAGATGGTGGCGATAACCCTATATGCAAAACAGAAAAAGAGACACAGAAATACAGAACAGACTTTTGAACTCTGGGGGAGAACGTGAGGGTGGGATGTTTTGAAAGAACAGCATGTATATTATCTATGGTGAAACGGACCACCAGCCCAGGTGGGATACATGAGTCAGGTGCTCGGGCCTGGTGCACTGGGAGGACCCTGAGGAGTCGGGTGGGGAGGGAGGTGGGAGGGGGGATCGGGATGGGGAATACATGTAACTATATGGCTGATTCATGTCAATGTATGACAAAACCCACTGAAATGTTGTAAAGTGATTGGCCTCCAACTAATAAAATAATATTAAAAAAGAGTGTAAAAAAAAAAAAAAAAAAGAAAAAAGAAAGGGCACAGCCAAGACCAGCAAAGCTTCCTACCCATCTTGTAGCATAATAATCAAGCATACATGAGCCCAGCTAAGACAGAACTGCCCAGCTAACCTTGTGGACTCATGAGCAATAATAAAGGATTTCTATTTGAATTCATTGAGTTTTGTTATCTTGTTCTACAGCAGTAGTTATCTGATATGCACATACTCTTCACAACAGACTGAAATCCGATACTTGTCTTCATCCCCATTTTACAGGTTACTGAAACTTGGAAAAATCACATTGCTTGTGATAAGTCCCATAGAACAAGAAAGCATAAGAGCAAGGATTTAAATTCAGACAGCCTTTTTCTAGAGCCAGAGCCCTTAACCACTTTGCTAGACTAGGCAGAGTCAGGCAGAGACTCAAGAGCAGAAAGCAAGCTGCAAAGCCAGACCCACCCGACTACAGCCCTTTCACTCTTTCTGCCACACAGGCCCCTCCTACACAGGAGGAAAGCGCGGAGACACACATCTTACGGTGCAGGGAGGCTGAGGTCAGAACGTGCAGGCTTCTGGACATCAAGTCAAAAGAGCTTTACCTGTGTTCTGAGATGTTAAGCGGTTCCTACGATTATTTGAGCAGGGGGCAGAGTGAGAGCAGGCGTCTCTGTCAGGAAGTTTAAGAAACAGCAGGGGTACTTTCAAATAAGCCATAACCCAAGAATGAATTTGGTATTTTGTGTTTTCTGCCAAGAAAAATATCTCTCTGCAGAAAATGGACCTCTCTTTAGCTTAAAAATAAATGCAGGGTGAACAAACCTCAAAAACTTCAGGGGCTAGGTCAGAAAGGTCTCTCCCATGCAGAACATAAACGCCAACTTTGTGGAAACTTGAAGTGTTCGTAGTTTTTAAAATCATAAAATATGCTGGCAAATTTCACTTCCACAAGAACCCCTACCATGAGAATAATCTTAATCCAGCACAAAAGAAAAATATTTACAGGAACTGAGGCCGGCAAGTTGCTCTCCCCTGTGCTATGTGATATACTGACTACCCTGATTATGTGACAGTTTGATGGGCATGGTAGGAAAAAAAAAAACTGCTTCAGAGTATAAATATTAATGCTTAGGCAGTGATTTGTGTAAACTGCACAGCAAAAACAAAAGTAGAGATATAAGTTTTTCACATATTTTGCCTTGTCCACAGGGTATATTATTTACCCCACATGTTTTCCATTTTTACAACTCGTCTGTGTTACTCGGAACCATATTTATCAAGTCCTGAATTCTCATAGAAGTTTTCCTTTTTTGTCTCAGAATAGAATTGAAGCTGGTCTGCACACCGGCATCTCAGGCATTAAAATCGAGCTTTAAAGGGTTCTTTTGTGAGTATTATGTGGTATCAAAAGGAATTCAGCATGACAATGTCAAATAACATCAGTGCATATCTAAAACTATTTTTAAAGACCGTTCCAAATGATGCAGTGTCCATGGAAGAAACAATGTGTTCAAATCCCCTTCTGGACATCATCTGTAAGTTGGTAGGTCGTGGCCTTATTCCACTCTTTGAATTTGACAGCCTGGCCCTCAGTGGTGACATGGGAAACGAAGTTCCTCTGTTCTTTGCGTGAGTTAGGAAAGAAGCTGAGTTCTTGCTTCTATACCTTGCATGCCATGCCCTTCCCTCATGCCACCACTTCTCATACCTTTGTCCTTGAGCAGCTCTTATGTAATCTTTTGCTTCTTTTTCCCCCAGCCATATATGTTCTTAGGGCTTTCCTAGTGGCTCAGATGGTAAAGAATCTGCCTGCAATGCAGGAGACCCATGTTTGATCCCTGGGTGTAGAAGATCCCCTGGAGACGAGAATGGCTATCCACTTCAGTATTCTTGTCTGGAGAATTGCATGAACAGAAGAACCTGGTGGGCTATAGTCCATGGGGTAACAAGATATCAGACACGACTGAGTGACTAACGCTTTCACTTCTTTTCCATATGTTCTAAGTTCCATCATGTAGTCATACTGAGAATGGACTTATTATGAGTTGATAGCTTGCTTGCCTGGCTGGTTGTGTTTAGCCCCAGCCAGACTGAACTCCTGGCCAGGCTATAGTATTGACCATGGATGGTTAATGACAGGAGAGGTCTGGGTTGTCATGTTCCTCCCTAAGATTCTTCATGCACCTGGACAACAGATACTTCTGGTGCACCTGTCTGCTGCCAGACCTCACGCCTGGTGCTGGGGATGCAGCGTTAAGGAATGCAGCAAGACAGACATGGCCCGTGGAGACCATGGGAGAGAGACAGATGATAAACCTGAACCAGGAATACCTGAACAAGGTGATTTTTGATGGTGATGTGTGCCCTCAAGGGAATAAATATGGTGATCCGGTAGAGGGTTACTGGTGATACGATTAAGGGTTAGCGGTGGGGATCTGTGAGGAGATGAGACTGGAGTTGAATCCTCTTTGATGAAGCAAAGCCAGTCATACAAGGGTGAGCGGAGTATCTTCCATTGAGAAGGAAAAGGAAAGGCAAGGGCTGGAAGATGAGGGGGAAGTTGGCGTGGCTGAGAAACTGGAGCAGGTGGGAGATGAGCCTGGGCGAGTAGATAGGACCCAGATTACTTAGGCACCTGGCTGCTAAAATGAGGAGTGGGGAGTTTGTGGAAGGCTGCAAGCAGAGGTGAAATGTGCTCTAATTCACACTGAATCTCAAATCCATATCCGGATTAGGTCTTCCCTCCAACCTCTACTTTGTAGAGGAGTTCCCCAGCGAGGGATTCTCTACTTCCTGTCTGGGGCTGGAGCCTCGTCCTCACCCTGGGGATTCTGCTTCCTGTCTGGGTCCTTACTTGGTCACCCCTGCTTCCCTTGAACCTTGATGATCATCACTATCTAGATGCCTCTTCTCAGTTACCCTCCCATTAGTTCAAACAAGCTCAGACAATCACGCTGACTGAGCCTGAATTCAGTGCACTGTCTCTTTGCATGCTGGTGGTTGAACCACTGTGACTTAGCCGAGAATCCAGATGGGTCTCCATGCTCTTCCCATCTTGACCTGGGCCACCATGTCCTAGAGGTACCTTCAGAGAGCTCAACTCATGAGAGAGTTTCCAATGCTTAACAGCTCCAAGTAGAAACAACGCACAGTAGAAGAGAGAAATAGTGTTTGCTTTGTCTTGTCCTGGTCATCTGAATTGTTATAAATAGAAGGCTTTCCCAGTCCTAATTAGAACGTTAGTTCTTCCCTACCTTCCGCCCTCCCTCCCTTCATTCCTAGCATCCTTCCTTCCATACATTTTTCTGTCCTTTCTGCCTTCTCTCTCATCTTTACTCTTTCCATCCTTCCTACCTCAATATCTATAAGAAAAGTAGAATCCTTCAAGGGATTTATGAACATGATAATCCTAGTAATTATACTAATAATCATTATGATGATAATAAAATAATCATAGCTAGCATTTATTGAACATTTAAATGTGCCAGGCATTGAACCAAGCCCCTTTCATACATCTAATCTCATAAATCCTCACAACTCTAATGGGTCGTGTTAATATCTCTATTTTAAATGTGAAGAACTCGAAACCTTTTAAAGGTTAAGGCACTTGTCAAGGTTGCACAGGAAGGCAAAGAATAGAACTGGCTGATCTAGATGCCGAAGCCGTGTTCTTCCCCTCACTTGCTGTGATGGTTTGTATTATTAAGCGTGACTGAACCTGTATTCCATACTGAGAACTTTGTAAAATCCACACATGTAGAGACAAAGCATCTTTAACTCTTTTTTGGAATGAGAATGGGTATAATTAAATAAAGGGCTCCTAGATCTAAGCAGACAGGGAGTTCTAATCTTGACTCTCCTTCCTCCTCCCAGAAATGCTCATAGAAACCTTCAACCACTGTGGTGGGAAAGGTCTGGCTCACTTGGAAAAAGTCATTGCGCATGTGATGTGTGTGTGTGCATTTATCACATACTATGTGATAGTGTGTGATAAATCACTCTATGCCATGACCGTTGAGTCACCCCAGTCAGACTGCATTAGTATGGCGGTATCCCCATCAATTTCTGTTTGCCCACAAGATGCTGTACCTACTACTGGCTGTGCTTCTTGGTGTGTTCAGAGGGACATCACTCTCCCTCCTGTGGTCCTGGTGGTGTTGGTGGTGGTGAATGTGTTGGGAGAGGATGGGGTCCATTTATTCTGACCACTGTGGCTTAAGGAGGGCCATTTTAGATCTTCTGAGGGAACAGTTAATCCATTTGGAGGATTATGCCAAAACTAGATTATCCACTGGACGAATACAGCCACCATAACCCTTCTTTCCTCTTCAGCCTCATTAAATACCTCCTGTCACCAGGCTCAGCAGTACCCGGCGGGTGTGACAATCTCATCTCTGCATGCCCATTAGCGGGTTGGCTCAGTTGCAGCATTCCCTTTCAGGATAAATACACCTCCAAGATGACTTCTTTATAAAATAATGCAATTTAAACTAAAACCCAGAAGGTTTTGTATTTTAAGCCGTTGCTCACCAAAGAAATGGGTCCTGTTATCATTTACTTTCCTCTAGCAAGGAGGACATCATTGCATAGAGGGGTGTATTTGACTAGGCAACGTACATAGAGGCATACACGCAAAATCATCACACACAATAGTCTCGAGGAAATTAGAGTCTGGGATGAAAGATGGTTATGCTTTAGGAAGTCTCTGTAGCCTAGAGAATCGTTTCTCAAAAAGATACCAACTGCAAATACTAAAATAACAGCTACCAAGACACTTTGGGTTGTCCTAGGAGTTGTCACTTTTTAATACATTTTTAATATGGTGATATTGCATGTGTTTGGTCAAATTAGGGTGCGTGCTTTTCCTTGTAGGTGAATTCTCCAGATAACTGAGACAGTGTTTCCCCCATTGGGTACCTGTTTGTTTAAAGGGAAACCATTATTTAATGTATCACAGTCCTCTTTGCTTTTTGAAGCAGAAAATACAGAAACCAGGTTAACCTTTCCTTAATGTCACAGACAAGCATTATCAACAGTTGTGACAGAGAGAGAAAGTACTGTATTTGAAATCATCTGATACGACATACATGTTTATACTTGGCTGCTCTTCACAAAGAATTGGAGGCAGTTTAGAAAATTATATGTAATACAAAAGGGAAAGAGCAAATAATTGAAGGAATCAAGCTGAAGGGAAAATAGGAAAGCCAGGGAAAAGATCTGTGCGAGAGATCCTCTCTTCAGGTTCTAGTTGCAAGTGCTGGAAGTCCAGCGTGGAGTCACTTGAGGACCACAAGGAAGTCACTGCTGAATTGCAAAATACTGCAGGAGTGAGGAGTGGTGGAAGTGGCCTTGAGGTTGACCAGAACTAGCTCCCGAGTGCTGTCAGAATCCTCTCTGTAGGTTTCTCATCTTTGTTTCTCTGTGTACCATATAAAGGGGGTGTGGTGGTATGACTTACAGGAAAGCATGCATTTCTCTACCTGTTCTGATAGAAAAATCTGGGAAAAGGACTTTGCTTGGCCCAGCTTGGGTCACAGGAACATACTTGGACAAATCTCTCTTGCTAGGGGATTTTTATTATGTTCAAACCAGTCTCACTCTAGTGCCTATATGCTTGGGAAAATGAGTCTGTTATCATATATGGAAAAAAGGTGCTACTCACACAAAAGCAACAGTCACTACATAAACATTTCACACGAAACGTCATCCAGATTTTCACGTAAGCTTCCCAGTGACCAAAACAAAGCCGGAAACATGGCTGCTTTTGTGATTCTCAAGTTCTATAATACAACCGGAGACAAGAAGACAGTAGAAAAAAAAAGCCAGTTTTCTGAAAACTCAGGTTTCCCTTAAATTGATGCCAGAATTTTGTCTCACTTGGTGGTGTCTGAATTAGAGAACCACAGAATACCTGAATTGGAAATGTAGAATTTTAAGGAGCTCTAGTCCCAACCTTCTGAAGTTAGAATCACATTCCCCAGACTGAGCACTCACACACAGTTGTTTTGTTTCTCTTCATCTCGCAATCATCGACTTGATTCCGTTGGGGTCTGGGCAGCCTGCCTTTGCCAGGATTCAGAACTAACAAGCAGCAACGAAAATAAACAAATGAAATGTCCTGGATCTCATACCCATAGCAGGGAATGGAGGTTCACACCCTCTCAAAGGAATACCTCGACAAGACAAAAGGGGCTCCAAGAATCCAGAAATCTAAGCAATGCCAAGCCATGTTCTCCAACTTGGGCTGCTGTTTCTAGGCGTATTTAAAACAGCTCCTATCCATCTAAGTGCAAAGATATTCTTCCGGGTTCATGATCACAAAGCCTCGGATTGACTTGCATTCTTCTGCCAGGGAAAACATTAAGTGGCCTTATGGGAGGCTCATATTTGTAGTACATGGAGGGCATGGCCCTCTGTTCCTTGGTGTCTCATCTCTTCTCCTGATAATTCTGTTCCAAACCACAACCTCGCAGGAAGTAGACCTTACTTTCTGAGTTGGAGATGCTGTTCCAAGGCCTGTGGTTACTGGCTCTGCCAGGCTTGCATCCACCTCTCCCTGCTGCCTGCCAGCTCTCTCTCTCTTGGGACGATATTAACACCAATTGCAAAATTTCCTTGCCTGAGACTGTCACTTGTGTATTTCTTTACTGCCGATAGTTTGTGTGATTGCTTTGGAGGACAAGGTTCCTGGGTCTTTGCATTTGGATCTTTCATTAAACTAGCAAGTGATCTGCTTTATCACCTTCCCTGGGCCAACCAATAAATGGCACCTTTCTAATTGTCTTCTATAGGTTGAAAACCACATAAGTAGACTTTTTAGAAACATGTACAAAGTTAGAGCCTGCTGAGTTCTAAAATGAGTGTGTGAGAGAAAGTGTGTATGTGTGTTTAAGGGGCTTTTTGAAAGCCATTCCTCGCTATCTAAGGCCATCTCATTTATCTAATTTCAGGACTAAATTTTGGTTAAGTTACTAGAAGTCTGGCATCTGAGTAAATGGAACATAACCGTTCTTAAAGAGACATCAAGTATCCTTGAACCCCCTCACTCTGCATCTCTTCAGTGACTAGTGGATGTGTCTGGGGAACAGATTGGGGGCCCAAATGAGTTGCTCCTGCATCCACGGAGAAGCACATCTCCACTTCTCTCGCACACTGAATTATTTGCCAAAGAGAGATACAGCTGGCTCTTGTCTTTCAGAGGCACGAGGGTGTTCTGGGTGGATCTGGGGAGAACAGCAGCCTGCCCTCAGCTCATCATTGCTTAGATGAGCCGCCAGAGAGCCAGTGTGTTCTGAGGAGGGCGGCGGAGAGGCGCGGGTGGTTGCAGAGGGAGCTGGGGTGGGAGTCATCAAAGGAGGCAGCTGTCCCAGGGGCTCCAGACAGCGTCTCATCTAGACGCCCTGGAACTCACCCAGTTTGCTTCAGATGTTCCAGGCTCGTTTTGGTACGTGCATTTACATCTTCTCTGCCTTCCTCGGGGGACGTGCTTTAAAGCCAGGGGATTGTGAATTTGAAGTTTCAGAGCTTGGCTGGCTAACACTGCACTAGAGGAAATCGTGCGGCAGAGTGACAGGATCACTCCCTGGGGTTTAAGGACAAGAAGACAAGCCTTCCTGCTCACCCCGCTCTCAGCCCCAACACACAACACCACACACACACACACACACACACACACACACACACACATAGCACCGCACACACACAAATACACACACACACACACACACTTTGAGACTTAAGGCAAATTGCTTAAGCATCTCAGATCTGTTTGTCTGCCCGTCGAAAGGAGACGCATGGTGCTCAGCCTCCAGCCAGCTGGGGGTTACCACCATTAAGGGCAAACTACCAAACGTGGTGCCTGATCCAGAGTTGGCACTCAGTCTTTCTCCCTAAAAAAATAAATAAGAACAATAGTCGCATGTCTGGATACTGTAAGAGCCCGTGGTGATGGTCCTGTCTTCGTGAATGTCCTTCTGGAAGTTGGTGCTCGTTCTCCAGGGCTGTCTTTAGTGCTCTGCAGATCCCTGGGTGGACACAGCATTGGTTGACTTTGCATTTGTACTGTTTGTGTGTGTGTGTGTATGTGTGCGTACATGAGTGTGTATGTGTGTCCTGGTGACTGTGTGCACATTTGTACAGGCATCTGTGCTTCTTCCTGGACATTTTTCAGTCCTTAAATTGACTTGTCCCAGACAGGAAATGTGGCGTAATCTCTCTCTGTCTCCCCACGCTGTGTGCACAGGAAGGCTTAATAATTTTGTGACAAGTTTATTTATTTACCACCATGTGAGAGCTATTATTCTGTTCCAGGCTACTTACTAGGTGCTTTATACTTGGTATTTTATTTAATCTCCATCACAGCACTAGGAGATGGGTTTTATTAACTGCATCCTTTTAATGACTATTTATATAGTCAATAAGATTATAATGACTTAGACCCCTACTGAGCAAGATAAGGATACAGAAGCTAGGAGGGATTGAGTGACTCGCTTGATGTCACAGAGCTACCGTGTGGTAGATCTGGGACCCAAACCACTTTTCTGTGATTCTGACTCAAACTCTAAAATTTGATTAACCAATGGCTCTTAAAGTGTGACCCAAACCAGTAGCATCAGCATGATGCAGGAGGTTGTTAGAAATGCAGGTTCTTGGGGCCTCACCGCAGACCTGGAGTCAGAACTCCAGGGGTGGTCTCTGACAGTCCTTGTCTAACGAGCCAGTCCAGGCGGCCTGGGTGCTGGCTCAGGTTGAGGACTCCTGCCCTGGACGCCACAGTGTCGCTCGTGGAACACGGACCAGGAGGGAGCCATGGTGGGCTCCAAAGCTGACCGTCTCCACTTTCTAACCATGTGCCTCTGGGTACCATATTAATCGTTTCTGTACCCCTTTTCCCTTATGGATAAAGCAGGGATAATAACAGGACAAACTTCCAGTCACTGTGGAGATAGAAAATGATACAAGACATGATATCGATACATGGTACAAGACACTTAACTAATACCTGGCACTTAGTAGGGACTTGGTAAGTATTATTCGTCGGAGTGCATGCTCGGTCACTTCAGTTATGTCCTACTCTTTATGACCCCATAGACCTTAGCTCGCCAGACTCTCCTGTCCGTGGGATTCTCCAGACAAGAATACTGGAGTGGGTAGCCATGCTCTCCTCCAGGGGATCTTCCCAACTCAGGGATCACACCCGAATCTCCTGTGTCTCCTACATTGCAGGTGGATTCTTTATTACTAGCCACCAGGGAAGCCTTATTTGTCATTATTATTATTATTTAAAGATTTAAGATTGTTTTTTCGAAATATTTCTTCACCATCCTGCCCAAATTCTGAATCAGTCTGCTTTATTTACTTTTTTAATTGAAGTATAGTTTATTTACAATGTTGTGTTAATTTCTGCAGTACAGCAAAGTGATTCAGCTATACATATATATACATGTTTGTGTTCTTTTCCATTGTGGTTTATCACAGGATATTGAATATAGTTTGATGTGCTATACAGTAGGACATGGTTGTTTATCCATGCTATGTATAATAGTTTGCATCTGCTAACCCCAAACTCCCAATCCACACCTCTCCCCTCATCCCCTCCCTCTTGGCAGTCACAAATCTGTTGTAGATAAGTTTGTTTGTGTCACACATTTTAGATTCCACATGTAAGTGATATTATATGGTACTTGTCTTTCTCTTTCTGACTTTTTACTTAATATGATTATCTATAGTTGCATCAATGTTGCTGCAAATGACATTATTTCATCCTATTTATGGCTCAGTAACATTCCATTGTATATAAGTGCCACATCTTCTTTATTCATTCATCTTTCAGTGGACATTTAGATTGTTTCCATGTCTTGGCGATTGCAAATAGTGTACTTCACTGAACAGTGGAGTGCCTGCATCTGTTCAAATTATAGTTTTCTCTGGATGCATGTCCAGGAGTGGGATTGTTGGATCATATGGAAACTCTATTTTTTAGTTTTTTTTAATAACCTCCATACAGTTTTCCATAGTTGCTGCACCAAGATTTTTCTCTAATAGAAGGGAAAAATCACTCAGGCCCAGCCTTGGTTAGGCTTCCGAATTTCCCTTCTTGTGCTTCTTCTGAGGATTGACAGTTGCCTTCTCCCAAATTGCCTACCCTTTCCTGAAAGCTGTGTTCTTCCCCTGAAGAAGGATCTGCTGCCTGGGTTGGGGTAGTATATCTCAGGAGTAAGACTGGAATCTGTCTGCCAAACATGAGTCATGTGATTTGGGGTATGCTCCTTATTATCTGGAATCTTACATTTCCTTATATGAAAAGGTTGAACATCATCTTGGGAGGGGACAATAATATTTATTGGGTACTTGCTGTGTCCTAGGCATTATTCTAAGTACTTCATATGCATTATCTCATATGAGCTTTAGTTACCTGCACAGTAGGTGGTAACATCATCTTCACGACGAGCTGTCACAGAGCACTCACTTCTTGGAAGTCACACAAATAGGTTTGGGATCCATAAAGTCTGACCCCTCAAGCCGGCATTCTTTTTCCTCTCTTTTATCGGAATATAGTTGATTTACAATGTTATGTTAGTTTTTGGTATTCAGCAAAGTGATTCAGTTATATGTGTGTATATGTGTGTATTCTTTTCTAGATCCTTTTAATTACATTTTATTATAAGATACTGAATAAATCAATAGTCTCCTGTGCTATGCGGTAAGACCTTGTTTTTTATTTTATATGTCGTAGTTTTATATGTAGTAGTAGTTTGTTTTATATGTATGTAGTCTGCTGATCCTAAACTCCTAATTTATCCCCCCAACTTTCCTCTTTGGTAGTGGGTAAGTTTGTTTTCTATGTCTGTGAGTCTGCTTATGTTTTATAAATAAGTTCATTTATATCTTTTTTTTTTTAGATTCTCCATTTAAGTGATATCATATGATACTTGTCTTTCTCTGTCAGACTTACTTCATAATCTCTGGGTCCATCTATGTTCCTGAAAATGGCATTGGTGCATTCTGTTTTATGTCCAAGTAATATTTCATAGTGTGTGTGTACATATATGCCACATATTCTTTATACATTCCTCTGTTGATAAAGAGTTAGATTACTTCCACATCTTGCCTATTGTAAATAGAGCTGCTGTGAACATTGGGATACATATATCTTTTTGAATTAGAGTTTTCTCCATATTTGTACCCAGGAGAGGGATTGCTGGATCATAGGATAACACTTTTTAGTTTTTTTTTTTTAAGAAAACTCCTTATTGTTTTTCACAGTGACTATACCAAATTACATTTCCACAAACCGTGTAGGATTCCCTTTCTTCCATACCCTCTCCAGCATTTATTGTTTGTAGACTTTTTGATGATGCCAAGCCAGCATTCTTAACTACAACTACCTCAATGAGTTGTTAAGAGAAATAAGTGAAATGATGAACATTAAACACAAAATGGTGCCTGACAGTTGGAATAAACCAACTATAGTTTAATAAATTAATTTAAAAATAAAATTACAATTTAAAAAATAGCTGAAACTAATAATAATAAGTGAAAAAGAAGAGGAGGAGAAGAGGAGGGAGAGGAAGAAGACATAATGCTAATAATATGGATGGAAGTTTTTCCATTTGGTGCAGGTGGAATTTAATCTCCTGAGAACCAGGTAGAGAGGCCTCTGTCTTGCCCGTGAGTTCAGTCAGCCCTTAGAGAAGATGCCTTCTCTCTCTTCCCCCCGGTGAGCCCCTGGTGTCATTAGGAAACAGTTAGCACACATCATCTTTCTTCTCTATTTTTGCAGCCCGCCATCTGGAGTGCCTCAGCTCCCTGGGATGTGTTCACACTAAATCAGCAGAAGAAAGCATTAACTAATTTCTCCATTTCAGACCTGCTCATCTGGGTAACAGTGACCTTTAAGACTAGTCTCATCCACCTCATAGCCATGTGCCATATGTTGGATGTCAGTTAATAAAGCATATTTAGACTTAGCAGGCTCTGTAACACCTTATGGCTGGCGGGCGATTAATTAGTAACTTCCTTACCAGCATCTTCTGGGCTGAGGCTGACAAGGCGTTTTGTTTGCCACTTAGTGTCCGTTTGCCTTGGCACCTTTTCAAGCATCCTCCGGGGAGACTTCATTGCAGA
Source organism: Muntiacus reevesi (assembly GCF_963930625.1). Lineage (NCBI taxonomy): Eukaryota > Metazoa > Chordata > Mammalia > Artiodactyla > Cervidae > Muntiacus > Muntiacus reevesi. Next base: position 245,599,911 of record NC_089250.1, read on the forward strand.
CTGAGCTTCCCATTCACTCCTGGCATCTGGGACCAGCACATTTCCTCCCAAAGATGCTTATCCCCACACAGAGGAGCATGCTAGGCATGACTCCTTGTGCCCCATGTTCTCCTTTACTGCTCACAGTAACCTCACAGGACAGGGGTTTTGGCTCCCATTTTAGCAGAACAGGGGGGTGAAAGTTGAAGAAACCAAGCAGTTTGTCCTGTTTATGGAAGAGTTTAGGTTTGAACCTCGGTGGCTCAAATGCCGTGACTTCATTTCCATGTATGCTTGTTTTCACTGATACGCAAGGTACTATGTTGACTGTTTGGTTTTCGTCATGCTCAGGGAGGCAGACTCTGCTCTCATTCATGTTGGATCAGAATGGGAGGCTTTAAGTTAATCCCAATATCTCATCCAGTCTCTTCCCAGTTCTACCCCTCCTGCTATCACCCTGCTGGTCCACACTGGGAGAAGTAAGCAGAGATTCTGACAGTCATCTTGCCCAGGACCCGTGTTTCCTCCTCTGTCTATTCATGACCTCAACCCATAAGCCATGGGTGGACTCCTGTGGGTCCCATGTGATTTACCAGAAATCCTTAATAACTGTTTTATTGACTATATATGAGAAACAAAAATTAACCAAGTTACTCTTTCTGAGTCTTCTGTTTCTAAGGGGCTATATTTGATCCCAAAGAAAGTAATTTCCATTCTTTGGAAGAGGTTTTCTAAAGAGATTACCTGGGAATGAAGGGGGCCAAGGGAACCCTCACTCACACCCAGCTGCACATGGAACCCGACACTCTATGACTCAGACAAAGCCAGTAGAATCAAAAAGCAGCAGCAAACTCTCCTCCAAGCCCATGTCTTTAAACATTTAGTCAACAAGGGTTAGAAAGTAACTCTCAAGATCATAACTTGTTTGAGTTCAGTTGTAACACTGTGGACCTCAGTGTATTTACTACACAGGTCAAGATAAGAGAACCATGGAAGAGCTGGAGATGGTCAGACTAGCCAGGCAATAAAGTGAGATGGTTCTAACAATCCAAGTCCATGTGACGTTAGTGGTAAAGAACCCACCTCCAATGCAGGAAGCATAAGATATGCAGGTTTGATCCCTGGGTCGGGAAGATCCCCTGGTGGGCTACAGTCCATAGAGTGGCAAAGAGTCGGACATAACCAAAGCAACTCAGCACGCATACACGCAGAGTGAGATGGGTCCAGCAAACCCAGGTCATAGTATCCACAGGGGTGGGGCAGCCTGGAATTCGATTCCATTATTGTTAATGCTCAAAAGATTTCTTCATTGTGGGGAGGATTGTAGGATTGTAGGATTCCCAGATGTCTTCTCAGGTTAGAAAACATGATATGTGAAGACCCAAAATAGGAGGGAAAATATGGCATGTACTTCTCCATTCTGAACTTTTCTTGACCAGTTGTAAAATAAATTCCATATTGAAATGAATATGAGTATAGAAAGAAGCAGTAACAAAAATTGCATAAATCATTAGGATAAAAAAAAGAGACTTCAGAATACTTGGTCATTTCAGTGACTGCATCAGGATGTGATGTTGCCCACCTGCCCCTACAAACCCAGATGCAATTCTGTCAAAGGGCCCTATAGATTTTTTGATTGTAGCATTTGTCCCAGTCTGCCTCCATATAGTTCACTTGGCTATTTACTTCATGATTTGATTCTTGCAACTAAAGTGCAAGCCCCCAGGAAAGCAGAGACCTTGCCCATCTTGTGCATGGAAACATGAATATCGTTTTACCCACAGTGCCAGCCCATCCACTCATGTTGGAGTCCAGGCAAAGAGTCTCTGCTGTTGTCAGTCTTCTCAGCTCTGAAAATGACATGGTCAAGTCCACTGTAAGCAGCAGAGATGCTGGTGAGGGAGCATCAGACAGTGTGATAATGATTTTTTAAAAAGGTTAGCAGACATGGCGGGTGCAAGACTCACATCCTGGGGTGTACTGGCCTCACCTGCATGCAGCTCTCAGTGGGTTTCTCTGAGGATGGGCTTAGACACCAGGTGGGACAAGGCTTGCTTTAGGGAAGCTCCCTAATAATCTGCAGAGGGTATCCGGGGGATAAAAACAGAGTGACTAAGTATTAGGCTGAGACCTGTCTGGAATTTGATAGGGTCAAGGGCATCTTGACAATCAACAGGCACACCCATTCCACATTAAAACAGTTCGTAAAAAGGAGTGCCCACCTCACTTCTGGTGTGAGACCCTTCCTCTCCCTAGGTTCATATGAACTAGTTAATTAAATCCCATCACGTTGAAATGCTGTGTTTTAAAGTCCACTTTTCACTTACTTTCTGGTATATAAAGACACCCTGGGTTTTATTTAGTCAGATGTCTAACTAGAAATTGCACTTTTCAGAAAAGATAAAAAATAATGATCATCTAATTCCCCATTTTCCACAGAGCCATTTAACTTTCAAGTGCTCAGTACTAATCAATAAAAGTCTTTCATCACACAACCCAATAAGCAAGATCAAATTCAAGGGAAATGCTCAAAAAAGAGCAGTGGTTGGCACCCAAACCATTTTGTGAGGTCAGAATCACTTTTCCGCATGAAGCTAATTCCTTCTTGTGGCCCAGAGCTATTCTATCTCCTGCTCTCTGATCTCTTGCTTTTAAAATCTGAGTCCATTGGGTGTCCTGCTGAGAATCAAAAGGGTCTACTATGATCAGCATCCTGTAAAAACCTAAGACCAGAATTGATAGCAGATATGCTGTGTTACCAGCTCAAAGCCCAATTCAAGGGCTGCTTTGCATCCAGGAGACCTTACAGGCATTGGTTTAGGGAAGTTAGCAGATATGAGGAACATGTGAAGAGTCAGTCTTACTAATGATATTCAGATGGTATTTGAACCCAAATTTCTGGGCTCATTCCCCAGACACCTTCCTTTCCCCTCAGCCTGTCCAGGGACAGTGAGCACATGGAAGACAGGAACAAAGGAAAGGGGAAGAGCCTTAATTGTCACGCGGGCTTGAGCCCCAAATCTCAATACAGAAAATGCAAGTGAGGAGGGTTGAGGTTCAGGGTTGATAATTAGCACTACAGAGCTGACTTTCCTACCAAGTCCAAACCTAGCTTTTGATTTTTACCATCTTCCATTCGGCAGCGTGGGAAGAAAAGACAGAAGCCTGAGAGAGAAACCATGGCCTGGCTTCCTACCCTCCTCTCATGCGTCTAAGAGGACAGAGACAGACAGATGGACCTAATGTAAGTGCCCCGTTAAAACTAACAAATGTAGAATGATCAGTTAATTGAAGCTTGCTAATGAAAATTTGCTAATTCAAAAATTTTCATCATTTGAAATAATGAAATATTATTCAATATTTCATTGAATAATATTGAAGCATTGTATTATTTCAATATTTCAATGAAATATGAGGTATTAGGACTCAACTATTACCTCTATGAAAGTAGCTTTTCTGGAATAGAGGTGGAACTCCAGTGCTGGTTAATGTGTGTGTGGTGGGGAGTGGGGAAGTGCAGCTCCAGGAAGAGAAAGGCAGAGAGACAGAGCCTGTTCATAATGGATACTGCTATATTCTTCTCATACATTGTCCTTTTCATAAATTTATTTATTTATTTACCTTTGGCTGGGCTGCGTCTTTGTTGCTGCAGAGGCTTTACTCTAGTTGTGGCGAACTAGAGGCTACTCTCTTCTTGCGGTGAGCAGGCTTCTCACTGCAGTGGTCTTTCCTGTTCCGGAGCACAGACTCAATAGCTGTGACTCAGGGGCTTAGTTGCTCCGCAGCGTGCAAGATCTTCCCAGACCAGGAATCAAACCCGTGTTTTCTGCATTGGCAGGTGGATTCTTTACCACTGAGCCACCAGGGAAACCCTCATATGTTATTCTTAACCAACTTGGAAACACATCATCACAATCTATTAATAATTCCTTGAAACATATGTATCCAAAAACACAGTTCATTATTAAATAGATTTTTCTTTATTTTCTGTACTGTATTTAAAAGATACTATTGAAGGTTGCAGAACTCTGCTCTAAGAGACCTTATTATCCATGCATATCCTCAAAAATAGAGGTAGAAAAATTGTTGCAGTATAATAGTATCAACAAATAAAGCAGTCCATGGTTGAAAGTTAGATGCCAATATAGTATTAAGAGCAATATAGATAGCTACTTAGAAGAAAAAAATTTAAATATTTATTCCCATACAACTCAAAAATAGGTTATTGTGAATTGCAATACAAAATACTTAAAAATTAGAGTAGTCCTTAGGCTGCTTGAAACAGTTTTCTTCTTCAAATAAGGTCTAGAAATCAAAGTAAAAGACAGTCACTCATGTCCAAAGGTTCTCTCAAAGGTTCTGTGTGTTCAGGAGGTTGGGAGAGGCCGCTGACTTCAGGTTGGACTTACCTGTGTCAGTCTAGTCCACCTTGAGCAGCTCTGTCCCTACTTAGGAGGCTGTGGGCTGTTATTCAGTGCACCTCTAAGATGATACAAACATCCCTGGTTCAAATCACAAGCAGCAAAACCAGTCTGGAATCACTCGCTGCTTTCTCTCTAGAAGTTTTTTTTGCCTTGTTGTTGTTGTTCAGTTGCTGAGTTGTGTCCAACGCTTTGTGACCCCATGGGCTGCAGCACACCAGGCTCCTCTATCCTCCACTTCCAGAATATGCTCAAATTCATGTCCAAGGAGTCAGTGATGCCATCCAACCATCTCATCCTCTGCTGCCCTATTCCCCCCCTGCCCTCAATCTTTCCTAGCATCAGGGTCTTTACCAATGAGTCAGCTCTTCACATCAGATGGCCAAAGTATTGGAGCTTCAGCTTCAGCATCAGCCCTTCCAATGAGGATTCAGAGTTGATTTCTTTTAGGATTGACTGGTTGGATCTCCCTGTAGTCCAAGGGACTCTCAAGAGTCTTCTCCAATACCACAGCTTGAAAGGATCAATTCTTTGGCACTCAGCTTTCTTTATAGTCCAGCTCTCACATCCATACATGACTACTGGAAAAACCATAGTTTTCACTGTACAAACCTTTGTTGGCAAAATGATGTCTCTGTTTTGTAATATGCTATGTATATGAACCAAGTAACTAACTTTTTTTTTTTTTTAACAAAATTGGTATTTCATAAGGGAGAGCTCAGGGAATTCCCCCTGCAAGAGGTCAAAATATTGGGGCCTATCTTATTAACATATTTACTATAGCAGGGTTGTAAGCTATTTACCAGTTGCAGACCTTCACCAGCCATCCCACTTCCAGACTGGACGTTGTCAGTCAGGGTTGCTCTCCTGACAAATGATTGTGAAACTGGATCCTCCTGTTTGTAAAGAATGCCTCCATTCTCTGGGAATGGGGACTTTGTTCTGTCGTTTGCTATATCCTCAGCTCCTTCCACGTGTTAAAAGTTTGTAAAGCAAAACATAAATGAATGAAGGAGTGAATTCCCTTAAATTCAGTTGGAACGGTGGAAATTACAGAAACAGAAAATAAAGCATCTCTTTTTCTGAAAGATTTAGGCATTTTTCTTTTGAAGGAGTTGGGACTGGATGACTTGGTTTTGTAACAGTTTCCATCATCCACTATAAAGGACTCCAGTTTCACCAGATCTTATTTTGACTCGAAATGTTTCATGACAGGTTTATGGCATTAATTTCCTCCCCTTGGGTGCATGGTCTTTATATGTGTTTTCTTCAGAGGATAAATCAACTTGCTAGGACAAGACAGACAGAGTATCCAATAGTCTTTGGCAAACAAACTCTGAGGGGATTGTAGCCCACTGTGGCGTATCCACTCATCAAGGTTTTAATGCTAAAAGCTACCAGAACACAAGTAATCAGCTCTCAAAAGTAAAAGAGTTTTATTAAATAATTTCTCCAAGTCGTATTGCTGACACTGTCACTTCTATTTCTAATGGATTTTTAGACTTGTTGTTCAGAAGTTAATCCTGTTAATAAGATTCGATTTTCTTTTTCTCTTAAACAGTGCACTTTGAAATACTTATGATGAGGCCTGGGCATATTTGGTGTGCAGGATTGCTGTGGGTCTCTGTGTAAAGCTGGCAAGTGAGACTAAGAGAATGACTGGAGAGAGAAGGGAGGTAAAAAAGTGGAAAGACCGATGACTCCTCTGAAATTTAGAAAAGAAAATAGGTCGGCGTTTCGTTCTGTGAATCTAGTTCAATCTTGTGCATTACGATCAAGGGTCTTTAACCTGAAGGAGGTCAGCCAACTTCCTTTTAAACAGTCTTACTGCTTAATAACTACATAAATGGCTATACACTTGATTAAAAAGAAAAACAATTTCCTGGCATAAAGCAGAGCTGCCTGTTCTCCAGATTTCCTTTTGGCAAAATTTCCCTAATGAGCTTTAATATTCTTTTATTTCTGAAACTTTTTTTTTCTTTGCCTACCTTAGAGCTATGAAATTTACAGCTCTTATATAGGCAGCAGAAACAAATTTATTTTATGCAATCTTTCATCATAGATAAAGTAGTAAGAACCTACTCTGTGCAAGACAAGGAGGAAAGAGGGACTTCCTTGATGGTCCAGTGGTTGAGATTTGCCTTCCAGTGCAGGGGGTTGGGGAGCCTCAAGGCCAAAAAACTGAAATGCAGAGCAAAAGCAATATCGTAACCGATTCAATAAAAACTTTAAAAACAGTCCATATCAAAAAAAAATCTTAAAAAAAAAAATAGAGGGGAAAGATCTTGAAGTCCAACCAAAATTTAATTTGGGTGTTAGAGAAAAATAATTGAAAGGAAAGGCATATCAGTTGAGGGCTGCCTTAAATAAAGACTTGGACTTCCCTTGTGGCTCAGACAGTAAAGAATCTGCCTGCGATGCCAGAAACCTGGTTTCCATCCCTGGGTCAGGAAGATCCCCTGAGAAGGGAATGGCTACCTACTCCAGTATTCTTGCCTGGAGAATCCCAAGGACAGAGGAGCCTGGTGGGCCACAGTCCATGGGGTCACAAAGAGTTGGACAGACTGAGTAACACTTTCACTTTTTTCACTTTCATTTTGAATAAAGACAGTGTGATGTCAAAGAGAAGGCAGGATCTGAGGATGCGCGTGTCCTGAAGGATGCAGTGTTCACCAAGGGGAGTATTGGGAAAGCAGTTTAAGGTTCATTGAGAGCAGGAGGGGAAGGCTCTTGAATGCCAGACAAGAAAGCATGGGCTTTATTCAGTAGACAATGAGACATGATGGCTACTGGGTAGGTAGGGGGGTAGGAGAAACATACTGTCCAGGCTAATGCTTGAACATGCAGGCAAGCATTTTGAATTAGGGGATATTTTCTTATACCTTAAAAACCCTGTTTCCCAACTTTCCCTGCATTATAAAATCTGATTATTGGTGATGCTCTATTGAACTGAAAACTTTTATTAATATTTGTGGCTTCATTTTATAAAATTATCATAACTGATGGATTTACGGTTCTGAAACAGTAACCAAATCGTAATAATGAAGCCATTAATACATGCACCTAGGCTTGAGGGTACGGTATTTGTGACAATGGAATATTTGCTCTGAAAGCAGCAATCCCCAAACTAATATATTTATATCTCCATGTAAGTTGCACAAATGTCTCCCCAGCCGGCAGCACATTGTGTCGCCTTGACAATCAGAGTTCTTCCATCGATGTTGGTGCTTTCTTCCGCTTCGCAGGGGGAGAAAAAAAAAAAAAGATGTTTGAAATATAAAAGAAATTAATTATCAAGATGATCTTGAGAGACTTAAAAAATAATTTAAGAAGGAATTTCAATTTGAAGAGCTCACTGTTCCTGGGGTTTCTCTGCAAAGGCTGTGGGGTGTGTGTGTGGATTTGTTAAGACTCACAGCAGCATTTACATTTAAATGAAAATACAGACATACAGGTTTGACAAAGACCATCTACTTATGCCCCTGAAAACCATTTTTTTTTTCCATAAAAGGGGAAAAAAACCCCATCCTGTTAACGCCAATCCACGGAGATACCAATTTATTCTTTGTGAAAAATAGTACATTGTGCAACAGTCTGTGTTATTTATTTATTTCATTAATTTTATTTATTTGTTACTTTCCTGGATCGATGTGTATGTTGAGAATCAGCCTCCTAAAGCAGTTAACGACCTCGGGTTTGTGTTCTATTCATTTACTGAAAGTGGAACCTGAGAGAACTTTATGGTCTCTCTCTCGGCTCCATTCTGCCTCCACCCCACTGCCGCCGTTTCTCTTCTCATGAAATTGAGACCCAGATGGTTCAGGTGACTTAGCCTGAGTTGTGTACCCAATGATAGCCCTGGGGGAGCTCGGACATCCTTGGCTCCCCACCAAGTGCTCACCTTTGACTTATTCTGACATAGTCATCTAAAGTTCTTATTGGGAGAATGTCAGTAGCATCTGGAAAGGATCTTCTTCAGAAAAAGGTCTTACCTGTCCACTGTATTCCTTTCTGCTCTCAGTCAACCACTGTCCTAACCTGGGGGCTGAGAGCAAATAGTACTGATATCAGAACTAATTCTGAAAAAAGCCTGGGTGTGTCATAACTTTCCTAACATGCACTCCTTTGTTCTAGTTATTCAACACAAGCGATGTCAGAGTATCTGTATTATCATCTGCATTTTATGTCAGGTGAGACTTGGAGATGTCACATTGCTTGTGTAATATCACACAAGTAGTGAGGTTTAGGCAGAGATTTGAACCCAAGTCATTTTGAAGTCAAAGTCCATCACAGTCTTTATGATACTTCAGATACTCTTTTGACCCAAAGACCTATAGCCAGAATCTGTCTTAACAGTTCTGCTGACTCCCTCCCTCTGCACAGTATCCCTTCTGCTCTGAAGCTCATATTGATCAAATGCAATAATCAATCAGAATTTAAGGACCATATATGAAAGAAGAAACACTTATCTCTGCTTGGAGCCTCTGGGTCTTCAATTTCAAATATCAAAGCAAGATTTCTAGGCATTACACAAAGATTTCACTGAAATGACCAATGTTGTGATGTTGATATAAAGCACTTTGGGACACTTCCAAAGCTAAATTACTCTCCAGAGTCAAAAGCCAAACTTATCTTCCAGGGCTGCTTAATTGTAATGGAGCAACTACTGAGTTCCAGCGCTTGGGGCCAAGTTCACCCAAACCATTTATTTTCCTAAGATGCAAAAAAAAAAAAAAATTTGCATCCTAAAATGCAAATTGTGTTCCATGAACACAGTTTGTTGCAGTTTTTGCTTATTCATGCATTTATTTATCTGCTTATTAAAACAAGGACAGCTGTGTACAAAACTGGAGAGGTGCATACTCGGATGAGAGAAAGCTGCCTTTCTTAAAGTACTGGAACTGAGATAGACGGGAGATGAAAATGCACTCCTGCTCCCTGTCCTAAGGGAGGCACAGGACAGACCAGATTCTAAAGAGAAGAATTTTAATTCTAGTTCAGTTGCTTACTAGCTGAGATGCCAAGTGTCCTCAAAATGAAACCAGAGACTTGGCATAAGTTAGTTTCAAAGGAGAAAGATCAAGCATTGTAGCCATTATGCATTTAGAAGAGATGCTTAATGGGTACTCGTGGGTAAATTTTCTTATGAGAGGGGGAACGATCATGACTTACGAATGAGTCCATGACTGGTCGAGGCAAAAACAGGGCAGAAGGGGATTGCCCCTGGTGGCACTCACCAAGTTTTTGCAAGCAGGTTTATTGCCACTCGCTCCTGTCTCCTTTGGGGCTGTCTTCAAGGTACCATTCAGAGTTTAAAATTGACTGACAGCCATTTTTTTTTTTTTTTAAAGCACTGTTTCACTTCAAGTCTGTGAACTCTGCAAGGGCAGAGAGTAAATTTGTTTTGTTCCTTGTCACGCCCCAAACACAGTTCATTGCTTGACACCTGGCAGGGATGTCCTGAGGTAATGGTTATGGTTATTACTGAAGTTATGACTTTTCCATATTCAGATTTCTGTAATAATTTCAGTGTTCCCCCCCCCCCCCACTGTTTTATTCCACTCTACTGTCTTGACTCCTAAGCTTGCATTTGTTTGGATCTTGTAGCTCCTTTTCAGTTTTCACTCATTTTTGTCTCACCATTCTTAACTTCTCTGGTGCCTAATTCTCCTTTCCTGTTCTGCACTCAAGTGTCTCAGCCTCATTTTCTTCCATTTAAGATAGAAATAATCCAAAAGGGCTGGTTGATTATAGAAGAAAATGCATGTAAAGAATCCAGCCCAGTTTGCAAGGGATATTTATTTACCATTCTACCGCAAATCTTGTGACTAGTCTTGGGCTCAGTAAACCATACTGATGGGGCAAGAGCTATAGTTATCCTAACCTCAGCCTGGAGAAACGTGGTCTTGAAAAATAAACAGTGAAGTCAGGCTGAGTTGTGTAATTTTCCCCCATTGTTTATGAAGGTGATTTCCAGAAATAAAGAGCTCTTTTGAAAACAGAGTAAAAATCTGTACATGCTGAAGTCCACATTCTGTACTCAGTTTACAACTGAACAAAATTTCATTTGCATTTAAGAACAGAAAAATGAAACAGAAAGCTGAAATTTATTTCACTTAGGATTTAAAGAAAAAAAGAAGGTATTCGGACAGAGGTAGGCATAAGCAAGAGCGTGTGTTCCCAGTGGCCATGATGCTGTGTGATTCATGAGGTCAAATTTTACAATTACAGATTTTGCATAGATCACCCCTTTAGCTTGGGAGATAATTCTTTCCAAGACGTGCTTTCTCTTCTCCCTGGCTCTGTGTGGCCTGTCACACTCTTGAGGTGCAACATTACAATTCAGCAGTGTAAGAGATTCTAAATTTGCCCTCAGCTTTGGCAAAATTAAATGTGCCCTAGCTAACTCCAAATCAAAGTCAGTTTTCCACCACCCCTTTCAGATATTTGCCATTTTCAAATGAAATGAATGTATGAATGACTAAACTCATATATATACCACGAAATGAGCTAACCTCACCTACCTAAAGACCTGAACATAATTACAAATAACCTTAAAAGTACATTACAAAAAAGTAAGCCATATGAAGAGAAATGTACAAAATGAAATTATATGCAATATGCATACATTAGTTCAATCCTTTAGTAAAATGGCTGAATATTCTTTTTGTGAAGTAGGATTTAGTCAAGCAATACAAACTTTGGCTCTGCAAAGATTAGACTAGCCATATCGTTGAATAAAGTGCTGGCCCAAAAGCTGAAAACGAAAGAGAGAGATTAAGAAAAGCAGAAAGAGAGTCTACTGGAAAGAAAAGGGGAGCGTGAGTGTTCATGGGTAGTGAACACTCATCAGTTCATTCTCGGCGCTGAGGTCAGAGTGACTTCACTGGTGTCTGGAGTCATCTTGTAAGACAGTGGTCCCCAACATTTTTGGCACCAGGGATTGGTTTCATGGAGGGCAGTTTTCCCACAGACCGAGGAGGAATGGTTCTGGGATGATTTAAGTGCATCACATTTATTGTGCACTTTATTTCTATAATTGTTATGTCAGGTTCACCTCAGATCATCAGGTCCTGGAAAGCCTGGATCAGTAAGTTTCATTATTTCCTTATAGCCTCAAAGGAAAGGCCTGCGTGGGAACTGGACATTCGAGACCCTCTCCACTCTGCCCCAGCCTCCTGATCCATATTTGTTATTCATTCTTTCCCTTGAAAGTCCAGGACTCAATCATTCTTTTAAGAAATGTATTTATTTATCTATTTATTTGGCTGCATGGGGTCTTAGTTGCAGCACAAGGGATCTTCATTGCATCTTGTGGGTCTTTTTATGTGGTGTACAGACTCTCTGGTTGTGGCATATGGGCTTATTTGCTCCGAGGCATGTGGGGTCTTAGTTCCCCAACCAGGGATCCAAGTCACGTTCCCTGCATAGCAAGGTGGATACTTCACCACTGGGCCACCAGGGAAGTCCCCATCCAATCATTCTTGAAATTTGCCTCCTATAAAACTGATCAAGGGGCTTCCCTCATAGCTCAGTCGGTAAAGAATCTTCCTGCAATGCAGGAGACCCAGGTTCAATCCATGGGTCGGGAAGATCCCCTGGAGAAGGAAATTGCAGCCCACTCCAATATTCTTGCCTGGAGAATCCTATGGACAGAGGAGCCTGGCAGGCTACAGTACAGGGGTCTCAAGAGTCAGATACAATTTAGAGACAAAACCACCATCACAGAACTGATCAAGTCTACTCCACTTCCTCTTCTCATCTTCTTGTCTATCTTAGCTCCTTATTAACTGTCCTCTAAGGCTCAGAACCAGTCCTCTGTAATCTGAGACCTATCTTGCCCTGGACCCTCCCAGCTGAAGGACTGTCAATCTATGATTGTCACATATCTATGGAAGTTGCACTCCATGGAAGTAGTGGCTGAATATCTGAGCTGAAGAGCCATCCACATCTGAGTGACTCCTCCCTTTCTGCTGTAGTGACCATGAGGGTGCTGACTATCCAGTATAGCCTCAATTCACACCTCTTGAATATGAGATGATGTTAATCTAAGTCTCACATCATAGTTGTGAAAATTAAGAGATATAAAGACTCATGGCAGGTGCTTAGTAGAAGGACTCATCACTCTTTGTCCTGAGTTTACATACTGATTATAAAGGGAAGCGCCTCAGAATCCACTGATTCTTGTGACAAGCCCATCTGTGCTAACAAGAAACGCAGAGTGACTGGTTCACGGATCACTCCTCCAAGATACATTTTGTCAGGGTTCCTTCTTAGGAGATGTGAGGATTGTATGGGAAGCTTACTGAAAAGGCAGCTTTCTCAACCCTTCATTTCCACTGATAGTGTGAGTGTAAGTTGGACTAGCATAAGTCCAGGAATCTGTATTTTTAACAAAATTCTAGCTGATTCTGTTGCAGAAATCTAGGGACCACTCTTTGACAAACATGACCTAGTAGAGACAATCTTACATTCTAAGATTGGAAATTCAAGTCACCATATTTAGGATTGTGTGACATATATACTGTTATCATTGTACTGAATCTTTATATTTGTGTGTGATTGTATTGATGTGTAGCTCATATGAAGCAAAACACACAAGCCTAAAATTTACATATATGTATATAAAATTTTGTGTGTGTGCATGTCTAGCTACCACCCAGATCAAGACATAGAACATTTCCATCAATCCAGAAAGTTTCCATATGACTAGGAGATGTAGTATGCATCTCATAGGTAACCACTAATTTCACATTTATTATCAGAGTCTAGTTTTTAACTGTTATTGGACTTCACATAAATGGAATAAAATGATACATATTCTCAACATTACATTTATGAGATTCATCCGTGATGCTGTGATATGATGTATTTCAGATCTATCAAACATCCTTTCTCCCTTTTCCCCATGAAAGCTACCTTCCTAGGCAATATCTGGAATCTCCTGGAGGGACCAGACTTTCTGATTCTTACCCACCACAGCACACAGTCCATGTTTTCCAAGCTAACTTACTGAACAAGTTTCAAATGTGACCTTTTTGAAACGACGCTGCTTCTGACACAAGCACAGGTTTTCCTATCTCGGCCAGTATTTTACATTCAATACCAGGAGCTGGCATGGAGGGGGCAGGGATACATGTCCTGGGCAACATCTGTACTTAAAAATGACCTTTTTCTGAAGTTGGAAAATAAACAGCAACCTGCAGAGTGAATCAGGGCGGGAAGCACCGTTGATGACATTGGCATAAAGGAGCAACTCATTTTCAAACCATATACCCCTTGAATTACATTAGTAATTTAGTATGTCATCTGTTATTCAGCCAATTTTATAGAAATTATAGAGAGATTCATTCCTAATTAAGAATAGTCTGATGGTTGGGCTTGACCCAGTTATATTCTTATCTTTATGACATCAATCTTTTATAATGCTTCCAGAAGCCTTGGCAAAGGCTCCAATTTTATAAGTAAAAATTAATTAATTGGGACATTAAATGTGAAAGATGCTTTTATCTTTTCCCTGGTTCATGCCTTCACAACAGAATGCAATAATTAATAGTTTTATTCAAATATATAAAATAATTCCTTGAAGATGTCTAACCACTTTAAGTTCTCCAAGAATCAAATGATGTGATGTCAAGATATCAGCAGACAAAGGAAAGTGGATTTTTCGCAAATATTTTATCAAAAGAGGGTTCTCCATGGTAATCACTTTCACTGGGGTAAGACGAGGTGGCCTAATATAAAAATGACTTGGGACCAAATTGTGCTGCCCCCCCGCCAAAAATTCCAATATAATTTTTTGTTTAAAAAATTCCCTTTGTTTGGGACTTTTAAATCCTTTTTTTCCCTCAGGATTGCTTTTTCTCTAAAAAAAAGTCTTCCTAGCTAACCTCATCTAATGTGACTATTCAGAAAATGAATTCTTAACCTGCGTCTTGAATTTATGATTTGAATACATCAGCATGAAAGTAGTGTTGAATGTGCTTATCCATGTCAGCTCCGCCGTTCCGTTGCCTGTCCCTCCGCTCATCACTACTTCCTGGACAGTGGCACATCTGGAAGGCTTCCCAAACTCCCAGGACTGAGTAACTGCCTCAGAAGAGCATGGGTTGCCAGTTTAAAGAGAGGCCTCCAGCGGTGTGCCCCAGCCCTCTAACCTATCTGAAAGTTTTATTAAAAATTTGGGAGATGATGGAGAGGATGAACTGATCATTTCAAAGGAGCTGATTCATTCAGATAATATGAACTGAATAATAGCATGAAACTGATTGGAGAGGAAGAAGCCAACTCGCATGTCCGAGAGGTGCCTTTTCAGAGATTCTACTCTTTCCCATCATAGAGAAGAGAAAGGAGGCATTTCCCTGGTAGTCCAGTGGTTGAGAGTCTTCCCTCCAATGCAGGGGACATGGATGGGCTCAATCCCTGGTCAGGGAGCTAGTACCCCACATGCCCTGGGTCAGTGAAGCCTGCGTGCCACAACCGGAGAGAAGCCCGTGCACTGCAGGAAAAGATACGGCATGCCTCAGTGGAGATTCCCCATGCCACAACTAAGGCCCTATGTAGCCAAAGATAAATAAAGTGCTGTCTTTAAAAACAACAACAACAAAAAAGGGTCAAGGGAGGGTTTAGGGTAGTAAAGTAACTTGCTCCAGATCGTACAAAAGTACATCTTAGAGATGAACACCTTCCATGCTGGGTCTGTAGACCACAGAGCCTTTGACATACCTTGTATTGATAGGCAGGTCTATCTCCCACTCCCCACCTTGACTCTAGGCCAAACGTAGTGACCTCTCAGTTCATGCAGTGTAATGGCAGTGATACTACGCAGCTCTCCAGGATGTTAGGAAAGGCCCTGCAGCCTCCTCGCTCTTGGAACCCAGTTACCCTGTTCTGCAGAAACCAGAGAAGCTCATGGAGAAATACAGGTTGAGAGGAACCAGAGCCCCTGGCTCTGATCTACGGCTCCAGCAGGGCTCTCAGCTGACAGCACCAATGTGCCAGCCATGTGAGCAAGCCGCCCTGAAAATGGTTTCTCCAATGCCTTGTTGAATGTGCCCACCGGAGGCACATGAAACAGATGAACTGTTCCTCCTGTGCCCCGTCCACATGGCAAATTCAGAAGCAGAATAAGTGACTGTCGTTGTTTTAAGCTGCTAAGTGTGGATGGGGTTTGTCATGCAGCATAGATAACTGGACATCAGCGCTGGTGCCCTTTCTGTATGTCCTATTGATTCCCAGAGAGACGGTGTCTTAAAGACAGGGTGGCGACAGTTTTGAAGGATGGTTTGCAGTGATGGGAGTGCATGTAAAAGCCTGAGTGTCCAGCATCAATTCCCTGAGACTGAGCTCTAGGCAAACAGGGTTTGGGCCTTTTACTTGGATTTCTCAGTTGAGTCCACAGTTGTGATAGGTTAACTGGAATAACCCAGTGACTCCAGAGCATTTATGATTGAAATAAACTGAAGAACAAGCTCAGCCAAATAAGCACCAGGGTCTGCAAAGGAAAAAAGTGGAAACCCCATCCCATTCTGACCACAGCCAGCGGATTTTGCTCAGTTTGGGGAGCCACAGTCAGGAAAACCATTGAAAAAGTTGACAGGTATACTGCAAAGGTCAAATAAATGATGAATAGTCTGCAAGTCAGGTCCCATATGGAGGAGACTATGGTACTGTTAACATTCAGCCAGCCAGAATCACTGAAGAAGGGACCAGAGGTTAAGGACAAGGACCAAGAACAAAGATGCAGTGACTACACAGGAAAAACATCCACTTTAAAGCCAGCAGGCCTGGCTGATCCGCTTAGCTGTGAGATCTCTGGAGAATCTTGCACTCCCAGAGCCTTCGCTCAGCTCCCTCATAGGCTTATAGACACGGTCGGTGTTAGGACTTTTGAAGGTAATTTATATAAAAGCATGGTATATGTGAGACCCTCAGTACTTCTTGGCTGTTAAACTCAGGAGTGTGGTGTTGGGCTTTAATTTAAAAGGGGTTGTTGGACTTCCCTGGTGGTCCAGTGGTTAGGAATCCCCCTGCCAATCCAGGGGACATGGTTTCAATCCTTGGTCTGGGAAGGTCCCTGATGCCTCAGAGAAGCTAAGCCGATGCAGCCTGTCTGGAGCCTGTGCTCTGCAACAGGAGAAGCTGCCATGGTGAGAAGCCTGCTCACTGCCACGAAGAGCAGCCCCCACTCATCACAGCTAGAGAAAACCCACACAGCAATGAAGACCGCAGAGCCAGAAGCTGACTGAATAAAGAAATCTTAAAAGGGGTTTCCATCAATAAAGTGCTTGACTTTGGAAAACAGATCATCTTAAAGACTTCTTCCTTAGGCTGGATGATTACTTAAGAATGATATTGGGGAGCATTCTACCATGTGTGGGAGGCTGGCCACAGTGACCTCTAATCCCTTTGATCCTTAAGGGATTGCACTTAGATCCCTGAGGGATCCTTCTGCAGCACCAGTCCTATCTCTCTTTAATTCCCTGTGTATCCTGGAAGCCCAGTAAGGCCCACCTGTAAGCATAAGCTTTGCTTCCGCAGAGGACAGAACCTCATGAGTTAAGTGGCCCGCGGACCGTTCACATCAGACTCTGAAGTTTTGTGTGCAGCTCTCCAACATCATAGAGAATCTTGGTTGACATTTAAAATATTTTCAGAATTCATATATGCAGAAAATGTTGTCTATCAGACAAATGCTTGTACATGAAAGGGACAGTGAACATTTAATATTCTACACCAATGTGAAGCCAAAATTCAAGGGCATTTTGTTCTTTGAATCAGAGATGTTGTCATGGCTCTTCCTTCTTCTACTTTTGTGTCGAGAGTTTCTGTTAAATAAGAAACAGGAGCTAACTGTAAAGGGGTTTTAATTTGAATTTTAGCTTCATCCCTTATGAACTCTGCAACCTTGAGCAAGTCACTTCACCTCTCTGAACTTGAGTCTTGGTATGCAAAATAGAAATAATAACAATAGTTCCCTTCTCAGGCTGTTGTGAGAATTAAATAAGATAAACTGTGTGCTGGTGCCTGGAGCAAGTAGGAAATTAATACATACTTGTTTCTTTCCTGCTGGTTGATTTCTCTGGGCTGTTCCCATGAAACTGAGGAGGAGGCATCATTTTTCTCTGTCTTTTTCACTCTCCCTGAGATAGATGTCTGAATTGTGCCTATCAGGAGAAATGGCATTTAGGGGCGTAAGTGTTTACAGAAGGGGAAAATACAACTCCCTTCACTCGCATTGTTCTTCCACTCATGTTTATCCTGGAAATGCTTGATACGGAAACCCTGATTTTTTGAGGCAGGGGAATAATTTCCCTCTTGGACAAAAAGGTGGCTATAGTCAAGCACTGCCATATGCTTACGTTCTGGCCAAGGAGGTGTGTGTGGAAGTGATGTAGAATGGTCTGCACTTAAAAGAGTCAACTCAGCTAGGTGATTCCTCCAATTTGCCATCCTGCCTTTCTTCCTTCCTCCAGCCTGAAACTTGTCCTTGCAGCTGTGGTGTCAGAATCAATGTGGACCCTAAGGTGACACTGACGATGAGATAGAGCAGAAATCTAAGACCCTTGGTCTCTATGGACCTGAAGGAAGGAGGCACCATGATATTTTGGACTCTCCAGTCTCCATACATCTTTCACCTGGGAGAGAAATAAGGCTCTTTCTTGGATTAAGCCACTATTGTTTTCCCCTCTTTGTTGGTGTTCAGTCACTCAGTTTCATCCGACTCTTTGCGATCCCATGGACTGCAGCACACCAGGCCTCCTTGTCCTTCACCATCTCCCAGAGTTTGCTCAAACTCATCTCCATTGAGTCAGTGATGCCATCCAACCATCTTATCCTCTGTTGCCCCTTTCTCCTCCTAACCTCAATAAGAAATGTAGGAAGGAACCCCGGGAGAAGGCTTTTGAAAAGGAAGGTTCCTGATAATCTCCCTCTGTAGGAGTTGGGCAGCTTTCCTCTAGGAGGTTATTGAGAGTGGAGTGTGGGACAGACAGGTGGGGGTGAGCTGGTGGTTTAGTTCTGTATCACAGAAAAGAACAAAAATTCCTGCTCTTAGGAGTGAAACTATGGGGCTTATTCAGAAGTCTTTTCCTTCCGGTCTCCTTCTCTCCTTCCCAACCCTCATTGAATACCTGCCACGTGACAGGTACTAGGATAGGCATCAAGGATTGTGATCCTCCTTCTCAATTTAACCCCATCTGATGGAAGCAGACAGCTCACATATTCATCAGAAATTGTCACAGGGTGTGGAGAGCCCGGTGGATGCCATCAGTGTGCAGATCTGAAGCAGTTAATCTAGCTTGAGTTTGAGAAAGGGAGTCAGGTCCACTTTGTGAGGAAAATGTCTTTGCTGGGTGTGGGAGGGTGGCAGGCTTCAGGCATAAGAAGAAAGGATCTTCATTCCAAGGTCTGTGGCCCTGCCTGACATTTCCCACATCCCATGGCTGAGGACCATGTCATCACTGATAGCTTTTCTCTGGTCCTGGTGTTTATCCACATCTACCACAATCTAGATCTGACTCGAAGGTTGTTCACAATCCCAGTCCCTGAGTCCATGTTGAGTATAAACACAGGAACACTTTGGAAATCTGCATGTGGTCATTACCCACTTAGTCTCAACAGCTTTGCTATCTGGGAAGCATTCTTCCATGTAGCTGGCAAATTAGCTGGAGAATTGCTCCCATTCATCTCTTTGTGGGTGTGGGCAAATGCTTAGAACATAGTAACCAGGAGAGCCTCCAAGTGCCCCACTCCCCAAGATGGCAACCCCACTGTCAACAAGCAGAGAGAGAGGGTTTTTGTTTTGTTTTGTTTTCTGTTTTTATTTGGCTACATCAGGTCTTAGTTGTGGCACTCTGGTTCTTTTGATTTGGCATGTGGACTCTCTGGTTTCGGCCTCATGACATGTGGGGTCTGTGTTCCCCAGCCAAGGATTGAACTGGTGTCCTCTGCATTGAAAGGCAGATTTTTACCCACTGTACCAGCAGGGAAGTCCCAGGCAGAGAGTCTGAACTTCATAGCCAACAGGGCCGGAGCCGTGAGACGTGCAAAAACGGGTGAGGTAGGTAATCAGTTGAGACTGCATTGGTTTGTGATAGATTCTGTTTGACTGCTTGCCTGTAGGGAATGAACAGAAACATCACCGGAGGAAAGAGTTGAAGTTGATATTTATCGAGCACCTACTATATGCCAAACTATTATTTTAGGCTTTTAACATATGTTCTTCACATTAACACTTTAGTATGGTTATATAATATGTATTGGAATCCACATTATATGAAGGAGAATGCAGAGGAGCTTCAGGGAATAAGCAAGTTTGTCCAGGGTCTCACTAGCAGTCAAGGAGTCAGGATCCCACTCCAGTTCACACCTCACACTGCCTGCTCACACCAGAGCACATTCATACCAGACTCCAACCGGAACCGACCCTGCGAGGCATAGAGCACCCTTTTATGAGTGAAGACAGGGCTGGCTGGGAGGCTAATAATGGTGGTGGATCGGCTATGTCTCTTGGTGTTTCTGTACCAGGAGCTGTGGACACTTTTCTCTAGTAGAGAACAGCTACCTGACCAGATATGTTTACTGGAGATGTTTTATATTCCCTTACCGAAGGGACGAACATGACTTCTGGTCTCTAACTAGGAGAAATAATTATGTGTATTCCCTCTTTGTCCTCTGCCCAATAACATTTGCCAAGCTGTTTGCTAATTACCCCAGAAACAATTGGTTCTCAACAGAAATAAAAAAGCAATCTATTTTCTTGGTACCTTTTCACTCTAACACTTCAGGTTAGAGCAGAAAAGAGAAACACACCATATATCCTCCCTTAATGGGCAACCAAACAGTCGACTTGGCAGAGAACAGGAGAAGGGACAAAAAATATCCTTTCGATGCCACAGGAAACACATAAACCAAAACAAAACTCAATATCATGTCAGGTGCTCTGGGGTGCTCCCTCGAAGGAATGAACTCACACTCCAGCTTTGACTGTGTGATAAACTTGAAAGCTTTCCTTCCTTTGCCCCTAAATTATCCAGAGCTGTTTCATCTCTCTTCTGCAGAAGAATCTTGACAGCCCCTTTGGCAGCTAGGAGACGGCTGGATACAGCAGGAGGAACATGGAATTTGAAATCATTAGATGCAAGATTAGATCTGGCCCTGCCACTTACTACTTCTTTAACCTCAGGCCAGGCATCCTTAGGAGTCTTACAAGACTGTTGAGAAGAACAAACAGGAAATATGTATGTGTAAGCATTTAGTAAACTCTCAGGCATTTCTCCATAGTTTAAAAGAAAACAGTAAAGCTGTTGGGTCAGTCATTAGGGTATAGAATGCGAAAGACGCGTTAGAATGTTAGTGTTCAGTAGAATCGCACTCCGCCTTCATGAGCGCCTGCTGACTCCTCGGTGAGGCCCAGGGTCTTGCCTCCTTCAGGGCGGTGCTGCTTATTCTGTTTGTTCATTTATTTTTGGCTGCACTGTTCCCGTTGTGGCATACGGGCTTTGCTCTAGCTGCAGCAAGCAAGGGCTACTCTTTAGTTTGCAGTGCAGGGGCTTCTTAGTGCGGGGCTTCTTCTGTCTCAGAGCAGGCAGACTCAGTCGCTGTGGTACACAGGCATGCGGGGTCTTCTGGGACCAGGGATCGAACCCGTGTCCACTGTGTTGGCAGGCAGATTCTTAACCACTGCACCACCAGGGAGGTCCAGGGAGGTGCTGTTCTGTACGCCCATTTCACAGATGAAGAGGCTGCTGCTCAGATAAGCTGGTTTCCTCATGGTTGCAGAGCTGGTAAATATCAATTAGGATTCACATCTTAGGTGGTCTGACCCTGAGGAGACCCAAGCACCTTTCCAATATACCACATTAGCATCTTCCTACAAATTAAAATAGAAAGCAATGCCACCTGCCACTAGGGACATGTTGTGAAATGAACGATGCTGGGTGCTGCGGGCAGCGCTCGACCATTGGCTAACTGCCTGCCTGTGGCGTTCCACCCAGACAGGGATCGGGATTGACTGCTCTTGACTTCTCTGTCTCCTGTCTCATCGCCACCCTTTGCAGTGAGGTCACATCTGCTCACTGGACACTAACAAGGACGTTGGACAGGGAAGGAAAATTTCTGCTTGAGTTCTCAACTTTCTTTCTTCCTACATGCCCTGCAAAGAGCTACATTAAAACACTCAGGTTAAAAATGCGTTCATTATATATAAAGGCAAAATGAGTCCATGTAAAAGTTGGTGAATGTTGAGTCAGGCCTATAGACTGGTTATTGTGTTGTGACAATGTCAGCTTCCCGGTTTTGATAATGAACAGTGGTTACAGAAGCTTCCACTATATGGGGAACAGGTTGAAACACGCACGAAATCTCTCTGTTCTGTTTTTGAACCTAGTAAGTACACTTCTGTTTCATGTTACACTTTCCCTCTTAAGACCGATCCCCTTCCCCCTCTTACTGTTATCCGAGTGTCCCAGTCCACCTCACCACTCTCATAGTACCCAATAGTTACTTTGGCATTAGTACTTAAAGCGCTTCTTTGATTATCTGTACGTCCTATTGCTAGATTCTGAACTCATGGAAGGCATGGGTATTTCTTTATGTCAGTATATCCAAGGTAGTGTACAAAGTCTAGCTGATAAATGTTTGCTTCATATATAGAAGAAAGGGCTTCCCAGGTGGCGCTAGTGGTAAAGAACCTGCCTACCAGTACAGGAGATATAAGAGACGTGGGTTCGATCCCTGGGTCGGGAAGATTCCCTAGAGGAGGGCATGGCAGCCCATTCCAATATTCTTGCCTGGAGAATCCCATGGACAGAGGAGCCTGGCCAGCTGCAGTCCATAGGGTTGAAAAGAGTTGGACTCAACCGAAGTGACTCAGATGTACGTGCATGTAGAAGAATAGAAGAGCAAGCTCTAATGAATATAGTTATCTTGCTAGTTTGAAGCAGTGGCTAATTCATCATGGAAACACAAGGAAATGTTGCTCTGGTTTGCCATGTGATGCCCGGGGCTGTTCCCAGAGGTCCCTTTCTGCAGGTCATTCCAGTTACCTGGCATGTCAGGTGCCTAATGGGCACCTCCTACAGATGGTAGGAGCAGAAAGTAAGTAAAAAGCCTTTCTAACACACATAGTTTCACCAGAGATTTGTGCAGCAATTTTCAAAGTGAAATAGAAGGGGAAAATTGATGAGATAAAATATAAAATTGGAGGGAAAAAAGTTTCCCTTTGTATTGTGTGCACTGTGGCAGTTACTGTTATTGCCAAATGAATGTTCCCATTTTCTTGGAAGAGTCATGTGGCAGTGAGCATGTCACCAAGGTACAATTTGAACAGAATGAAGTGATGCTATAGACTTTGGGGTCCAGAATGGAATTTTTTAGCAGGAACAGTAAAACAGTCATGATGGACCTTTTCTAACTTCGTGAAGTGAAATATTGATCGTGAAGTTGAAAATGTGGCTCCTGGCTCATCATTGAACAATCATCTAGGTCCAGAGTGATTAAAATAAGCCCAACCAGTTGATGAATCCCAAGTACATTCTACCTTATAGTTGTACTGTTTTTTCACAATTCTCAGACACATTTGACTTACTTGTTTTTTTCTTTCACATGTTAACTTCTCTGAAATCAGAATGCTGTCAGTCTGGTAGGCAGAAATCTTGATATTAGCTGTCATTGCCTGTGCATATGTATTAAAAGTCGCAGGATAAGTATCTTTAGTTTAGGGGGGAATCCCCATTGCATTAATGATACCCTCTTTCAAGAAATGCTATATCACCAATGGTCTTGATATGGGAAAGACCAGCTGTCAATAGCTGTGAATTCACAAGTGACCCTGAAGATTTTCTGTCTGAATATGAAGCAATTTTATTAATACCTTGACCCTGGTGGGTCAGATGGTAAAGAATCTGCCTGCAATGCGGGACACCTGGGTTTGATCCCTGGGTTGGGAAGATCCCCTGGAGGGAGGACATAGCAACCCACTCCAGTATTCTTGCCTGGAGAAATCCCATGGACAAAGGAGCCTAGTGGCTACAGTCCATGGCGTCACAAAGGGTCACAACTGAGCGACTACGTCCACATGATCAATTTATTTCTCTTTATAAAAAGTTTATTTTTAAAAGAGAAATTTTAACAATAGTTCCATGTGACAAAATCTATGTCTAAATACATCTCGAAGAGCTCTTTCAATGAGTTTTTAAAAGCTCAGTCATAAGGAATCACTGTGTCATAGTTTAATTGGCAGTAATATTTCTTCTTTAGTATTACATGTAATAATGATATCCTTTAAAATGAATAGTTCTTGGATACAATGAAATAAATTGCATTCTAGATACAAGTGTCAGAATTCAAGTTTATAAAACATTCCCAAATCAATTATGCAAAACTAATTAGGGGAATGACCTAAAACCCCTTTCTGCAAACAATTACTGTCAATATCCAATATTTAGAGAGAAACTTTTAAGGCTTCATTGCTATAGAAAATAGAAATTCAAATGACACATGACAAAAATGGAAATTACCTGTGTTACCTTGAAGATCCCTATAAAAAGCTAATAGCTACCTGGTAAATGCATCCCTCTTGTCCCCTGACCATGTGGATTTACCCCTCTGCAGGGAAAAATAGCAGGTGGCTCCATTAGCTAGAATTAGCTTTGAATCTTGGTGTTCAGGTTTCAAAGCTGGAAGGACACCTAAACAGAGCTCTCCATTTACAGATGAAGCAACTGTCTCAAGGCTGGTTATCATGCTTAAATCACTTACATGGTTGTTTTCAGTCTAAGACTGCTTACACAACCAGACACATGAAAGAAAAAGATCTGAACATAAATATCAGCTGGATCATAGATCATCAAATGACCTCAATCCATTTCAACATCCACTGAGTGTCCTCTTGCCATGAGAACCTCATGTAAGTGAACACTCACAGGCCCTACTGCCCGACTTCACAGATGAGGAAACTGAACTGAAAGTTTAAGGTAATCTGTCTGAGGTCACACAGCTAGTGGGGCAGTTGGGAGCCAAATTAAGTTCTGGGAGACCCACAGATTGCTCTCTTTCTGTCATAAGACATTACTTTGGGTACAACCATGAAAGAAATGGCATTGTTCTCTTCCAAAACTGGCACTCTTAGGGAAAAGAACAATATAGAGACACATGGTCAAATGTAGTTGATCGAGTGCTTCAGTGCAGATATGGGCACTGGGGTTCTCTTGCCTCCACATGTCTGCCTGTGACTGGATGGTCCTCTCCATAACCTCCTATCACCTTCTCCATGGTTGACTCCCACTCCTGAAGTAAGCTTCAGCTCAGACTTTGGTACTTCAGAAACATCCTAAGGCTGAATTCCTGGCTTCCTTTTCTTGGCTCCCCAAGACCCTGTGCTTCTTTTTATCATTGCATTTATATCATTGCATCTTGAATTATCAAATGGGCCATCAGACAGAGAGCTCCCCAAGGAAGGGAACAGCTTTTTCATCATTAGATCCTCAAATCTAAAACTGATGCAGGTCTACTGACTGAATACATGGATTGTGTGGACTGCTAAGAATTATTTGTCCCCTCTGTAAGCAGAGATCGTTTACTTCTCTACATGAATAGCCACCATTGAAATATTTTAAGTGGAGGAGCATGTGAGGAAGAAAGTAGTGCAAGTCCCCTTTACTAAAACTTGCACAACTAGTGCTCCAAACACATAACAGAAACAAGTCCAGGGGCAGTCTGTGGAAGGCACAGCAAACCTACATCAGCGTGCCATGCAGTGTAAGGAAAAAAGAAATCAGGATTTCATAAACGAGTTTAGAAGTTCTTTTCTAAAATTGTGTACCCATCTATTGTTTGGTCAGTGCCGACACTTCTGTGCATCACTCTCTTATAGAATGTATCAGGATGGCAGAGTAGGCACAGGCTCTAGGAACATTAAGGAATGTCTAGGGATTTGTGAATGAATGGATGAGAGTTCAAGGACCCAGGGTCTTCTCATGTTCTTCTCCTGTTTCTTTCCAGTTTTCCCCAGTAGCCTAAGATATACTTTTAAAAACAAAACCCTCAACACATCACCTGTAGCTATTTGAACTTAGGATAAATTCCCCATAAGAAAGTACTTACCTGGCCTTATAGGACTGCCCCCTTCCTGTTGCTCTGACTTCTTCCCACCATTTATCCCCCATGTGGCAACTCCCCAGGGCGGTTGTCTTTTTCACTCTTCTCTTTTCAGCACATGACGTGGTGCCATGAATGCTCAAAAATACTTGTCGGACAAAAGAAAAGGAATAAGTGAATGAATAAATAAATAATGGTTCCTTGGTTTCTGCTTTGGAGATTAAACGCATCCCATAGAATACAAGATAACTAAATGTTCATCATTCTACCCTGCCCATCCTGCCAACTGTTTCCCCACCCTGCAGCTGCTTCCTCAAAGAATCTCCGACTCTCTCCTCTTTAAATCGTGCATGCCTGCTGTTGGGAACACCCACAGTTGCACTCTGTACACACACACACACAGCTCACTCTGAGTAATCATATTGATTCGGAATTAACGGCCATTCAGATACCTCATTGAAGATGCCATCTGGGATGTTATTGCACTTCAGAGGTAGATCATAGTCTGTGAAAATCTGTCAAAATGTAGAAATAACTCATCAAAATGGCCATGTTAGAACCTCGCTGCTCTTCATTGGGAAGCAGAGTCTGGTGATGCAGACTGGAGTGGAAGAAAATAAAGTAAGAGAAAGAAGGAGGAAGAGCTATTTCTTTCCTCTGTTTTCAAGAGTCGAGAGACATAGAAAGTTTAGGCATGTGCAGAGGTTCATAATGGACTCCTTTGCTTAAAGCCATCTCACTGACAACAAATACTTCTCAAGATCATCTTTGGTCCAGAGGGTATGTGCTGAGGCAGTTCTAGGTTTCAAGCCTTTCCTACTTACTGGAGAGTTTGCCGATTTCCCTGGTGTAAATACCCTCACATGTTCTGTTTTTGGCTACCAACAATTCAATGACTAGCTCCTAAAATGTTTCAGTATGTAACGGTTGAATCCTACAAGACAATACAAAGTAGTTACAACAAACTGCAAGAAGTAGGCATTCTTATCCTAAATCTGCCCTCCTTCTGGGTTCGTGCCAGGCCTTAATTGTGCCTGAAGAAGCATGAAACAGAAACCTCAGTAGATGCCTGCCTCCTCCTCATTCATGTGGAACACCCAGTGGTACTGCAGGTGCTCCCTGCTTCCACAGCATCCCTTCATCTCCACGGCAGACATGCCCTCCGTGGGCAGCATACCATTGTCCTGCCAGTGAAATCCAGTATTATTCAGCAGGCACTTTGGAATTGAAAATAACATTTGAAAAGGATTATCCCAGGCAAAGTCATCAACTGCTGTGTACTCATTGAACTTAAAACAATGCAAGATTGATTACTTTTGTAGTCTATGCAAATTACAAATGGCATTGATATTAATCCTCAGTATTTGACTTCACCTCCCAGTGCTTCAGAATTACTGTTCTTAATTCAAGAAGCTGGACTTTTCTTTTGTAAAATCAAGTTATGTATGTGTGTGGGAAAAATAGTCACATCTGAAGTATACTAAAAGTCCTAAAAGCTTATTAAAAAAAAAAAAAAGACAAAGCACTTTATGAAAGGACCTCAGTTCTCTGAGATTTCTGACCTCCCATGCCGGACTTATAATAAAATGCCATGCCCTTGGCGAGGTTCTCTTATCTCTAACTGAGGATTTTACCTCTTTCTAGTACTGAGCTAAATGTAACCCTCATTCTCAGTCTGGCGTAGTGAACTGATCACCTTTGGACCCACTTGAGAGAATATCATGGATGGTGTCACTAATACACCTAATAGCCTTCCATATACACAAACGCTCCTTAACTATGTTAAGATGTATGACCTTGTGATGTGAGAGGGAAGGAACATTTCTAGAATGGTTGAGTGGGGGACGGCATGTGAATATTTGCATGGAACTTGTTGAATACCTAAACAGTATTCTGAGTATTCCATAAATTATCATGGTGCATTATCACAACATTTTAGAAGGACTTATTTCTCTCACTTAGGAAATGCAAAACAGTTAAGAAACCTTTCCAGAGTGGCACATCTGAAAATGGACAAGGCAAGACTGGAAACTGAATCCTTCTAGTTGCAAAACCCATTGCTTTCTCTGATCCATCACTCTGCCTTATGAGCCCACGCCCCAAGAGCTGCCTGGAAGCTTGTCTCATTTCCTCCATCTATTTTGAGTCCAAAGCAAAGGCACCTTCTGTCTCCACCTTGTCTAAAACTTAAACTTGAGATGATGTCATGGGATAGTCAAATTAAATCAGTACAGATTTATCAAGGTCTTACTTCATTGGAAATGCCATGCTGGGTGTAGAATAACTGCAGCGTCCTTCCCGGTGGGAAAGCTGACTCCTCTGCACAGAGAGAAGATTGAAAGCCTGATGAAATAGAACCTGATTACACCTAGACCTGAGCTCCTCCCTGCATCCCTTGCACCTTCCTTGCTCTGCTCACATCAGAACCATCCTGTCTTCTCTCCTCTTCTTCACTGCCCACTCAGTTCTCAAGTCATCTGGAGCTCACCTATGCCCTTCTTCTAGATCCGTCCCTAATCACTGTCATTGCCCCAGCACTGGGTTCTAGTATCTCTCTCTCTCTTTGAAAATATTTACCTATTTGTTTGGTTGTTTCAGGTTTTAGTTGTGGCACATGGGATCTTCATTGTGGTATGCAAGTGAACTCTTAGTTGAGGCATGTGGGATCTACTTCCCTGAGCAGGAATGGAACCTGGGCCCCCCGCATTGGGAGCATGGAGTCTTAGCCACTAGACCACCAGGGAAGTCCCAGGTTCCAGCGTCTCTTGCCTGGAGTACTTTGACAACTTTAAGCTGGCTTTTCTCTTTATATCATCCCCTACTTACTTCCAGATTCACCTTGTGTTTATATGTTCAACTTTTATCATGATGTTCCACTACTCCAAATAATTTACAGATGAACAATTATGAAAGTAACATTTTCTCCAAGTAAAATCTTACTTAGAAGCCTAGAAAATCAAATAGCTGAAAGCAGGCCATCTTTCACTTAGACTTTAGAAGTTTGGGAGGTGGGTACTTTGTCCCTTGGATTCCTCATGTCATGCCCTAGAGCACCCCCAAAGCTTCTCCATGGAACACAAGGGCAGCACAGAGCAATTTGAGATTGCCAGCCTGAAGAATAAATCCCAGCTTATTAGCCCAGTGTTCAAGGCCCTTCACCCCTTCTGTCTGGCAGGCCTAAGAGTCATCCCATAAGACTTGGAGTCAATACACTCAAGGCACTTAGAGTACTCCCAGCACGTGGTGAGTGCTCAGTAAATGTAGTTTGTTTTACTTGTTATTTCCAATCCTTCACCCATTTATGAACCCTAAACTTCAGTTTATGTGCGTGTCTATACCCTGTGTCTTTAATCCCCATCTGCCTCTCCGTAGCCATGTTCTCAAGCTATTGCCTCAGCCTAAAAACCTCTTCCCTGTCAATCTCTGCCTGATTGTACAAGGCCCACTGCCTCTCAGCTTGTCATCTCAGCCAGGAGCCATCTCTCTCTCTTCCACCTCTGCACCCTTGTAGACTTTGTATCCGGGCCTCACTTAGAACCCGGTGGCATCATTAATTGTGTGACTCTGTTCCATCATGGCCACCCCAAGCAGCAGGCTGAACCCAAGCCATTCTTGCCCCTGTCACTATTTCTTTTTTCTTATTTTCTAATAATATTTATTTATTCATGCTGTATTGGATCTTCGTTGCTGTGTGGACTTGTGCTCTAGTTGTGGCGAGTGGGGGCCACTCTCCAGCTGCAGTGTGCAGGCTTCTCATTGCGGCAGCTTCTCCTGTTGCGGAGCATGAGCCCTAGGGTGTGCGATCTTCAATAACTGCAGCACGCAGGCTCAGCAGTTTTGGCTCCCAGGCTCTAGAACCCAGGCTCAGTAGTTGTGCACAGGCTTAGTTGTTCCACAGCATGTGGGATTGGACCAGAGACGGAACCGCTGTTTCCTGCATTGGCAGACAGAACTTTTACCACTAAGCCACCAGGGAAGTCTGCCCCTGTCATTGTTTCTAACCACCGTAGTACGTCCTCTGTAGATGTTGAGTGATAAATACAACTCACTCCATCCTTTGGAATGATGATGTGGTGCTAGCTCTTTGGCATTACCTACTGCTGAGTTAATTAAGGGTGTCTGTGAAATATCTCAGAATGTTACCTGGATGCTGAAATGTCATGAAAGTTGAAAAACCCTACTTCTCAAAATATTTCTGATTGAATTACTCTGCATGTATGTCAGCCTCCTTTAATTCCAGAGCATGTTTCATTTCTGCTGTTGACATGGAGTTTTCCTTTAGCAGAAGCTGACCTTCCCACTATCATTGCCCCAGACAGTGGGTCATGATTGGGTCATGACTCAACCGAAGGAAGATGCTCAGATAAGGGAAGCCGCCTGTAGCTCTGAGCCTGCTTGTGGGAGAAGCCCTACCCCCTCAGCCATGCCTGGACCCAGGCCCTTGCCTCTCTCAACTGGACTGTTGGGTCAGCCTTCTAAGAGTCCATTATGACTCAACTCTTCTCTTCCAGGCCCTACTTCCTGCCCCATAAGAGAGATGTTATAAAAGAGGGATCTGACCACATTCTTCATGTATGCTTTCTTAAAAGCTATAAATAGCCACATTTCCTGAAATGCGACCCACAGGGTATCATCAGAAGCACTTGGAATTCTTACTAAAGTGGAATTCCTGAGCTCTGTCCTTGGACATGAGGAGTCCCAGGAACCTGCACTTTCCAATAGCTTTAAGGGTGATTTCTATGCATACAAACGTTTAGACCTCAGTAAAGGCCAGTTGTTGATTTCAGCACCCCTTGGCAGCCGCAGCATCTTTCTTGTCTCTGTCTTTGCACATGCCACTGCCTGTGTAGCCTCTTCTCTTCCCTGTCTGCATGCTCATGGCCTACAAAATACCTTTGCTTTGCTCCTCCTGTCTCTTGGAAATGTTACCACTTCTAGAAAACCTCTTAGATTTCTTAGGCATGTTCAGTCCCCCCTCACTCAGGGCCTCTTACCCCACATACTGAAGTCTGGTTCTGTGAATGGTGATTTCCATGCCTTTTCCCCCCTCACTCAGGGCCTCTTACCCCACATACTGAAGTCTGGTTCTGTGAATGGTGATTTCCATGCCTTTCCTCATCGTCACCCACCTTCAAAAGCTGGACCCACACCCAGATCTAAGGTCAGTGTAGTGCTGTGTTAACGAGCCTCAGATGCACACAATCTACTTCTGCTTCCTGGGGCTCCCTCACTGAGCAACAGTGGGCACCCGACTGCACCTCCTGGGCCTCAGTTTCCTCATCTAAGATGCTCATGGGACCACCTAACTCCGATTTGTCAGGATTGAATGTGATAACTCGTGTGAGCTGCTTAGAAGAGTATGGTATCAGCTACACTTTTGTTGTTATTAATATTATCCTATCTGTTATCTTGTTATCTCAAAAGTGAGACAGAACGTCTGCCAACAGAGATGAGAAGTCATGTAGAACTTCTCTCCTTGTAACTATTGAGATAAGTGCAACACGCCTGGTAGGGGGAACAAAAAAGGAGCATTAGCTTTCTTTTTTTTCCCTGTTACCTTGTATCAGATAAGTGTCCAGACTTTGTTGCCTTATAAACCAGAGAAAATTCCCTTCTGGGGCTCCTGTGACTTGTGATGGTTCTCCTGCAACACAGGCAACCTCCATGGTTGGTAGGTTGCCTACCAAAGGTGGTAGGGCCGTCATGTCTCAGCCCTGAAACAGGTTGCTCTGTATTGTTCCCCACACACTAGAGACCAGGCTTACATGTGAAGACTTTCCTGGACACTGTGAGTAATAGAAGGGAAGAGAGAGAAATGTTAACGACTACTGATATTTATTGAGCATCCTTCTAAGTGCTTTATTCAGTCAGGAAACTTTTATTAAGCACCTACTGTGGGCTGGGTACTGTGCTATGAGTAATACAAAATAATTTATACTCGTGATTAGTCAAAAATCCTTGCATTGTGTTTACACTCCTGAGGGGAGAAAGAGATGAAAAAACGGCATAAAAAACTGTAGATTGTAACGCAATATGTTCTGTAGTGAGAAGAACTAGAGCATAGTAAAGGAGACTTGAGGATATTACCTAATACATTAAAAAAAAACAACACACACATGGCATGGAGAGGAAAAGTGCCCAACTTGATGCAGTAGGAAAGGATCAGGTCAGAGTGGGAGTTCAGGCGGTGTGCTGCCAGAGTCCACGCTCTTGACCGCAGTGCTTGGACAGCCAATGGCACCAGCTGGCCGCCTTGCCTTCCCTGAGTGCTCGAACGACAAGGCAGCCCACCTCCTCCCATAGACAGTGTCCTGAGCATGCTTGCTCTTCAGGGACCCAGGCCCCAAGTGCAGTGAAGACCAGAGAGCTGAAACTGTCATGGCTGTCTAGTTTCATGGAGCTTAGAGTCACCCGCAGAATTGGAAACACATTAGAAAAGAACTGTACAACCTCCATACTTTGTTTGGTGTTAAATAATGTTACATTCTGCATCTCAAAAAATTAAATCTATGTTGAGTCACATCAGCCCAGTACATCTGAATTTCAGTGACTTTGTTTCAATGGAAAGAGGTTAATAAGCATGTGCCTACCTGTTCTTTTAAAAAAATTTTTTTTTATTTTGTATTGAGGTATAACTAATTAACAAACAATGCCGTGATGGTTTCAGGTGAATAGAGAAGGGACTTAGCCGTACATATACATGTATCTATTCTCTCCAAAACTCCCCTCACATCCATGTGCCTACCTATTTTTGCTACAGTATCCTATCTCTAGCAAGACCACCCATAACTCTAAAGTAAATTCATTTATATCTATATATATATAATGAAACGTAATTTCTGCCCTCAGAGCTACAGAATGGTCATCTGCACAGCCCTGTAGAACTTACTCTCTGTCTAAATCACCTGCATTCAAGCAGGTCAGGGTTTCCATGTTCTCCAGGGACTTTGGGTGGAACTTTGTTCAATGTTTTAGTATCTAGGAAACCCTTGAAGTGATTTCCATGGAGAACGAGATACTCTTCTACAATGATAAATGCAAATTTAAGTCTGAGAGACAGAAAACAGTTTAAGGATTTCAAATGGCAATTTTCATGTTTCAAAAATCTTAAGAGACACTGTCAGATCCAGGATCCTCTGCGATAAGTGCTGCAACTAGGATGTCACAGGACTGCCCGAGATGGAGAGAATGTAAATGGCTGGTCCCATCCATCAATCCAGGACAGAAGAGAGTGACATCTCCATCAGTGACAAAGGCCCCTTTGGGAAATGCTGTGGAGTGACCCTGTTCCTACACATCTATCTACGCCCACAGCCATCTTGCATCCAACTTCTCTGTGTTTGCACCTGCTGTTTCCCTCAGAGATGGTCATCCTGCTGCTTTTCCACTTCCCCAGCCTATTCATGCATCACAGTGGGTTCCCACCTTCTCAAAGAAGCCCCCCTTTTCCCGTTAAGAGACCTGCCCACCTCTGCATCTCTAGCACCCACAGATTGGGACTGAGTGGTTCTCAAAATTTTACTGTATATATGTTTTCTCCCCAAAACTCCATGTACACTTGACAGAGGGACTCACTCACTTCACCCAAATTTACTGAGCCTCTGTAATAGTACCAGAAGCAGTTTGAAACAGGATAGATCTATAGAGAAAGAGCTGAGCCAGTTAGGTGGGGTCACTGTTGTCATAGAGCTTGTGATAGAACAGCCGTGTATTTCCCATCTGCTTCACACACATGTGCATTGAAAGCAGTCAAGAAATACCTGATGATTGATCAATGTCTCTTCTTGCTCAAAAAAAATGACTTTGAGATCCTGTGCTGTGCCTGACAAGGTGCTAAACCCTTAGATTTCTGGGATGAACAAAAAATAAACAGTGCCCATGCTCTTAGAGTTAAGTCACTCATTTAGTTTATGGGCTTCCCAGGGGGCACTAGTGGTAAAGAACCCGCTTGCCAATGCAGATAAACATAAAAGACACAGGTTTGATCCCTGGGGAGGGAAGATCTCCTGGAAGAGGGCATGGCAACCCACTCCAGTATTCTTGCCTGGAGAATCCATGAACAGAGGAGCCTGGCAGGCTGCAGTCCATAGGGTCACACAGAATTGGACATGATGAAAGTGACTTAACACACATACATGCACATATATAGTTTATAGAAGGATTTCTATAGAATGAATGCAACTTCTCACCTACAGTTCCTTAGCTTCCACACAAACAGAACTGCTTCTACTTTAAAAATCGTAATTAATCCACACAAATGTGTGTGGTGGGCATGACCCCACAGGTGAAAACACTGACATTCGGAGAGGTTAAGTGACTTCAGCCAGTAAGTGAGTCAGAATTCCACTGACTGTGGTTGTACCATTAGCTGCCTTGCAGGGAGACTGACAATGCAATGTCCACATCTTCCAGGGAAGTGTGATCTCTCACTGAAGCTAAAACACTCTTGAAAAGAATTGTGCAACCTCAGTAGACCTGGGAGATCTGGGAGTCCCAGATGGGTCTGCTGAAGTCTGCTGAGTCCAAACCCCAAAGATCATCCCCAAACATCTGGGAGCAATGCTCTTATTTTTGAGGATCTGAACGTGTGCTTTCACCAAGTCAAATAATGTGAAGGTGGAGCTGACATCCTCATGCAGATTGGCAAATGTTACAGAAAAATAAAGGAGTCAGAATGTTGGTTATTTCAGGAAGCAGGGTTTTCTGTATAAGAGAAATAACACGAAGACTCCAGGCTGAAGAGGTCAAGTTAAAATCTTGTGGTACAGAATTAGACTTATGACATATACAATAGACTTAATTTATCAGTTCTATTTTTTGAAAGGACCTAGAAGCATTTGGGAAGTGCTAAATTTTTCTGTGCAAAATGTCTTTATCAGTTTATGTCCAAAGATTTTTAAGTATATATATTGGCTATGGTTATTTGTTAGAGGATAGATGGAGACAGGATTTCTGTCAATTATTAAATAACTTACTTACTGTTCACAAAATACTTTAAGTAATGTAGAGGAAACTCTACAACATAATGGCCTATCCTCAAATTACATCTTCATTTCACAATTACATTACGATTATACTTCTTAAAGCCTGATAGAGTCATGATAAGGTAACCCAAGTAGTTTGTGTTACAAACAAAGGAGATCTTTCTGTCTCTGCTATGGGATAATTACTATTTCAATAAAAGATCCAAGAGTTCTCCAGGCTCTGCCTCAACTCAGTGAATAGAACATCAATAGTAAGTAATCCTTGTATCATTGCCGGAAAAATACGTAGTTATTTGTTGTGGCTTGATTTGGTTTTCTCTTGGATTTCTGACTCATTCCTGAGCAGAAGGGTGCATTGCATTTTATGTTAGCAATATGTCCTGTTTATTCTCATAATTCTATTTAATGAAAAACAAAACTTGGCCCAGGCTCTCAGAGTCCTGTGACTCTTTGTTAAGAACAAATGGATTTGAGACACAAATTTATGGTGGTAATGGGGGAAACCATCAATATATTTTAAAGTCAGCAGGCATAGTGGGGAGGGAAGTAATGAAGAGCTACAGATTCAGCCTTGGGTTCTAGCCTCCTTAACTTCTTGTGAGTAAACTTTGGAAAATTATGTAACTGCACGGGGCCTTTGTCTCCTCGGCTGTAATCATCATAGGGTTTCTTGGAAAGATTGAAGTTTAAGTATGTAAAATATTCTGCATATGATAGTACCCAGTAAATATTCTTTCTTTCTC
Source organism: Muntiacus reevesi (assembly GCF_963930625.1). Classification (NCBI taxonomy): domain Eukaryota; kingdom Metazoa; phylum Chordata; class Mammalia; order Artiodactyla; family Cervidae; genus Muntiacus; species Muntiacus reevesi. The sequence continues at coordinate 245,635,137 of NC_089250.1, forward strand.
TAGCTTTTCTGAGTGGTAATATTACAACTTTCTAGTAGATTTTTGAAGAGGAATTTGTCACACTTTGTCTACATACAATACATATATCCATACATATATTACAGGTAATGTGTTTCTAGAGTTCTACTTCATGCAAAATTTGTAAGTTTGTTGCTTTCAAATTTAATGTGTTTTACAATCTTTCTCTTTCACCCTATTTATAACAGTTCAACATGAATAATATCCTTCCATAACTCACATGAGCAAAGCTTGGATGAATCATTGGTTGTTCTCTTTTTCACCTTCCCAGGCCCAGCAAAGTCCTTCCCATAATTAATCCACTGCTAGAGTCCTTGACAAAGAGAGGCAGACTTTCTCAAGCAGAGATGGTGTATCCAACCTCACATCCATATTGACTCCATTTAAAAAAGCTATGATTCCTCTGGAATCATACTTTTGGACACTTACTTCTGGACACTCCTGGCATAAAATAAATATTATTAATAACTTTAAACTAAGATCATGGCATCCGGTCCCATCGCTTCATGGCAAATAGATGGGGAAACAGTGGAAACAGTGGCTGACTTTATTTTTTGGGGCTCCAAAATCACTGCAGATGGTGACTGCAGCCATGAAATTAAAAGACGCTTGCTCCTTGGAAGGGAAGTTATGACCAACCTGGACAGCATATTAAAGAACAGAGATGTTACTTTGTCAACAAAGGCCTGTGTAGTCAAGGCTATGGTTTTTCCAGTAGTCATGTATGGATGTGAGAGTTGGACTGTAAAGAAAGCTCAGCTCCAAAGAATTGATGCTTTTGAACTGTGGTGTTGGAGAAGATTCTTGAGAGTCTCTTGGACTGCAAGGAGATTCAACCAGTCCATCCTAAAGATCAATCCTAGGTGTTAATTGGAAGGACTGATATTGAAGCTGAAACTCCAATATTTTGGCCACCTGATGAGAAGAGCTGACTCATTTGAAAAGACCCTGATGCTGGGAATGACTGAGGGCAGGAGGAGAAGGGAATGATAGAGGATGAGATGGTTGGATAGCATCACCGACTCGATGGACATGGGTTTGGGTAGACTCTGGGAGTTGGTGATAGACAGGGAGGCCTGTTATGCTATGGTTCATGGGGTCCCAAAGAGTTGGACACGACTGAGTGACTGAACTGGACTGGATATAGAGATGCCTTAAATATGGACTTCTTTTGATGCAGTTTTCTTAGGGAGAGAATTCAGAGATTTGAAAGATAAAGTTCATCTTTACTATAGATATCTTGGTGGAAGATGTCATGTTATGTGAGAGAATTTGGCTGAGTCTCTAGTTTCTGTCCACTTTCCATTCATTTATTCTTTTGTCCTTTCATTTTTATTTTTCCTTTTATGGTATATCTTTAAACATTTTTGGAGCTATTGTCATGTGCCAAGACCTTTGAAACACATGGATAAACAGACTTCTCATTTTTAAAAGGTTAATCACCAAAAATCAGTTTCCAGGTGTTTAAATGTTAATGATTTGAAAGACATGCAAATATAGATGGGTAAATCACTATATTTCTGATGGTAGCCATGCAAAATTACCTGGAGGGGTTGGTTAAACTCTGCCTTTTTTATGCTCTTGTCTTAGAAATACATTACAACTGGTAGAAAACTCAAATGATGTTTTAAATAACTTACCTGGTTCCAAGTGATGCAATAGTCTCTAAAGGGCACTAGGTTTTCAAGGATTTAAGACATTGACCTTGTACATTTCAACTCTACATCAATATGAAATCCATAGTCTCAGTGTGACTTGCAAATTGCAAACAATGGATGGATTTCTGTTTTAAAAGGTAGTCACAGATCAGATTCCAAGTTGGAAGAAATATTTGTAACTTAAATCAGGCAGGAATAGTATCCCTCATCTGAAAACAGTCTTATAAAAATAGAAAATAAAAGTAAGAATTCTATAGATATATGCAAAGGAAAGATAATGAGACAGTTCAAAAAAGAAATGCAAAATCCTGTAAGTATACAAAAAGGTGCTTAACCTTGATCATAACAGAAATGCAGATTAAAGCTACAGTGAGATGCTAGGTTTCACCTTTCAAGTTGGCAAAAATCGAAATAATGACATTCTCTATTGGCAGCTCTCTGGAGACGTAGGTATTCCCATGGATTGTTGGGGGAAATGCAAAAATACAATGAATATGGAAGAAAAATTGACAATATCTAGCAAATTACTTAGGTATTTAAAATTGACACAGCAAGCCCACTCTAAGTATCTTACCTCAAAGATACACAAACAAAAACATAAAAAGAAATATGTAGAAAAATATTTTTGTAACACTATTTGTAATAGCAAAGGCTGGAGAAATGGCCATTAAGATTGGATTTTAAATACTAACATGTCACATGCAGGTGTAATGCAAGGATGAGAAATATGTGATACATAAAATGTACTCTAAGGTGATAAAAATCAAGGTCTATAGTATGTAAGGAAAGGAATAGATACAAATACACAGATACACACATAATTTGACATATTTTTAAAAACTACAAAAGGGGAGAAACATGAGAGAAGAAACATAAAATCTCACTCAGTTCTCTGGATTGAATATGCCTTGTGTTATAGGCTTGACTCTAAACATCACAATCTTAATACTTTTAAAACGAAATTAACTTTTTAAAAGGACTTCCTAAAATCAGCATGAAGACTAAAACAAATTAACTGCATATTAAATTGTTGACATTAGTACATGCATGCGTGTTCAGTCGTGTTTGACTCTGCAGCCCCATGGTCTGTAGCCCACCAGGCTCCTCTGTCCATAGAATTCTCCAGGCAAGAATACTGGGAGTAGGTTCTCATTTCCTCCTCCAGGGGATCGTCCCGACCCAGGAATTGAACCCACATCTTCTGTGTCTCCTGCACTGGCAGGTAGATTCTTTACCACTGAGCCACCTGGAAAGCCTGACATAAGCACAGATGGGGATTATTTCAAATAACTTTAAAACACATGGTTTTACTGTACATCTCTGATAAGATATACAAAGTTAACTCCAAAAAAATCCTCAACTTTTTTTTTGGTAATTGTTTTTTGTGGTAGTGTTGGTGTTATGAGACTGTTGTATTCGAGGATGGGCATCAAATATACAGTGATATTAGCAACAGCATTGAGAACCGGGATTTTTGACATAGAGTAAGGAAACAAAGACACACTATTGAAGAAATCAAGTTTTAAAATAATTAAAATAATAGTCCTAAATTAAAATTCATAGTGTATTTCACCTATGAAACAGTGTATATCTTAGTTCTATTGCTTGCATTTATCTTAGTTCTGTTATTTGCAAACATCTAGAAGTAATGGTCAACTCAATAGCAATGAGAGCTTTTGGTGTAAGAAATGTGGTTTCTAGATACTGTCTCCCATTAAATAAGAAAAATTTTTTAAAAAGCTTTTGGTACAAGATAAGCTCTTAATCATCACATTGTGCCAGAAAACAAGGAGACTGTCAAAGGTTAGTAGGATCAGAAGAACTCAAGAACCAAGTTGAGCCCAAAGGCAATGAGATAATAAGGATCATATCTGCAATGGAATGCAACTCATCACATACACTTGAACCCATCCATGAGGTTAGAATTAGATTTGAGAACAACAATATATTAGTTACTTTTGGATAATTTTAGGTTTCTTCATTTTGAATACTGGTTATTATAGGAAAGGAATGAAGCCTTTCCTGTATAAACTGTACCTCATAGTAACAGAGTAGTTGATAAGGGACAGTTTCTTTTTATAGAATATCCTGATTAGTCACCCAATTAGTCGCTGAAGATGGAATGATGCAATAGTAGCAATTTGTACACTGTGTGAAATAATACATCCAGGAAATGATCAATATTTGTTAATGTCACAGATAGACAAGCAGACATTAAGTACCTTCCAATGGATGTACAGGATACCTATGAGATTGTGTTGCCAAAAAGCCAAAATCAAACCTGAGTCTGGTCAAGCCACTGAATCTAATTTACAGCTTAGAGAAAATAGAAGAGGGAGAAAAGCATGTTCAATGACACCAAATCAACATAATCTAAAGCCTGAGAAATTCTTCAGGACAAAGGATCTGTTTTTTTTTCAACAAATAGAGAATCTGAGGAAGACAAAGAGGGGAGGGTGAAGAAGGAGGATACAGAACGGGTGGGAGGGGAAGAGAGAGAAAGAGGGAAGTTTGATTGTAGGATTATGGTTGTGTTGGCATCATAGTCTTTTGCTTTTAGAGATAGAAAAGGAGATATTTACAGATGAAATACTTTGTTGTCTGGAACCTGCTTCAAAATTACCCAAGATAAGGAAAGTGGATAAGGTTATAGATGAGGCAGAGGTTGCTATGAACTAATATATTCTGAAATTGAGTGATAGAATCATGGGGGTTCATTATACTATTCCTTATACTTTTATGTATGCTTGCTCTTTTCCATATTTAAATCACAGTTTTAAAAAGTATTCAGAGATTTCATGGCAACATTTATGAATTTAAGAATGACAGTTCTACTTTTAAACGTCTCAGTGGGACCCTCTGTGCTTTTCAGGTTGAATTCCACACCATTTAACATGGCTTTTCACAGTCAGACCTTAGTATGTACTCACCGTTGTCTGGAACATCCTTTGTATTTATTTCTGCCTGGAGAAACTCTGTTCCTCTTTCAAGAGGCAACACAAATGTAGCCCACTTTCTTGACTGTATTTCTGCCCCTGATTTAGGCAGAATTCATTCATCTCCCTCTCTTTTCATCACACCTTGTACATTCAACAGGCTTCCCAGGCGGTCTAGTGGTAAAGGACCTGCCTGCCAGTGCAGGAGACAAGAGACACGGGTTCAATCCTTGGATCATGAACATTCCCTGGAGGGCATAGCAAGCCACTCCAGTATTCTTGCCTAGAGAGTCCCATGGACAGAAGAGCCTGGTGGGCTACAGTCCACAGGGTCACAAAGAGTCAGACATGACTGAGACGACTTAGCACATACATTCAACAGTTATTTCTTCACTTAATTATTTTAAAAATTCTTTTTCCAGTGCCTAATGTAAGCCAGACACCATGCAGGTACTAGGGGTATTGAAGTAACCTAATCCATGCCCCCTTAACCTATAGTCTGGTGGAAGATCTCTTGAACTGTGATGAATGCAATGATGAGAGAGGTAAGGGAGCTAGAAGACATCTACTGGGAAAAGCCAGTCTAATCTGGAGCAAAGAAATACTCATGGAACCCCTCACCCAACACTGAATTTATGTTTGTATGTTTCTGTACCCCCTCTCCACCTTGTAAACTCCTTGGGGTTATCCTAAAATTTCTTACTGATTATGTATACTTTCTTTTCAAATCCTCAGTGCAGTTCTTCAAAGTAGCTACTAGTATTTCCCTTTAGAGATGATAAAAATCAAGGTTCAGAAAGGTAAGATCAGTCGTACCCAGTCAATAAGAAGACTTGGTCTGTCTGCTTGATGCCAAATTCTAAGCACTCTGCAGTGCCCCATGTTGTGTCTGGAGTATGGACTTAAAAATTGAGGAATTCCCAAGAGGCTGACTGATTCATGTAAATGTCAAGTGGTCAGCTTTCATTAGAAAGCTGAAATAGAACCATCCTGGTCCCAAGGGTTATTCTTGTATCGGTTGATTGGATTCTTCTTCTCAGTAGGAAAAGCACTCTAGGACAGTCATATTAATATCAAATTAATATCAAAAGGCTATAGGAAGACCCTTGTGGCTCAGATAGTAAAGAATCTGCCTGCATTGTGGGAGACCTGGGTTCGATCCCTGGGCCTAGAAGATCCCCTGGAGGAGGGCATAGCAACCCACTCCAGTATTCTTGCCTGGAGACTCCCATAGACAGAGGAGTCTGGCAGGCTACAGTCCATTGGATTGCACAGAGTTGGACACAATTGAGCGACTAACATTTTCACAGGAAGACCATGGAGCCCAAATGAAAGGAAATGAATACCTAAGGCACTGGTTCTCAACTAAGGACAATTTTTGCCCCACAGGGGACACTTGGCAATGTCTGGAGACATTTTCAGTTGTCACAACTCGGAGGAAGTGTGCTGGTGTTGTTTGATGGATAGAGGCTGAGGATGCCGCTAGATATCCTATAATCCACAGGACAGCCCCCACAACAAAGAAATAGCCAACTCAAAATGTCACAGTGCTGACCCCAAGATCCCTGCAGTGGGGTAATAAACTGACCCACCTGTCTTCACTACAACATATGGTGGAGGCGGATGGCTAGAGCCTCTTTTTCACCATAAAGATTGAAGGAGGAAGACTGAGTGAGAGACCACGTTGCCATTTCCCTTCATGACATCCATTTAGTGCAGTCATTCGTATCCGTCTCCTTTTCATCAGAAATAGAGGTTTTAGAGAGTAGTTTATATTATTGAAACAAAACTCTAATATCCAAAAAACGTGAGTGGTAATCCCACTCGCTGAATATACTTATATTGATTTGTTCATGTTCTTGTCCAGTTCTTTTCTTTTGTTCCTTCAGAAAGGGTGATACAGAGTATCAGTTAAGAGCTCCAGAGCGGAGGTCAGGATATCTAAGTCCGCTTACCAGCTCTGTCACTTTAGACAAGTAACTTTATATCTCCAAATCAAAGTCTGCACATCTGTGAATGGGATGCTAACCTCGTGGGGCTGTTATGAAGATTCAATAGGATAATCAATGCAAAGTGCTTAACAAAGTGGCTGGCAATGAAGAATGCTATTTAAATGTTAGCTATTATTTTTCATGTTTATAATTGCAGTATATTTACCATTAAATATTGCTCTTATTTACTTTCCATTTAATTGAATATATAATTGCTTACTATATATTCTACATTGCTATGAAGTTGTCATAATTAGAATCTTTAGTAAGTCATCTAGGCAATGGATATGTCACTGTTTATTTAACTCGCCCACGTTGGACGTTAAGACTGCCTCCACCTTTAAAGGGGCTTCCCTCGTGGCTCGGACAGCAAGGAATCTGCCTGCAATGCAAGAGACCCAGAGTTGATCACTGAGTCAGGAAGATCCCCTGAAGAAGCTAATAGCTACCCACTCCAGTATTCTTGCCTGGAGAATTCCAACTTGAAACACACACACAAATTAACATCTTCATATATGCACCTTATCCTGCATTTCACATTGTTAAACCCAGAAAAGCATTCAAGAATGTTGTTTACTAGATAGGAATGCATTTATACCTGTTGACACATTGCTTCCAAAAAGAGACTTTAAAAAATTTATTGCCATCAGCAGTATAAAAGTATGGCCATGTCAATGCATCTTTTGTGTTATCTTTTCCTATGAAAATAAAATATGCCAAAATAATATGCCATGGCTGTTCTTAGCAAACTTATTATTCAGGATAAACCTTTTAAATGTTTGTTCACTGGGTGGATTTCTTCTTGCATAATGCTCAGTGTTTGTGTCATTTCTTTATGTGTAACTGGGATGTTCTTTCTTAATGATTTATTGAGGACCCTTTGTATATAAATTACATTAATACTTTTTTTCATTAATTTCTCTGGTTGTCTGTCTCCTGTTGAAAATCATGGAACAAGAGTTATTTCTCCTCTTACATGCTAAGGGCAGGTGCATTTTGTTGCATCCATGCCTGTGTCCATGTGGAAAGTATTCTAGGCAACTCTTGTTTCTCATTTCTAAGGAGTCTGTCACATCATTTCTGATCTTTCAGAGTCAGAGTCTTTTCATCTGAGTCCATTTTCCTACACACTTCATCCCCCTGAAATTGCACCAGAACCCATGATCAGATTGCACCACCACCGATAAACCCTCTGCTGAGCGTTATCTTCCCCCCAGGCATCTGAAATGGTGCTCATGTTCAAGTTCCGAATGTCAACCCTCCACCCGAGTGTACCTTCCACTCTCAGTAGATGCTGAGTTTTATGCTCACCCATTACTCTCTGTTCACTGGCACCGATTCATACAGTGCATCAATTTTCTTTCATTTTTGTTTCTCAACTCCTACGGCAAAGTTTAACACCATAAAATATGTGACATGACTCGATGATGAAGCAGCAGTTTCCTGCTGAAACTTCAGAGCAAGAGGCACTTTTTTTTTTTTAAAGAAAGAAGGCCATTGAGCTACCAGCTGTTCTCCTAAAAAAGATGTGGCAGTATTATCCACACAGATACTCTGCAGTTGTTCCCTGGTCATAATGAAAAGGATTTTATGGGATTTTTTTAGGCTCAACTGCATGTGGCTTCCAGGAACTTGCCAGGATAATGAGACATGTAACTTTGTAATGGCTAAACTGAGTCTAGGTGCCATACTTGTCCATTGTCAAGGTCAACGTCTTTATTTATTGATTCCTTCTACAATTACAATAAGACAGGAAAAAGAAGAAAATGGTGTTTTTTAAAAGGTTGCATGACGTTAAAATGTGCTTCATTCTACTGCCAGATACCAGTAGATATCACTTAAGAGAAGCATTGCCCAGATAAAGAAAAGCAAGAATTCATTTGATCTCACCCTCTTCCTATGCACAACTTTTCCACAATATTATCTGAGAAGAATTATCAACAGCTTAGATGGAGATGTGTACTGGGACAGATTTGACGCTAGTGTTAGTCGCTCAGTTGTGTCCGATGCTTTTCAACCCCATGGACTGTAGCCTGCCAGACTCCTCTGTCTATGGAATTCTTCAGGCAAGAATACTGGAGTGGGTAGCCACTCCCTTCTCCAGGAGTATCTTTGCTACCCAGGGACTGAACCTGGGTCTCTTGCATTGCAGGCAGATTCTTTACTTTCTGAGCCACCGGGGAATCCCAATGATGCTAGGGTGAGTTGTTATTCCCCAAATGATTTGAATAGCAAAGATAAACAGAATCATTGCTCCAGATGGCACATAGTAGGAATGGCTAGTTTGCACAGAAAAGGACAGCATTCTGCATTTACACATCTACTGTGTGAACACCTAATTACTACTGCCTGGTTTGTAAGCACCTCACACAAATGGCAGCCTGCTTTTTATCCCCAGTTTCTTTACAGCTCGCTTCTGCTCTGGAGCACGGAGTAGAGGAAGGATGGAGAAATGATTGCTGAGGAAGGTTTTCTCCACTTCCTTCACCAAAGATTTGAGTTGCCAGTGTGTCTGGGGCTCAGTCGTATCCGACTCTTTGCAACCCCATGGGCTATAGCCCACCAAGATGTCTGTCCTTGGGATTCTCCAGGCAGGCATACTAGAGTGGATTGCCATTTCCTTCTCCAGGGGATCTTCCTGCCCCAGGGATCGAACCCAGGTCTCCCACCTTGCAGGCAGATTCTTTACTGTCTGAGCCACAGGGAAGCCCCCGTGAGCTACCAGGGTTTATGACAAAAATCCTGAGACAAATAAAACAATGAGTGGGGAGGCGACAGAGCCATATAGAGATCATGTAGCGGTCATCCAGTAGGAAGAACTGGGAATCGCCCTTGACTCACTCTCCTCTGCCTCTCCTCTGCATCGAACCACTTAACTAAGCCTCGTGATTTCTGTTTCCCAATAACCTCTCTCTCCAGAGCTTCTGCGCCAGTCATCTCCTACCCAGTGTTCACAGGCCGGCTCACTGGTTTCCCTGCCTTCTGGCTCCGTCTCACCCTTCAGACCCTTCACTCCAGGCACCAGCGTGTTGGTTCTAAAAGACAGAGACACATTTATTTGATAAAGTTCCTTACATGACAAAGCAGAAGCTTTGCTTTATCTTCGGTAGAGAAAAAAGCCTCCAGTTACATGTTGACATTGGAGAAAGTTGTCCAGCTGAGTGGGGGCCGCAGTTCTGGAATCAGAATGTTCCTCGGGTATGCGTTCTGCAGGGGTCCTGCTCCTTAAAAGCACCATCTTTGGGAATACCACGGTTGTCCAGTGGTTAGAACTCTATGCTTTCACTGCCGAGGACCTGGGTTCGGTCTGCGGTCGGGGGACTAAGATACCACAAGCGATATGGTACAGCCAAAGAAAAAAACAGAAAGCGCCATCTTCATCTTCCCTTTCAGAGGTGATGTCTAATCCCAATCCACTCAGGGGTCCTATGGTCTCACTTGGGTTGCTACTTCTTTGATTTAAAAAAAAATTTTTTTTTAATTGGAAGATGTTTGCTTCACAATATTTTGTTGGTTTCTGCCATAGAGTTGCTTCTCAACTTTCCCTACTACCAGCTTGTTTCATTTTTCTCAGTACTAGTCAGGTAATTTATCCATCTACTTTCAAACTTCCCAAATTTTGTAGATGTTCCCCCCCTCTTTCATTCTCCACTCTTGCTGTTTAGGCTTTTTAAAGAAACCCTGAGTAGGGGAGGGAAGGATTGGGAGATTGAGACTAGTAGATAAAAAACTGCTATATATCAAATAGATAAATAATAAGATCTTACCATATAGCATGGGGAACTACATTCAATATCCTGTAATAAACCATAATGGAAAAGAGAAAAACAAACAAACAGAAAGAAACTCTATATTGTTTAAAGGAGATTTTGAGAGAGAGAGAAAATATGTGTATGTCTTCAATCTATCACCTTTACCTAGACGCCTCCTGTAACTTTTCTTTTACATAAATGCAAGAATGTTGTAACAGTCACCCAGATGCCCAAACACATCAATACAGTATTTGTGTGAGGAGGTGAAAGGGATATTTTCAAAATGTAATAAAAAATGTGTTGAGTTACAGTGTTATACAGAAATGAATTTGCTAGAGATCATATTGCATTTTAACACCAAACTTTAGAACATGGCCCTAAAAAAGATGATCAATTTTTATGCTGCTGAAGCAGTAGAGCACCCTAATAAAAATAAAAATAAAACACTAAAGATTCACCCTCACTGTGACATCCAAAGTCAAACTGTTTCTGTTTTCTTTGCAGCTTTTGTTTATTATGAAACATACAATTTCATAACAGTTTCATGTCTGAATGGTCTTTGTAACTATCACTTTTAATTGCTGCGGAATTTCCTATTGAATTGATACACCATAACTTACTAATTCATTCCCAGTTGCTTCCCTGGCATAAATAAAACTCTGTGCATATCATCGAGCTACTGCTGTGGGTAGTCTATTCCTGTTTTACTCTAAGTTGTTACTTCATTTGGCATTATCATTTTTAAAAACATGTTTATTTAGTAGTGATGAGTTTGTTTTAGTTATCATTTTTTATTGATGACTTTAAGTATTTTATTGACGATGTTTGCTATGAAATGACATCATCCATTGTAGGATGTATTTAGATTTTCTCTTCTTTAATCACTTAGTAATTCGTTTTCTAACCAACTGGAATGAACTCTTCCTTCACTGGACAGACACCCAAAACATATTTGCAGGGACACAGAGAATGGGACCCAACCTTTGCCTTCTTTGGGTTCACAAGCTAGTGGGGGTAGAGGCTGTAATGAGCTCAGCATGTGATGTGTCAGGAGGAGGGCATGGCTGAGGGAGCCATATGCCTGCCTGGGGAACAGCGTAGAGAGAACAGTCTAGATAGATGGAACAGGAGAATCAAAGGCACGGAGGCAAGTATTTAGAATATTCAAGAAATAGAGATATTGTCTTATCTCCCATTTTTGGTGCAAACAGCTTTTCTCATTTTTGCCCTTAAAAATACTTAATATGTTTTTAAAGACAACTCAGTGTTTTATTTTTCTTGTATTTATTTATTCATTTATTTATTTTTGGTTGCACTGGCTTTCTTTAGTTGCAGCAAGTAGGCACGGCGCTTCTATGTGATGCCTGGGCTTCTCATTGCAGTGGCTTCTCTTGTCCAGAGCATGGGCTCTAGGGCACATGGGCTTCATTAATTTTGGCATGAAGGTTCAGTAGTTGTGACGCTCAGGCTTAGTAGCTCTGAGGCGTGTGAGATCTTCCCGGACCAGGGATTGAACCCATGTCCCCTGCATTAGCAGGCTGATTTTTAGCCACTGGACCACTAGGGAAACCCAATATTTATTATTTTTGAAAGCCTATATGTAATCAAATTGGTTGACCATGTTTTGGAGTTGTTACTATTTCTCTAAAAATGAATCCAGCCAGATCTGGGTCATCATGTTTGATTTGTGCAAAGACATAATAAAGCTGCTGCAGTTAATACCTCTCCTTTGGGGCAGTTATGCAAACCTATTTTTTTTTAATCATAAGCAATCGATAAAGAAGTATTTGATTAAGACAACACCACATTAAGGCTGTATTCTCAAAGTGCCTCTCTGAATGGTGTTGGCTGTCATAAGTTATAATGGCAAACAGCACTGCTGCTCATTATTCTGGGTAAAGAGTGTAGTCATTTGGCTCTTAATGATAGACATGGGATGGGTCTGTAGAGACTTGATCTGGCTCCATTCCTGATGCAGAAATACTCTTAATAGGCAGGGCTTTATAGAATGCTATGGTCTTTGCTACATCTTCTTGTGTTTAGACACAGACAGTCACATTTTCTACCCTAAGCCCCAGAGGCCTTGATGATTGTTGGAACAACACTTTTTCATTAAAGTATATGAGTGAAAGGGATGTCAAAGATAGGACTTTTTTTTTCTTCTGGAGTTTATAGATCATTTGGGCTGACCATAATACTTTGAAGGCTACATTCAGTTACCATTCTCCTGTCTCTTGCTCATCAGAATATAAATTCCCAGAGGGCAGACATTATGTCTTATTCATCCTCATGTCCACAGTGCCTGGAATATAATAGAAGCTCAGTGAAAATGCAAGGAGATCAAGCCAGTCAATCCTAAAGGAAATAAACCCTGAATTTTCATTGGAAGGACTGATGCTGAAGTTGAAGCTCCAGTACTTTGGCCACCTGATGCGAAGAGCCAACTCATTTGAAAGGACCCTCATGCTGGGGAAGATAGAAGGCAGGAGGAGAAGGGGACGACAGAGGATGAGATGGTTGGATGTCATCACCGACTCAATGGACATGAGTTTGAGCAAGCCCGGGAAGTGGTGAAGGACAAGGAAGCCTGGTGTGCTGCAGTCCATGGTGTCCCAAAGAGTTGGACATGACTGAGCGACTGAACAACAACAATGAAAATGTATTAACTGGCTGAAAAGGCATGCGTGAGTAGGACATATGTGTGTTACAGCTCTAGTCTTGCTGTGCTCTGTGAGCGGTGGAGAGAGGCGTGAGCATTGATGGGATGGAGAGAGCATGACCAACTGGATGGGATGAAAGAAGACTGGTATCGAAGCCAGCTAGCAGCTTGGACTGAGTAAGCCCAAAGCAAGCAGAGCTGGAAGACCGCAATTGAGGGGACAGCAAGACTACTAATAGAGCCTCAAATCCAAGCCACAGTGACCAGCTCAGATTGGTCATAAGTGTGAAGATGTGGAGGAGAAAGGAGGGGAGTCCAGTAGGAGATGCCTAAATTTGGAAGGGCTATGAATAAAGCTAAAGAGTGTTGGAATTTTCTCAGTAGGCAATGGACATACCAATTAAATAAATAAACTAATAAATAAATAACAGGAGCTCGGCATCATCAGAGTTACACATGTGAGGTATCATACTTGTGATACTATGGAAAGTGGAAGAGGAAGAGAAAGCTGGAGAAAGGGAAATCAGTTACCAAACTATTGAAATAATGAATGTGCAGTAATATATGTGAAGCTGAAATAGGGCTACCTTAGTTGAAATTATAGATTTCATGCATTTATTAGGCAGATGATATATATCACGAACTGCAGGAAAGGCAGTGAAATCTGATGTGGCTGAGTGGGGTGAAGCTTCTTAGATAAACAGAGTTGGCAGAAGATGAGGGTAGTGGACATGTGTATCAGACAGAGGGAAGAACCCATTCAGAAGCCTTCTCTTAGTGGGAAACACAGGGCATTCTGTGAACGACACACCAGGTTCTGGGTGGGTGAAAGTGTTAAGTGAAGGGATGCTTGCTGAAGATGTGTCCAGGGCCGGGGTGGACCAAACACAGCTCCTCATGGTGAAGACGTGAGCGATGACTCAACCGGTTGATTATTTTGAAAAGATTGTCCTGTTTGTTTGGTTTTTTTTTCCCCCTGGAAAAAAAAGTGGTTTGAGAAGAGTTTCTTGCCTACAGAATTCCATGGACAGAGGAGCCTGGCAGGCTATACAGTTGATGGGGTTGCAAAGAGTTGGACACAACTGAGTGACTGACACCTAAATTCTAAAGAGAGATCATAAGGCATCTGCTAGGTGACCACTAAAGATAGCAGATGGTGGTTGTGCTTAAAGCAGGTATTGCTGGTGAAGGGGAAGAATTCCACTATTACTTAGTTGACCCATGTGAGTTAAAGGTGACTGCTAGTGCCATTAACTGTAATAGGAAATGCCAAAAGGAGACAAGTTCTAGGCAAGTAATGTGAGGAAGATGATGAATTTAATTTTGAACATGGAGACGTGAGGTGGATTTGATATACTGAGTAGAAGTCCAGGTAAATAAATTATATTTCAAGGTATAAATAAATAGTAATCATTGAGTTGAGGTAATCCAAGTTCCCAAGGTTGTCTCTTCTCTGGGAGATTAAGGAGGGTGTAAGTGTATAGGCAGTCATGTAGGAGCATCCTTTCCTATGATCCAGGGTTTCTGGAAGGGGAATGGAGTTCTGTGGGATAAGTGGGGGGCTGCATCACAGTTCTGAGACTCTGGCTTCCTAGGAAGCTTGTATGAGCAGGCCCATTCCCCGACTGCAGGGAAGACCAGAAGCTGATGGACGGAATGCCTCACTGCTAAGGCCACCCAGAAATAAAGTTCCAGAGTGGCTTGTGAATCATCTCTATACTTTTCTTCTGTATCATATTTAACCTCTAGTACATATAATCTTAGGAGACCAGAAGTCTTGCTCAGGATGGGAAGTTGATGACCTTATACCAAGAATTCACCCTAAGTTTAGACTGCATTTGTTTTTCTTTTTAATGACATGTTCTCCTGCAGTAGGATCTGTCCAAATATTCATATGTCAAAATTCTAGTCCCCAGTGTGATGATGTTTTTAGGAGCTGGGGCTTTGGGGAGGCAATTATAATTAAATGAAGTCATGAGGGTGGAGCTCTCATGAATGGGATTAGCGCCTTTATAAGTGTCATGAGAGTGCCTGTTGCTTCTCTCTCTGCCCTCTGTCATGTGAGGACACAAGAAGAAGTCAGCAGTCTGCAATCCAGAAGAAGACCCACTCCAGAACCTGACCATAGTGGCACCCTGATGCTCTAGCCTCCAGAATTGCGAGAGAGTAATTCCCATTGTTTGTAAGCCACCCAGCCTGTGGCATTTTGTTATAGCAGCTTGAACCGACTAAGACAAATAGGAAGAATGAAACACACCTCCCCCTGAAAAGTCCACATCCTAATTCCAGGGAACTCTGAATACATTACCTTATATGGCAGAAGGGACTTGACAAATGTGATGAAGGACTTTGAGACTGAGAGATCTTTGGGATTATCCAGGTAAGTTCAGCCTAATGACATGAGTTTTTGAAAGTGAAGAATCTTTTCTGGCTGTGGACAGACAGAGATGTGACAATGGAAGAATGGTCAGAGGGTTGCCGTGTTAACTGTTTTTGCAGACACAGGAAGGTAGTTAGGAGCCAAACAATGTGAGCAGTCATAAAATCTGGAAGAGTCAAGCTTCTCTCCTGAAGCTCCAGAAGGAACACTGCCTTGCTAACATGCTTTTAGCTCAGATAGATCTATGTTGGACTTCTAGCATATGAAACTGTAAGGTTAAAAAAATTCATGTTAAGTCACCATATTTATGATAATACATTTTGTAAGAATAATGCTACATTTGAAGTTGTGTGGTGGGCTTAGTAGGAATCATTTGACACGGGGTTTAGGTGGCTGTGTTCAGTAAAACTGTAATTCCAGCCCTGCCATATGGCAGCAGCCAGTTACCCTCAGAAGAGTCAGGATTCTCTCCTTGGAGCTAATGTACAAATAACATTTGGTTTTAACCTAAATGATACCACGTCTGGAACATAAACACTCAGAGCACATACCTTTATGAATATGACATTAATGAATAAATCATCAACAAAATAGAGTGACCTGTCATTAAGGAAGGTTGAACAGATTGTGCTGAGATCAATAAATGAATCAATATGGTTGTGGCTGAGGAGTAGTGGCATGGTTAAATACATTGATGACAGAGAGGCAGAGTCAGAGTTCTCTCTCTTATATGTTTATATATAAGTAAACATATATATATATATATATTTGCATATATACAAGTAAAATTTATATAAAAGTTTTACTGGAGAACTGTGACTCTATCTCTCTGTGTAGAAAGATATATATATATATATATATGTGCGTGTGTATGTGTATATATATATATATATATATATATATAAAAGGAAATTGCAATCAACAGTAGCAGCTTTTGCTTGATTTGGGCAAAGAGGAGCTACTATGGGCAGCATGATTGGAAGGATATTCTAGATTCATCCATTCCTGGAGAAAATACTAATGGCCAGTAGCCAATCATGAAATGGTTTTGTGATTAGAAGATAGTTGCAGATAGCTCTTAGCTTATGTATGCATGGGGCTTCCCTGGTGGCTCAGACTGTAAAGAATCTGCCTGCAATGCAGGAGACCCGGGTTCAATCCCCAGATTGGGAAGATCCCCCAGAGAAGGGAATGGCTACCCACTCCAGTGTTCTTGCCTGTAGAATTCCGTGGCCCAAGGATCTGGCGGGCTGCCGTCCATGGGGTCACAGAGTCAGACGTGACTGAGGGTGCAATGCTCTCAGGTTCACCATATGCGTGCATTCTGTTGTTGGTGTCTGCTTGCGTGCTTGTTGGTCTTCACTGCTTTAGGGGAGGGGTACTTTCTGAAGCCACACCCTCTCCTCCTCTTTCTACGTCTCTGGTTCCGTCTTGAGCCCTGACTCATCTCCATCAGCGTCCTCCTACGGTCAGTGCAGGAGAGACAACTCCAGAGCAGGCCCTCCTGGACCCCACAGGGAATCGGTGATAGCATGGAGCCCACTGCTTGGGCTTCCCTATAGTTCTCTGTGGTGTAGACTTCTGATCTTTCGGGTTTTTAAAATAGGGAAATGATTAATTGGGGGAAAAAAAACTTTCTCTTGATTACACTGATCATTTTTATAGAACTCTATGTATGTGATGAATATTTAAAGACTTTCTAC
The DNA here is from genome assembly GCF_963930625.1 of Muntiacus reevesi. Classification (NCBI taxonomy): domain Eukaryota; kingdom Metazoa; phylum Chordata; class Mammalia; order Artiodactyla; family Cervidae; genus Muntiacus; species Muntiacus reevesi. Next base: position 245,652,234 of record NC_089250.1, read on the forward strand.
TTGCCAGGGGGTAGGCTAGGAAAGAAAAAACCCGCAAAGGAGAAGAGAACCCAGTGGTGGTGCAGATATACAGATTTCATAGAAATAAATAAGGACAGAAAAACTTAAAGCTAAGACCCCAATATAGGAGTAAAGGACATGAACAAAACAATTCACAAAAAAGGAATTATAAATGACTTATAGGCCCATGTGGGGTAGTAGGTAGGTTCCAACCTCTAATAAAAATTAAAAAGGAGGCTGTTACAAAAATGAGAGGAAATTTTTCACCCATCTAATTAACACACACTAAAAATTTAATAGACAGAAGAGAAGAGAAAATGATGCTTAAAAGAGTTTGGCTTAACTTTCTTTCCTGCATTTCTCTAGGGAGCATTAATTAGCACAACCCTTTTAGAAGCAATTTAACAATATGTATCACAGGCCTTTAAAACATTCGTACCTTTTGGCCCATTAATTCTACTTCCAGGATACAGATAAAGATGAACTAATCCTGAATAGCACAAGAAGTTCATGCACACTTTATTGAAATTATGCTTAGAATAATGATACACTGAAAACAAGGTATGTGTCCAGGGAATTAAAGTTGTAGCTATGAAAAACATTTGAAAAACAGGTTTGTCTTATTGCTAAATTCAAAATAAAAATTTTTATAATCAAAGTTTCATTGAAATATGCATATAGAGAGCACCAGAATTATAAAACTGCTTTATAAAACTTGAATAGCATCATGAGTGATTATACTTCTTTTTTTCCTTTTCCTTTCCCAGATTTTATATAGGTAATCCATATTACTGTAATAATTAGGAGGAGATCTTACATAAAACAAAAAATGCAATTGATTGTGCAGTCGTTATATGATAAATCATGGATGAGGTCCCAAATAAAGAAACTTCCACGTGTCTTCAGCAGGTTGGGGGTAAAGCAAAAGGCATTTCATGGTGCCTCCTGAATCACACCCATAGAGGAAACCCTACACCTAGTAATCATGTGTAATACAGCAGCACCAAAGAGGTCTCTGAAATCTGTCTTGACCCAGCAGGAGACAAGCAAAGTCATTTTGGAAGAAACTGAATTTATATTGGATGAGAGCAAGTCACAGTCATCGCCAAAGCAAATTGTCTTAGAAATGTAACCGACAAATGTCCTGTCCTCCAAAAACCGATTCTGAATGATTGGAAAGGGAAGGAATTCTCTGCAATTAGCCTGTCAGCTCTCCTCTCAAGGGACGTTAACTCCATGAGAGCATGAACCTTTGCTGTCAGGTCCACCTTTGTCGTATCCAGGTCTGGCGTATACTAAGTGTTTTAAGTGCTCAAGGACTCCAGGCTGAATGAACTAGTAAGCTCAGATGCTTGGGCCAGAAACCTAGGTGCCTTCTTGAGTTTTCTCTAGCCTCAGCTTTATAACCACCCCATCCCTCTGGTTCTATCTTAAAATGCATCTCCATCTATCACCTCTCTCCCGTCCACCTCCTATCCTTCCATCCCCCTATCTCTCTCTTGTCTGGAGAATTTCAGCAGCCTCCAGTTGAGCTTTCCCCATCTCAGCTTCTTCCTATGCATTCTCCACCAATCAGCAAGACTGATGACCTGAAAGCCCAAGCATATCAGCTTGTTCTCTTGCCTAATTTCTCCAGCTGCCTCATCTCCTCTCATGCTCCTTGACTGCCTGTGCTGACTGCCACCTGCTATGCCCTCCTAGTTCTCTGCCCGTGCCACCTTCCCCCTCATTCACCATGCCATGATTGCTCTTCTTCCAGCCCTCCTAAGTTTCTTCAACAACCAAACTCCTTCCCATGCAAGGTCTGTTTCAGTGCTTTCCCTTTGGACTTAATCCCACTCGGGTTTCAATTTAAATCACCAGTCTTCAAGGATACCTGTCTTGTCCACCTAATTAAAGAAGCCTCCATTATTTTTGCTCAGTCATGTTCGACTCTTTGTGATTCCATGGACTGTAGCCTGCCAGGTTCCTCTGTACATGGAATTCCCCAGGCAAGAATACTGGAGTAGGTTGCCATTCCTTTCTCCAGGGGCTCTTCCCAACCCAGGGGTTGAACCCAGATCGCCTGCGTTGCAGGCAGATTCTTTTCTGAACCACAGGAAAGCCCATTATTTTCCTTACAGCTGTCACTTTCTTGCCTTGCATAGCATTTGTGGCAATTTGCAATTATATATAGTTATACTTAGAGTCTGTTTCTCCCACTTGGATGGCACCCCCTGAGAACAGGGCCCATTGTCAGTCACTTTTACCATTGCATCCTGGTGTCTAAGTGCACAGCTCTGCAGAAAAGCAGTTCCTGACTGTTTGCTAACTGAATGAGTTCCTAAAGAAAGAGTGATTGGAAATACAGATTCCTTGACCCAGTGAGTGTTGGGATGGGCCAGCCCATGCTTAGGAAGCAGTTACGAGAGCGATGCCAATAATAAAAGCAGTCCTGACAGCTATGGTCCATCCTGTGCAGCTTCACCATTGCTCCTGGAGGAGGAGGATGGCAGAGCATCACTAAGAAGACTGCAGATACTGATGGAAGCTGACACACTCCTCACTGCCTTCTTCTAAGCTTAATGGAATTCATTCATGGGTAGTCTCTCTTGAAAGTAGCACTGATGCATATGCATTATCATGTGGAAAATAGATAGCTATTGGGAAGTTGCTGTATAACATGGGAGCTCAGCCTGGCGCTCTGTGATGATCTAGAGTGGGATGGGGTTGGGGAGGGAGGGGACGCAGGTATATGCACGGCTGATTTGTGTTGTTGTGTGGCAGAAACCAACACAACATTGGAAAGCAATTACTCTCCAATTAAAAGTAAGTTTTAAGAACTATATATAAAGAGCTCTTACTTTTAAAATTTTATTTTGTATTTCACCTATTTTTGCTTGTTTGTTGGTGTAGTTTCCTGAATTTTAAGAAAACTATTGTACAAACAGGAATCAGAGAATGAAGCCTGGGTACCAGAGTGAGCAGCGTAGCCAAGACACCCCCCAACCCCCTTTACAGATGGAAGCTGAACAGAGCCTATTTATATGGGGTGGGGGGCAGAACCATCTCTTAAGAGAACACAGATGGCAGTGGACACACTTTGAGACTATGAACTGAACATGTTGGGAAAGCAATTATAAAGTGTTTTAAGTAGATGGCATAAATGGAGAGGTTAAGTTGCAATCCCTTCTGTTGTATATTAAACAGTGAAGTGAAAAAGCTTTGGAACAGCAAACTAAACTCATCTGGAAAATTGGTTTTGGAAGGAGATGGGCTTGAGCGTTTGGATTCCTGTCAGCTGTGTAAACACCCCGTTATCTGGCTGGTTACCTCTGTGGTTCTGTAAACCCCCACAGGCTCGCTATACCTGCCTGAAGGCACGGCACAATCTGGAAGAGCCACCCGTGGGAGATGGACTTCTGGGTGGTCTCCGTGATTGCTGTCTCCATGCTGGCGAGCTTTGAAGCTGTTGGTTTTGGGGTCACAGTGACCATTTTTGGTAGGAATCCTGCCCTGACAGGCATGGTTTTCCAAAAGAATGAGGGGTTGCTTGACATCCCCAACTGAAAGGCAGGATGCAAAAAAGATGGTCTGCTGGCTGAATAAGCATTTTGTTTTCTTTTCAGGTCCCCCGATTATGTTAATTTGGGAACTGTATCTATTAATTGCCCAATTAGACATCTGGTGATCACTCTCTACAGAAATATCCCCAATCATAGTGGCAAGGGCTGGGTGCACTATTTTATTGTATCACAAATAAAAATCTAATTTAGATTTAATAAAAACTAATTCCAGCTAATTTAGTACCAATTGATCATTAATGGGATGCATTTTGTGGATTATCAAGACTATAAGAAGGGTCCATAATTGACTGGAAATGGCGTCCACAAGGTTATAATTAAATTCTTGGTAACTTTTAACTTTCAGCAAATGTTTTACCACTTAATTAACATTTTAGAAGATGATTTATAATGTGACTTATTAAACAAAAATCACATTGAATGAAGTGCTGGACCAACTAATCAGTGTAGTGATGGAGCCTCCTATTTATAAAGTGTCTCTTCTTTCGCATTATGTCAATATCTTGTTGCAGAAAGATAGCCACATACCCTTTTAGTAAAAATTAATAATCAATTATGGGCTTTAGTGATTGGCTTTTTTTAAAGCACTGTGGTCATGACACTTTATTCATAACATTTCATTTTTATTCAGTAGACACTCAGAGAGTCAGCTGGAATAGGAAAGGGTAATGACTTGCTTGATTTTTGTCTGGACTCTAAGTACCACCTCTACTGGACTCACAGGCAAGAGGGCTGGACCAAGGAGGAACATCGGCATTTGCCTCCCTAGCTCTTTTCACATAGTCAGCTAGAGAGTCATTACTTGCTACAAAGATAGAGTTGGAGCTAGTGGGAGAAGCACAAGAATGAGAAGGTGACAGGGTCTATGATGTCTGTAATATCTAAGTCATCTCAGTTCCTGTTCAAAATCCCCTTGCTGCTAAAGTTGGCTGCCGTGAAATTTGTATTTTGTTGATTGACAGTCTGGATGAACGTATCAAATGGAAGTGCTGTTGTTGAGACTTAAATGAGATCTTACGTATGAAGGGCTGGTATGAGTAAATATCCAACAGTTATTGGCCACAGCCCTTCTCCCCTGTGGCATTTATCACAATTGTCATTTCACACTGATTTGGACAATCATCTTATTGCTGTCTTTCTTCCCCACCCCAGACTGCAAACCTGACAAGGGCAGGACCAGAAGCTGGTTTTGCTCACCAATGTATCTCAGTGTTGACCTTCAGTGAACATTTGTTTAACCTGTGAACGGATGAGTGACATCATTGATGTTGGTTGTTCAAATTGCCCATTGTATTCAGCCCTCTGAATGTGTGTTCTAAAAACCCGAACTCAAATGATCATCTGTTTCTCATGAAATGAACTGTTGGGGGTGGTAAGAATTGCAGCAATCTGTTCTCTGTGGCGAGACAGATCTCCACAGGACTCAAACGGCGAGTTCTGCCTTTAACCTTCCAGCAGACCTCCAGTGATGGTGGAGCTGTGATCTTCTTGCATTCCATGCCGCCTTTGTGCTCCCAGCATGGCCGTTGAAGCTCATTGGGCTATCGTCTCCCACAAATATCTTAACATGTCCTCATGCCAAGACTGCTCCTGCAGGGGTTGTCTCATTTGCATCTGAAGGTATCAAAATCTTGCTGAGCAAGTCCTCTCCATCCCAAACATCTTTTGCGATGTGAGCTCAGCACCATTTCAACATGATGTTTCTTGCTTTCCCTGAGGTCTGTGTTCCAGGAAGGTGAGCTATATTAAACTTGCCGCTCTAATGTTGGGTTTATTGATTTTTTTTTTTTAACTTGGCACCAAACATCCAAAAGGCAGTTTAAAAAAAAAAATCAAAATGGGAAAGAAATAAGAAGAGAAAACATGCACCCAACTGTGGAATTTAGCACTGTCCACCATGGTCAGAGTTTCCAGACGCTCATGCTCCAAAATGGAGCAAAACTAGGACCCATCCCTTGATGGTTCTTATAAACAGAGGTGACAGTTTAAGGCTGGAGGCGGTACCAGAATAGGAATGTGAGTCTGTGGTTTTATATCGTCAATGCTTGGCTGACTCCTAGAAGGTAGAAAACATATTTAGGTGAGACTCTTTGCCAGTAAGGATTCTCTTCTGTCATGTGTCCTGGCAACCTCTAAAATTTGACAGCCAGATTCATTATGAGAATCTTGAGGTCTGTAGTAGTACCACAAATTCAAAGGCACTCTTCACACAGCTGCCTTTTGAGGGTTATAGGATCAAGTTTGTTCATCGATTAGATTTGGCCTTTTTGAGCAGAGTGCAGGAAGCCCTGGGAGGGGATGTTTAAACCAAACTAAGGTACAAAATAGTCACCCCAAATATGCCACTAATAGCCATCACTGGAAAGGAGGCTGGGACAACAGTAACATCCATCTCTCCCTCCGTCATTTATCCATCCATCCACCCACCCGACTGTCCTTCCTTCCATCCTTCCCTCCTCACACCCTTGCAGCCATTTTTCCTTCCCTCAATCTGTTCTGCTTCCTCCCTTCCATCCTTTCATCCATCTTTTCCACCCATCCATCCATCCAGTCAACCGTTACATATCAGACCCTATGCTAAGAACCATGGATTAGCAAAATGAAAGAATTATTTCATGGTATCACTAGAGAGGTTGGTGCCAGACCCAAGTTTAGCTGCTTACCACTCATAGAGCTAATAATCGACAGACAAGTGTTGGAGGAAAAGGAAAAGTTGCATTATTCTGGAGGCCTACAGCCTGGGAAGATGGTAGATTAATGTCCCAAGACTGTCTCCATGTTGGCAGTTAGAAGACAAAAGTTTTAAAGGCAGTGTGAGAGAGAGGGCCACCGGGCACATGATCAGCTCATGCACAATTCTCAGATTTATTGGCATTAAAGTAAAGTTTCAAGCATCACCGATCTTCTGGTTTTAGCCAGTCTGGGGTCTCTGCTTGTGGTCAGCAGTTTTCATCTGTTGGGGGTTTACTTCAAGTAAAAACAGCTTATGAATATGTATCAGACCTTTTATCTGTATCTCTCAGCAAGCTGGAAGTTTGGTGACTCTTCTATGCAGCTGGCTTATAATTGTTATTGGCTTCTCTGACCAACAGCTATTACTTGTTTCTACATCTTCCCATTTCCTAAAAATGAATTCTTGAGTCATCCTTTTGAGACTCAGGGGAGGCCTGGGAGACTAAGTCCAGTTCATCCTCAGTTGTGTCTGACTCTTGGCAACTCCATGAGCCACAGCACGCCAGGCCTGCCTGCCCAACACCAGCTCCTGGAGTCCACCCAAACCCATGTCCATTCAGTCGGTGATGCCACCCACTGATCTCATCTTCTGTCATCCACTTCTCCTCCTGCCCTCAATCTTTCCCAGCATCAGGGTCTTTTCAAATGAGTCAGCTCTTCACATGAGGTGGCCAAAGTATTGGAGTTTCAGTTTCAACATCAGCCCTTCCAATGAACACCCAGGACTGATCTCCTTTAGGATGGACTGGTTGGATCTCCTTGCAGTCCAAGGGACTCTCAAAAGTCTTCTCCAACACCACAGTTCAAAAGCATCAATTCTTCGGTGCTCAGCCTTCTTTATAGTCCAACTCTCACATCCATACATGGCCACTGGAAAAACCATAGCCTTGACTAGACAGACCTTAGCAGAAGCCTTTTACCTTAAAGGACAGGGACACTGGGGCGTGGATCCAGGTTCAACCCCCTCCCCCTTTTCTTCAATACTCCTCAATCTTGAGGGGGAACAGGTGTTAGACAAAAAAGAAAATAACATTTTGGAAAGAGAGGTTAATCATAAACTTGATAGAGGAACTCATTTTAAAAACTTTCTTTGTTGGAGTATAGTTGCTTTGCGATGCTGCCTTGGTGTCTGCTCTACATCAAAGTAAATCAGGTAATATCTCCCTCTTCTTTATATTCCTTCCCATTGAGATGACCACAGAGACTTGAGTAGAGTTCCCTGTGCTGGGCAGCAGGTTCTCATTAGTTATCTCTTTTACACACAGTGTTGTCTATGTCAGTCCCCATTTGTCTAGGGATATGATTCTTGCTTCAGAACTCATTTTTAGGGGTCTCAGTTTTAATAGCATCAAATGTCTCTTCATCCTCCAAATCCATCATCTAGCATTTGTACTTTTGATCTTGCTGTTACCCACCCTGGAATATCCTCTCCTATCAGGACAATTTCTTCTTGCTGTCAAAATCTTAATCCAAAAGTACCATCACCTGAAAAATGTTCTCAGATGTCTGATCCTGAATTAAGTGTTTCTGCCTATTTATTCACTTGATCCTTTGTACGTATATATTCACTACCTCTTGTCACATTTTATTTTAGTCTTTAAAAATATCAATAGCAAGAATAACAATGATAATAAATGGATTTTGTTTGACAAATACTCACTATGACTAGGCACTTTGCCAAGCATTTCACATGTATTAAACATTTGGTCCTCACAGGAATCCCAGGAAGAAGCTACTGTTATTGCCTCTATTTTAAAGGAGAAACTGAGGCACAGAGAGGTCATTTATGGGTCACTCCATTTATGCATACTCCAGTATTCTTGCCTGGAGAATCCTCATAGACAGAGGAGCCTGGCGGGCTGTAGTCCATGGGGTCGCAGAGTCGGACACGACTGAAACAACCTAGCACATACCTTGGGAGGGGCTTCCCTGGTGGCTCAGATAGTAAAGAATCTACCTGCAAAGCAGGAGACCCAGGTTCAATCTCTGGACTGGGAAGATCCCCTGGAGAAAGGAATGGCAACCCACTTCAGTATTCTTGCCTGAAGAATTCCACAGACAGAGGAAACTGGTGAGCTATAGTCCACACGTCTTTTTGGGGTCAAAAAGAGTAGAATGTGACTGAGTGACTAAGCACACACATACCTTGGCAATGAGCTCCCTTTGGTTTGAAGGGGTACTAATACCATGAAGTTTAGTCAGTGCCTATCACAGAGGTACAAAACAGGCACTAAAAGAAGGATGAGATGAATCAATAATGCAACTCAGAAATTATAGGTTTAATCTGATCATCACAAAACAGCATAATCCTGATTTCCAGGTGGTGCAGAGGTAGAGAATCCCACTTCCAATGCAGGAGACACAAGAGACGCAGATTCAATCCCTGGGTCAGGAAGATCTCCTGGAAAAGGAAAAGGCAACCTACCCCAGTATTCTTGCCTGGAAAACCCCATGGACAGAGGAGTCTGGAAAGCTACAGTCATGGGGTTACAAAAAGTCAAACACAACTGAATGAATGCACATGTTCACACAAGTGGTTCCTGCTTGACCACCTACATTTGTCTTTCAGATGTGGATTCATTATGTTTTGGTGCCATTCAAGGGACTGTCACTAGATGCTGAATATATAATAGGCACCTCAACATTCATTTTACATAAATTGCCTCATTTAAGAACTTACAACAACCTACGAGGTAAGGACACTTGTTACTCAGTTTCAAAGGTGCAGGAAAACCAAGGCTCCGAGATGTTAAGAAGCTTACCCAAGGTGACCTAGCTGGGAAGTGATGAATCTGGTGTTCAGAGCCATGCAGCTTTCCCCAGAGCCCTCAAAATTCAACTGGCATTGTATGTCTTCTCTGCTAACAGGCAGATACAGAGGGAGAACACGATAAATGAGGAGAGAATGAGGCAGATACAGAGAAAGCAGGAAGGGACATCATTTCCTGAATAGTTTAAATACTTAGGCTGCTCTATATCCCAACTTTTCTTTAAGGCTCATTGTTTCAATAATATCTATTCAAAGTGCCTTGAGATGTTAAGTACTTAAAAAAAAAAAAAAACCTGAGAAAAGACTAACCCCCTGCTTAGTGACAAATTATGTGTAATTTACAATATAAAAATTTACTTTAATGTTTGTTCAAGCTTTTAGGTTCAAAACAATATTCTTAATTGCATTGCCACAGTGGCATGGCAGACCGTGATGCCTCTTTCATCTCTATAGGATGTTTTCTGTTAAGATTTATGAATAGATCTGTATATAACACTAGCCTTAGCATTCAAAGTAGCCCTACTAATGCAATTATTTCTTGTCCTGGAATCTCCTACCAGGAGTTCAGCAAAACTGTGAGTACAGATGGCATGCAGTCATTCTGCAATCACTTGCAATTGTTTATCTGTTCCCACCACAACCTTGAAATTCCTTTTTCAGAAATCACAAATGATCCTTTGCTCACCCAAAACTAATGGTCTCTTCTCAGCCATCATTTTCCTGGAAGTTGCTGAACCATTTGATATCAACCACTCATCCCTCTCTTCGTGGAGTTCCTTACTGCCTGAGCGTCTGTATCTTGAATAATGGGTACCTTTTAATTTCACCATTTATTTACAAATTTATTATTTAGCTGGCTGAGGTCCCCAAATTCTCTAGACTTCAGGGTCAATTTTCCTGTTGATATCTCAAATAAAAATGGTTCAAACCCTCTTCCAGTGACATAATGGGAAAACAAGTTTTGTAAAAAAAAACAAGTTTTTTACCCTAGAGATTTTGACAGTCCATTTGAGAACCCCTAGTGCAAGATTATCAGTTGCGGGGTCAATGTCCATAACTCCACATTGAAATAGGCCTGCAGAGGAACAGAACACAGACCAAGCTTTCTAAAGTAGGCATGGGACAACTTCATCTCTAATCATCAGACTCGTGTGTCTCTGCTTTATTTGACTTCTACGTGTTGAGTATGAACAAACTACATTTCCGCATACTTTGGAGATTGGGAAATGTGACAGACAGGAAGTAAGAAATAGAAAGAAAATGCGAGTCCTCTTTATTTTATAAGAAGTCAGCATTCTTTCAGACCTTGTCTTTTAAACACTACTTAAAGAGGGATGAGTATAACCTCAGAAAACACCTAGTAATGACATGAAACTGAAGGTTTGAAACTGTTAGTCACTCAGTCGTGTCTGACTCTTTGCCACCCCATGTACTGAAGCCTGCCAGGCTCCTCTGTCCATGAGATTCTCCAGGTAAGAATGCTGAAGTGGGCTGCCATTCCATACAATTGTACAAAATAGTAAGGAAATGAAAATCATGTTTTAGAGAGGTCCACAACAAGCTGTGGAAAATTCTCAAAGAGATGGGAATACCAGACTACCTTACCTGCCTCCTAAAAAATCCATATGAAGGTCAAGAAGCAACAGTTAGAACCAAACATGGAACAACAGACTGGTTCCAAATCAGGAAAGGCTGTATATTATCACCCTGCTTATTTAACTTATATGCAGAGTACATCATGTGAAATACCAGGCTAGATGAAGCACAGGCTGGAATAAAGGTTGCCAGGAGAAATATCAATAACCTCAGATATACAGATGACACTACCCTTATGGTAGAAAACAAAGAGGAGCTAAAGAGCCTCTTGGTGAAAGAGGAGAGTGAAAAAGCTGGCTTAAAACTCAACATTCAAAAATTAAGATCATGTCCTCTGGACCTATCACTTCATGGCAAATAGATGGGGAAACAATGGAAACAGTGACAGAATTTATTTTCTTGGATTCCAGAATCACTGCAGATGGTGACTGCAACCATGAAATTAAAAGACACTTCCTCCTTGGAAGAAGAGCCATGACAAACCTAGACAGCATATTAAAAAGCAGAGACATTACTTTGCCAACAAAAGTCCATATAGTCAAAGCTATGGTGTTCCCAGGAGTCATGTATGTATGAGAGATTTGGACCATAAAAGAAGCTGAGCACTAAAGAATTGATGCTTTTGAATCTGGTGTTGGAGAAGACTCTTGAGATTCCCTTGGACTGCAAGGAGATCAAACCAGTCAATCCTAAAGGAAATCAATCTTGAATATTCATTAGAAGGACTGATGCTGAAGCTTTAATACTTTGGCCACCTGATGTGAAGAGTTAACTCCTTAGAAAAGACCGGATGCTGGGAAAGACTGAAGGCAGGAGGAGAAGGGGCCGACAGAGGATGAGATTGTTGGATGGCATCACTGACTCAATGGACATGAGTTTGAGCAAGCTCTGGGAGATGGTGAAGGATAGGAAGCCTGGCGTGCTGCTGATAACGGGGTCACAAAGTCAGACACAACTGAGCGATTGAACGAACAACAATTCACTCTCTGGATTTTCAAGGAATAAAAATCGTGTGAGGCAGAGTATGCAGTCACACACACATACACACACACACGTATTAATGTTCACAATGCTTCCACCACAACCAAACCACCTGCTGTGATTTAGCCTGAACTGGTATGAAAGCTCTGTTGGAAATATCAGCACTTACACTCGTGCTGTTCACAAACATTTCTTCCATTGAGACAGCTCTCAGATTCTCCCTCAGGAATACGGAAGGGCGGGAAGAATGGTGAGTCAGTCCTGAGCTGAATGTGGGCATTTGCTGCGCAGCTACACACAGTATCACAAGGTGATGTTCAGAAATCACCAGAATCGTGTTACATTTTTTAAACTAAGACTGGCCAGAGAGGTCTAGTAACTGGCATTTCCTCTGCCAACTGCAGTAGCAAGTGTCAAATCAGAGAACTCAGTGTAGGCTTTGGTTCCAAGGGCAAGTAAGTAACAGGGAAAAGAAAACAAGCAAGGACTCGGGGGTCACCAGGCTATAGAATCAACTAAGGAAAGGTAATGAATAAAATCACATGCCCTAGATGTGCACTTGGACATGTCCTGGGTGGGGGGGTGGAGTTCCATTGTCCTGGCTGGTGAGTGAATGGGTCAGTCTGGTCACAAAGCACAATATTGGCATGGAAAGGAGCCTGTAGGGAAGTACCATATGCATATTTCTCAAAAAAATATTGAATGAAAGACTAAAATGTCACTGAAAGGTTATTAGGCCCATTTCTCTGCCTGTGAGAAGGATAAATGTTATACTGATATGCTGTGCTTTTTTTACACATTTGTAAGAGGAGACATTCTTGTCAATCTTTTATATAATACTTTGATCAACTAAAATCTACTTGTCCCATCCCTGTTTTCTTTATGACATTTTTAATACTATTTACATTGACATGAAGCATAGTTTTCCTGTCAGTTGAGCCCGTTGGTATGGCAACGTTTAATATCTTAAAGAAATGTCTGTCAGCATCATGATGGAAAAAGTAGTACTGGTACATTGTACCAGTATGAATCATCACCACCTTCAGCAACCACCATGACAAAACATTATCATAATGATAGTAATAGTAATAACAACAACAGCATCACATACAACAATTGAAGTAGAGAAAGCAGAGACTTGGCAGTCAGCCAGCCCAAGACTCACATATCCTGATCTCTTTCTGGCTCAATAACCTTGAGTAGATCCTTTCTTATCTAGAAAAAGAAGCTAACTATACATAATGCGTAGGTTATGCAAGTTCATAGAGATGGAGGGGGTATATGAATGTGTTATTTTATTTTTTATTTTTTGTGTGTGTGTGTAATAAAGTTTTATTAAAGTATAAAGGAGCTAGAGAAAGCTTCTGACATAGGCATCAGAAGGGGGCAAAAGAGTACCCCCTTTGCTAGTGTTAGCAATGGAGTTATATACTCTCCAATGAATCCAAAGAATGTCTGGAGGCTGTAAAGACTTCACCAGACCCACTCCCATAATTTATGTTTTAAGATAACAGAGTTAGCCAGAAGGTTTAATCCAAAGACTGTCCTCAGGCAGGACACATTATTGTTATATAATCCTAAGGAATGTAGAGGAAAAAAAGTAAAAAAGTTTGTCCCTTCTTCCTCCTTGAACATCCCAGACCTCTCTCTCCTTGGGGACCCCTAGACTTCTTATCAACCTGCCTAGGAAATGACTCTCATTCCCCTCTTTTCTTTTAGGAGAATTATGTTGCGTAGGGAAAAGGGGCGTCATTCTCATTCCATAACTGCTTCCGAGCTGACAAGGTGCATTGTCCCTAAATTGGTGAGGTGACATATTCTCCTAATCCTCATAGCGAGGATGTCTGATCCTGGGGCTCCAAGTAATAGTTGGAGGAGGCTGTGGCACTCATAGGAGCTCGGACAACTATTTGTAAATTAAAAGCTTTTAGACGGTTAGAAAACCCCATTATACAGTTACAGACGTAAGGCAAAATAGTCGTTAAACCAAGTCAAAATCAAAATGAAAAGTCACATTATGTCCATAGTTACATCAGTCCATCTTAAGGTTGTTAGATGTTATCAGTTTAAGAAGAGGTATCACATGGGATTGTTGAAGGTATTTGCAGACTTGGAGAAAGTCTTTTTCCTTGAAGTGGAGATGTCCACCACGGGAAGTCTTCCACTGATGAAGAGGGGAGTGCTCCGCAGACCCAGCAGTTAGACCAGTTGTGGAATGCAGCATAGGAGTGAGCCAAGGACAGGAAGGCATTGTCTTGAGGATCAAACGGCAGACTCAGGTTTTCTGGAGTCAGCAGAAGTAGGCTCACATAGATTATCAGGCCCATCTTGTCCTGAAGGATTCCGGACGAGCCCCCAGGATGAAAGGTTGTTGCTGAACGATGAGACATGGGATTCTTGGCCTCCGGAGGAGATGAATTCAATCCGGGGCCAGAGACAAGGCTGGATCGCTCAGAGCTTTTGTGTAATAAAGTTTTATTAAAGTATAAAGGAGATAGAGAAAGCTTCTGACATAGGCATCAGAAGGGGGCAAAAGAGTACCCCCAGAATGTGTTATTTTTTTAAAAATGCCCTGCGTGTATTTTCCAGCACATGGTTGACTTCTAATACATGATAGTTCCCATATCTATTTTCATGATCCCAAAGCAAGTTGAGTAACTTTTGAAGAGTTTTAAGGAGAGGAAGGTGGTATTACAAACTGATGAGTCAGGCTTGTTCCAGTTCTTTTCTCCCACACACACCAGCATTATGCCCTAGAACCATTTGGATTCATTCTCTGTCAACAATAGGGATGCTGTTGTGAACTGCACCGAGTCCATTTGAGGATTCTGTCCTCACATAGATTCCTCTCTTAGCCATCAAGGAGTAAGATACTTCCATAAGTCAAAGCTGAGAGCAAAACACTGTGTCATTCAGAAAAATAATGATCCAAACAGCTTTAAAAATAGAGAATGGGAGGGAGTTTATACACAGTAACATATACAGATTCAGTTCTTACATGAAAGGCAGTGTGCTAAGAATTTCATATACAGAAATTTGTTTAATCTTCAGAACCAGCATTGGAGGTGGAAACCTACTGATCTCCACTTTACAGAGGAGGAGACAGAAATCTTAGCAACCCTGAAGCTGATTGTCCAAAGTCATAACAATTAGCAAGTAGATAGCAAAAATTCAAATCCAGAATGGACTTTTTCCAGCTCATATGCTCCATCTTAAATTTATCCTACCCAGAAGAAAGGAAAAACATACTATAAACAGAGATGGGGAAAAGTCAGGAAGAAAGAGAGAGAGAAACAAACACTAAAGACATGGACACAAAGGGGAAGAAATTTTAATGAAAACCTATCCTTTATAAAAAATATTAATTCTTTTGTGTTTCTGAAAGTATGCACATATATATGCATATATACATAAGCATATGTGCCTGTACATTTTTATGATCTTATATGCATTTTTCCAGTTTTACTGAGAAATTATTGACATACATTATTATATAAGTGTAATTATGCATTACTGTGGTTTGATTTAAATATATTGTGAAATAATGACCACAATTGATTTAGTTAATATCCATCTTCTCATATAGATACAATAAAAAGAAAAGCAAAAACTTCTCCTTGTAGTGAGAACTCTTAGGGTCCACTCTTGCAACAACTTTCCCATCTATCCTATCATAAAGTAGTGTTAACTATAATCCTCCCATTGTATATTGCATCTCTAGTACTTAGTTAACTCTTAAATGAAAGTTTGTACCTTCTTCCAGTCCCTCCTCTGACCTCACACCATGCCTCTGGTAATTGGAAATATGTTCTCTTTTTCTATGAGTATGGTGTTTTTGTTTTGTTTTGTTTTTAGATTCTACATTTAAGTGAGATCATTCAGTGTTTGTCTTTGACTAATTTCACTTAGTGTAATGCCATGTTGCTGCAAATGATAGGATTTCCTCTTTTTTATGGTCAAATAATATTCCACTGATGTAGTCACTACAATTTCTTTGTCCATTTATTCATTGATGAACCCTTAGGCTGTTTCCATGTCTTGGTTATTATATCATAAACATGGAAGTGCAGATTTCTTTTCGAGTTAGTATTTTCATTTCCTTTGGATATATCTCCAGCAGTGAAATTGCTGAGTTATTAGGTAGAACCTCCATATTGTTTTCCATAGTAGCTCTACCAATTTACAATCCCACCAAAAGTGCACAGAGGTTCCCTTTTCTCAACATCCATGCCAGCATTTGTTGTCTCTTGTCTTTTCATTGATGGCCATTCTAACCGGCATAGAGTGATATGTCTTTGTGGTTTTAATTTGCACTTTCCTAAGAACTTGTAATGTCAAGCATCTTTTCATGTATCTGTTGATCATATGAATAGCTTCTTGGAAAAATGTCTATTCAAATCCTCTTCCTATTCTTAAATTGGATTTTATTTTCCGTTGAGTTGTATGAGTTATCTACATAGTTTCAGTGTTAACTCCTTATCTGATATGTGGTTTACAAATATTAATATTTTTTCCCATTCCATAGGTTACCTTTCCACTTTGTTGGTAGTTTCTTTTCTATGCAGAAGTTTTTTAGTTTGGTTTAGTTCCACTTGTTTATTTTTTATTTTGTTGCTGTGCTTTAGGTGTGATTTCCAAAAAGCTTTAAAAAGACCCACATTAAGGAAGCTTTTTTCCCATGATTTCTTCAAGGAGTTTCATGGTCTTAGGTCTTACATATAAACCTTTTTTGTGAGTAGTATAAGATATGAGTTAAGTTGCATTCTTTTAGAAAGAGCACAGTTGCGAAGATCCCCTGGAGAGGGAATGACTATGCACTCCAGTATTCTTGCCTGAAGAATCCCATGTTCGGAGGAGTCTGGTGGGCTACAGTCCATAGGATCACAAAGAGTCAGACATGATGAGTGACTAAGCACACACATGCCGAGTTTAGAACCTTATTCTCAAAAGAAGGGTCTTTCTACAGCCTGTCATTCATGCTGGCTTAATCTGATGTTACTTTTCTGTTCACAGTCTCAGTGTGAAATGTTTTCAGTTTGC
This sequence comes from Muntiacus reevesi, assembly GCF_963930625.1. NCBI lineage: Eukaryota > Metazoa > Chordata > Mammalia > Artiodactyla > Cervidae > Muntiacus > Muntiacus reevesi. The sequence goes on from NC_089250.1 coordinate 245,668,917, forward strand.
ATCTCTGCTGCCCTTGGTGGATGAAGTTCATACCTTTAGTGGAATTATTTTCATACTGGAATTACCCCCAGGAATTCAATAGAATCTGAAGTAGCAATAGTTTATTATCACTCAACAACATTTTCAATGTGATATATGCTCACTCTGTAATTTTTAAATTCTGTATCTCAAGGATCACAAGTCATTCTTTCTTTCCCAAACGTAATGCTTTCTTCTCAGACTTCAGTTACATTATGGATCTTTTCTTTTTTTTTAAACACTTGATCCTACCCACCTCTTTGTACCTAGTCTTCTACACTTTTATAATCTTTTGACTTCATTTCATGTTTTTAGCAATAAAAGTTTTTAAACATCCAAATGACACCATTCTCAGATTTTAAAAATCAGCTCTCCTCGGATACCAGTCACCTCCCCTATTGTGTCAAAAAGCCAAGGTCTACATGGTTCTGGTGAAGTTTCCTCCTTCTCTTCTCCTAAGTATAAACTCAGGTCTCCGGGATCAACTGAAGTTGAACTCCTTGGGCACAGTGATTAGTTCAAAAGTGGGCAGTTCTAGAATGCTCATCAATCTTAGGAATTTTTTTCACACTTTGTGGGGTGAGGTGTCTCTTTCCTTCTGAGCTGGAATCTGGAGAGATGCAAGTACTCAGGTGCTGGCAGCCATTCTGTCACCAAGTGTTAGGTGAGAATTCATCAGCCTACGAGAGAGGGATGAGCCATGACGGACAGATAATATTGCCTTTGCATCTCACTACCAGGAATGGTTTCACAAGCCATGGCATCAGGGCAACCACACATGGCCCTACAAAGTTTAATGCTTTGAAATCACTCTTCTGAATTGTTAATGATTGTATCTTCAAAGTGTGAGTGAAGTCCAGTCGGACAGTAGAGCACCAGAAGCCCAGCTCGTGAGTGGTTCTGCCTCCTGCCAGCTCCTTCCCTCCCTAGGGCAAGCTCTCACCTGCTTGCTCCCTGGTTCCTATGCCTTGGGCACCACCCCAGTTCCTGATCCCTGTGCTTTTTTTTTTTTTTTTTTTTTTTTTTACTGCAATGAGTCTTTGTTGCAGAGCACAGTCTCTTCATTGCTGTGTGCCAGCTTTCTCTAGGTGCGGGGCGCAGGGGCTATTCTCTAGCTGCCGTGCACGAGCTTCTCATTGCAGTGGCTTCTCTTATTGCAGAGTAGGGCTCTCAGCTCTGCAGGCTTCTGTAGTTGCTGCTCGCAAGCTTTAGAGTGCAGGCTCAGTCGTTGTGGCACGCAGGTTTAGTTGCCCTGCAGCATGTGGGATCTTAGCTCCCAGACCAAGGATCAAACTCATGCCCCCTGCATTAGCAGGCAGATTCTTCACCACCTGACCACCAGGGAAATCCCCTGATCCCTGTACTCTCTGACCCTTCTTCAATAGCTGTTGTCCTCTGCCATGTTCCGTCTTGGGGTAGCCTGGAAGTGAGACAGAATGAGGGGTCTCAATACACCATTACCCTTAGCCCCCAGCAGGTACCGGGATGCAATTAGGAAGAAGGTTGGGTTGGCAGATGCCTCAAAACATCCTAGAGTGGGGCTAAGTGGTGAGCACTCTACCCCAGGATGGGAGCACCAAAGTGTGCTCAGCAGTCATTCAACGCAGCAGGACCTGAGTGGGGTCCCAGAGTGGAGGCTGCAATACCTTGTGTGGGGGGTTGGTCAACATGTTCACCATGGATGGGGCAGTGGAAAAAGAGGTTGATTTTTGCCTCCTCCAGAGGACTCCTAAAGTTTTATTTTTCACTAGATCATGCATATTCTATAGCTGGCCCTGCATTTCATCCTTGGATCTTTCAGCTAGCATGAGAGAGTCAATTCTATTTTTTGTTTAGGATTCTTCAAGTTAGATTTTCTGTCAGAGGTCTAGTGGGCATACCCATGTTTTCTGCTCAGTTCTGGGCCAGCTGACACATGTCAGTCTCTGGTCACCACTCTGGCGACAGCTGTTTTCTGTCCTCACCAACCACCTGTTGCCTCATATCAGTGCTTCTTCGTGCTACTGAGCTACCCATTCCTCTGAGCCCAAGGAGTGGGTGTTAGGCTCTCCCTTAATCCCCTTAAAGCACAGCTGAAACCAGGCTGTTCAAAAATGAGCTTCAGGACCTAAAAAAGGTAATACGATAAAGGCATGTGAATCTAAGAGCTCAGTTATCGACTCTGAGCTCATCAGGTCCTTCCCCTCAGCCCCTGCTCTGCCACCATGTTGCAGAAGCCATATGAGACCCCTTGATGGATGAAGGTGTTGCACATATGCCCACGCCCACAAGAATCGAACCCACATTGTCCCGAGGCCCTTAGACAGGGGGACCTCCCTGGCAGTCCTTCTCAAGAGCTGCAAAGCAAAAATGTTAATGGTGCCCCTGGCTTTTAAATTAAATCTGACCCCATTTGCAGCCATCAACATTTTAGAAATATAGTAGCAATTCAGTCACAGGGTACCTACATATATAACACACCTCTTATTTCATATTTGTAATTTGTAAAAATTTCTGTTTCCAACAATTCAGAGGGAAATTATAGACTGGTCTTACTCAACAGTATAGATGTTGTTGAGTAATAGCACTCTGCCTTATGTGTTAGCAAAAGGAATTCAGGATTGTTATGACTAAATAGGACTTATGGAAGAATTTGAACAATAGTCAAATATTAGAAAATCTATTGTAAAAACAATTATATAATCCTCTCAAAAATATAGGAAAATTTAGTACCAAGTTATGATTTTGAAACAAACAAACTTTTGGGAAACTAGCCATGGAAAGGAATATCCTTACCCTAACAAAAGTTACCTATAAATGGTGAAGATTTAGTACCTTTTCTATTAAACTCAGGATCAAGATATGGGTTCCATTATTATATCTTGTATTTAACTCTATTCTGAAGATCATAACGAGCAAGCTAAGGAAGGAGGGAGGGAGGAAAGCGGGAAAAAAGGAAGAAAAATAACTGTAAGGAAAGAATCAAAGTGAAAAAGTGAAAGTGAAAGTCACTCAGTCATGTCCAACTCTTTGCAACCCCGTGGACTATACAGTCCATGGAATTCTCCAGGCCAGAATACTGGAGTGGGTAGCCTTTCCCTTCTCCAGGAGATCTTCCCAACCCAGAGATCGAACCCACATCTCCCGCATTGCAGGCAGATTCTTTACCAGCTGAACCACACGGAAAGAATCAGAAGTCTTCACAAATTATAGTGTCCTTGTTGAAAATGAAAGGACATGAATATTGACAGGTGATTTATTAGAAATAATGAGAATGTTTATCAGTATTGTTAGGTAACAGATCAATTTCAGAATACACAAAATATTTAAGGCAACAGTGTCCCGTAACTAGTAAAAACAAATTAGGAAATGTAATTTTTAAAGACTCATGATAGTAAAAGTTATATAAGATATTATAAGAAATTTCTTAAAATGTACAGGAAGATATAAAATAAGACCTACATAAAAGATGAAATAGACCATGTTGATGAATGGGAGGATTTACTATTTCAAATATACCAAATCTCCTTCAATTAATCTGATGTGAGTCTTATACTAAAATAAATCATTTACTCTATCATATATTATCAAAATCCCAAAGGATTTCTTTTGCGCACTGGACAGGTTTAACCTGAAATTATTACAGATGAGTAAAGGTGAGAGAAAAAAGGTAAAGATTACTCTAACAAGTAGCAATATTTAATTTGAATCTTTAATAATTATTTCAGAGTGGTGTTGGTGCAGTGATAGTCAAATAGGTCAGTCTTTCTATGCACCATTATTACATTGTTGTAATGAGAGTCCCAAAACATGATCACATATAAATGAGCACTTTCTGTGTTTCACAGTTGACTTTATAATCAGTGAGTGATGGATAGACACTTCAATAATGATACTGAGTTTGAGGAGGTAAAAATGATCATTCATTTACAAAATCAAATACATTTAGATACTCATTTTATACTGGACACAGAAAAGTAGCAATACAGTTGGATGCCACCAATCTACATGTTACAAACACAAGAAGCAATCCTAAAAGTAGTATAGGGACACATATATGAACTTAAAGTGTAAAAACATTCATGGGAAGATTTCTCATCCATTTTAGAATTGTGGAAGGGAGGATATGGGAGGTCTTTAGCTGCATCTCTAATTCTATCTCTTTGCAAAAAAAATAAGAAACATGGCTGAATACAAAGTTTAATAATGTGGTCAAAAGGTATAGTAATATCCTTTTGTAACTTTTTGTACTTTTCTCTATATTGAAATAGCCTATAATTTAGGAGGGGAAAAAAGCAATTACTATAATGGACAGGTCAGTTAACATGTATTTATCCACTGAATTCACCACTTAAGCAGAATAAAGGAGAAGGAAAAAAACATATGAACATTTCAATAAATGTAGAAAAAGCTTCTGTTAAAGTCAATAACTATTTGTGATAAGCAGGGAAAAACATTCAGTATATTAGGAATAGAAGTAAGCTCTCTAATCTGATAAAGGACATTAAACAAAGTACAACTCACATAATAACCATAATAACTTTTTACTAAATATTTAATGTTTTACCCTCTATATACAGAATCAAGAGAAATAAATTCACTCTTACTTCATCCAGTCAACATTGCACTGGAGGCTCTAGTCAGGGAAAAGGCAAGAAAAAATGAAAGACATACCATTAGAAAAGTAAACTTTATCATTGTTTTTATTCACAAATGACATGATTAGATGCATAGAAAAACCAAAGGACTCAACTCATAAACTACTAGTTAGTGAAATTAATAAGGTTTCTGAATACAAGGTCAAAATGTAAAAGCAAATTGTGTTCCAGGGGCAAAAATTTGGAAAATTCATCATAATTCCAAATTTTTGAGAGAAATTGAAGGGGTCATAATTAAATGGAGGATGCATGCATACCAAGTCGCTTCAGTTGTGTCCAACTCTTTGTGACCCTACGAACTGTAGCTCACCAGGCACCTCTGTTGATGGAAGTCTCGAGGCAAGAATACTGGAGTTGGTTGCCATGCCCTCCTCCAGGGGATCTTCCTGACCCAGGGATCGAACCCACATCTCTTATGTCTCCTGCATTGGCAGATATGTTCTTTACCACCATCTCCACCTAGGAAGCCCTAAATGGAGGATATCCACATATAAATAGAAGTATTTCTATAAATATCGATATCTAATAAATATAAACATCCATATTCAAGGAGAAAACAACCTGATATTGCTTTCGTTTCTGTTCGTCTCCAGGCCATCCTCTACATTGTCCAGAATCAGGGGTCTGCAGTGGAGGTGAGCTTGGTTTGACATCCCTGGTTTAACACTCCTGAGCAGTTGCCTTGCTATTTGAAGCGGAGGTTATAAGCGAGACCGCTGTAAAGGATACGGATGAGACTCCTCGCAGATTTTTGGGTATCTGTTTGCAGTGTCTGCTTGACCCTCTCTTGGTTTCCTGCAGTTGGTGGCTGGGCTGTCTTCACCTACTTGCGCAGGGAGTTCAAAGTGCCTAGAGATTTCCATTGTGTAGGGTGGCCCTAAACCCATGACTGATGGGCACGGGAGTATGAACGCTAAAAGCAAGCCCCCTCGCTTCAGGTCGGGATAACTGAGACATCACTTCCACTCTGAAAGCCCCTGGCAGGTGAACTGGAAGCTGTTGTAATCCCTCCCTGCTTGGTTTCTGGCCGGGCCTGCCCTGCTTCCTCCATTTCCAGATTGTCTTCTGGGTGCAGCGCCTTCTAAATAAACACTTTGCACATGAACCCTCATCTCAGGATTTACTTCTTGAGACCTGACCTAAGACACTCCACTTTGCCAAATTTAGATTTCAAATATTGCTTGTCATATTTAAATTTCAAACAGAGTATTTTTAAACTGCATTTACTAACCCGATTTGGTTTTTACCACTTCCTTCTGGTTTATTCTTCTGTTTTGTTTACTGACCTTCTTTGCCCTGCCAGTGAAAGCATTTGAGGGTTTAACCCCTGACCTATGGGCTGTCCACCAGGGGAGGCTGATTTAGGGCCCTTGACATCTCACCTCATTATACCTGTCCCGCTTCATCTCCCACCTCGGTCTCAGGCACCTTCATTTCCTGCGACCACTTAATGTCATCACATCCCCCATCCCTGCAGGCACTTGCTCAGTGTTGTCCCTCTACCTGTGATTCTTGGTCTGAGTGAAAGATTCTCCCCCACCTTATTTTATTTTTCGTAAGCTCCTTGATTATTTTTATTTTTATGATTACTTTTTGTGTTGGAGTATAATTGCTTTACAGTGTTGTGTTCTGCTGTACGGGTGAATCAGTTATATGTTTTCGCATGTCTCCTCCTTGTTGAGGGATATATCCCCTACTCATGTATGGACAGGGATATATCCCCACTCATAGATCCCCCCAGCCCACCCCCTAGGTCACCACAGCTCTGAGCTGGGCTCCCTGTGCTATACAGGTTCCCATGAGCTGTTTGTTTTACATACTGCAGTGTATATATGCCACGGCTACTGTCCCGATTTGTCTCACCCTCCCTTTCCCCTCTGTGTCCACATGTCCATTCCCCAGGTCTGCACCTCTATTCCTGCCCTGAAAACAGGCTCATCTGTACCATCTTTCTAGAGTCTATTGTATAGAGTGAAGTAAGTCAGAAAGGAAAAAACAAATATTGTATATTAGCACATGTGTATGGAATCTAGAAAGATATTATAATTACTTTTTTATTGAGGTACAGTTAATTTACAGTCTTGTGTTAGTTTCTGCTATACAGCCAAATAAATTAGCTACACATATACATATATCCACTTTTTTTTAAGATTCTACCGCCATACAGGTCATTACAGAGTATTGATAGAGTTCTCTGTGCTGTGTTGTTGGTTCTTATTAGTTATTCTCTCCTACTTTAGATCCACCTAACAAAGTCCTCTTCATCGAGGCCCTCATCAAATGCCCCATCCTCTGGAAAAGCTGTTCCTCCAGCCCTGCCTGGGCTCCCCCAGGACCCTGTCCGCATGTCTGTGACTTGACATAACATACCAGAGTGGAATCGGAAAGACATCTGGGATTAACGTCCTAGAAGGAGAGAGAGGGTGAGGGTGTCTGGGCAGAACAACAGCATGAGAAAAGATCTGGTGGTGGGCTGGGAAGAGGTGGATCGAGTGGAGCATCATGTGTTAGAGAAACCGACTAAAGACCAGCACTGGGGGAGGTTGGAAACCAGGAGGGATGGGGTGGGTGGAAAGTAAGAAGGACAGGCGACCAGAATAAGCAGCAGTTTCTAGTCTGCTATTCATGGATGAACATGGGGAGATAAGGAAATGCCTCCAAAAGGCTTTTGTGTGACTTCCTGAGGCCAGAAGAGTGTGAGCTGCAGGCAGAGGTGGCCGGGATGGCTTCATCATAGGCTTCTCTGCCCAGTTAGTTCATAAAACCGAGGTTCCTTAGGAACCATGGTCACAGGGGCCAGAGCTTGCCTTGACAGCTTCATTTAGGAAAAAAAAAAAAACAAAACTTTATAATAATCGAAAGCCTGAGAACAGAAAGTTTGAAAATTAAAAAGCCCACGGCACTCTCAGGACCCTGTGGCCTCCTTGACTTACAAGTGTTCTTTCTAATTATCTACACCCTAAAGTGGTGGGTCTCAAAGTGTGGTCTCAGGGCCAGCAGCCTCTGAGAACTTGTTAGAAATACAGATCCTTGGGCTAACCAGGCTGTGCTGTGCTGAGTCGCTCAGTCGTGTCCGACTCTTCAAAACGCCGTGGACCATATGCCCACCAGGCTCCTCTGTCCACGGGGATTCTTCAGGTAAGAACACTGGAGTGAGTTTCTCTCCTGCAAGGGATCTTCCCAGGGATCAAACCCAGGTCTCCCACATTGCAACCTACCTAGTCAGAAACTGGAGGTGGGGCCAGAAATACGTTTTCACCAGCCTTTCATATGATTCAAATGCATGTTTAACGCACTGATCGGAAGCCTGCAAAGCCCTCTCAACGTCATTATCACAGTGGTTCTCCCTGGAAACCCCGGATGCATGTTTCTTGTACCCACAGTGCATTGAGGATATTAGGGGTACCGAAGGATGCGATTTCCAGGGTGCAGTTCCAGGCTGCTTGCCTCTGTGGGACAGCCCACTTTCTTTGAGTAGGGTGTGTCTCCCACCATGTTCTCCTGTGGTCCCTGTGAGATCCCCGAACCCTCAAGAGAAAGAAAAGACATCTTTGCCCCCTCTACTCTGAGCATTCCTGTGCTCCATGACAAGCCACAGGACAAACATTCAAAGTGATGACTTGCATGACCCTAACTGCAATGAGAAAATATATTCAGAACAATTCATCTGACTTCAGTTGGAAACCAATGAGGGTGTCCCAGTAGACTTTTGACCCATTAGGGATCCATGTTTCCCCATTTAAAAAATTATGCAGACAGATAAAATAGGCAAGGTTTTTTTTTTAAAACAATAAATAACTATTTAAACTGTAAGAATCACCACCATTTTGATAGGCATCATCGAATGTACTGTCAACACTATACTCCATATGTCATTGGATTCAATCCTCATAACAAATGTACAGACTTGGTTTTTTCTTTCTCTTTGTTCAAAGAGGAAAGCTGAATTTCTCATGTAATCATGGCTATGATCACTCTCTTGCTTCAAATATTTCAGTTAATGTCCATCAATCTACAACAGTGTGTCTCAGCTGTGGTTGCACATTAGAACACCTGGGGGATTTAAAATCCTGATGCCCAGCCCTGACCCCAGACCAGTTAGAATCCCTGGGGAATGGACCTGGTGTTTTTTAAAGTCTTCCAGATGGTTCCAATGCACATTCCAGTTGGAGAATCATGCTTCGGTCTCCTTAGTGTTGCCTACAGATGCTTAAATGCTCTGGCTCCTACCTACCTGTTGAAAACGTGTTCTATTCCTTCTTTCCAGGGCTTAGCATCCTGGTCTCTTTTTCTGTTCCTCAGCTGTGTTTCAATGGCTTCATCACTTCCAAGCCTTTGCGGTTGTTGTTCCTCCTGTCGGGATGCTTCTTTCATTTACTTGTAAAATATTCATTTATTTGGCTGTGTGGCCCTTGGAGTCTCTGGTTGGTGTGCATGGACCCCAGAGCACATGGGCTTAGTAGTCGCCGCCCTCGGACTTAATTACCCTGAAGCACGTGGGATCTTAGTTCCCCGGCTATGAATTGAACCTGTGTCCCCTGTGTTTCCAGGTGGGTTCTTAACTACTGGACTACCAGGGAAGTCCCCTGGATGCTTCTTTTAGCAACTCTTCATGTGGTTGACCCAGCAGCAGCCTTCAGGTCTCAGCCCAAATGTTTCTTCTTCTAACAGCACACCGTTGGCCTCTTCATCTGAAGTGACACTCAGTCTCATTCTCCCTGATCGCTTTGCTTTATCTCTTTGGAAGCATGTTTCACAACCGTGATTATATATTTGCTGAAATTTGTGTTTTGTTGGTCTTAACACCACTTTAATGAAGGACCCATATGATTCTTCGCTACCATATCTTCAGTGTTTGGAAGGGTGTCTGTTTCAACAAATATTGCTGGAATAAATGAATGAAGGAGATTGAATAAACTCAGAGGGTTTAGGTGATAAATCCTCAGCCATATAATTGTATTAATATTGATATTAATATTTGAACTCCAATGTTTTGAATCAAGGTTCATCAGTTTTTCTAATACCTTTGAATTAACCATTTCTGCTTTCACTCTGTTCATACATGTTTAAACAAACAAGGTTAGAAAAAAACATACCGTTCCTAATAAGGAACCTGAAACTTGGTGACTAGGAGTTTACCTTCTGTGATGTGCAAGGAGTACGTGAGTAGGCACAGTACAAAACCAGCTGTGTAAATAGCATCACCTCCAGTCCAATTTAAATGAAGTCAGTAAATTATGCTTCCAGACCCTAGGCCATTTATTACACTGTGCTAGAGGGGAAGAAAAAAAAAAAGAGGAATGTTCAGAAAACTAATTTCTCTGCTCAGGCCTTTCATTAAAAGCCAAATGGAAGGGGGCCCTGTAGAAGAACATGGTGACTGGTATAATTGTGAGAGACACATTCTTTGAAAATTGGAATAATCAGGTGGTGGTTCACCTTCTTTAGTCAGTTCTCATTGTTATCAATAATGGAGGGCCATGAGCTGGGCTGAACCCCAGCCCACAGTGTGCCCTAGAGGAGACACAGAGGGCCAGGCTAGCCCTCTGCCGGCAGAAGCAATAACACTAATGTTAATAACAACAAGTCACCTGTGTCAGCTCTTTGGGAAATAGCTGTTGGGTGTGGGGGAATGTTAATATTTTTCTCCCTCTCCTTTGTTTTCTGACAATAGAAATGCACTTGCAAATAATATTGCATTGGCTTTAATGTGCACAAGAGAGTCAGATTTTACTCTCTTGCTACCACAATAAAATAATCACATCCAGTATTGGTGTCAGAGAGGACTAAGTCTAGGTAGCCATGGCTGAGGTTGGTATCAGTCTTTACGTGACTAGCAGATTCTTTACCATCTGAGCTACCAGGGAAGTAGATTCATCAATTGTTGGGGGTGGGAGGATTGGCTCCAGGACCCCCACTGACACCAAAATTCACAGATGATCCCTTACATAAAATGGCATATTATTTGTGTATAACCTAAGCAATCCTTCTGTGTGACTTAAAAAAAAAATTGTTGATTGATTTGGCTATGCCAGGTCTTAGTTGCAGCATGTGGGATCTCTAATTGTGACATATGAACCCTTAGTTGTGACATGTGAACCCTTAGTTGCAGCTTGTGGGATCTACTTTCCTGACCAGGGATCAAACCCATGTCCTCTGCATTGGAAGCTCAGAATCTTAGTCACTGGACCACCAAGGAAGTCCCCTCTTGTGTGCTTTAAATCGTCTGGAGATTACTTATAAAACCTGATACAATGTAAATGCTATGTAAATAGTTACCAGCATGTGGCAAATTCAAGTTTTGTTTTTTGGAACATTCTGAAACTTTTTTTCCTCCAAATATTTTCAATCTGTAGTTGGTTGACTCTATGGATATGGAGGGCTGACTATATATGCTGATGCTGTAAGGCCTCACACATATAATTTTATTTAAATCTCATAAGAAGTCATTTAATTCGCACCGTGATCTTACCATGTAGAAACTACTACTCTACTGATGCAAATACTAAGAGTCAGAAAGTTCAGTGACTTGCCTGTAATAGTGGATAAGTGGCAGAGCTCTAGTTTGAACACTCTTCTTTCTTCCCTGAACTCCATGCAACCTAGACTAGAAATCACCAGGCTTCTCACAGCAACAGGCATAATGAACCTGGAGATACAAAGCCCAGTTGGCTACCAGGTCACTGTGTGACCTTTGAATGAGCCCTGTCTCCCATCCCATGGCTTGCCAGGCTGGGCAGTTTCTTTCTTGATTCCCACTCTTGTGTGCTTGCCCACTGCAGAGAAGTTACAACAAGACACACAAAACCACCACCTTGTAGACATTTCAAATTAGATTCTTTCATATACCTAGACAGCATATTAAAAAGCAGAGACATTACTTTGCTGACAAAGGTCATCTAGTCAAAGCTATGGTTTTTCCAGTAGTCATGTATGGATGTGAAAGTTGGACTATAAAGAAAGCTGAGCACTGAAGAACTGATGCTTTTGAACTGTGGTGTTGGAGAAGACTCTTGAGAGTCCCTTGGACTGCTAGGAGATCCAACCAGTCCATCCTAAAGGAAATCAGTCCTGACTATTCATTGGAAGGACTGATGTTGAAGCTGAAACTCCAATACTTTGGCCACCTGATGCGAAGAACTGACTCACTGGAAAAGACCCTGATGCTGGGCAAGATTGAAGGTGGGAGGAGAAGGGGACGACAGAGGATGAGATGGTGGATGACATCACTGACTTGATGGACACAAGTTTGAGTAAGCCTTGGGAGTTGGTGACAGACAGGGAAGACTGGCGTGCTGCGGTTCATGGGGTCGCAAAGAGTCGGACACGACTGAGCGACTGAACTGAACAGAACTGATGTGTGAAATCACCTAGTTTGAACATTAATGATGAAAGCAAACTCTAGATGCGAGTCTCAGGGAGATAGAAAAGAGGGGGTGCTGCGGGAAGAGGAGCAGAGGGATACCCCCTGGTCTTCTTGCTGTGGCTCCAGGGAGAGGAGCCAGCGGCTTCTTTCCTCGCCCCCTGCACTGCTCACGAGGGGCACTGGGAAAACAATGAAACCAGCCTGGAGCTGAGAACACAATCACATGAACTTGAAAATGTGGTAAAGACCAAATTAAAGCAGGAAGCCTTAGGCGTAAATACAAATGGATGACTATCACCAAAGCTCTGCGGCAGCAAGTTGAAAAGAAAGTGAGGGGGATTCTTGTGCTACTAAAGTAAAAGCTAAAAAAAAAAAAAAAACAAAAAAATGCAGGAGGTAGCAGGGAGGCAGATCGCGGAGGTCAAGATTCCTCACGGGGCTCCCAAAAGAGTCATCTGGTTCTGTGTGAAATGAAGTTTTAGGCCCCAAATCTGAGTTGGTAAAAAACCCAGTCCCCTCCTACCGCCATGGCGCCTCTGTAGGTGCCCATGCAAGGCCAGCATCCACTGCTGCATTCACACCTCTGATGCCTCAGAGGAATCCACAGTCCACGCTGAGTCTTAACAGTGCCACAATTAAAATAAATATTTTTTTGCTCCGTTGAACTTTCATTGCTCCTCCACCTAGATGCTGGCACTGCCTCCTCAGGTAATGAACTAGTCTCAAATCTCTTGATTTTTTTGCTCATAGATGTCCACATATCACATGGTAGCTATTGCCTGACTGGTCACTCGTCATTCACCAAAAACTTAATTATTCATTCATGCTGAAGCTCCATACTTTCGCCACGTTATGCAAAGAGCTGACTTGCTGGAAAAGCACCCTGATGTTGGGAAAGATCGAGGGCAGGAGGAAAAAGGGACAGCAGAGGATGAGATGGTTGGATGGCATCAATGATTCAGTGGACATGAGTTTGAGTAAGCTCTGGGAGATAGTGAAGGACAGGGAAGCCTGCTGTGCTGCAGTCCATGGGGTCGCAAAGAGACAGACAGGACTGAGCAGTTGAACAACAACAGTAATATTAGGCATTTACCGAGCACCTACTAGGCACCCAGCTCTGTTCTAGGCACTTGTGCCCTGTGATGGAACAAGAGCAGATGTAATCTGCTGCTGAGGCAGAGCCTGGGAGACAACCATTAAAAATATAAGTAAGTAACACTAGGAAGTGTTTTGAAAGGAAACTAACAGGGCCTGAAATAACAGAAGTGTTAGCATACATGAATCTAAAAATCCAGAAAACTAAGGACAAAGAATCCCCCAAAGACCTTGAGTCAAGGAAGGGCTTGGCATCTTCATGAAACCACAGATCAAAGTGAGAAGGTCGGTGAGAAAGGAGAGGAGTAATAGGAGACCGAGTTGGAAAGGCAGGATGGGCTTCTGACCTGGTACCTTGTGGCCATGGATGGTACACTGCAGCTTCACATGAAGGTGGTGGAAGCCACAGAAGGGTTGAAGCCAGAGAGTGATCCCTGTTGGATCCCTGGTGTATGCCTACAGTACCACATTTTTCATCCTTTCATCAGTTGATAGATATTTGGGTTGTTTCTGTCTTTTGTTTATTGTGAATAGTACTGTTATGAACACTCACAGACAAGTTTTTGTTTGAACACCTATTTTCAGTTCTTTGGGATATATATACCTAGGAGTGGAATTGCTGTGCTGTATATTAATTAAATGTTAAACTTCTCTAGGGACTGCCAAATTTTCCCCCAGTAGCCGCATTGTTCTACCTTCCCACATCTATGTATGAGAATTCTAATCTCTCCACATCCTCTACATGCTGCTATAACAAGGGTGAATATGGCGTGCTAATGAAAAACTCAGGCACAAAAGTCCTTTAATCATATGGGTAACTTTATATGAAATCTCCAGGATAGGTAAAAATCCATAGAGACAGAGGCAGACTAGTGGTTGCCAGTGGTTGAGGAGAAGGGGAAATGGGGAAGGAGAGCTTGATGGGTGCGAAGTTTCCTTTTGGCGTGATAAATTGGAGTTCTCATCCTAAACTCTGGGACTAGGTAGTGGTGATGGTTTGAGAGTCATGTGAATGTATCAATACTTAATGCACCTGATGGCTAAAATGGTCAGTTTTATATTGTCTGTCTTTTATTGCAATAAAAAAGAATGCCTAACAATTGATGGAGAATTATTAATAGTTAAGAAGGAGACTGAAGAAGGAGATGACATCTTCAGTAGAATGAGACTCCGAGAGGAAGGAACCCGGGATGTCATTCAAAGAGGAATGGAATTCCGTTCAGTGGATGCCTTGTTGGTCCTTCACACAACCTCTTTTGCCTTTTCCCGTCAATATCCTTGTACCCACTGATTCATCTCTAGGCCTCTCCTCCTGCTGAGTCCTCTTTGGTACGAGAGGTATCCATGTCTTATTATATTTGTTAAATAAATAAAATAAATTAGTAGCATCAGGTGGCTTAAGGCTGTGTGTGTGGACCTGCTGAGCAGCTATCATTACACTGTCCTCCCCATTCTCCTACCTCAGCCAACCAAGGATCCTCAGCCACATGGAAGGAAAAAAGCCCTGAAATCAATACAATATTTATCAGGAAGGTGCTGAAGCGTGGCCAGCCAAGAAACAATCTGCTGACTCGGAAGCATAGGGAGGGCTTCTCCAGCCAGGCTACTGCCTGCCGGAGCCTGGTGGAAGCCCCAGAAAGACAAATTGCAGTCATCAATCCCAGGGAAGTGAGACTTGAGTCTACTTCCTGTATCCGCAGGAGGGAGAAAGAGTTGCAATCCCAGAGCTCCGTTTCTGAGATGGTAATGAGGATCCTTCCACACTGGATGACAGTCGACTTGAAAGCAAGTTGGAAATCACACTGTTTCCTATTAACAGCCTGACGTTATGTGCTGCGGGGTCAACATGGGTCAGGCCTGTTGGTGTGGCTTTGCAGAGAAGGTGCTCTGATCCCATTAATATGGGCTCTGCTTCCTCTGACCCTCACTCAGATAAGCACCGCTGCCATCCACTTGCACAAAGATCCAGTACAACAAGGAGGGCTCAGAACCATGATAAATAAACACAGCAGACTTAGGCAAGCATCATTCTTTGTATTCTCATCTCCAATAATACTATCCTGCAAGTCAGTTACTATGGAGCCCAGTGCTGGGCATCGTTACCTGTCATTACTAAAAAGAAAAGCTTTTTATGTTTCTTTAAAACAAAACAAAACATTTATTTATTTTTAATTGAAGGATAATTGCTTTACAATAGTGTGTTAATTTCTGCCATACATAAATGTGAATCAGCCATAGGTATACATGTATCCCCTCACTCTTGAACCTCCTCCCACCTGCCACATCATCCCACACCTCTAGGTTGTCACAGAACCCCAGTTTGAGCTCTGCACAATACAGTAAATTCCCCTATTTTAAATATGATAGTGTATATGTTTACATGCTACTCCCTCCATTAGTCCCACCCTCTGCTTTGCCCGTATCCACAAGTCTGTTCTCTGTCTGCATCTCTACTGCTGCCCTGCAAATAGGCCATCAGTACCATCTTTCTAAATTCCATATGTATGCATTAATATATGATATTTGTTTTTCTCTTTGTGACTTACTTCAGTTTGTTTAATAGGCTCCTTGCTGTCTGACTCTTCGTGGTATCATGGACTTTAGCCCTCCAGGCTCCTCTGTCCATGGGGATTCTCCAGGCAAGAATACTGGAGCGGGTTGCTATGCCCTCCTCCAGGGAATCTGCCCAACCCAGGGATTGAACCCAGGTCTCCAGCATTGCAGGTGGATCTTTACTGTCTAAGCTACCAGGAAAGTCCAAGAATACTGTAATGGGTAGCCTGTCCCTTCTCTAGGGGGTCTTCCTGACCCAGTAATCAGACTGGGGTCTCCTTCATTGCAGGCAGATTCTTTACCAGCTGAGCTACCAGGCAAGCCACATAATACATTCTAGGTTCATCCATCTCAATAGAACTGACTCAAATGCATTCCTCTTTATGGCTGGGTAATATTCCATTGTATATATGTACTGCAACTTCTTTATCCATTCATCTGTCAAGGACATTTAGGTTGCTTCCATATCCTAGCTATTGTAAATAGTGCTGCAATGAACACTGGGGTACATGTGCCTTTTTAAATTATGGTTTTCTCAGGATATATGCTCAGTAGTGGGTCATCAGTTCAGTTCAGTTCAGTCGCTCAGTTGTGTCCGATTCTTTGTGGTCCCATGGACTGCAGTATGTCAGGCTTCCCTGTCCATCAGGAACTCCCAGAGCTTACTCATAAACTCATGTCCATTGAGTCAGTGATGCCATCCAACCATCTCATCCTCTGTCATTCCCTTCTCCTCCTGCCTTCAATATTTCCCAGCATCAGGGTCTTTTCCAGGGAGTCAGTTCTTCACATCAGGTGGCCAAAGTATTGGAGTTTCAGCTTCAGCATCAGTCATTCCAATGAATATTCAGGACTGATTTCCTTTACGATAGTCTGGTTGGATCTCCTGGCAGTCCAAAAGACTCTTAAGAATCTTCTCCAATAGCACAGTTAGGTCATATGGTTGCTTTATTCCTGTATTTTTAAGGACTCTCAATACTGTCTTCCCCAGTGGCTATATCAGTTTAAATTCCCACCAACCAGTACAAGAGAGTTCCCTAAGAAAAGCATTTTATAGACATCCCTCAGTAGGAAGCAGACCAAGGAGAAAAAGACCATGTTCTCTGAAGTCTCACAGACCCAAGTTTAGCCTTTTCCTACATGACTTCCTAATTGAGTGACCTTGGGAAAGTGACTTGGAGAGTGAGACCCTCAGCCTTCCTGTCTGGAAAGTGGACATAATGATATTTATGTCATAAAGCTACTGGGGAGTATATAGTATATGTGTGTTAAGACCTAAGGTATAGCCTGGGTGCTTGGGAAGTTCTTCTACAATAACACAGTGTCCACAGACAGCGAATGTTCAATATTTTTCAACTCTTATTCTTGTTGGAATCACTGTCTTATGCAAAAGCAGAGAATTCCACTGCTGTACTGATCTCCTCCAGGAGGAGGGGAGTTGTTAGCAAGTGCTAAAAACTGTCAACAACTAACTTACTTTTTCTTAACCTTTTTCTCAGTAGGACCCACTTCCAGTACTGATCAGGAGTCCTGGCTTGAATCGGAGCTGTATTTGCCCTAGTTCTAGCGGGGAGAGTGCTGCAGAGCTCTGGAGAAGTTAGAACACCCAGAGAGAGAGAAGTAGAGAAGTGGGTCCAGCCATGGGGACTTGTGGGAGGAGAAAGGAAGGGGACTTGGAGAGAACCTAGATGCCTCCAGCATGGGCCCCTTGAATGTTTGATTCACTGTGTAGGTTTCACCCTAAAGGGGAGGGTGCCTTCCAGGAGACGCTTTCAGAGGACATGCCTAGTGAGGTGTCCTCCCTCCATTCGAGACTCCTTGCTCTAGAAAGCTCTGATTTTTTCGGTGACAGTGATGACTTGTGACTTTGTTCTGGATGGTAGAGGCGGGACTGGAGGAAGGTTGGGAGCCTCGTCACTAAGGCCAGGAATTTAAAGAAAGCTTTTATGGCAAGGAAAACCTAAAGGCTGAGACAAGAAAAAAATATTTATACCTTTTTGATTCACAATGGATTCAAACTGGAAATGTCTAAATGTCCACTAACAGTACAATGATGAATGTGCTACATATGATTTCACTTATATAAAGTTCAAAATTCAGCCAAACAAGTTGATGGGTATACATATGAAAATATTAGTTACCTTGTGAGGGGAGTGACTGGGACAAGGTAAGAAAAGGGTCCTGGAATGTTCTATTTCCTTTTTTTTTAGTTGAAGTATGTTTGACTTACAATGTTGTATTAGTTTCAGGTGTATAGCAAGATGATAACTTTTTTCAGATGCTTTTCAGATTATATCCCTTATAGGTTATTGTTTATATCCCTGTGTTATGCAGCAGGTCCTTATTGGTTATCTATTTTATATGAAGTTGTAAGCTGTGTTTAGTTGTTCAGTCATATCCGACTCTTTGCAACCCCATGGACTGTAACCCGCCAGGCTCCTCTGTTTGTGGGGCTTCTCCAGGCAAACATACTGGAGTGGTTTGGAAGATCTCCTCCAGGGGATCTTCCCAACCCAGGGATCGAACCCAGGTCTCCCACATTGCAGGTGGATTCTTTACCATCTGAGCCACCAGGGAAAATGATAGGAAGTTGTGTGTATATTAATCCTGTGTTCCTAATTTATTCCTCTCCCTTTCCCCTTTTTAGTAGCCATAGGTTTGTTTTCTATGTCCGTGAGTCTGTTTCTGTTTTGTATATAAGTTCATTTGTATCATTTTTTTTAGATTCCACGTATAAGCAATATCACATGATATTTGTCTTTCTCTGGCTTACTTCACTGAGTTTGATAATCTCTAGGTCCTTTCATGTTGCAGTGCTGGAATGTTCTATTTCTTGATCCAAGTGGTGGATACACAGGTGTTTTCATTTTGCAAAACTCCTTTGGGCTCTAAATTTATGATCCATGCACTTTTCTGTATATATGTTATTCATTCCCCCAAAATAGTTTACTTAAGTCTGAAGCACTGACTTCCCATGTCTCTGAGGCATTGAGCGGATTCAGAGTATGTGGCTTCAGCAGACGTGGACCATTGTGCCCTGGTACCAGAACCCTCAGAACCGGCCACCCTGGGGGGTCTTCACTGGGCAGCAGCAGGGGGTACAACTGCCTCCCAGTCACAGAGTCGATGAATCA
The DNA here is from genome assembly GCF_963930625.1 of Muntiacus reevesi. Classification (NCBI taxonomy): domain Eukaryota; kingdom Metazoa; phylum Chordata; class Mammalia; order Artiodactyla; family Cervidae; genus Muntiacus; species Muntiacus reevesi. The sequence continues at coordinate 245,687,720 of NC_089250.1, forward strand.
CTCACTGGAGCCCACGTGTGTGAGCACCTCTCATTTAAAGATCCTCAGGAAAATTTTAGGGAGGATTTGGAATACCCCAGCCCTACTACAAAATGGGATTAGTGCACATAGAAAATTAAACCATATTTTAAAAGTTGCCGTAATCCTGCTTTCCCCCTCAAGCTGGTGACAACAAGGAAACATATTTATTTTGAAATGTTTTATGACGACTTTATCCCAAAACATTTGTAAGAAATTGTGGATAAGAAGTGATTAAGGAATCTTCATACTCATCTCCTCATGCCAGGTTGAAGCCATTGAGAAACAATAAAATGATCTCCTCAATTTTAATACAATTAAAGAGTCTAAATTTCTGTTCTGTGGATATACTTCCACTTTTGCTTCCAGAAGCAAATTATTTAAATTAAAATGCCCTTCCCTGCTGAAACAATATTAATATAATATTAATGATTATTAAACTGAATGAGAAATTGCTCACTCATGACACCTCGATGCAAGTTAGTGAAACTGTTGTCTTTAAGCATCCATTAATGGACATATGTTAAACTTTGTAATCACTCCTACTCCACTGATACTGGATTTTTTCTAACTTTTAATGCTATAAATATCACTACAGTGAGATGTTTGAACACAGTCTTTTTTTTTCTCCTCTCTTTTTGGAATATTTCCAGTAAGTTAGTGGAATTAATTTCTATAAATATAATAACTAGGTATACAGATTTGGACATGTTTAAGGCTTGTGAAAAATGCTTCCCAAGTTCTTCCTCTTAAAAATTAGAAATTTCACTTCCAGAGGTTATTTTTAGCTTGTTGTTCTTTTCTTTTATGCATTCCTATGTGTGTGAGTATGTGTGCGTTGTATGTGTTGCAAGGTTATTTGGGGAAAGGTCAGGAAAGCTCTGTCCCTCATGCCTAGCTCTGGCCTATGCTAGCACTTTGGATTCAGAGAGAGAGAGGCAATTCTGTGGAAGGTGAACTTTATGGTTTTGAGCTTAGCCAGGCTCTTGAAATAGGGGCAGCCATATGCAGCACCCTCTCACTATTTCTAAACCAACTGAAATCAGACTTCATATTCAAATCGTATCTGGCTGAATTACTTCCAATCTAGAATGGCTTTGAAATTTTTCATATTAATGGATTTGAATATAAAAAGCAATAAGAGAAATCTATAGACCTATATAATTTTAAAGTTTTATGCGTGTGAACCTGGAAATATTAAAAACGTAGCTCCTGCTGATGGATTACATTCGCAATCTGAGAAGATCTATGATCTATGTGGCCTGGGCGTGGGGAAAGGCTTGTCCAATAGAACAACGATTTTCTTGAAGGGCACAAGAAAGAGTTTAAGGCAGGGAAATTTTGCAACAGGCAAAGAAAGGAAGAAGAGATGTTGCCATCTCATTTTCTGTATTTGCCTCCAGTGGGGACTTCAAAAACCTGCACTCTTCTTCCCACAGGTGTCATATTGTACTCTCTAAATTCTCAATTTTCATGTTTTTTTCCTCAAAATATTTTCAGATTTTTATTAAAATGACAGTGTAGGAATTTTAAAAAGAGAATAATTGGGTAAGAAGGAAACAGATATAGCAGTATTAAGGGTTAAAGTGTTTCTGTGAGTCACTATATATTGGGGCTATGAGCTCCCTGGCATCCAAGATAAAGAAGGAAATGTGATGCTTTTTTTGTTACATGAGGAATCCTCCTGATTCTGTAACTGAGTCAAGGAGAACCTTGATTTCTGAGTGAAACTTCTTTTCTGGGCCATTTTGAAAGGGGCATGGAGTAACATGAAGGTCAACACTGTCTGCCAAAATTTTACTGCAAACGCCAAAGTTGAATTCATTCTTTGATCTTTTAGCACAACCTTCAATTAAAGTTAGAGGAGTTGGCTGCCATCCAGCTCAGCAATGGCAATTGTGTGAGGACTAGAATGATATATTTCAGGTTTGTAAGAAGAGGACCTCGAAGACCTCTCTCATGTTCAAGTTTCCAGGGAATGCCCTTTGAGCTCAGGGTCTATGTAGACAAAGGTTGGGCATGGAAAGTCAAGGTCAGCATGTCATTAAAAAAAATCAGTGTTTCACAAAACCGATTCAACATCAGAATTATGTGTGTGTGTGTGTGTGTGTGTGTGTGTGTGTGTGTGTGTGCATGCATGTGTATATGTTTTAATACCAGGGTCCCCAACACACAGGCCATGAAACAGTCGTGGTCCGTGGCCTGTTAGGAACCAGGCCACATAGCAAGTGGTGAGCAACAGGAGAGCAAACGAAACTTCATCCATATTTACCTCCTGTCAGATCAGCCATGGTGTTAGATTCTCATAGGAGTGTGAAGCCTACTATGAACTGCACGTGCGAGGGATCTAGGTTGCACACTCCTTAATGAGAATCTAATGGCTGCTGATCCGAGGTGCAGCTGAGGTGGAGAGGCTAGCGCTGTGGAGTGGCTGCAAATACAGGTTATCCTTAGCACAATGAATGTAATGTATTTGAATCATCCTGAATCCATCACCCCATCTGGGTCTGTCGAAAAATTGTCTTCTGCAAAACCGGTCCCTGGTGTCAAAAAGGTTGGGATCCACCGTTTAATACACTGAAACAGAAACACTGGGAATGGTGCTCAGGAATGTGTATGGTTTTTAAATGTCACTCTCCAAATGAATCACCAGCAGATAGTTTGGGCCAGCGTTTGGAAACAGATGGTCGAGATGGCACCTCCTGAAGCCTTCTTCTCTCTTCCGGCCTTTGGCAGGAGCCAGGGGGCAAAGGAGAAGAGACTGGGGTCCCTAAGGAACATCTGCCATGTAGATATGGAAGATGAGGGTGAAATCTTCATCTTTTTTTTTAAAGAGTTTGATTTGTTTTTATTTGGCCGCGCCAGGTCTTAGCTGTGGCATGTGATATCTTCGATCTTCACTGTAGTATGGGAGAACCTTTAGTTGTGGCACATGGGATCTAGTTCCCAGACCAGGGATCATCCCCTGGTCCCTTTCATTGGGAGCACAGAGTCTTATCCCCACTAGATCACCAGGATAGTCCCCAAACCTTCATCTTAAGAGCTGCATATGGGACCATTACAGTTTGGGAAGAAGGAACAAGAGCTCAGGACACAAACTCTTCCTGACTTGCCCACCTCTTGCATTCATGGGACCCAGATACTCCCTACAGAGCACAGGGACCCATTATAGTCATCCTTCTCATGCGACGATGCCTGTCTGCTCTGGCAAATTTTGATAAATGCAGTGCCAAGTTGAGCAGTGTGCAACCGCTGCAAGCAGTATTAATCAAAGAAGGGGCTGGGAGATCTCTCCGGTCTTTTTGTAGCCAGGGAAAATAATCGCATGTCTGATTTCTTCAAAAGACCACATTATTTGGTTCATTTTTTTAAAAACCTAACAATCAGGTTGTCTGCAGTCCAACAGTTATGCCGGTATCACCGGCTAGTGCATAAAAAGCTGTCCCCTGGAGCCCTATTCCTGATTTTTACTCTCTCCAGGTCCCCAAAACACTAAATAAATAAAAGTGGATGGCTTTTAATGAAAGCCTTAGCCTCCTCAGTTTAGCTTTTAATTGTGTGACAAACACACACACGCACCACATCCTGAGCTGTTTATTGGAATTATAAACCTTCAGTCTAAATGTCAGGCTGTGCCACAGAGAAACATGAACAGCTCAGTTTATTAATGGCAAGTTCGAAGGTTGGTCCCATCATTCATTGCCACAGAGACTCCAGCTGGCTCAAGCTTTCAGCTTCCGATACAGATCAACCCCATCCCGACATTGACTCAGAACTGATTAGAAACCCACAGCACAAGAAGAGGCAGATGACACCCCTTTGCAGGCTTCAAGTTATCTGCATGCAGAAACTTGAAACAAAAGACAAGAGGTACCTTGTTTTGGATTGGCTTGGATTAAAAGGAGTTCTGGGTTGGCTTGGATTGGATCTGTTCGCCATGCATTTGGTGACAGTGTCTGAGGTTCCATCAGAAAGTAGCCATAATATTATCTGCCTGTGTTGGATTGCTATGTTTTAATATCTGCTACACATGGTAGGGCTTTCCTGATGGCTCAGATGGTAAAGAATCTGCCTGTGATGCGGGACACCCAGGTTCAACTCCTGGGTCAGGAAGATCCCCTGGAGAAGGAAATAGCAACTCACTCCAGTATTCTGGCCTGAAGAATCCCATGGACAGAGGACAGAGAAGCCTGACTGGCTACAGTCCATGGGTTCACAAAGAGACAGACGCAACTGAGCAACTAACACTCACTCATACACATAGGATGTTGTCAAAACAACATTAAGTAGTTTAATTGATAGAAAAATGTACAGGATAGAGTCTAATCTTGAGTTGAGTAGTAAATTCTTTCAATTTGAAAATTCCCAAAGAAGCATTTTTGATAAAGACCACATATGGATGAAGGCTTCCAATATATACATAAAATAATACAGCTGAAAGTTCAGCAAGTTGGTCAGGACAGCTTGTAATGCTGGTTCTATACTCAAACTGGTACCATCAGATCAGAACGGATCTGACTGCATCAGAAGCAGGAATCACTTTTCCAGTTCCTGTTATCATATTGTTAAAGGGACAGAATGCCAAAGGAATAGGAGCTGGGGAGAAAGAATAGTGCCAGGAGCCAACAATGGGCCTCCCAGCATCCTATGCTGATGTTTCTGTGCTGGACATTATCAGTTTGTGATACATTTTTCATATAAAAACAGCAAAAAAACATTGACTAAAGGAAATAACCATAAGTCAATAAACAACTGTAACCCCATAAGCATCTCAGTGCTTATGAATCCCTTAATATCTTCACTGAAGGGTGAATGATTGATACTGGAAAAACAGGAAGCCAAGTAAAAATGGGTAGGATCATGTTTTCTCAAGAAATTTCTCAAGGAATTTCTCAAGGAGAATTCATTCTCGTTGATCTGCTATTTACAGACCCAGAGCTTTGCTTTATTCGGTTCTGGCCCACATGCCCTGTAGACTTTTCTCCCCTTGAGTCCCAAAGGTTGGGAACATATTTACCATAAGGAAGACAAGGTACTTGGCTGCTACTACTAGATTAACAGCAACTACTAAAAATGACTCAGTTAAATGCTTGTCCGATAATGTTTATCAGTTTTCATATGGAAGCCGTGGAGGGTTTTCTGGGTGCTTTTGGGTCCCAAATATACCTTCATGACCAGGAATTGAATTTCCTCTTATGATGGCAAGTGGGGAATAGGAAGATCTTAACTGACAGTATCATATGCTAATGTACCATCAAAGAATGTTAAGACAATCAGCCCTCAAGCACAAGTGTCTGCTTTACTCCAGAGGCTGAGCCACACTTGGGAGCCCAAAGACACATCTGTGAGCTTCCATGTACTGGGAGCATAGCTTCTGACCGTGCAGTGCATGCTGCATGCATGGCTCATGCATCACATCATTCCACTCCCACTTCGCAGATGAAAAAAAAAAAAACACACACACACCAAAAAACAGATTCAGAGAGATTAAGTGATTTACCCTAAGGCACATGGCCAGTGAGCGGCTAAACCAAGGCTTGAAACTAGCTAAACCCCAATTGCATTCTGCCTCTCTGAGCACTGATGTTGGAAAATAATCACCAGTCAGGGAGTGAGAGTCTTTTCTGTTCACTGCTATAACCTCATCATCCAGTGTAGGTGTTGTGTTGCGCTCAGTCGCTCAGCTGTGTCCCACTCTCCGCGACCCCATGGACTGCAGCCCACCAGGCTCCTCTGTCCACGGGCTTCTCCAGGCAAGAACCCTGGAGTGGATTGCCATTTCCTACTCCAGGGTATCTTCCCAAGACAGGGATCAAGCCCAGGTCTCTTGCGTCTCCTGTATTGGCAGGCGGATTCTTTCCCACTGTGCCACCTGGGAAGCCCCATCATCTAGTGTAGGACCAGATTCAAAGCATATGGTCTGTAAATATCTGATGAAGGGCAGATGTCCAAGACAACAGATCATATGGAGATCGTATCATACTCTTAAACCCCTCATCTCCCCATCTGTTTTTACCTGATGCTGAGTTGGGCATTATTCATATATATATATATTCATATATATATATATATATATACATTTTTTTAACCCCCTTTAGAACTTCTCTCAGCTTTACCATAAGATTTCAGCTTTGTTTGCTGTCTGCCCCTAGAGTCTCCTGTTTCTCAGGGGAGCATTCCTAGTTCCCATTCCCAGCATCCCACATTTTATAACTCTGCCTCCCACTTCTTTACCATCAGCTCTGGCCTGTGGCTGGTCCTTGATCAAGAGCTCCATCTTCCAGTCCATGAGAGAAAGAAGCAGGTCATTTGGATTGAAGAAGGAGTTGATGATCCCTCGGGTGAGGGAATATAGCAGGCATTTAGGAAAAGTCCCTACATAGCAGAAATCTTATGATTTGTACATTTACACCAGGCATTAGAGTTAATAAGGTATGTTCAAAACAAAAACTACTTTCTTTTTGTAACGTGTAACACTCCAAAATCAAATGACATGGTTTACTTTCTCCTTTCTCCGTCCCTTCTTCAGAGACATTAGAGAAAAGAGATAGATGAATGGTCCAAGGAACACACAGGACAATACTTGAAGAACAGAGAAATACGAATGCCTCCTTTAACACTGACTTATAACTTAGGAGTTCACTTGTAATCAAATGTAACAAGTATCTGGCACCATAAAATAAGTAGACTTGAATTCTTTTTTTTGTTTGTTTGTTTGTTTTTTCCCATTTATTTTTATTCATTGGAGGCTAATTACTTTACAATATTGTAGTGGTTTTTGTCATACATTGAGATGAATCAGCCATGGATTTACATGTATTCCCCATCCTGATCCCCCTCCCACCTCCCTCTCCACCTGATTTCTCTGGGTCTTCCCAGTGCACCAGCCCCGAGCACTTGTCTCATGCATCCAGCCTGGGCTGGTGATCTGTTTCACCCTAGATAATAAACATGTTTCGATGCTGTTTTCTCAAAACATCCCACCCTCGCCTTCTCCCACAGAGTCCAAAATTCTGTTCTGTACATCTGTGTCTCTTTTTCTCTTTTGCATATAGGGTTATCGTTACCATCTTTCTAAATTCCATATATATGCGTTAGTATACTATATTGGTCTTTATCTTTCTGGCTTATTTCACTCTGTATAATGGGCTCCAGTTTCATCCATCTCATTAGAACTGATTCAAATGAATTCTTTTTAATGGCTGAGTAATATTCCATTGTGTATATGTACCACAGATTCCTTATCCATTCGCCTGCTGATGGGCATCTAGGTTGCTTCCATGTCCTGGCTATTATAAACAGTGCTGCGATGAACATTGGGGTGCATGTGTCTCTTTCAGATCAGGCTTCCTCGGTGTGTATGCCCAGGAGTGGGATTGCTGGGTCATATGGCAGTTCTAATTCCAGTTTTTTAAGAAATCTCCACACTGTTCTCCATAGTGGCTGTGCTAGTTTGCATTCCCACCAACAGTGTAAGAGGGTGCCCTTTTCTCCACACCCTCTCCAGCATTTATTGCTTATAGACTTTTGGATAGCAGCCATCCTGACTGGCGTGTAATGGTACCTCATTGTGGTTTTGATTTGCATTTCTCTGATAATGAGTGATGTTGAGCATCTTTTCATGTATTTGTTAGCCATCTGTATGTCTTCTTTGGAGAAATGAGTAGACTTGAATTCTAAGTAAAGATGAATAGAGTAGGTGAGTTTCTAATTATATGTAGGCTTCGTAGGTGCTGAGGGTTTCTTCTGGAATGAAAAGGTTCTTTTCAGGGTGTTTCTAGTGCCTCATCTGTGAAGAATCGTGTTCTGGGCTCTGCTGGGTTAGGGGTCTTATAATAAGCAGTGGCCCTTTTCTGTTAAATTCAGTGTGGAAAGTGCCTGAGACCAGAACAGTCAATCTCTGAGTCAGACCTAGACAGGGCTTCATATGTACTCCTAGCTCTGGACCCCTGCAGCCTTTCTCTGATACTTTGTGGCTATTGATTGCTTTTCCTAGTGACCTAGCTAATGATTACAGTAAAATGTGATTTGGGAGAGCTTCCTGTTCTGTCAGTCTTGGGGATCAACCTTGACCTCAGGATGATCCAGGAAATGCAGGTATAGAAGAGAAGGGTGTGTGTGTGTCTGTGTGTCTGTGACTATGTCTGTGTGTTAGTGGTGGTAGTAACGTCAGGCAAGGCAGGAAAACAAAATGATTGGAGCCTAGTCTTGCCTGGCACATAGTAGCCAGGAAAGATGAGGCCAGAAAAGCAAACCCAGATAATGACTTTTCTATGAAATAACCCCACGTGACACCCTCCCCTGCACCCCATCTTCAGTCTGGCCATTCACCTGCAAGCTGCCCCCCAACTTCGTACTTCAGTTTCCATGTCTGTTTTTAGCACTCTTCAGATTTGGACGGTTCTGTACCCTCCCCTTCTGGACATCTAGAATTTGGACAGACGTTTCAGCTGAAGAAATCCACTTCTTCACCCAAATACTCTAATTGATCTCTGTTTGCTTTTAATCCCACAACAGCTAAGATCGAGCCGAAGCAGGTGTGCACTCAGGACTGTCCTGGCGGCCCGAGGTGCAGGGGCGGCAGCTGTGTTCTGCATGTGCCCTCGTGGCTCTGCGCTCTTCCACATCTGTTTCACAGCGGCTCAGTGACCAGGCTCCTCCTATTCACTCAGCTCCAGCACTATTTTTACACCTCTGCCAAAGCTCTCCCTGATCCCCTTCCTTTGAAAAGGACCCTAGTAAATCCTCTCATAATGGCAGGAATGCAAGAAACAGCAAGGGTGGGGAGGGAGGGGGCAGCGCGTGGTCCTACAGCTGTTACCATTTGCGGGTCAGAAAGCTGGGGACATGGGTTAAAAGGCAGCCGCAGGACCACATTTCACAATGTGTCTACTTTAACAAGGACTGTCGTGGTTGTGTTCCAGTGAATATATAAGTAACTTTAAAAATTAAGTCTTTTAAAGCCGTTGGAACCATTGGAACCTAAGCCAGCTTGAATGCTTCATTAATTGATTCCCTGAATTCCTGTCCATATGCGCTCACAGACCACTTATATGTGTAGATGCTGAAGGGAAGGGGAGGTGGACTGTTGATAAATAACCAAGCAGTGACATAAATGTGACACGTAGCCTCATTAAAGAAGAACCAAGAGTTGGAGGAACCCAGAGCAGAGCCTAATTCAAATTTTCTGAATCAAATAATACTTTTCAGAGGAACTAGTATCCGAGTTGAAACTTGAAGGGTGTGTGAAGAGCCAGATAGCCAGGGAGGAGAGAGTATGATACCCACACCAAAAATAGTGCAGTGAAAGAAATCTGGGAATTTTTTGTACTTGGAATCCAGGGGGACAATGGTGAGGAAGGAAGCTACAGAGTCAACTAGGGCCAAATCATGACAATTATTGATATCATCCTCTAGTCACCACCGTCAATTGAAAACTGCAGCTGACTGAACTACTCTCTGTCTGGACAGTGGGGTGCTTGGCTACTTATGGAATTTTTGGACTCCCCATTACCCAGACTATAAAGGACACATTCCAAAGTTTTTTGTCAAATGCCTCTAACACCAATTCAGACTTATCTCACCCCATTATCATTCTCCCATACAAGGTGATACTGTCATTCCACATTTCTCCTCATTTCATAATGCTTCATACTCTTTTTCTTACATCATGCCTCTGCCAAAGGCACCTCCTCTTCCTGGAATTGCCTCCTCACCCTCATTTTCTGCTCACACATCCTTGCACTAGCTTTCAAGACCCAACTCAATGCCATTTCCTCCAGGAAGTGCCTTTAATTCCCTCAGCACCCCTTCAGCAGCACCTTCACACCATCAACATTCTACTCTGGATCTTTGTCTATGAGATTCATCACAGGCTCTCAACTTTCTCCACATGGATTCTTTTCATGTTACATGGATTCTTCTCACACGTACTTAGGTAAATACCAAGTGAAATTTTAAAATCAAGAAATGACAATTAGTTTAGTAGGTATTTGATGAATTGCAAAGGACAAATCATAATTATAATCTATAATTACTTTACTCAGGGCTTCCCTGGTGGCTTCAAATGGTAAAGAATCTACCTGCAATGCAGGAGACCCAGGTGTGATTCCTGGGTCAGGGAGATCCCCTGAAGCAGGGTATGGTAATCCACTCCTGTATTCTTGCCTGGGAAATCCCTTGGACAGAGGAGCCTGGCAGGCTACAGTCCATGGGGTCACAAAACAGTTGTACAGAACTTAGAGAGTAAACAACAACAACAATAAGCAAAGTTAACTACTTATGAAGAAAGAAAATGGTTTGGGGATAAGCCAATAGGCTCCTGCCTCAGCAGCCCCTTGACATCTGGAGCTGTGAGTGTTCCCCTGTTTGCTAAACTTGGGGCGGGGGAAGGATGGTGAATTCCACAGTCTTTGCATCTGTTTTAATCACACTACAGGGCTAGGCAGTTCTAACCTGAAATTTGTTTGAGAATGATTCCAGAAATCATCATTGGTGTAGACTCCTAAGGATAGAGACTGTTCTGAAGAGAACACTGTAAAGAGTGGGAGACCCTGTTCTTCTGATTTACGGAGAAGACCAACAGGAGTTCATAGAAAATCTCTCCTGGTTATGGGAAGTAGAAAATGAACTCATGGATTTTATTTGGTTTAGCATCTGGTCTAGGTGCCTTCTTAAGTTACTTATAAAAAGGTATTCCCATTATACACCTGCTGGAAACTTTCTTTCTCCATGACCCATTTGTAAATACAGGATGTTGAAGGTTTGTGGTAATTGTAACATTAAAAATTATCCCAGTGTTTTGTACAAGGCTTGTAGTTGTTGCGGCTTAATTCCAGTTGCCTTGTGTAAATTGACCTAAGAATAAAAGCCATACGTTTTCCTTAATACAGTTGCCCTGTCTGCTGATGGCTGGCATTCTAACATTTGATTAACAGCAGGATTCTCTAAACTGCTGATTTTGCAGCTCAAAATTATCCACTAAGAAGAAATAAAACTTGAATTTCTGAATATTGTTGGTTAAAACTCATCCTCAAAGATGTTATAAAACTGTGGGCATATTTGTTAAGATCACTGGCAAAGGCTACTTTTTAATAAACTGCCTTTTCTCATTTGTACATGTGGACGATAATACATTTTAGAGGGTCATTCATTTATGTCTTCATTCTTTTGACAGATATTTGCTGATAGCCTATTTGGTACCTGGTTGTGTACTATGTGCTATGAGATCGAAATGTTATGAGCTTGACATAAATATCCAATATCTGGTGCATAGTATAAATTCAATAAGTGGCAGAGTCTTTCCTCCTTTCTTTAAGAATGTAGGTAATTTGAATAATAATAAGATATTAACAGCATCATCAGAGCTTCCCTGCTGGCTCAGACAGTAATGAATCTGCCTGCAATGCAGGAACCCCAGGTTCAATCTCTGGGTCAGGAAGATTCCCCTGGAGAAGGGACTAGCAACCCACGGAACCCTGGAGAATTCCATGGACAGAGGAGCCTGGCATCCTTCAGTCCATGGGGTCTCAAAGAGTCAGACACAATTTAGCAACTGAACAATAACAGAATGGGGCTTTCCAGGTGGTTCAGCAATAAAGAATCACCTGCCAATGCAGGAGATGTGGGTTTGATCCCTGGGTCAGGAAGATCCCCTGGAGAATAAAATGGCAACTCACTCTCACTCCAGTATTCTTGCCTGGGAAATCCTATGGATGGAGGAGCCTGGCAGGCTACAATCTGGGGGATCACAAAGAGTTGGACGTGACTAAACGACTGAGCATGCACGAATGGGAAATAACATCAACAGATTCTCCTGTGGGCATCATGCTCATGAACCATTATGCAGTCAACTACTTGACTGCATGTAGAGCTACACACAGCCCTTTGAGCTCCTGTTTTACAGCTGAGGAAACTGTGATTCAGAAAAGTAATGATTAGCCTGTGCTCACTCAGTTACTAAATGGCCAAGTCAGCATGTAAACCCTGAGACTCAGTCCTCAAAAGTCATTTGATCTTTTCCCTGCTCACAAATCCCTTGTAACTGAAGTATTTATGAGTCATTCCACTCTGCATTATTTACAGAAAATGTTTCTCTTGCTAACACTGGACCTAAAGAGTGAATATACAGGAAATACTTGTTCTGAGTAGCAGTTCTGTATTACCCCCTTGAATGGAACAGTGAAGTGTAAGACAAGGAACCAGACAAAAGAGAATTATGTAGAATCAAGAGGACTTCAGATGATATATGAAGGCGTTAATAGAAAAGTGGCTATTCACAAGGTTATGATTGATTATGTATTTAAAATAAACACAGTTGCCTTTCTTTACTTTGGCTCTGAGAGGGGCTTAACTTTAGCACCATAATGGCCCACTGTTGTCTGCATGGCAGGTGGCTGGTGCATAAATCCTGGCAAGGGGCGGACTGAGGGACCAATGTATGGATTCCATCTATGAACTCTGCATACCCTGCATTTCTGCAGAGAAACAAACCACAGTGTCTGTACTCCCAGGTCTCTGCCTCCGCTTCAGGGAAGAAGCAGTAAGACACTACCTTTCCTTTAGCTTAAAAGAGGAGTTGACTAAGTGAAAATAAGAGTTAATTGTTGCAGTTCCTCATGTGAAGCATCTTTCTAGAGTACAGAAGATGCATTTTTACAACTCTAGGTTTATAAAAGTGTCCTCCGGGGTTATCAAGCCCACCCCAATGGGGTACTTTAGACATCTTCTCAGGGACTCCAAGGCACCATAATGCCTAGTGGAGTTTGTTAGGAGACATAAACATCATTCCCCAAAGTGGCTCACTCTTTTATATGTTACTGCATATTTCTTCAATATGGCAACTCAGTAGAATATCAAATACTTTCATGATAACGGTCCCTTCTAATAATTTCTATTCACTATGTGTGTGTCCTTAGTTGCTCAGTCATGTCCTCTTCTTTGCGACTCCATGGACAGTAGCCTGCCAGGCCATGATGATTCTCCAGGCAAGAATACTGGAGTGGGTTTCCATGCCCTCCTCCAAGTGATCTGCCCAACCCAGTGATCGAACTCAGGTCTTCTGCATTACAGGCGAATTCTTTACCATCTGAGCCAACAGAGGTATAGAAAATAGGAGGAACAACCAAAAACAAAAAGGCTCTTCATTGAAAATCCATTCATGTGCCAAAGGCAGATGTGTAGGGAATAGAAATAACTTGTAGAACTATAATTGGCTCTGCCGATCTTCTGGTCTACCATCCTGATGTAGCTGTGAGAAAACCAAAGCCCAAATAGGGCCAAGACTTGGCCACAACAGAATAAACAATTTTACTAATAGAACCATCAGAAGACAGTTTATTAATAGAATCATCCCTATTCTACTAAACCAACAATCAACTGTAATTTGATGTCATAATTACCCAGTTACTCTCAGCTTCAGACATGTATGTAAGTAGAGTCACACAGTGGTTAAAAAATTAGTATAAATTTCTCTCTAATTACATGCATATGCACAGACCTCTAATCAGATTACCAGACATGTGTTCAATTATTTTCAGAAACATAGACATCTTAATAATTGCCATCTTTTTTTAATCCTCCTGGAAACAAAAATGACAAAAACACATTATTCAGGGGTTAATTCTATTTTATAGATGATAGATATAAAGTTTTATTTTAAATTACCATCTTCTTCTACCAATAACAACTGCAGTGATAAGACAATTAACATTTACTGATCTATTATTATGTTCCAGGAATTATGCTTAGACTGTTTCTCATTAATATTTAAAATGTTAATAATAATGATATTTATTAAATGCTACTATTATGACCATTTTACAGAAAAAAAGAAACTGAAGTTTCAAGAGGTTAAATAGCTTCATTAATGTCACATATCTGGAAAGTGATAGAGCTGAGATTTTAACCTAGGCAGTTGGACACTGAATACCTACATTTGTATACACTTCCCCATTATTTAGGAAGCAAGTGTGAGTAATATGTAGCAATGGGACATTTACTGATACTGTGAAAAAGAAAATACAAGTGTCTGCTTGGACACTTTGAAGAACTAGAAGAAGGGAAAACTCAATCAATTATTTTAAAAGTGAGAAAAGCGAAATACCTGATTGTGACTTTTGGCCACTTATGCAAAGCCACACGTCCATATGGACAGACATTAGAAAGATAAAATCATTGGTTTCTGGTTAAGGGGAGCTTTAACTCTTAAAAACTTCTTTCGCTTGACTCATGTTTTTATCCATATCATTTTAAAAAGGCAAATGGTAATAAAATGGAGACTGCATGTTGCACGGTGGTCATATCCCTATGGAACTCTACAGGTTGGATGAGAAAAACAATGAAACTACCCACAAGATTCTTTTCTCCTGCACCAGCATCTCCTCCCCACAGCAGGGCACACCAGTGTATCTCATTGGTTTCTACTTCATTCAGCAGGTATTTTTGGGCACCTACTATGTGCCAGATACCTGAGCTGAGACTTTCTCTACTCTTAAGATACACTAGTGAGTGAAAAGACAGAAACCATAATAGCTATAGAGAAGAACCAGCAGAGAACTGCCAGAATTTGAAACAAGAAAACACTGTCAGGGGCTTCACCAAGGAGGATTAAACCAAGTGGAAACTATTAGGATAATGTAGACTGTACCAGAAGAGGAAGGCTATAGCTGAGTTTAGGGGGAACTGTGTGCAAAGGCATAGAAATGTAAAACCAGTACAGGCAGATGTGTATGCTTAGGTGTGAATTGTGGGTGAGGGTAGCTAGCAAGGAAGATAGATTCTGGGGGCCAATTCTTAGAGAACTTTGTAAGCCACACTGCGGAGCTGCTGGGCCCTGGATACACTGTGGGTGGCTAAGTGCCAGGAGAGAGCAGAGATCTTCCCATTCATAAGGGTCCCCATACTTCACAAGAGCACCTATGGATGCAAAGGAAAACCCGACAGATACAGAGTTGCGGTGGAAATAGTCTCACTGGCTGGAGGCTCGCCTCCAGTTTGGAGCCCCATGGGGGCACCCCCACCAGACATGCAGTGTTGCTACAGACCCATCTGCAAACCACCTCCCTGACAGACCCACCGACACACAGCGTCCAGAACCCTTCCTCTCTTCTTGCAGATCTCAAAAGCCCCTCGGGTCACAGCCTCGTATGACCTGCCCTTGGGACAGATTGAAACACAAGTCCCTACTGGCAGGAAGTCTTTTCTCCAGTTTAAGACTTTTGTTTTGCTTTTGAGAAGAGAAGGAGAAGGAGGGACTGTTCCCAGATAATCAATGAACTGGCGTGCTGGTGTCCTGCTCTGTTCCGCTCTCATGTGTTAATAAGCTTAACTGTGAACACAACTCAATGTTATTAAAAAAGCAACAGCGTATGGCTGTTTCTTCCCAGTCATCCTATAAATGGGCTTCCCTCGGTTATTTCAGAAGTAGTAAAAGCTAATTGTTTTATTTTTCAATTAAGGCCTGCCTGTGTGAGAGTTTGTGTCCATGTGTGTCCCCAACACTGTAGCGTCTTGGCGGTGCCACAGCTGTCCCTTGGGGGACTGTTTCCATTTGGTGGTGAGTGGTGGGAATTCAAGTCCACCTCTGGTGAACAGTTGGCAAAGTCTGAGCTAAAATCTCACCCAGAGATGATACTGCCTGTTTTTTCGGTTTGCTTTGTTTTGTTTTAATCAGCAAACAAGTTTGAATAATTGAAACCAAGAGGAAGCGAAGATGCCGTTTCTGGAACCTGGTTCGACCGAAGGTTGATAAAATGGCTTTGATTTAAGGGGAGAGAAAGCGACACCATAATGAACTCCAGAATTTCACAGGCGAATTTTGCCATTTTATCAAGGGAACAGGCAAAACCGATGTAACTCAAAGTGCTGATTACCTCGCTCCCTGGATTATGCAAGGTAGTAACTTCTGGGAGCAGGGAGACAAATTGGAACAAGTTTTAGGAGAAAATGATGGGGCTGTGCTCATTCAGAACCATCTCCCTCTCCCCAATCTTACCCGGGCAAAAATGCAAATGGAAATTGCCTGGCAGTTCTTTCTAATCAATCTGCCTCTAGAGGTAGTAAATTCTCCCTGGCCTTCTCTCTGCTCAGCTCTGCTCCAGCTGGAGCATGATGGATCCTCTGCCTCGTGCTGCCTCCGTTATGGAGTCTCCTGGGAAACAGAATCTGCATGTTTGCTGCTAGGAGAGTGGGGGCCGCCTGAGTGCAAGCCCACCAATCTGAAGCTGAATTGTTTCTCAGTGAAAAAGCAGCTTATTAGAAGTCATGATGTTTCATTCCATTGCAGCTCACCAGAAATTACTCAGTGAGATATCCTCTCCACCAGTCTTCTGCACAAAGTCCCTGGCGTATGAGAAAGATGTCTGAGTTTGTAATGTCTGGGCCAGCTACCTCTATGTCAACCTTACCACGGCGAGCTGTGCTTAGCCGCTTCAGTGGTGTCCAACTCTTAGCGACCCCATGGACTGTAGCCCTCCAGGCTCTTCTGTCCATGGGATTCTCCAGGAAAGACTTTTGGAGTGGTCTGCCATTCCCTTCTCCAGGAGATCTTCCCCACCCAGGGTCTGAACCCAGCTCTCCTACATTGCAGGCAGATTCTTTACCAACTGAGCCACCAGGGAAGCCCCACCCTTACTGCACCTTATCCTATTTACCTGGTTGATGTCAGTCTTACCTGTAGGATTTTATGTCCCACACTGAGAGGGCCCAGGACTGATGTGTTCATTTCTTTCTTCTGCATGTCAGGTGAAGGACAGGTTGTGAGAGCTGCTCAATCACTGTCGCATTCATTCACTCATTTGACACATCAGCTGAGGGTCTACTCAGAGCCAGCCACTGTGCCCTAGGACCACAGCAATAAACAAAGGAGGTGTGGCTTCTGCACTCACAGAGCTTACAGTATGTAGAGGAGGCTTGACTTCGCTGATAATTCTGGAGAGCAGGAGAAAGGAAGTGAACAGGTGCCTGAGAGACTAATGAGAGGAGGGAGCTGCTTTCGATATGGGCAGGAAAGCATTTCTGAAAAGGTATCAATCTCAGGTGGTGCTCGTGGTGAAGAACCCGCCTGCCAATGCAAAAACATAAGAGACACGAGTTTGATCCCTGCGTCGGAAAGATGCCCTGGAGGAAGCTATGGCAACCCACTCCAGTATCCTTGCCTGGAGAATACCCATGGACAGAGGAGCCTGGCGGGTTACAGTCCATGGGGCCACAGAACAGGTGGACACAGCTTAGTGACGGAGCGCGCATGCACACAGTTGGCAGTAGGGACTAAGAAGGACTCAGGTGTGCAGAGGGTGAGCAGCGAGCTCTCTTGGAACCAAGAAGGCTCTGCTTTGTCAGAACTCTGAACATTTGGGAAGCTGTCTGCATGGCAGTTTACCAGGGCCTGCGTAACAGAGAACCACAGACTGGAGGCTTCATCAGCAGGAATGTGTTTGCTCAGGATTCTGGAGGCTGGAAGTCTGAGATGAGAGTGTCAGCTGGGTTGGTTTCTCCTCCTCGTCTCTCCTCGGCCTGCTTATGGCCGTTGTCTTCCGTCTGTGTCTTCACGTGGTCTTTCCTCTGTATCCTTCTGTGTCCAAAGGTCCTTGTCTTATAAAGACACCAGTCATAATGGATCAGAGTCGCTCACATGACCTCATTTTCTATTCATATTTTTATTTATTATTATTACTTTTTTACCACCCCACACAACATGTGGGAATCTTAGTTCCCCAACCAGATATTGAACCCAGGTCCTTGGCAGTGTAAGTATGGAGTCTTAACCACTAGACCACCAGGGAATTCCCTCAAATGACCTCACTGTAGTTTAACCACCTCTTTAAAGGTGGTTCTTTGAAGTCACTTTAAAGACGCTGTTTCCAGATACAGTCACAGCCTCAGATCCTGGGGGTTAGGACGTCAGCATATGAATTGGGGGAACGGGCACAGTTCAGCCCACAGCGCTTGCTGAAGGCCAGTTGGATGGGATTTTTCAAAGTGTAGAAGGGCCATGGAAGACAATAAACTAGTGAGTCACAGGGCTGCTTGGTTTTCAAAGCTATCACTTTGAGAGAAGGGTGCAGAAGAGCTCATGGGGTGGCAAAAATAAATGTGGGGAGGCCAGTTATGGTGGTTGCCCAAGCAAGAGAAGACAGTGGAAGTGAGGTCTAGAGGAGAGGAGAGAGCATCAAGATGGAGCTGGGAAAACCAGTTCTGAATGAGTAGAAGAGTGAATGAATGAATGCATGTTTATGAAACCAATGAATGAGTCAATCCATTCCCCCTAATCACTGTGAAAACCCTGGTTTTGCCCTAATATCAGCAGAATGACACGTTTCTTGTCTGTCCCATGTAGGTGAGAGACTTCTCTAAACTGTTGGTGAGTTTGTGTAAGGGAGCCTCTTAATCTGTGTGCCAGGGGATAAACACTGTTCTCCCCTGGCCTGCCACACACCAGGGAGTCCACATGCATTGTGTCAGGAAGAAGTGTTCAAGGAAAGGGCCTACCTTCACCTTTCTGAGCCCTACTAGGGACCCTGGGATTGGTGTTTCTGATTCATGTCAGCCTTTCTATTTCGTACACCACCCCATCTTTGGGGATGCTTTTACAATGTAAATTACAAAGTAACTTTTTAAAAAGAAAGTGGTTTTACTCAATAGTGTCTGTGATATTAGCCAAGCACCATTTTCCACAGTATTTATAGAGGGAGTTTTCTTCATTCACCTCACATGTGCACACACAGGATGAGGGAGCTAGTCTTTGCAAGAGAGGACCAAATGATTGATTAATTACTGCAATCAGGGATTCAGGGAGCCATTCAGTTGCAGCTCTGGATAGGGCCTTAGTGTCACCAGCCACCCCCTCACTCCATCTGGATTCTAAAGCATCTCCTTTAGAATAAAGCTATGGCAGGTACCCCAGCTTATTCATGTAGCCTCCCTAGAAGAAGGAGCTCACCACTCACCAGCACTCTCCTCCATTCCACTGTTGATTCACTCACTCTGTTAGTGTCCATGTAAACAAGAAAATAAGGTTGTCCTCCCCTTAGGTACATGGCTTGCCCCCTTCTTTCCCGGGACAGCCACCTACCAATTTGAGGTTCCTTATTCAGCAGTCCCATTTCCTTTAGCAGCTGCACATGGCAGCTGATTCAGATCCTCCACCAGCCTGGTTGTATATCTTCCTGAAGTTGGGTATTGTCTCTCCTAAAATGAGATGCAGCCATCAGAGTGTTCCAGGTGTGTATTGACTGAAAGTCTCTGTCTTGGCTCTTGGAACCACCACTCACTCTGATACGGAAGACCAAAATTTGGGCACTTCCTCCCGTTGTCCTTTCCCCTCTTGTTAGAGACAAATATTTGTGTCCCCTTACATTTCTTTTTTAAAAAATCTGTATTTACTTATTTAGGCTGTGCCAGGTCTTCCATTTTGTTTGCAGTACTGGGGATGCTTAATTGCAGCACATGAATTCTTACTTGTGGTATGTGGGATCTAGTTCTCTGACCAGGGATCGAACCCAGGCCCCCTGCGTGAAGTGTCTTAGCCACTGGACCGCCAAAGAGATCCCTGCCCCACCCCTGGCCTTAAATTTCATATACTATAATCCTAACCTCCAGTGTGATGGTATTAGAGGTGGGGCCTTTAGGGCACAATTATTTGTGAGGGTAGAGCCTTCATAATGAAACTAGTGCTCTTATAAAAGAGACCTCAGAAAGCTCTCCCACACTCGTGGGAGAAGAAGATGAGAAGTCTGCAGCCTGCAAGCCCAAAGCAGCCCCCCACCCCCAACCCAGGAACACAACCATGCTGGCTCCCTGATCTCAGACTTCCATCTTCCAGACCTGTAAGAGATAAATATCTATTGTTCATAAGCCACCCAGTCTCTGGTACTTTTTTAAAGCAGCTCAGCTAAGACCATTCTCTTTCTCCATGCAAATTACACAGCCTCAGGATATTTATGTCTTAGTTTTTTCTTGGATTTTCCTTCCTTAATCTATTTACAACCCACTAGCAATCCACCCTCTCGCCTAAAGAGTGCAGAAATCTCCAGTGAAACTCTTAATACCTGCGTGAGTCTTCTTCTCTTGTCCTGACATTATAACACTGCCCCAGGGGCTATAAACTGTAGAGTCTGTGCTTGCCCTTTTCTTTCTAAAAGTCTTCAGTGGGGGGGGGGGGGGGGGCAGATTTTCAATGGTTCTACACCCCTTATGCATAGAGAGAGTGGTTCAGACAGTAAAGAATCTACCTGCGATGCAGGAAACCTGGGTTAGATCCCTGGGTTGGGAAGATCCCCTGGAGAAGGGAATGGTAACCCACTCCAGTATTCTTGCCTGGAGAATCCCATGCAGAGAGGTACAGTCCACTGGGTGGCAAAGAGTTGTACATGACCGAGTGACTTTCACTTTCATGCTACACTCCTTAAAGTTCAAGTTCAAACTTCAAATTCCTACCCCACACTTCATGATCTGTCCATCACCTGTCTTCCTGGCTAGCCCTCTGTGCCGTTCCCATCTCCATTCAGCAATTCTGAATTCCATGTTAATCCTCAACCTCATCAGATTCTCCCACCTAGTCAGGCTTACTGTGCCAGTGATGACATTCTCCACTTCTTTGCTGGGGCAGCATTTACTTGTCCATCAAGAATTAGTCTTATTTCTCATGGGCGGTCCTGGGTCAGACTAGCACACTGTCCTTCTCTCCTGAGGCTTTTCCCTGGCCTCAAAACACAGATATACCACAGTAGAGTGTACTTATCTGCTGACGTGTGTATCCCTCTCACTGAACCATGACCTTGATTCATCTGTGTGTTGGTGTCTGGGGCCATAGCTAGCACAGAGGAGATGTTCAGTGCATGTTTGTTGAGCTAAACTTTCAGCCCCAGCGAATGGGCTTCTAAAGGTTAGGGCTGCCCTGGTGTGTTTGGGGAGACCGTAATTTGTTTCACGCATTCATTTTGCAAGTGGTACTGGGCCTAAGAAAGATGTAGTCCCATTCTCTACAGAGTCAACTTTAAACCCAAGAGTCATCAGGGCTTGGTGAGAACCCGGCATCTAAGCAGTTATGATTTACACTGCAGTTGGAACACCAGATCAAAGACAGTCTAACAATACCTCATCTCAGGAGTCTTGAGCATTCTTCATGGACCAAACACAGCCTCAGCTATAATCACTAGTAATCTCTTATTGCCTCAGTCCAACCCTGCACCTATATTAAATTGATTTGCTAACTGTCCCAGTCAAGTATTAAGGGAGAAAAATGTACCCACATTCTAATTAGTAATTTTAAAAAGTAATTTTATACCTACTTTTATGATCAAACAATGCAATATAAAACAAATATTTAAAACTTATCTTAAAACATAGCTACCCTGATAAGCATAATTTAGAAATCTTTAATGAATTCACCTCAATTAGCCTTTAATTAAATAGCTCATTAAAAGCTGATTTGAATACTGCTCATGGAGAAATTCTTGTTCAACTGTTGTGACAGAACAGGAAGTTAATGAAGTTAAAACCTGAGTGCACTTTGGGGGGGAATAGCCCAAAAGTCATCAAGCTACCAGAGGAAACATAATCTCTGAACTCTGCCTGACACCTGAGACTTTTCATCGTAACCAGAGGCTCAAGCGATAGACCTGGGCCCCAAGCAAGGATCATGTTTTTCTACCCCTTGTTCTCAGCTGGTGGCTCAGAACGTTGGAGGTGGAAGGTTAATATTTGATGAGTAAACAAACAAATAGTCAAAGCAG
This sequence comes from Muntiacus reevesi, assembly GCF_963930625.1. Taxonomy (NCBI): domain Eukaryota; kingdom Metazoa; phylum Chordata; class Mammalia; order Artiodactyla; family Cervidae; genus Muntiacus; species Muntiacus reevesi. The sequence goes on from NC_089250.1 coordinate 245,709,472, forward strand.
ATCTGCACACATTCTAAATTCAAGCAAAAGATAAAGTAATACAAAATAAACATGTTTATTAAGCAACTACCATGTGTCAAATGTTTTGAATTTTTTTTAATTGAATTTCCCCTAATAGCCCTTCATACTGAGAGCTAAAATATGATTCTTATTTTCAGGTGAAGAAACAGGAGAGCAGAGTAGACAGCTGACACAACTGGTAAATATCTGGGCTGAAATTTTAGTTCTGATGGAAGAGAAAAGTGAAAGTGTTAGTTGCTTGGTTGTGTCTGACTCTTTGCGAACTCATGGACTGTAGCCCACCAGGCTCCTCTGTCCATGGGATGTCCCAGGCAGGAATCCTGGAGTGGGTTGCCATGTCCTTTTCCAGGGGATCTTCCCAACCCAGGGATTGAACCCAGGTCTCTCTCATTGCAGGCAGATTCTTTATCATTTGAGCCACCAGGGAAGCTTGATGGAAGAGAAGGGAAGGGAACCCCAAATATCTAAAATTCTTCCAGCCCTCTGTATAGACTTACTTGAAATATATATATATATATATATATATATATGTGTGTGTGTGTGTGTGTGTGTGTGTGTATGTATATTTGGTATCAGCCCTCACCTTCTCACACCTTCCACTGCCAACTCCTTCCAAAGAACATGTCCCCAAGGCTCTGGCTTTTGTTGCCATAGCTCTGTCATTCCTGGGACGTCATCTATCATGTGATTGTCCCAGGAAATGCTGCTTGGGTACCTCCCTCTGGGCAGCTTGAGCTAGGGTTTAGCAAGGAGATTTTGAGGGGCAGAGCAGGCTTTGGAAGGAGTCTTTGGGCTCCAGGCACTGGGAGGGGATAGTGCTCCATCTTGGGAGAGAGGAACAAGAGACAAAATTACCATTTTCATCATCTCAGTCATTTGGGGATCAATCTGGAAAGCACCCAGGGAATCCATCTGACCTGAAATTCCCAGCACAAAATCAGGTGCTCCCAGACTTACAAGGCTGCCATCCAGAAAACCTCCTTCAGAGCCACAGGGCCCGGCTTCCAGGTGGGCAGCTGGACTCAGCCATCTCAGATGCTCAGAGGCATCAAAGCTTCAGGAGAAAGGCCCGAGGGAGCACAAGGAAGACAGACCTGTGTTCTCAGCACAGTGGGCTGCGAGAGTCTGCCTGGCTGGAGCTGGACCCCCACGCGGGGTGCAGGAGGAACCAGTGTGGGGAACCCATGCATAGTCCACAGCAGCTGGTGGCAACTGCCCAGAGCCACCCCTGGCCAAGTTGCGGGCTCTAGCAGACCTGGAGCATTTAAGGATCTCAGGATCCAGGGTCTGAGGCATGAGATTGTCTAGCATCTCCACAATGGCTACAGTGAGAAGATGGAGAGTCTGTGGGTGTTGGCGGAATATGGGTCTGATAAGTGGGGATCCAGTCCCCGCTCCTCCTGTATGACAGTGACTACACACCACCTACAGGGTCAGGCAGCCTCTTCCCCTTGACCTCCCCTCACACACACAGAGTCAGGCAGGAAAATTGTCAAGATGCCCATTTTGTAGAAATTAGTGGGACTCAGTTAGGACAAGTAGGTCACATTGATGGTAAGCAACAGAGAAGAAGTTCAAAATAGATCTCTGACCCAGTATCCCCTGCTGGCCCTTACACAGACTGCAGAGCATGAGGAGAAGGCGGGTGGTCTCTCTAATCTGCAGGGTCCCCTGAAAGCCCTGGCTGGGACATGGGAGCCTCCGTGCCCTGTGGCCTCCAGACTCTAGTGTTCGTCTGGCCATCCATCCTCTTCTTACCCTCTGCCCGCCAGGACCTAGCACATGCTGAGCACTCAGGAACCATGTGCTGGGACTTCTCTGGTGGTCAGGTGGTTAAGACTCAGTGCTGCCAATGCAGGGAGCATGGTTCAATCCCTGGTCGGAGAACTAAGATCCCACGTGCTGTGTGGATGACCAAAAGACTTCTTAAAAGAAGTGTCTGAGGAGGCAACAGAATCTGCTCGCTCAGTTGTGTCTGACTCTTTGCAACCCCATGGACTATACAGTCTGTGGAATTCTCCAGGCCAGAATACTGGAGTGGGTTCCCTTCTCCAGCAGATCATCCCAACCTAGGAATTGAAGCAGTGTCTCCTGCGTTGCAGGTGGATTCTTTACTAGCTGAGCTACCAGACAAGTCACTAAAGAAGTGTCTGCTGCTGATCTAAGGGAAATAAGGAAATTTCTTGAGGTGTCTTCTCTTTTTCTTTTTTTAATTGGAGGATAATTGCTTTACAATATTGTGTTGGCCTGCGCCACAGATCAACATTGAATCAGCCACATGTATGCATATGTTCCTTCTTTGTGAACCCTCCTTCCAACTCCCGCCCCTCTAGGTCGTCACAGAGCACTTGGTTGAGCTCCCCGTGTCACAAAGCTTCTCTTTCTTTTATGCAAATGTTTTCTGAGCCTCAGGTGGTTAATCTGTAAAATCTGCTAATCTACTGCCCACAAACATGTTGTGAAATATGTGAAACACTGTGGGCAGGAAGCTTTGTGTATCTGTCCCCTGCCCATTTCTACAGCCTCGCCTTCTGCCAGGGTCTCGCTGTCTCTCTGTGTTCCCTCCTCCCCAGCATTTCACCTCATCCTTGAATGGACCACAGTCTTTTGCCTGGTTCTGGTCTTGGCAGGAGCTCTTCCCCCTGGCTGGACACTCTTCTCCTCTGTCACACCTTTACCTCCGACTTCCTACTCATCCACGCTTTCTTCAAGGAGGCATCCGAGGTAGATTAAGTGCCCATAGGTGTCATAGCATGGGAGGCTGTGTGATCTCCTTCTTTAGCATATGATAACTCTGTATATGTACTGAACATCTTTGGGCTTCCCCTGGTGGCTCAGCATTAAGAATGTGCCTGCAGTACCGGAGATTCAAGTTTGATCCCTGGGTTGGGAAGATCCCCTAGAGAAGGAAATGCCAGCCCACCCCAATATTCTTGCCTGGAGAATCCCATGGACAGATGAGCCTGGTGGGCTACAGCCCCCAGGGTTGCAAAGAGTCAGACACAACCGAAGCAACTTAGTATGCACGCACACACTAAACATCCTCAGCTTCCACTAGGGAAGTATCTGAGAAGGAAGGAGACATGGTGTCTCTACCCACCATGGGATCACTGGCAGCTGGTTCCTCGTAGATGCTCGATAAATAGGTACTAAATGAATAAGTGAGTGAATAAAAATGAATGTGTGCTTGTTAAAATATACACGTGAACAATTCCAAAAGGTAAAATAAATATTCAAGTGTTCACATCTGTGTAAATAGCTCACTCTTGTGCCTTATTCAGACTGCTCCAGGGACCTCACTGCATTCCTGTCTTCACTTGCCAGGATGCTTCTGTCTACAGGCCTGGCTGTGCCGTGTCAGAATTTCTGGGATGGATCAAGGACTTCTAGGAAGGTTGAGTTAGAACCACGAGTTCTGTTTCCAGACCATAAGGAGCCTATGGGACACAGCATCATTCAGCTGAAGGTAATTGATTCTGAATACATTTGAAATTTCTTCCGAGGTCCACTGGCACGCCTGAGAAAACTCAGGTTGGGTTTCCATCTCCTTGCATGTGTAACTAGCACGTTCGTATTCTTTTGCAGCTCCCAGTGCAGAAATACAGTGTGGGTGGCAATCAGGCATTCCCTTACAGAGGCCTAATGGATATCACCATGCATCCAGCAATGATGTACTCCCCATCTGGTCCTTATTTTCTTATCCATTACCTCCTTCAATCCTCTTGTTTGATCCTAGAATACCGGACCCACCCATCCATCCATCCATCCATCCGTCCGTTTGTGTTTTATCTTTGCCTAAGACTGTGGTCCTGCCCCACAGGTGCAGTTCTCAGGCATGGTCCATACAGTCTCTCAGAAGCCTCCAGCAAGGCTGAGCAACTCTCACCTACAGCATCAGTCTGCTGTGAACTTTGACTCACATTCCTCTATTCCTTGTCTCACTTCTCCACTCTCTCACTGCTCTCCCGGAAATCACCTCCCAAATAAACAACTTGCACCCAAACTCTTGTCTGAAAGGTCTGTTTGGGGAAAGACAAAGAGAATGTCACAGAAACGTGCTTGTTTCTTCCAGATCACCAACACCACCTGTGACTGTGTATTTATTAGAGCCAGCCTGTGCTCACTGTCCGTCTCCCATCTTTAGACCATCACCTCCGCAAGAACAGGGGCTCTTAACAGCTGTTAGTCCCCACTGACTACCTAGCATCTGGGACACAGCCAGATGCTCAGTGAATCTTTCTGAGGTAAACTAAAGAATACACCAGGCTGTGTCCCCCAGTGCTGGAAATGAAACTGTTTTGACTCAACCCTCACATTTTGAGAAAATCAAAGTGAAATATTTATAATATACTCTCATTGAAATAAATGCCATTCAGTAGCACTGAATGTTATGAGATCATGGGAAAGGGCCCTGAACCCAGCAAAAGAGTACCCAGTGAGAGCTTCCCAGGGAAGTGATCCCAGAGCCTTATCATAAAGGACACGGAACCCAAGGAAAGAGTGCACATACCCCCAAGAGTCTGCGATTATTAAGAGAGGCAGAATATAAGGTCTTCTTCTTGGACTTGATAGCTGGAAAACTTATAATGCCCTATAAGATGGAGGCTCAGAAACAGACTTATTATATTGTTGTAAATATTAATAATATTTGAATAGCAATACTGAATAGCAGGACTTTCCAGGTGGTGATAGTGGTAAAGAACCTGCCCAATGCAAGAGATGTAAGAGACACGGGTTCAATCCCTGGGTCAGGAAGATCCCCTGGAGGAGGGCATGGCAACCCACTCCAGTGTTCCTGCCTGGAGAATCCCATGGACAGAGGAGCCTGGAAGGTTACAGTCCATAGGGTTGCACAGAGTCAGACACCACTAAAGTGGCTTAGCACACACTCACTAAAGAGTAAAGGTATCAGCAGGACCATTGAAGTCCAGTTCCCAGGTGTGGCTGGTTCTAGAAATTAGGCTGATCTAAAAATACTCCTGTGGAGGTTCTCAGTTTTTGGAGGTGGTGATTAGGTGGCAGTGGGCAGGGAGGAGGATGGTCCAGAAAGTTTCTTGTCCGCTGAGGCTGTGTTGGTCCTCAGGGGCTGGGAGTCAGGTACAAAGTCTCCCCAGCAGAACCTCCTGAGTTCTGAATTCAGCTTCTGTCTTTCAAGATCTGTACTTGTGATTGTCAACAGATTCTGTTTTCATTTGTAAATGTCCTTACCGCTGGGGTGAATTTGTGGAATTGTCTATCAGCTGTCATCATGGAGTGAGATTCAGATTTGTCTCCTGTATCACGGTGAGGCTGAGTGCTGTAACTAACAACCCCAGAACTTCAGTGGCTTAATTTACAAAAAGTGTATTCCCTGCTAAGGTTGTGTGGAGTTGGACATTTGAAGGGTGGTCTTCCAATACTGTGATTCAGAGACACAGAGCTATTCAGCCTAGTGGTCCCATCATCTCCTAAGTTTCCATGGATGCTCTGCACCCTTCCTCCCGGTGCAGTGGGGACAAGTCGTGCAGGTTGCATGGGAGGTTGGCCTGGCCCCCCTGGGGAAGTCTGCTGTTTCTGCTCACATACCATCAGTCATAGCTCAGCTCCATGCTCCACCGAAATGCAAGGGAGCCTGAGAGCCGTGGTCCTGCTGTGTTCCCAGGCAGAAAAGATAACAAGATTTTGTGAAGACCTAGACTTTTCTCCCATACTTTTCAAGGCACATTTGAAAGGATCAGGGGTTGGGGATAGGGGGCATGAGAAAGTAGTCAAAGGTGGCCTTCCCTATTGGTTACTGAAATGTGGTCTGCATTTACTTTTCTGGGCAAGATCATCTTTTCTGCTTTTCAGTTGACAATTAAAAACCTGTTGGACACATTGATCTGGAATTTGACTCACAGAGATGTGTTCATATTAGGAGTAACTTGAGAATGTGTATCCAAAACACCTTTCTCACTTTAGGAAATATAAGGTCCAAAAATTACTGATGTTCAAGAAATGGACTTCCTCTTTGGCAAAAAAAAAAAAAAAAGAGAGAGAGAGAGAGAAACTGTGTGTCTCATATGTGGTATTATTTGTCCACACTCTGAGTGTGCATCCCAAAGGCCGTGGAGGAGGTGATTTTGAGATATAACAGGTGTGTGTCCTCAGTATCTGTGTCTTAGAAAGGCTCTACTTTAGAGTTGTTGGAACTGACGTGATTTTCTCTTTCTTAAGGACAAAGTTGAGTCTCCAAGGTCAGCAGTCTTATTAGATTGTTATTATCATCATCTTCGTTTAACAGAAAGTCAACCAGACAGGTGTTAAGAATTCCCTTCCAAGGTTATGCAGCTACTAAGTGGTGGAAGTAGGATTGAAAATCCTTGCCCCCCCCCCCCAAATCCGATGAGAACCTATGCTCAACATAGATTTTCCCAAACCTCTTGGAGTTATTTGCACATTTTAGGAAAGATGCATGTAAATCATTTATAACCATTCCATGTTACTGCCTGCAAATTTGGAGTGGAGTGAAAAAACCAAAGGGGCTTCCCAGGTGGCACCCAGTGGTAAAGAACCCACCTGCCAATGAAGGAGACATAAGAGATGGGGTTCCATCACTGGATCATGTAGATCCCCTGGAGGAAGGCATGGCAATCCAGAGAATCCCATGGACAGAAGAGCCTGGCAGGCTACAGTCCATGAGGTCGCACAGCGTCGGACACAACTGAAGCGTCTTAGCACGCACACACAGAATAAACAAAATCCATATCCCCTCTGCCCAACTACAATCATGGTTAAAATTTTAGCAAAAATTAGAACAGACAATATTTATTAAGCACCTCACTCCTCATGTTCCACCTTCAGAACGTGTTCTTGGTGATGACTGACTCTGTTCAGTCTTTCTTCCTTACACTTTTCTGTTGTATTTATTTATTTATATTTGGCCGCACTGGGCCTTCGTTGTGTGTGCAGATTTTCCCTAGCTGCAGCAAGTTGGGGCTACTCTAGTTGCGGTACGCAGGCTTCTCACTGCTTTCTCTTGTTGTGGAGAACGGGCTCAACAGTGCATGGGCTTCAGTAGTTGTGGCTCACGGGCTTAGTTATCCCATGGCATGTAGAATCTTCCCAGAACAGGGCTCAAACCCGTGTCCCCTGCATTGGCAGGCAGATTCTCAACCACCGGACAACCAGGGAAGTCCCTTCTTTGTACTTTTGAATCACCCTTAGTATCTTCTGTAACCTTGGACTTAGAGAAACCAAATAAACCTCAGGGTTAGTCCAGATTGTGTTTTTCCTGAGAAGTCTGCTTTCCAATGCAAAATAGCAATTTTGAAAACTACAGGCTGAGGGATGACACTGCTCATAATAGATTCATTTCAGGAAGGGTGGCATGGCCCATGACCGTTTCCCATTGGTACAGCAGTTCTCCGGGAGGGGCCAAAACCATGGCAGTTGGGTGCTCTAAGTACACTGTCATTAATGCGTGTACACTGAATTCAAGTATTGTGACATCTCTCCTTTTTATCTTATTATGGAATAAAAGAAATGATTGAGGAAATTTTAAGCAGAGTTCAGTAGACACACCCCTTCTTTCCTCCAGTATCAATTGGTGCGTTCTCTGCACAGGTTGCTGTAGCAGATATGAAGGATGCTACACAGATAAAATGGTATCTTCTGCTGTGCTTTCTCTTTGGAGTCTGGGGAAGGGGCAGTGGGAGTACAGCCCTTGGACACCAGTGTTGTTTGTTCCCCTTAAGTATGGGAAGTAAAAGGGACACCTCAGTGTCACCAGTTTGCTGAGAAGGAAAATTGAGACTTTAAAGCATTTTGTGACTTAATTGAGGGTGAAGCTCAAGTAGAGAGTAGTCAGTCTAGAACTCAAACCTATGTTCATGATACTTCTAATGTAAACGAGGGCATTGTAAGGAGCTATACATGGTCATTTAGACACATTATCCTTAAACTCTGCAAGTCCCAGTCTGCCTGGTATTGCTTTTCTGATTACTTACTTGCTTGGGAATCATCATGACAGTTAGCGGCCAGGATGTTCTTCTAGTTATAAGCCCCAAGCAAACTCTTTCCTTTTTTTTTGGTCTCTGAAATTGTGCAGTAGAGTGCCTAGCACTGTGCTTGGCACTTGACAAGAACTTGACATATATCATATAATTCTGCACTTGTCACTTTTGAGATGACGATAACATAATTACCACATTATCTACTTTTCAAATGTGCACCCCCCCCAAAAATTTTTTAAACGCTTATTTTGGTCCCTGAGACATTTCCATAAATTACTGAGGAAAAAAGTACCAATTTACTGGCAAAATAAAGTTTAAATCTCGACACAAATCTGCTGTAAGTTCAACATGTTTAAAAGGGTGCCTTTGTCCATTGTCTCACTCCAAACGACTGTTGCCCTGGAGTCTTAGGCTGATGTTTTTTAACAAGGAATTGATTTCAATTGGACATGGCACACAAGGTAAGCATTAAAAGGAGCTTTTCTTCTTGGCCATATTGCATGTGTATGAATTACCTTCCACAGGGAGAGTTTTATTATTAATCATTTGTGCCAATAAACGTCTCATTAAATCTAACTTACACTTATGGAGTATGCAATTGTCATTATATAAATATTATTTCATTACATAATGGATCAACTATTAAGAAATCTGTATTTAACTGATACATTCAGACTGAATTCATAAATGCCCTATCCTAGGGACTATTTGAGAATTTCATAATCTTTTGATTGTAGGATTTTACTGATTGTATTTGTATAAGCCATGTTGTCTTTATAGTAAGGTGTGTTAGTATTTAAAAAATGATTAAACATTTTCAAGAGAAGGGCCACTTCATATTCACCCACCTTTCATCTCCATATTATGAATTATATATTATTCTTTTACTTCTATATCCTTAATATGCTTTTCTCTCTCTTTGTAGGCAATTATACAGTGACCCATCTATATAGCTCATGAGACTTGTCCATTTTTTATGACTACCTGTAAATATGGAGGAAGTGAGTACAAAATTTATAACCAGTTGGACCATATTAATTTTTCTTGTGTAAGGGGGTATCATCATCATACTGTACTGTTTGAATTTAAGAGAAAATTATTTTAGAATAGTATGGGGAGTGATGAATGTTTAAATTTAGAAACTCCCTTTAGCCTAGTAGGTGACCAATTTCCACAAAAGTCCAGGGTTAGGGAGAGCTGACAGCAATGCTATTTGAATTTATTTTCTGAGAGATGGCAGGAGACTCAGAGTCCAGGGCATGATGGTTGGGGGTCGGCTGCTGAGAAGAGGCAGAATGGAGATGGGATTGGGCTGAGTCAAGATTAGAGAACTACCCTGCAGAGGGTGTTGGTGTCCTAGGAGGCATGATGTACTTAAATCTGGTCTCAGCCCAGTGCTTATATCCACAGTAACCCAACATCAGAATTCTTCAGGGAGCAATCACACTCGAGATGTGGTTCATGGACAAGACCCACACCTATATCCACAGTGTCCAGTATAGAGCCCAGCACACTAGTTTTCTAAAAATACTTGCCAAATTGTTGGTGGACAGAGGATGCAACCAATATCAGGGCCCAGATGGGACATCAGATTTTGTGGACTTGGGTTTAGTACCTGGTTGGAAACCTGAGGCATACCTCTGAGCAAAAAAAGCCAGCTATGTGAACTAGTCCTAGAGTAAAAGCCAGCATCCTAGGACTCAAGGAGCAATGGTGCCAATCTTAGGTGGGCTATGTGTCTATTGTTTTCATTTATTCATTCAATAAACAGTTAGTGGGCACCAGCTTTGGTCCAAACACTGTGTGGAATGTTGAGACACAGAGATACGATGCTATGAAACCTGTCTTGGGAGAACTTCTTCCCTAATTGGGAGAAAGACACTCAGATACCATTACAAGACAGGCCAACACCAGCTCTAAGGGTGGTGTGGGCAGAGTCTCAGTATGAGACCCAGTGCCTCCAGGATGGTGGTCTGCATGTCAGGTCTTTAGAGAAAAATTTCCAAGAGCCCAGATTCTTCTCAGTAGCAGAATGAACATTGAGTGAACATTTTAGAAACTCCAAATTACAGTTAAGTTGTTGGTTATTTCATTTCAAAAAACACTTGGATTGAGTCAGGCAAAGGGCTTTACAGATATTACCTCATTTAATCCTCCCAACAATACTGAGGGATAGGTACTAACATTTCCATTTTACTTACCCAAGATCTCACAGATATTATTTGAGGAATTCTGAATTTGAACTCAGAAAATGTCAGTCCAGAATTCATCATCTTAAACCCTACACTGTAGTGTGCACAATGGTGATTTCAGAGACCTGATCAATGAGTGTGAGGTGAAGTGGGTAGAAGTGGGTGAGTGGAGGTGTCTGGGTGTGTCTGATGGAAAATAGGATTTGAGTTAAATCTCTATGTGGAGAAGAAAGGCCAGCCGTTTCATAATGGGACTCCCGTGAAAGTGGGGCTTTCCTGATAGCTCAGTTGGTAGAGAATCCACCCGAAATGCAGGAGATCCTGGTTTGATTCCTTGGTCAGGAAGATCCCCTGGAGAAGGGAAAAACTACCCACTCCAGTATTCTGGCCTGGAGAATTCTATGGGCTGTATAGTCCATGGGGTCGCAAAGAGTCAGATACGACTGAGCTAGTTTCACTTTTACTCTTTCCAGTGAAAATGAGGAGTAGAAATCCATTTGTTTTTTCAAGAGCTAGTTTCCTTTGTATATTTATTTTTGGCTACTCTAGATCTTTGTTGCTATACACAAAGGGGTTCTCTAGTTGCGCTGAGTGAAAGGCTACTCTCTAGTTGCAGGGTGTGGGCTTCTCATTGCAGTAGCTTCACTTGTTGAGGAGCATGGGCTCTAGGCGCACAGGCTTTAGTAGTTTTGGCACACGAGCTTAGTTGCCCTACAGCAGGTAGAATCTTCCCGGATCAGGGCTTGAACCTGTGCCCCCTGCTTGGCAGGCAGATTCTTAACCACTGGACTGCCAGGGAAGTCCATTAAGAACTATTTATTTAACATCTCCACAGAGTGCCGGGGGCTACCCTGTGACTCAGGTAGTAAAGAATCTTCCTGCAATGCAGGAGACCCGGGTTCGATGCAAGGAAACTCCCCTGGAGAAGGGAATGGCAACCCACTTCAGTATTCTTGCCCGGAGAATTCCATGGACAGAGGAGCCTGGAGGGCTACACTCCATGGGGTTGCAAAGAGTCAGACTCGACTGGGAGACCAACACTTGCACTTTTCAGAATGCTGGACATGCAGTGGGAAGCCAGGGAGGTGAGACCTCCTTTGCTTGGAGCTCCCAGGCTAAGGAAGGATTCAGACGAGCCAATAGGTGATTCCAGCAGTGACCAGCAGGTCGAGTACAGCGTAGTGGGGGCACAGAGGAGGGACTCCTGACCTGGTGAAGGAGTGATTTCTGCAAGAGGTAAAGCATGGAAGGAACAGCCTAGAAAGAATCTGAAATGAGGGTTGAGAAGCACACCCAGCAATTTAGCAAGGGGAGTGGAGGCAGGAGTGGAGGGGTTCCAACTTAAAGACTCCTGAAAGGGGGAGCATCCAAAAGAATCTTGGGTTCCCTGCTGGTCTTCTGAGCCCCAGGAGTTCAGGACGGTGCCCATCAGCCCTTGCCACAGATAGAATCTTGTGTCTCGAAGGATCATATCACTGGTCACATTTGGTTCCTCAAACCCAACCCGGCTCTCCCCTTGTAGCAGCAATTTAGTGGGTTTAGCTATGGTATATGGAGTTTCTGTTCCAGTCGGCTTTGAGAAGCACTTCTGAAAAGGCCTTTATAAACCGCTACAGTAATGAATTATGAACAACAGGAAAAGGGCTGCAGTGTCCGTCCGCCCACCCCTCCTGCTCCTGAGAGGGGAAAGCTGAGCCTGATTCATATATTCTGCTTTGTCTGGCCTTGTTTTCTTTCAGAGACAAGAGAACATCATAACCTTGAGCTATCTGGTAGAAATAAAAGATTGATGTAAAATTTTACTGTGTCAAATTTGGGGCCTTTTCATCCAGAAATGAAAACAATTGAATATTACTTTAAAAAAAATTGAGAAGAACTTATTTTATTCATACTCTAAGAACCTTCACCCTAGGAGAAGCCTCTTTATGGGAAAATAAATAAATTAATACATGCCTCATAAGAAATAGATGTTTCCAACAGTTTCCAGTCTCGAAGCCCCAGAATCTGACAGCCTCATTTAAAAAGTGAAAGTGCCAATGAAAGGACCCAGGAGGTCACATAACTCACTTAACATCACCAAGCATGAATGGGTGAATTCAAACCCAGAGAATCTGTCTCCAGAGCCTTCTTCACAACCACAGTATTGTGTTACGTCTCACCTTCTGGGCCATGTTGAAAAGTTTGCCAGTCACCCTGAGTTGCTCTAGAGCACACAGCAGAGAGGAATTGCCAGAACCCCGACTGGCTGAACCTACCCCTGAGGGAGCTGGAAACCTCTCTGAAGGGGAGCTGTCCTGAGACTGTCTTCTGGAGGTTCATATCTCATTGTCATGGCCATTACAATTGAGCATCAGTGTGTCTGATTAAAGTGGCATGGGCAGAGGATGAGACTGCCAACACCTGGGGGCACCATCATCACAGCATCCTGTGCAATCCAGCCCAGGCTGGACCACTGGTACCCAGTCCTGGTTCTGCTCACAAACCCACTGAGGAAGCAGAATGCAGAGGAGAGCTGGCCCAACAACAGCTCATAGGATAAAGATCTAACTTGACCTTACCCCAGAAACCTATCTATGGTATAATTCACTAGGAAAAAAAAAGAAAAAATGGACATGGATATATTCTAGTGATCATTGTTAAAACCTTAAAGGAGAAAACCACAGACAAGCAAAGCCCTAACACAGTCTCAAAGTGCACTAAGAAAATCAGAATATCCAAACTAGGGATATGGTAGGTGATGATGACTGGGGCTTCCCTGATAGCTTAGTTGGTAAAGAATCTGCCTCCAATTCAGGAGACCCCGGTTCGATTCCTGGGTCGGGAAGATCCGCTGGAGTAGGAATAGGTTACGCACCCCAGTTCCCTTGGGCTTCCCTGGGTGGTTCAGCTGATAAAGAGTCCACCTGTAATGCGGGAGACCTGGGTTTGACCCCTGGGTTGGGAAGATCCCATGGAGAAGAGAAAAGGCTACCCACTCCAGTATTCTGGCCTGGAGAATTCCACGGATTGTATAGTCCATAGGGTCACAAAGAGTCAGACACGACTGAGTGACTTTCACTTTCAGGTGATGAGTACACTTTCCCCAGGATAAATGGCATCACCAGTAGCATTATTGTTACTATTAACTATGGTATTATTACTGTAGTCATTGTTTTTTAGTGTAAAGCCCTCTGCTAAGCATATCAGATGAATTAATTCATATTTCATCAATCTCCACTATAAGATGGGGTTTTTATCCTTACTTTACAAAAACGAAAAAAGCAAATGAGACTTAGTTGGTATGCCCAAAGCCACAGAAATGGTAAATATGGAAGGAGGGTGTTCAGAGTTGAATAATTCGGGACTGACAACATCCTCTGTGACCTAAGCTCTTCCCAGCCTCCACTCCACCATCCCCAGGGGGTCAGTTTGTACGAGGATGGCTGCTGCAGTCCCAGGCATCTGAAACAGGCAGAAAGGGGCTTTTGCCTCCCTCGATGGGTCTCTTATGAGAAAGCCTTTCAGTACATCTGCATCACAGCTTATTGACCAGAGCCACCTGGTCTCAGGGAAGGTCCAGTGTCTAACACAGACCACCAAGGTTCTGGACTCTATTTGAGCAATTCATGCCTGAGGACTGCTGGGAAGGACCAAGTCAGCCCACGTCTCTCTGAAAGGAGGCTGACCCCTTCACCAGGTCTCTGGGTAGACCATGAGTCTGAGGGAGATAGTGCTTGGGGCCAGTGCCTTCTCAAGGGAGCTGGCAAGACTCACTATCCAGGAGGCTGGGGGAGTATCTAGAGCAGTGGCCCCTCCTCTGCAAGTTCAAGGCTGCAAGGTGGGGGCCCAGGGAGTCTCAGCACTGGAGACACTCATTTCTAACTTTAGGACTCCCAACCTTGGGTCTCGGTTCTCACCATCACTGACAGAGTCTTCATTCTTCAAAGCATTCCAAGACCTTCAACACCCTCGCATAATCCCTAGACCTGCTCATCGTGGCTCCCCTTGCCCTGTCCTGGGTTTTCCATGTCTGCATTTGTGTTCTCTTTGGCCTGCTCAGAGTTCTCCAGTGTGTTTGGCAGTGGGGTATGCACTTGAAAAAAAAAAAAATTGGCAGGGATAATCATACCCTGCTTGATTTCTGAGCTAAAAATAGCTCCTCTGCATTGTGGAGAAACCTGAGGCCAAAAAAGTCCAGAGCAACATCAGTTCTCTCTCCAGCAGCAGAAACACCTGGAATCGCTGTTTAATTATTTCAGAAGCAATGGTGCAATTTAGAGGTTTCAGGAATAACGTCGGGGGCCTCACGTGTGGTTTTGGCAGCTGCCAATCACAACGGGATCCAGCCCAGAAGCTGAGGGTGTGTCAAGTTCATCACTTACGAGCTGTGTGACCTTGGGCATGTTCTCTCTCCTCTCTGGGCCCTGGTTCCTCATCAGCTCTTGTTTAGTCACTAAGTCGTGTCCTACTCTTCATGACCCCATGGATTGTAGCCTGCCAGGCTCCTCTGTCCATGGGATTTTTCCAGGTAAGAATACTGGAGTGGGTTGCTATTTCCTTCTCCAGAGGATCTTCCTGACCCAGAAATTGATCCCAGTTCTCCTGCATAGGCAGGTGGATTCTTTACTGCCAAGCCATCAGGGAAGCCATCCCCATGAATAGGGAAAAGTGTACTTTGTTTTTAGGGCAAATTCAACAACCCACTGAAAGAGCATTTGTGAAAACAGTTCTTCCTTCGGAGAAAAGGAACCACTTGGGGCTAGAGGAGGAGAGGCAGGAGTTCGGCTGTAAAGGGTGGACAAAAGACAAGGACTCAGGAAAGAGGAGTGAGCGCGATTTATTCATCTTGGGAAGCAAGAGTCGGGAAAGCATGGACTACTCAGGGAGCTGCCAGAGGTTAGAGGGAGACAGGGATAAAATAAGCTTGAGACCTGATATAGATGGCTTTCTGTGGTTGATGGGGCATCACTGGAAGCTATTAAGCAAGGATGCACATCAGAGTTGTATTTTAGAAAATGTGGGGCAGAAAGGAATAGCCTGGAAGCAACAAAGTCCAGGGATTAGGCTTCGACTGAAACAAATCAGAAGCGGTGCAGAGGAAGTAGGGATGGAAAGTAGGGACACATTGGAATTTTTTTTGGAAGGCTGAAAAAACAGGCCTATTACTGATTAAAAATAGCTTTGAATTAACATATGCAGATGAAGGCCTTACCACCACTCACCCCACCCCCCCAGCCCCATCCATCTCCAGCCGCACTGGCCCTGGAGAAACCAGGGCTTCAAATCAGACTCCCACTGTCCCCCTCCTGCCTGAGTGTCTTGGCCTGTTGTCTCCTTGCAGGTCTTGAGCTAAGAGGTTCACCCTGCTGACCGCAACCCAAGGAAAAGAACATCTAAATAGGAGGAAACCGCCGAGTTTTCTGTTTTCTTCTGCAGGAGAAAGCAAGGTTATTTTTGGCCCCTTTCAGTACAAATCAGATTGTTTTCTTTCTTTCTTTCTCAAAGCCCTGTGTCTGGCAGGCTTCAGGCAGGGGAGTGCACATTAGAGCTTGCATTTTGAATACCTTTGCATTTTTCCTCAGTGTCAGTTTTGTTTGTCTTCCTCTGCCTGGCTGTCTCTCTGTCTCGGGATTGTTGACTTCCCGCAGACGTTGCTCTCCAGCCAAAGAAAGTAAAACCTTCTTCAAAGATGGGGCGCTTTGGTTGGAGAGAAAGAGAAGGACAAAAGGGAAGCATCCCACAGTCGGAGTGACTTTGGTTTTGGCGCTTTCGCACTCAGCCCCACTTTCTCGAATTAGCTCTCTGACTTGAGATGCTGAGATGTCCTGGGAGGCACAAGGCTGACGGGAAGAGAAGAATGGAAGCCAGGCTTCCCAACCCTCCAGCCAGCAGGTTTCCAAGTTTGCCCCTGCCTTCTTTGTGGGTTATGAAGTTTGTTGGTGTCCCTTACAGCAATGGAACCAAGAATGAGGAGTCCAGGCTTGACCCCAGCTGCTGTAGGTTAGAGTCTGGCCTGAGCTAAGTTACTGAACCTTCGGTTTTCCTGATTTGTGAAATGGACATATTAACAGTGGATTGTTGAGTTGATGAGGAGTGTTAAAGAGTGTCTGTGTTGAAAATTTGGGGACTGCCTGGAGCATGCATCATGCCGGCTGAGTGTATATGTGTTTGTGTGTGTGTGTTTGTGACTGATGTGTGGACTTGTGAAAACCACACCTCCCACTTTTACCCAATAGTCATCGGATTTGTTAAAGTCCCTCTCGGGGTGTCTGGCAGAAGTTGTAAATTAGTTTTGATTCTTAGGAGATTCTTTTCTTGTTCTCATTCTCTTCTGCTAGAATCTTTCCCTTAAGGCAGTTGAGGTTGATGTGACCTGTAAGAGTTGTGACAGAGAGGGGAAGGATTTTCCTGTTTAATTCCACACATCATTTTGCTCATTTTGAGCCAGAGTCACTTGTGGATTTCAAATGCAGTAGTTTGTCTTTCATCATTATACCAAGATGCTTTTCCTTCAGGACAAGAGGGCTGCCTGCCTTGTTCCCGCTCATGTCCCTAGTCTCTGGCACATACTTGCAAATATTTGTTAAATGCCTGCAGAAACAGGCTCCTGCAGGTGCGTGCGTGCACACACACACAGACTGTTGTTGTTGTTATTTTTTATAAGATAGGCATGGCTTTGCAGCCCAGCTCCAGCGCCCATGGGGAGGAGGAGTGGCAGGCCTGTGGGGTTCAGGCAGCTGGCAGTCACAATGGGACCCAACCCAGAACCAGCAGATGCTTCAACTGTGTCATTTTCAAGTGATGTGACCTTGGCCTGTTACCTCTCCTCCCTGCACCCTGGGTTCCCCATCAGTAAGTTGGAGGACCATCTCAGAGAGCATGGAGGCACAGCTTTCTGAGGGACCTGGCACCAGAGAGGCATTCCAATCCCGCCTGGTTTTTCTCACATCACAGAGACCCCTGAGCATCCTGGGATGAGTCTCCAGTCAATCACCACTAATATAAACAAATGGCTGGCACCTGGTCGTTGGCGCCTTAAATCAAATAGTCTGAATTTTCCAGGCCTACTGCTGAAGCACCAACTTTTCTCACCACCACTCACATACACCTCATTAATCCCATAAGCACTCACTGCACTGGCAGAAGAAACACATGGATCCAAATCCTGGGGCCTCCTGCCCTGACTAATAGTGGTCACGTGAAAACATTTGACACCAACCCAGGGAAACTCCTTCCGGTCAGGTTAGGTTTCTGGTGCTTTAGGTAGGAGCAGAGACTCTCCAGAGGTGGAGATCGCTGGCTTAGGAGAGGAGGTACTTATACCTGTTGAAAGCGGAATTACTAGGGGCTCATTACTCCATCCATCCATTGAATGAAGGACTCTTTCTTTCAGGATAGCATTTCCTGAGGTTTTCTCTGAAGAGCATTGTTTCTGTGGTCTGCTAGTGAGTTAGACTGGAAAGAGAGTTGGAAGGAGAGAAAAAACAAAAAGCATTCCTTCGTCAAATAATTCTGGGAAATCTTGGCATAAACAATGTTAAGGATTATTTTTTCAGCTTTTTTTTTTTTTTTTTACTGCAGAATTTCTCGGCTCCTTTAAAAGACTAATGTGCATTTTGACTGTGTGAAAGATAAATTTGGTATCTTGTAATTAACATGCTCTTCTGACAACAGGATGTTTTTCTCCCTCTATGAACATCCCAGGGAACAAGGTTCTGTACCACACTTTGGGGAAAAGAACTTGCAAGGAGGAAGAGAAAATGGATTCTGGGCCTTTAAGCGAAGTTTTCACATAGGTTGAAGTAATTCCAGATGGTTCAGAGCAAATCAGGAGATCCTCAGAGGGTAGTCAGTCCGTGGGTCACCTCCTTCCTGTAAGCAGCTCAGTTTCTGAACTCGCCCACACCAAGCTCGAGCCCCAGGTGCTCCATCCAGGTAGGTGTCTCTGCGCCTTTGGGTAGGCATTCTTGACTTAGTGAAGCAGACACTTGGGTATCCAGAACAAAACAGAAAAGGGAACCATAAATCACAGAGAACGCCATTCAGCTTCCTTTCCTGGTCTTTGCTTCTTGAAAAACAGAGAAACAAACACCAGGCAGCAAACTCTGAGAAAGCCTTAGAGAAGGGATTTTCATGTGTGAGTGAGCAGACGGTTGCCGTGAGGGCCTGTGTTAAGCCCAGATGGCTGGGTCAACCCTGAAGTGGTTGTATGCCAGTGGGCCATAGTTGGAGAAAACCTTGTGAAGACCTGGTGGACACTGGAATGGCGTGGGGCTGTTGACGGCGGGGGGGGTGGGTGGCAGCGTCTACAGGGTGGACCATGGTGGCCGACTCAGGTATGACCAAGATGGTCTTTGAGGACTTGGTGGTCTGGGTAATATCTCTAAGTGGGGTGGTTGGTGGTTGGCCATGAGTCCTTACAACCTTGCCCATGTTTATGATTAGTCTCAGTATCTTAATGCACAGACTCCAAATTAACTTTAAGCAACCAAGGAAAGTTGACTTTCGGAGGGGAGTCCAAACAGATTCAGTGGGGCCTGGAGTCCATTGGGTTCTGAGTCTCACGTGAGGATGGCACAAGGCGCCCTGCCCCCACATACCCCCACCTCACCCCACCCCACCCCACCCGGCTCTGTTAGAGGGGCTCTGATTCAGCACTCCCTCCTGAGGCACCAACAGTGCCTCAGAGCGAAGCCGATAAAGAGAAGGTGATAAGAAGGAAGGGCAGGAATTTCAGAAATGCCATTGCTTCACTTCCCAGAAGTTTTCCAAACATCACACCGTGACCTCAAATTGCCCTTGCTCTTTAAGAAAGTGGACAGCAAGTCAGGGAGCTTCATGGACACCGTGGCCCTGGCCTCGCTTTGGCTGTTTGGCTTGAAGTTCCAGAGGTTTCTTCAAAAGCATTTGGAGATTTATATTGTCTTTAGGTTTTAGGGAAGAGGAGGCGGCCGTGAGCATTTGCTGAGTGATGACTGTGTGTGGGGTGGGCCCTGCCAGTTGCTCTCTGGTTCTCAGAAGTGGCTACACTTGGAAGCTCTGGGTGGGTGGTTGGTTGGTTGGTTGTTTAAGCACTGGTTCCTGGGGCCCAGCCCAGGTAGCCTGACTTCATTGATCGAGAGTGTGGCCTGCGCATTAGGGTTTGCAAGGCACCACCTCCCAACCCCGCCCCGCCCCACCCCAGGTGCACTGAATTCACAGCAGAGTGAATTGAGAAGTGCTGCACTGAAAACTTCTTGTCCCTCATTCCCAGTTGCTCACCAGCAACCCTACCATGAGGACATTAGTGGCGATTGAAACAGAGGCTCAAAGAGCTCAGGGCTTTCCCAGGAACACAAAGTCACGGGTTCCAAAGCCAGCATTATATCACAGTGAGTCAGTAAATGTTGCAAAATGTGACTTAATTCAACGGTGAGGCCACCATAGGCCAGCCCTGGGCTTAAGAAAGTTGGCAGCTGCTGCAGCCATCACCAGCACACCCTTCTCCTGGGCCCGCTTCAAAGAGCAGGGTGTTGTCACCAGGGCCCTGAGCAAAGTGTCTTGACCCCATAGCTCTCAGGCCCACCCAAGAATCAGGATGCACTGACTCCAGGCCAAGTTTATTTTTCTTTCCTGTCGAGTGTGATCACTAGAGAAGACTGCAGGGGAAGTAATGCAGATACACATGGGCCCTGGAGGGTGTAGGGTTCACAGTCCATCGAGGAGCCAACCAGGCTAGATACAGGGTCCTTCCCGCTGCCCTTACACAGACACTAGCCCGTCTGCATTCCCGCTGGACTTTAGGAACTGTGAACTGATTTGGAAAGGGCAGGAAGGAAACCAAAGTATGGGGCTTGTGCCACATGGTCAAAAGAAAGTAAAACAGTGGGGAATGTGGCCCAACATAAAGAATAAAGCATTTGGAATCTCACTCCCCTGGACTTTGCATAAAGCTCCTTACCTCCTCAGCCTTAGTTAACCAAGCTTCATATCAGAGATGAAAATTTCAGGCCCTGATCTCTAGAGTAAGGATAACAATCACCTATAATTGTGATAATTAAATGATATGTAATTTATGATATATATTATGTATGCATGCTAAGTCTGTTCAGTTGTGTCTGAGTCTTTACGAACCTATGGACTGTAGTCCACCAGGCTCCTCTGTACATGGGATTCTCCAGGCAAGAATACTGGAATGGATTGCCATACCCTCCTCCAGGGGATCTTCCTTTCGCAGGGATCAAACCTGCATCTCCTGCATGGGCAGAGGGAGATGCCACCTGGGAAGCCCTATGATATGTGTTATATTAATATATAATCATTCAAATTATATATAAAATAATATATGCTATATTATAATATTGGGTGGGCCAAATATTTCACTTGGGTTTTTCCATAAGATGTTATAGAAAAATCCAAACAACTTTTTGGCCAACCCAGTATTTTGTGTACAAATATTATTTTATATATCATATTATTGATATGTGTATTTGCTCTATGCACAGGTACAGTGAGCGGGCACTGGGCTGAATCAGAGGCTAAGCTCTTGGTAACTCGGGTCAGAAGTCATTGTTGTACTTGATGGTATCTCCATTGAATGGAGTACTTTGCAACTGTTAAAAATGAGATAAATCCACATAACCAAATAAGGAAAGCTATCCAAATAGAACGCAAGGAGGAAGAGCCATGTGCAGAGCCGTGAGAAAGGATAGCCCTTTTCCATAATGAAAAACATTTACATATAAATAAGTACATATATAAAATGTAAAAATAGAAACAGACTCTTGCTGGGCATACACGAGTGCATATCCTTGCGGGGATATTCTTCTCTTCTGAAGAAAATGCATTTCTGGAGAAAGTTAGAAATGTGGAATTTGGTAAAAGGAAAATGGAAGATTTTTCATTTCATTTTATACTTTCTACTTATTTCATACTCAGCTGAACTTGTTTGCATGTGTGTCTGTGTGTGTGTGTGTGAGTTTCAGTAACAGAAACAAAAGGAGTTTGAGTTAAAATGGAAAAGAAAACAAAGGCAGAACTCGCCCTGAGACTCCAGCTCTTTCTCTGTGATCTGGGCCAGCCCAGCAGACAGGGTTGTTTTTCCAGCTGGGAATCATTTCATCCTCTCTCCCTAAATCCTGTGTGAACCCAGATCCAGGGGGAGTTGACAAAGGCCTGGTCTGAGGCAGGTCAGCCACCCCCTCCGTGTCTGTTGGTGTTTTTAAGTATGAACATACTGTGGGTGTGTCTGGGGAGTGGTGGGGAGGAGCTGAACAGGGCTTCGGAGGAGGAGGAGGAGAAAGTGACATGCCTAATAAGGAAACCCACATGGTCTGTCACTAAAGTTTCAAATGCTCTAAAAGAAAACCAGAAATAAATTTAATTCAAAGTAAAAGGCTGCTTTAAATCCATGCATGGCAGCAGGGATCCTCTGGGTGAATAGATACCAATTTTGAGATTGGTTCTTCCCCTCACCTGCTGTAAGGTACTAAACGATAGTCCCCAGATACCTATCCCTAACCCCAGAACCTATGAGTGAAAGTCACTCAGTCGTGTCCGAATCTTTGCAACCCCATGGACTGTAGCCCACCAGGCTTCTCTGTCCATGGGATTTTCCAGGCAAGAATACAGGAGTGGGTTGCCATTCCCTTCTCCAGGGGATCTTCCCAACCCAGGGGTTGAACCCGGGTCTCCTGCATTGCAGGCAGATTCTTTACCACCTGAGCCACCAGCCAGAACCTGTGAACACAACCTTATTTGGGAATGGGTCTTTGTGAATGTCAATAAGGATTTCCAAATGAGATTATCCTGAATTATCCAGATGGGCCCTGAATCCAATGGCAAGTGTTCTTATGAGATAGTTCTGTAAGACAGGAGGGGAGAGGACACAGACACAGAGGAGGAGACCACGCTGCTGCAGTCACAACCTAGGGAACACCTGGAGTCACCGGGAGCCTAGAGCAGCAAGAGAGGACACTCCCTCAGGGCTTTGCAGGGGCCCAGCTCTGCCAGTACCTAAACTTCAGACTGCTGACCTCTAGAACTGGGAGGCCATTGTCCGCTCCCCTTCAGTCTTTTAGAAATGTGTCATAAGAACACTTGCCATTGGATGCACGGCCCATCTGGATAATCCACGATGATCTCATTTGAAAATCCTTATTTACATTCACATAGACCTCATCCCAAATAAGGTTGTGTTCACAGGTTCTGGGGTTAGGATATTAATGTATGTTTGGGGGTCACCATTTAGTACCTTACAGCAGGTGAAGAGAAGAACCAGCCCCAAAGTTGGTATCCATTCACCCAGAGGATTCCTGCTTCCATGCATGGATTTGTAGCAGCCTTTCACTCTGAATTAAATTTACTTCTGGTTTTCTTTTACAGCGTTTGAAACTTTAGTGCCAGACCATGTGGGTTTCCTTAACACCAGTTTATCCTCCTCCCCCTCTGAAGCCTTGTTCAGCTCCTCCCCACCACTCCCCAGATACACCCACCATGTGCTCACACTCTAGAAAAGGAGGGGGTGGCTGTCCTGCCTCAGACCAGGCCCTTGTCAGTTCCTGCTGGATCTGGGCTCGCCCAGGATTTAGGGCAAGAGGATGAAAAGATTCCCAGCTGGAAAAACAAAGGCAAAGGAGAAAAGGAAAGATACAACCATTTGCAAGCAGAGTTCCAAAGAATAGCAAGGAAAGATAAGAAAGCTCTCCTCACTGATCAATGCAAAGAAATAGAGGAAAACAATACAATGGAAACTCTAGAGATCACTTCAACAAAATTAGAGATACCAAGGGAACATTTCATGCAAAGATGGGCACAACAAAGGACAGAAATGGTATGGACCTAACAGAAGCAGAAGATATTAAGCAGAGGTGGCAAGAATACACAGAAGAACTATGCAAAGAAGATCTTCATGACCCAGATAACCACGACAGTGTGATCACCCATTTAGAGCCAGACATCCTGGAATGCAAAGTCAAACGGGCCTTAGGAAGCATCACTACAAACAAAGCTAGCAGAGGTGATGGAATGCCAGTTGAGCTATTTCAAACCCTAAAGGATGATGCTGTTAAAATGCTGCACTCAAAATGCCAGCAAATTTGGAAAACTCAGCAGTGGCCACAGGACTGGAAAAGGTCAGTTTTCATTCCAATACCAAAGAAGGGCAATGCCAAAGAATGTTCAAGCTGCTACACAATTGCATCTATCTCACATGCTAGCAAAGTAATGCTCAAAATTCTCCAAGCCAGGCTTCAATAGTATGTGAACCGTGAACTTCCAGATGTTCAAGCTGAATTTAGAAAAGGCAGAGGAACCAGAGATCAAATTGCCAACATCTGTTGGATCATAGAAAAAGCAAGAGAGTTCCAGAACATCTACTTCTGCTTTATTGACTATGCCAAAGCTTTTGACTATATAGATCACCACAAACGGTGGAAATTTCTTAAAGAGATGGGAATACCAGACCACCTTACCTGACTCTTGAGAAACCTGCATGCAGGTCAATAAGCAATAGTTAGAACGGGACATGGAACAATGGACTGGTTCCAAACTGGGAAAGGAGTATATCAAGGCTGTATATTGTCACCATGCTTATTTAACTTATATGTAGTGTACATCATGTGAAATGCCAGGTTGGATGAAGTACAAGCTGAAATCAAGATGCCGGGAGAATATAACAATAACCTGAAACGCAGATGACAGCGCCCTTATGGCAGAAAGTGAAGAGGAACTGAAGAAACGCTTGATAAAAGTGAAAGGAGAGTGAAAAATCGGGCTTAAAACTCAACATTCAAAAAACTAAGATCATGGCATCCAGTCCCATCCGTTCATGGCAAATAAATGAGAAAACAATGGAAACAGTGATAGAATTTATTTTCCTGGGCTCCAAAATCACTGCAGATGGTGACTGCAGCGATGAAATTAAATGATGCTTGCTCCTTGGAAGAAAAGCTATTACCAACCTAGACAGTATATTAAAAAGCAGAGACATTACTTTGCCGACAAAGTTTCATCTAATCAAAGCTATGGTTTTTCCAGTAGTCGTGTATGGATGTGAGAGTTGGACCATAAACAAAGCTGAGCACCAAAGAATTGATGCTTTTGAACTGTGGTGTTGGAGAAGACTCTTGAGAGTCCCCTGGACTGCAAGGAGATCCAACCAGTCCATCCTCAAGGAAATGAGTCCTGAATATTCATTGGAAGGACTGATGCTGAAATTGAAACTCCAATACTTTGGCCACCTGATGCGATGAACTGAGTTATTGGAAGAGACCCTGATGCTAGAAAAGAGTGAAGGCAGGAAGAGAAGGGGACAAAAGGATGAGATGATTGTAAACCATCATTGATTCAGTGGACATGAGTTTGAGCAAGCTCCAGGAGTTGGCTATGGACAGGGAAGCCTGGTGTGCTGCAGACTCAAAGAGGCATACACGACTGAGCGACTGAACTGAACTGCTGGACTGGCCCAGGTCCCTGTGGAATAGCTCTAGGATCAGAGCGTGTCAGACCTTTGTTACCTTGTCTTGTTTTGAGCCACGAAGATGGTGGTAATTATGACAGCAGGCTAGGAGATGAAGGGCTTCCCTGGTAGCTCAGCAGGTAAAGAATCTGCCTGCAATGCAGGAGACCTAGGGTTGATCCCTGGGTCAGGAAGATCCCCTGAGAAGGAAATTGCAAGCCACTCCAGTATTCCTGCCTGGAGAATTCCATGGACAGAGGAGCCTGGCAGGCTACAGTCCATGGGGTTGCAAACAGTCAGACACAACTGAGCAACTCACACTCTTGTTGAAGCGGCACAGGTTGCCTTGGATTGACTTCCTGGGCCAGGGGCAGAGTCTGGGATTTGAAAAGAGATTAGACAGCCCATACAGGACGCGCTGCCAAGTCCCCAACACACTGGATGGGCCCTGGTTTCCCTTTTCTAAAGTAGCTTCTTATACTCTCTGCAGGCTTATTCTTTTTTTTTTTTTTTTTAAAGACTTATTTATTAGGCTGCACTGGGTGTTAGTTGCAGCATGGGAGATCTAGTTCCCTGACCAGAGATCAAATCCGGGCCCCCTGTATTGGAAACTCAGAGTCTTAGCCACTAGACCACCAAGGGAAGTCCCTACAGGCTTATTCTGCTTTATTTTTCAGAATGGAGCCTGTAGTGACCTGACAATATCTCATCTTTTCCTATAGTAACTTCCCACCACCCATACACAAGGGGATGTGAGCTCCGTGAGGGCACGGCTGACACCCCAGGCTCACCTCTGAATCTCTCCCCAGCACAGCTCTTGGCAGGTAAGGGTGCCGAGATGATGAGATGATCTTTGAGGAAGGGAGAGAGGAGGAGGGACCCTGAGAGGGATGTGGTGAGACCCCGCTCAGACCCAGCCCCCAGCAGCTCACAGCCTAGGCAGGTGGGCAGGTAAATGGAGAAGGTGCTGGGGAGGCTGTACCACATGGATGGAAAGGTTGAGAAGGATGTGGTAAGAAGTTGTCAGAAAGGGCAGACAGCCTCCTCAGGGAGCAGGGAAATGCAGGAGCAGACCTCCACCAGCGGGGATGGGGAGAGTCTGCCCTGGGGCACAGCTGTGACCGAGTCCCCTGAATGGAGGGGAGAAGGCCCGCTCCACGGCACAGCCTTCGTGAGAGACAGCAAGGGAAAGAGGAGAGGGTGAAACAGGTATGAGAGGTGTCGCAGGGAAGGCCCATGGACCAGGCAGGGGATGCTGCTGTGTGTGCTGGGGATGAAAGGCTGCAGGGGCTTCAAGTCGGGAGCCTGCCCAGGTGACTGTCAGTGGCCCTCAGTGCACGTGACCCTGGACCCCAGTTCCGCAGCCTCCAGGAGGTTAGTCTATATTCCTTTCCATCCTTTGTGTGTGTGCTCAGTTGCTTAGTTGTGTCCAACTCCTTGCGACCCCATGGATTGCGGTCCGCCAGGTTTCTCTGTCCATGGGATGCTTCAGGCAAGAGTTCTGGGGTAGGTTGCCATTTCTGCCTCCAGGGGATCTTCTCAACTCAAGAATTGAACCTGCATCTCCTGCATTGGCAGGCAGATTCTTTGCCACGGGGCCACCTGGGAAGCCCTTCTTATCCTTTACAACTGCCCAAAGCCCACAGTTACATTAGTAATTGCAGCTAGGCATTGAGTCAAAAATGTGCTAGGAGGCCTCCATATTTAAATATTTATTCCTTCGGACACATTCTTATGACAGCATGATTATTCCCTTTTTATAGATGAGTCTCAGAGCTGGTAACTGAGGAAATCAAGCTTTAACCTTGAATCTATAAGGACTCTGGGTGCCAGGTCCACACTTCCACCAGGGTCGGTGGCCTCTAGTATTGTGAAGCATGTCATGATTTCTGGAGGAGTTCACACATGGGGCTCTCCTCTGACCTAGAGCAGAGCTTTGGTGAATCCAAGACAGAGACTGTTCACCCCATTTTACACAAGAGAAAGCCAAGAATCCAAGCAGTGGAGGGTCCTTCCTCATGAGCCACAGACCCAGAGAATAGGCATCAGTGTTTCATGCTAAGGGCCTCTGCCCAGGAGCCTTGTGGTCAGACTTGTGTTCATATAACAGTGCAGAATGAGGGCAGTGGAGATGGGGGTGGCAGGAACGGGGGTGTACCGTGTTCCAGATCCAATGCCTGCTGAGCAGGGCTCTTCCCCAGAGCTCAGTTCTGGGTCACCAGGCAGCACATCCATCTCCGAAGGACCTTCCAGGGAAAATGGTACTCCCTGGAAGGAGCTGGCAGCATCCATCTTATAGGACAATATGCTATTTTTGCCAGAGAGCTACGGGGCATAAATATAGATTTCTGAGCATTTTTTATTACCTGACTTGATGGCCCCTGCACACCTCTTCGCTAAACCATAAAAAGCCAGACAGACCTTCCCAGAAACCATGCATCTACCTGTGTCCCAGATAGATGTGGGGGATTGCAGCCACATGGCAGAAAGGGCCCGACTTTGTAGGGGGGTGGGGGTGGGGAATCAACGGCCAATTGTCTCAGAATTACCTTGGAGATGAATGACGTAGTTCCCACAGGGCCTTTTCTGTCTGTTGCTGGGACATTTCTTTCCTTGTGCCAGGTCTGATTCTGGGATACAGACCAAATCCTGGGTCCTGCCCTCCACTTCCCTCAGCCACCATCTCCCTGCCCTTTTCCCCCATGCTCCTTTCTACTCCAGGGCCTTTGCACCACCTGGGATGCTCATCTGCCCCTGCCATCTGTGCCTAGGCAACCTTTTATTTCTCAGACCTCCATCAAACACCCTGGGCTCACCATCTAAGTCAGGCTTCTTTGTCTAGAACCATGGTCACTTGATTTGGGGTATTTATCCCACTTTGTAAGGGTTTGTGGATTATTTGATTAGACTCTATTCCCCACTCCACTGTAAGCTTCATGAACATAAAGACTGTTGTTTCCATTGCAATCCCAGAGCCCAAAGTGATAACCTGATCCATACTCATTTCTATGTAAATATTATAGTTATCAACTATAAGTGAATGCATGAATGAATAAATGGACGAATAAATAAATGAGTGAGCAAACAATCAGTGGTTCTCAATCAGGGGAGATCTGCCCTCCGGCCTCCCCCTTCCTGGGATATACTGGCAATATTATGAGACATTTTCGTCCGTCATACCATGGTGGTGCTACTGGCATTCCCTGGAGAGAGGCTGGGGTGATGTCAGATAACCTGCACGGAACAGTGGTCCCCACCTCCCAGCAGAGAGTGTGTTCCACCCAAAATGTCAAGAGTGTCAAAGTTGAGAAATCCTGTAAAGTTATTTCCTAGGGCTGCTGAACAAAGCACCACAAACTGAGTGCTTTAAAACAAACAGTTGAAGAAACCAGGAGTCCAGAATCAAGGTGTTGGTAGGGCTGGTCCCCTCTAGAAGGCCTAAGGAGAAGTCAGTTCCCTGCTTCTCTGGCGGCTTCTGCTGGTGACACAGAGTCCTGAGTGTTCTTGGCTCACAGCTGCCTCTCTGTTCCCTGCCTCTTGTCTTCACACAGCCTCCTTCCCAAGGTGTCTCTCTGTTTTCTCCTCTTCCTGTAAGGGTACCAGACATTGGATTTAGGGCCTGGCTTAATGACTTCATCTTAATTAGTTACTACAGCTGCAAAGGCCCTATTTCTGAATAATGTTACCTTCACAGGTACTCAGGTTCAAACTCAGTTCAGTTCAGTCACTCAGTCATGTCCGACTTTGCAACCCCATGGACTGCAGCACATCAGGCCTCCCTATCCATCACCAACTCCCGAGGCTTGCCCAAACTCATGTCCATCGAGTCAGTGCTGGCATCCAACCATTTCATTCTCTATTGTCCCCTTCTCCTCCTGCCTTCACTCTTTACCAGCATCAGGGTCTTTGCTAATGAGTCAGTTCTTTGCATCAGGTGGCCAAAGTATTGGAGCTTCAGCTCCAATATTCCAATGAATATTTAGGACTGATTTCCTTGAGGATTGACTGGTTGGATCTCCTTGCAAGAGTCCAAGGGACTCTCAAGAGTCTTCTCCAACACCTCAGCTCAAAAGCATCAATTCTTCAGCCCTCAGCTTTCTTTGTAGTCCAACTCTCATATCCATACATGACTATTGGAAAAACCATAGCTTTGACTAGGTGGACCTTTGTCAGTGAAGAACTGTCTCTGCTTTTTAATATTGGTCATAGTTTTTCTTCCAAGGAGCAAGTGTCTTTTAATTTCTTGGCTGCAGTCACCATTTGCAGTGATTTTGGAGCCCAAGAAAAGAAAGTCTGTCACCGTTTCCATTGTTTCCCCATCTATTTGCCATGAAGTGATGGGACCAGATGCCATGATCTTAGTTTTTTGCGTGTTGTGTTTTAAGACAACTTTTTCACTCCCCTCTTTCACTTTCATCAAGAGGCTTTTTAGTTCCTCTTCACTTTCTGCCATAAGGGTGGTGTCATTTGCATATCTGAGGTTATTGATATTTGATATTTGTCCATTGTTCCATGTCCAGTTCTAACTGTTGCTTCTTGACCTGCATATAGGTTTCTCAGGCAGGTAAGGTGGTCTGGTATTCCCATCTCTTTAAGAATTTTCCACTGTTTATTATGTTCCACACAGTCAAAGACTCTAGCAGAGTCAATGAGGCAGAAGTAGATGTTTTTCTGGAATTCTCTATGATCCAACAGATGTTGGCAATTTGATCTCTGGTTCTTTTGCCTTTTCTAAATCCAGCTTGAACATCTGGAACATGTTCATACAGTTGTGAAGT
Organism: Muntiacus reevesi; assembly: GCF_963930625.1. Taxonomy (NCBI): domain Eukaryota; kingdom Metazoa; phylum Chordata; class Mammalia; order Artiodactyla; family Cervidae; genus Muntiacus; species Muntiacus reevesi. The sequence continues at coordinate 245,738,852 of NC_089250.1, forward strand.
CTAGTTTGGAGAATTTCGAGCATTATTTTGCAAACGTGTGAGAAGAGTGCAACTGTGCAGTAGTTTGAGCATTCTTTGGGATTGAAATGAAAACTGACATTTTCCAGTGCTGTGCCCACTGCTGAGTTTTCCAAATTTGCTGGCATATTGAGTGTAGCAGTTTTACAGCATTATCTTTTAGGATTTGAAATAGCCCACCTGGAATTCTATCACTTCCACTAGCTTTGTTCGTAGTGATGCTTCCTAAGATCCACTTTGCACTCCTGCGACAAATCTTTTTAGGAGACACTGTTCAACCTAACAATCTACATACAATGCAGGTGACCTGGGTTCAATCCCTGAGTCAGGAAGATCCCCTGGAAAAGGGCATTGCTACCCATGCCAGTATTCTTACCTGGAGAATCCCATGGACAGAGGAGCCTGGTGAGCTACAGTCCATAGGGTTGCAAAGAGCCGAATTAATGACTATGTAACTGACAGCTTTCACTTTGCACTTTATTCAACCTACCTTACCCTTGTTTGATAGAAAGTTAATTATATTCATACACTCTGTGAGTTCAGTTCAGTTCAGTCGCTCAGTCGTGTCCAACTCTTTGCTACCCCATGAATCGCAGCACGCCAGGCCTCCCTGTCCATCACCAACTCTGGGAGTTTACTCAAACTCATGCCCATCGAGTTGGTGATGCCATCCAGCCATCTCATCCTCTGTCGTCCCCTTCTCCTCCTGCCCCCAATCCCTCCCAGCATCAGGGTCTTTTCCAATGAGTCAACTCTTCGCATGAGGTGGCCAAAGTATTGGAGTTTCAGCTTCAGCATCAGTCCTTCCAATGAACACTCTGTAGAAGCCCTATATTCATACACATTCCCCCTAAAGGTAGAAAGAGGCAGAGAAACCTGCTGCATGTCCTCTTCTCTCCCCTCCCCCTTGTCCAGGCACTCATCAGACCCTCGTTAGTGGTCCCTCGCCCCCCTACACAGCCACTGTCAGCCACCTCAGTACCTGACCTGAGGAATCCACCCTTGCACTCGAAACCTTCTCCTCTACCCCAGAGCATCATATTGAGTGAGTGATGTGTGTTCAGTTCTTGGGCCAGACCTATAAGCTTCGTCTTCTTACTGATCCATTTCCAGTGAAAGAAACCAGAGTTCAGAAGGCTAAATACAGTGCCTAAAAGACAGAAGAGCCTGGTCATCTGAGGGGAGAGCCCATGCTTAGCTCCGGTTCCCTCGGGACTCCCCCACCCCTTACTGAGCTCCCAGTTCCTGTCCTTAGTTCCTGTGGCAGGAGCTCTGCCCTGTGCTCTCATCGCTGGAGGCACTTGCCTCTCCCACAGCCTTTCCTCTGGCATCCTTCCTGTTTGTTTATATCCCCTTCTCCCTTCTTGACTGTGAAGGCTTTCAGGGTAGATACAGTGCTGCGTTCGTCTCTGGGTTCCCAGCCCCAATACCTACCTGCAGGGCATACACAGCCTGTCAATTGTTAAATAAATGAATGCATTCCTGGTTTTAACAGTCTAGTCTAGAGACCTTACTTTTGTTTGTATTAGAATTTCCCAGGTTATACTGCAGTGAATACAATACAACTCTCTGACTCTCTTAGAAGCAACCAGAAGGTGAAATTAAAAAATTTAAAACAAGTTTCCATTAGTGAACTTAGCCTGGATGACTCTAGGCTAGATTGCTACTCTAGATTAATCAACACTAAAGCTAATTCCTTACTGCTGAACTTCACAGAGCCTTAAACATTGTCATGTGCTTCAGAAATTCTGAGAAGGTAGATCATCTTCTGGATATTTCATTTTTATTTTTTAATTTTTTGAACAGTCCTAAGAAATACTAGAGCTTCCATGATGGCTCAATGGTAAAGACTCCCCCTGCCAGCAAGGGAGACACAGGTTCAATTCCTGGGTTGGAAAGATCCCCTGGAGAAGGAAATGGCAATCCACTCCAATGTTCTTGCCTGGAAAATCCCATGGACAGAGGAGCCTGGCAGGCTACAGACCATGGAGTTACAAGGAGTCAGATACGACTTAATGAGTAAATAACAAGAAATACTAAGCCTAGTACAGGGCTGGAATGTGCTGGGGTGCACCGCACCCCCTCCTGGATGGAGACTCTCCCACAAAGCTAAGAGGTGGAGGGGCCTTCCATCCAGAGCAGTGTCATCACAAATGGGCTGGGAGGACCCCTCTCTCCTACTCTGCTCTCCACTCTGCACCCACATTCCCCTGTGACCACTTCATTCTTGTGTTTGGTAGGTTTCCCCCTACTCTCATCAAAGCCTGAGTTGCCTGGGCTGAAAATGAAAGTGGATGGCCTGAAGCTTCCTATAGCTTATTAACCTCCACATTATCTCGGGGAAATTATGCCAATTATCACACCGGGACTCAGGATTGAACAGCAACTACGTCTGGGCTGACAGTGATGGATGCGACCAATTTAAGGCGTGGAGGGCAGCTCCTCGGGTGGCGAAAGAATCATTTGCTTTGCCAGGAGATGCTTTCCCCAAGGCAGATGCAAGGTTCAGATCTCCGGTGGGAGAGTTCTCCTGGCATCTTCCCTGGGATGTTTCTAAGGGGAACTTTTTTTTTTAAAGCATGTGTGGGTTAAGTTTGTTTTCTTATTGTCTTAATATAGAGAAATAGAGAGAGCACACCAAACATCTACAAATGACCCATAATCCTACGCAGTGAGTTCAGTTGACCTTTAAAACCAATCAGAATGAAAGTAATACAGTATAGGGAGGTCTAGACAATCCGAGGAGTTCCATAAGTCACGTGAAAGTGAATATCTTCCCCGCCCCCTCTTCTAAGCACAGTCTGGCAACAGCTAATAGAGTTTTCTGTTTCCTTTAGAAATAGTGTGCCTGGGGGAGCAAAATGGCTTAGAGCAGGGCGTCTCTGACCTGATGTCTGGAAAGCTTGTTCCATCACATGTTGCTGGGACCCATTCTCAGAGATTCTGATTCAGCCCCTGGGGTGGGGAATTTGCATATTTAACAGTTTCTCAGATGGTGCTAAATCCCGGCTCTACCACTTTCCAGCTGTGATTTTGAACAGGATAACCTCTCTTTGCTTCATCTTCCTCTTCCATAAAATGGGGCTTGTGATAATTGTGAGAATTAAGTGATTTGCAAGGTTCTGCATATTAAGAACAACGCAATAGCTACTATGATGCATATGCGTGCTCAGTCACTTGTCATGTCTGACTCTGCCACACCAGGACTGTGGCCCACCAGGTTCCTCTGTCCATGGGATTTCCCAGGCAAGAATACTGGAGTGGGTTGTCATGCCCTCCTCCCAGGGTATCGTCATGATCCAGGGATCAAACACACATCTCCTGAGTCTCCTGCTTTGCAGGCGGATTCTTTACCCACTGAGCCACCTGGGAAACCCCAATGTATCGTGTTAGTCACTCAGTTGTGTCTGACTCTCTGCCACCCAGTAGACTATAGCCCACCAGGCTTCTCTGTCCATGGAATTTCCCAGGAAAGAGTACTGGAGTGGGTAGCTGTTTCCTTCTCCATGGGATCTTCCTGACCCAGGGATTGAACTCAGGTCTCTTGCTTTGCAGGTGAATTCTTTCCCTCTGAGCCACTTGGGAATCCCACTGATGCATGTACCAGCTACCATCTATGAGTTTTAATATTAACAAAAGAGATATTTCTACATATTCTTCAGTATTACACTTTGTTTACAGTAGTGATTTTTATATATTTGCCTGTAAATATATTTAGTCCTTTTGAATTATCATTTCCATAAAATCAGAGTTTAGATATCATTCTGGGGCATGTGCTGGCCCTCTATAAGTGACCACACTGGTTTAGTGTTAGCTAATATAACCAGTGGCAGATATTTAATTTATATATATATATATATATATATTATATATATAATATATGGCAGATATAACCAGTGGTTAGCTAATATAACCAGATTATATTCTTTGCAGCCAAAGATGGAGAAGCTCTAGACAATCAGCAAAAACAAGACCAGGAGCTGACTGTGGCTCAGATCATGAACTCCTTATTGCCAAATTCAGACTTAAATTGAAGAAAGTAGGGAAAACCACTAGACCATTCAGGTATGACCTAAACCAAATCCCTTATGATTATACAGTGAAAGTGAGAAATAGATTTAAGAGACTAGATTAGACAGAGTGTCTGATGAACTATGGTTGGAGGTTCGTGACATTGTACAGGAGACAGGGATCAAGACCATCCCCATGGAAAAGAAATGCAAAAAACCAAAATGGCTGTCTGAGGAGGCCTTACAAATAGCTGTGAAAGAAAGAGAAGTGAAAATCAAAGGAGAAAAGGAAAGATATTCCCATTTGAATGCAGAGTTCCAAAGAATAGCAAGGAGAGATAGGAAAGCCTTCCTCAGTGATCAATGCAAAGAAATAGAGGAAAACAACAGAATGGGAAAGACTAGAGATCTCGTCAAGAAAATTAGAGATACCAAGGGAACATTTCATGCAAAGATGGACTCGATAAAAGACAGAAATGGTATGGACCTAACAGAAGCAGAAGATATTAAGCAGAGGTGGCAAGAATACACAGAAGAACCGTACAAAAAACATCTTCATGACCCAGATAATCATGATGGTGTGATCACTCACCTAGAGCCAGACATCCTGGAATGTGAAGTCAAGTGGGCCTTAGAAAGCATCACTATGAACAAAGCTAGTGGAGGTGATGGAATTCCAGTTGACCTATTTCAAATCCTGAATGATGATGCTGTGAAAGTCCTGCACTCAAAATGCCAGCAAATTTGGAAAACTCAGCAGTGGCCACAGGACTGGAAAAGGTCAGTTTTCATTCCAATCCCTAAGAAAGGCAATGCCAAAGAATGTTCAAACTACCGCACAATTGTACTCATCTCACACTCGAGCAAAGTAATGCTCAAAATTCTCCAAGCCAGTGTTTAGCAATACGTGAACAATGAACTTCCAGATGTTCAAGCTGGTTTTGGAGAAGGCAGAGGAACCAGAGATCAAATTGCCAGCATTCGCTGGATCATCGAAAAAGCAAGAGAGTTCCAGAGAAACATCTATTTCTGCTTTATTGACTATGCCAAAGCCTTTGACTGTGTGGATCACAATAAACTGTGGAAAATTCTGAAAGAGATGGGCATACCAGACCACTTGACCCACCTCTTGAGAAACCTGTATGCAGTTCCAAAAGCAACAGTTAGAACTGGACATGGAACAACAAACTGGTTCCAAATAGGAAAAGGAGTACGTCAAGGCTGTATATTGTCACCCTGCTTGTTTAACTTATATGCAGAGTACATCATGAGAAATGCTGGGCTGGAAGAAGCACAAGCTGGAATCAAGATTGCCGGGAGAAATATCAATAACCTCAGATATGCAGATGACACCAACCTTATGGCAGAAAGTGAAGAGGAACTAAAAAGCCTCTTGATGAAAGTGAAAGAGGAGAGTGAAGAAGCTGGCTTAAAGCTCAACATTCAGAAAACTAAGATCACGGCATCTGGCCCCATCACTTCATGGGAAATAGATGGGGAAACAGTGGAAACAGTGTCAGACTTTATTTTTTGGGCTCCAAAATCACTGCAAATGGTGACTGCAGCCATGAAATTAAAAGACGCTTACTCCTTGGAAGGAAAGTTATGACCAACCTAGATAGCATATTAAAAAGCAGAGACGTTACTTTGCCAACTAAAGGTCCGTCTATTCAAGGCTATGGTTTTTCCTATGGGTCATGTATGGATGTGAGAGTTGGACTGTGAAGAAAGCTGAGTGCCGAAAAATTGATGCTTTTGAACTGTGGTGTTGGAGAAGACTCTTGAGTGTCCCTTGGACTGCAAGGAGATCCAACCAGTCCATCCTAAAGGAGATCAGTCCTGGGTGTTCACTGGAAGGACTGATGCTGAAGCTGAAACTCCAGTACTTTGGTCACCTCATGCGAAGAGCTGACTCATTGGAAAAGACCCTGATGCTGGGAGGGATTCGGGGCAGGAGGAGAAGGGGACACAGAAGATGAGATGGCTGGATGGCATCACCGACTCGATGAACATGAGTTTGTGTAATACACTCCGGGAGTTGGTGATGGACAGGGAGGCCTGGTATGCTGCAATTCATGGGGTCGCAAAGAGTCAGACACGACTGAGTGACTGAATTGAACCGAACTGAATATAACCAGTGCAGCGAGGGGCATCCTTGTACTTGTTCTGACAAACATTTTGTGGCTATATTCATAGAATAAATTCCTAGAAGGGAGTTGCTAGACCAAAGTGTGCACACCTTTTATATATTGGTAGTTTGAAAATTAAAATATACACATTCATGGGGAAGGTACGTTTGTTTCTAAGCCTAGGTCTGATGTAACCTAAGGGCCAAGGGGGTTTACTCTGTGGACTTAGTTGTCTTCACCTTCAAAATGAACATGAAAAAGCAAACCAACAAAACTGACATATTGAGGTACATGATCAAATGACCATGGACTGCTTGTTGAGCCCAGAGCAAGAGGCTGAAGATCCAGTACTGGCTGAAACATGCTCTCTGTGCTCAAGGAGCCTTGGTCCAGGAGACTGAACTCCTAGGAACACAGGTACATTTGTAGTCCCTCCAGAATGACAGGTGCATCCACAGGGTAATGCTTACAGATCTAAGACAGTGCCCAGAGTGAGTCAGGTGGGCCGAAGTGACCAGGAAAAGCTTCAAAAGGATGGGGTGGAGGTGTTTGGCAAACTAAGTGAGAATGGACAGGCGGGGATTGCCCTTCAGAGAGGAGAAACAGTATTAGTTAGCCCCTGACCCAGCACTTTATGTTAGGTAGGTGCTCAAGAACAATCTCAGCCCTAATGGGATGTGCAACCTATAGAAAACGTGAGCCTTAGGCTCTCTCTGATTCAACTGAAGACCAAGAATTCTTTCATATGGCCCTGCTACATACTGAATTGGAGCTTTCAGATTCATGAGTGGCTAGTATGCATTCCTGTCATAGAGTGGTTTCTTCTGCCTGAGGTTACTGGTGTTTCTCCCAGCAATCTTGATTCCAACTTGTTCTTCATCCATATGGCAGAAAATGAAGAACTAAAGAGTCTCTTGATTAAAGTGAAAGAGAAGAGTGAAAAGTTGGCTTCAAGCTCAACATTCAGAAAACTAAGATCATGGCATCCAGTCCCATCACTTCATGGCAAATAGATGGGGAAACAATGGAAACAGTGACAGACTTTCTTTTCTTGGGCTCTAAAATCACTGCAAATGGTGACTGCAGCCATGAAATTAAAAGACACTTGCTCCTTGGAAGAAAAGTTATGACCAACCTAGACAGCATATTAAAAAGTAGAGACATTGCTTCACTGACAAAGGTCTGTATAGTCCAAGCTATGGTTTTTCCAGTATGTATGTGAGAGTTAGATTATAAAGAAAGCTGAACACTGAAGAACTGATGCTTTTGAACTGTGGTGTTGGAGAAGACTCTTGAGACTCCCTTGAACAGCAAGGAGATCCAACCAGTCCATCCTAAAGGAAATCAGTCCTGACTATTCATTGGAAGGACTGATGTTGGAGCTGAAACTCCAACACTTTGGCTGCCTGATGCAAAGAGCCAACTCACTGGAAAAGACCCTGATTCTGGGAAAGATCGAAGGTGGGAGGAGAAGGGGATAACAGAGGATGAGACAGTTGTATGGCATCACCGACTCTGTGGACATGAGTTTAAGCAAGCTCTGGGAGTTGGTGCTGGACAGGGAAGCCTTGTGTGCTGCAGTCCCTGGGGTCACAGAGTTGGACATGACTGAACAACTGAACTGAGTATGCATTCTAAATAGAATTCATACAATCCAGACAAGATTTGCTTTCTTATACTTATCACCAGGTTGGAATATAAGTATTACAATAACCCTCAGATGTGTCCTGACCTTGCCAGCAACACCTGTCTGCTGGGTAGAAGTCACGAGATTCTGAGAGTAGAGTGAGCATAGCCACTTCCTTCCACAGAGACTCCAATCCCCAGCGAAAGGTTAGTGGACATTCCTTTAGCTTCCACTGCCAGACTAGAAAGTCTACTATTCCAGTCAATTAGAAAGCCTAATTCAAGAAACAGTGGAGAAACCCACGGCCTTTTGGTTTTTACCCAAATGGTAGATGAAAAGTAGGCATGAATGAGAATGGCAGGGGACATTTGCAGTCAGTAGTTTTAAGGCACAAAGAGTGTTCTGGTGCAGGCTGCTCTTCAAAAATGTCCCAGGATGTGTTAGAAAGCACACATCAGAAAGGTGTGTTTCATGGTTGCAGTTTGCAGATGGTTTCAGACAAGGATTACTGAGGCCACGGTCTGTAAGACACCATACATTCCACTGTCATGAGGTAGAAGGAGCATATACAGTCTTCAGAGTGACCCCCAAATATTCCAAAGTCATAATCTCATTCAAGAGAAGAAGGGGGAGATATTTGAAGTGCTCTGGTTAATCTGTTCCATTATTAGATCCCTGATTGATGACAAACCAAGTCGTTCATCCCTCACCTCCCTCACTGAATCAGCTTTATTACCTGCCACACTTCCCTGCCACCCATCCCTGCTGGTCCCCAAGCATGCGTTTAAAGTCTGAAAGACTGACGTGAATCCAAACAATGCCCCTTTCTAGATGTACAACCACAGGAAACTCAGTCAACCACTCTGAGACCCAGTTTCTGTTTTCTGTATCATGTCGATAACGTTGAGAGGATTAAACAGTAGCCGTTTTTGGAAAGGTCTAACTCAGAGCCTCAATCATGTGGATTTTTTTTTTTTTTAAATGATACCCTCACCTAAAAAGAGAATTGCCATCACATATGGATATTCCTTATCCCTGTTTTGAGTTGGATGGCCTCGAAGCTCAGCCCTTAACATGGGTTTCACTGATGTCACATGTGTGCTAAAGTGCTGATCAGAATTAATCAGGGAAATAAGATGACTGAATTAGTTAGGACTTTTTGTGCTTGCCAAGGCTAAACTCAACTTGAGCTGACTTAAGGAAAAATGCTTGTGGTAAATTATAAATAGTAATGTTTCATGAAATAATGGGATGGAAATGCAACTGAGCTTAGCTAGGGAAGGGTCTGGAAACACGGACTGGAAGCCATAAGTAAACCTAAAAATTGACTCTCTCCCCTTAACTGTTCCTACTTCTCATCATGTGCTTGATTTATTGTTCTGTTTCCTTACAGCCCTTCTCTGCTCCAGGTTCCCAGAGTAGACTATGTAGACCCAAGGATCCTGGCTTCACCTGTGAGAGGACCAGCCAGCAGCCAAGACCATCAGTCCTGCTCCTGGTCCCAGTTTCAGATTCCTAGAAGATAGAATCTGATTCCTTCAGCTTGAGTCTGCCTTCTAACTCATCAGCTCTGAGTGGTAAGTAAAGTCATAGAATGACTAATGGCTCCTAGGGGCTCCTCTGCATCTTGGATATTCTATGATAGGGAACAAATTGGTAATTTTAGGAAGAATATGAGAGGGAAGAGGTTTAGAAAGAAGTAGTGGATTAAAGGTCGCTCAGTCACTGTTCTCTATAAAGTGCTGTTGAATATCTAGATGTGTCCATTCTGCTTTAGAGAACTATCTAATATATATTTTTAAATATTTATTTTTGACTGTGCTGGGTCTTCATTGCTATGTATGGGCTTTTTCTAGTGGCGGCGAGCAGGGGCTACCCTCTAGTTGTGGTGCCCAGGCTTCTCATTGTGATGGCTTCTGTTGTTACAGAGCATGGGCTCTAGGTGTGTGGGCTTCTGTGGTTGTGGCGTGTGGGCTCAGTAGAGAACTATCTATATTTACATGAGAAAACTGGACCAGATCAATGGTTCTCAGCCTTGGCTTATCACTTGAGTGACACGGAGAACCTTTAAAAATCTTAATATCCAAGCAACATTCCCAGACCAAATAAATCAGAATCTCTATCCATGGAATCCTGATAGCTATATCACACATATATTGTAAGTTCTTTAGATGATTCAGTTTTCAGCTAAGGTTCATAACCATTGGACAAGATCAGTAGTTCTCAAATGAATTGCCTCAATCTCATTAAAATGAAGTTTGTGAATTAATTGGTTCAAATCAGGGCAAGGGATTCTGCAGTGCTAACAAGCTCCAAGCTATTGTCAGTGCTGCTGGTCTATAGATTATACTTTGAGTAGCAAAGTACTGAATTATCCCTGTATCCAAGTCAAGTCTTGAGATATACTTAAAACAATATTCACTCTTTTATTTATTTATTTTTGACTGCACTGAGTCTTCATTGGTGCGGGCGGGCTTTCTCTAGTTGCAGCGAGCAGGGGCTACTCTTACTTGTGGTGCAAGGGCTTCTCATTGTGGTGGTTTCTTTAAGAAAGAGGTTATTTTCTCCACAAGTATTTATTTATTTTCTGCTCTGCACTGGACCCTATGCTAAATACTAAGGCACAGAAACCTAGTATCTGCCCCAGAGGAATTTGCATGTAGACCACATAGCCGGAGAGAGGCAAAAGAAAATATTCTGTGAATACTACCTTTACTTAGCTGTGTTTGGAGGCCTGTTTATCAGGGATTTGTGTCTGTTTTGATCTCGTTTGTTTTTTAAGAAAATGTCCTTAGTGAAAAAGGTATCTGGCTTCCCTGACAGGAGAAAAGCTAGCTCAAGACATGGAAGGAAGGGAAGACATAAAATCTAGCAATTTAGGGTAACAAAAGCAAGACATGGAGTCTGTGATGGAAAGAACTGTTTGACCCTGAGCATAAAGGACAAAAATGACCTATTTAGCTTGGGAATAAGAAAATGATCAGTATGATGGTTATAGATAGATACTGCATGAAAGGATCTCTTTGTTTTTCAGTGGATTCAATGATTAATGAACCAAGCCCACTCTAAGAGATCATACACATGTTTTAGGATATATCTAAAGTCCCTAATAATAACACAACCAACGCTGTTTCAGTGCTTATACTCACAGTTCATTAAGCTACTCTATGCCAGAAAGCCAGCAATACCAGGACAAATTGATTCCTCATTTCTATGTCATAGAGCATGCGTCCAAATAGCATTGGGGGCACACAGCTGTAATAAATGTCCTGGTCTTCATTCAGCAAATATTCTCTCAGTGACTAGTAGGTGCCAGGCACTGAATTTGACCAAAGTCTCAACACTGCATTTGAGGATTATTCATATGCTATTATCTTTTTTAAAAAATATATTTATTTTTCCCTGTGCCGGGTCTTTGTTGCTATGCAGGCTTTTCTCTAGTTGCGGCGAGTGGGGGCTACTCTTCATTGCAATGCATGATTTTCTCATTGTGGTGACTTCTCTTGTTGTGGAGCACAGGCTTCGGCAGTTGCAGCACGTGGGCTCAGTAGTTGGGGCATGCAGGCTCTGGCACAGGCTCTGTAATTGTGATGCACAGCCTTAGTTCCTCCATGGCATGTGGCATCTTCCTGGACCAGGGATGGAACCTGTGTCTCCTGCACTGGCAGGCAGATGCTTTACCAATGAGCCATGAGGGGAGCCCCTGCTGTTACCTTTTGATGACAAGAGCAAGCTGTTTTTCTATCCATGGTTGTGTTTAATCCTTCTGGAAACCTGAGATTAAGGAGTCAGGATTGGTGATGTCTTTATGTCGGTGATGCTGGTGGAAACTGGGAAATATTTCCCATTGAAGAAATTTTGAAAAATGGGATCCAAAATACTGAAGGGCCATATAAAGTCCCACAGCTGGTAAGTAGCCAAGCTGGAATAAGAACAGGGATGCCCAAATTCCAGATTTGGGTTCTGTCCATTTAACCATGAATGGTTAACAAGAATAATAGCTAGTTGTTAAAGTTTGGTTTGGAATTAGCCATCATAAATACTTAAGGAAAGATGAATCGAAAACACAGGACCTGTAAAATACCATGGCTTTGTGTATGAGGAGAGGGAGAGTTTCAAAATGGCAGTTCCTGGAGTTTCAAATTTCTCATTTCTAGCATGGATTCTTTTCTCCTGGCAAGGAAGGCTGGAACAAGAAGCAGTCGTGAAGGAAACGTTTCCCTCTGTCTCACAAATGTATTCCTGTGCCAAAGTCAGCTTCTACCTTTATAGCTAATACACGTCAAAAGAGAATATTTAGACAGGCACTTCACAAAAGTGCAGTTAGTTTAAGAAGTCAGAGGGTTTTAAGTGGCCCCAAGAAAATGTCGTGCTTTTCAGACAGCTTCAAGCTCCCCAGCCTTCCAGCTTCCCATCTGTTTGTACTCTCACCCCGCTCTTAACTGCAGCCAGGGGTATGAGTCCATCCAAAACAGGAACGTGATTGCCTTCTCTGTAGGATCGGAAATTCTCACCGGCTCTCTGGAAGAAAGAGGTTCTCAGGTTCCTTAGCCGAGTGCACAATGCCTTTTGTGCTGTGGCCACTGCTGATCACTCCAGCCTTCCTTTCCCTCCTTTCAGCCTTCCATAATGTTTTTCAACAAAAGCAGATCACATAAAGCTGCACCCTGACTTATAGAACACTCATGGTAATACTTCCCTGCCTTTGACTAGGCTGATTCCACTGCAGGAATGCTGCCTCTGCCTTCTTTTTTTTATAATCTTTTAATTTTTTTTTTTCTTATTGGAGTATAGCTGCTTCACAATGTTGCTGGCTTCTTCTTTTTAAAATATTTATTTAATTGGCTGTGCTAGGTCTTAGTTGAGGCAGGCAGGATGTAGTTCCCTGACCAGGGATCAAACCTAGGCCTCCTACATCGGAAGCCTGGGGTTTTCTTCACTGAACCACCAGGGAAGTCACTTTGTTGTGTTCATTTCTGCTGTGCAGCAAAGTAAATCATTGATATGTTTACATAAATCCCCTCTTTCTTCGATTTCCTTTCCTTTGGAGCAGAGTTGAGTTTCCAGTGCTGTACAGTAGATTCTCATTAGTTATCTATTTTATCCATAGTATCAGTGAAAGTTGCATGGTCCTGTCTGACTCTTTGTGACCCAATGGATAGTCCATGAAATTCTCCAGGCCAGAATACTGGAGTCGGTAGCCGTTCCTTTCTCCAGGGGATCTTCCCAACCCAGGGATCGAACCCAGGTCTCCCACATTGCAGGCAGATTCTTTACCAGCTGAGCCACCAGAGAAGCCCAGTATATCTATGTCAGTTCCAATTTTCTGCCTCTGCCCTCTTCATTCAGCAAATTGTTACTCATCCTTAAGCACTCAAACCTTATCCAAAAATTTCCTTGACCAGCCCCAGACTAGAGCAGGGGAGTCACCTTATGCTATATCTATGAGTTTTCAAAACCAAAACCCATTCATCTGTTGATGAACATTTAGATTGTTTTTATATTTTGGCAATTGTAAATAATGTTGCTGTGAACACTGAGGTATATGTATCTTTTCATAAAAATTAGCATTTTTATTTTTTTCGGATAAATACCCAAGAGTAGAATTGTTGGCTCATTTGGTAGTTCATAGGGTAGGTCATATGTTTTTAGACTTTTGAGCAACCACCATACTGTTTTTCACAGCAGCTGCACCAGTTTATATTCTCACCAGCATTGTACAAGGGTTGCCTTTTCTCCATATCCTCACCAACACTTGTTATCTGTGGCCTTTTTGATGATAGCCATTCTGAAAGATATAAGGTGATATTTCATTGTGGTTTTAATTTGCATTTCTCTGATGGTTAACAATGTTCAGCACCTTTTCATGGGCCTGGTGGCCATCTGTATGTCTTTTTTTTTGGAAAAATGTCTATTCAGATCTGCCCATTTTTAAATTTTTTTGGTAGAATTTACCTTGAAGCCAGCTAGATATAGAATTTTCTTTGTGGGAAGATTTTTAAACTAGTTTTTACTGGAGTACAGCTCTTTACAATATTGTATTAGTTTCTATTGAACAGCAAAGAGAATCAGTTATACATATAAACATATCCTCTCTTTTTTGGATTTCCTTCCCATATAGGTCACCACTAAGCACTGAGTAGAGTTCCTTGTGCTATACAGTAGATTCTGACTAGTTATTTTATACACAGTAGTGTATCTATGTCAGTCCCAGTCTTGCAGTTCCTTCCACCTCCCTTCTCACTCTGGTATCCATATATCCATTCTCTATGTTTGTGTCTCTATTTCTGCTTCGCAAATAAGTTATCTGTGTAATTTTTCTACAGTTCACATGTGAGCAACATAATATATTTGCTTTTCTGACTTACTTCACTCCATATGATACTCTCTAGGTCCATCCATTAGGTCTGCAAATTATGCAATTCTGTTCCTTCTTATGGCTAAGTAATATTCCATTGTATATATGTACCTTATCTTCTTTATCCATTCTTCTGTTGATGGACATTTAGGTTGTTTCTATCTCCTGGCTACTGTAAATAGTGATCAGTGAACATTAGGATGCATGTATATTTTTGTTCTGCCCATTTTTAAATCATGGTGTTTGCTTTTTGATGTCACGTTATATGAGCTATTTATATATTTTGATTATTAATTCCCTGATCATATCATTAGAGATATTTTCTCCCACTTAGCAAGTGGTATGTCTGTATGTGTGTGTAATGAAATCCTGTTTAGCCATAAAAATGAAACTGCCATTTGCAGCAATACAGATGGACTTGGAGGGTATTAGGCTAAGTGAAATAAGTCAGAAAAGCAAATACTATATAATATCACTTAAATATGAAATCCCAAAATGACACAGATATAAAGAACAAACTAGTGGTTATTAGTGGGGAGAGGAAAATGAGGAGGGGCAAGAGAGAGGTAGGGATTAAGAGATACAAACTATTGTGTATAAAAAGCTACAAGGATTATTGTACCACAGAGGGAATATAGCCAATATTTTATAATAATTATAAATAGAGTACAGCCTTTAAAAATTGTGAACCATTATGATGTATACCTATAAATTACATAATATTTTATATCAATATATCTCAATTTTAAAAAGTAAAAAGCAAAACCTAATCATCATCATCACCCTCCAAAAAAATCATTGAGGGTCCCTTAAGTTTGAGCCACTGTTCTAATCACTTGACATATATTCTCATTTTTTAATATACACAGCATCTCTGTAGAGTTGAAATTAAATAAAGTAACAAACAAGATCTTGAACTTTCCAAATATGACAATGTCTTGGATATAGTAAACATAGCAACTGCTCAATAATTTATAAAGCTAAATTTATAACGGTTTCTCATTCATTTAAAAAATCAATTTTATTTTTAGAAGTTGTAAATTTGTCAAAAAATTGAAAATGTAGTACAGAAAGTTTCCTTGTACTCCATGCTGTTTTCCCTACTATTAACATCATGCATGAATTTTATATATTTACTGTAATTCATCAACTGATATTTATGCATTATTATTGAAGTTATAGATTATTCAGATCTTAGTTTTTATCTGTTGTCCTTTCTGCAGTGGAATCCCATCCTGGATATCACAGTACATTTTGTTGTCAGGTTTCCTTAGGTTCCTCTTGGCTGTGACCATGTGTCACTTTCCTTCTTTTTGTAGACATTGACAGTTTTAAGGAGTCAAGTATTTTGTAGGATGTCCCTTTATTGGAATTTGATGTTTTCCCATGGCTAGTCTGAAGTTATGGGGTTTTGAGAGGAAAACTACAATGGAAAAAGCCATTTCCATCATATCATATCATCAACATGATTTATGAGGGTGGAGGTTGACCTTGATCACAAGACTGAGGTAGTGTTTGTCAGATTTCTTTACTGTGAAATTACTAATCCCCCCCCCCCTGATTTTCATATATCCTTGGGAACAAAGTCACAGTGTACAGACCAAACTTAGAGAGTCTGAAACTATGCTTCCCCTCCTTAAAGACAAGAGTATCTACAAAATAGTCTGGAAATCATTTGAACAGGTTATTTGTCCCTCCTCCCTGAGTTATTAACTTATTTAATCATTTATTTAGATATGTATAGACTCATAAATATGCATTTTCTACTTTGAGTTTTAATCCAACATTACATACATGTGTTGCTGTAAATTGTCTAACGTTGTCTATTGAGAGTTCTTTCAGTTCTTTCAAGGCGCAAATTCTTTTCAAGTTCTTTCAAAGTACTCCTTTGACATCCCTATATCATTGTGAGCATTTAAAATTTTTCAGCCTTTTCTTACCTTCTCCTCCAAGCTCATTTTATATATTTCCTGCTCAGGTCCTAGAGCATTTTTCCAAGAAGCCCTGGTTTCTCTTAATGGAGAATGGCGTTAGAAACCAAGATCTGGGTACGAGCTGTGCTCATTGCTACTAGGGTACTATTTTTTTTGGATGTTCTCAGCTAAGTGATCAAAAAATATGTATTACTTATGTAGGTGTATGCTGACTCATGTATATATGCATATATATATACACACACACATTTGTGTATATACACATGAAAATATTTCCATCTGTAACCATCTGCAGTTATAGTAAGCGAAATATCAGTTCATCTTGATGCTTCCAGCTTTGATCACTAATCACAAGAATTACTCTAGCTTCCTCATCTTGCTTATTTATGTTTCCACTCCAGCAGTGAGAAACCTAGTTCCCATCTTCTGCCATCCCTTTAGTTATTTGTTTAGCTCCAGTGTATATGCACAGCAGTATCAGAATTGTTAACCTGTACCCCTGTGGAAAACAACTTTGTCAGCCTGGGTACAGAGATTAAGTCATTCTTCTTGCCTTTAATCTTGAGGACTCGACTCATTTCCAAAATTACCTAGGTCAGCACCTTTTCTTCCCACCCTTTTCGATGAGGTTGTCTTACACATTTGTAACACAGTTAGATTTTCTTTTCACAGTCTACATTCTTTCCTGGAATTCCCAATTTCCTAAATGGTGTGTGTGTGTGTGCATGTGCGCGTGTGCACACATTAAGTTACCTTTTTTGGGCTGTACAATTTTTATTACTCATTTATTTTTCATCATCTATTTATTTCCCATTTATTCACTGTTTACAGTACTCTTGTTTCACACACTCAAAAATAAGTTGAATTAACTGACATTTAGAAATTGTCTCTAAAGGTATTTAAAGTAAAACAGAAAGATCAGAATCTGCAGAGATTCTCAGAGAGGAATGGTGTAGATAAACTAAGCAGAGCAGCATCCTAGGACAGACAGATCCTTTTCCAGCCCTAAACACAGTGTCAGCTGTAAAGTTTCTGTAGGAAAGTGAGTTGGACTGAAGTTGACTTTGGAGCTACTTGCAGGCTCCCAGATGTAAAGTCTTTAACCCCAAAGTCCAGAGGAGATTTCATTTCAGATTCCCATGGTTGGTTCAGGAATCTCTCACCTAGAAGTTCACACAAGCACAGTGAGATTCACAGTCAGCACCGGGAGTGAGCCTTCATCATCATGTGAAACACCTGAACACTTATGGTAACATCTGAGCATATCATTTGAACACTTTTGATAACATTTGTCTTTACAAGATACTTCTGCTTGTTCTTCCTCCTATCATTTTCAGGTCCACATTGGGAAGCCTTACCAGGTGTATAGTCATTCCTATTTTACAGATTAGCAAGTTGAGGATCAGAAAGGGCTTGGTTTCCCGTTGGCACATACGATAGGGAGCTCCATCCCAGAACCCAGCTTTTCCTCCACTCCTCCAAAGGCACTCTTGCTGTTTCCTTCACCTTTGACTACTCTGGGGACAGAACCTCAGATAAAGCTAATCTGAACCTGAGACTGTGTGTGTAAACTTCATTTCTGATTCCTATGAGAATCCACATTAGAGGGATGGGGATTTCAATATGGACAATATGAACTTTAAATAAAATCCCTCATAGGTACGCTAGGCCCAGATGTTACTTCAAGGCATTTTAAGGTGTTCTTTGGCCTCCTTTGGCAAAGAAAGCAGATGTTTTGTCTTTCCAAGTCATTTTTAGGTACCAATGCTTTCTCATATCTGACGTCATTTTAAAAATACCCAGAAAATAAGAATAAAGGTTTTTGAATAGTCAGAGCAGGTGGTGTTCATTCCATTCCCTCTTTGTTTGCACACACCTTTTCAGAGCTTTTTACTCTTACTTTACACAGAACTCAAATGCTCATAATTTCTTGGTATCCAGTCCCACAACATGTTAGAAACAACAACTGGAAATAGAGGAGAGTGAGTAGAAGAATTGGGCTTTAAGGATTTAAAATAGGAAGCCACCCAAGAACATTTGGTCAAGAAGAAAAGGGTCTCTGTACAACCCAATCTCCCTTGATGGCACCAGTTCATTTAAGTATGGTGGCATAATCTGTGCTCAGAAAGATGTTTCCAAATTATTTGTAAATGCAAATAGTGTTTTGTCTACTTTACTTGAAATGGTGATTTTTCAAAAATGTTTTCATTCAAAATGATTTAAATAAAAGAGATAGTTATTCCTCATTTAAAGGAGGGAAGCCTTATATCTATGAAAAGCAAGACTACCCAGTATAACTCATTAACTCAATAATCACTGTGTATAAACTGGACATCAGGAATTGGGGATAGAGAAATAAATAATATCAATTCCCATCTTCAGGAAACTCAACATCTAATTTAACTGTGGTCTGGATGGCTGAGGTTTCTATGGTATGAAATGCTGATGGTTAAATCCTTCCTATTCTCTGAGTCTTCCAGGACTCCTAGAGGTGAGAAGCACCTCTAGGGTGTCAGGGTTTAAGAAGCAGCAAAAAGACTAATTATTATAGAAAGAGAAGGAATGGAGGCATGGAATGAGGGAAGAGGGGAGGGAAGGAGGGAAGAAGGAAAGAACCCTGCCATCCTGCTAACTTTGGATAGATGAAAAAAAAGTGCCTTATCCCAAAATTTCCACTCTGTATCCATGTAAACTTGGTCAAATGTTATAAATAAGAGTAATTTTACAGGTGCCATATCTTCCAAGCAAAAAATAACACAATGATGTAGGTGTTATTATCCCAATTTTGTATAGGAAACAGAGGCCCCAAGTATGTAACCATCCGATCCAAGCTTGGAACTTGGACACTCAGACATGGCTGGAGCTGGATATGAATGAGTCCAGGTCTGTTCCATTTGGTGTGAGATCCCAGACACTCTTCACTATGCAACATTGTCTTCAGTTGAAGGAGGTTGGACAGATCCAAGAAACATCTGCAATAATGTTGTTGTTGCTGTTTAATCGCTAAGTCATGGTTGACTCTGCAACCCCATGGACTGTAGCGTGCCAGGCTCCTCTGTCCTCCACTGTCTCCTGGAGTTTGCTCAAATTTATCCATTGAGTCAGTGATGCTATCTAACCATCTCATCCTCTGCCACCCCCTTCTCCTTTTGCCCCCAATCTTTTCCAGTAATATACAATACATATACAATAAAAGGTCACCAGTAAAAGAAGTGGGGAGAAGGAAGGGAAGGGAAGGGAAGAGAGAGAAGAGAAAAAGCGTCTTCAGGATTCCCTTTCCACAAGAGGCTGTGCTGATTCGTCCATCCATGACACATTCCCATATGACACGACCACTCTGTCATTCAGCACTGCGTGTCAGTTGGACACACTCCAGTTGAAGAAAGTTTAGTGACGAGAATGTTTATACAGACATAGCACCATGTGAGAAACCCTCAAGACACGTGCAGTGCACAGTAACCCAGGGCTAGTGAAGGAGGAAGGAGGGGAGGATTGGGATCTAGAGAGAGAATGCCAAGAGCAGATAGCCTCCTAACAGGAGCCGTGATCTTCCTCTGAGGGGGTGAGATCAGCCATGGTGGTCCCACGGCAAGGGAATCAGGGAACTAAAAACCGCAACCTCCACCTCATCTGTCCCTCCTTTCAGTCTCCTGGTGGGCTCCCCATTGGCTAAACCCAGCCAGAGACTGGAGAGTAAGGATCTCCTCTGGTGTAGGGGTCAACCACAGGACAGAGTGAAAAGGGAAAAGGACATCTGGAAAGACAATCAAGACATTCCTTCCCAGCCACCCCTCTGCATTCCAACATGGTACCAGCTTAATTCAATATCAGTGGATGCTTTCCCATTAAGATCATGATCTTTCTTGGCACTACCCTCCAGGGATCTAAGAGTAATTGACTGGAATTGGCCTGGAAGTAACTGACAAGAAGTTGGGCTACATTTGTCACCTTTGTCTCAACCCAAGCCTGGGAACTTGTTCCTTTTCCTCCTTTGGTTTTTTTTTTATCATTTTGATGTTGATAACATCTTAGAATTTTTTGAAAGGTGATCTTAACCTGTGTTTGTAGGACACGGTATAGACAACATTTTGTGGATTTAAAATATCCAGGGAGATAGCTTCCCTGGTGGCTTAGGTGGTGAAGAATCCACCTGCAACTGTGGGAGACCTGGGTCTGATCCCTGGGTTGGATAGATCCTCTGGAAGAGGGCATGGCAACCCCTCCAGTATTCCTGCCTGGAGAAGCCCCATGGACAGAGGAGCCTGGTGGGCTGCAGTCCATGATGTCACAAAGAGTTGGACATGACTAAGTGTCTAAGCACAGCACAGCAATGCTGTCATGAAAGAAACATGGGACTTGATTTTAGGAATCTCCACACCTTACAAACTGAGTGACCTTGAACAAGACAGGTAGGTGCCTTATCAGAGCCTCAGATCTCACTCATGTAAAATAGGAATGACAAAGTTATCTCTCAGGATGGTACACTTTTGACAGTTTAAGGGCACAAAGCAAAAACACAAGTATGCTTTGCATCATACATAGAGGGCAATGATTTTTCAATTTATTATTTTTCAGTAAGGCAGCTTAGTAGTCAAGACATCAAGGTGTAGGTCAGAAAATAGAGCTTTGAATCTTGGCTGTGAAACTTCTTAACTGAGTGACAAGAAGCAAATGCTGTAATCTTTCCAAACCTCAGTTTCCTTATTTATAAAATGGGAATAACTAGAGTCCCATCTCTCAGGCCATCATTTACTGGTTCATGATGAACCTCAGTAAGGATAACCATGGGTACTCATTATTCCTGCATTGTTAGACATGCAAAAGCTGCCTTCACAGGCAAAAGCCCATTCACAGCAGTGGGCAGGTCCATAAATCATTCATTAATTCAATAGTACTTACCATCCCTGTTACTTTCCAAGATATAAGATCTAGCTGGGGATCGACATCAGCAGATAACACTGCTTCTCTTGAGACCACGGCAATAAACAGAATATAACTCCGGAGTGCTGCTCCTACTACCATTCCTTTCAAGTTTTGTTTACCCAAGCTTCAGAGACTTTGACTTTGTTGCTGTTGTTCAGTAGTGTCTGACTCTTTGCAACCCCATGGATTGCAGCATGCCAGACTTCCTTGTCCCTTACCATCTCCCAGGGCTTCCTCAAACTCATGTCCATTGAGTTTGTGATGCCATCCAACCGTCTAATCCTTTGTTGTCCATCCCCTTCTCCTCCTGCCTTCAATCTTTCCCAGCATCAGGGTTTTTACTAATGAGTCGGCTCTTCGAATCAGGTGACCAAAGTATTGGAGCTTCAACTTCAGCATCAGTCCTTCCAATGAATATTCAGGACTCATTTCCTTTAGGATAGACTGGTTTGATCTTGCAATCCAAGGGACTCTTAAGAGCCTTCTCCAACACCACAGTTCAAAAGCATAAATTCTTTGGATACAGCCTTCTTTATGGACCAACTCTTACATCCATATATGACTACTGGAAAAACTGTAGCTGTGACTAGATGAACCTTTGTTGACAAAGTAATATCTCTGCTTTTTAATATGCTGTCTAGGTTTGTCATGGCTTTTCTTTCAAGGAGCAAACATCTTTTAAAGTCATGGCTGAAGTCACCATCTGCAATGATTTTGGAGCCCCAAAGAATAAAGTCTATAACTGTTTCCATTGTTTCCCCATCTATTTGCCATGAAGTGATGGGACCAGATGCCATGATCTTAGTTTTTTGAATGTTGAGTTTTAAGCCAACATCTTCACTCTCCTCTTCTACCTTCATCAAGAGGCTCTTTAGTTCCTCTTCATTTTCTGCCATAAGGGTGATGTCATCTGCATATCTGAGGTTATTGATATTTCTCCCTGCAGTCTTGATTCCAGCTTTTGATTCATACAGCCTGGCATTTCACATTTCACTCTGCATATAAGTTAAATAAGCAGGGTGACAATACAGTCTTGACGTACTCCTTCCCCAATTTGGAACCAGTCCATTATCCCATGACCCATTCTAACTGTTGCTTTTTGACATGAATACAGGTTTCTCAGGAGGCAGGTAAGGTGGTCTAATAGTCCCATCTTTTGAAAAATTTTCCAAGTCAGTCAATGGTATTAGCATAGTCAATGAAGCAGAAGTAGAGGTTTCTCTGGAATTCTCTTGCTTTTCCTATGATCCAACAGTGTTGGCAGTTTGATCTATGGTTCCTCTACCTTTTCTAAATTCCAGCTTGAACATCTGGAAGTTCCTGGTTCATGTACTACTGAAGCCTAGCTTGGAGAATTTTGAGCATTACTTTGCTAGGGTGTGAGATGAGTGCAATTGTGTGGTAGTTTGAACAATTTTTGGCATTGCCTACCTTTCAGATTGGAATGAAAACTGATCTTTTCCAGTTCTGTGGCCACTGCTGAGTTTTCCAAATTTGCTGGCATGTTGAGTGCATCACTTTAACAGCATCATCTTTTAGTATTTGAAATAGCCCAGCTAGAATTCCATCACCCCACTAGCTTTGTTCGTAATGCTGCTTTCTAAGACCCACTTGACTACACACTAGACCCAGGATGTCTGGCTCTAGTTGAGTGATCACACCATTGTGGTTACCTGGGTCATTAAGATCTTTTTTGTCAAGTTCTTCTGTGTATTCTTGTCACCTCTTAATATCTTCTGCTTCTGTTAGGTCCATATGGATTCTGCCCTTTATTGTGCCCATCTTTGCATGAAATATTCCCTTGGTACCTCTGATTTTCTTGAAGAGATCTCTAGCCTTTCCCATTCTATTGTTTTCCTCTCTTTCTTTGCACTGACCACTTAGGAAAGCTTTCTTATCTATTCTTGCCATTCTTTGGAACTCTGCATTCAGATTTCTGTTACTACAAATATCTCTTGACTTCCTACTTTTGTATTCCAGTTCAACTTCAGCAACAAAAGTTGAGGACTTTGCCAGCAAAGTAATGTCTCTGCTTTTTAATATGCTGTCTAGGTTGGTCATAGTTTTTCTTCCAAGGAGCGAGTGTCTTTTAATTTCATGGCTGCAGTCACCATCTGCAGTGATTTTGGAGCACCACCACCCCCCACCCCAGATAAAGCCTCACCATGTGCAGTAAGTCTTTAATCCAATTTTCTGCTGATGGGTGGGGCTGTGTTCCCTCCCTGGGAGGCCAAACCACGGTAGGGAGAATGGCGGTAATGGTGACCTCGTACAAAGGAACTTATTCCAGCAAGCCGGGGCTCCTAAGACTGTGGTATTCAGTACTCCTGACCCTGCGGCAGGCCACTGTCAACCCACGCCTCCAACCCCCTGTCCAGGAGACTCCTGGATACTCACAGGCAAGTCTGGCTCAGTCCTTATGAGATCACTGCTGCCTTCTCGTGGGTCCTGGTGTGCACCCGGTTTTGTTTGTGCCCTCCAAGATTCATCAAATCCCACTGGCCTTCAAAGTCAAATTCTCTGGGGGTTCTCAGTCCCTATGGCAGATCCCCAAGTTGGGAAATCTGTTGTGGGCCCTAGAACTTTTGCAATAGTGCTATGACTTTAGTCCCATGATTTTCCATGTCTGATTGACTCACAAGCCTGGGAATCATACGGTTTGCTACATCTCCTGTTTCTGCTTCTAGCTTTCTGATTGACACTGTATAAACTACTTAGTTTTTCTGAGTCTCTCAACAAATTCAACAGATAGAGAGAGGTTATAGAAGGATAGATGATGGAAAGATGGAAGGAAGGATGGGCTAGATGGATGGATGCGTAGAATTTACACTAGATAAGCCACTCAGAGTTCCATTTCAAACACTATGGCTCCAGCAACCACTCTCTGAAAGCAAACCCATTTGCTTCTGGAGTTGTTTCATCATTCTTCACACATGGATACTGATGAGCACACTCAAGAACACACAAACATCAAGTGCCTCCTGTTTGCCTGACACCAGGTATATGTTTAGCAAATTCTGGATATTTTATGAAACAAGCCTTGTTTTCCATAATCTATCCCTCGAGCCCATCCCATGCATCTATGTCCAGCAGAATGGAAGCCACTCACAGGAACCTCATCTTTGTTATATTCCAAAATGGACCTAAAGGTGCCTGAATTCCATGTAGACTCACATTGCTGAGCTCTGATTCAAACACAGTTTCCTAAAATGGGAAGAGATTAGTCGAGGGAAGCGCTTTAGTATAAAGAATGATATGTATGTCTTCTTGGCTCATGTCTGCTCTTTTGCCTGTTATGAGAGTTAATGCCGGCCCAGGAAGGGAGCAGCAGGGGCCAGAGTTGTGTTTCCCACTTGGAACAAAAGGGGGAATGTACTGCAGATAAGAGACGCCCGGTGTTTGGGCTTTTGGAAACGGAAATAGAGTTGCTATATATATGTCGGCCTGATCTGGGAAGGCCCCTTCACCCCCATCTCTTAATTCTGATTACTGCCAGACTGAGATCTATCTATCGGTTCGGAATGCTCTTTACAAGAAAGGTTTCATTGTGAGGGAGGGGGGCTGGCCTTATTTTACCAGTAGAAGGCTATTATCTTCCAACAGCTGTTTATAGTTAACTGCAGCCCATACTTAAAGCCTGAGCGCTGGAGCCTTATTTAGTGCCTGTGGATTTGTGGTGAAGAGTCAAGCTTAACTCTTTCTTCCCCTGTAGTGAATGACCTCAGTGGGGAACTGGGATGGAGGTGGCCTGTGAACAGAGAGGGAGGAGACAAACAGGTCTCCTCCTCCCAAAGATGGTAAATAGCAATGTCTTTATTAATTGTTTATGTTAGGGGTGCATTGAGCATTTTGTATGCAGTATCTTGGTGAATTTTGACCAGCTGTGCTCTGAAAGTGATGTGATTATGCCCGTTTCACAGGTAAGGCAATGGAGGCTCAGGCAATGAATGCCAGGATTCAGTCTGCGTGAATCAGAGTCAGAGCGGCTAACTCCTAAAGGATGCTTGTGTTACGCCTCCTGTTAGTCCAGTGCAGTAGCTGAGGATAGTTTACATGTCCCACACTATGCAGGGCTCCATTGTGGCTAGAAAGCTTCCACCCCAGGGGGCTTTCAGGCTGGCCAGAAAGGTGAGCAGATGTAAGAGATACATTGAAAACGGTGAGGAGCAGTGAAAACTTCATGAATGGCTCACCCCATCTAGGATGGCAAGAGTAGATCGGGACTTAAGAGTTTAGGGAGGGGCAGAGTTTACCTTTAAAAACAAACAAAAAACTGATATCAAGAAAGGAGCACAGCTACACAAAAATAAGAGAGTGGGTGGGGAGAGAGAGAAAGGCAAGGAGAAGGAGAGAAGATAAAGGGAAGCTGAGGGACTGTGGTGGGTAAGATCAGAACCCCAGGGCACCTTGACTTGCCCCTAGGAGCTTAGACTTAAATCTCCAGGAAATGGGCAGCTAGGTAGTCAGATCCACATCTTAGAAAGAGCCCTTAGGCTGTGGTCGGAGCATATTTTGGAGGGAGCAAAAGACAGGAGATGAGAAAAGCTTAGGCCACAGGGTGAGAATCCAGGAAAAAGAAAATGGCTGGGACAATGCAGATGGGGAGCTGGAACTGCATTCTAAAGAAGTGCCGCAGGTAAGAGCAGAGGCACATGGTGTTCTGCTTCCTCACCTCACTGAAGATGAGAAAGAGTTTAAATATTACAGCAAGAAGTTGGAAGGAACATTTCTCCAACCACTAACTCAACCCTAAATGACACACATTCCTGAGGGTTGCAAATGCTGATCAGTGGCCTTGGGGGTGGTTAGTGAGACAGTGTGTACACGCATGCGCGCGCACACAAACACACACACACACACACACACACACACACACATTTTCTCAGCACGTCTGGAATTCTTGTTCTCCCTTTGTTTGACTCCAGCATCTTTCCTGATGACAAAGAAAACCAAAGATTTGGAAACCCATTGTTGAACACAAAGAGAGGCAGAGTCAGAGGGCTGTGGGGGAGAAGTTGGCCGACCTCGATCTTGATTCTCCGCCTTGGTACCCAACAATTCACAGTGGGAGAGAGAATGGCTTGCCAAAGGACTCTGTGTGACTGGGCTAAAGTAGAAGAATATGTCAAGTTCAAGATGAAAAGACAGCCCTCGCAGCTGAAAGCCGAGCTGGGAGCTAATGGAGCTGGGGAAAGGGGGCCTTTTCAAAGAAAAGTACTTATTTGCAAACTCATTTCTCCTCAGCAAATGCTCCCAGGACCTCTGGCAAAAGGAATTCCTGGACCCAGGCCTTCCCATTGAGCTGTTAGTGATCGGCAGTGGTTAATTACCTCTTGCCCAGCTCCCTTATGCAGCCAATCCGCGGGGGTGGCTGCAGAGGTCCGGGGTGGGGGTTTTGCTCTTTTAATTCTGATGTTCAACAAAGTGAAAGTCTTACCACTGCAGAGCTAGAGGAATTGCTCTTAAGTCCTCATTTTGCAGTGGCAGGAGTGGTGGTTCAAAAGAGGGAGAAGGGCATGGCCACCAGGGAGACTGGGGGTCTGCAGTGGTTCATGAGCTAGGCATGCCCCTCGTGCTGTGAGGATAGTCAAGAGAGACCCTGACTGTCACCCGCCCTGGTTACTGGAGGTTGAGTATCACTGCAGTTTATAGAGATTTGCATTCATTGGCCAAACAGGCTAAGGTCACTTCCGGTACTGCCATTTGAGATTCCCGGAATCTGACATAGAAGTGAGACCAAGCAGACCTTTCCTGAGAAGGAAGTGCTCTAGTCAGTGTAGCAGGCTTCCTTTGAAGATATATGTAGGGTTTGTTTTTGTATAAGGAATTGGCTCCTGTGACATGGAGGCTGGCAAGTCTGAAATTCACAGGACTAGCTGGAGATTCAGATCAGAGCTGATGTTGCAGGCTGGAGTTAGAATTCCAAAGGGCAACAGGCTGACAACTCCAGCAGGGTTTCTGATTTGTGGTCTTGAGAATGTCTTCAACATCGAGAAACCTGTCTTTGTTCTCAAGGCCTTCAAATGATTGGATGGGGCCTACTTGCATTACAGAGGGTAATTGGCTTTGCTTCAAAGCTACTGATTTAAATGCTCATAACATCTAAGAAAGGGTTTCCCTGGTGGCTCAGACAGTAAAGAATCTGCCTGCAATGTGGGAGACCTGGGTTCTATCCCTGGGTTGGGAAGATCCCCTGGAGAAAGGAGTGGCTACACACTCCAGTATTCTTGCCTGGAGAATCTCACGGATAGGGGAGCCTGGCGGGCTACTCTCCATGGGGTCGCAAAGAGTTGGACATGACCGAGTGACTAACACACATACATATCTAAGAAAATACCTTCACATACCTTCACTATGAACTAGTGTCTTATTCAACAATAGGACACCATAGCCTGGTCCAGCTGACACATGAGATTAGCCATCACAGAAGGTATTCCAGCAGGATCCAAAATGTGCCAACAGTCAGAGCTATGAGATGGTGGGGGTGAAGTCCCTGTCGGGGAATGTTTATCCTTCATTCCTGACTAGTTCAGTTCATGCCATTTTCAGTTCACTTTGCATGCATTTCCACCCATCTCCTCCTCCCTAACCTTAGCATTCTAGAGGATTAAAACCTGTGCCCAATCTAGACTTCTGACCCATTCCCAAATTTAAATTCAAAGTAAATCAGGAAGTCATGAGAAGTCAAGCAGAAGCCAGGACTCTGCTTCTACATCATAGATCTACTAAGTGGCATAACCCTTGGCTGGGGATTGTTAAGGAGTTTAGAAGGTGTTTATTTTGTTGTTGCTTTTTATGTTCTTTCTGCTTTCTTCTTCTTTTTCTTTGACCCAGAGATAATCAAAAGGGAGAGAAAGTCTAGGGAGACAGAAATTCAAAATAATCTGAAAGTTAAAACTATAATGTTACTATTCTTATTCTAAAAAAGAATATCACTGTGTCAAATTTTTCACACTGGCTTTGGTCTGGGGGTCAGCTCACTAAGGAGAGCAGCAGTTTACCTCTGGGTTGGGGATTAAGATCCATTTTGGGGTTTTCCAGACCTCTTGTGCATATATTCTAAGAGGACCCCAGTTTTTTTCTGTTTAAGAAGTAGTCATACTGGTAAAGACAGGTGGAAGGTCATGGTATAGGCCCTTGACTTAGAAAAGGGAACCAAGGGATAACAAGGGAACATTTCATGCAAAGATGGGCACAATAAAGGACAGAAATGGCATGGACCTAACAGAAGCAGAAGATATTAAGAAGAGGTGGCAAGAATACAAAGAAGAATTATGCAAAAAAGATCTTCATGACCCAGATAATCATGATGGTGTGATCACCAACCTAGAGCTAGACAACCTGGAATGCGAAGTCAAGTGGGCCTTAGGAAACATCGCTACGAACAAAGCTAGTGGAGGTAATGGAATTCCAGTTGAGCTATTTCAAACCGTAAAGGATGGTGTTGTTAAAATGCTGCACTCAAAGTGCCGGCAAATTTGGAAAACTCAGCAGTGGCCACAGGACTGGAAAAGGTCAGTTTTCATTCCAATCCATTCTTTGGCAATCCCAAAGAATGCTCAAACTACCACACAATTGCACTCATCTCACATGCTAGTAAAGTTAAGCTCAAAGTTCTCCAAGCCAGGCTTCAACAGTACGTGAACCATGAACTTCCAGATGTCCAAGCTGGTTTTAGAAAAGGCAAAGGAACCAGAGATCAAATTGCCAACATCCGTTTGACCATTGAAAAAGCAAGAGAGTT
This sequence comes from Muntiacus reevesi, assembly GCF_963930625.1. Lineage (NCBI taxonomy): Eukaryota > Metazoa > Chordata > Mammalia > Artiodactyla > Cervidae > Muntiacus > Muntiacus reevesi. Next base: position 245,767,595 of record NC_089250.1, read on the forward strand.
CCAGAAAAACATCTATTTCTGTTTTATTGACTATGTCAAAGCCTTTGATTGTGTGGACTACAACAAACTCTGAAAAATTCTTAAACAGATGGGAAGACCAGACCACCTGACCTGCCTCTTGAGAAATTTGTGTGCAGCTCAGGAAGCAACAGAACTGGACATGGAACAATAGACTGGTTCCAAATAGGAAAAGGAGTACGTCAAGGCTGTATATTGTCACCATGCTTATTTAACTTATATGCAGAGTACATCATGAGAAACGCTGGGCAGGATGAAGCACAAGCTGGAATCAAGATTGCGGGGAGAAATATCAATAACCTCAGATACACAGATGAAACCACCCTTATGACAGAAAGTGAAGAACTAAAGAGCCTCTTGTTGAAATTAAAGAGGACAGTGAAAAAAACTGGCTTAAAGCTCAACATATAGAAAACTAAGATCATGGCATCTGGTCCCATCACTTCATGGCAAATAGAGGGGGAAACAGTAACAGACTTTATTTTGGGGGGCTCTAAAATCACTGCAGTTGGTGACTGCAGCCATGAAATTAAAAGACACTTGTTCCTTAAGAAAAGTAATGACTAACTTATAGAGCATATTAAAAAGCAGAGACATTACTTTGCCAGCAAATGTCCATCTAGTCAAAGCTATGTTTTTTCCAGTGGTCATGTATGGATGTGAGAGTTGGACCATAAAGAAGGCTGAGCACTGAAGAACTGATGATTTTTGAACTGCAGTGTTGAAGAAGACTCTTGAGAGTCCCTTGAACTGCAAGGAGATCCAACCAGTCCATCCTAAAGGAGATCAATCCTGAATATTCACTGGAACGACTGATGCTGCAGCTGAAACTCCAATACTCTGGCCACCTGATGCGAAGAACTGACTCATTGGGAAAGACCCTGATGATGGGAAAGATTGAAGGCAGGAGGAGAAAGGAACGACAGAGGATGAGATGGTTGGATGGCATCACCGACTTAATGGACATGAGTTTGAGTAAACTCTGGGAGGTGGTGAAGGACAGGGAGGCCTGACATGCCGCAGTCCATGTGGTCGCAAAGAGCTGGACATGACTGAGCGACTGAACTAAAATGATCTGATGTCACTCATTACCTGGTGAGAAATAAAAATGAACCCACTTGAGTTATGGGTGCCAGCAGGTGGACTAGGCACCCTTAAAGACACTGCAAGGCCTCATAAGTATGGTCTGAATCTAACGTCCCTCTGTCGGTGCCAGTGCACAAACTGTCTTAGATGCCTTCTAACGGCCTTGCCCACTGGTCAAGCCTACCCTCAAATCTGTACTTCTCCTTGGAAGTGCCCCTGGCCATTGTGGTGAATTAATTATCGTTTAATTATTTATTTGATGTCTTTCTCCTATTGGATGGTGAATTCTGTAAGAAAAAGTTTCTGAGCCTGGTGTAATGATGGACATGATACTGAGTGAGCAAGTGCTCAGTGAACATTCACTGAGTGAATCAATCAATCAACCAATAGCTAAGATGCTACATTCCTCTCATAAGACTGGACAGGCCTTTTCATTTATGTGGTTGCGTCTACTTCCAGTTACCATAGATATGAATGAAACCTTAGTCTTCCCCCTCATTCTCCTTTCTTCTTTTGAGGTGTATGCATGGATAAATTACTCCATACTTTGAAGAACATTTAAAGACTGCCACATATATGAGACTATTTTTCTAGCACCATCATTTCCTGTGAGATTAAGTTCTTGGTAATCATTGTCAGTGTGATCTAGGGCAGCCTCAGCCTGCAGCAGTTTGAAGCGGGACTTCAGCTCCCAACCAGAGATTGAGATCGGGTCATGGCAGTGAGAGCACTAAATCCTAGCCAGTAGACCAATGGTCAGTGACAAGGCCCTGGTTCTTTGACTTTGCAGGGGGGAAAAAAAAAATTCCCACAAAGATGGAAAGTGGTGAAGTAAGTATTTTTTTAGGAAAAAAAGAGTGCAGTATGTGTGGATAGACATGTCAGTAGCATTCAGAGAGAGTCCCTGAGTCACGCCTCTGTGATAGTCTGAATCACTTTTATGGGGAATTTCTTCTGGTTGTCCTCAGCCAATCATTTTGATTCACCTAGTTCAGAGTCTGTATTTGGTATATCTCAGGATCCTCCCTTGTGTATACATGTGACTCTTAGCCAATAGAGTCTACCCAAGAGGCCTATAGGTAGTTTGGCATTAGTTAGCATCACACCCGTTTTGACCTCTAAGGAGCCTTTCCAAGCAAGTGTAGTTGGAGAGGTCTCCAGACTTCAAGAATGAGAAATATATGGTTTCTTACCTTCGATCTGGGTGAGGCCTAGCCTCCTCTCTCAATAGCCCTGCCATTCTCATCTTGGAGCACGGGTCCACTGGGAGTCTCCAATTGCTTTACCCTAGAGGCAGGGCCCATCCACCTCCTGCCTCAAGTGTATGTATGTATAGTTGTGAATTACCCATATTTTATCTTCCTTTCCTATAAAACAGTCCTGTAAGAGCTTGAAGAAAATTATGTTTGTGTTTCTTCCATTTACTTTGCCTTTTCAAATAAAGGTGTCTGGAAGCATGTTTGCATGGAAGACATTGCTCAAACTCGCTGTAATTTCCTCTTCCTTTGTCAATGTTTTCCTCATCTCTAGGCAGTTCCCACCATTTTCACAAAGAAACAAATTGACAAGTGGTATCTAGGGATCAGGTCTTGAGGAAGGTACTGAGAACACATGGACAACCACACACAGTCTAGCCTCCATGAGTTTGCTCTTCTTAAAAGATAAACTGAGGCATATTAAAATTTTTGAGTTTATTTGAGCAAAAATTAATTGTAATCAGGCAATGCCAAGCCAGAAGTGGTTTAGGAGCTCTCTGCCAACAGGAGTCAGAAGTAAGACTTACATAGAAAAAATGTGGAAGCAAAGAAAAAGAAAGTATTTGATTGGCTGTAGCTGAAAGCCTCCTTGTCTGTGATTGGCTGTCCCTAGTGTTTCAGTTTCCTAGCTTCAAGGCATTTACAGCAATAGATTTTAATGTGCTTAGATCCATGGATTAGAGACATATCAGTCTAATGACCTTGTTATTTAATTAACACCCTGGATTGAGGAAGGTAGGCATTAAGCAAGTATGTAGGATGTAACGAAAGTTAACAAAAAGGATTTCAAAAACACGATGAGAGCATAAAGCATAGAATTGAGTCTAGTGTGTTAGAACAGGCCAGCTTGAGAACACGACATGGAAGCTGAGAATTAAAGGAATGGGAAGAAGGTAGGCAAGTGGACAGAGCTGGGCTGGGGATATGATTACAGGTTGAAGGAAAAGTAGTTAAAAAAAAAACCAACACTGAGGAAGAAGATTGTATTCATGAAAATGTAGGAAACCAGAACACTGGCAGAAGAAACAGTTCTCCCAACGTAACGTACAAACTATTTGGTGCCCCTCTGTCATCTTCACTCCTGCCCTTACCTTGGTCTCAAATGGTGTTGTCCTTCTCAGTCTAGTGCATACTTTGGTTCAGTATTTATCTGTGTTCTGAAACTTTACCCAACAACTCCTCTGATGGAATTAATTCTTCCCCCCACAACATTTTTTTTAAAGATTTTTTTTTCCAAGGTGGACCAGTTTAAAGTCTTTATTGACTTTGTTACAATATTGCTTCTGTCTTGTGTTTTGTGTTTTTTGACCATGAGGCATGAGATCTTAGTTCCCCAACCAAGGATTGAACCTGTACCCCCAGCACTTGGAAGGTGAAGTCCTAACCACTAGACCACCAGGGAAGTCCCTCCTATGACTCTACTTATATAAATTTCTACATGGAGCTCATTATTTGCAATTCTGCTGTATCTCTTACCTGTTACTACCATATGATGATGGCTTCAGTACATCTTATTACCCAGACTTACACAGTAGCCAGTGCTGAGAGAAAGTCAATGTTTTTCCCAGAATGAACTGAATTAAATTGTTTGATTCAGCAACCTCAGTGGGGTGAATCCCCAGAAAGCTTCCACCGCCCAGTTCCACCTAGTACTAGAACACTTCCTTCAGCATTTCTGACTGATAACAAGGCTTCACAGCTAATTACTGTCCCGAATAAAGTCCATAGAGGGCAATGAATGTAAGCTTCTGTGTTGAGAAATATCTATAAAAGAACATAATGGGAGGAAGATTTAACTTGGGTAAGAAGATTAATAGTCTGAGCTTTAAAATCATTAAGATGTGAGGGAGGAATGGGGTTTGAATAAACAAAGCCACGTCTAATGAAACATTTTTTTTCATATTAAAGACACGTTCCAAGCAGTGGGACTGACATTGGATTTATAAACACCAGAGTGTCATGGATATCGGGAGCAGGAAAATGAACAAATGTCCCTGCAAGATGAGGCCACAAAAAGTAGGTCAGCACTAAAGATCTGAGAACATACTAAGTGTTGCTCTAAATGGGGCAGTAGCTGAGTTCTCTGATTGTTCCTCAGATCCAGCCGGCAGTCCTTAGCTATGCTGGTCTCTGGGACCCTCCACTCTTTTCTCGGTAGCCAGCCAAGCCTGTCAGTCTCTGCTGCACTTGAGCTTGTCTTTGGGCTAATCATCTCTAGCATATCACAGGTGCTCAAAGGCAAGGGCCTATGTAAGATAACAGCAGCAACAATAATGATACATTATTTTATTTATTTGGCTGTGCAGGACCTTCTCTGTATCACGCAGGGTCTTTGCAGCACAGACTCCCCAGTTGTGACCTGTGGGCTCGGTAGTTGTGATGCATGGGCTTAGTTGCCCTGTGGCATGTGGGGTCTTAGTTCTCCAACTAGGGTTGGAACCCATGTCTCCAGCATTGCACGGTGGATTCTTAACCACTGGACCACCAGGGAGGCCCCCATGATGCATCATTTAAAAAAAATGTCTTCACCTCTGCAAACTGCCCTTTCTTCCTTTGTAAAATGCAGATCCTAATGTTCTTCTTTAGATCATAGAGAATCACCAGGAAACAGGCCTGAAACTGTAGTGTGTACACATAAAGGGTCATTGGAAATAGAAGCATCTTGTGGTGGAGAAGCATCAGTTTTTCCTTAGGGGAAAAATTCTTAGGTTTCCTTAGAGCAAACATGAATTTATTATATTGATTCATTTATTCAATCATTTCTTCATCCCCTCATCTACAAATGTTTATTCCATGACTTAGCTTAGAAAACCCACTCACTATCATTAATAATGCACCATATTTGCTCCCTGTTACTAATCATGCCAGACAGAGTTGCCATGGTGAGGAAATTTGATTGCAAGTCAAGGCATATAGTTTTTCAATTTAGAGCTTGTATTTGAAATCATGGTTTATTTGCTGTTTTCATAGCACATGGTAAGGAGGGGTTTTCTCTTCTATTTGGCTGTCCTGGGGCATCAGGCATCACTGCTGTAGCTCAGTGTTCACTGCTCAGAAATGCTCGTCTAATTTATGGGCACCATAAAATTCCAGTAGGAATGTTTGCTTAGACATATGGTTTTATATTTTATCTTGTTCAGTCACTAAGTTGTGTCTGACTACTTGCAACCCCATGAACTTCCTGCATGCCAGACTTCCCTGTCCTTCACTATCTCCCAGAGTTTGCTCAGACTTATGTCCATTGAGTCGGTGATGTCATCCAACCACCTCATCCTCTGTCGCCCTGTTCTTCTGCCCTCAATTTTTCCTAGCATCAGGGTCTTTTCCAGTGAGTCAGCTCGTCACATCAGGTGACCAAAGTATTGGAGCTTCAGCATCAGTCCTTCCAGTGAATATTTATCTTAGACCTTACAAAATATACCTTTCCAGTTGCCAATATGCTGTCAAGAGTATTTGTGAAATGTGGTAGCAATTAGAAATGTGATTTTATTCATATGGATGCTGTTCAGCAAGATGGCCCATCACCTGCCCTGCTGCAGCTTAAAGTCTACAAGAGAAGACACAATGTTATGTGAGAAGTCATAGGAACTTGTGATGGGTGTTAAAAGAGAGGAAGGATAGCATGCAAACACATAGCAGAGACCTAACTCAATTTAGGGGTCAGTGACATTTATATAAAAATTTATGAGTGTGTAATTTTAGCAATTCACAGGCAGATGTGGAGTTACACAAGGAAGCAGTGAGGACTGGGAAAAGTGTACTCCAGTTATCACTACAAGTTGGCATTTACATCTGGCTCATAAGCATAGAGGTTAATACAAGAGGCTAAGATTCAAATCATATCTTTATAACTTACTGTGTGACCCTGGGCAAGTTATATAACCTTATGGTGCCTCAGTTTCCACATTTGTACATTTTCCACATTGTAAAAATACAATGCCCAATCTTGTAGCATTATTTTGATACTCTGGTAAATTCACACACAGCAGGCTCGTAGAAGAGTGGAGACAGCTCATAGCGAAAGCTGTGCAAATGTTAGCAATTATGATCATGAGTATAATCATGATTATTATTGCTGTTATTATTGTTTTCTGTGTAATTTCAAAAGAGGCAGATAAACACCCAAAGCCTCAGGTTCCTCATCCATAAAATGGTAATATGAATACCTTCACTGCAGGGGGATTATTCACTGAAATGATAAATGCAAAGGGTGTGCATCTTCTCCGCATCCTGTAGATGTTCAATAGATACCACTTGGTATTCACAGCAATAGCCCAAACCTCATGGAACGCCTTGGCCTTGAGCTTGGCCCTGTCTGCTGCTTATAGGTGATGTTCACGTACTGACAGGTCTTCCTCCTCCAGGTTTATTTGAGGTAACAAAGCTCATGTAGAGGGCAGGTTCAGTGTACACCCACACCCAGACATAAAGATGGGCCACTTTCATAAGTTTTCCTTGCTTGGCAAGTGCCATGTTCATGACCCTGGCACTCCCCAATGACTATACACTTCCTTAATGTTTTTTAATGATGGTGCTTCTGACATCCCTGACCCTGGACAATTTTCCTTGTCTCTTGCTCTGAGTATCACATTCAGTGGGGGAAAGGACAGCCACAAAGAAGAAGTGCACACGAAAAGGAAACTCTTGTGCCAACACCTGTCAAAGGGAGAGGCAATGACCTTTCAATGGCTCCCCTTGGGCTCTCCCAGATGCAAATCTGAGAAGCAGAAGACTGGGCTGCTCTCTGCAAAAAGAATCCATCACCCAGCCATTTTCCCAGGTCCCATTAAAATGCTGACACCATTAATCTGCACTACTTTACTTCTCATTATGCAGAAATGTGCTCTTGATCAAAAGTCCCCTTGTGTAGCAGCCTGATTCATCACCAATAGCTATGGGCCACACACCAGAAATTCATAATCAGCTGACATTATCCACCCAAATCATTCCCAGGATCTGAAAACCTCCGAACATGTCCATCATTGGGAGGAAGCAGCCACATAGGATGCAGTATGCAAATAGGCCTGATAGTTAATACAGCAGGTTTATCAACAGGTTTAAATTAAGGAAAGAGCTTCTATCTCCTGTTTATCTACAGGTGACCCTAGAACAACATGAGTTTGAATTGCACAGGTCCACTTAATGTGGGTTTTTTGCAATAAATACACATAGTATAAATGTATCTCTCTTCTTTATAATGTTTTACTATTTTTTCATTTTTAATTAATTATTTATTTTAATTTACAACATTGTATTGGTTTTGGATTGACTTGAATCCTCCATGGGTATAGATGTGTTCCCCATCCTGAACCCCCCACCCACCTCCCTCCCCATCCCATCCTTCTGGGTCATCCCAGTGCACCAGCCCCGAGCATCTTGTATCATGCATCGAACCTGGACTGGCGATTTGTTTCACATATGATAATTTACATGTTTCAATGCCATTCTCCCATATCATTCCCACCCTCGCCCTCTCCCACAGAGTTCAAAAGACTATTCAATACATCTGTGTCTTCTTTGCTTCTTGCATATAGGGTTATCGTTACCATCTTTCTAAATTCCATATATATGTGTTAGTATACTGTATTGGTGTTTTTCTTTCTAACTTACTTCGCTTTGTATAATAAGCTCCAGTTTCATCCACCTCATTAGAACTGATTCAAATGTATTCTTTTTAATGGCTGAGTAATATTCCATGGTGTATATGTACCACAGCTTTCTTATCCATTTGTCTGCTGATGGACATCTAGGTTGCTTCCATGTCCTGGCTATTATAAACAGTGCTGCGATGAACATTGGGGTACACATGTCTCTTTCAATTCTGGTTTCCTCAGTGTGTATGCCCACCAGCGGGACTGCTGGGTCATATGGCAGTTCTATTTCCAGTTTTTTAAGGAATCTCCACACTGTTCTCCATAGTGACCGTACTAGTTTGCATTCCCACAAACAGTGTAAGAGGATTCCCTTTTCTCCACACTTTCTCAAGCATTTATTGCTTGTAGACTCTTGGATAGCAGCCATCCTGACTGGCGTGTAATGGTACCTCATTCTGGTTTTGATTTGCATTTCACTGATAATGAGTGATGTTGAGCATCTTTTCATGTGTTTGTTAGCCATCTGTTTGTCTTCTTTGGAGAAATGTCTGTTTAGTTCTTTGGCCCTCTTCTTGATTGGGTCTTTTATTTTTCTGGAATTGAGCTGCTTGTATATTCTTGAGATCAAGCCCTTGTCCGTTGCTTCATTTGCTATTATTTTCTCCCATTCTGAAGGCTGTCTTTTCACCTTGCTTATAGTTTCCTTTTAATTATAATAAAATACAATTATTTTAAATTATTTAAATAGTTAAATATAATAATTGTATTTATTATTTATTTGACTGCACCAGGTCTTAATTGCAGCACTTGGGGTCTTTGATCTTCATTGGGGCATGCAGGATTGCAGCCTGTCAACTCTTAGTTGAAGCAAGCAGGATCTAGTTCCCTGACGAGAGATCGAACCTGGGCCCCCTTCATTGGAAGCCCAAAGTCTTAGCCACTGGACCACTAGCAAAGTCCCTATGATTTTAACACATCTTCTTTTCTCTAGCTTACTTTATTGTAAGAATACAGTATATAATACACATAACATATAAAATATGTGTTAACCAACTGCTTACATTATATAGGTAAAGTAAGGCTTCCTTCCACAGTAGGCTGTAAGTGGTTAAGTTTTGGGGGAGTCAGAAGTGACATGTAGATTTTCAATTATTAAGGGGTCAGCACCCCAACATTTACATTGTTCAAGGGTCAACTGAATTGGGTCATCTGTTTTCTGAGAACTTGTCTCCACTGACCCCACATGGTTTCTAAACAGCATAGAATTTGGAGACAAAGGTGACTTCAGGCTAAGGAGACCCTGACTCGGTGGCATAAAAGTACTGGCTCAGGGACGCAAAGCCACTTGTAAAAGACAAAGACCTTTTTACTACTCCAAGCTGACGGGCTTCTGGGTTCAATGCCCTTTCTCCAACACCCAGGTTTGACAGGCGTATGTGATCTTGGTCCAAATACTTGCACCTCATCCTTACTTCTTTATTCTATGTCTAACCACCTCACGAAGGAGTGACTTGGGTAATAAATTCACTGTGTGTGAATGTGTTAAGACTCAGTGTCTGTTCTCTTTACAATAACCCTCTGGTTGACTACCAAGTTTGGGATAAGAAGTGGGGTCCTATTCAAGCTTGGTAGTAAAATAATAACTACATGATTCCCTGTGAGATGATCAAGTGCCAGATACTGTGGTATGTGCTTTGCAAGCATCATAGCAGTTATTTGTACAAACTGCCATAAACTCATAAGGTTGTTATGGAAATTTAAAAAATTAATACACTTAAAATGCTTAAAATGTAGAAAGCACTCAGTAAAGTATATCCATTAGCATTGTGGAGCATTGCTACATCTTGCATTTACATGGTTGTTTTACCTCCGTTTGAACATTTGTCAAGAAAGTCACTTCCTCTCATTGTAGATACTTCTGGCCACTGGGTTGATCTGCCATAACTTGGGTTAGGATCTGAAACTTCTCCGTTCCAAACCACTGTTTCTACATTTGCCCCCTGGGTAGAACAAATCCAATTCTTCTATTAGAAATCCCTGCAATAATTTAAAGCGATTCATCCTAATCTTGTCAAGTCTATTTTCTAGGCTAAAAAAGCCATTTCTTTTAGTTTTAGGCTCTTGTGTAATTTAACTTGAACTTCACTTCCTAACTTGTTTAAAATTGAGAAATTTCCTCAGCTCTGTGGTTCACGCTGAGTAACAGTGGTGAACCAGCCGAACAACTGCTCTAATAATGCAAGAGAGAGAATAGGCAATAATAAGACACCCAGGTACTTTCCTCGGAGATTAAACAGCTGCTATCATTTTACCATATTTGTTTCAATTTTCTTTTAAATAGTAAATAATACAGTATGGCTTCACCTCCCTCCCTGTCCCCAGAGGGAGAACCAATATCTGGAAGTTGATATGTAACCTCTTCATGTATGTTTTTATATGGGGATACATGTGGATGCTTGCACAAATGATGTATAGTATTGGTGCAAGCATTTCAGATTTAAATAGATGCTTCCATACTGTGCATATCACTTTATGTCTTACTGTCTGCATCCCATATTATATTTGTGTTGATTCATCTGTGTTGTTATACACATTAATTTTAATTATTGTATAGAAATTCACTCTGTGACTCAACTGTACTTTATTTACTCAATCCTGTTATAAAGGCCACTTACCTATAGGTTAGGCTAATTCTAATGTTTTTAAAATTTTTATTTAAGTATAGATGATTTACAATATTTTGTTAGTTTATAGCAAAGTGATTCAGTTATACATGCATACATATATATACATATATGTACACACACGCACACATATATAATTTTCATATTGTGTAGTATTGGTGCAAGCATTTCAGATTTAAATAGATCCTTCCATACTGTGCATATTGCTATATGTCTTACTGTCTGCATCCCATATTATATTTCTGTGTTGATTCATCTACATTGTTATATACATTAATTTTAATTGCTGTATAGCAATTCACTGTGTGACTCAACTGTACTTTATTTACTCAATCCTGTTATAAAGGCCACTTACCTGTAGGATAATTAGGGTAATTCCAGTGCTTTAAAAATTTTATCAGAGTATAGTTGAGTTACAATATTCTGTTAGTTTATAGCAAAGTGATTGTTATACATGCATACATATATATACATATATGTGTATACACACAGACATATATATAATTTGCATATTCTTTTCCCATTTCCTATTTAGGCTATTACAGAATATTGAGTTTCTTGTACTGTACAGTAGGTCCTTCTTAGTTATCTGTTTTATAAATAGTAATATGTATATATTAATTCCAGTCCCTTAATTTATCCCTCTCTTCAGTGTTTCCCTTTTGATAACTGTAAGTTTGTTTTCAAAATCTGTAAGACTGTTTCTGTTTTGTATATAAGTTCATTTATATAATCTTAGACATTAGATCCCACATATGAGTGATATCATGATATTTATCTCTCTCTGACTTCACTTAGCATGACAGTCTCTAGGCCCATCCACATCACTGCAGGGACATCACTTCATTCTTTTTATGCGGAGTGATATTCCATTGTACATATGTACTGCATCTTCTTTACCCATTCTTCTGTCAACAGACATGTGGGTTGTTTCCATGTCTTGGCTGTTGTAAATAGTGCTGCAGTGAATATTGGGATGCATGTATCCCTTCAAAGTATGGTTTTCTCTGCATTTATGCCCAGAAGTGGGGCAGCTGGGTCATCTGGTAGTTCTATTTTAAATTTTGTAAGGAACCTCCATACGGTTCTCCACAGTGGTTTTACCAATTTACATTTCCACCAACAATGTTAAAGGGTTCTCTTTTCTCCACTCTTTCTCATGCATTTATTGCTTGTAGACTTTTGATGATGGCCATTCTGACCAGTGTGAGGCCATTTATCTGTATGATAATTAGGGTAATTCCAATGCTTTTAAAATTTTTTCAGAGTATAGTTGAGTTACAATATTGTGTTAGTTTATAGCAAAGTGATTGTTATACATGCATACATATATATATACATATATGTGTATGCACAGACATATATATTTGTATACACACAGACGTATATATAATTTAACTCATTGAGTCTTGTTTGCCTTTCTATGATAATTAATGATATTGAGCATCTTTTCATGTGTTTTTTGACCATCTATATGTCTTCTTTGGAGAAATGGTCTATATAGATATTCTGCCAGTTTTTTGACCGAGTTGTTTTTCTGACATAGCACTGCACAAGCTGTTTGATATTTTGAGATTAATCCCTCATTGGTCACTTCATTTACAAACATTAGTCCAGTTTTTTAAATTAAAATTTTATATATGTATACATATACATGCATGTATATACATATACATGCACATTATCTTCTCCATATGTTTATGCAAACTTGTAAACACACACATATACATATACAGGGGACATTGTACATATGTATGAGTTTCATACAAATCTATTAATATAAGTGGAATGGCTGCGTCACAGAATACACATATCCAATAGCAATATTGGACATTGACAAACTGTTCTCCAAAATCACTTTGCCAATTTATTGCCACCAGCAATATATGAAATTACATACTGGATTGCAAAAGAAATTAATAAAATTAAAGGGAGATTATAAAATTCACATTCCTTAATCAAAATCCAATAAAATCAGAAATCCAGACATAGTTCAATCACTTTGTTGTGTCCAGCTCTTTGCCACCCCATGAACCGTAGCACACCAGACCTCTCTGTCCATCACCAACTCCTGGAGTCTACCCAAACCCATGTCCATTCAGTCAGTGATGCCATCCAACCTTCTCATCCTCTCTTGTCCCTTTCTCCTCCTGCCCTCAATCTTTCAAAGCATCAGGGTCTTTTGAAATGAGTCAGCTCTTCGCATCAGGTGGCCAAAGTGTTGGAGTTTCAGCTTCAATATCAGTCCTTCCAATGAACACCCAGGAATGATCTCCTTTAGGATGGACAGGTTGGATCTCCTTGCAGTCCAAGGGACTCTCCAGAGTCTTCTCCAACACCACAGTTCAAAAGCATCAATTCTTCGGTGCTCAGCTTTCTTTATAGTCCAACTCTCACATCCACACATGACTACTGGAAAAACCATAGCCTTGACTAGACAGACCTTTGTTGACAAAGTAATGTCTCTGCTTTTTAATATGCTATCTAGGTTGGTCATAACTTTCCTTCCAAGGAGTAAGCATCTTTTAATTTCATGGCTGCAATCACCATCTGCAGTGATTTTAGAGCCCCCCAAAATAAAGTCTGACACTGTTCCCACTGTTTCCCCATCTATTTGCCATGAAGTGAAGGGACCGGATGCCATGATCTTAGTTTTCTGAATGTTGAGCTTGAAGCCAACTTTTTCACTCTCCTCTTTCACTTTCATCAAGAGCTCTTTAGTTCTTCACTTTCTACCATAAGGGTGGTGTCATCTGCATATCTGAGGTTATTGATATTTCTCCCAGCAATCGTGATTCCAGCTTGTGCTTCCTCCAGCCCAGCATTTCTCATGATGTACTCTGCATATAAGTTAAATAAACAGGTGACAATATAGAGCCTTGACATACTCCTTTTCCTATTTGGAACCAGTCTGTTGTTCCATGTCCAGTTCTAACTGTTGCTTCCTGACCTGCATACAGATTTCTCAAGAGGCAAGTCAGGTGGTCTGGTATTCCCATCTCTTTCAGAAATAGTTACCAAAAATAAGCAAAATCAAAATTACTTGAAAACTAAAAAAAAATACCCCTAAATAATTTAATTATAAACCTAGAAAGCAGTGAAGACAGAAATACTCACATACCAAACCTACAGAGGTTAAAAACAAACAAAAAATTACTATTCCCAGGGGAAAATGTACAAATTAAATTGATAAATGCATTTATTTTAGAATTTAAAAATAAGAAAAAGCTAAGAAATTTAATATTTACCTTAATCAGAAAAAAGAAACAAACAATAGGAAGGATTTAATGATGTATATAATTAATCAAGTTTTTAAAAAAGCAGTGAAACCCAAAAACTGTTTCCTTGGAAAGACCAATAAAATAAACCAATTATGGGTTTTGTTAGAGAGAGAGAGACATACTAAGAGAGGGAGAGGAAGAGAGAAAGAAGACATGATTGCAAACAGAAAGGAGATTAAAATAATTAAGGGAAAATCATACCTACAACTTTATGGAATCAATTGAAAAACTTAGAATAAATATATAATTTCCTAGAAAAATATATATTACCACAATTGATTCAAGAAGAGAAAAAATAGAATACAATATTACCCTAGATAATGCTGGAACATAATTTAAAATTTATCACTAAAAAGGCAACAAGACAAATTCAAAGCTGACTTTCATCCATCATTTATAATAAATAATCAAATATTATGTAAGTTTAGATATAGAAGAAAACAGAAAACTCACCAATTTAACAGGCAGCTAGCAAAACACCGAAATCTGATGAAGATAGTATAAAAATCCGGAGTGTTCACTTATGAATATGTCAGTACAAGTACTAAATGTTAAAAAGTTAAACTTACTATATAACATAGACTAATGACTGTGAGACGCAGCAAAAGTGGCAAAGGTTCATTTTAATCCACAGGAAAAGAGTGGATTATTTCGAAATGGTAATGGTACAACTCTCTATGCATCTAAAAAAATGTCTAAGGCCATATACATGAATATTCTATATTCATTAAAGTCTTAAATGTAAAAATAAAATACTACATAAAACCCAAGAAACATGCATAGGATATATAGGGGATGGGGACATAGTTGATAAGATCTGAGAACCTAAAATTTTTAACAGAAAATATGGGCACATTAGCTCAAGTCAGAATTGAAAGGAAATTTTATAACACAATATAGTATACACAAATTTAATATGAAAATAATATTGCCCAAATGTCTTTGCATTGCATACAACATGGGTGTTATAATATTTAAAGTAACTTTACATATTGACAAAGAAAAGAAACTTCATAGGAAAAATAGACAAGATTATGAATAAACACACACAAAAGCAAATCAAAGTGGATTGCAAACATTTAAATATGTCCAAACTCAGATTTAGATTTAAATTAAGCCAACAGTCAAATAATAATTTGCACCTGTGACTGGTAAGGGCTTCCTAGGTGGCACTAGTGGTAAAGAACCTGCTTGCCAATGCAGGAGACATAAGAGATGTGAGTTCAATCGCTGGATAGAGATCCCCTGGAGTAGGAAATGGCAACCCACTCCAGTATTCTTGCTTGGAGAATCCAATGGACAGAAGAGCCTGGTGGGCTACAGTCCAAAGGGTCGCAAAGAGTTGGACATGACTGAAGTGACTCAGCTTGAACGCACACATATAACTGGTAATGTTTTTTAAGTTGTTGAAGTATAGTTGACTTACAATGTTAATTTCTGTTGTACAGCCAAGTGATTCAGGTATGTATGTGTGTGTATGTGTGTATATATATGTGTATATACACACATTCAGGTGTATATATGTATTTTATATATATGTGTGTGTGTGTATATATATATATACACACATACACATACACACATACATTCTTTGTATTTCTTTTCCACTATGGTTTATCACAGGATATTGACTATAGCTCCCTATGCTATGCAGTAGGACCTTGTTGTTTATACATCCCATATATAACAGTTTGCATCTGCTAATCCCAAACTCCCAATCTATCCCCCCGCCTTGACAACCACAAGTCTGTTCTCTGTGAGTCTCTTTCTGTTTCATAGATAAATTCATCTGTCATATTTTAGATTCTACACATAAGTGATATCACATGGCATTTGTCTTTTTGACTTACTCCACTTTGTATAATAATCCCTAGGTCTGTCCATGTTGCTGCAAATGATATTATTTCATTCTTTTTTTCTGGCTGAGGACTATTTTATTCTTTCTGTTTTTAGTTTTTTAAATTTATTCATTGTAATTGGAGGGTAATTACTTTACAATATTGTGGTTTTTGCCATACATTGACATGAATCAACCACAGGTGCACATGTGTCCCCCTATCCTGAAGCCCTCTTCCCTCCCCACCCCATCTCTCTGGGTTCTCCCAGAGTACCAGTTTTGAATGCCCTGCTTCATGCTTCAAATTTGCACTGGTCATCTATTTTACAAATGGCAATATACATGTTTCAATGCTATTCTCTCAAATCATCCCAACCTTGTCTTCTCCCACATAGTCCAAATTCTGTTCTTTATATCTATCTGTGTCTATTTTGCTGCCTTGCATGTAGGATCATTGTTACCATCTTTCTAAATTCCATATATATATATGTTAATATACTGTATTGGTGTTTCTCTTTCTAACTTCACTCTGTATAACAGGCTCCAGTTTCATCCACCACATTAGAACTGACTCAAATGTGTTCTCTTTTATAGCTGAGTAATATTCCATTTTGTATATGTAGCACAATTTTCTAATACATTCATCTCATGAACATCTAGGTTGCTTTCATGTCCTAGCTATTGTAAACACTGCTGCAACGAACATTGGGGTATATGTGTCTCTTTCAATTCTCATTTCCTCACTATGTATGCCCAGCAGTAAGATTGTTGGGACATATGGCAGTTCTATTTCCAGTTTTTTAAGGAATCTCCACACTGTTCTCTATAGTGGCTGTACCAGTTTGCATTCCTACCAACAGTGTAAAAGAGTTCCCTTTTTGCCACACTCTCTCCAGCATTTATTGTTTGTAGACATTTTGCAAAAGCAAAATGGCTGTCTGAAGAGGCCTTTCAAATAGCTGTGAAAAGAAGAGAAGCAAAAAGCAAAGGAGAAAAGGAAAGAGATTCCCATTTGAATGCAGAGTTCCAAAGAATAGCAAGGAGAGATAAGAAAGCCTTCCTCAGTGATCAGTGCAAAGAAATAGAGGAAAACAATAAAATGGAAAAGACTAGAGATCTCTTCAAGAAAATTAGAGATACTAAGGGAACATTTTATGCAAAAATGGGCTTGATAAAGGACAGAAATGGTATGGATCTAACAGAAGCAGAAGATATTAAGAAGAGGTGGCAAGAATACATAGAAGAACTGCACAAAAAACATCTTCATGACCCAGATAATCACGATTGTGTGATCACTCACCTAGAACCAGACATCCTGGAATGTGAAGTCAAGTGGGCCTTAGAAGCATCACTGTGAACAAAACTAGTGGAGGTGAAGGAATTCCAGTTGAGCTATTTCAAACCCTAAAAGATGATGCTGTGAAAGTGCTGTACTCAATATGCCAGCAAATTTGGAAGACTCACCAGTGGCCACAGGACTGAAATAGGTCAGTTTTCATTCCAATCCCATAGAAGAGCAATGCCAAAGAATGCTCAAACTACCGCACAATTGCACTCATCTCAATATGCTAGTAAAGTAATGCTTAAAATTCTCCAAGCCAGGCTTCAACAGTATGTGAACCATGAACTTTCAGATGTTCAAGCTGGTTTTAGAGAAGGCAGAGGAACCAGAGATCAAATTGCCAACATCCACTGGATCATCGAAAAAGCAAGAGAGTTCCAGAAAAACATCTATTTCTGCTTTATTGACTATGACAAAGCCTTTGTGTGAATCACAATAAACTGTGGAAAATTCTGAAAGAGATGGGAATACCAGACCACCTGACCTGTCTCTTGAGAAATCTGTATGTAGATCAGGAAGTAACAGTCAGAACTGGATGTGGAACCACAGACTGGTTCCAAATATGGAAAGGAGTAAGTCAAGGCTGTATATTGTCACTATGCTTATTTAACTGATATGCAGAGTACATCATGAGAAATGCTGGGCTGGAGGAAGCACAAGCTGGAATCAAGATTGCTGGGAGAAATATCAATAACCTCAGATAGTCAGATGACACTACCTTTATGGCAGAAAGTGAAGAAGAACTAAAGACCCTCTTGATGAAAGTGAAAGAGGGGAGTGAAAAAGTTGGCTTCAAGCTCAACATTCAGAAAACTAAGATCATGGCATCTGGTCCCATCACTTCATGGGAAATAGTTGGGCAAACAGTAGAAACAGTGTCAAACTTTATTCTTTGGGGCTCCAAAACACTGCAGATGGTGACTGCAGTCATGAAATTAAAAGACGCTTACTCCTTGGAAGAAAAGTTATGACCAACCTAGACAGCATATTAAAAAGCAGAGACAGTATTTTGCCAGGAAAGGTCCATCTAGTCAAGGCTATGTTTTTTTCCCAATAGTCATATATGGATGTGAGAGTTGGACTATAAAGAAAGCTGAGCACTGAAGAATTGATGCTTTTGAACTGTGGTGTTGGAGAAGATTCTTGAGAGTCCCCTGGACTCCAAGGAGGTCCAACCAGTCCATCCTAAAGAAAATAAGTCCTGAATATTCATTGGAAGGACTGATGTTGAAGCTGAAACTCCAAAACTTTGGCCACCTGATGCAAAGAACTGAAAAGACCTTGATGCTTTGAAAGATTGAAGGCAGGAGGAGAACAGGACAGCAGAGGATGAGATGGTTTTATAGTTTGAGTAAACTCTGGGAGTTGGTGATGGACAGGGAGGCCTGGTGTGCTGCAGTCCATGGGGTCGCAAAGAGTTGGACATGACTAAGCAACTGAACTGAACTGAACTGAGACTTTTTGATGGCAGCCATTCTGACTGGTGTGAGATGATACCTCATTGTGGTTTAGATTTGCATTTCTCTAATAATGAGTGATGTTGAGCATCTTTTCATGTGTTTATTAGCCATCTGTATGTCTTATTTGGAGAAATGTCTGTTTAGTTCTTGGCCCACTTTTTGATTGGATTGTTTGTTTTTCTGGTATTGAGTTGCATGGGCTCCTTGTATATTGTGGAGATTAATTCTTTGTCAGTTGTTTTGTTTGCTATTATTTTCTCCCATTCTGAAGGTTGCCTTTTCACCTTCCTGAGAGTTTCCTTCATTGTGCAAATCTTTTCACTTTAATTAGGTCCCATTTTTTTTTTTTTTTTTTTTTGCTTTTATTTCCATTACTCTGGGAGGTAGGTTATGGAGGATTTTGCTGTGATATATGCAACAGAGTGTTCTGCCTATTTTTTCCTCTAAGACTTTTATAGTTTCTGGTCTTACATTTATATCATTAATCCATTTTGAGTTTGTTGTTGTATATAGTGTTAGAAAGTGTTCTAGTTTCATTCTTTTACACTTGGTTGACCAGTTTTCCCAGAACCACTTGTTAAACACATTGTCTTTTCTCCATTGTATAGTTTTGACTCCTTTGTCAAAAATGAGTGTCCACAGGTACATGGATTTATCTCTGGGCTTTCTGTTTTGTTCCATTGATCTATATTTATGTCTTTGTGCCAGTACTATATTATCTTGAGGACTGTAATTTAGTAGTATAATCTGAAGTCAGGAAAGTTGATCCCTCCAGTTCCACTCTTCTTTCTTAAGACTGCTTTGGCTATTTGAGTTTTTTTGTGTTTCCATACAAATTGTGAAATTATTTGTGCTAGTTCTGGGAAAAATACCATTGGTAGCTTTATAGGGATTGTGTTGAATCTATAGATTGCTTTGGGTAGTAAACTCATTTTCACTATATCGATTCTTCCAATCCACGGACATGGTATTTTTCCCCATTTATTTGTGTCATCTTTGATTTCTTTCATCAGTGTTTTATAGTTTTCTATATATAGGTCTTTTGTTTCTTTAAGTAAATTTATTCCTAAATATTTTACTCTTTTCATTGCAATGGTGAATGGGACTGTTTCCTTAATTTCTCTTTCTGCTTTTTTTATTGTTATGTATAGGAATGTAAGAGATTTCTATGTATCAATTTTATGTTCTGAAACTTTACTATATTCATTGATTAGCTCTAGTAATTTTCTGGTGGTATCTTTGGGGTTTTCTATGTAGATGATCATGTCATCTGCAAACAGTGAGTTTTACTTCTTCTTTTTCAATCTGGATTCCTTTTATCTCTTTTTCTTCTCTGATTGCTGTGGCTAGGACTTCCGAAACTATGTGAATAGTAGTGGTGAGAGTGGGCACCTTGTCTTGTTCCTGATTTTAGAGGAAATGCTTTCAGTTTTTCACCATTGAGGATAATGCTTGCTGTTGGTTTGTCATATAGTATATGGCTTTTATTATGTTGAGTTATGTTCCACACACACACACACACATACACATATGTATATATATGGACCATATTTTCTTTCTACACTCACCTGTCAAAGGACATTTAGGTTGTTTCCATGTCTTGGCTATTGTGAATAGTGCCGCTGTGAACATAGGGGTGCATGTATCTTTTTTAATTATAGCTTTGTCTAGATATGTGCTCAGGAGTGGGATTGCTCGATAATATGGAAACACTATTTCTAGTTTTTTGAGGAACCTCTGTACTGTTTTCCAGGGTGGCTGGGCCAATAGTGGATGTAACACATTCCAAACCTAGTGTAGGAGGGCTTCCTTTTCTCCACAACTTCTCCAGCATTTGTTATTTGAAAAATTTTTAATGATAGCCATTCTGACCAGTGTGACGAGGCACCTCATTGTCGGTTTGATGTGCAGTTCTCTAATAGTGATATTGAGCATCTTTTCATGTGCTTGTTGGCCAGCTGTATGTCTTCCTTGGAGAAGTGTCTACTTAGATCATCTGCCCACTTTTTTACTGTGGTTGTTTATTGTTGTTGTGTAAGCCATTTGTATATTTTGGAAATTAAACCCTGTCAGTTGCATAATTTGCAAATATTTCCTCCCATATTGTAGGTTGTCTTTTCATTTTGTTTATGGTTTCCTTTGGTGTGTAAAAGCTTGTAAGTTTGATTAGGTTCTATTTGTTTATTTTTGCTTTTATTTCTGTTGCCTTAGGAAACTGACCTAAGAAAACATTGATTTATGTCAGAAAATGTTCTCTTCTAGGAGTTTTATGGTGACCTGTCTTGTCTTCAAGCCATTTTGAGATTGTTTTTGTATATGGTGTGAAGGTGTGTTCTAGCTTCATTCATTTGCATGTGGCTATCCAACTTTTCCAGCACCACTTGCTAAAGAGATTGTCTTTTTCCATTGTATATCCATGCCTCCTTTGTTCAAAATTAATTGACCATAGGTGTGTGGGTTTATTTCTGGCTCTCTATTCTATTCCATATATATCCATTTTTGTGCCAGTACCGCACTGTTTTGATTATTGTAGCTTTGTAGTATTGTCTGAAGCCTGAGAGGTTATACCTCCTGTTTTGTTATTTTTCCTCAGGATTACTCTGGCAATTCTGGGTCTTTTAAAGATTTTATTGAAGTATAATTTATTTACAATGTTGTGTTAATTTCTGCTATATAGCTAAGTGATTCAGTTACATATGTATGTATGTGTGTGTTTTCATATTCTTTTTCATTATGGTTCATCCCAGGATATTGAATATAGTTCTGTGTGCTATATAGCAGGACCTTGTTTTTTAGCCATCTTATGGTTTGCATCTGCTAATCTCAAACTCTCAATCCTTTCCTTCCCCACCAGCCCTCCCCACTGGCAACCACAAGTCTGTTCTCTGTATCTATGAGTCTATTTCTGTTTCAAGGACATGTTCATTTGTGTCATGAATATTTTAGATTCCACATGTAAGTGATACCATATGGTTATGAGGCCAGTAATAGGCTGATACCAAAATCAGACAAAATCACCATGAGAGAATTACCCACTAACACTTCTTGTGAATACAGGTGCAGAAATTCTCAACAAAATACTAACACACCAAACTTAGAAACATTATAAAAACTTACACACCAAAACCAAGTGGGATTTATACAAAAAAGGCAAATTTTGACATCCAAAATTTAGTTAATGCAATACATTATATTAAGAGAATAAAGGATAAAAACAATATGATCATCTCAATAGATGCAGGAAAAGGATCTGAAAAAATCAACACAGTTTCATGATTTTTTTAAAAAAGTCAATAAACTAGGAATAGAAAATAATTTCCTGAATCTGATAATGGATATCTGTGAAAAACCCACAGCTAAAACTTAATGGAGAAAAACAGGATACTTTCTACCCTAAAATGAGAAAGAAGACAAGGATGACTGCTTTCATCATTTCTCTTCAACATCATACCAGAGATTCTAGGTGGGGCATGAGGATAAGAAAAAGAAATCAAAAGCATTCAGATTAGACAGGAAAAGTCAAAGTACATTTGAAGGTAACAGGATCTTAAACATAGAAAATCTTGAGGAATTTGCTTAATATTAAAACCCATTAGAAGTAGTAAATTAATTTAACAAAGTTCCAGGATACAAGAGCAATATGCTAAAAATTAATTGTATCTCTGTACACAATGAAATATCTGAAAATGAAATTAAGAACTCAATAATAAAAAATGCAACTTTAAAAAGTGGCCAAATTATCTGAATGTGTATTTCTCCAAAGAAGATACAGAAATGTCAATAATCACATGAAAAATGTTCATGTCATTAGTCATTAGGGAATACAAATCAAAACTACAATAAGATACCACTTCATAGTCAGTTGGATGGTTATAATAGACCAGACATTAGCAAGTGTTGGCAAAGCTATGAGGAAATGGGAGCTCTTATACAGTGCCAGTGGGGATGTGAAATGATGCAGTCACTTTAGAAAATAGTTGGACATTCCCTTCAACAGTTAAACATAGAGTTTTCATATGGCCCAACAATTCCACTATTAGGAAGATACATAAGTACATATATCCAGACAAAAATTTATACGTGAATGTTCATAGCAACATTATTCTCAAAACCCAAAAGTGGAAACAGCCAAGTGTTCGACAGAAAATGAATGGATGAATAAAAGGTGATATACTCTTGTGATAAAAAGCAATGAAAAGGAACGAAGTTTTGATACATGTTATAATCTGGATAAGCCTTGAAGACATATGCTAAGTGTAAGATCAGGAAAAAAAAAAAAGAAAAAACATGTATTACATGATTTCATTATATGAAATGTCCAGAATAGGTGAATCCATAGAGACAGGAAATAGGTCAATGGTTATCCTAAAACTGGGAGATAACAGAGACTGCTAAAGAGGTAGGGGGTTTCCTTTTTGGGGTGATAAATGGTTTTTGTAATTCAGACTGTGGTGATGGTTACACAATTTCATACTAAAAACTCTTGAGTTGTGTACTTTAAATGGGTGAACTATATGATAAGTAAATTATAGCTAAACATTTTTAATTTTTTAAGAAAAGGGACAATGAATTGAAAAATTCAAAGATGAATAAGACTGGTCCACACTTGGGTGATGGGGCTGGTATTATGAAAATGGTTCTTTACACCTGTAAGACTCCAGATTATTTTCCTGTTTCAATATTCATTTTTCAATGAAGTAAAAACAACCCTTTTATTCTTCCATGGAAATTTGTATTACATGTAAATTGCCATTCTGCTCTAAAATATAGGAAACTATGTCATTATATATGGTTGTCTATCCCTTAACAAATAGCTGGAAACAGATGAAAAGCATGTTTTGAAATGTTAGAAATAATTAAGGTAATGGAAAGATGTATTTATAACATCAACAACCTTGATGCCAAAATGAGAAAATTATCTGTAAAGTAATTTAAAGGACTGAATCAATAAAATAGTTTTAAAACTATATATGTGTCTGTGTGTGTGTGTATGTGTGTATGTATATATGTATATATATTCACTCTACATATTCAGTATTAATTAGTTTCTTTATATAGCAAAGTGCAAACTTTTATCTTAGAATGTGCTAGCTGCAAAAGTGAATGTTAACTCAGTGATTTTGTTCATAGAGCTTGAATGTGACTTTTTTTTCATTAGGATTCATTTGGGAACAAACTGTTGACTCAAACTTAAGGCATGTAGACCTTTTCTAGAACTGTTCTAGGAAGTTAACTAATAATCAAGTATGATTCATACCAGAAAAGAAATTAAAAAAAAAAAAAAAAACATGCATTGGTGTTGATTCACAGGTAAGATCCTTCTGGAGTGCATGATAGTCTGTGTATAGTCACCTGGAGTCTTTGCAGTTATCATAAAACTTGTGGTTACCCTCTTCTGACCTTTTTAAATGAGCCCGAGAGGCCAGCTCCAGATCACACTGGGATGTCATAAAGGCCACTACAGTGCCTTGCTTTTGGAATTTCTCTGCACCATCTCCTATCAGCATGATCCTCTTCTTCAGCTTTTCTAAGCTAAATGCCTCTCTTCCAATTCCATGCCTCAGCCTCAAGGCCTTACTCGATTTGAGACTTTGAACTCCTTTCATACCTTTCTACCATTCTGTGATATACCTGGAAACTGTCAATGGGTGACATTTACACCTCAGAACCTCTTACCCTTCTCACAGGATAGAGGTAATGAGTTGGTATTATTAAGCACAAAATGTCAACTGAGACTGGCATAATTGCTTTATATAGATTAATTTTATTTTTATTTATCTTTTAACTTTTTATATGCCAATTTATGTATTTATTTTTATTGATTTTTGACTGTGCTGAGTCTTCATTGATGTGTGCAGATTTTTCTCTAGTTGCGCCTAGTAGGGGCTTAGCTAGTCATGGCACATGAGTTTCTCATTGTGGTGACTTCTCTTGTTGCAGAGCACGGGTTCTAGGGCACATGAGCTTCAGTATTTGAGGACTGTGGGCTCCGGAGTTATGGCTCGCAGGCTTAGCTGCTCTGTGGCATGTGGGATCTTCCCAGACCAGGGGTCTAACTGGTGTTCCCTATGTTGCAAGACAGATTTTTAACCACTGGACCATCAGGGAAGCCCTGATATAGATTAACTTTCAATCTTCATGGCCATTCTCTTCCTTGGGATTTCAGTGGACATACTTAAATGTTGTAGGGCCTTGTATACAATTACTTGACTAATAGGGCAGAATTCAAGGACTTCACTAGGACCTGTATCAGGGCTGGACAAAGAACACCTGTAAGATCACACACACAGATACTCTGGCCCTAGCCCAGACCAACTGAATGAGACCAGGTGAATGAGAGGGTGATACTCAGAATCTTGGGCTTCCCTGGCTCAGGGGTAAAGAATCCACCTGCAATGCAGGAGATGCAGGTTCCATCCCTGGGTTGGGAAGATCCCCTGAAGGATGGCATAGCAACCCACTCCAGTATTCTTGCCTGGAGAATCCTATGGACAGAGGAGTCTGGCAGTCTACAGTCCATAGAGTCGCAGGGTCAGACACAACTGAAGCCACTTAGCACACAAGCACCCAGAATCTTAACACGTCACAAGTGATTCTGATTCATATAAGTTTAAACACCACTGCATTATTCTTCCTTCAGCATTTAATACAGCATCTCAGCAATTTCCTGAAAAGATTCAAATCCCCTAATGGCCAGAATGCACATTACCAGCATCATTTCCACTGTGGATGGGGAAAGATATTCTTATACTTCTCTTCCCAATCCATATTTGTTATATTGTTGATGACACACCATATTCCCAAAAAATCCAAAAAGGAAAACAAAACAAAACACAAGGTCCTCAGTGTGTCGGCAGCGCCTCTTGACTAAGAGAATGAGCGCAAAAATCTGGTCTTTACTAGTCATTATTAAAACATACATAGAGAATTCTCACTCCCCAACAACTCAAATGGCTTAGCTGCAACCTTGTTCCAGATCCGCTAAACCCTTCTGCTGATGAATTGAATTGGGTATCCAATCCTGGTCCTTCTGTTCCTATTTGAGACACAAAGATGCATAGCCATGGAGAGATGGCAATAGTCTTCCTACTCTTGAGAAAAAGGTGCCTCAAAAAGGGGAAGGGGTGGTTTTATCACTGTTGATCTGTACAAGTTCTTTTATATTTTGGATATTAACACCTTATAGGATATATGATTTTCAAGTATCTCCTCCAATTCAGTAGGTTTCCTTTTGTTGATGGTTTCCTTTGCTATGCAGAAGCTTTTAGCTTGATCAAGACCTATTTGTTTATTTTTGCTTTTGTTACCCATCCCTGAGGAGACATATCCAGGAATATGTTGCCAAGACTGATGTCAAAAAAGCATACAGCCTATGTTTTCTTCTGGTTTTATGGTTTCAGTCTTAACATTCAAGGCTTTAATCCATTTTGAGATGATTTTTGTCTACAATGTGAGATAGTGGTCTAGTTTCATTCTTTTCCCTGTGGTACTGACAGCTAGAAACTAAATTTTTGGTGGTAAGCGTGTAGTATACACAGAAATTAACATATATACACATATGCTATTGTACATCATAGAACTTATGTTCTAAATCAACATAAAACATAATGATATAAATCAACATCACCTCAATTAAGCATTACTTTTTATAAAGTTTTTTTTTTGGTGTGGTCCATTTTTAGTCTTTATTGAATTTGTTATAATACTGCTTCTGTTTTACATTTTAATTTTTTTTTTTTTTTGGCTGTGTGGCATGTGAGACCTTAGCTCCCAGACTAGGGGTCGAACCCACACCCCCTGCAATGGAAGCTGAAGTCTTAATCACTGGCCTGCCAGGAAGTCCCTAAACATTAACTGAAAAAATAAAGAAAATTAAAAGGAGACGTGCACACACACACAAAAAAAAGCGGGGCGGGGGGGGGGGGGGATGGGGTAAAGTTTGATTGTGTGCTTGGTAAAAAGGGCTTGTTTAGGAGTCAGCTCATTAGTTGTATGTATTGTTTCCAGATTCAGTCTTCACCAATGCCCAGCACAATGCTTGCTAATGGTAAGTCAGTTGATATTTGCTGGATGGATGAGTCAAGATACTAATCAGCCTTGTGTGACTATCAGAAGTAGAAGAGTTTGAGAGACTTGATTCAGACCTGTCCTTCTCCTTTTACAGATGAGAAAACATCTTCATCAGTCAGAACTCAACTCCTTTTCCAAAAGGAGGAGGTCACCCCATTTCTTCCTCCACATTTCAGAACACTTGGCTGAAGGTATGTTTCCCCATCCAAGTTAAGGTCTCTATGAGTCTCTGACCTTTTATAGATTTCTCAGCTTTAATATTGTTTCCCCAGATCACTGTGGCTTCAGGCCAAGGCTATTTTTCCTCTCACTCTTTACTTGATACTAATAACTGCCATATGCCTGAGAAAGAAAAACAAGAGGCACACTTACGGAGAAAAAGGAGAGTGTTCACTGAAAGGCAAGTGGAGAGAAGAGAAAAGTGCAGAAGATAATTTTTAAGGAAAAAAAAAAACAACACTGAGCTAAAAGCATGAACACCCCTTCTCAGGGTAAAGTTTCATTCTCACTGATATGACAAACATTTTCCCAACAGAAGAAGTTTAACACATTATATAAATACCCCAATACGCATATGCAGCGGTAGTAATAATTAGTTTTCTCCCCCTTTCATCTCCGTTGTTCCTGCCCACACACATTTCCTATTTCGAGCTTTGGTGTAACAAATGCATCTTTCAAACTGGAGGCCCACGCCTTGTTTGCACAAACACAGGTCTCTTTATCGCCACGTGCAGTCCCTCCAGCTCGCGGAACTGAACAATGAGGCATTTTCCTCTCTCCCCGGCCCCAGAGCTCTGACAGAATTCATTTAATTTCCATGGAAAATGTAATCTGCAGATAATAATAGGTCATTCGCAGCAATATCACTCCACCCGCCCAGATCACCCGTTGTTGTGCTAATTGTGGGATAATGTAATAGACAGCCGAGGCCCGCGGATGGAATTAGATGGGGCATTTTGTTTTTTGTGATGCTATGAAGGAGGATATAAGAGAAAGTGTCAGCAAATGCTATAGGCATTGTTCCCCTTTTGTAAAATGACTCGAGTCTCCTTGTACATGGGGCATCTTTGCTATTCTTGATGTCACCTGCAAAATTCAAGGGTTTTGGTGTTTCACTGGGCATCTTTGGACCACTTAAATGCTCCACCTAACCAGATGAAGTGAGTTCTTGAGATACTGGGGGGAGCCAAATGATGGCTTGGGCAGGTGATATACACCTAATCTATCATACTTGTTGTGAAGTACTTTAAAAATATCAATCACCTCTGAAATTCCTCCTTCCAAGCTCAAAAGAGAAGCAGAGGCCCTTTCTGTGTAGAATGACTTTCCTCAGCATAGAAGCCTATACTCACCCATGCATGCTAAGTTCTCTCTCTTTTTTATTGAGCTATGTGTGTGTATGAAGGTCGCTCAGTCGTGTCTAACTCTTTGCAACCCCATGGACTACACAGTCCATGGAATTCTCCAGGCCAGAATACTGGAGTGGGTAGCCTTTCCCTTCTCCAGAGGATCTTCCCAACACAGGGATCAAACCCAGGTCTCCTGCATTGCAGGTGGATTCTTTACCATATGAGCCACCAGAGAAGCCCCTTATTGAGCTATAATTGACACATAACATTCTTTTGTTTTTGAGTTGGCAAAGTCAGGAGCTATCACGGAATCATGAAAAGTGGGTCCAAAGATGACTAAGTTTAACACACTAATTATTTATTTCATGACTTTTTTTCTCTTCTAACAAATATCATTCACAGTCATTGTAAATTATTTGAAAAGGGTGAAGAAAGCAGAAACGAGCCCACCCTTCTGAGAATTCCCTCAGGGCAGACAGTAAAGGCAGAGGAAATGATTCTCAGAACTGACAGTAGAAAGGGGCAGGAGGATGCGTTTACAATGAGATTTGGAAGCTGATACATGTGTGTGTGTGTCCATCCCTCTTAGCCGTCTGCATCACTGATGGGCAATGTCTGACCCATGCCCACTGGATGATGCGGGGATGGGAGGACTCAGGCAGGACCTCCCAGCTCTTCTCCTGCCAGGAAGCAGAGGGGCCTGCTGGGTTGACTCAAAGGGCTTAAGTCCAGATTGTCAGGTTCTGATGAGGAAGACAGCTGGCCATTCCCTGCTCTCATTATCCAGCCTGGTTGAGGTATGTGAGGAGACAAAATATACCCACACACTGGGGAAAGAGTGAGAGACACAGATGGAGAAGTTCAGAGATGCTGGGAGATAGGACAAGAGAGAGAACCCCGGAGAGCAGACAGAGCTCAGAAAAAGGCAGGGTAGGAGAGGAAGAGTGGTAACAGGAAGAGGGGGGCAGGGAGAGAGGAGTAAGACAGAGACAGAGTGAAGGGCACAGAGAGAAAGGCCGTGAAAATAAAAGACAGGCAAGGAGGACTGAAAGAGAGAGACCCATAGTGAGACAGAAAGTGGAAACCAACAGGAGTGCTGCGGGCTCTGAGAAGAGACGACTCTAAACAGACAGCCCAAGGCTGACAGCCGGGAATGAGGGTAGGTGTGAAGGCATGTGTATGAGGGTGTATGTGTGAGTGTGTATGTTGGATGATGCAGGTGTGTGAGAATACGTGTGTGCACATGTGATGGGTGTGTGTGTGTGTGTGGAAGGAGCCTCAGACAGGCATGGGATTTGAAAGCTCTCTCTGACTTACAAGATGTCCTCTGCCTCACCCACTCCTAACCACCTCAGACACCTCTGTAAGTGTCCAAAAGACCTTTTCTTTTCATTCTTCCTCTCCTCCTCGAAAGGAACCAGCTCTTCCAGTCATGTTGTCAGCAGCTGGATGACTCTGTGGTTTATTGCTTCAAACCCTGGGACATGGCGGGGGTGGGGGGGTCACTCTGGAGGGAAATCCTGCAGGCATGAAAGTGGTCAGAGGGGAGGGTCCTGGAGTCTATCACAGGGTCAGACTCAGCTTCCACAGGCAACAAGGGCTAAACTGGCTTTCTGGCTCTGAGGTCTCTGACAGGAAGGGTCAGACCTGAGCTGGCAGATTGATTAGGGTTAGTTATGTCCACAGACGTATGGACTCAGTGTATGTTCCCCACCCAGGAGGGCAGCCTATGATCCATGAGCAGAGGATAGCAGCATCAGATGGACGGACACTGGATCCTGGGCACAGAGATGAGGAGAGACTTCTAGAAGCCAACATGGGGTGGGATTGTTGTTGTTTAGTAGCTGAGTCATGTCCAACTCTCTGTGACCCCACAAACTGGAGCATGTCGGGCTCCCCTGTCCTTCACCATCTCCCAGAGTTTGCGCAAACTCATGTCCATTGAAGGGTGGTGAATAGAAAGTTATGTGTATGGGCAAGGCAGCCTAGGGACACTAGACTCTGAGGGTAAAGGGGCGTGGAGGAGATCCAAGATGGAGTTACG
Source organism: Muntiacus reevesi (assembly GCF_963930625.1). Lineage (NCBI taxonomy): Eukaryota > Metazoa > Chordata > Mammalia > Artiodactyla > Cervidae > Muntiacus > Muntiacus reevesi. The sequence goes on from NC_089250.1 coordinate 245,797,616, forward strand.
GGGCTGCCCACCAGACGGAGCTGGGCTTCTCCACACCGGGTCACTGGGGGGGACTTGGTTCAAAGTCTCACAAGACTGAGCTGGAGTCTCCTGCCTGTGAAAGTTGTCTTGATCCCTGGACAGCAGTGGACTCATTTGTGAGGAATGGAGAAAAGACAATCCAGCCTGGTCCCAGCCCTGTACATAGGGAACAAAGGCACACACACACACACGTATACATTCACATGCACGTGTATAAAGGCATGCGCGTGCACACACACTCTCTAAGAATGATTAACTTTATATCCTTGCTATTCAAAGTGTGGCCCATGGCCCAGCAGCATCAGCATAACCTGGATGCGCGTTACAAATTCAGCCTCTCAGACCCCATCACAGACATCATGATCATGACCCGTGCCTTAGCAAAAGCACATTCAAGTCTGAGAGCAGTACTCCGCCTGGCAGGGGATCGGAAGAGCTGCTCGGAGGTGCTTAACAATTTGATGAGTTGGACATCACTTTCTTTGTCCTGTAAGTAAGGACAATGAAGTTTTTTAAAAGATTCTGTCTTAGTAGCCCAAGGCAGCGTAGCTATGAAATGACAGAAATCCGGTCTCAAACTCAGGCGTAATGACTCAAACTCAATCTTGGTAAGCCAAGACAATCACTTAGTTATGGCTACTATGTGCTAAACCCAGTGCTGAGCACTTGATTATATCCATTACCTACCTGGCTTCGCACAGCTACCAGATACCATATATTTTCCCCAGTTCACAGAGAAATAAACAACAGACTCAGAGACATCGGTATTTTTTTCCCCAAAACCAACCAGCTGGTCGATGGCACAGCTGGGATTCAAGCACACAACTGTCTCACCCCTAAGCCTGGGTTTTATTTTTGATTCGCTTTGTATTGCCCAGCTGCTGCCCACTATACCTTCTTGCTTCATTTTCTAAAGATGCAAAATCTGTGCTGGTCTCAACTGCCTTTCTGTCCCCGTCTCTGGTCACAGTCAGCCTCCAGGAGCCAGGCCCATGCTAGCAGGGAAGACCACTGAAGTCTCATGAGGAGGGCACAGAGCAGACAGATCTGGACACGTCCTGGTCAACAGCCCTGGAAGGAGGGACTCCTGGTCAGCATTTGGAAGCCAGCTGTGGGGTCAGAACTAGAAATGCGTGTTCTTTATGCCCGAGTCACACAGTTTAATGCCTTCACATGGCCTCAGTCTGGACCCCCTGGAGCCTCCAGCCTGGGAAAAGCTCAAGGAAATCAGGTTCCCAGAACATCTCCAGGCTTCCTGGTAGCAGCATGTCTGGGAAGACAGTCTGCATGACTGTTTCTCTCATTACAGCAAGATGTGTTTCAACCCCCTGCCCCTCCAGGCTCAGTATTCTCCCCGCGTGTGCAAACTCCAGGTAGCATTTCCTGTCCTTACCAGCTCTTGCCTTAGATGCAGGCAGCCAAGAATCCCTGCCCTTCTCTGCTGATCTGCAGTAAAGCTGACACAAAGAATGCAGGTGGACCTTCTAAGGACTTTTATTATCTGAGTTCCAAACTCCCTGAGCCCTGTGAGTGCGGAGGGAGCTCCCCAAAATGCAAACCACACGTGCCAAGATGGAGGAAGTCTGGATTACACCATTGAACAAGGGCTAACGAAGCCCCCAGATCACATCCAGTCAGGTGACTCTGAAAATATCCCTGGATCCTAACACCTCCCTCAAGGACACAAGTATCTGCAAATCTCTGCATCTTGGTTTTGATGTTCTGAACTGACTGTCTTTCGTCTCTTGGGTTCAGCCAGCCCTGGGGCAGGCTGGAGGCCTGGGCTCTGCTCTGCTGAATGGAGCACATCCCTAATAAGGTAGGTGTCGGCCCGGGAGAAAATATCCTTACTGATGGTTTGTGAAGGCACAAAGGCTCACACGCAGGGTGTGCTGGGAAGGGAGATGCTGTCTGCCAGAGGGGTTGGCGGTCTGATGAGATGTCCCTGTGCCCCAGAATGGCTGATGGGGACTCAGGAAGCCAGAGCCTGCCTTTCTGTCTCTGCGTTGGAGAGCAACAACTCAGGATGACAAGGGAGGTTCAGGATCACCTGTCAGGTACAGAAGTTTTAAAGGAAAGTGGGCCCCATTTGCCTGCACTTGCTATAAAAGTGCGACAGGACGAGGCAGGCTTGGTGATTGCAGGCAAGCTACTCGCGAAAGGAAAACATGGCTTTCAGCTCCACGAAAGCTTTTGATATTAGAGAAGCCTCTTGGTGGCTGTGACTTTAAGTGGAGATTGTTCCCTAGAGACAAATCAACCTGAAATTTGCAAGAGCTCAGGGGCAGAAGGAAGAAAATTGTTCCAGCTGGGAGGCTTTATATCTGTGAGTCCAGGATGGAGTCAAAAGTGGAGAAAAGGGTGGGCAGGCCGGGAGCCCTGCGGGTTGGAGGGAGGGCTGAGGAGACATTGTGCCAAGCCAGAAGTCACCCCTTCCCAAGGGGAGGGTGTCTTTGGGGGTCTGTGGGCAGAAAAGAACAGGCATGATTCCAAATGGAGACTTCCAGGTTGAAGAACCCCGAACCAGGAATGTCCCAGTTTTCTCCCTTAGCCAACCTGACCCCGAGGATAAAAGTGTTTTGGTGTTTACTCATGTAACTAGTGTCCCAATTAAAATACAGAACATTTTCCATCACCCCAGGACACTAGTTACTTGAGTGATCTGTTTGCAAAACTCAAATTAGCTGCACCCTTAAAAAAAAAACAAACAGACTTGTATGTAAATAGTTCAGTTAGAAAAAGTAAACACCAAAAACACTGCCCCTTTGAGCCAGTATTCACCCCACTTACCTTGCAGGGGCAAACACTGATTTCTGTTATCACAAGGTGAGTTCGGCTTGTTCTAGAGCTTCATTTAAATAGAATCATATAGTATGATTTTCTGTTTGACTTCTTTCTCTCAGAAGAATGTTTTTAAGTTGTCTCTGCTATAGTGTGCAATAAAAATTGGTTCTGTTTTATTGCTGAATAGTATTTCATTATAAGAATGTATCACACTTAATTCATTTACCTGTAGGTGGACACAGGTTGATAACAGTTTGGGCTATAACAAGTAAAGCTATGACCGGTCCTGTACAGTTGTCGTGGAAATAATCATACATTCATTTCACTTGGATAAAGAGTGAGATTTCTGAGTCACAGGGTAGCTGTATCTTTAACTATATAAGCATCTACCAAATTATTTCTCAACACAGCTGAACCATTTTGTATTCTATCAAATTGCAAGATGTCCCCCATCCTTACCAACCCCTTGGTACTGTCAATCTTTTTAATTTTAGCTGTTCTGATGTCTGTCTACAAAGTGATATCTCCCAGTGGTTTTGATTTGTACTTCTCTAATGATTAATTGTGTGATACATCTTCTCATATACTTATTGGCTATGTGTGTATTATTTTACAAATCATTTGTCCATTTTCTTAATGGGCTATTGTTTTATTAATGAACTGCATGAATTCTTGTATATCCTAGATAAAATGCTTCCATTGCAAATGTGTTTCCCAGTCTGATGTATTTTTTTTAACTTTTATTCAAGAGCAGATGATTTTAATTTTACTAAAGTTTATTTTTCTTTCCTTTTATGATGAGTGCTGTTTGAGTCCCAGCTAAGAAATTTTCATTTCCTTTAAGGCATGAAGATATTCTTTTACATTTCTTCTAGATGTTACCTAGTTTTAGCTGGTATGCTAGGTATACCATCCATCTCATATTAACTTTTGTGAATGGTATGAGTAAGGATTGAATTTTCCCATTTTTTTTTCAACTCAAGAGTCTCTCCTAAGTTTACAGGAAAAAGTAAAATCAGGCTGCAGTTGTCTGAAGGCATCTAGCAAATAACTGATCTAACACCGTTTCTTTTGTTCGTTTTAAGAGTTGTTAGACGGACTTCCCTGGGACCCCACTGGTTAACACTTCACCTTCTAATGCTGGGGGTGCAGGTCTGATCCCTGGTTCGGGAGTTAAGGTTTCACATGAGTCACATCTGGAAAATCAGAACATAAACAACAGAAGCAATGTTATAACAAATTCAGTAAAGACTTTGGAAATGGTTCACTTCAAAGGAAAAAAAATCTTGAAAAGTTGTTAGAAACATCTTCCAATACTATTTCTTGAAGACCTTCCTTTCCCCAGTGAGTTGCCCTGACATCTATACCTATGAACTTATTTACAGATTCTCCATTTGGTAACACTTGGTTGATTTATTTGTCCTCATCATACAATAACACACTCTTCATTACTGAATTATTTTAGGTCTTAAAAATCAGATACTGTAAGTCCTCTATCTTCTTTATCCAAGATAGTTTTGGCTATTCTAGCTCCTTTGTATTTACATAAAAATTTTGCAATCCACTAATCAATTTGTACAAATAAGCTTGTTGGAATTTCAATAAGAAAGATATTAATTTTATAGAACAATGAGGAGGGGAAGACATCTTAATAGTGCTGAATCTTCCAATCCATGAACATGAATGAATCTTTTACTTAGGTCTCTCTTTTTTTTTCCCAACAGTGTTTTATAGTTTTCAGCATAAAACCTGACATATGTTTTTTTTTTTTTTAAGTTATATCCTCAAATACTTTCTTGATGCTGTAGATGGTATTACTTTATATTTCATTTTCTAATCTCTATATTCATTATCAGTTGCTGTACAATACACCTCCCAGCAGGGCTCAAAAAATCAGTCATCATTTATTTCCCCTCACAGTTTCTGTTAGTCAGAGATATGGAGCTGATTATATGGGAAGTTTCAACTCAAGAGTCTCTCCTAAGTTCGCAGGAAAGAGTAAAATCAGGCTGCAGTCTGAAGGCTTGACCCTACCTAGGTGAGCCCACCACACATAAGCTCCTCACTTGGCTGGTGGTTTGTTGCTGATCACTCTCCTTGTGCGAGCCTCTCTATGGGGTTGCTTGGCCGTCTTCACATCAGGGTAGATGGCTTCCTCCATAGAGAGTGATCCGAAAGAGCAGGGCAAAAGCCACAATGCCTTTTGTGACCTGGCCTCAGAAACCACACGTTGTCATTTTTGCCTTATCCTGTCAGTCACTTAAGGCAGCCCTGATTCAGTGTCCGCAGAGGCTGTGTGCTGTGTTTAGTCGCTCAGTTGGGTCCAACTCTTTGCAGCCCCATGGACTGCAGCCCGCCAGGCTCCTCTGTCCGTGGGGATTCTCCAGGCAAGAGTACTGGAGTGGGTGGCCAAGTCCTCCTCCAGGGGATCCTCCCAACCAACCCAGGGATCAAACTTGGGTCTCCTGCACTGCAGTGGATTCTTTACTGTCTGAGCCGACTAGACAAGGAGTAAATAGTGGGAAGCAAGGGGTCACTGAAAATCATTTTAGAAACTGGATACCAATCCCATCAATAGAAATAGAACTGATTCCTCTATGTTGATTTGCATTCTATGACCTTGCTACATGGACATTAATTTTAGTAATTGTTTTTTTTCTTTTTAAGATGCCTTAGGATTTTCTTTGTAAAAAAAAAATGTCATCTGTGCATAAAGATTTTTCTTTCTAATGTATGCCTATTTTTCTTTCTAATGTATGTCTATTTTTCTTGCTTTAGTGCACTTGCTAAAATATGCTGCACAATGTTGAACAGAAGCAGTATGAATAGAAACCCTGTCTTGTCTCCAGTCTCAAGTAGAACACATCCAATATTTCTCCCTAAAGTATAATGTTGGTTATAGGTTTATCATGGATGTCTTTTATTAGCTTGAAAAAATTTCTTTCTATTCCTAGATTGCTGAGGTCTTTTTTTTTTAACCCCTCTTCCATGATTACTCATGAGAACTGAATTTTGTCAAATGCTTTTCCTGCATCTATTAAGGCAGTCATGTAATTTTTCTTCTTTATTTTGCTAATGGGGTAAGTTATGTTGGTTTAACATGCCTAAATCAATCAATCTTGACTACCTGGAATAAATCCCAATGATGCATTAATCCTTTTATATGTTTCTGGGTTAATCTTTTAGCATACTTTTAAGGACTTTTGCATTTATAACCATGAGGGACAGTGGATCATAATCTTATTTACTAATAATATGTTTGTCAGGTTTTGGTATCAGAGTAATGCTGATCTTATGAAAGAAGTCAGATATGCACCCTGAGCCTCTGTTTTCTGAGAGTTTGTGTGAGATTCATGCTATTTCTTCCTAGAACATTTTATAGAATTTACAAGAGTGATTGTATGGGTCTAGGGTTTTCTTGTAATCTTTCTCCCCTAATTTGATTTCTTTAAAAGCTACATCACCATTCAAAATCTTCCCTGTGTTTGCTTTGGTATGGTGTCACTGCCAAGAAACTTGACCATTTTTTTTCAGTTGACAAATAATAAAATGACACAAACTTGTTAGTTTTGTAGTATTTATGGGGTCTGTTGTTACTCTCCTCTGTCATTCTGATATTAGCGTAAGATGGTCAGTTCTGTCATGTTTGTAGGGTATCTAATTGTACAGAAAAAGAGGTAACACAGCAGATGTGACTGCTGTCACTTGAAAGAGCTGCTTGCAAGGTTGGCCCCTGGCTGGCATCTAGAAACTTGGATTTCAGGAGGGTCCTCATTGTCCTAAACTGTATAGACATTATGGTGCGTGCTAAATATGTACTTTCCTTCTGGGATTTTTTAAAATACATATTTGGCTGCATCAGGTCTAGTTGCAGCATGTGAGATCAAGTTCCCTGACCAGAAGTTGAACCCAGGCCCCCTGCATTGGGAGCACAAAACATTAACCATTGGACGACCAGGGAAGTCCCCCTGGAATTTTGTTATATGCTAGACAGAGGCTGCATACGTGACCAGCCCCCCAAATCCCTGGACACGGCGTCTCTATTAAGCTCATCAGATGTATTACATAAGTCACCGTGGGGAAACTAAACATGTTTTTATTTTTTAATTTATTTTTAAGTGGAGGATAATTGCCTTACAATGTTGTGTTGCTTTCTGCCATACAACAACGTGAATCACCCAAAAGTATACATATATCCCCTCCGTCTTGAGCCTGCCTTCCACCTCCGCCATCCCACCCCTCTGGAGAGCAACGAGCCGAGCTCCCTGTGCTACAAGTAGCTCCCCATGAGTTACCTGATTTACCCGTGGTAGTGTATATATGTCAATGCTACTCTCTGAATTCTTCCCACCCTCTCCTTCACCTGTGTCCACAGATCCATTCTCTATGTGTCTCTATCCCTGCCCTACAGACAGGTTCATCACCACCATTTTTGCTGGCACATGGTTTCCTCTGAACATCACTCCATGAAATGTTTCCCTTTGTTAATTTTGTTTTATATCATTTTGCTATAAAACAAACAAACAGAACACTTAGCCATGAGTCTGTCTATGTTCTGAGTCATCCCAGTGAACCTGGGCAGTCTGGGGACCAATAATACAGTAGTTATTTCTCCTCTATCATAACAATATTAGTCATTTATATTTTCTCCTTTTGTCCTTAATTGGTCTAGGAATCCTTTTGGAGAGCAAACTTTGGCCTGGTGGACTTGACAACTCAACTCTGGTCACTGTGGGTTTGTTTTCTGTCATGATTTCTGACCTCATCTTCATCATTTCCTGATTTTTGTTTTCCTTTGTGATTAATTTGCACTTTCATTTGCTTCATACAGTGGAAGCTTCGATTGCTGGTTTTTAAGCCTATCTTCTTTTCTGATATAAGCATTTACAGTTTACACATTCACTTCTAAATTTTTCATTGGTTCCTGCCCACGAATGTTGACAGGTTGTGCTTTCATTTCCCTTTATTTCAAAATACTTCTAACTCCCCCACTTTGTGATTTCTACTAATTTTCAAGTATGTTAGACCTTTCTAGATATCTTCCAGAAATCTTACTGACTTCAAATGTTATTCTACTCTTGTGCAAGAATATGCTCTGTATAATTTCATCCAGTAGATGATTTTAGGAACATCTTTTAAGGGCCAGCAGGTTAAAAAAATAAAATAGAAAAAAATAAAGGGCCAGCAGGTTTCCCTTGTAGCTCAGATGGTAAAGAATCCACCTGAAAGACAGGAGACTTGGGTTCAATCCCTGGGTTGGGAAGATCCCTTGGAGAAGGAAAGGCTACCCACTCCGGTATTCTGGCCTGGAGAATTCCAAGAACTGTATAGTCCAAGGGGTCGCAAAGAGTCAGACACGACTGAGCGACTTTCACTTCACTTTAAGGGTCAGCACATGGTCTCTCTTTGTGAATGCACCACATGTCCTTTCAAAGAACATGCATTTTGCAGCTGCGGGTATTTGTTCTACAAAACGTCAGAATGCTCGGGTTGGTATTAAATACTATTCTTTACCTACGGCAGTCCTCCTCATCTTGAAGTCTTATTTGTCTAATGTGCAGTATGAGCTTCTTCATACCCACACAGAGCATTAAGGTTCTGTTCACCATTTTTCTTTCTCTTTGCTTTCAACTAATCCACGTGGTTATACTTACCCTGTATCTCCTAAAAGGGCTTCCCTGGTGGCTCAGATGGTGAAGAGTCTGCCTGCAATGTAGGAGACCCAGGTTGGATCTCTGGGTTGGGAAGATCCCCTGGAGAAGAGAATGGCAACCCACCCCAGTATTATGGCCTGGAGAATCCCATGGACAGAGGAGATCTCCTAAAAACATGTACTCGGTGGTTCTTTCAGTCTGGTGTGACCATCTCTTCCTTTAAATTGGAATGTGTGTAGTTTCTTTACATTTGATGTAAATATCGATATAGTCTGCATTAATTACACCAGCAGGCTGTTTATTGTTATTTGTACTCTCAGTCCTTGACTCTTTTGTTCTCCCTTTTCTGTCTGGTTTTGGTATAATCAACTTTCTGAATTTTTTTTAACCTCCCTCCTTTATTGGCATTTTCACTTTCAGTTAGTTTTTTATTTTTTAAATTGTTACTCTGATAACAATATGCATCCTTAGTTTATCTAAACCTAATTTGAGTTAACTTTATATCACTTCATATACAATGAAAAAGCCTAGAATAGTATGTTCCCACCCTATCTTAATGCTATCATCACATATTTTACCAATACTTTGTTATCAGCGTCAACTGTGTTATTATTTTTCACTCTAAACAGTTCATTACATGGTATAAAATTTGAGAAAAGAAAATACAGCTTTTCATATTTACTGTTTGCAGTGCTCTTCGGATTTAATTGATCATTTGGTATTCACATTCAACCTGAAGAACTTCCTATAGCACTTCTTGTAGTATGAGTCTGGATATATTTTCTCAGCTTTTATTTACTGGGAAAAAAGTCTTTATTTTTTTTCTGTCATTTTAAAAAGGATATTTTCGCACTTGGTGGAGCAATCTATATAATAGTCCCTCCCCACACATCACCCCATGACACTTTTAAGATGTCATTCCTTTATCTTCCAGTCTTCACGCCTTTTCTGGCTTGCTTTTTAAATAATAAATCTGCTGTCATTCTTCTCTGAGTTCTCCTGTAGACATCTCCGCACCTTCCGTTCCCCTAAGCTTGCAAGGTTTATCTCTTACCTTGTTTGACAGCAGTTTAACTGTAATGTACTCAGGTGTGATTTCCTTTGTATTTGTTCTGCCTGAGGTTTTCTGGGATTATTGAATTTGTGGGTTGATGATTTTGCTCAAACTTTGAAAAACTTTGCCAACATTTTTTCCAATATACACTTTTTATCACCCTAATTCTCACTTTCCTATCCTCTTGGACACAGCTATGGGGTTTTTGTCAGTTTTTCATTCCTCTGTTCTTAGTCTGAAATGATTACTCTTAATGTGTCTTTAAATTTGTGAATTATTGTTGTTGGATCCAATCTTTTGTTAATCAGTAATTCTTTTTATTTAATTTTAGCTGATGTGCTGTCCATGTAAGATCTCTATCTGAGCCTTTTCTAAGTTTTTATATCTCCTGAAGTTATCTACTTATTATTTTTATCCCTAACATTTTATATTGGTTATTTTTTAACTAAGTGCAAAGGCATTTCCCCCTACCTTCATAGAGATGTAACTGACAAAGTAACATGGTGGCAATTTAAGGTGTACGATGTCTTCATTTCATATATTTATTAATTGTAAAATGATTACCACCATTAGCTGCCATCTATCTGTCACATAGTTACCATATCGTTTTTGTACTGAGAAAATCTAAGAGCCACTGTCTTCTAATATTCAAGTATATAATGTAGAGCATAAGCACCATGCTCCTACATTAGAACCCCAAACTTGTTAATCTTATAACTGGAAGTTTGTAGTCTTTGACCAATATCTGCTCATTACACCTCACCTCCAACTGCTGGTACCACCATTCTACTCTTGTTTCTCTGAGTTTTTTTTTTTTAGCTACCATATATAAGTGATATCATTCAGTATTGTGTCTTTCTCTCTCTGACTTATCCACTTAGCATAAAGCTCTCAGTGTCATCCAAGCTGTTGGTAAACACCAAACTTCTTTCTTAGAGCTGAATAATATTTCTTTTTCTCTATGTTTAAATAAACACATTTTTTTTCCTATCCATTCATCTGTTGATGGACACAGGTTGTTTCCATGTCTTGGCTATTGTGAGTAATGCTGCAATGAACATGGAAGTGCAGATATCTCTACAAGGTCCTAACTTAATTTCTTTGGAAATATACCTAGAAGTAGGATTGCTGGATGATATGGTAGTTATGCTTCTATTTTCAGAGGAATTCCCATACTGTTTTCCACAGTGGATGTACCAATTTACATTCCTACCAACATGGCACTAGCGTTCCCTTTTCCCCACACCCTTGCCAACACTTAGCTCTTGTCTTTTTGATGACGGCCGTTCTAACTACTGTAAGGTGATCTCTCATTGTGGTTTTGATTTGCATGGCTCTGATGATTTATGATGTTGACCAGCATTCCATGTACCAGTGGCTATATGTATGTCTTCTTTGGAAGACTGTCTACTAAGTTCCTCTGTCCATTTTTTAATTTATTAGATTTTTAGCTATCAGATTGTATTGAGATAATTTAGATATTAAGCCCTTATCAGATGTATGATTTGCAAATATTGTCCCTCATTCCTTAGATGGCCTTTAGGTTTTGTTTATTTTTTCTTTTGCTATGTTAAACCTTTCAGTTTGATGTTGTTCTGTCACTAAGTCATGTCCAACTCTTTGCAACCCCATGGACTATACCCCTCCAGGCTCCTCTGTCCTCCACTCTCTCCTGAAGGTTGCTCATTTGTTTGTTGTAGTCCCACTTATTTATTTTTGCTTTTGTTGCCTGTGCTTTTACTATCATATCCAGAAAATCACTGCTGAGATTAATGTCAAGGAGATTTTTTTCCTATTTTACTTATAATTATTTTACGGATTTAATTCTTAAATTTAAGCCTTTAATTCAAGCTCAATTTTGTCACTGTGAAAGATGGAGACCCAGTTTCATTATTCTGTATGTTATACACTTTTCCAATCATCATTTATTGAAGAGATTATATTTTCCTCATTGGGTATTCTTGGTACTCTTGTCAAGTATTAGTTGCCCATATATATAGGAGTTTATTTCTAGGCTCCCAGTTCTGTCCCATGTGTCCATGTGTCTATTTTTATGCCAGTGCTATACAGTTTTGAATGCTATAGTTTTATAGTTTAGTTTAAAATAAAAATATGTGATGCTTCTAGCTTTGTTCTTTCTCAAGTTTGCTTTGGCTGTTTGAGGCCATTTGTGGATCCATGAGAATTTTGGCATGGACTTTTTTCTATTTCTGTGAAAAATGCCATGGGAATTTTGATAGTGATTATACTACATCTATAAATGACTTTGGGTAATATGGACATTTTAAACAGCATTCTTCCAATCCATGAACTTGGGGTATCTTTACATTTGTCTGTCTTCATCAAAGTCTTACAGCTTTTAGTGTACAGATCTTTCCTCTCCTTGGTTAAGTTGACTTCTAAGGCACCTCCACTTGTGCCCATGGTGGCAGTCCCTAATGGCCTGGTGACAGTGGCTATTCTTGCTTGGAACAAGATGCAGAATGAGCCGCAGGAGCCTACATATGTCCCAGGTAAGCCCAGTTCATCCTAATGATCTTGAGGAATGCTGTCACTGGCCAGCAAACATAAGAGACACTGTTAAGTAACTACAAGAACAGATCATGCATAGACTTTCAGTGAATGCCTCTGAGGGAAGCCAACATTGAATTCCATTTTAAACAGATGAAGCTGTCATATTATTGAAGTAATTCTCTGAACTGTCCTGGCCCAGAGTGCTGTGCCAACAGCCAGAGAACTTCCACAACCCAGAGGAGGAAACCTTGCAGGAGACTCATAGATGTTTTACTTTCTTATTGAATCTGCATGGCTTAGAAGAAAACATGGCATTCTTGCGTTTCTGCATGTCTACCAGTGTTAATTATAGATACACTTACACCAGCCTGGGTGACAGAAAATCAGTGCTTAGGCAGCTTGGAAGACTTCTTCCCCCAGATGTGCTTCAGATATATTCCAGCTGTGCCCCAGCTGTACACTGGAATGCACACTATACAGTGGGCTGTGCATAGATGTACACTTGTACACTAGACTGTATGCTGGGGTGTACACTATACTGGACAGTGAGCATACACTAGACTGTACACACTGGGATGTATACCATACACTGACTATAGACTGTACATCCAACTGTACTCTGGGATGCACACTCTACTGGAGGGTGAATGTACACTAGACTGTACACTACACACTGGGATGTATACCATACACTGTACACTAGACTGTACATCCAGCTGTGCACTGGGATGCACACTCTGCTGGAGGGTGAATGTACACTGGGCCGTACACTGTACCATACACTGGATGTGCAGTAGACTGTGAAGAAAAAAGTGCCAGCATGATGTTTTCTCGTACATCACGGATACACATCCTTTGAACATATATATGCAAAATGCCAAGCTGTAATGATGTCAGGATTTAGTTTTTCTGATTTCCTTGCGATCCAGATAGAAACAGTTCATTTTCAATTTCAAGATGCCAAAAAAGTTTAAAGGTCACCTGGCACATTTTATTATAGCCAAAGAGTGATTGAGTCTAAGTTATATAATGTGAAGCTCAAAAACAAAATTCCCACAACTAAACTTGGTATGTTTTTCTACCCCAAACTAATGTTTTCCAAGGAGAAAATGTGGTGATAAACATTTGAAAAGAAGTTCTCATAACAGAGTTCAGGGAACATTTCTTCTGAATCCTTTGTGTTTCTGTCTTTTGTCAATTTTCTGACAGCCCCAAGTGAAGCTACTGGGCAACAGATGGTGTCACAACTCCAAGCAACAATAGAAATACTTTCTGTTCATCTACATAACCAACCCATGATTATTCTTGTTAACAGCAATAAGAACAATCTTTAATCTCATCATGTAGGGGAACTGTTATTTAAAAGTGTTGCTTTTATCCTGGTTATGACAACAGTTAGAAATCTACAGGCTTGTCCACACAAATACAAATATGCTTATCTTTTTAGCTGGAATCAGAGGATATGGTCCACACTTAAACTCTACTTCACAATAATAATTTTTTTTTTACTTCACAATATTTAATGTAAAAATAAAAATGAAGGACAAATGGTTTTCCACCCACGGCCTGCAAGAGTTTCATCAATAGTTAGATGCTTAATAAGCACACCCAAACAGAGAATGAGCATTTTAAGATAGTCACAACTTTTGTTGCCCACTGAATCCATTGTAATGAGATGATTTGAACGCACTGGGTCTACAAGAACCAGCTGAGGCCTCAGGCTCTGTCCTTGGCAGGAGACCAGGCGGTGCTGAGAGTGTGCTAAATCAGGTCCATCGTTCCCAGTGAGGTTTGCATGCCGCCTTCTCAAAGTTTCGGATTCTCAAAGTCTGCCACTCAGTCCTGCATCATCATCTTGTCTCCATCCCTGGGCGCCTGCTTCCTCACCCAGCTGGAATTCTTTTCCTTGGTCAGTGGTTGTCAACATTTTCTTGTCTCTGAATAACTTGGTTAAAATGACCAGGTTAAAACATAGATTGCCAGGTTCCAACCCCCAGAGGTTCTGGCTCAGTAGGTGTGGGTGGGGCCTCAGAACATGCCTTCCTGACAAGTTCCCAGGGGGTGTTAATGCGTCTGGTCTAGGGACCACACTTCAAGAATCACTGCTGGACCCTAGCTCTCTAATATTAATAATTCTGCCTTGAATTCCTATCATTTAACACTCTTACTTTCCCCCTCATAGAGTGGCAGATAAGATCTGCCACATCACACCCTGTGAGGAGCCATCTCTCCTCCCTGACTTCATTTTCTTTGTGGGTAGAATGGGACCACCCTTTTCTCAAGGGGTGTTAGGATGGGTCACTCACGTAAGATGCATCATAGGGACCCAGCACCTGGCAATGACCAAGATGTGTGACTACCACACCCCTACTCTTTGCACTGTCCGCCCTGTATGAACTTGAATTAAATTTGATTACTTATTTACGTAGATTGTAATCCTCTGGAAAAGGACAGATGTACTTTATAAATCTGGGTCAAGCCCCATATTCTACATTCAGAGCCTCAAGAACATTTATCAAGGATGCCGATTTAAAAAAGAAACAAACAGCCCTCATTACTTTCACCCTAAATGAATCTTACAATGGCATGTGAAAGGAAATAAACCAGCAAAGAGAAACCCAAAGAAAAATAATAAAGAAGCAATGTACTCAGAACAGAGCGCCCCTAGCCCCAACCATGCGGGAAGGATGGCCAAAGGAAAACAGTTCATCGCCGTCACAGCAGAATACAAACAAAGCTGACCAGACACCAGCTCTTTTCTCACAGCCCCTCTGCCTCTGGAACAAACAATTTCCTTCCAGCAGCAAATCAAGAGGGTACAGCACTATTTTCTAATTCTACGTGATACTGTTGGAACAGGCACAGGGAGTGGTCCAAAAAAAAGGGGGGGATGGGGAGATGTGGGAAGTAACTGAAAAGGGGAGTGGGTGAAGGAATGAAAACCCATCTGTGACATCACTTGACATTTTTAAAGCTAGCTGCTAGCACCTGGCAAGGCCTTCTGGGAAAACAGATCATATTTCTGTAGCCTCATGTTTTGGGAACATAACTGAGTTTGCTAATTCATGGTCATACTCTCTTGTGACTCTGTGTTGATTGTCACTTGGCCTAAAATAATAGCAAGCAAGAAACCTGGTCTTCATCTCATTTCCCTCCTGCAGCATGTGTCTGGGATTCCTGGCTTTTCTAAATCTCTTCTTGCCCACCCTCTCAAGCGTGAAGTCCTCCAACCTGAGTGGGGACAATGGTTCTGGAGACTAAACAGCTCTGCGAGGTAAAGATGGGATTTTGAGGGCTAAGAAAGCACAGGGCAGCACATGAAATTTCTCACAAACTGGGGACTAAGTCCGTTTTACTGTTAGTCCCTTTGCCAGCATACATGCTGGGGTTCTTCCTCCAAACATGACTGGAGGAAGACTGGCTAGCCACACATGTGCCAGCTCTGTTCCTGTTACCATGTTGTTACTAAGCTCTTGGAGGACAGATCTTGTGTATGAGAACTAGAGTTCACCAAGTTCGGAATTCCTCAACAGACTTTTCTAAGGTAGGACATTAGGGAGAAAGAAAAGAAAAATTTGGAGATTCAAGGAACATATCATGAGTTGCAAAATTCACAATCAAACATCTCTTTTTCTTTTGTAAGTTAATTTAATTGGAGGCTAATGGAGAAAAGACAACCTTTTTAACAAGTGGTGCTGAGAAAACTGGTCAACCACTTGTAAAAGGATGAAACTAGAACACTTTCTAACACCAAACACAAAAATAAACTCAAAATGGATTAAAGATCTAAATGTAAGACCAGAAACTATAAAACTCCTAAAGGAAAACATAGGCAAAACACTCTCTGACATAAATCACAGCAGGATTCTCTATGACCCACCTCCCAGAGTAATGTAAATAAAAACAAACCATCTCTTGAAACTCTTAGCCTGAGTGTATACCAATGTTTAGATGCAGATGTTAGCAGTTATTCAGCAACATGTAACATGCCCAGGAGGTCATATACTGGGTTAGTACAGACCATGCTTATATGAACCCAGACAAGGAGAATAAGCATTGTGGCCTGTACCTTACAGAGTTAAGCACTTGAGGAACAGGTACCATTAAGACTCATTTTACACAGGATGAAAATTAAGCACAAGGAATCCAGAAAATAGTTTAGGGCCTTGCAGCCAAGAAGCATCAGAATTAAGTCATGGGTCTTCTGCTAATTTCTGCCCCCACCCCCAGCTCAGGGTCCTGGTAGGCAACAAAATTCCACTCCAATGATTCATTGGAGCTTGGGCACCAAATGAATACTAAAATGGACATTGCATTAAAGACATGTTAAAGTGCCAAAAAATAGATTTATAATATACTTTTGACTTGATGTTTGAAAATGTTACACTTCATACATTAAAAATCAATAGACGGGTTAAAAAAAGGCTTACTTCTAAGTATTTTATTACTTCTAATGCTGTTATACACAAGATTGTTTTCTTTTTATATGTTTTATTCTTAGTGTACAAAACTGCAACTGTATTTTTTTTTTTTTTTTTTTACTGTGACAATTTATTTTTTTTTCTTTTTTCTTTTTTTATTTTTCAGTGGGTTTTGTCATACATTGATATGAATCAGCCATAGAGTTACACGTATTCCCCATCCCGGTCCCCCATCCCACCTCTCTCTCCACCTGATTTCTCTGGGTCTTCCCAGCCCACTAGGCCAAAACCCTTGACTCATGCATCCCACCTGGGCTGGTGGTCTGTTTCACCACAGATAATATACATGCTGTTCTTTCGAAACATCCCACCCTCACCTTCTCCCACAGAGTTCAAAAGTCTGTTCTGTACTTCTATGTCTCTTCTTCTGCCCTGCATATAGGGCCATCGTTACCATCTTTCTAAATTCCGTATATATGTGTTAGTATACTGTAATGTTCTTTATCTTTCTGGCTTACTTCACTCTGTATAATGGGCTCCAGTTTCATCCATCTTATTAGAACTGATTCAAATGAATTCTTTTTAACGGCTGAGTAATATTCCATGGTGTATATGTACCACAGCTTCCTTATCCATTCCTCTGCTGATGGGCATCTAGGTTGCTTCCATGTCCTGGCTATTATAAACAGTGCTGTGATGAACATTGGGGTGCACGTGTCTCTTTCAGATCTGATTTCCTCAGTGTGTATGCCCAGAAGTGGTATTGCTGGGTCATATGGTAGTTCTATTTCCAGTTTTTTAAGAAATCTCCACACTGTTTTCCATAGTGGCTGTACTAGTTTGCATTCCCACCAACAGTGTAAGAGGGTTCCCTTTTCTCCACACCCTCTCCAGCATTTATTGCTTGTAGACTTTTGGATAGCAGTCATCCTGACTGGCGTATAATGGTACCTCATTGTGGTTTTGATTTGCATTTCTCTGATAATGAGTGATGTTGAGCATCTTTTCATGTGTTTGTTCGCCATCTGTATGTCTTCTTTGGAGAAATGTCTGTTTAGTTCTTTGGCCCATTTTTTGATTGGGTCATTTGTTTTTCTGGAATTGAGCTTCAGGAGTTGCTTGTATATTTTTGAGATTAACCCTTTGTCTGTTTCCTCGTTTGCTATTGTTTTCTCCCAATCCGAGGGCTGTCTTTTCACCTTACTTATAGTTTCCTTTGTTGTGCAAAAGCTTTTAATTTTCATTAGGTCCCATTTGTTTATTTTTGCTTTTATTTCCAATATTCTGGGAGGTGGGTCATAGAAGATCTTGCTGTGATTTATGTCGGAGAGTGTTTTGCCTATGTTCTCCTCTAGGAGTTTTATAGTTTCTGGTCTTACATTTAGATCTTTAATCCATTTTGAGTTTATTTTTGTGTATGGTGTTAGAAAGTGTTCTAGTTTCATTCTTTTACAAGTGGTTGACCAGTTTTCCCAGCACCACTTGTTAAAGAGATTGTCTTTTTTCCATTGTATATCCTTGCCTCCTTTGTCAAAGATAAGATGTCCATAGGTTAGTGGATTTATCTCTGGGCTTTCTATTCTGTTCCATTGATCTATATTTCTGTCTTTGTGCCAGTACCATACTGTCTTGATGATGTGACTTTGTAGTAAAGTCTGAAGTCAGGCAGGTTGACTCCTCCAGTTCCATTCTTCTTTCTCAAGATTACTTTGGCTATTCGAGGTTTTTGTATTTCCATACAAATTGTGAAATTATTTGTTCTAGTTCTGTGAAAAATACCGTTGGTAACTTGATAGGGATTGCATTGAATCTATAGATTGCTTTGGGTAGAATAGCCATTTTGACAATATTAATTCTTCCAATCCATGAACACGGTATGTTTCTCCATCTGTTTGTGTCCTCTTTGATTTCTTTCATCAATGTTTTATAGTTTTCTGTGTATAGGTCTTTTGTTTCTTTAGGTAGATGTACTCCTAAGTATTTTATTCTTTTTGTGCAACTGTATTCTGTATGTTGATTTTATATCCTTCTATCTTACTGAATTTATTGATTTAGTCCTGATTTTGGTGGAGATTATATATATATATATATATATATATATATATTACACTATATATATATATAATTTAGGACTTAATACATATATAGTCATATCATCTGCAAACAAAGACATTTCTACCTCTTACTTTCCTGTTCTGATGCCTTTTATTTCTTTTGCTTGCCTAATTGCTCTGGCTAAGATTTCCAGTGCTATGTTGAATAGGAGTGGTGGAAGTGGGCACGTTTGTCTTGTTCCTGAATTTATAAAAAAGTTTTCAAAGCTTTCACTGTTGAGAATGATGCTGGCTATGAGTTTATCATGTATGTTCTTTACTTTTTGAGGTGTATGCCCTCTATACCCAATCTGTTGAGCATTTTTATCATGAAAGGATATAGTACATGATTTTATCTTTCATTCTGTTAATGTGGTGTTTCACATTTACCGCTTTGCATATTGAACCATCCTTGCATCCTAAATTTAGATAAATCCTATTTGATTATAGTGAATGATGCTTTTAAATGTGCTGTTGCATTCAGTTTGCAAATATTTTGTTGAGAATTTTTTGCATCAATATTCATCAGGAATACTTGTCTGTAGTTTCCTTATATCCTCTGGCTTTGGTATCAGGTTGATGACAGCCTCATAAAATGAGTTTGGGAGTGTTCTCTCTTCTTCAGTTCTTGGAAGAGTTAGTGAAAGATGGCATTAATTTTTCTGTAAATATTGTAGAATTTACCAGTGAAACAATCTGCCTGGGCTTTTCTGCTTGGGGAGGTTTTTGACTACTATCTTCTTCCTTGATATTTGTCTGTTAAGATTCCCTATTTCTTCGTGATTCACTCTTGGTAGGCTGTATATGCCTAGGAATGTATCTGTTTTTCTATGTTGTCCAGTTTATTGGTAAGTAACTGTTCATAGAAGTCTCTCAAGGTCTTTTATATTTCTGCAGTATCAAATTCAGTGTCTTCTTTCTCATTTCTAATTCTGATTTTTGAGTCTTCTCTGTTTTCCTGAGTTAGTTAGCTAAAAGTTTTTCAATTTTGTTGATCTTTTTCAAAACTCAGTATTCACCGAGCTCCTAAAGCCTGGCTGGCTGTGAGCATAGATCCTGGGTTCTGATGAGGAGAGGGGACCCAAGTGGCTGTTGTTTTATATTCGTACTGCCACAAAGACCTTAGATGGCTGCCAGGGTGGGTGTAGGCCCTGGCAGGGTATGAGGAGTGTGAAGGGAGCAGGGAAGGATTGAATCACAACTGGTGTTGGTGAACATAAATACCTGTAAGGCAGCTGGCAAGATCTGCACAGCCAGTCCATAACTTGGTGTGTGGTGGAAGCTGCTGAATTTGTCTGAAAGAAAGATCTCTCTTGGCCAAATCATTCCCACTGTGTGTTTGCTAATAATAGCCTCTTCTTGCTTTTCCCTAATCAGCTCTCTGTGCTATGTAGGATGGAAAAACTAAGCTGGACCTTCACACAGTGCTCAGAAAGTCTGAAGAAGCCGGTCACTCACCCCTCTCTCCCTCTCCTGGTGAGAGGAGCTTTTACTAGCTGGGAAGTTCCTTCTCAGAGCTGAAGAAAGACAGCCTGGACATGGGACGAGGCAGGCAAAATGAAGCTGCCTTCCTTTTCTGCCGTTCTTCTCATATATTTTGTTCAATGGTGTTGCCAAAATGTCTTTAGGTGTATTTGTGGGTAGCTCTCTAGTCATTGACCTTTGTGGGAGGACAGGGAAGCTGCAATCTTCTATACTGTCATTATTTCCCAGAATGCTTGGTTTATTTTATTTGCTTTTAATCTTTTTTAAAATGTTTTTTCTTCTGCACTGGGTCTTCGTTGCTATGTGTGGGCTTTCTCTAGTTGAGGCAAGTGAGGGCTTCTCTCTAGCTGCAGTGCGCAGGCTTCTCGCTGTGGTGGCTTATCTTGTTGCAGAGCACAGGCTGTAGGGGTGCAGACTTCAGTAGTTGCAGCTCATGGGCTCAGTAGTTGTGATGCACAGGCTTATTGGCCCTACAGCATACGGAATCTTCCTGGATCAGGGATCAAACCCATGTTCCCTGCTTTGGCAGGCAGATTCCTAACCAATGGACCACCAGGGAAGTCCTGCCTGGTTAGATTACCAGCTAATTCCAGTTTCTGGACATTTCAGGTCTACTTTTATTGACTGTTTTCACCACTGTCCTGTTTTTTTCATGCATCTAATAATTTTTAAAATTGTGTGTTGGGCATCATTACTTGGTTGTACAGGCTCTGAATTATGTTAGTTCCTTTGGAACAGTGTTGTTTTTCTGCCCTGGCAGTTGAGTAGTTATTCACAGACCATTTTGATCCTGCCTTACGTTTAGAGTTTGTCTACGTCCGTTGCTATGCTGTTGTTGCTATGTTCGTTTTGCACTTAGTCGTAAAATCTTTTAGTTCTCAGAGTCTTTACTTCTAAGTTTTGGCCTCTCTTCAATTTCAACAAAAAACAAAAGATATTTACCAAGCTTCTCACATAGAGGAATTCTAACTCCATACTCATATGCCTCTTTGATAGGCAGTAGATTAAATCTCTGTTTAGCTCTCTTATCCTTCAGCTGCTCATATTGCCTCTGGGCTCCCTATAGCCTCATTCCAACATTCATAGTTAAGTATTTAGGCCCAGATTAGAGAAGAATTCATATGTGGGTTTTGGGAGTTTCTTTTCAGTGGTTTTCTTCTTAGATTTTTTCTCCTCAGTGTTCCAAGATATCTGGAAGCCCCTGAACTGTCTTCTGGTTCTTAGACCCAAAGTACTGTGGCTTCAGCTCTAGCTGTCAGACCCCATACTATTAGAGTAGCCTCAGAGGAAAAATAAATGTGGGTCTCACCAAATGTGGCTGTTGTTATTTTTTTTAAGTATCAAATCCTTAAGTGTTTATGTCTACTTTGGGGGCACTTTTTAATTCCTGTATTTTTTTTTCCTTTTCTTATGTTGTATCCTTATTTTATGTTTCCTCTGGAAGTATTAGTTCAGTACAAGCTTCACTATTACCTAAATCAGAATGTCTTGAGTGATCTTATATCTATACATTTATTTGACAAGTGTTGCTAAACTCCTCCATGGTCCTTGTACTGGGTTAGACACAGGAGATAAAACAGTAAATAAAAACATAAAGGGAGGGGGAGGTCCCTGGTGGCCTATGCAACCCAGTTAAGGTTCTGGGCTTTCACTGCCACGCCTTGGCAAATATATATATATATATATATAGAGAGAGAGAGAGAGAGAGAGAGAGAAAAAAAAAATATATATATATATAGAGAGAGAAGGAATATATATATATATATCATATATATAGAAGGAATATATATATTTATATATAGAAAGAATAGATTCATTTATATATATAGAAGGAATATATATATATATATATATATATATATATATATATATATAAGGAAGAAAGAGAAAAGGAGGGAGGGGGAGGAAGGAAGGAAAACATAAAGGGAAGGAGTGAACAAATAAAAAAGATTATAACTCCCATCTTCGTGGAACTTATTCTAACAAGAGAAAAACAAACCACGAATTAAATGTATAATGAGAGCATGTGGTTATGACAGCCTATAATAGGGCAATTTGAACCGATCAGGGAGAATCTAGGAGTATGTCCTCAGGGAAGTAATAATGGGGCTGCTGGCTAAATCTGCTGCCAGCACCTGGGAAGTCATCATGTGCTTACAGAAGCTGCATCCCTTTCACTTGCGGAGACCATGGCCACCACCTTGAAATCAGCTGAACATTAAACCATGCACTGTTATGTCAGACCAATGGAGAAGTCCAGTGATATGCTGGATACTTGCTGCAAGGCTGTATCCTAGATATCAGCTGTCTGGGAAAGTATCCTCTGTGACAGAGCCCTGGACAAGAAGAGCTGTGCCTGGAGTTGGAAGGGAGAAAGGGGTGGATACTACTAAACACATCATTCCCATACAGGGACACGTGTGAAAGTCAGTGACCACTTGCAGCACTTTTAAATAATTGTGAATAGATTCAAATGCTGTAGATGGGATAGAATCTGAGAACTGCTTTTTTTGCTGAATTATAAAAAGAATCAGGAAAAGAGGAAAAAATAAAATTTCCTTTATAGATTAAAAATTTTGTTGGCAGCAGTAGAACTGTGAGATATCCAGAATTTTATTTCCTCAGTGGAGCCCTCTGAGGCCACCACCAGCAATTCTTATTGAGAACACACTCGCCAGGGAGTGGGAGGCAGGGGGCTACAGTGAACCTTGGGGAGCAGGAAGGGAGCACTTACCCCCACAAACCTTGAAAAATAGGAGGGCACTCTTCCACTTGTTCAATCTTGTCACAGCAACCACTTAATGCTCTTTTATGAAGATTTATTCTGAGCCATGCCAGCCTTATGGTAATATTTTCTCAACTTATTTTATAATTATTTCATAATTATAAATGGGTGACACAGATACTTCATCCCTGCTTTTCTTTCTGTGCACAGGCAGACATTCTGCTTGAAATCCCTCTTCTGGTTAGCCAACCCTAGAAATAATTTGCCTTTTACACATCTTCTTAGTCTAGTGGGAACATGAAAAATATCTTCCTTTCATTCATATCTCTTTCATTCATCCTTTTAGTATCAATTATATTATAGTTGAGCTTCCCAGGTGGCTCAGGGGTAAAGAATCTGCCTGCCAATGCAGGAGATGTGAGTTTGATCCCTGGGTTGGGAAGATCCCCTGGAGAAGGAAATGGCAACCCACTCCAGTATTCTTGCCTGAGGAATCCAATGAACAGAGGAGCCTGGCAGGCTACAGTCCATGGGGTTGCAGGAGTTGGACACAGCTTAATGAGACACGGCTTAATGAGACATGGTTTAATGACTAAACAATAACAATAAAATATTGTAGTTAACAGATGTGCTGATTCCATGAAGAATATTTAAGAAAACAGAAAAGGAGGAGAAAAAAAACATATGCACACCCTGTTACCTAAAGCTCACTGCTACTTTCATCCAAGGCTAAGTGCTTAGTACCTGTTAAGAGAACCATCTGGTCAGAAATCAGGACTGACCGTGGGTCCCGGGATGGCTGGGTAGATAAGGCAAGAAATGCTGAGGTGGAGAGGTTGCTGTGGCCAGATCACAGATAGCCTTTTAAGGCACAGTAATGACTTTAGAAGACTCAAATCTTGAGAGACCTTTGGACACCAAGGAGATTCAACCAGTCCATCCTAAAGGAAATCAGTCCTGAATATTCATTGGAAGGACTGATGCTGAAGCTGAAACTCCAGTACTTCGCCCACCTGACGCAAAGAACTGACTCATTGGAAAAGACCCTGGTCCTGGGAAAGATTGAAGGCGGGAGGAGAAGGGGACGACAGAGAATGAGATGATTGGATGGCATCACTGACTTGATGGATATGAGTTTGAGTAAGTTCCGGGAGTTGGTGATGTACAGGGAAGCCTGGCATGCTGCAGTCCATGGGGTCGCAAAGAGTCAGACACGACTGAACTGAACTGAACTGACTGAATGACGTTAGAACTTATTCTTAAATGAAATGCCATTATAGATTTTTTTTTTTTTTAGATTTTTAAACAAGGAACAGTCTGTAACCATAGTCACATCTTTAAAATTGCTCTGACTGCAGTGTAGGGAATGCATCTGAATGGGGCAAGGGTGCGTGGGAAGAGGCTGTGAGGAGCCTGTTGATGTTATCCTGATGAGAATCAGTGAATCAATATTCGTTGATGGTGGTAGTGACAAGAGGGGAGTAGTTCACAGATTCTGCCAATATTTAGGAAGAACAACTGAATGTTCATGGTGATTGACTGGACATGTAGGTAGGTTCATTTGTGCTGTATTTTACATTCCACATGTTCACTTCAGTCACTCAGTCGTGTCTGACTCTTTCCGACCCCATGAATCGCAGCACACCAGGCCTCCCTGTCCATCACCAACCCCCAGAGTTTACTCAAACTCACGTCCATCAAGTCAGTGATGCCATCCAGTCATCTCATCCTCTGTCATCCCCTTCTCCTCCTGCCACCAATCTCTCCCAGCATCAGGGTCTTTTCCAATGAGTCAACTCTTCGCATGAGGTGGCCAAAGTATTAGAGTTTCAGCTTCAGTATCAGTCTTTCCAATGAACACCCAGGACTGATCTCCTTTAGGATGGACTGGTTGGATCTCCTTGCAGTCCAAGGGACTCTCAAGAGTCTTCTCCGACACCACAGTTCAAAAGCATCAGTGTTTTGGCACTCAGCTTTCTTCACAGTTCAACTCTCACATCCATACATGACCATTGGAAAAACCATAGCCTTGGCTAGACGGACCTTTGTTGGCAAAGTAATGTCTCTGCTTTTTAATATGCTATCTAGGTTGGTCATAGCTTTCCTCCCAAGGAGTAAGTGTCTTTTAATTTCATGGCTGCAATCACCATCTGCAGTGTTTTGGAGCCCCCAAAAATAAAGTCAGCCACTGTTTCCACTGTTTCCCCACCCATTTCCCTTGAAGTGATGGGGCCAGATCCCATGATCTTAGTTTTCTGAATGTCGAGATTGAAGCCAGCTTTTTCACTCTCCTCTTTCACTTTCATCAAGAGGCTTTTTAGTTCCTCTTCACTTTCTGCCATAAGGTTGGTGTCATCTGCATATCTGAGGTTATTGATATTTCTCCCGGCAATCTTGATTCCAGCTTGTGATTCTTCCAGCCCAGCGTTTCTCATGATGTACTTTGCATATAAGTTAAATAAGCAGGGTGATAATACACAGCCTTGGCATACTCCTTTTCCTATTTGGAACCAGTCTGTTATTCCATGTCCAGTTCTAACTGTTGCTTCCTGACCTGCATATAGGATTCTCAAGAGGCAGGTCAGGTGGTCTGGTATGCCCATCTCTTGAAGAATTGTCCACAGTTTATTGTGATCCACACAGTCAAAGGCTTTGGCATAGTCAATAAAGCAGAAATAGATGTTTTTCTGGAACTCTCTTGCTTTTTGATGATCCGGGGGATGTTGTCAATTTGATCTCTGGTTCCTCTGCCTTTTCTAAAACCAGCTTGAACATCTGGAAGTTCACGATTCACGTATTGGTGAAGCCTGGCTTGGAAAATTTTGAGCATTACTTTACTAGTGTGTGAAATGAGTGCAATGATACGATAGTTTGAGCATTCTTTGGCATTACCTTTCTTTGGGATTGTAATGAAAACTGACCTTTTCCAGTCCTGTGGCCACTGCTGAGTTTTCCAAATTTGCTGGCATATTGAGTATAGCACTTTCACAGCATCATCTGTCAGGATTTGAAATAGCTCAACTAGAATTCCATCACCTGCACTAGCTTTGTTCGTAGTGATGCTTTCTAAGGCCCAATTTACTTCACATTCCAGGATGTCTGTAGGTGCCCAATATGCTACTGGAAATCAGTGGAGAAATAACTCCAGAAAGAATGAAGGGATGGAGCCAAAGCAAAAATAATACCCAGTTGTGGATGTGACTGGTGATGGAAGCGAGGTTCGATGCTGTAAAGAACAATATTGCATAGGAACCTGGAATGTTAGGTCCATGAATCAAGGCAAATTGGAAGTCTGATTCTTTGCAACCCCATAAATTGCAGCACACCAGGCTTCCCTGTCCATCACCAACTTCCAGAGCTTGCTCAAACTCATGGTGTTTGTATCCAGCAATCTCATCGTCTGTCATTCCCCTTCTTCTCCCACCTTCAATCTTTCCCAGCATCCGGGTCTTTTTCAAGGAGTCAGTTCTTCGAATCAGGTAGCCAAAGTATTGGAGTTTCAGCTTCAACATCAGTCCTTCCAATGAATATTCAGGACTGATTTCCTTGAGGATGGACTGGTTTAATCACATAGTCCAAGGGACTCTTAAGAGTCTTCTTCACCACAGTTCAAAAGCATCAGTTCTTTGGCACTCAGCTTTCTTTACACTTCAACTCTCACATCCATACACGACCACTGGAAAAACCATAGCTCTGATTAGATGGACCTTTGTTGGCAAAGTAATGTCTCTGCTTTTTAATATGCTGTCTAGGTTGGTCATAGCTTTTCTTCCAAGGAGTAAGCGCCTTAATTTCATGGCTGCAATCACCATCTGCAATGATTTTGGAGCCCCCCCCCCAAATAAAGTCTCTCATTGTTTCCATTGTTTCCCCATCTATTTGCCATGAAGTGATGGGATTGGATGCCATGATCTTTGTTTTCTGAATTTTAAGTTTTAATTCCACATGTAAGTGATATCATATGATATTTGTCTTTCTGATTTACTTCACTTAGTATGATAATCTCTACCTCTATCCATGTTGTTGCAAATGATGTCATTTCATTCTTTTTATGATTGAGCAGCATCCCACCGTTGGTATCTGTGTGTGTGTGTGTGTGTGTGTGTGTGTGTGTGTGTGTGTGTGTATGTGTAAGGACCTCCTTATTGTCTCAGATGGTAAAGAATCTGCCTGCAATGCGGGAGACCCAGGTTTGATCTCTGGGTCAGGAAGATCCCCTGGAGAAGGGAGTGGCAACCCACTCCAGTATTCTTGCCTAGAGAATCCCATGGACAGAGGAGCCTCATCCATGGGGTTGCAAAGAGTCGGACACAACTGAGTGATTAACACTTTCACTTTCACGTACACACACACACACACACATACACATACATACACCACATCTGCTTTATTAATCTGATCTGATGGTGGATATTCAGGTTGTCTCCATGTCTTGGCAACTGTGAGTAGTGCTTCAATGAACATGCTATTTACTGTACAAATAGACCTATTCAAGTCTCAGCTGTTGTGACTGCTGGGGACCTTCTCCCACCCCAGAGGCTGGTAGCATGTATCTTTTTTTTTTTTTTTTTTTTTTTTTAGTTGGGGGCTAATTACTTCACAACATTTCAGTGGGTTTTGTCATACATTGATATGAATCAGCCATAGAGTTACACGTATTCCCCATCCCGATCCCCCCTCCCACCTCCCTCCCCACCCGATTCCTCTGGGTCCTCCCAGTGCACCAGGCCCGAGCACTTGTCTCATGCATCCCACCTGGGCTGGTGATCTGTTCCATCATAGATAATATACATGCTGTTCTTTCGAAACATCCCACCCTCACCTTCTCCCACAGAGTTCAAAAGTCTGTTCTGTACTTCTGTGTCTCTTTTTCTGTTTTGCATATAGGGTTATCATTACCATCTTTCTAAATTCCATATATATGTGTTAGTATGCGGTAATGTTCTTTATCTTTCTGGCTTACTTCACTCTGTATAATGGGCTCCAGTTTCATCCATCTCATTAGAACTGATTCAAATGAATTCTTTTTAACAGCTGAGTAATATTATCTTTTAAAATTATAGTTTTTCCTGGATATATGTCCAGGAGTGGGACTGCTGGATCATATGACAGTTCTTAATTTTAGTTTTTTGAGGAACGTCCAAATTCTTTTCCATAGTGGCTGCACCAATTTACATTTCCACCAAGAATGTAGGAGGGTTCCCTTTTCTTCACATACTCTCCAGAATTTGTTACTTACAGACTTCTTAACAATGGCCATTCTAACCAGACACATTGCTTTTTTGTTGTTTTTCATTTATCCGCCTCCTTTCTGCTTGCTATTTTATATAAGACACATTAGCAGTGGTTGAGAGTGTAAGTGATATACAGTGCAGTTGTTAAATTTAAAGAAAAATGTTCTTAAATGGTTTCACCATCCATAACAGGGGAACATGAATGAAATGGAAAATTTCAGGTAGTATGAGGACAGAACCTAAGGAGATACACTGCCTCTTTCAAGGACCTGCATAGACAGAAGGAGATCCTTACCCTTAATGACCAGTGGATTTCAGATCAATGTAAGAAGGAAGTTTCTAATTGCACTACCTAGGAAGGAAACAGGCCCCATTACCAATGTAATAAGTCCTCTGTTACCAGAAATCTAAATGATACTTGATGGGATTTATGCAATAAATGCAAGATTATGAAACAAATACGGTATTATTGTTGTTTCACATTTAAGGCAACTACTTGTCAGAGAGGTGATGCACCTTGAGTAACATCACACAGGTAACAGTAGGGCTGATTCCACCTAATACCAAGATGGTCTGTGTTTTGCTGGTAACCCAACAATCATGAGTAAAGTTATTAGATTATTTTTCTCCTTCTGAGAGTTTTGGCTCTTCTTAGGAGCCAAAGAGATCTTTCTGGTTATTAGGCAGCTTATGTGAGCCTTACTTTAATATATATTCAAAACACATTACCAAGTGAATATTAAAACCAACTATTTACCCCATTAACCTCTAAAAATTTATAGCAAAGTGGCATACCATGAACACAACCCCAAATCAGCAATTGTCAGTATATTTCTGATGCTCCCCTTCCTTTATCACCTTCACACACACACACAGCATACAGGTATAGGGTATACTTCACACACACACTCACACACACACACACTCACACTCCAAATATTTTTTCATAAGCATGTGTATTTGATTTTTAGAAGCATCTTATTGTGCATACTGATATATTTTTTATAATGGGAGCTGGCTCCATTGTTTAGAAACTTAGGTGTTCTTGTACAAACCAGTGTTTCTTTTTTCCTTTCATTTTTATTGAGATGTAATTGACATAGAGCGTTGTGTAAGTTTAAGACGAATAGCACAATGACCTGACATACATGTTGCATAATAACTAAAACAATAAATTTAGTTAATGTCTGTCACACGTATAAAAAAGCAATATGGGGAATTCCCTGCAGTACAGTGGTGAGGACTCAGGGCTGTCACCACTGAGGAACCAGGTTCAAGCCCTGCTCCAGAAATTAAGACCCCACAAGGCGTACCAGCGTGACCGAAGGAAAAAAGTTCCTTTTCCCTATGATAAGAGCTTTAAGGACCTACCCTGATAGCAACCTTCAAATATACCACCAGCAGTATAAACCAAAGTCATAAAGTAGCACGCCATATCCCCAGTACTTGTTATTTTTGTACCTGGAAGTGTGTACCTTTTGAACAACTTCATCCAACTTCCCCACCCCTACCCCCTGTCTCTAGTAACAACTGTCCTGATCTCTTGTTTTAATGACTTTGGTGCTGAGTTTTTTTTGTTTTTAAATTCCACATATAAGTAAGATCAGTATTTTTCTTGCTCTCTCTAACTGAATTCACTTAGTGTGATGCCTTCAATGTATATCCCTGTTGTTACAAATGACAGAATTTCCTTATTTGCTATGGCCAAATAGTATTTCACTCTGTGTATATGTATATACATATATATATAAACATACATATATACATATAATGTGTGTATAGTATATGGATGTACACACATTTTCTACATCCATTTATCTATCAATGAATACTTAGGCTGTTTCCATGTCTCGGCTATTATAAATTATGCTACAGTGAACAAGGGGATGCAGATAACTCTTCCACATAGTGATTTTATTTCCTATGGATATATACCCAGCAGCAAAATTGCTAAATCGTATGTTGGTTCATGTTTTAATTTTCAGAGAAACCTCTATATTGGTTTTCATAGTGACTGTACCAATTTACATTCCTGTCAATAGTACACAAAGGTTTTCCTCTCTTCATATCCTTGTCACCATGTTATCTCTTATTTTTTTGGATGGTAGCCATTCTAACAGGTATGAGGTGATGTCTCATTGTAGTTTTGACTTAAATTCCCCTAATAATTAAAGTTGAGTACTTTTTCAGGTAGCTGTTGGCCTTTTGAATATCTTCTTTGAAAACAACCTCTATTTAAGTTGGTTGCCCATTTTTAATCAGATTATTTAGTTTTGCTATTGAGTTGTGTGACTTAACATATTTTGGATATTAACCCCTTGTCAAATACATGATTTGCAAATATTCTTTCCCATGCTATAGGTTGTCTTTTTATTTTGTTGATCATTTATTTTGCTGAATAGGAGCCATTTAGTTTGATGTAGTCCCTCTTGTTTTTTTTTATTTTGTTGCTTATGCTTTAGCTATCATATACAGTACAAAAATTTATTTCCAAAATACACCCCAAAGACCTTTTATTCTATATTTCTTCTAGGAGTTTTATGGTTGCAGATCTTACATTTACATCTTTAATCTATTTCAAGTTGATTGTTATGAGTAGTGTAAGATAAAAGTCTAGTTTCATTCTTACATGTCAATATACATTTTCCACCACCATTTAGTAAAGAGGCTGTCTTTTATCCATTGCTTTTTTTTGGCTCCCTGGTCAATATTAGTTGACCATACATATATGTGGAGTTTCTTTTCTGAGTTCTCAATTCTGTTCTATTGGTCTACAATTCTGTTCTATTGGTCTACATATCTCTTTATGCCAGTATTTTAAAATACTATTTTATGATTTTATACATAATACTGTTTGTTGTATTTTATGTCTCTTAGAATGATTTTTCTGCATCCCGTAAGTTTGTATGTATGTTTCCCCTTTCAATTGTCTCAAGATGCTTTTTTATTCCCCTTTTAATTTCTTCTTTGATCCCTTCACTGTTCAGAAGTGGTGTTTAATTTCTATATACTAATGAATTTCTAGTTTTCCTCTGGTTATTGATTTCTAGTTTTTGAGTTTCATATCATGTGGTCAGAGAATATACTTGATAGGATTTTAATACTTGAATTTGTTGAGACTTGTTTTGTTTTCTAACATATGCTCCATCATAGAAAATGTCACTTGTGCTTGAGAAGACTGTATTCCACTATTGTTGGGTAGGACAGTCTGTATATGCTTGTTAGGTCCACTTGATCAAATATATTGTTTACTTATTGATTATCCAATAACATACCTATTGTTGAGAATGGAGTTTTAAAATTTCCAATTATTGTTATTATTCTGTATATTTCACCTTTTAGTTCTGTTTTTGCTTATATATTTTGGTGCTCTGATGTCAGATGCATAGATATTTATAATTGATTTATCTTCTAGATCGATTGACCTCTTTATCATTATAAAATGATCCTTCTCTCTTTTTACCATTTTTAACTTAAGTTTTAATTTGTCTTATATAATTATAGCTACCCATGCTTTTTTTGGACTTTCCAAGTGGCACAGTGATAAAGAATCTATCTACAAATACAGTAGACTCAACAGATGTGGGTTTGATCCCTGGTTTGGGAAGATCCCCTGGAGTAGGAAACAACAACCCATGCCAGTATTCTGGCCTGGAAAATTCCTTGGAAAGAGAAGCCTGGTGGGCCAGAATCCATGCTGTCACAGAGTCAGACGTGGCTGAGCACACAGAATATGATTTTTATTGGTTACTTTTTGCTTGAAATATCTTTTTTTTTTATCTTATCACTCTCAGTCTGTGTGTGTCTTTAAAGCTAAAGTGAGCCTCTTAACATATTGTTAAATCTGGATTTTTAAATCCATTCAGCCACTCTGTGTCTTTCAGTTGAAAAATCTAGTTCATTTATATTTCAAGTAATTATTATCAGTAAGGACTTATGCCTTTTGTTCATTGTTTTCTGACTGTTTTCTAGACCCACTGTTTGTTTTTTCCTGATCCTTATGTCTTTTTTGGTCTAATTTAATGTCTTATGGTATGAGTATAATTTGACATCTTTATCTTGTTCTTGTGCATAGCTACTCCTGGCTTTCTCTTGCTGTTGTCATGAGGCTTATATAAAATAGCTTAAAATTAGAGCATTCTATTTTTAACATCTTTTTAAAAACTGATAACAACTTGATAGCATTCCTAAATGTTACATTTTTACTTCTCTTCCTCCTAACATATTAAGTTGTTGATATTACAGTTTACATATTTTTATATTATGTATCCAGTATCAAATTATTATATTAATGCTTTTTAACTTATTTTCTAACTTTTTATCTAGAGCTGTAATTTAATTACACAGCTGTAATTTAATTAATTTACAGAATCTAACTTTGATTATATATTTATCATCATTGAGTTTGATGTAGCCATATGTTTTTATGATGTTAATTAGCATCCTTTTTCTTCCACTGAAAGAAACCCCTTTAGAATTTATATTAAGTGAGGTCTAGTGGTAATGAACTTCCTCAGCTTTTGTTTGTTCAAGAAAGTCATTATCCCTCCTTCTTTTCAGAAGTACAGCTTTGCTGGGTATAGAATACTTGGTTGACAGATTCCTCCCCATGCCCCCCCATCCCCCACATTCAGTGTTTTAAATATATCATCCCATTATCTTTTGGCATGCATAGTTTCTGTTGAGAATTCTGCCTAATGTCTTATCATGTTTCCTTGTATTTAACATGTCCCTTTTTGCCTGCTGCTTTCAAAAAATTATTTTTTCCTTGACTTGAAAATTTAATAATAATGTGTCTCAGTGAAGCCCTACCCTATTCAAGTTTAAACTATTTAGAATCCTTTGGGCCTCATGGATCTAGATATCCATTTCTTTCTCTGGGTTTGCAAAGTTTTATCCATTATTGCTTTACATACAGTTTCTCTCCCTTTCTATTTCTCTTCTCCTTTTGGGGTTTTTCTAATATGATTTTTTTTTTCTTTTAATGTTATCACCTATGTCCAGTAGGCTTTCTTTACTTTTTTTAAAAATTCGTTTTGCTTTTTCTTCCTCTAACTAGATAACTTCAGGTGTCCTGTCTTCTGGTTGAATGGTTCAGTGGTCATTCTGGTTGAATGATATGGTCAAGACTGCTGTTGAAACTCTTTATTGAATATTCAGTTCAATCACTGTATTCTTCTGTTCCAGGATTTTCATTTTTTAGGAGGGGAATGGGTTCTATTTCTTTAAACCTTTCTCTTTTTCCCATGCATTGTTTTCCTAGTTTTGTTGTGTGTGTGTTCTTGAAGTTAAGTAAATTTCTTTAAGAGGAATATTCTGAATTCTTTGTATGATAGTTCATAAATCTTCAGTTCTTTGGGGGTCAATTCAAACATAAAAGTGTGCTAAGCTCTCTGAACATGTGGGGCCACTGTCTTGGCTCTGCAGGCACTGAGTCACTGGTCAAGTTCACTATTCAAGTGCTGCTGTAGTTGAGGCTGTACGGTGGGTTACAAAGATCTCTACAAGCTCTGCTGAGGTTTCCTGGTTGGCAGGTTTGGAGGCTGGGTTCAGCAGTGGGTGCAGACATGGATTACCTTCATTGCTGCAGGTCAGGAGCTGCAGAGCAGGCCCCAGGGTTGATAAGACTGTAGTTTGGGGAGTGAAATAGGCAGAACTGTATACCAAGCTCTCAGGCCAGATTGGGTCATTGGCTGGTTCTGCACATGGGCAGACCTGCTGGCTGAGGTCACATCTGAAGTATTGCTGGACCAAGCAGCTTCCTGGGTCTCAGGTCAGACCTCCTCATCAGATAAGGAGCTACACTCAGCAGTGGGCAGAACTATGAATTAACTCCCCAGTCTGGGGGGGAGCAGCAGAACCTGTTCCAAGGTGACAGTGCTTTTTGTTTGGGGACTTGACTCAAGCTGTACCCCCAAGTTCCCTGACCAAAGGAGGCCACTAACTTTGTTCTGAAGATGGTTAGTGCTGCTGGCTAAGCTCTTAGTTCCAGTGTTGCTAGGATAAGTAGCTTCCTGGTTGCTTCAGCCAGGTTCCTGGTTGGGATAGCCAGGAGCCATACCCAGCAATGGGCAAGGTATGACTTAATTCCCCTGCCTATAAGGAGAGGAAGACCAGGCTCTGAGATGGCAAGGCTCTTCTTTTGGGGTCCCAAATCAAGCAGACCTGTGCCCCACCGAATTCCCTGATCAGACTGCACCACCATCTTGGCTCTACAGAGGAGCAAAGTCACTGGTTGAGACTTCTATCAATATTTAGGCACTGGTACTAGGAACTTGCCCAGTGGAAATCCACAGAGGAATGACAATTTTTTTTTAATTGTAGTAAGTTTTTAAGCTTTCAAGATGACTGGTTTATTATAATAAACCTGTTTCCTTGCTTGACCTGCTGTGATCTACACAAGATAATGGAAGTGCTTGCTTCTACACAAAGAAAGAAAGGGAAGGTGTCCAACTTCATCTTCTTAAAATACTGTCCCATCTCTTTAAGCAAACCAACCAACTAAACCAATTATCACTTTACCTGGAATGTTCTGCAACAGATGATGAAGACATATGGTCCGTAAACACAATCACTGTCTAAAAGTGAGCTATATAAACTTGCTGTTTTATGTATTAGAAAAATAATGTTAAAGGAGGCGAAATGATGCGCCTGGGGTCAAAAAGCTTGAGGTGGAACAGAGCAAGGAAGCCCTCTGCTCTCCCTTGACCTGCAGATGCTCATCCCAGTGGTTTTGTCTGATGTGCCACCATTCAGCTAAGATGCCCTCTTTTTCCCTTCCCTTACTTCCTTGATCTGCATCCTGACCATTGTCTTTGACTTCATTGCAGCAGCCCCCAAATTGGTCTTCCTGCCTCTCATCTCCCCATTGCAGTTCCATCTCCAACAGATCGCTGAATGATTTCTCAAAATAGCAACTGAATCACATCAGTACCCTGATTTTAAGGTCTTCCATGGTTCCCTATAACTCTTAGAGGAGGGCACCTCATGACACAGAAGGCCCTTCACAGTCAGGCGTCTCTCTACCCCTGTGGTTTTATTCCCCAGAATGTGCTCATGGACACCTTCCCCTTCAGTTCTGTGGAACCACATGGAGTTTCCTTGGCCTGTATTCCCACTCATCCTTCGTTTCCTTCCAGACTCCTATTTACCTTTCGAAATCCAAACCTGGCATTTCTTTCCCCAAGAAGCCCCCCTAGACATCCCACCCCACCCCAGCCTTTCTCAGATGCATTTCATCCTCTGCTTCAGACCTCTCTCAATTTGACTTTCGCCACCAATAAATTCCAAAGTCATTGAGATCAGGGAATCAGTCTCATTAATTTTTTTATCATAAGACCCAATATATGCCAATCATGTAAATAATATAGGAAGGGAGGGAGGAAGAGATAGAGGAAGGAAAGAACCAAAAAAAATGAAAAGAATGCACCAATTCCCACATTCCCTATTGCTTGGTCCAGAGTCCTTTCTCCCATTTTATGGCTCTTTCGGCAATATCTGTAAATAAAATGTGTGTGTTTGTGCCCATTTGCTCGGTCTTGTCTGACTCTTTGCGACCCCATGGACTGTAGTTTGTCAGGCTCCTCTGTCCATGGGATTCTCCAGGCAAGAGTACTGGAGTGGGTAGCCATTCCCTTCTCCAGGGGATCTTCCCAATGCAGGGATAAAGCCTGGGTCTCTTCAGTCTCCTGCATTAGCAGGCAGATTCTCCAGCACTAGTGCCACTTGACCATGTATATATTCTGATAGTGAAAATTATATTCCTATTTCACTTTCTGCTAGATCAAGAATAATAGCTAATATAGAAGTAACAGTCTTTCTACAGTGAGGTGTTCTTGCAGAGGTACTTCAAGTTCCAAACCGGATGTTTAAGGTTGAGCATTGACACAAGAGGACCATACAAAGATGACCATATAAGAGTTTGCTATAGAGTTATACAATCTTTAAATAGCATCCATGGGTACAGTACGATCTTACTGGTACTCAGAAATACTTGGAATGCTATGCTAGGAAGATATTACTGCTTCCATCCTGCAGAAGAGGAAGTATGAGAAACAGGCAATTCTTCAAGGCCACCTGGTAAGTCACTGGCAGACCAGGGGACTTTATGTAGACCTCTGAACTTCACACCATTAAACTTCACTTTCCATACACCCTGCTGAGCCACTTTGCTTTAAATAAAAAGCAGGGCATTTCCTTGTCTTTACTGCTGCCCTGGGTTTGACTGCCCTTTGTTTGGGGTTTTATATTCAGCTCTCTATGCAAGTTGTTACAACTCAGCACTTACCCACTAATCTTCTCCAAGGGAGAGAATAACAATCGTTTCCTTGGACTTATGCTTTTTTTCCTAAGATCTCAAAATTACTATTTCCCAAAGATTTTCCCTGACGTGTTGAGTGTATAAAATAAGAGTGCATAAAAGAGAGAAAGCAAAGTCATCGGCCCTATGAAGCCAAGGACTCTTTATAACCAGAAACCAACTTCAAATGAAGATTCGACCCCTAACTTAAAAATTCATGGAGGAATTTTTGTATTTGTATGGGGGATTTCTGCTAAAATCTTTATTTCTTTAAGTGTCCCCCAAGCCTTTATTCTTTCATTTGTTCAGTCAGTTCATCATTTAGTGAACATTAAGCTCCCCCACTGGATCAGGCATTTTTTGTACATAAAGACTTGTTTACTTGGAAGCTTAAAATCTCAGATCTGGGGAGCATCTTAAATCTAGTGGAATCTCTCTTCCCTCTTCTTTCTAAATTTCATTCTTGAATTTTCTTTATGTTTCCATGCCAAGAGACTCTTCTGCCCAGGTCTGAATTGTTCTGCTGATGAGAGCTCATTACTTCCAGAGCTTCCTCAAGTTCAATAGGTTGCTACCTCCACTTGGTCAGTTTTCGAAGCAGACAATTCTCGCACCCTCAGGGATGGACAGAAACACTGAGAGGCCAACTCATTAGGAGACTTTGTTCAGCTTCCCCCGGTACTGCAGTGGACTAGCAGACTCCAGCCGGTTTCAAGACAAAAGAGGCCCAACTGTAATTAAATAGTCACAGGAAATCCTTGTGGGTTTCTGCTTTTGCACATTCAGGAGGACACTAATTAGGTGGGGAGCCCTTGTATGCAAGCTCCCTGGGCACAGCGGGTGCTGTTTGGAAGGCTTCCTCTCTGACCAGGAGCAGTGTTTGGACCCCTCATTGATTCTCTAAATTGTGTTTGCCCCACTAATAAAGCCCTAATGGTGGGAGCCGGCAGACCGCCTGCCCTTCTCCATCCGGGGCACTCTGCTGTTCCCCAGGGAGGGTTGCTGAGCATGAATGATCCCTTTGTCTTCATCTCAACTGTTTTGGCAGTGCTTCAGAAAATAGTGGTGAATGAAAAGCCACGTGGTTCTAATTGTTTTCTCTGGGATCAGACTGGTTTCCTTAGAGCATCTCTGGACCGGGGAGCCTGGTGGGCTGACGTCTATGGGGTCGCACAGAGTCGGACACGGCTGAAGTGACTTAGCTTAGCTCTCTTCTCTCTCTCTCTCTCTCTCTCTCTCTCTCTCTCTCTCTCTTACACACACACACACACACACACACACACAGAGCTTTGGGATCAACACTGTCATTAGACTTCCAGCTGATTACACCAACCTGTGATTTCTTTTTTTTTTTTTTTAAGAAGTACTGACATGCAACTTTTTTCCAGGGAGAACACCTTCTCGACCCAAGTTTAGTTATCAGCCAGGTGAAGAGAAAAAAGTGTGATTTCCTTTCCAATTAAAAGGCACACTGAGCCAAGACGAGCCACCTGTTTATATCAGGGAAGCTACGAAAATCTTCAGAAGAGGGCTGCAGTTTCTTGAATGAAGGAACAAATGAATAAACAGCTGAAGGTAGAAGAAAGGAAGAGCGTGAAGCAAAGTGTTTAACCCAAAGCTGTGCAGACATTACTGAATGTTTATCTGGCCCCTGGTGCTGGGTCAGGGTATCTCAACTACTGACATCTGGGGCTGGATAATCCTTTGTTCTACAGGCTGTTCTGGGCATCTCTGCCTACCTATGAGATGCCAGTAGCAATGCCCCAACCCCATTTGTGACCATCCACAATGTCTCAGATCTTGTCAGATGTCCACGGGATAGGGGATTAAGGAGCACAGAAATCATTCCCAGTTAAAAAGTCACTGAATTAGATGAATCAAAAGGATGAGAGTTGAGAGACATCAAATGAATGGGCCCTAGAGTTGGCAGCTGGCTAAAAATCCTAGCTTTGTCTATTACTCCCTCATAAAGTCATGAGAATTAAATGAGAAGCCACACATAAGGTGCTCAGCACAACATCCGGTCCACAGTGAATGCATGATAAATATTAACTGGTGTGAATATCATCCGCATGATTATTTCTGCTATATACAGGATGACAGACCTCTTTGCCTGAGAGTAAGATGCTCTCTTTACACATCTGCTGGGCTCATTTAGTGCTGTTCATGTCAACCATCAATTGTGGAGTTTCCAGTCTCCCTGTTTCAGACTTAGGAACCGCAGGGAGTGAGGACGCTGGCATCGCTCATGACCTCTTGGCTCCCTCCTGGGGTCTGCACAGGCCAGGGGCTGAGAAAGAAAGGTGTTTCCCATGGAGGAGATGGCTGCTGACATTTTAACCAGTGCACTCAGCAGGCCTTAGGACCAGCCAGGGTCACAGGTCAGATTCCTGGTTCTCACAGTTTCCTTCCTCCAAAAGGAAAAGCCCCACAGTGCTAATAGGCTGCCTTCAGCCTCTGGTTACAGCCTGGGAACCATGAGGGGTTCCAGCAGCCTGATTGCTGAAAGATTCCCATGTATCACACAGCTGCTCACACCAACAGTCCCACCCTCAGCATGGCCCAAACTGGGCTCCCAGATCCGCCTCCTCTCCAGCCCTCTGCTGCCCTGTCTGCTTTATGTCGGCTTCTTGCCGTGCCCACCTTGTGCTCTAGGAGTCTCTCTGCTGCTTCCAAGATCAGAGATGTGCAGCAGCCTCCTCACCATCCCCCATCTCCAGGGCATCCTCTAAACCACCAACCAGAGTGCAATTGTGAGTTGTCTTCCCAGGCTTAAAAATCTTCCGTGGCTCTCCATTTATTTTGGACTAAAGTCCTCATTTTGAAATATAAGCACTTAAATGCCCTTGCCCTTGCCTACCTCCCCTCATCTTTCAAGAAGTATCCACCCTTGCCACCCCCCTTCACTGTCTGCTCCTTGGGCAAACAACCCCAAACAATTACCTGAAAATGTCCCACTCCTTCTCAGAGCTGATTCATCCTCTCAGCCTTGTAAACCGGAGGCCCTTGACACCCAGGGATGTCAAGAGCCTGCAAAAATGTTCAAGGTCTGGAAATATAGATGGATGGGATTATATATTTGAAAACAAATCAAGAGGAATAAACATTTAATCACATATCTGCAAACTGATACATTGTAACTAGTCAAAGATAATTCAAGTTACAGAATTCTATATAAATACAAAAGATGAAATTATAGAAATAATCTTATTTTGCCAAAAGTGAAAATTGAAAGTGTAATATGAGCTGTGTGGGTGTATTTATGTTTGATACGAAATGAGGCAGGGCTCCTCTTATCCGGAGAGACTTGAATGTAAAAAGGTTTTAAAATGTCTCTTTGAACCCTAGATCTGTGCATGTATTCTCTTTTTTCCCCTCAGTAGGATAGTGATATAATTGACATGCAAAGTGGTATAAGTTTAAGGTGTACAACAAAATGACTTGATGTGTACATATTGTAAAATGATTACCAGAGTGAGTTTAGTTAACATTCATCATTTTATATAGTTACAGATCTTTTTTCCTTGTGAAGAGAACTTTTAAGATTTACTCTCAGTAACTTTCAAATATATCATACAGCCCTGTTTACTATATTTATAATGTTGTACATTACATCACCAGCATTTATTAGTGGAAGTCTGTGAGTTTTGGATACTTTTACCCAATTCCCCCTGCCTCTGGCAACTATAAATCTGATCTCATTCTACTAATTTAATTTTCTTTTTGATTCTACACATGACTGAGATCACATAAGTATTTGTCTTTCTCTGACTTATGTTACTCGGCGTAATGTCCTCAAGGTCCATCTATGTTTTCACAAGTGGCAGGATTTCCTTCCTTTTTATGGCTGAATACTATTTAGGTGTATGTTGGTATGTGCATATGTATGTATGTATACATATGCACACACACTTCATATACTTTATCTACTCATCTGTGGATTGGCACTTAGGATGTTTCCAAGTCTTGGGTATTGTAAATAATGCTGCAGTGACCACTAACGGGCAGATATCTCTTTGACATAGTTATTTCATTTTCTTTGGACATATCCCAGAGGTGGGATTGCTACGTCATTTGAAATTTCTACTTTTGATTTTTTTTAAGAACTTCCATGCAGTTTTCCATAGATTTAATGCCAATTTACATTCCCACCAACAGTGCACAAGGGTTTCCTTTTCTCCACAACCTCACCGGCATTTGTTACATCTTGCCTTTTTTATAGTAGCCATTCTAACAAGCAGGAGGTGATGTTTCATTGTGATTTTGATTTGCATTTCCCTAATATTAATGATGTTGAGCACTTTTTGTGTATTTGTTAGCCATTTGAATATTTTCTTTAGAAAAATGTCTCCATTTTAAAATTGGATTGAGTTTTTTTTACTATTGAGTTTTCTGAGTTTCTTATCTCTTTGGGACACTAACTCCATAACAGATACATTATTTGTAAATACTTCTTCCTTTTCTGTGGGTTGCCTTTTCATCTTGTTAATCATTTCTTTTGCTGTGTGGGAGATTTTTAGTTCAATGTAACCCAACTTGTTTTTTATTTTGCTGCTTGCACTTTAGCTATCATATCCTAAGATCATTGTCAGGATTCAAGAAGCTTTTCCTTTATGCTTTCTTCTAGTATTTTATGTTTTATGTCTTACATTTAGTTATTTAATCCACTTTGAGTTAATTTTTGTGACTGGTGGAAGATAGGGGTCTAGTTTCATTCTTTTACATGTGAATGTCCAATTTTTTCCCAGCACTCTTTATTGAAGAGACTACCTTTTCTCCATGGAATATTCTTGACTTCTTTGTAAAGTAGTAATTAATTGTATATGCATGATTTATTTCTAGGTTCTTGATTCTGTTCCAATGGTCTAAGTGTCTGTTTTTTATGTCAAAAGCATTCTGTTTTGACTACTATTACTTTATAATTAGCATGAAATCAGAAATTGTGATGCCTCTAGCATTGACTTTTAATGACTGATGTGGCTATTGGGCATCTTTTATGGATCTATATTTTTTCTACTTCTGTAAAATTGATATCAGAACACTGCTAGTAATTGCACTGAGTCAATACATGGCTTTGGATAGTATAGATATCTTAAAAATATTAATTTTTTCCTATCTGTAAACACATTATCATTTATTTGAGTTCAATTTTTTTCATCAATGTCTTATAGTTTGCAGTGCAGAGATATTTCACCTCTTTAAATTTATTCCTAAGTATTATATAGTTGTAGATGCTATTGCGAATGGGATTGTTTTCTTTATTTTTCTTTTAAGTAATTCATTGTTAGTGTATAGAAATGCTAATAAGTTTGTAAGTTGACTGTATCCTTCAACTTACTGATTTTGTTGATTAGATTTAATGGGTTTTTAGTAGTCTTTAGGATTTTCTATATATAAATATAGAATGCAAATAGAGACCATTTTACTTCTTCCTTCTCAATTCTATGCCTTCTTTCCTTTCCTCCCTTCTCTCTCTCCTTTGCTTGATGCCCTGGCTAAGACTTCCACTACTATGGTGAATAGGAGTGGTGAAAGTGAGAGCTTTTGTCTTATTTCTGATCTTAGAGAAAAATTTTCAGCCTTTCACCACTGAGTATGATGTTGCTGTGGGTTTGTTATATATGACCTTTCCTACATTTAAGTACATTCCTCCTATACCTAATTTCTTGAAAGTTTTCATAAAAGGCTGTTGTATTTTGTCAGATTTTTTTTTCTGTGTTTATTGAGGCAACCATATGAATTTTATCTTTCATTCTATCGATGTGATGTACCACACTTATTCATTTATGCCTGTTGAACCATCCTTGTATCTTGGGTGTGAATCCTATTCAGTCATGGTATATGATCCTTTTAAACATGCTGCTGAATTTGGTTTCCATGTATTTTGTTGAATTGTTTCATCTATGTTTATCAGATACTTCTCTGGAGTTTTCTTGTAGTGTCCTCATGCTTTAGTATCAGTGTAATTTGTTGTTATTTGTCCAACTGTGTGACCCCATGAACTATAGTCCACCAGGCTCCTCTAGCCTTGTAAACTGAGTTTGGGAGTGTTTCTTCCTCTAACTTTTTGGGAGAGCTTGAGAAGGATTGAAATTAATTCTTTAAATGCTTGGTAAAACACATCAGTGAAGCCATCTAGCCCTGGCTAGATGTTTATTTGTTGACAGTAAGTTTGATTTTTTTGTTTTATTACTGATCCAAACTCCTATTAACTGGTCTGTTTAGACTTGCTCTTTGTTCCTAATTCAGTCTTGGTAGGCTCTAATTTCTAGAAATTTGTCTCTTTCTTCTAGGTTTTCCAGTTTGTTTGCTTTCCTGATAGTTCAGTTGGTAAAGAATCCACCTGCAATGCAGGAGACCCTGGTTCGACTCCTGGGTCAGACAAGTAGGTTGTCCAGTTGGTTGTCATATAGATGTTCATAGTACTCTCGATTATGATCCTTTTTTATTTCTGACATATCAGTTATGTTTCTTCTTTCATTTGTAATTTTGTTAATATTGGTCCTCTCTGGTTTTTCCTCATAAGTCTATGTAAAGATTTGTCAATTTTGTTGATATTTTCAAGGAACCAACTCCTAGTTTTGTTAATCTTTTCTGTTGTTTTCTTGTTCATCATTTACTTCTGTTCTAGTCATTATTATTCCCTTCCTTCTGCTAACTTTGAGCTCACTTTGTTCTTCTTTTTTAGTTCGTTGAGGTATAAAGTTAGGTTGTGGTTTTTTTTCAGATCTTTCTGTTTACTTCAAATATGCGCTTATAGCTATAAATGTCTGTTATTTATGCATCCCATGGCTTTTGATTTATCTTTATTTCTCTTAAGATATGTTTTAATTTTCTTTTTAATTAATGTTTTAGCCATAGGTTTTCAGGAAGAGTGTTGTTTAATTTACACGTATTTGTAAAACTTCCAATTTTCCTTCTGTTACTGACTTCAAGTTTTATATCATGTATCATTTATATAAGTCAGAGGAGACACTCCATATGATTTCTGTCTTATTCAGTTTGCTAATACTTGTCTTGTTGTCTAACATATGATCTATCCTAGAAAATGTCTTCTGTATGTATGAAAAAAATGTATATTCTTGTTTTCAGAATGTTTTCTGTGTCTGTTAGATATATTCTGTCTATAGTGTTATTCAAATTCTCTGTTTTCTTATTGATTCTCTGTCTGGATGAAGAATCCATTGTTGAGAGTGGCATATTAACATCCACAACTAGTATTATTGCTTGTTATTTTAGTCTTGTTAGTATAGCATGATATATTTTGATGTTCCAAAGTTCAGTCCATGAATATTTAGTTACTTTACCTTCTTGACAGCTTGATGCTTTCATCATTATATAATGACCTGTTTTGTATTTTTAACTATTAGTAGCTTAAAGTCTGAAAAAGGCATAGCTAGTTCTGCTTTTATGTTGTTGTTACCATTGCTTGACATACCTTTCTTGATTCCTTCATTCTCTGTCTAGGTATGTCTTTGAAGCTAGAGAAAGTCTCTTGTAGGCAGGATATTGTTGCATCTTATTTTTAATTCATTCAGTCATTATATGTCTTTTGACTGGAGAATTAAATTTCTTAAATTTCATAAGTAAATTCATTTATTCATTAAATTCATTTACTTAAAGTAATGATTGCTACATAAGGACTTAATACTGCCATTTTATTAAACATTTTCTGTTTCTAGTTCCTTTGTTCCCTTTTTTCCTGCTGTTGTCTTTTCTGATATGATGATTTTTTTGGTAGGTATGCTTTGACTTCATGATCTTTTGTGCAGCTAGTACACTTTTTAATTTGTGGTTACCACGAGGCTTACATATATTAAATTATAACACCCTATTTTAAACTGATAACAACTTAACTTCAATAGCACTTCTAAACTTTACATTTTTATTTCCTTCCTCATTTTAGTTTACTGATATTATAATTTACACACTTTATATTACATATCTAATAACAGACTATTATAGCTCTGGAAATATTTACTTTTTTTTCATTTTTAAAGTAGAGTTGTAAGTGAATT
This sequence comes from Muntiacus reevesi, assembly GCF_963930625.1. Lineage (NCBI taxonomy): Eukaryota > Metazoa > Chordata > Mammalia > Artiodactyla > Cervidae > Muntiacus > Muntiacus reevesi. The sequence goes on from NC_089250.1 coordinate 245,841,918, forward strand.
GCATACCACTCTTTCCATCTGATTTGACTATATATTTACCATTACCAGTTTTTTATACTACCTTTTTTTTATACTACCTTCCTATTTTTTAATAATGTTAATAAGTGTCTTTTAACTGCACTCAAAGAACTCCCTTTAGCATATCTTTTATGGCCAGTTTAATTGTAATGAACCCCTTCACCTTTTGTTTGTTAGAGAAAATTGTTATGTGTCTTTTATTTCTGAAGGAGAGCTTTGCTGGGTAGATGATTCTTGGTTGACAACTTTTTTCTTTCAATATTTTGATTATATCATCCCATTCTCTCCTAGCCTGAAGAGTTTCTATCAAGAAATTTGCTGATAATCTTATGGGGTTTCCTTGTCTGTAACTTCCTTCACTTTACATATTTGCTGCTTTCAGAATTCTTCTTATTATTATTTTTTACTTTGACTTTTGACAGTTTAATGTATGGTGTTACCCTACTCATGTTTAACTTGTTTGGAGTCCTTTGGGCCTCATGAATCTGTATGACTGTTTCCCCCACAAGTTTGGGAAGTTTTCAGATCTTGCTTTAAGAGTACTTTGTCTCTTTCTCTTTGTCTTCTCCCTCTGGAATTCCCATGATGTGCTTATTTTTTCTTTTAATGGTTTCTCATATCTTTTTCTTTTATGCTTCTCTGACTGGATAATTCCAAATGCCCTGTCTTCTAGATCACTGATTATTTCTTCTGCATGACTGAGTCTACTGTTGAAGCTCTTATGAATTCTTCTGTTCAATATTTGTGTCCTTCATCTCTAGAATTAATGTTTGGAGTGGGTTTTACTCCTTTCATTTTTTTGATGGTTTATATCTCTTTGTTGAACTTATTGTTTTGTTCATGCATTGTTTCCCTAATTTCTTTATGCTGTCTGTTCTTATAGTCCTTAAACTTCTTTAAGAAGATTATTCTGAAAATTTTATCTCACAGTTTAAAGTTTACAGATATCCATTTCTTGAGTCCATTATTGGTGCTTTATTGGTTTCCTTTTGTTGTCATGTAAACCTGATTTTTCATGACTCTTGATTCTTTATATTGGTATCTGCATTTGAGTAAGTCGTCCCCTTTTCTAGACTTCACATTTTCACTTTGGCAAGATAGTTCTTATAGTCAACTCAGCTTGGAGCTCTGGACATGTCAGCTGGTAGCATCCTTGGGCAGTGGGACTTGCTATCTGGGTCTATTTGGGGCAAGGTCACTGCCCAAGATCTAAAGTTGGATGGGGGTGATGCTGGCTAAGAACATTTGGATAAGACTGCTTGGTTTCTTGTTTAGTGCAGCTATAGGATGGGCCCTGCAGTGCCCTAGATTCTCTGGTCAGGCTTTCTAGATGGTCAGACTGGGTACTATACTCAGCAGTAGGTAGGGTTATGCATTAGCTTCAACAATCCTCTGTTGTCAGGTGGAACAACAGAATGGGCACCATGATCATCACAGCTGATTGTTAAAGAACCCACATATGGCAGGACTACACACAGAATTCCCCAGGCAGAAGGTGCCACAAGCTTCGCTCTTCAGATAGGGTGAGGCACTGGCTTGCTCTCTGTTCATGTGCTACTCTATGGAAAGCCACAGGATGGGCTACACAGTTTTCCATGTGCTCTGGCTAGGTTTCCTGGTCGAGCAGGCTGAAGGCTATTTTCAGCAGTGTCAGGGCTTTGAGTAAGTTTCCCTACTAGTGCAGGACCACCATACAGCCCAAGACTTTAAGATCCTTGTTTGGGACCAAATTAGACAGAACTATTCAGACATGTTCTATGCACCTGGCTATGCAGATAGGCAAGGCCACTAGCCAGACTCCACCCTAATCAGGGTTACAGGATATATTACAGATCTCCAGTAACTCTGGTTAAGTTTCCTGGGCTAGGTGGGTGGGAGGATATATTCAACTGTGGGTAAGACTGTAAATTAGATTCCTTGTCCAGATGAGGCCACAGAATAGATCCCAGGACTGGCTAGGCATTTTGTCTGGGGACCAAGTCAGGTATGACTATGGACCAAGCCCTCTGGCTGGAACAAGCCACTGACTTGGGTCTGCAGATAGGCAGAGCCACTGGCAACACTCTGTACTAAAGTGCTACTGGGCTAAGATTCTTTCCATGTGCTCTGGCCAGGTTTCCAGCTCAGGCAGGAATAGGAGCTACACTCGACAGTAGGAGGGGCTATGAATCAACTTCCCTGCTCAAAAGGCGTGGCTGAACTGGCTTTAGGAACAACATAGCTTATTATTTAGATTCTTGAATCAGGCAGACCAACTCCCTGATGCAATTCTCTGCTCAGACTGGGCCACCGATGGCCCTGTAGATAAGTGGTGCCTCTGCGATGTACTCAGGCACTGTTGCCACAGGCACTTGGTTTGCCAAAATTCGAGCACTGGTGCTGTAAGCCTCACTGTCTTCCATCACTACCTGATGCCCAGTGTTCAGATTTCACAGACTGACCCACAATCCACATGAAATGAGAGGCAAGTAGGCCTCCTGAGAAGCATTGTACAATGCCAGGGGAGCTGAACGTCCACCCTGGGTGCTTTCACAACTGGAGGAACCGTAGGCTTGGTGCAGCGGGAGGTGGGCCCTCTTGGTGTGATGTTGCACCAGTCGGGGAGAGGCAGCGCTCTCAGAGTGTAGGCGCTCTTCATAGTCTTCTAATGTGGCCTATCTCCTTCTCTGTGGGGACAAACTTCAGCCTCACCTCCATGTTCTAGGATTTTTACACTACTGTCCTGTCCATAGAAGGGTCAGTGGTCTCCTCATAGGTTTTCTAAAGTCCAGAACAACCTGTGTGTCACCGTCTTGATGACATCACTATCTTGATGATGTCACTCTGTATCTGTTCTTCAGAACATGCTGTCTAGTCTCTATACTCGGAACATGGCTTTCCTATTCCTCAAGGATCAGCTTAGGTGGTATCCCTCTAGAAAGCTACCCTGAGGCTGCTCTCTCACAGCCAACTTTCCCTGCAGGCTCCCTGTGTTCTCACTCAGAACCTCTCATACTCTCTCTGTGTCTGTCTCTCTCACTAGATTATGGTGTGGAAGCGGTTAAAGAGGAAGAGGGCAATTAATGTTCTTCCTCTTGATTAAGCAGTCCCCTCATGCCTGGAACTCACTGTACCATGACAATGATGACAGTTATCCAGGTGCGCTCAACTGGTAGGTCTTTCTTCTGTTTCTGAGGCTGCATCAGGTCACCCTATGCTCTGAATATGGATCACGTCAGTACCGGCAGCCTTTAGCTGGAGAGGCAGATCATTGTCATCAGTAAGATAAGGTTTCCCTCTCCAGGCCACATGGTAATAAATGAGGTAGGCCTGTCTCAGATTCTGTTCCTCTTGATCACTAGTACCTTCAGGGCCTGGCATTGTCCCTCTGCATGAAATAAGATCCTGAGGGGATTTCTCAGGCTTAGAACAAGGGACCAGCTATGCTGGGGTTGTGGCAGCAATGAATGGCTTTTGTGGCTGAGGAAATGTGGAAGGTGAAATTCTGAGCAATCCAAGCATTGTGGCTGCAGTCCCTAAGGATACAGTAGAAATTTCACAAGACCCTCTTTTTATTCCCTCTTCATGGGTTGGAAGGGGAGGGAAAGGAGCCAGGAGAGGCATGTTCTTAGTTCCTGAAACAGATGCTTTGTGTTTTTTTTGTTTGTTTGTTTGTTTTTTGTTTTTTATGATTGCTGAGAAAAACTGGGAGAAACAAGAAATACCCTTGGGCAGTAGAAAAGAAATGACTTTGGTGGGAGTCAAGCTTGGGTTTGAATCCCTGCTCTTCCACTTACAGCCTATGTGATGTGGGGGAAGGTTAGATACCTCCAACAAGCCTCAATTTCATCTTTTGTAAACTGGGCATAGCATAGATCTTGAGGGTTTAGTGTGAGTTCTGGAGTTTGTGTCTTCATAGTTCATGTTCAGTGATAACAGTGTTGTAGACTGTATCTGCTGGGTGACAGTGATCCTGGTTCCACCACCACACCCCTCATTCCTTCACTTAAAATGGGTCTCCCATGTTTGGGAACACAATCATAAGAGAAAAATACTTTCCTAAGGAATCCTGCTTCCACAGACTCTAAAGCAAGCCATGGCAGTGAACCATGCTCCAAATGTTGGGATTTGATTTCATTCTGAGTCTTCCTCCAGTTGACTGAAGACAATTACTCATGTGCGAGAGGCTACTGGAGACATTAGAGAAAGCCCTGGAGTGGGAGTTTGGAGGTCTGAGTTATAATCTCAGATCTACAACCTGTTCATTGGATGGCCTTGGAGAAAAGGTAGCCTTAATTAGTCTGTACAACTTCAGAGAATAGCACTATTGACAGAAAACTTTGCAAATAACATATAAAGTTACTCTCACATGTATGGCATTCTGTTATGCACTGGCCAGTTTTACTGGCCTATGCTACTTCACTTTATCTTTTTCAGTGTCTCTAAGAGGAATGTCTTCATTAATAATTATCCTGGTTAATATAAGGGCTTTCACTTGAGAGAGATTAAGTGAAAGATTGTGTGGGGGTGTGTGGGTGTGTGTGTGTGCGTGCAGTCAGTTACGTCTGACTCTCTTGCAACCCCATGGACTGCAGTACACCAAGTTGTTCTGTCTATGGGATTTCCCAGGCAAAAATACTGGAATGGGTTGCCATTTCCTACTCCAGGGGAATCTTCCCAACCCACAGATTGAACTCATGTCTCTTGCATCTCCTGCATTGGCAGGCAGATTCTTTACCACTACATCATCTGGAGAGCCCCAAGTGAAAGATTATACAACCAATAAGTGAATGAGGATCTGAACCCCAGATCTGATTCTGAAACTGATATCCCACCCCACTGGGCTCCCTGGTCCTTAGGAGTAGAATTATCAGACATAACAAATAAAAATATATGACACCCAGTTAAATTTGCATTTCAGATAATGAATGTTTTTTAGTATAAGCATATCCAAAAGATTTTAGTATAAGTATATCCTCAGTATTACTTAAAATAGTTGTTAAATTTATGTTAAATGCAAGTTTTGCTGGGCATCTTGTATTTTATTTGGCAAATCTCCTTCAGAGGCTTATGTCACATGAGCAGGCCAGAAGTGGTGTGTCCCAGCCTTTCTCTAGGCATGTGAGGCTATTCTCAGAAATGGACCCTTCAGAAATAATAAAGTCTTCCATGATAGAAGCTGTAAGAATTTTAGAAAAATAAAGGGGAAGAAAATCTCCAGAGGTGATTTAGGTTTTGTTTCCTAGACAAACTTGATGTGGGTCTAGATACTCCAAAGGTGTGCAGAGCAAGAATTCCAAATCACAACTGATACACACAGTGGATAGAACACTTGGCTGGGCCAACTCACGTTTACCCAGCAGCTCTCACTCTGAATGCTCCCAAGTCTCACCTGTAAGCTGTGGAAAGGACCTGACCTGGAAGCCAGCCGCCACTGGCCCTTTATCCACAGCACCTCATGTAGAATCATAGCAGTGCTCTGAGGTATGATAATCCTATTTACTAACTGATATACTGAGATAGGGAGCTTCCCAAGAGGCTCAATGGTAAAGAATCTGCCTGCGAATGCAGAAGATGAGGGTTTAATCCCCGGGTCAGGAAGATCCCTTGGAGAAGGAAATGGCAACCCACTCCAGTATTTTTGCCTGGAGAATCCCATGGACAGAGGAGCCTGGTGGGCTACAGTCCATGGGGTCGCAAAAGAGTCAAACACGACTGAATGACAGAACTAGAGCTATACTGAGAGAGAGGGGTCAAAGCCACAGCTCATGAGCAGTAGAACTAAATTTGATGTAGGTCTGTCTGAACCCTATACCAGCATCATGCTGAATAGTTCAGGAGAAGTCAGGTACTCTATAACCCAATGTTTATGATTTTATAGATTTTTGCTGAGTATGCCCACATAACAGAGTTCAAACTGTTCTTTTTGTAAATCATGCTTCCTGAATATTCTCCTCTATGTGTTCATCTGTACCTATCTTGACTCATCCTTCAAGGCCTATCTCAAATCTTGTCTTTCATGAGCCATGTTGATGCTTTTAGTGGGATGTGGCCCTTCCTTTGCACCCTAATGTTTTCCCTGGCTTGTTTTCCAGTGGCCTACACATTTGGCCTCTAACTGTAGGAACTGGGCACTTCCTCATCCACTGTGTACTCTATTAAGGGTCTTGCACAACTAGCAAAGACACATAGCATAGTGGTTAAGAATACAGGTTATTGTGTCCCACTACTGGGTACTACTTATCGGCTGTGAGGCCTTAGACAAATTGTATAACATCTCTGTGCCTCAGTCACCTTATCTTTACAACAGAGATGAAAATAAGAATACCTCTTGTTGTCATGAAGACCAAGTGAGTAAATGTACATAAGTGACTTGCAAAAATGCCTGGCACATAGTAAATGTTCAGTTCATATTATACTGTCTCCATTACTACTGTGATATCTGTCATGATGGGAACTTTTAGTACGTGCCAAGCCCAGAGCTGAGCAGCACACAGGAATCATGTCATTTCATCCCTACAACCACCTTACAGGCAAGTACAACTCTCATTCATACAGTTAGGAAATCATGGATTGAAGAGGCCAACCCTCACTCACCATGGAGCCTATACTTTCAATCCCAACCCTTCTACTCTCATATTTTCTCTTTCTTATAGCTTTTCGGGAGTGTTTCAACATGGTAGCTGACTTCAACTACATGATTTTATCTATTAACATAACCCATAAAGAGATATAAGTATTTCCCCTCTTCATAGAATTGACTGCTACCGAATCAAAACCATCTTTGTGTATTTGTGCAAGTAGACAATGTGTATAGCAAGGGTTTCATGAGCTCATTTAAGAGCAGGTGTAAGGGTGAGCCTGATCGAGCTTTCAATCTGTGAGCTGCCTTTGATATACCATAACACTCCAGGCCTCAGATTCCTCTTTGGGTCATGATGGTAACAAAATAAATTAACTAGTTTTGGAAGCATTTTGTGTATTTGAATACCTTATCTATCCTTTATTCATTGATATAGTAATATTTAAGTTAGCATATCATTTTATGACCTCAAACTTGGGTGAAGTAGGGGGTAAAATCAGTCTTCATGGTATGGATTATGTGATATGATATCTATTAATACGCACATCTGTCAGAACACCCTGCACCAAGCAAATCACTTATCTTGAGCAAACCATTCTTCAGCTGATTGTGTAATCATCAAAGGTGTCTACCTCCATCCCTACCCTACAGAAGACCCTAGATCATCAACTTTGCCAACAGAAAGCAGTCTTTTTTCTAAAAAGTCCCCAGCAGGATTGTCTCAGGTGAACAAATGAAACACTCCAGTCGGAGACCTACAGTGGTCGCTTCAGAAAGATACTGAACCCTCAGAGACCAGCAAAGGGAAATCAAAATCTATGAAAAACTTCATGTGGCATTAAAATATACAACATGGGAGATGGCATCCATCTTGGGATACATCCTGGGATACCATGTCTTCACTGTTTGGCCATGGGCAAGTTTCTCAAATCCTCTGAACCCCAGAGTCTACATCAATGAATTTGTGAAAATCACCCTCCTCAGAATTGAGATAGGTATGAAACAAAGGCCTGATGTGACTACTTTTCTACCAATGGTATTTTGTTAGGGAACCTGTTTTCCCAAGTGTCAATCTTAGCCTTATTCATAGCACACATATTTCTCACTTGGGAACATAATGATTCTTTTATCAATCTGGTAAATTCTATGACCACTGAAATTCAAAGACTCTCATCCTTTGCTCTTTAATGGCATTGATTGGCTGGATTTTCCCTTCTCGCCCACTCATAGTTTAGTTACCTGAGTGAAAAGATGAAGCTAGAGCTATAAAAATATGATTGCATTGCTGTTGCAACTTCCCAAACTCAGATGGTTATAACCTGATGCAGGGCATTCCAATTTTAACTATCTACTGCTGTTTTTATTTCATAAAGCCACTAAAAACATCCTGTACTGCTTTTATATACATCACTACTTTTATGGCTTTTGTGTCATAATAAAAGGCAGTTTGTTGGAAGCTGAAGGGTTTTTTTCCCCAGCAGAAAAATAGCCAACTTGGAATAAGACATTTCTGTCTAGTTTCTCTGCCTTATAACTCTGTCCCATGCAGTAAGTCTGTATTTCTCCAGGTCGCCAGATTATTGTCCCCAAAAAACTATTTATAAGGCATTACCCTGCTTAACCTTCAAAGGATCACCATTACATTGATGGGAAGGCCCTATGTCCTTAGCCCGACTTTTAAAGATATCTGGTATCTGGCCACATAACTCACCCATATAAAATAAAACACCTAGATTGCTCTTCACCTTTTTCAGTACTCATGGTTTCATACACAGTGTGACTTCTCCACCAATTCTGGGAAGCCCTTGTGTCTTTCTTCTTTCTGTTTGTCTGTAGTTTAACTGATGTATAGTCAATTTATAATGTGCTAATTTCTGCTGTGCAGCAAAGTGAATCAGTTATACACATATATAAATTCTTTTTTAAATTCTTTTCCATTATGGTTTATCCCAGGAGATTGGACATAGTTCCCTGTGTTATGCAGTATTTGTTGGTTATCCATTCTAAATGTGATAGTTTGTGTCTACCAATCCCAATCTCCCAGTCCATCCCTCTCTCTCCCCGACCCCTTGGCAACCACAAATCTGTTCTTTATGTCTCTGTGAGTCTGCTTCTGTTTCTGCTTTGCAGATAGGTTTATCTGTGCCATATTTTTAGATTCCACATATAAGTTATATCACATGATATTTGTCTTTCTCTTTCTGACTTCATGTTATGGTCATCTCTAGGCACATCCATGCTGCTACAAATGGCATTATTTTGTTATTTTGATGTCTGAATAATATTCCATTGTATATATGTACTACATCTTCTTTATCCATTCATGTGTTGATGGATATTTAGGTTATTTCCATTTCTTGGCTATTGTGAATATGAACATAGGGGTGCATGTATCTTTTTTAATTATAGCTGTTTGGGTATATGCCCAGGAGTGGCATTGCTGGATCAGATGGCAACTCCATGTTTAGTTTTTTGAGAAACTCCCATACTGTTTTCCACGGTGGCTACACCAACTTATGTTCCCACGAACAGCGTCGGGGGGAATTCTTTTCTCCACACCCTCTTCAGCATTTATTATTTGTAGTTTTCTTAATGATGGCCAGCATGAAGTGGTACCTCATTGTTATTTCTATGTACATACCTCTAATAATTGGTGATGTTGAGCATATTTTCATATGCCTATTGGCAATTTGTATATGTCTTCACTGGAAATTTCTATTTGGGTCTTCTCCCCATTTTTTGATCGGGTTATGTTTTGTTTTCTTGCTGTTGAGTTGTATGTATATTTTGGAGATTAAGCGCTTGTTTGACACATCATTTGCAAATATTTTCTCCTATTCCATAGGTTGTCTTCTTGCTTTTTTAATGGTTTCCTTTGCTGTGCAAAAGTTTATAAGTCTTATTAGGTCCCATTTGTTTATTTTTGTTTTTATTTCTTTTTCTTGGGAGGCTGAACCAAGAAAACACTGGTACGATTTATGTCAGAGAATCTTTTGCTTATGTTCTCTTCTAGGAATTTTGTGATCTTCAAGCAATTTTGAGTTTATTTTTGTGCATAGTGTGAAGGTGTGTTCTAAATTCATTGATTTACATGCAGTTGTCCAACTATCCCAGCACCATTTGCTAAAGAGATCATCTTTTTTCTCATTATATATTGTTGGATCATAAAAAAGCAAGAGAGTTCCAGAAAAACATCTACTTCTGCTTCATCGACTACACTACAGCCTTGGTGTGGATCACAACAAACTGGAAAATTCTTAAACAGATGGGAATACCAGACCACTTTACCTGCCTCCTGAGAAACCTATATGCAGGTCAAGAAGCAACAGTTAGAACCAGACATGGAAAAATGGACAGGCTCCAAATTGGGAAAGGAGTACGTCAAGACTGTGTATTGTCACTCTGCTTATTTAACTTATATGCAGCGTGCATCATGAGAAATGCTGGGCTAGATGAAGCACAAACTGGAATCATGATTACTGGGATAAATATCAATGATCTCAGATATGAAGATGACACCACCCTAACCACAGAAAGTGAAGAGGAACTTAAGAACCTTTTAATGAGAGTTAAAGAGGAGAGTGAAAAGGCTAGCTTGAATGTTTTGAGATTAACCCTTTGTCTGTTGCTACATTTGCTATTACTTTCTCCCATTCTGAAGGCTGTCTTTTCACCTTGCTTATAGTTTCCTTTGTTGTTTAACTCCTGCAGCTCAATTCCAGAAAAACAAATGACGCAATCAAATGGGCCAAAGAACAGACATTTCTCCAAAGACGACATGCAGATGGCTAACAAACACATGAAAAGATGCTCAACATCACTCATTATCAGAGAAATGCAAATCAAAACCACAATAAGGTACCATTACACGCCAGTCAGGATGGCTGCTATCCAAAAGTCTACAAGCAATAAATGCTGGAGAGGGTGTGGAGAAAAGGTAACCCTCTTACACTGTTGGTGGGAATGCAAACTAGTATGGCCACTATGGAGAACAGTGTGGAGATTCCTTAAAAACCTGGAAATAGAACTGCCATATGACCCAGCAATCCCACTCCTGCACATACACATTGAGGAAACCAGATCTGAAAGAGACATGTGCATCCCAATGTTCATCGCAGCACTGTTTATAATAGCCAGGACATGGAAGCAACCTAGATGCCCATCAGCAGACGAATGGTTAAGGAAGCGATGGTACATATACACAATGGAATATTACTCAGCCATTAAAAAGGATTTATTTGAATCAGTTCTAATGAGATGGATGAAACTGGAGCCCATTATACAGAGTGAAGTAAGCCAAAAAGATAAAGACCAATACAATATACTAACGCATATATATGGAATTTTAAAAGATGGTAACGATAACCCTATATGCAAAACGGAAAAAGAGACACAGATGTACAGAATAGACTTTTGGACTCTGTGGGAGAAGGCGAGGGTGGGATGTTCTGAGAGAATAGCATTGAAACAAGTATGCTATCAAGGGTGAAACAGATCACCAGCCCAGGTTGGATGCATGAGACAAGTGCTCAGGGCTGGTGCACTGGGAAGACCCAGAGGGATGGGATGGGGAAGGAGGCGGGAGGGGCGGATCGGGATGGGGAACACATGTAAATCCATGGCTGATTCATGTCAATGTATGGCAGAAACCACTACAATATTATAAAGTAATTAGCCTCCAACTAATAAAAATAAATGGAAAAAAAAAAAGAAAAAGCTAGCTTGAAACTCAACATTCAAAAAACTAAGATCATGGCATCTTGTTCCATCACCTCATGGCAAATAGATGGGAAAACTATGGAAGCAGTGAGATGTGAGAATTGGACCATAAAAAAGGCTGAGCATCAAAGAATTGATGTTTTTGAACTGTGGTGTTGGAGAAGACTCTTGAGATTCCCTTGTACTGCTAAGAGATCAAACCAGTCCTTCCTAAAGGAAACCAACTCAGACTATTCATTGGAAGGACTGATGCTGAACCTGAAGCTCCGATACTTTAGCCACTTGACGCAAAGAGCCAACTCATTAGAAAAGACCCTGATGCTGGGAAAGATTAAAGGCAGGAAGAGAAGGGGATGACAGAGGACAAGATGGTTGGATGGCATCACCAACTCAATGGACATGAGTTTGAGCAAACTCCAGGAGATGGTGAAGAACAGGGAAGCCTGGCTTGCTGCAGTCCATGGGGTCACAGAGTGAGACACTATTGAGTGACTGAACAACAATATTCTTGCCTCCTGTGTCAAAGATTAATTGACCATAGGTGTGTGGGTTTATTTCTGGGCTCTCTGTTCAGTTCCATTGAGCTGTATGTCTGCTTCTGTACCAGTACCACACTCTTTTGATTACCATAGTTTTGTGATATTGTCTGGAAGGGTCATGCTGCCTCCTGCTTTGTTTCTCCCACCTTGGGATTGGTTTGGCAATTCTGGGTCTTTTATGGTTCCCAGTAAATTTTAGGATTATTTGTTCTAGTTCTGTGAAAAACCTCATGGGTAATTTGATAGGGATCACATTAAATCTGTAGATGGCTTTGGGTAGTATGGCCATTGTAACAATTTCTATCAATAAGAACCCAACTTTTCCTGGAATCCCTCCCTAGGATTTCTTCCTCTCCTAAACCTTAGTAGAACATCCTGCCCCCTCCTGGCTTTCAGCACAACGATATTCTGCCCAGTCGTGTGGCTTTGTTGTCGTCTTGTGTTATTACCTGTGTGACTCTCCACATCAGGATCCAGAGTTCCCTTAAAAACTTTAGAAATTAAAAAATTAGAAAATAGGCCTTATATCTTTATTCTGCACCATGCCAGTGCTGCACATTGTGTAATGACACCTTAGAAAAGGGAAAGACTCTAGGAGGAAAGTCATCAGACCCCTTCTTTTGCAGAGATTGTTTATAGCACAGCCAGACTTTCCAGGAATGGAGAAAAGAGGGATGGATAGATGAATGTGTACACTGTAAGAAGATATCTGTCAAACTCTTGATCCAAAGGTGTGGGGAAAGCCTGATAATAGAGAAATGACAACTAATGTGTTCAGTTGGTAGGGGTAGAAGTTCCTCTCTAGTCTCACCAGACTCAGCAAAATGTACTCTACCAAGACTTTGGCAGAGCAGCCAACAGGTCCTGGGGGGAAAGACATTCGGTTTCTGGGCAACATTATAATTGGTCAGTTTCAAAGGTCCATTTTTATTCAAGGATCTCTGCTCCACTACTATGTTCTCCTCCCCAGTCAGAGCTCTCTTTCTCACTTCAGGGTCTTTCCCGTTCCAATCCCAAATCCATTTCACTAACACGATGGTCTCCAAGGACTGATATATGATTAGTGATTTATATTATAGTGTGTCCATCATAGCAGACATCTCTCTGGCACATTATTGTGGCATCTCAGAAAATTATCTATCTAGGCATTTCTCACATGAACAGATCACCTGACAGGTGACTATCCAGACTCTGATAATAAATATATAGTGACAGAACTGATAACCAGCCCAGGAAGCCCTTATACTTCTCAGACAACTCTGACTCCTATAAAGTCCCTTCTTGAATAATCACTGTGTTCCGTTTATCAACAAACAGTTGCTGACACAGTGTTACACATGGAGAGTATGGCATAGACATGGCCCTCTGTCATAAACACACTTTCACTCTGGCTTAAATCTCTTTCCACATGGTCATCGCCTCCCATTAAATCTTCTATAAAACTGAACATTTTTATTATCATTGAATAATTGGCTCTGCAGGAGTCTGAAAAATAATTCTTACTTCCTAATGAGCATCTCTCCTCCTAACTAACTATCTCAGTGTTATACAATTCTTGCTAATATGCCATTATCAGAGTTTCTTGACATTCCTGGCCACCCCATCTTTGCCTCTCATACTCTTGGGAGTACGGGAGAGTTACAAACAACAAAGCCATGTATGTGAATTCCCCTTGATAGGCACTCTCCAGACCAACAATTCCTTATTACAGCCCATAAAGTAGGTTAGATGAATTCAAACCAAAGACAGACCAGTAACCAGGATATCAAAGTCATCACTAACTTGGAAACCATGAAATCCCACTTCCACAATGGATTACTTTCTGTCTCCAAGATATCCTGTTGCTAAGAAGAATAACTTCAGATGTCCATGAAAGCTCTAAGATTCCCCAAAAACATCCTCAGCATGGGTTTCACTATGCTTTCCTGGCTTGGTCTATTCAAAAAATTCCCACAACACCCCAGGATATTCTTTATACAGTGGAACCTTCTGGAGGGGCTCTCGTTTTGGTCCAAATACAGGTTCTTTCCTAACCACACACCACAAGTGAGGGTGTTCCTGTAACAGCTGACTGTAAATTTTAATGAGAAACTGTAATACTTGTTAACTTCACATTCATCTTCTTGCATTCTGCACATGTAATACATAAATGGTGCTTTATGGGAGATTAAAATAAGGGAAAGGCTGGTGCACAGTCTGGGTGTGTTTACCTATTAGCTATATTAGGAGTCAGAATGATTCATGTGTCCAGCAGAGTCTACTGGGTCAGGCTCTGAGCTTGGTTATGTAGTACCAAGATGAACAAGGGGCATCCTGTCAGGTATGATCTAGTGAGAGTGTGTGTGTGCACATGTGCACTCAGTTGTGTCCAGCTCATATGACCCCACGGACTGTAGTCCTCCACACTCCTCTGTCCGTGGGATTCTCCACGCAAAGATACAGGAGTAGGTTGCCATGCCCTCCTCCAGGGGATCCTCCCCACCCAGGGATCAAACCCAAATCTCGTGTCTCCTGCACGGGCAGGCAGATTCTTCACCAACTACGTCACCTGGGAAGTACCAAGGTGAACAAGGAACATTCTGTCAGACATGAGCTAGTGAGAATATGAAGGTAGTCTTCTGCCTCACCCCCACCCCCTTGTTGAAGAAAAGCCATGGTATTTCGATGTTAACACTAGAGAGGAAATATCTAGGAAAGGGTCACCTCACCTCACCTCAGGGTTTCTCATGCCAGTGCTTTTGTCATCATCACTTTGATCCCTCAAAGTCCTATGATAGTCCCTGTGGGGACCCTGGTTTCTTTTCATGCAGTGTCAGTAAAACAGGTGAGTCATTAAGGTGAAAGTTTATCAAAGGTTCATAATTAACAAGAAAGAAATAATCACATCATGACTGAGAACTTGAGCTTGACAGTTAGGCAGATTGGAGGTGTCACTTTTCGGCTTGGTCAGCTTTTATATCTGTGATCTCAGACACATCATTTAGCCTTTATGCATCAAACTGCCTTCATATTAAATTTACAGGTCATAGTATTGACCACACTGGGCCATTGTAAGGGTTTAATGAGAATGGTAGAATATGCCAGGTGCCAAAAGAACTGGCTACAATTAAACACAGGACAACAGTAATCTGATTTATATGTAAGGTATGCTCTCCAGATTTCCCCATAACTATTAGCCTATTTTTATCTTGCAGATAACATCCAAGCACCAAACTTTCAGGAACACACCTCAAAATCCAGATCCCCAAAAAGAATGACACTGTTGCCCTTCTCATCTCTTCAAATGCAAACTTTATTTGCTTCACATTTTCTTTCCAAAGTATTAAACATATGGTATTTCATCTGTCTCCATAAAATGTTAAAGCAGATGCAGATGTTCTTCTCAACTAAGTGTTGGATTTAGAGTCAGAAGATCTGGTTGTGAATTTTGCCTCCTCCATGTATTAACATTGGGATCTGAATCAACTGGCTTCCTCACTCTGAGCTCTGGTGTCCCCATCTGCAAAGTAGTAATGACGATGCAATGATGGTAAGACAGGAATTCCTTCACAAACTTGTTAGGAGAGTTATATAAACTATTGTGTGATGCTGGCTGCATTATTGAAATTGTAAAGTTCCCATTTGTCTTGTGACTGGGGAAACCAAAGCTCATAACATGGAGAAGAGATTCAAGGTCACCCACAGTCAGACTGTGTCCATGAATGTCGAACTGAGACACTGCCGATGTAATGACCACCTGTACAACCTCAGGAGTTTGTTAACCTTTGCCCCAAATCTGGCTCAGCTTCAACATGAAGCTTCCACATTTCCCCTGGACATGGTCTGAGATGCCAACAGTGCATTCCACACTGGCTGTGTAAGGATACAACAGTGAATAAGAAGGTGTCAGGACCCTCATGGCTTATAGCTAATTACAGCCTAATAGAACGACCTTCATGATAGCCTAGTTTTAAGGCTTCCTTAAAATTAGGAGGCTACTGAGACTTATAGTGACTACATAGCTTGTCACATCTCATCAAGGAAAAGAGGAATAGGCAAAATGTGAGCTCAACTTTTCCAGATCCCTAGGCTAAGGCTGAGTCTCATGTAACTCTGACATGAACAAGTTGCACCACTAATTCTTTCCTGCTTCAAATAGGATCACCCTGTGACTTCCTAAGATAGTTTGCTTAGGGTATTAGATGCGCAATAAAGATTTCATCTTCCTTCTTCATTCCTACTTTGGTAGAACACCCACAGGCAAGAGGACGTCCAGTATCTTTGCATCTGGATGGTTTTAGTGTGATGGACAGACATCCCTCCACTAAAGAACAGTATTTAACCTTTTAGCTTAATTAACACTCTGTCTTAATTAAGGCTCTTTGGCTAGCTGAAGTAAGTTGGGGGATTTATTGCAAAGTTCCTGGGGTGTCTTACAAAAACGATGCAATGACTAAACAGCCAAAACTTGGCAAGAGAGATAACAGAAGAGGCTCTTGGGGTTCCTTAGTAGATGTTGACGGCTGTAAAACAACACTAGAGCTGTGCCGTTCAATATAACAGACGCTAGCTCTTAAATTTAAATGTAAATTTAAGCAAAATGAAAGGGTCAGTTCCTCAGTCACAGTAGCCACATTTCAGTTGCTCAGTATCCACATCTGGCTACTGGATTGGACAGTGCAAGCTATGGAACATTGTCATCACTGAGAAAGTTCCATAGCAGAGTGCTGCTCTTGATGCACACGTTCAAGCAGCTCATTCCCAAGACTCCCAGACTCACTGTTACCCTATTCTAGTTCACTAATTTTTTGGACAGAGAATTCGATTGGCCTGGTTCAGACTTGTGTGTGCATGCCAGAAAAATTGACAATGACTGGGGAGGACAGAGTCATTTCATACAGGCCTTGCCTAGCTGGTTGCCTTCACTGGGGTTGCAGCATATAAGAGATGCTTCCCAGAAAAAGCTACAGGTCATACTTTTTTCTAGAGTCTTCAAATGTGGTGTCTTTTTTTTCCCCAATGGAAGTATAGTTGATTTACAATGCTGTATTAATTACTGTTGTACATCAGAGTGATTCAGATATACATATACATTCTTTTTTCATATTCTTTTCCATTATGATTTATCATAGGATATTAAATATAGTCCTCTGCTATACAACAGAAACTTGTTGTTTATCCATTCTATATATAACAGCTTACATATGCTATATTAATTGCACACGCCATCCTTCCCCCAATCTTTTCACCCCTGACAACCACAACCTGTTTTCTATGTCTGTGATTCTGTTTCATAGACAGGTTCATGTCTTATTTTAGTTTCCACATATAAGTGATATAATACAGTATTCATCTTTCTCTTTCTGACTTAGTTTCACTTAGTATGATAATCTCTAGTTCCATCTCTGTTGCTGAAAATGGCATTACTTTATTCTTTTTATGGCTGAGTAATATTCCATGATGTGTATGTGTTTGTGTATCTTTTATCCATTCATCAGTTCATGGACATTTAGGTTGTTTCTATGTCTTGGCTATTGTGAATAGGGGTGCAAGTATTAATGTCTTTTTGAATTAGAGTTTTGTCTGGACATATGCCCAGGAGAGGGACTGCTAGATCATACGGTAATTCTGTTCTTAGTCAAATGTGATATCTTAACACGATTCTGAGTAATGCCTCCCAGAGTTTGCTATTCATCTATGGCAGCCTGGGATGATGAAATGGAGAATCAGGGAAGTAGATTCAGGGTTACAACCCACTTCCTGTGTCTCATTTGTTATATTCACAATATCTTCTTTTACATTCCTCTTTTTAAAAATCTACTTTATTAGGAAAGGAGTTGATATTCTTGTTCATTTTAGCATTATTGAAAACATCCTAATCAACATCAACCCTCTTTTATGATGTCCCACTGAGCATGTTAATAGCAACAGAAGACAAAATAAGACAACATGTTTTTCTGTCTCTTCATCTCAAGGTATAACTCAATGTATCTGAGGCTGCATATGCTACAGGGATGATTTATTTTAAATCTAGCAAACCCCCTGAATGCATGATACATTGTTTTGGAACACAAGTTCAGAGGAGAGACAGAGAAGCCAGAGAGGTTTCATTGAGGAGCTTTTGTCCCCCCTATGAAAAGCATCTGCACTAATAACAAAGAAACTGAATGCACAAAACTAATTATTGGAGTTGTTTTTAATTAACCTGGCTAGCTGATGTAATTCCTGGGACATTTGTTCATCCACAGGAGTTTTATCTTCAGGACAAAATCATCATTGGTTTTTGTGCTCATTGGATCTGTGTGGATTGGACATCTTCAAACCCTTGTATTGAGAAGATGAGTTTGCAGATCTAGGTCACTGAGGGGGCTGAGGAATTTACTTTCCCTTGCTGCTTATAGTTTCTCCTTGAGTTTGTCTCCCTGTAGACTTCCTTTTCTAGGTTTCCACAGCACCCTCAGGCCTTGTGTCTTATGGTATCTTAAACTCTAAGCATACCCTGGCTCAGAGGTGCCCTGAGCTGCAGGGCATCACCTGTCCACACACCTAGTGGCATTCTGAGGGTGCATACACCTGAAAACCTTCCAAGGCAGCAGTTCTCAGTCTTGACTGTATGTTAGAATTGGCTGAGGAGCTTTTTAAAAGACCCAGTCTAGATTCATGTGTGCATGCTATGTCACTTCAGTCATGTCTGACTCTTTGAGACCCTATGGACTGTAACCCACCAAGGTCCTCTGTCCATTGGATTCTCCAGGCAAGAATACTGGAGTGGGTTGCCTTGCCCTTCTCCAGAGGATCTTCCTAACCCAGGGATCAAACCCACATCTCTTATGTCTCCTGCATTGGCAGGTGGCTTCTTTACCTCTTGAGCCACCTGGGAAGCCCCAAGTCTAGCTGCACTCCAGACCACTTAAATCAGTACATCTAAGGGAGAGACCAGAATCAGTACTTTTTACAGCTCACTGACTAACTGCAAATATTCCTTGAGTGGCAAGTGAGTGGTCAGCAGCATGAGTGCTCCCTGGAGTTTGTTAGAAATGCAGGTTCCCTGAGCTCTCCAGGACCTACTGAACAAGAATCACATTCTACTAAGTATCCCATGTCTGTTCATATGCATATTCAAGATCCATAAAAAAGCACTGCTCTACTAGTAGCTCTCAGTCTTGAGCATCAAAAGCACCTGGAGGGCCTCTTACAATGCAGAGTGCTGGGCCCCCAGTCTGATTCAAGGTCCAGGGTGAGGCTGTGCATTTCTAACAATGATGTAATACAGGTGATCCCAGGTGATGCCCATATGGGGCAGGAACCACATTTTCAGATATACTGAAGGCATACTTTATCCCCAGTTCATTTATTCTCCTAATACCGGAGAAGGGACCAACAACCCACTCCAGTATTCTTGCCTGAAGAATTCCACAGACAGAGGAACCTGGCAGGCTATAGTCCAAGGGGTCACAAAGAGTTGGATAGTTTCCCAATATTTGGGGGCAGCACAATATTTTGAGGCACAGAGGATAGTGTAGTGAATACGGAGTCAATCCCTGCCCTCATGGAGCTTAAATTCTAGAGGAAGTCCAAATAATAAATAAGCAACTAAATTACTGAAATATTGCAGACCATGTTAAGTCTCTATGAAAAAAAAAAATAAGTGGCCAAGTAAAGACTCTCTGAAGGACTGCCATTTGAGCAGAGACCTGATGGATAAAGGTTTGAGATGTACAATCAAGGACAGGAGAAACTGCATTCTAGGCAGAAGGAAAAGGAAATATAAATACCCTGACCCAAGGTGGGCTTAGCAAACTCCAAGTAAGATGGGGAGACGTAGGAATTGAGGTTCCTTCTTTATCTCCAGAGCTGCCAACTCCTGGCTAAATGATTCAGAGAATCCTACTTTTCCTTTCCTGGTCTGTTTATTCATCAAGCGTCCTATGTATCATTCTTAGGAAGATTTAAATTTTATCAAGAATTTAAATCACATTCTATTCACATGGAAGTTACACTTGCCTGCTGGCATCAGGTCTCCATGCGGGAAAGAAAAGAGAACTTTCCAACAACAGTGGGTGAGCCATCCATCTTTACTGGACCTTGTAATAGAGGCAGAGGAAGGATGCAGTGATTTCACTGCCATTGGGAAACCCTGAGACACAGGAAGGAAACTGGCAGGAGGAAATAGAGAACAATGAAGAGATAGACCAGAAAAGGCTGCCTAGTTATGAATTATGGGGTGAAGGTGATGCCATCATGATGGCAACGTAGGGAGTTGCTGGTTTCATTCCCCCTCGTAGAAGAACAACTAGTGGTGGACAAGATACCACTGAGAAAATCCTAGAACATGGGAGTGAGGCTGAAGCACCACAGAGACCGAGGCCGACTACAGGAGAAGGGTAAGAGGAGCAGCTATGCGCTGACCACACTGCCCCTCCCCAGGCTGATGTGGCACCACACCAGGAGTGCTCCCCTGAGCCTACTGCTTCTCCAGTGAGAAAGGAAGATCCAGGGTGCACATCCAGCTGCCCCAGCAATGTGAGTAACCTCTTGGGAGTCCCCACTGCAGCCTTGGCTGCTGAGACTCAGACTGTGATGAAGAGGGGAGAGGTTTGAACAACCAACACTTGGATCTTGGCAGAATGAGTTCCTACCTACAGTGCTCACGTGGAAGTCTTAACCACTAGCTTCACTCAGCTGCAGACCTGAGATGGTGGGGAACTCAAGGGAGTACAGGTCTGCCTGATTTGGGGACTCAGATGAAAAGTTCAAGCTGAACCTGGAGCCTAAACCCTACACAGGGGAGCAGGGGAGCTAATTCATGGCCTTGCTCAACCATCAAGCCTTGGAACCTGAAAAATGACTTGACCTAGCAGCATCTGAGCAGGGAACCTGGTCAGTGATTCTGCCCATCTGCAGAGACAAGCCAGCGACCCCAACTGGCCAAAGAGTTTGATGGAGAGATATCCTTGTTCTGACTACCCCTACCTTTCTATGCAGTGAAACTAAGCTGTAGCCCTGCTCATGCTGCATACAGCCTCCAGCCCTGCAAACCAAAAACCCTAACCAGTATTCCTGGGAATCCTGGTAGCATATTCTGCAGCCCTCAGTACAGTGGTACATGAACAGAGTACAATGACCAGCAGCTTTGGTCTGCAGAGTCAAGATAATGGCCCACACTATCCAAAAAACTTAGTACACAAGTATGTCTTATTTGATTTCCAAACATATTGCTGGGTCTTAGGCCTATTCTGCAGCTTGACTGGGCAAGGAAGCTAACATATAGCCCCACCCAAAGCTGAGTACAGCCCAACCCAACAAGGAAACCTAACCTCGATAGACCCTGAGAGCAAGCCCTACCTTCCAAGGATATAACAAACTGACACATGCAGAAAACCAAGCAAGCAGTCTTGTAAAGTCTGGAAACAGAGACTACTTACTCAAGTTTGTGGATACCAACAAAGGAAATAAAAGATAACACACAAAAAATAACTGTAAAGGTGATACCACCAAAGTAAACTAATAAAGCTTTAATAACTGGCCATAAAGAAATGGACACCTATGAACTGTCAAATAATTCAGAGTAATCCTTTTTTAAATGTTTAGTGAACTATAAGCACACACACACACACACACACACACACAGACAACTAAATGAAATTAGTAAAACAATTCATGAACAAAAACAAGTTCAACAAACAAATCCCAAAGAAAAAAATATATACTGGGTAAACTACAGAATTCAATAGAGGGCTTAAACAGTAGATTCATCCATGCAGAAGAAAGAATCAGTGATCCAAAAGACAGGGCATTTGAAATTATCCAGTCAGAGGAACAAGAAAATAGAATGAAAAGGGTGAAGAAAGTCTACAGGATAAATGGGACAAAATTAAAAGAATAAACATCAATGTTATGGGGATCCCAGGAGGAGAAGAAAAATGGAAAGTAAATTTAAAGCAATAATAGTTGGAAACTTCCTAAACTGAGGAGAGAAATGGACATGCAGACCCATGAGGCCTAAATAATCTTAAATAGGTTGAATTCCAATAGGGTTACACCAAGACATGTTATGATTAATTTGTCAAAAGACAAAAACAAAGAATTTTGAAAGCAGCAAGGGAAAAGAGAGAAGTTACATAAACAGGAACCTCCATAAGAGTATCTGTGCATTTTTCAATAGAAACTTTTGGCCAAAAGAGGATGGAATGATATGTTAAAACATTGAAAGGAAAGTACTGTTAACCAAGAATTACCCAAAAATGAAAGAAAGTTAATGATTTTCCTGAACAAACAAAAGGTGATGGAGTTCATCACTAGACTTAGCTTACAAGAAATGATTCTTCAATATTCTCAAATCAATCAATGTAATACACCACATTAACAAATTGAAAAATAAAAACCATATGATTATCTCAATAGATGCAGAGAGAGCCTTTGACAAAATTCAACATCCATCTATGATTAAAAAAAAAAAAAAGAAAAACCTCCAGAAAGCAGGAATAGAAGGAACATACCTCAACATAATAAAAGCTATATATGACAAACCCACAGCAAACATTATCCTCAATGGTGAAAAATTGAAAGCATTTCCCCTGAAGTCAGGAATAAGAAAAGGGTGCCGACTCTCACCACTACTATTCAACATAGTTTTGGAAGTTTTGGCAATAGCAATCAAAGCAGAAAAAGAAATAAAAGGAATCCAGATTTGAAAAGAAGAAGTAAAACTCTCACTGTTTGCAGATGACATGATCCTCTAAATAGAAAGCCCTAAAGATTCCACCAGAAAATTACTAGAGCTAATCAATGAATATAGTAAAGTTGCAGGATGTAAAATCAACACACAGAAATCCCTTGCATTCCTATATACTAACAATGAGAAAATAGAAAGAAAAATTAAAGAAACAATTCCATTCACCATTGCAATGAAAAGAATAAAATACTTAGGAATATATCTACCTAAAGAAACAAAAGGCCTATGTATAGAAAACTATAAAACACTGGTGAAAGAAATCAAAGAGGACACAAATAGATGGAGAAATATACCGTGTTCATGGATTGGAAGAGTCAATATAGTTAAAATGAGTATACTAACCAAAGCAATCAATAGATTCAATGCAATCCCTATGAAGCTGCTGCTGCTGCTGCTGCTGCCAAGTTGCTTCAGTCATGTCCGACTCTGTGCGACCCCATAGACAGCAGCCCACCAGGCTCTGCCGTCCTTGGGATTCTCCAGGCAAGAACACTGGAGTGGGTTGCCATTTCCTTCTCAATACATGAAAGTGAAAAGGGAAAGTGAAGTCACTCAGTCGTGTCCAACTCCTAGCAACCCCATGGGCTGCAGCCTACCAGGCTCCTCCATGCATGGGATTTTCCAAGCAAGAGTACTGGAGTGGGTTGCCACTGCCTTCTCCACCCTATCAAACTACCAATGATATTTTTCACAGAACTAGAACAAATAATTTCACAATTTGTATGGAAATACAAAAAACCTCGTATAGCCAAAGCAATCTTGAGAAAGAAGACTGGAACTGGAGGAATCAACCTGTCTGACTTCAGGCTCTACTACAAAGTCACAGTCATCAAGACAGCATGGTACTGGCACAAAGACAGAAATATAGATCAACAGAACAGAATAGAAAGCCCAGAGATAAATCCATGCACCTATGGACACCTTATCTTTGACAAAGGAGGCAAGAATATACAATGGAGAAAAGACAACCTCTTTAACAAGTGGTGTTGGGAAAACTGGTCAACCACTTGTAAAAGAATGAAACTAGAACACTTTCTAACACCATACACAAAAATAAACTCAAAATGGATTAAAGATATAAACGTAAGACCAGAAACTATAAAACTCCTAGAGGAAAACATAGGTAAAACACTCTCTGACATAAATCACAGCAGGATCCTCTATGACCCACTTCCCAGAGTTATGGAAATAAAAGCAAAAATAAACAAATAAACCAAATAAAAAGAAAAACAAATAAAAGCAAAAATAAACAAATGGGACCTAATTAAACTTAAACGCTTTTGCACTGGGATGACCCAAAGGGATGGGATGGGAAGTGGGAGGCAGGTTCAGGATGGGGAACACATGTACACCTGTGGCGAATTCATGTCATTGTATGGCAAAACCACTACAATACTGTAAAGTAATTAGCCTGCAATTAAAATAAATAAATTTATATTAAAAAAAAAGAAATGTGAAAGAGAGTTCTAGTAAAAGTAAAGGAACACTCATTAACTTCATAAAAACATAAAGTATTTCAAAAACTTACAGATAAATTTATAATCACAGATAGATTTTATAATACAGTAATGAAGAGATGTTTCATTTACAAGTGTAGTTAAAAACTAAAAACAAATGTCATAAAAAATAACCATAACTATATCAATATGCTATGGATGTGAAATATTAAAATGTATACATTTTAACATGAAAATAAGATGTTCTAATTTTAAGATACTTTATGCAAGCTTCAAGGTAATGATAATGATAAAAACTTGTAGTAGTTACCCAAAAGAACATAATCATCAGGTTAAAGAATACTTAATACCAAAAGGCTTCAACACACACACACACACACACACACACACACACACACACAGAGCAGGATAGACAACAAGGAACAATGGATCTACAAAACAGTCAGAAAACTATTAACAAAATGGCAATAGTAAGTCCTTCCCTATTAATAGTTATTGTAAAAGTAAACAAATTCTCTAATCAAAAGATGCAACATGGCTGAAGGCATTTAAAAAATTCAAGATCCAATGATATGCTTGCTGCCTACAAGACTCACTTCAGCTTTAAAGACAGAATAAAGGAACAAAAAAAGAAGATATTTCAAGCAAATGATAATAAAATGCAGGGAGTAGCTATACTTATAATAGATAAAATAAACTTTAAATATGTTAAAAGCAACAAAGACATTATAGAATGATAGAGGCATCAATTCTTCAAGAAGATCTAGCAATTTAAATATTTACAATTAGCCTATGTTGGAGTACCTCAGTATATAAACCAAAAGGAAAAGGAAAAATAAACAGCAGTACAATAATAGTTTGAGATCTTAATATCCTACTTTCAACAAATGGACAGATTATCCAGACAGAGAATCAATAAGAAATGGTAGATTTGAACAACACTATAGATGGACTAAACATATACAAAACATTCTATACAACAATGGCAGGATACATATTCTTCTCAAGTGCACATGGAACATTTTCTAGGATAAATGGTAGGTTAGGTAACAAAAATCTTAGAAAAACTATAAGAAGATAGAAATCATACTGAGTATCTCTGACCAAAATGGCATGAACCTAAAAATCAATAACAGTAGAGAACTGGATAATTCTTGAACACTGAAATCAAACAGCTCTCTCCTGAGTTACCAATGGATCAAAAAGAAATTAAAGGGGAAATAGAAAAGTACGTTGAGACAAATGAAACTGGAAATACAACATGCCAAAACTTATGGGATACAGCAAATCCAGTTCTAAGAGGGAAGCTCATAATAATAAATACCTACATTAAGAAACAGAAGATATCAAATAAGCAAGCTAACTATGCTTCAAGGAACTGGAAAATTAAACTGAACTCAAAGTTAGCAGAAAGAAGAAAATAATAAATATTAGAGCAGAAACAGAGGATAGAAAAACAATAGAAAAGATTTTTAAAAACTAAGAGCTATTTCTTTAAAAAGATAAATAAAATTGGCAAGCCTTTAACTAGTCTAATCATGGGAAAAGGAGACATTACATATGATACTACAGAAATATAAAGGATCAGAAGAGGTTATTATCAACAACTATATACCAACAAATGGGACATCCTAGAAGAAATGGAAAAATTCTTAGAAATATATTATCTACCAACACCAAATTGGGAAGAAATAGAATATCTGAATAGATCAATTACTAATAAGGATATTGAATCCCATGCACTTGGATGAGAAGAATTAATATTGTTAAGGTGACCATACTATGCAAAGCAATCTACAGATTTAATGGAATCCCTTTCAAATTACCCGTGGTATTTTTCACAGAACAAGTAATACTAAAATATATGTGGAACTTAAAAAACCCAGAATTGCCAAAGCAGTACAAAGGAAAAGAATAAAGCAGGATGCATAACCCTCCCAGACAATACTAAAAGCTACAGTAATCAAAACAGTGTGATACTGGCACAAAAACATATATAGATCAATAGAGAACCCAGAAATTAACCCACACACCTAAGGTCAATTAATATTCAACAAAGGAGGCAATAATACACAATGGGGGAAAGACAATCTCTTGTGCAAGTGGTGTCAGTAAAGTTGGACAGCTGCATGTAAATCAGTGAAGTTAGAATACACCCTCACACCATACACAATAACAAACTCAAAATGGCCCAATAACTTAAATATAAGGCATGACACCATTAAACTCCTAGAAGAGAACATAGGCAAAACATTCTGACACAAATTGTACCAATATTTTCTTAGGTCATTTTACCAAGGAAATAGAAATAAAAGCAATAACAAAGCCCAAAATTGTTAATAAAATGTTCAAACTATTGTACAAGCATCTGGAGAGACAACACAATCCCTGTCAAGATTCCAAAGGCATTTTTTTACATCAGTAGAAAAAACAATCCTAAAATATATGAAAAAACCAAAGACCCTCAAATAACCAAAGCAATTCTGAGACAGAAGAAGAAAGCATGAGGCATCATATTTTATGATTCTAAACTGCATTGTAAACCTGTAGTCATTGAAACTGTATGGCCTTGGCATTAAAACAAACACATATAACAGTGGAACAGAAATGAGAGCCCAGAAATAAACCCATGCATATATGGTCAGTTCAGTCGCTCAGTCATGAGCTATCATGACTATATCAAAGCTAGTCTGACTATCATGTCTGACTCTTTGTAGCCCCATGGACTGCAGCACACCAGGCTTCCCTGTCCATCACCAACTCCCAAAGCTTGCTCAAACTCATGTCCATCAAGTTGGTGATGCCATCCAACCATCTCATCCTCTGTCGTCCCCTTCTCCTCCTGCCTTCAATCTTTCCCAGCATCAGGGTCTTTTCCAATGAGTCAGTTCTTCACATCCGGTGGCCAAATATTGGAGTTTCAGTTTCAGCATCAGTCCATCCAATGAATATTCAGGACTGATTTTCTTGAGGACTGACTGGTTGGATCTCCTTGCAATCCAAAGGACTCTCGAGAGTCGTCTCCAACACCACAGTTCAAAAGCATCAATTGTTCGGTGCTCAGCTTTCTTTATGGTCCAACTCTCACATCCATACATAACTACTGGAAAAACCATAGCTTTGACTAGACAAAGGCTTTGATGTCATCAATAAAGCAGAAGTAGATGTTTTTCTGGAACTCTTTTGCTTTTTCTATGATCCAGTAGATGTTGGCAATTTGATCCCTGGTTCCTCTGCCTTTTTTAAACCCAGCTTGAACATCTGGAAGTTCACTGTTGATCTACTATTGAAGCCTCACTTGGAGAATTTTGAGCATTACTTTTCTAGTATGTGAGATGAGTGCAATTGTGCAGTAGTTTGAGCATTCTTTAACATTGCCTTTCTTTGGGATTGGAATGAAAACATAGCTTTTTCCAGTTCTGTGGACACTGCTGAGTCATGGAGAAACTGAAGATAGCTTCAGTAAGTGTTGCTGGGGAAAAGCACTTATAAAAATAAAATGAAGGTATACCCCTATCATCTACCCTTCACAAAAAGGAATCAACTTAAACACTTAAATGGAAGACCTGAAACATTAAACTCATAGAAAAAAAGATAGGAAAAACACGCCTTAAGGTGGGTCTTAGCAATGATATTTTTTTAAAGATATTTAAAAATAAAGCAGGGGGAATTACATCAAACTACAATGCCTCCACACCACAAAAGAATCAACCACTATAGAATAGGAAGAAATATTTGCAAATCATATACCTGATGAGTTAATATCCAAAGTGTATTTTAAAACTAATACAACTCAGTAGCACACACACAAAAAAACCCCACCATTAATTAGGGCTTCTCTGGTTGCTCAGTGGTAAAGAATCCACCTGCCAATGCAGGAGACCCAGATTCGATCCCTGATCCCAGAGGATCCCACATGCTGCAGAGCAACAAAGCCCATGTGCGCGCCGCAACTCCTGAGCCTGTTCTCTAGAGCCTGGGAGGTGCAACGAGAGAAGCCACCACAATGAGAAGACTGTGCACAGCAACATGAGTAGCCCCCGTGGAGAAAAGCTACTAGAGAAAAGCCTGTGAAGCAATGGAGACTCAGCACAGTCAAAAATTAATAAATTAATAATAATTCCATTAAAAAATGGGCAAAGGACATGAATATTTTTCCAAAGAAAATATTTGATTCAAATGATGAACAGATACATGAAATAATGCTTAGTCTCACTAATCACTGGGGACATGCAAATCAAAGCCACATGAGATATCTTCTCACATCTGATAGAATGGCTATGATGAAAGAGACAAGAGAAGAAATGCTGGGAAGGATGTGGACAAAAGGGAATCCTAGTACACTGTTGATAGGAATGGAAGTTGGTAAAGCCACTATGGAAAACAGTATAGAGGTTCCACTGAAATTAAAAATAAAACTACCATATGACCCAACAATCTCAGTTCTTGGTATATTTCCAAAGGAAATGAACACATGTTGAAGAGACAGTGACACACCTATGTTTACTATAGCATTATTTATAAGAGCCAAGACAAGGAAATAACCGAAGTGTTCATTGATGGATTAATGGATGAAGATATTGTGATATAATATCTTTAGATAAGTACTATATATACAGATAAAATATGGATAGATAATATATTCATGCATTAAAAAGGAAATCCTGCCATTTGCAACAACATGAATGGACCTTGAGAGCATTGTGCTAAGGAGAATTAGAGGAAGACATATACTGTATGATCTTGCTTACATATGGAAACTTAAAGAAAAATTCATAGATATCTATAAGACAGAAATAGAGTTACAGATATAGAAAACAAATTTATGGATTCCAGGGGGTAAGGGGGTTGATAAATTGGGATGGACATAAACATACAACTATATACAAAAAGGATAACTAATAAGGACCTACTCTATACCATAAGGAACTCTACTCAATACTCTGTAATGACCTATATGGGAAAAGAATCTACAATTGAATAGATATACATATAACTGATTCATCTGAAATTAACACTATAATAAACAACTATACTCCAATAGAAATTTTTTTAAAAAGAAAACTTAATAGAAAAAGAGATCAGACTTGTGGTTATTAAAGCTGACTGTTGTTTAGTCATTAAGTTGTGTCCGACTCTTTTGTGACCCCATGGACTGCAGCTCACCAGGCTCTTCTGTCCACAGAATTTACCAGGCAAGCATGCTGGATTGGGTTGCCAATTCCTACTCCACGGGATCTTCCTGAACCAGGGATTGAACCAGTGGCTTCTGCATTGGCAGTTGGATTCTTTACCACTGAGTTGCCAGGGAAGCCCTACTTGAGATGGGGGAGGAAGGAGTACTAATTAGATGAAGGTGGTCAGAGGTAAAAATTTTTCGTTGTCACATAAATAAGTACTGGGGACAAAACATACAACATGTTTGCTGTAATTAACACTGCTGTGTGGTTTATTTGAAAGTTGCTAATAAAGTAAATCCTAAAATCTCATCACAAGGGAAAAAACGTTCTTTTTTGTGTGTATGTATCTGTATGAAACAATGAATGTTAAATAACCTTATTGAATCACTTCACAGTATACCTAAATCAAGTCCATACACTGCACACCTTAAACTAATACAGTGCTGTATGTCAATCATATCTCAATAAAATTGGAAAAAACTATAAGGTACACAACTGGGAGATACCACTGAAATAGTACAGGTGGAATACGCATTAGAGGTGGAGCTTCAAGTAGGTATTATAGGGGGAGTAGGGCTGGAGTAAGAGGGCATATATATATACATACATATATGTATGTATATATATATACAGATATATATATATATATAAATGGATCATATAACTTTATCTATTTTGTTGAAGAGTACATGCATAAAGTCTGAAGATGATAGTACCAAAAAACTTTAAACACCTTGTCTTCAAAGTTGACAGGCCTCATCAGTTCTGCAAAATATTTTCATTCCTATTTCCCTCCCTGACTTCCCTGCCAGGAAGCACAGAGCCAAAATTAATACTCACATAGAGAAAAAGATATTTGCATATATTTTATATGCACCGTATGCCTCTTTCATCCACAGCCTTAATATTATAATGATAATGTTTTTAAAATTACTCAGAGTGGGAATTTCTTGACCTTGGGCTCAAGTAGATCTCGATTTGAAAGTTCCAGCACTTTCTAGCTTTGAAGGAATTAATAAGTCTTGAGGTCTCTGAACCTCTATTTCTTCATTTAAAGTAGAAAAATTTTAAGTTGCTGTTTACTGAGTCTGTTGCATCATTCTAGGAAAAACTGTAGAAGCAAAGGACTGGTTCCTGGTAGGTGGTGGGTGTTCCACGGGTGCTACTCCCCTTTCCTCCTGCATGATGTGAGAGGCCATCTCTCTGTTCTGTCCTGGTCTGAACACCACAGAGCCTGTCCTATGTCTGACTGGAAAATACTCCCATCTGCTTAGGCCTAATTGATGTTCCCCCTCCAGCTTCCTTTCATCCCAACCCTAGTTAGATGCTGCATAGAGGGTCCCCAGGACACACACGTCCCTCCCCTCCTAACTTCTCCCTAGGTAAATAACAGATGCCATTGTCTTCTGTTGGGCTCATTAGAGATGCTTAATCATCTGAGCCCCTGTGGTGGCACGGCCATAAAGGAGACAGCCTTACCAGGGTGTGGGGAACGGCAGAGCTCCAGCTTTGGGAGTCCTAAAACTGATGAGGGCGTTGGCAGTGCCTCTGAGCCTCACAGCCTAGTGTCGGGGGAACCCCCCTTCCCGATCTGGATATTCTGTTAACTGATTATATTCGAAATGTCAAGGAATATTTCACAACCCTGCTTCTCCTTTAAACTCTCTCTGATCCCAAAAGAGACATCTCTGGGTCTACAGCTGTTCATAAGTGACAAATGAAAAAAGATGTATTTAGATTGTTCCTTTAACAGCTTGAGAGAAAAGCAAAGCAGCCTTGAAACTGTGGGATTATGTTTGGAACCCTGGTCAGTGAGCCCAGTACATAGCAATGAGGGTTATTTCAACCCAAGCTCCAGCTCCAACTCCCAAGGTGACCTCACAGGTAGGAGACAGTGCACATTCAGGTGACTCAGTGACAAGAAGGGCACGCACTTGTGTGTTAGTCACTCACTCATGTCCTACTCTTTGCAACTGCGTGGACCCTCCAGGCTCCTCTGTCCATGGGATTCTCCAGGCAAGAATACTGGAGTAGGTTGCCATGCCCTCCTCCAGGGGATCTTCCCAGCCCAGGGATCGAACCCAGGTCTCCCAATTTGCAGGCAGATTCTTTACTGTCTGAGCTACCCAGGGGGACAGACACCAAACTGACACCCAGGTGCTGCTCTGAGAACCTTCATTAAGTCTGAAGACTCTGAAGCATCTGAATCTGGCTTT
Source organism: Muntiacus reevesi (assembly GCF_963930625.1). Taxonomy (NCBI): domain Eukaryota; kingdom Metazoa; phylum Chordata; class Mammalia; order Artiodactyla; family Cervidae; genus Muntiacus; species Muntiacus reevesi. The sequence continues at coordinate 245,873,323 of NC_089250.1, forward strand.
CACGGTGGCTGCTTCTGAGCATCTGTCCATGGGTCTAATTTCTGGAGCTGGTCTATTTCAGGCACGTGTTTGTGGATTCCTGATGCACCCAGCAGTTAACATTCACGTCTAGCTACCCTGGGTGCCAGACACAATCTCCTTCTCACACTCCGCTGTGTCCTAATGCAGCAGATGGCTTTGGTGCCAAGGATAACAGCCCTCTGACCTACACCTGATTTCAGCCACAGCTGTGGCTGACAGCTCAATTCACCCTAAGAGCTCCCCTAGCTTAGTTAATACACAGGACAGGGGTTACTGGCTGACGGGGAAGAGTAGGCCATCGCAGCCCCAGCGTCTTACAGCAACTTGGTTCATTTTCTCCCTCCTGCCCTCTTTTCCCTTCCCCCATATAGATAAATCATTGACACAGAGATCTGAAAGTGGGATTCATGAATGAGCAGCCTCATAAGCTTTACCTGAGAGACTGACAGAAATGCAGAATCTCGGATAGGTTCCATTGCAAACCTACTGGGTCCTATTCTGCATTTTAGAAAGATCTTCAGGGACTTCCCTGGTGGTCTGGTGGCTAAAACTCCATGCTCCCAATGCAGGGGGCCTGGGTTCTATCCCTGGTCAGGGAACTCGATCCCACATGCCACAACAAAGATGAACCCACATGTGGCAACTAAGACCTGGCATAGCCAAGTAAATAAATCAACTAATTAAAACAATAAGAAGATCTTCAGATTATTCTGAGGAACACTAAAATTTGAGAATCACTAGTCTATACTGTTTTATGCATAGGAGGAAAAAAATGTCTGACCCAAAAGATGTCTGGCCCATCAACTCTGTCTGCTTTCGGATAATGATGGTGGCTCTAATATGAAATGGAGTAGACAAGACTCTTTCTTTTTTAAATTGAAGGAGAAAACTGCCTCATGCTGTTACCATGTTATATTTCATTGTCAAACATTAAGAATCATTCAATTAATTAACTTGGAAAACAAAGTTACTTTAGATTACTGAATGCAGGTTCATTCTGGTGCTTCAACACCAGCAGTGCCAGAAAGAATAATTTCCTGAAAGCTTCCTGTTGCCATACAAAGGAAGTAATTCTTGAGGGGGAAAAAAAAATAACAGCCCTAATAGAATTGCTTTTCATTTGCAGTCATGCAGGAAGTTGCCAAATGTTTGTGCTCACCTATTCTATCAAAAAGTTGCTTTCTTGCCATAATTAAAATATATGATGGCTGCTCCACTAACCACATCATAACTCTGCCCAGGTATTGAGATTTTCTCAACTAAACCTCACTGTTATGAATAGATCTTAAGTTGTTGAAGCTGGGATAGGCTGTTTACACATGAATGAGAACCAACTCCTTTCTTTTATAGGACACACTTATGTGCACAAGCAGGTGTGAGTTCATACATGCGGGCTTCAGGGAATTGTCCCCGCTGGAATTCTATTACAGACTCCTCAACTCTGAACACAAGGCTCTTCTCTGGTCTTTTCAATGTATGAGCATTTGTTTCATCAAAGGAACGATTGGAAGTTTAGGAAAAAAAAATAGTTCATTCTAGCTCTATCTATATTTACCTACCCACATTTCCTCCCTCCTTTTTCTTTCTCTTAACTACCTACATATCTACCTTATTATCAACTGTTTAAAACTAAAGAACATTAATTTGAGCAAGCTCAGAGACATCCAGCATGGGACATATCTATTCCCATAATTTTTTCACATAAATTCTGTCAATGGTAGCTGATGTCTGACTCTGTACATCATGACACTAAGGACTACTCATTCCTTTTGAGTATGGACTGGTTTTGCTCCTTTGGATCACCTATAATCATACTCTAAAGACAGTTGGTTGGGCATAATTTAGTGGCTTTACTCTGTAAGTGGCCATTGTTTCTGAATTCTGAGTGATTTCTGGTTCCTGCTCATATTTCCTTTGAGTTCAGCAAAGGGAGCATTTCTAGTTTAGTCTTTGGAGCCCACCTTGTCAGCTTTCAGGGTTGGCTTACTCCAGCTCTTGTAAATCATCTCTTTTTTTCCCCCCAGAGACAAAAACCTACCTCTTGCTGTTCACCAAGTCACAGGAGGAAAAGGAATGCTAGGATCACACACAGGGAGACTCCACAAATGGAAGGAGTGAAGTCACATCTCTTCATACAAGTGATAATGTCCTTATATCAGCCCAGGTGCTCATTTTTTACATCACATGCATCACCCGATTTGACCATCATCACAACCTTATCAGATAGGCAGTTTCTACACCTTTAGTTCCATTTTACAGAAAAACAAAAGCTTGAGGCTCAGAGAGAAAGAAGACTCGTTGCCCCTGAGGTCACTTCCTCAGTTCTTTCTAAGAAGCCCGGGGCTGAACATTTCCACGGCTGTGAAAATGCTTTACCTCAAGAAGCATATCTGTTCACCCCAACTTCCAGATTATTCTAGGCCGGCTTTGCTGAATAAATAGCATGGTGTGCATTTGTAAAGGGGCCTGAAAGGCATGTGTTCCGGGAAACGGCATTTCTTGTGACGTAGCCGCCATGCACGGCACACAATTATTTATAGTGCTCAACTTTATCCTCCAGGCTGTGGGTTTCCTCTCTCACCTTTTAAACTCTCAAATATGAAGCCTACTTGACCACTAATACATTGTGATGGCTTCAAAGTAAGTCCCCACAAATGGAAGCTGCTCTTTAATTATTCAGAAATATGACAAAACCCATCATCAATCCCCAGGTCTGAGTCACAGGGGGACCCCGGCAGCAGTTCAAGCATTACTCCCAAACCGCAGCCACTCAGACAAGAATAACAGCAGATGCTTGGGCCTCCCCAACAACCGACCCAGCAATAAACCCATCCTCAGGGCTCTGTCCCTTGGCTGTTGCATGCTGGGATGACAAGGGTTTTCAATTGGTGCTGTGAGGAAAGGAAACCTCCCCTCACAAGACATACACACTCACACATTCACACACTCATGCTCATAGTGTCAATCAATCTAAGAGGCAGACTAAGAATGCAAGATCCTTAAGCTACCATTCCGACCACTCCTCTGCAATCAGAAAGACAAACCTGTTTGTCTCACTGCTTTCGACCAATTACTGTAAGTCTCACAGTGACGTCTAGATACCTTGTGCATCTCCTTATGATACCTTTCTTTATCCACTCCCGTCGTCTGAGCACTAAGTCTCTGCTGAGCCCTTGTACTGAGCACTGGAGCAATAAGGACGGGCCCTGCCAGCCCCTTCCCTGAAGGACCATGCCACTGTCTTGTGTGAGACACGACAAAGAGAAGCTGGGGGCGGCCAGGCTTACTGTGGGCTGGCCACCATCCAAGCCTGCCCACCATTCACGTGCATCGTGTAATCAAGGCCATGCCCCAATCTAGGAGAGTCACCTGGGGACACCCACCTCTTTAGGAGAGAGGATCTGCTGTCATCTCTGTTTCACAGAGGGGGAAACTGAGGCCTGGACTTCACTCAAGCATAACTAGAGGGGCTGCTGTGATCTGAAGGTTTGTCTCTGCAAAATCCGTATGTTGAAATCCTAATGCCCAATGTGATGGCATGAGAAGGTGGGGCCTTTGGGAGATGCTTAGGTCAGGAGGACGGAGCCCATGTGAGTGATATTAGTGCCTTTATAATAACAGTAGAGTCTCCAGAGAGATCTCTAGCCCTAACTACTGTGTGCAAACACAGTGGGAGGCATGGGCTATGAACCAGGAAGGGGCCTGTCACCAGAAGGCAACCATGCCAGTGCCTTGATCTTGGACTTCTCAGCCTCCAGAACTGTGAGCAAGAGATCTCTGTTGTTTATAAGCCACCCAGCCAGGGGTATTTTGTTACAGTAGTCAGGACAGACTAAGGCAGTGGCCCATGCTCTGATGTTTGGATGGAGTATTACAGGACCCAGAAGAGGGCCCCAAAAGGAGATGGAAAGAGGTGAACCAGAGCCTGGGTGGACTCTCCCCTAAAAGCCGCCCCCTGAGGTCAGTGCTGAAGATGACCAGGAATCATTCAAGGAAAGGAAGGTGGAAACAGCATCCCAGCAGAGAGGGAGGGGCACAGCCTGGGTGCAGATGTGACACCGCAAAGCAGGGACATGTCTCCAGGATGCTCACTGTGGCTGAAGAAGGAGGCGTGCGGCGGGAGGGGGAGTTGGGGAGAGAGGAAGGGCTCAACAGTCTCAGGGCGGGATGTGCTCAGCCACAGAAGGCAGTGCTGCACAGGGAGTGAGGCAGAGGCCTGCGGGAGAGAATTATGGGGCCACTTCTGGGACTCTGACGGACTGTGACCCCACCTCCCTGCCACGCTCACAGCACACACGCTGAGCAGGCAGTCAGTCGTGGAGGGCTGGAGACCCAATCAGAGCCGCAGGGATCCAGGCAAGACAACCAGATGGGGTGGGTGGGGTGCAGGGCATAGTTTCAAGGGGAACTAGCCAGGGTGGGAGGCTAAATTTTCTCCAAATATTAAAGGAACTGAAGGGCTCAGAGAGAACAATGGTAGAGGCATGTGGGCCAAGATATGGAGACTTCTCAGCAGCCTCAGGCTGCCCTGGGGCCTGACGGTCATGGGGGCATGGATAACCAGTAGAAGATGCTGAGCATGGGGAGACCCTGTCCCTCTAGTCATGAGAGGGGTCTGCTCCTCTTGGGGCTCAGTCCTCAGCCCACTCTCTGGCTGGGGGGAGACCTGCAGCCCTCCTTTCCTGGTCAATAAATGACAGAAGTGCACTTGTCCTTCACAGCCCAAAAACTGCACATTGATGCTTCTGTAAATGGAAGCTCTTTGCACAATATGTCTGTAATGTGCTCTAAGTGAGCGTGAAAGAGTGAGCTGACAGTTTGGGGTCACAGTCGCCATCCCTGGGGGTAGATGCAGGCAGTGTGACATGGAAAGGCGGAAGACGAGGTAGGGGGATGGGGTGGGGGGTGTGTTTCATGATACCAGTATGAAGGCCAGACCGTCCCCTTGGGGATGTAGGGGAGATGGCAACAGTAGGGGGGCAGTGATGGGGGAGAAGGGAACCCACCCCCTCTCCTCCACCAGGAAGGCTCTGGAAAAGTGAGCAATGATGCAGGTGTGCAGCTGAAGGTGGACCTGCCTGGGTTCTGAAGGGAATGAGAGAAAATCACAAACTGATACATGGGAAAAAGAAGAACGAGGATGGGGATCAGAGGCATAGGGGCCACTAAGTCACCACAAGTCTTTCTGATGGAAACATAGAAGGTCTACGAAATGGGGATGTGGTGCTTTGGGGAGGCTACTCACCTTCCAAGAGTCACATAGAGGGCCATTTCCTCAAGACCAGAGCCCACTGCTCCTGTAGTGAGTGTCCTCCTACTCTTGCCCACCCCCACGTTTATGCCTTCTTGGCTGAACCCTCCAGCTCCCCTGGGGAACCTGGAGCCCAGAAGGGGTCTCTGACAACACAGAACCTTCCCAGCCCTGCCTCCTCCTGGAGGGCAAGACCAGGCTCTGCACTCTGATGCCCTGGGTCCTGTGCTGCCCAGGCTCAGAGGGAGAAGGGACTGGGATGGGGCAATAATGCCAGTGTGCGCCTGAGGCCATGCTGGTGCACTCAGCCTCCTGATGCTGAGCCCACCCTGTGTGTGGACACTGGTCTAGATGGAGCCAATCTCCCTTCAGGAGAGCAGGACTTACACCCGCCCGGGACTGAACCCTGATACCCAAACACACCACAGAGTCCTGATCCCAACTCAGCCTCCCTCACCCGCCAGCCTCTGGGAGGCTCCCACAGGCTTCCCAGTGATACACAGGTGTGGGTCCCGATCTGTCCACCTCCCGGCTTTGGCTCCCAACTGTATCATAGAATGTCTTCCTCCCTTCCTGGTCATGTTGCTCATAGACCATCTAGGTCCTCATCCTCCTCACTGTTAGAACTACTGATGTAGCAGTGCTGAGAGAGGTCAGGTTCACTTCATGTGACCAGTTTTCAAGATCACCTCCACCTTGAACATTGGGAGTTCTCTCCATGGGAGGTCAGTTCATGAGATACGGGATCATGGCTATAAAAGTGCCAAGCTTGGGGAGGGGAGAAGGAGCTGACAGAGAAAGGAGGTGGAATAGGAGAGTGGTCAGGAGCTCCCTTTCAGAGTGAGATGTATTTGTTGAAATTCTGCCTCTAACATGCATGGTTATAAGACTGAACAGTTTTCTTAGGGGTGAGAACAACCTCATGAGAGCTACTTATACAAGTTCTTCTGAAGGTATAGGCTGACCTACGTGCTTGTAGCCTGAACGGGCACTGCATAGACTTGACTGCCCTGTATCCTGTGCCATCCCTGGGAACTAGTGATTATTCCCATTTCACAGCTGCAGGACGTTGAGCTCAGAGGGAGGAGACATGAAGGAGATCCCGTGATGACTCAATACTGGAGCCCGTACTTGGACCTTGATCTGGTCATCTCCAAAGCCCACATTTCTTTCCCTACCAATGACAGAGCCCTTCCTCTTTGCCTCTCGTAACCATACTGGGAGGAAATGTCAAGTATAATTCCTGAATCTTGAGCTTGAGAAAGCTTGAGAAAGTCAGGCCAAGAAGTGCGGCAAATATAGTACACATGACATATCTGGTGGGAAGATAAAAAATGTCAAGTTTTGAAACCATGAATTATTTTCCTTCTGTTTCCTCAAATCAGCACAAGCCCATCTGCCTGCGGTTTTCCTAAGGCAGTATGCTGAGAACAAGTTTCAATGAGGTCTCCCTGGCTCCCTTAAACCTCCCATGACACTGTCTGAAGACACACAGGAGGCACAAGAGTTAGAAAACTGGTGGCTGCCTGGTGGTAGATTTCAGGAGCCCAGGCAAGATCTTGAACCCTATTCCTAAGTACCCAGCCTGACTACAGATACCACAGCTTAAATTTCTTTTCTTAGTAATTATTACAGATAAGAAAACATGACTTCATCCCTCAATCAGAAAAATGGAGTTGGCTAAGAAATTCCCCAGGACAACATGTTCTAAATTTCTTACTAAGGTGTGCGTGACTGATATTAGGGAGCAAAAGAGGATGCAAGTTCAGCACTTTATATACACTTTGTATCCCACTCATCTTGATAGTAACCATGCAGGGTGTGTGTTGTTATGACTGTTCCCATTTTACAGATGAGGCACATCAGTGACTATTAACCAAAGGACATTCATCTGGGCAAATACAGACAGACTTGCGCTAGAGCTAGAGTTTGAACTAAGGTAGTTGTGAATGCGGGAGCAGTGATAGACTCCTGAGAGAAAATGTGATCCAATGTTCCCATTTCATAGATATAGAAAGCGAATCCCAGATAAAAAAATGTGCCTTGCAAGTGTTCACATAATATGTTAGAGCCTTTGTTCTTATCTCCTTAGGCTCTTACTTACTCATACTTCTGATGACAGATCTTTTCTTAGGTGTTCTGAGGACTGACGACCTTCAGCAGTCACCTTTAGTTACTCTGCCTAGATCCTCTCTCCAGGTGGGGGCACCCCTCTCCCAGCCCCCATGAATGCTGGTTGCTCATGGCTGCAATCTCTCAGAAGAACTGACCTTGACTAACAGGAGCCACAAGACCAGAGTGGACTGACAGGTGATTCCCAGGCTGTGCCCCCTACAGTGGCTTCATGTAGCCAGCAAATGACTGATGTCAGTCACTTACATGACTTTCTTTATGATGGGAGCATACCTCTTCAGAACTCCTCGTGAGATCAGTCCAAAAACAAGTCTCCAGCTAAGAAAACATCCTTTCTTAGCTTATTTTCTTTTGCCCTATTTTTACTCCTCTCAGTTTCCTTTTTCTTAAAATATACTCCTTCAAGAAGTCACTTGCATAAGAATCATCTGCGTCTTAGACTCCATTGCTAGGGAACCCATCCTAAGATACTGTCTAAGGAAAGAGGCAGTCGCACGTTGCAAGGGATTGAGACTGGACACTGAAGTCTTTGCCATTAAATTGTTTTCCCGGATACCATACTAGAACATATTATAGGGTCTCAAAATAAGAACTCAATGTTGTTTAAACTCAGAGGGGCCTTAAAGGCATCTGCTCAATCCTTTCATTTTAGAGATGGGATAGCCAACACCCAGTGAGAGCAAGCAACTTACCCAGCTCACACAGAATTGGAACTCAAATCAACTCCCACAAACAATAGTACATACAGACCAAAGACAACCCATATTCCCATTCCTACATGGAATGTATTATCCCCTGCTCCAAGAGAACTGGGAGAACTTCTCTGTGGTGGAAGAAGGTGGGGTTGGTGTTCAGAGGTTTGATGAGATCCTGTCTGGCTACTTTTTTGTCTATAATTCATTGTTCACAGAATGAAAGCCATGCTCCTTGGCCCAGCATTTAGGTATTTTCACAAGGCAATGCCCTCGAGCCTTTGTGCCTGACATCCCCTGCTCCCCAAGACACCTTGAGAACATCTGCCCTTCATCTTTCTCTTATCCAAGCCTATTGTACTATTGCTGGTCCTTACTAGAATATATGTAGAATTATAAGATAAAATGCAAATGCCCAGTAAAATATGAATTTCAGCTAAACAACATATATGTTCTGGTACAAATATGTCCCAAATATTGCCTGGGATATACCTATACTAAAAAAGTATTTAATTGCGTACCTAATCTAGCATATTTGTTACTCCTTCTGCCTGAAATCCTCTGCCCCACAACTTATGGGCACTGTGGGGGAAGGAGAGGCGGGATTAATTGAGAGAGTGCTATGATTTATATATACACCAGCACGTGTAAAACAGCTAGTGGGAAGCTGCTGCTGTATAGCACAGGGAAATATATTCAATATCCTGTGATAAACCATAAGAAAAAGAATATATATATATATATACATATATATATATATATATGTATATATACGTATATGTATAACTGAGTCACTTTGCTGTGGAGCAGAAATTAACACAACATTGTAAATCAACCATGCATCAATGAAATTTAAGAAAAAAAATAACGACATGGATAGTAGCTAGACTGATCATGGAAAGTCTTTTGAGGACAAAACACTTTTAATGTGAATCTGAGAGATAAATAGTCTGTTGTATGAAAAGCAGGGGAAAGGGGGTTTCAATAAGAAAGAACTGCCTGTGAGGAGGACCTGAGGCCAGCAAAAGCTTGTCACATGTGAAACTGTTAGAGGAATTGAATAGACAAGAGGGACAAGAAGCACGAGATAAGTACAGAGCTGTAAATAGGGGCTAGATCACATGCGACCTTATCAGTTGTGTCAAGGAGGTTATTTGAAGGAAAGTAGGAGGCTGTTGTCTGAGGAGACCTTGCAAATAGCTATGAAAAGAAGAAAAGTGAAAAGCAAAGGAGAAAAGGAAAGATATTCCCATTTGAACGCAGAGTTCCAAAGAATAGCAAGGAGAGATAAGAAAGCCTTTTTCAGTGATCAATGCAAAGAAATAGAGGAAAACAACAGAATGGGAAAGACTAGAGATCTCTTCAAGAAAATTAGAGATATCAAGGGAACATTTCAGGCAAAATGGGTTTAATAAAGGACAGAATGGTATGGACCTAACAGAAGCAGAAGATATTAAGAAGAGGTGGTAAGAACACACAGAAGAACTGTACAAAAAAGATTTTCATGGCCCAGATAATCACGATGGTATGATTACTCACCTAGAGCCAGACATCCTGGAATATGAAGTCAAGTGGGCCTTAGAAAGCATCACTATGAACAAAGCTAGTGGATGTGATGGAATTCCAGTTGAGCTATTTCAAATCCTAAAAGATGATGCTGTGAAAGTACTGCATTCAATATGCCAGCAAATTTGGAAAACTCACCAGTGGCCACAGGACTGGAAAAGGTCAGTTTTCATTCCAACCCCTAAGAAAGGCAATGCCAAATAATGCTCAAACTACCGCACAGTTGCACTCATCTCACACGCTAGTAAAGTAATGCTCAAAATTTTCCAAGTCAGGCTTCAACAATACGTGAACTGTGAACTTCCAGATGTTCAAGTTGGTTTTAGAAAAGGCAGAGGAACCAGAGATCAAATTGCCAATATCCACGGGATCATCGAAAAAGCAAGAGAGTTCCAGAAAAACATATATTTCTGCTTTATTGACTACACCAAAGCCTTTGACTGTGTGGATCACAATAAACTGTGGAAAATTCTGAAACAGATGGGAATACCAGACCACCTGATCTGCCTCTTGAGAAACCTGTATGCAGGTCAGGAAGCAGCTGTTAAAACTGGGCATGGAACAACAGACTGGTTCCAAATAGGAAAAGGAGTATGTCAAGGCTGTATATTGTCACCCTGCTTATTTAACTTCTATGCAGAATACATCATGAGAAACGGTCGGCTGGAAGAAGCACAAGCTGGAATCAAGATTGCTGGAAGAAATATCAATAACCTCAGATATGCAGATGACACCACCCTTATGGCAGAGAGTGAAGAGGAACTAAAAAGCCTCTTGATGAAAGTGAAAGAGGAGAGTGAAAAAGTTGGCTTCAAGCTTAACATTCAGAAAACTAAGATCATGGCATCTGGTCTCATCACCTCATGGGAAATAGATGGGGAGACAGTGGAAACAGTGTCAGACTTTATTTTTGGGGGCTCCAAAATCACTGTGGCCATGAAATTAAAAGACGCTTACTCCTTGGAAGGAAAGTTATGACCAACCTAGATAGCATATTAAAAAGCAGAGACATTACTTTGCCAACAAAGGTCCGTCTGGTCAAGGCTGTGGTTTTTCCAGTAGTCATGTATGGATGTGAGAGTTGGACTGTGAAGAAAGCTGAGTGCCAAAAAATTGATGCTTTTGAACTGTGGTATTGGAGAAGACTCTTCAGAGTCCCTTGGGCTGCAAGGAGATCCAACCAGTCCATCCTAAAGGAGATCAGTCCTGGGTGTTCACTGGACGGACTGATGCTGAAGCTGAAACTCCAGTACTTTGGTTACCTCATGTGAAGAGTTGACTCAGTGCAAAAGACCCTGATGCTGGGAGGGATTCGGGGCAGGAGGAGAAGGGGATGACAGAGGATGAGATGGCTGGATGGCATCACCGACTCGATGGGCATGAGTTTGAGTAAACTCTGGGAGTTTGTGATGGACAGGGAGGCCTGGCGTGCTGCGATTCATGGGGTCGCAAAGAGTCAGACATGACTGAGCAACTGAACTGAACTGAACTGAACTGAGGAAGCTGTTAACGGACCTTCGAGCAGAGCAGTGACACAAACTGATTTAGGCAGAGATCACACTTACTGCTATGAGCCTCTTTCATCTCTGAACCCCCAAAGTTTGTACTGAATACACTTCATAAACATTTGATAAATAAATAAGTCTATTACCTTAGCTGACCATCGCTCACCTCATCTGTAACAGGACCTTTGGAACTTCCATGCTGACACTTTCTCATCCAGGAAGAACAGTGGCCCACTGTTTACATGCCCCCACTTGTTAAGAAAGTTGTCAAGAGGTACTTAAGACTCTCAGAACACCCGTCCTCAGATGTAACTGAGCTTTGGTCTAAAGAAGAGCTTTATCCTCTGAGCCATCCGGGAAGCCCAAAAAGTGAGTGTTAGTCAGTCAGTCATGTCTTAACTCTTTGGGACCCCATGGAATGTAGCTTGCCAGGCTCCTCTGTTCATGGGATTTTCCAAGCAAGAATACTGGAGTGGGTTGCCATTTCCTCCTCCAGGGGATCCTCCTGACTTAGGGATCAGCCCCACATCCCCTTCACTGACAGGTGAGTTATTTACAACTTAGTCACCTAGGAAGCCCTCTCGGGACTTTCAGGTCTCCAATATTGCCCCGAACGTCTCTCAAGGTTTATAGCCTGTTGCTCCCCTTCTTTTTCCCAACTCACGTCATGCCCAACATAACTTATACTGCTTAAACACCTTTTGTTCAAAGAGCTCTCTCCCCATCTTTTATTTTCAGCTCCCAAATGTCAATATTCTTAGCACCTATCCTAGATGCCAAGGTCTTCCATATCACCCTGTTCTTCCTGTGCACCAGTGGGAAGGTCCATACCCTGCCCTGAGCACCACAGCCCTGCATCGAGACCTTTCTCCCATCCTGGCTGTTGTCCACCACTCGCTAAGATCAGTTACATCCCACCATGGCCATCAGTTCCTTTAATGAGCTAGGGATACCAGTTCTCCCTTTCTGAATGCCCCACAGGGTCAAGCCTTATTATTGGAAGAAGGAGAGAAAGGAGGCAGAGAGCACAATCTACTAACTAGCATCTCATCTCACTTTTACAGCCATCCTGTATGATAATTCTACTAGCCACACTTTTCAGATGAGAAAACTGAGGTACACAGAGGTTAAGCAAACACCTTGACCCCTAGGTCTTAAGGGACCAAGTCTGATTTAACTCTGAGCCCATCTAATTCTAAGACTGATGTATCCCCAGCCTCTACTCAGGGCCACCCCAACAAAGCTACTTTGCTTTTTAAGACTATCTGCCTTCCTCTCCCATCTGCAACACACTCTTCTCCTGCACTTATTGCAAAGATCATGTGTACTGCACCTCACACCTCTCCCCCGGCCCTTCCCTGAAATCTGGTGTTTCAATGGGACTGAGCCACTGAGCCTCCTACAAACACCACAGGACTGGAGGGACTGTGTGCATTCCAAGGGACCAGATTGGACCAGAGGCACCAGTGTGTACTACATCTGCCACAAGAGCGGTGAGACATTTTAGGCTCATTTAGTCTCACTTGTTTGCAGAGCTCATCTGGAACTTTTCTCTGGGAAATCAAACATTATAGCCACAGCAAAAAATGAAAAAAGTCATTTTACCCTATTCTGCAGGTCATAAGTGGTTGCCTAGAATAAGAAGTCTCCTTCTGGTTGACCACTGCCAAAAAAATAAAGTCTCCTTTGCAAAGACTGAGAGGCGTTGCATGATCAGGCCCCTGGTCTCTTCCCCCTGCTGTTCCAGTCCACCCACAGGGCTGAAAATGCCCCCATTCCAAGGCCTTGGCATGGAAATAAGTCCATAGTCCTGGTGGTGCTCTTTGCTCTACCTAGACTCTATAATCATCTATGTTTCTGGTGAGCTGCTTGTCAACCTCTAAAATGTATCTCACCAACAACCCTCTCTTGAGCTTTCTCAGGGTCCCTGTGACTTTGTTAACAGAATGAACCACTTTCAAAAGTGATGAGAACCCAGCACCCTGTACAAACCTCTAACCAGACTCATTCAACAAGGGTAAAGGCATCACCTGCTAGGTAACATGTGCTGTGTCAGGCTCTAGAGAAACACTAAAGGACCAAAGAAACTAAACCCCTTGCTTCATGAGATTTATGCTCTTCTGCATGGATTGCCCCATTGTCTGAGGCACCTGCAGTGTACTGTTTGTGTCTCCAGGAAAGAACAATTAATTTCCAACTTTGTTTCTCCAGGACAAAGCATGGCACTCAGTACTTGGTAGACATTCAATCATTGTCTTTACATTCGACTGCGGAAGATACAAGTCATGACTGTGTAACACTCACCAGGAAGTCAGGATGCCTGGCTCTGCCCCAAACAACCTGCATGATCCCAGAACATAACCAGCTCCTGGTCTCAGAAAGAATTCCCTTGCTGAAATTGACAGTTGGAGAGGAGATGCTCTTTGGGGTTACTTTGGGCAATTTGCTTCAAATGAACTACATAATCTACAGTGTACTTTTCATAGGAGAGAAAAATAAAATACAAAGCTCTGGGTAGATCCTAACTGGACATGGAGTGAGAATTACCAGGAAGTCCCAAAGTTTCAGCCACTGCCTTCTGATCCTAAGCCCAGGGCCCACTGACAACCTAAGAGCCCATCTTCGGATCAATCTCATTGATATTGCTCTGTAACAAAGCTACTTCCCAACAGATGACAGCTCAGAGGTGCTGGCTGGGGTGTCTTGCATCCTGTGTGACTATATCTGTATCTCATACAAGGATGAGTAATGTCCTGAACGTCTGACCCTTTGTGACAGCTACCTTTCTTCTTAACACAAAATAGCTCTAAACGAGAGCTATTCTCTCTAAATGAGAGAACTTGAAACCTCACCAATCCATTCTCAAGATGCATACAGTTTCTCATTATTAGGGAAGACAGGTATTTTGGTGGATCTATGAAAATAATAAAAAAAGCCTGAGTGCCAAAGAATTGATGCTTTTGAGCTGTGGTGTTGGAGAAGACTCTTGAGAGTCCCTTGGACAGCAAGGAGATCAAACCAGTCAATCCTAAAGAATATCAACCCTGAATATTCATTGGAAGGACAGATGCTGAAGCTGAAGCTCCAAAATTTTGGCCACCTGATGCGAAGAGCTGACTCACTGTTAAAAGACCCTGATGCTGGGAAAGATTGAGGGCAGGAGGAGAAGGGGGTGGCAGAGGATGAGATGGTTAGATGGCATCACTGACTCAATGGACATGAACAAACTCTGGAAGATAGTGAAAGACAGGGAAGCCCGGCATGCTACCATCCATGGGGTCACAAGTGGGACACGACTTAGCAACTGGACAAAGAACAGAATGGGAAAACCCCTTAGGTTCTTTTTCCTTCACCCAGACATGACAGCCATTATGAACCAAAGATGGTTAACGACCAGAGGAAGAGAACCATGCAGTCACTGTGCCTTAGGTCCAGTTTGGAAAACCTCCTTTAAAGGCTGAAAAGAGGAAGAATGCCTGAGTGGGAAGTAGCCACTGGATCTCTAAACCTAAAACCCTGCCCTTGATAATCACCCCCCATCCAGAGACTTCTCACCAACTTCTGCTGTCAAGTCTACATTGGCCTCAGGGGGCGCTGTTTGTCATGTAAATGTCATCCCAATTATGGATATGGAAAGTGAAAGAAAGTGAAGTCGCTGCTCAGTCTGACTCTTTGCGACCCCATGGACTGTAGCCTTCAGGCTCCTCCGTCCATGGGAATTTCCAGGCAAGAATACTGGAGTGGGTTGCCAGTTCCTTCTCCAAAGTGAAGTGAAGTTGCTCAGTCGTGTCCAACTCTTTGCAACCCCATGGACTGTAGCCTACCAGGCTCCTCCGTCCATGAGATTCTCCAGGCAAGATCCTTCTCCAAACCCTCCCCTTAATTCTCTGTGCCACAACTGAAACAGAGCTGGAACCTCCAACTCAGACTGATCAATGTCCTAGGGAAAACAAGAGGGAAGCAAATTCAGAGGATCTTGTAAAAGTTGAAAATCAGATCACCTGACCTAGCAGATCTGACTTGATCTCTGAACTCTGTGGCATATTCATTCTAGCACGGGGGTTGGCCTCAATGAACTTATACAACCCTGGAGTCCACAGCGTGAGGTCTACCCTCTCGGAATTACAGGCACAAGAGAATGAATCTCAGAAAAAAAAGGCAAGAAAGTGTTCCCCTGTGTTGTCAAAGGCTTGCTTAGCAAGACCCAATCTTCTAAGGGACAGAGCTCCTGCTGGGGGCCCATCTCCTCCGGGAGGGACCTCGGTCCTGACTTTATGGCTGCAGGGTTACAGGTGAAAATTTAGTCCAGTAAGGCCAACATCCTCTTTCCTGACAGGTGATAGATTCATGCGGTTTCACAAGAGCTAGGGTTTACTGTTTGTACATCCACCTGTTCACTGGACATTTCCTCAAACTCCTCTCCTGATCTCCATTCTCCTGGGTCGCAGACTGCTCCTCTCCTGGCATTCCCCATTTCAGAGCAGCACCAGACACCCCACAGCCAAACACAGAAGCTCTCGGACTCATTTCCTTTGACCTTCCCACGCCTCCTCTCACCACGCCCTGGTGACTTTATGCAGACAAGTCCCAGCTCTCCTTACTCTCCACTTCCACACCTCTGTCCTCCTTCATGCCACTGTCTCCTCCTCCCCAGCTGGTTGTCTTTACCCTGGATCCCTCCTGTACCAAGCACATGGCTCTCATGACGTCGTTCCCTGAAAATCTGTCCAAGTCTTATTACTCCTCTACCTCAAAACCTTCAGAAGCTTTTCATTACCATAAAATCAAGGATTTTTTTTTCCAAGCATTTTACCGAGTGTTTCCCAGCTAAATGTAATGCAAAAGAGAGGTTTTTTGAAAATACATCTGGGAAACTAGAGTACTACTTTCGAAAAGTATGTTTAAATGCATGATTTCTCCATGACTTTGACAAGATATTGGTAAGTAGGTTGATAAGTGTATTGGTGACCCATAGATATAATAGAATATATTGCGTAATTTTCCACAAATTATTTTATCAAAAAACTGTTTTAGCGGTATTTTATGGTACTCATGTCACTTGGAAACTGTATTTAAAAATTCTGGTGTATAATATGAATCACAGAGTTTATATTCTGGCATTTAATGTACTGTGTGATTTAGCTCTACTTTTTCTTTCCTCAATTTCATCCATGAACAATGCTTAGCTTGTTGGACTTTTAATTATAAAATAAATGCATGACTTTTTTTGAAGTTAAATAAGAAATTTTATAAAGAATTTAGAATTTATTTTTCTTCAAATTCATGCCTTGCCTTAAGATAACAAAATGATACCATTTTTTAAATTGTTCTGTTTCTTATTTTAGCTATGCTTATAGCCACACAGACAAAGATATACAGGTTTACTTATTCTTTTTCTTCATCCTTTTTTTTTTTCACTAAAAAATCATATAAAGTTTTATACATTATTCTGCAGCTTCTTTTTGTGTCATTGACAGTGTATTCCTGGACATCTTTCCAGGTTAATGGACATTGATCTTTATCGTTCACTGAAGTAGCTTTGTGATCCACTACAGTGCAAATGCACCAAAATACCACAGTTTATTTAATCACTCCCCTGTTGATGGATTGCTAGCATTCTAGTCATTTGCAGAGTTTTCATTTTTTGTTTAATGCAAGCAGTGCTACGATAAACATTCATAATGAAATCCTTTCAATTTATTTCTGAAAGATTAATGTCCCAAAAGTTGACGAAACTCATTTTTTCATGAAAAGCTCCTATTATTCACTTTTAGTAGCTCTTGGGTGAGATGAAGACCTACCAAAGTGGTCAAGGGTAGATTCTGAACCCCTGGCTGGAGCCCATCATCCTAAAGATGAGACCGTCTGCTTTCTGAAGTCAGTTCTCAGGATGTCCTTCTGGACACAGTGGGCAGATGACCAGCCTCCTAGTTCATCACAGGACACTGGTCCCCAACCACCTCCCTCCTGCCTTTACTCATGTTCCTCGATGATCCTCCTTGAGCTGTGTCTCGTGACACCTTCATTTAGAGAAAGCCAAGGCCATCAGCCATGTGACACCAGCAGGGGACGATACCCAGAAAGGGCACCTGACTCGGAGCCTAACGTTCCCACAGAGTCCAGAAGCCAGGAATCAGAAGGGAGCAGAGCTGACATGGTGATGGGCTGCCCCATCCTCTGCAGGGTTTCCCAACCTCTGGGATCTAAGGCCCGGTGATCTGAGGTGGAGCTGACATCATCATAATAGAAATAAAGTGCACAATAAATGCAATGTGCTTGAATTATCCTCAAACCAACCCTCCCACTCCAGTCAGTGGAAGAAGTTATCTTCCGTGAAACTGGTCCCTGGTGCCGAGAAGGTTGAGGACAGCTGCTCTAGAGCGACTTCACACTGCACACGCAGACTCTGCCTGGAGACTGGCTTCCAGTGGACCCCATTCAGGAGACAGTCAGTCCTGGGAGACATCCACCTTTCCTCCTTCCCTCCTCTCTTCCTCACCATCTCATCCCTTTGAAACCCATCGTGCTGCCTAAGCTGCAAGTGACACTACAAGTTACATATTTTGTTTTTTGGCCTTGGTTTCATCAACCATAAAATGGGAATAATAGTAACAACTCATAGGGATGTGAAGATTTAGTAAGTATAATCTATTTCCCTTCAAATCAGTGCTCAGATACAGATGATATAACAGACACACACATATATTATATATGTGCATGTGCTCAGTCATGTCTGACTCTTTGCGATCCTATGGACTGCAGCCTGCAACGCTCCTCTATCCATGGAATTCTCCAGGCAAGAATACTGGATCAGGTTGCCATTTCCTACTCCAGGGGAATCTTCCTGACCCAGGGATCAAACTTGTGTCTCCTACATTGGCAGGCAGATTATTTACCACTGTGCCACCTGGGAATCCCATATTATACACAAAAAGTGCTTACAACAGTGATCCATAGCACTGTCCCAAGAAGCCTTAGCTCTTACTTCTGGCTATATGCTCATCACCAGGGCAGGTCTCCCAGGAATACCTCAGCCCGAGACACCATGAGACACTGTTCCCTATGCATGGCATGATGCCACACCCCTGACCTCTTCCTATGTTCCTGTCTCCCCTGAGACTGACCTTTCCTCAGCTCAATGCCCACTTGCCTACATCCTTCTCCTCTTCAAAATCTCATTTCAAATTATAAAGCCTTCCAGGATTCTCACCTGTCTTCCAATACCCCCAAAGCTTTCACTCTTCCATCTTGTTTTATAACACCTTTCCTCTTTAGTCTGATCATTTTCTGCCTTGTATTACAGTCATGCATGGCCTTGACTTTCTCTCACTTGGAAGGCAAGTTCCTTGGCAATGTGGCTGAAACCCTTCCATTCCCTTCGCTGTCTGCCACGGTGACTGACAACGCAGTGATGCTAAACACAGACTGGCCAAGTGAATGCTGTCATCTTAGAAACCCTTGGCAGTGACAGTGTCTTTGCCCGTCTTTGAATTCCATTCCACTGCTGCATAAAAACTGAGGCTTCCTCTCAATGGGTCGATAGCCGAGTAGGTCCACTGCACTGCAGTAGGGTGCACTGCAGTGCCGGGGGGAAGGCAGGAGAGTCAGTGTTATGTGAAGTGTAGAGCTCTGGCCTGGTAACCACGTGGACACAGGGACTGGTCTCTCTGGCTCAGAGAGTATCTGGAGCTAGAGCCCTCCTATGGGTAAGAGTCCACACACCTCACCCATTCCTCATCATCTGTGTCAGAGCCCCAATTTTAACTTGAAGTGCAGTGTCTGACCCAACTGAAATGGAATCCAGGGAAGGTCGAATCCTATTAAGTCACCAGACCATAAAGCAGAAAGGTATAAAGTTGACAAATTGCTTCTCCCAGTGGCGGCAGCTGTGAAGCACGCAGCAAGGCTGGGCTCTGACCCAGGAAAGGCCAACAGAGTCCCTCCTTCTTCCCTGAGCCCGGTCTCAACGTCCAACATCCCTTCCCAGTGGAGGCGGCATTAAGTGTCTAACGAGTAAGTGTTTAGCACGGTTCCTTGTATTTTATTTCTCAATTCAAACAGAACCTGGGCATACCAGGTCAGGCCTGCCTCCAGGATAAGAAGTTCACAGTGACTCTTTCAAAAAGGATTTCCGTTGGTGGTGCATCGAGTTAGCACTGTGCATGTCCCACCATCATGCCCTTTCCCTCCCAGCCAGTCCTGGGAAGAGCTGAAGCCGTCAATCACTGGTTCCTGAAAAGAGTTCTCTGGGCTCCACTGAGTATGCACTCAACTCCTCTTCTACGCTCTGTCAGTCACCAAGGTGACTGAGTCCAGGAGGGAAGAGGTTGAGGAGGGAGGCAAATGCTGCATAATTTTATCTGCATTATCCCCTGGAATTCTCCCTACAACCATGTCATGTCAGTATTAGATAAGGTCCGCCTTGTAAAAATGAACAAAGAGAGGTCCAGCGAGGATAGTCACTTATCCAAGGTCAAGTAGGTAGTATCAATACAGAGTCAAGTTGCATACAAGGTTGAATCCTTCCGGTTAAAGTTAACTTTGAGTCTGTCACACAACACACTTCCCTGGCTGTCTCCAAAGCCCCTCCTCCAGCACACAATTGCCTCCCTGAACCATAAAAGGCAGCATTCTCCCTCTAAGGGTGCTTTCCTTGTCCTCAAATTATCCATTCCATTATAGGACCTTTCAGTGGAATTTACAACTTCCTAGAAACAACCTGCTAAGAGTTTTGTCAACAAAGTATTTCTCTGGGGCCCCTGCCCATTTATTTGACGCAGATAGTTCCTGCTCTTGGCATCACTGCTACCCTGATGCCCCCCAGCCCCTCACCTCAGTTCTTAGACATGGCTCCCAGTTCTCAACTCAGATGCCTTGGTCTGATGAGCTATTAGGAACAGCTTCATCCTCTGAACTTCAAATGTTCTTACTCAGAATTTTGAAATGGGACTCAGAGTTTTCCCATTTTCAGAAGATTTCCTTCTCCTTAAGCACAGTAGTGAACCTCTGCAATCCTCATCTGTCAAAGGGATATTAACTGTTCCTCTTTCCTTGGGAGATAAAATGTCAGCCCTATTCTATACGTATGAAGTGTTAGGATAGTAACTAACACAAAACGAAAGCTCAGAACATGCTCGCCCCCTGCTCCTTCTCTTCAGCCACTATCAGTTCAGTTCAGTCGCTCAGTTATGTCCTACTCTTTGCAACCCCATGGACTGCAGCAAGACAGGTTTCCCTGTCCATCACCAACTCCCAGAGCTTGCTTTAACTCATGTCCACTGAGTTGGTGATAGCATCCATCCATCTCATCCTCTGTCGTCCCCTTCTCCTCCTGCCCTCAATCTTTCCCAGCATCAGGGTCTTTTCCAATGAATCAGTTCTTTCGCATCAGGTGGCCAAAATATTGGAGTTTCAGCTACAACATCAGTCCTTCCAATGAATATTCAGGGTTGATTTCCTGGAGGATTGACTGGTTTGATCTCCTTGCTGTCTAAGAGACTCTCAAGAGTCTTCTCCAACACCACAGTTCAAAAGCATCAATTCTTCAGCACTCAACTTTCTTTATGGTCCAACTCTCACATCCATACATGACTACTGGAAAAACCATAGCTTTGCCTGGTCCCAAATCACTCATAGTGATAGGATCTGTATGGCTCATCACTTATAGTGACACTATCTGCAAGCCCCACCTCTGGCTACAGTGGAAAGTCAAGGGCTTGGTTGAGGAGACAGAACAGAGTATCCCTGGGTTCCTCACACACTTCTGAGAAGCTTCGATTTCCTTCTCACCTGGATCAAAGGAATAACCCAGCATCTGCTGGGTGACTCGTTGCTGCCCTTCCAAACCACCTGCCTTCTGGCTCCAACCCATTCTCACTGAAGGAGACACCTGAGTCCAACTCCCTTCCCCTGGTGTTCAAATCTTTCCAGGAAATCCATATCTCTAATGCAAAGGCTCCCAAGGAAACCCACCTCTGGCTCTCCAGACACTAGAATCCATTGATTTAGGAAGATATTTTTTTCCCCTCAAATAAAATAGAGACAGAATTAGGGTCACTTCTCTACTGACTGAGTCTTCCTGCCTTCCTGCCTCCTCCACTGCAGTTTAGTTATTACCATTGGCAACTGCATCCATTCTTACATCCATACTCATTAACTGGTTATTTGAATAGATTGTTTAACTCTACCCAGGAGATTCCAAATCCTGAGTTCTTTTGGGAGCATATCTTAATTTTCAAAGCATAAATTTAATAATAAAGAATAGTCTTACAAGTATTACAAATAAATCCAGTGCAGATCCCAGAACTATAAAGGAAGTATTTGCAGAGTGCCATAGAAGCACAGGGGAGGGTGCGCGCCCTTCTTTCTGAAAGAAGACTAACCTGATGCCATTCTACTCAGGAAACACCTCCCTCCTTCAAGTTGTGGCTCAAAAGTCAGCTCCTTTGGGAAGCAGTTAACAATGAACAATTGAAAGTTTCAGAAAAAATACAGCAAATTCCAAGGACTGAAGACAGGGTCACTGGGTTCCATCTACATTTTCCTCCTGACAGGTTTGAGAAAACAGTTAGATCTGGGAAGTAACTAGATTTGGAATCTGGTTAGCCACACAAATAGTCTCCCAGAAGTTCTCTCAAATATGAAGAAGAGGAGGAATCTAGGGAACTCTTTATCCTTTTGGCTGAAGTGTCTCCACGTTTTGGAAGTTCTTATCCCAGTCAACGGTCTTGAGAATTTCCAAGGAGACCACACTGTGATGCACCCCTGTTTCCACTGTAGGTCTTTTCATTTTGGATGTGGAGAGTAGGGAGTGTTTGTGTCTGTTTTTTGTTTTTTGTTTTTTGTTTTTTTTTCTGGGGAAAGCTCAAAAAAGGCTTGTCATTTGTAATCTGTGAAGTCAATTATCACATTCAACTAATGACTAGATAGAAGGATAATTAGCAACCATTTCACCCAAGGGCTGCTTTTCCTCAGAGAGCAACAAGGGGCTTCTTAATTTTCCTAAATGTTTTGCTGTTAGTGCTTCATTTCATGCCAGAAGGCATCAAGAACAGTCCCATCCTTTCCCTTCTCACCTACACCATTCCCATCACTGCACAGCCTTGGGAATTCAGTACTGAGATGATCTTTGCTTCATCACATCTTCAGCTTTCCTAATTGGGTTGAGGAAGACGTGATTATTTTCATTCCTTTTTTTCTCTCCACTGAATGTAAAAGGAAAGAGTCAGGCCTCATGTCAGAGTTACAGCTTTTCATACGATAGATCTAAAGAATATTACCTCTGAAAAGCAAGTACAGCTCTGTAGTACAAGCTCCGGTTATAAATTAATGATGACTCCTTCCCCCGGTAAGACAGTGGCTTTAAGATTTGCATAGCCAATCAAAATCTGAATCTTGAGAATCAACTATCGCTCAACACCCCGGTATATCAAGGCACAAGTTCATCCTCTCCCTCCCTGTATCTTCTCCCCTGTGTGTTCCCATCTTGGTGAAGATGCACCCACAGCCTTGCACTTCAGAAACCGGTGCACCATCTTGCAATTCTCCTCCCCTCATCTCCAAGTCTTACTGAGTCTGTCTTCTTGAAATCAACAATACTGACCATCTTTTCTCCACTGCCACTGCTGGACACAGTCTAGCTCCTTACTGCTCCATGCATGAATTTCTTTAATATCTACTGCATGTTCCCCACCACAAGCTTGGCCTGCCTCGAAAATTTTCCTGACGGCCCTAGTAATCTTTCTCCAATGCAAATCTTATTAAGTCATTCCATTCTTTACCTTACTGATCATTTCCCTTCAGGAGAGATTTCAAGTTTCTGACACTCCCTGAAAAGCCTCTACAATCTGTACATGGTCATCCTTTTGGCTCCTGATCTAAATGCACTCTGATCTGTGGAAATTATTTACATCCCTTCATCGTGAACATTTTTTTTTTTAATTACTGTGATTTAGCGTCCCTGTGGCAAATGGCATAAAGAAGATTGGGTTTTATCTCTCAGTCTGAGAATCACTGTCTT